>NC_091282.1:916904211-918104211 GCF_032444005.1 Ranitomeya imitator | reverse complement strand
GGGCGATCAATAAAATCCCAACAACCATGGATGACAATAAAATACCAGGCAAGATTGTACTGATAAAATATATGCCTTTATTAATACAAATAGTAGTAGGGTATGTGTCCACTTTCAGGATGGCCGGCGGTATCCCTTTCTGGGACGCGATGATGCCGAATGTGTTCACAGCACACATCCGGCATCATCGCTCCCCACCATAGGGCCCTGTGCTATATCTTGCGGCGACGCAGCGACGCCGCAAGATATACTGACATGCTGCGATCTGAAAAGACGCGCAGCATGTCCGGAGTCGCAGGGCCGCCGCGTGCGTGTTACCACGCATAGTGGAGACGGGATTTCATTAAATCCCCTCCACTATGCTGTAACATCTGGACGCTGCATGTCTGACGCTGCGGCTCTATGCAGCGTCAGACACGCAGTGTTTCCTGCACGTGGAAACATACCCGTAGAGATACTAATTTAAAAACATGCACACAACATAGGACATACTAAAATATATTTTTTAAAAATGACATGATTAAAAATCAATAAAGAAAATAAAGATCAGTAAACTGATAAATATTATAATTGCATAATAAAAAATATATAAAATAATTAATTACAAATATTACAATTGTGAGGAAACAATGTGCAATAGTGTCACACTACAAAAAAAGTGGTCGTCACCCTCTGATGAAGGAAGCTATTTCCGAAACTCGCGTCGGGGTGCGCACGCCATAGTGACCAGGTGGACCTTAAAGGTATAGACCTCCCATCTTCACGTTTCTGTTTTTTTGGCACTATGCACTTTGCTCCTATATGGAGACCACTTTTTTTGTAGTGTGACACTATTGCACATTGTTTCCTCACAATTGTAATATTTTTAATTAATTATTTTATATATTTTTTTATTATGCAATTATAATTTTTATCAGTTTACTGTTCTTGTGGGAGGTGCTTTATAAGTGTCCATATCGTCACTTTGGTCTATATATCTACATACAGTATATGCATGTTCTTTTGGTCCACTTCATTGATTTTTAATCGTGCAATTTTTTCAAAAATATATTTTAATATGTCCTATGTTGTGTGCACGTTTTTAAATTAGTATTTCTAGTGCTATTTTTATTAATAAAGGCATATATTTTATCAGTACAATCTTGCCTGGTACTTTATGATCATCCATGGTTGTTGGGATTTTATTCATCGACAGTTATTGTATTTTAATGCAATGTCGTGGCGACCTAAAAAACATAATTCTGGTGTTTTTATTTTTTTTTCTCGCGACGCCATTTAGAGATCAGGTTAATCCTTTTTTTTTATTGATAGATCGGGCGATTCTGAACGCGGCGATACCAAATATGTGCAGGTTTGATCTTTTTTTTAATTATTTTATTTTGATTGGGGCGAAAGGGGGATGATTTGTACATTTATATATTTTTAAACATTTTTTTTTTTTGGCATGCTTTAATAGCCTCCATAGGAGGCTAGAAGCATGCACAACGCGATCGCCACTGCTACATAGAGGTGAAGTACAGATCACCTCTATGTAGCAGAAATGCAGGTGTACTTTGAACGCCGACCACAGGGTCACGCTTAAAGCAATCGTCCATCAACAATCATAGAGGTCTCAAGGAGACCTCAGTTTGCTATGGCAATGCCCCGCTGACCCCCGATCATATGACGGTGTCAGTGGTGCGAGCGCATCCGGCGCTAGGCCGGCGGCGCTTGTTAAATGCCGTTGTCAGACTTTGACAGCGGCATTTAACTAGTTAATGGGCGCGGGTGGATCGTGATTCCACTCGCGCCCATTGCTCGCACATGTCAGCTGTTGAAAACAGCTGACATGTCGCGGCTTTGAGGTGGGCTCACCGCTGGAGCCCACCTCCAAGTGGGTGAGTCTGCCAGCTGATGCACTATCTCGTCAGCTGGCAGAAATGGGGTTAATCTATTTTTTATTTTTTATATATATATTTTAATTATAGTTTTGTTGCTTTCCCTAAGGTGTTACTATTGTGGTTCTAATAATGGGCGATTAAAAGAACGTATCTGCACAAAAGTGGTATAATTAAAAACGTCAGCTCGGCACGCAAAAAATAAGAGATGCTACAGGTAACGGAAAATTGCGCAATTATTTTTTTTTTAAGCATACCTTGGAAATTTTTTTCACCACATAGATAAAATAGAACCTAGACATGTTTGGCGTCTATGAACTCGTAATAACCTGGAGAATAATAATGGGAGGTCAGTTTTAGTATTTAGTGACAGTAGCAGAAAAGCCAATCAAAAAACCAGTGTGGGACTGCACTTTTTTTGCAATTTCACCACACTTGGATTTTTTTTTCCTGTTTTTGAGTACACAACATGGTAAAACCAATGGTGTCTTTCAAAATTACAACTTGTCCTGCAAAAAACAAGCCCTCACATGGCCATATTGATGGAAAAATAAAAAAGTTATGGCTTTGAAAACAAGGGGAGCGAAAAACGAAAACGAAAAGCCGATAAAAGCTCCGGGGGTTAAGCGCCCATATTCCAGTGCGTGGACTACTGGAGATCTTCGGCTGCTGCAGCTGCTGTGTGTGGAGAGTGCAGGGAGAGATCAGGAAATCCAGTGTTGTACTCTTTTCATTCTATGCCATCCCTGTTCATTAAACGTTAGTCCCTGTTGGACAGCAGTTGCCTTATTGGACTTTATTTCATCTGGACTACCGCGCCCGGAGAGAGAACAAGGTAAACTGTGGGAAAAGCTGTGTTGGTCTCGTCTCGATTCATGTGCAAGGGGCCGGGGGTGCTCACTGAACATTTACTCAGTGGACTCTGTCTGTGAACTGTGCCTTTAAATAACTCGGCCACAACTACCCCACCCCAGTTGTCATTGTTACACATGCGCAGTAGCCGCTGCCACCATGCATTTGTGTGATATAGGAAGCCAGGGGTTGCAGTGGGGCACTACAGGGACTATAACCACACCTCTGTGGGTATAGTATCGGCTGGCTGGGCTGGATTGATCAGCACTAAGTGCTCGCCTTTCCGACTGGTCTAACTATTTACAATATGCAGCACCACAAGATTATAACACTGATTTTCAGTTATTCTGGAAACTTTTCCTTAACATCGGGCTTGCTAGAAATCCTCATGGAACGAGGAATGCAGCGCTATAGTTAGTTAAACGCATAAATCCTGCTGTCAAATTCCTTTGAAAACATTTTTCATTCAGTAGCACTATATAGCCCTAATATTTATGGTAGTGGTAAGTCGTCAAACACATTGTTGACTTATATAAACTTTTAGATATATTCTCTATGTTCCCTCTATAATGCCGTGTGGCGGGATGATTATTCTCTTAGTTAAAACGTAATTCTCATGCTTTCGAACAGTAATAGGCCAGCAATTAAATATTTGCTCATTGGATCAGCTTGTGGTTTCTTAGTATTATCATCAGACAGAACAATGTAGAAATACACATGCATCATTAGAGATACAGCTGCTTCTCAGGGAAGTCTCATATTTTCTGTAGCTGATATTTAGGTGAGAAAACTACTAATTTACATGTGATCATGAATAAAGATAATTTATTTTCAAATTTATACTGCCCTTCATATATTATTGGTCATATTTATTATGCAAGCATTTATGATCAGTTTTAAACTTTCTCATTCCTTTGATTTTTTTTGTTGTTTGCTTTTCTTTGTATTTGGTTTTCTCGTTCAACACATATTCTTTGTTTTTTTATACAAAATTTTCTGTCATTTATTAAGTGAATTAAAACTTTAAACAAATTAATGTATAATCCAAGGGAAATTACTGATAATACAGCGTAATTAATGTAAAACACATGCACGGGATATAAATATGATTGAGAAATACTGAGAAAATATAATAATAATCTTTTATTTATATAGCACCAACATATTCCGCAGCGCTTCACAGTTTTGCACACATTATCATCACTGTCCCCAATGGGGCTCACAATCTAAATTCCCTATTAGTATGTCTTTATGGAATGTGGGAGGAAACTGGAGAACCTGGAGGAAACCCACCCAAACACGGGGAGTACATACAAACTCCCTGCAGGTGTTGTACTTGGTGGGATTTGTACCCAGGACTCCAGCGCTGTAAGGCTGCAGTGATAACCACTGGGATTCCAGGGATCAAAAACGTTCCTGATATCTTAAAAAATGCCTGCGCACTCCATACAAATTGCCTGACTGGTGTGCAACAAACATAATGATCCTATGTGATAAAGTAGCATTAAGCGTGATATTGCCAAATACAGCCAGTAAAATTGGGTAAGAAGCAATGCATGTAAATAGAGTAAAGATTAAAAATCAGTGATGAAAAAGTAAGAAGTCGACGAATGTTGAAAAGTGAATTAAAAAAAAGGAGAAAATAACAAAAGATCTGTGCTTTATTGGTACTGCAGCCTCCCTTGTTTCGAAATTGATAACCGTTCCAGAGATTGCATGCTCTGGTCAGTAAATTATGGTATCACCTAACTACAGTATATGCTATAACCTGTTATCTTTGGAAAACACCAATAATTTAATAAAATACCCCCTATTGCTCTCAGTATGAGGCATGATACATACAGCAGAGTCCTCCAGAGCTGTTGACATTACTTGTTCCAAAATCTCTTTAGAGGCAATACTGGAAGGACAAAATAAATTCAAACTATGCCCTCCGATGAAGCACAAGTGAAAAAAACTTCCTTATGGCTCTAATGACTCCTTAAGAAGGTTTTAAAGATGCTTAAGAAGGTTTTGATGGTGGATGAAAGGGTGATCAGTTGGAGCTGGAAGTTCCAAAATATAGACATACACAGGAAAACTTTTTGGATCATTATGTGAGGAGCAGACATGAGGAGCACAAAGAAGAATGTCTTGTGAGGATCAGATATTACATGTGGGGAACTGGGACTTCCTGTCAGTGTAAATATTTTGAACAAGGCTCTCTGAACAATGGTTTCCTATTGAAGGAAAGCAGGCAAAACAGAGTTCAGTTTGAATTTCAAGTTAGCAACAGTGTTAGAAGAGAGTCCATTAACAATTATGTTGGCTTAGTCTTTGTGGAAGATGATATGCACTAGAAATTTTGCTGACTCAAAGTTAAGGAAAAACATATTTGAGAAATGTGTTTGAGCTGGAGACGTTAGGAGCTGATAAGGGCTTTTGAGAGCTGTGGTTGAAAGGTCAAGTGAGAGGATGACAATGGTGGAAAGATGATGAATTCAGGTTTCTCGATATTGAGTTTTAAAAATCAATATGAGGACATATTTAACCCACAGCATGTAATTCTAGGTAGCAGAGAGGTAACATTTGTCAAAGAAGGTAATTTGAGCGTCATCAGAGGAAAAGTAGTACTGAAAGCCAAGGGATTCTATGAGGCTGCTGATGGAGGTGTGATAGAGAAGACTAAGGGTCAATGAAAAGAGATTTAAGAAACACAAATGGAAAGCAGGTGAAGAGGTGGTATGACAGCTGCGGACATTACATCTCTGCTTGGTGAGCTATGAGAAGATCCATGATATAGCCAAGTCTATCATCTTAATAGATAAGAGATCTTGTACAAGGAGAGAATTGAGTGGAGAGTGGACTGTGTTGAAGGCAGACAGTACTGTAATGTCGTAAGTATTGTCAGTTACATCATTAGTGACTTTGATTAGGCTTTTTCAGTGGTGGCTTCAGATTGTAGTTGAATAAGAAGATGGAAAAGTTTTGAATGTAAGATTTTAATAATGTCTATCAGGCTGGGTGATATATACAACTATCAGGGCAACATGTTCCACAATGTTCTAAAATGAGGTATCAGATTTAAAAATCATGTTAGATGAGGTACAGATAAACATAAAGATTAAGTTGATTTCAAGATGCAAGATTCTATGTAGACATTATCTAGAGAGTACCAGGACTTTACAGGTGGAAAATTTGCTGTGAACTGTATATAAAATATACCACGGCTTATGATTTCATAGAAATAGAAAATGTATGCAGCTCTGTTACCAAACATCAAGGCGTATAACAACATTTTTGCTTTTCTCTTTCTTTGTAGGATTGTAACTGACTTGTGAGTTACTATGGCCAAAAATTCTGGCTTGGAATCTCCATTGGCATTCATTAAAGAATCAAAGTCTGTCACTAGGTAAGTAATGTACTTGTATAGGATAGACACAATGGGCCTTATTTATGGAAACTTTCTTTGTTGCCTATAACCAACAATAAGTTGAGGACGGTCAATTTCCATTATTTCACAGAACGTAAAGGGTTGTCCAGACTAAGATGAAAAGTATGGATTCACTTTGTGTGACTGCAGACGGATGAATCGTGAGAGTGTGCATATATGCCCCTGTATTCTCTGTGCAAATGGCAGTCACATGATCACATATGTGAGATTTGCATACCTGCGGGTTACGCGCTGACTAAACTCTCCTTAGCTAGAACATTGAGATGCAATACAGAGTCTAGTTGGCTTGTGACCGCACGTATGCAAATCACATTCAAGTGGCCACGTAACCACTCCCTCATATTCAGCAGACTGCAATCACACAGTGACTACAGACTTTTCTATATAGCTTGTCCACATTGTTTAATGATGGGTTAGGTGGTCCCCTCATTTACCTAGAACAATGATTGTTTTTCTAAGTCTATATATCCTAACTGTGATTGCACAATTGGGGATTGCCTTCATGGTCAGTAATGTTGGATATATAGGATAAAGTTTCTCCCTTGCACTATGTAGTCATATAGTTCATGCACTAGCCCTTTATAAACTGATCCATACGAAGTTTCTATGATATTGACCGCGTATATGTTGTCAATATATGTTGATATTTGACTTACATTTTCGCCTGAATTCCTCTTGATTTGATATAGTGTAATTGCCACAGCCCATACAAATAAAGGTATAATATAATTTTTAAGTGTTTGAAGAACTACATAAACCCACAACAAAATGGTGGAATTTAACCTTTTCTATATTCTGCTTTTAAAAAAATTCTATAAATGAAAAGCTAATTTTATGCACAAAAACATTACAACACTAAAAGTAACACTCTGAAATGAAAAATAATGGGTTATTATTAAGGAGTCAATCTTGTCAGTTTAAATTATGATTTCTCTTTCAATATTAATAAAGAGTAATCTAGTTCTAAAGTGTTCCTATTGTTGGGCTTGTGAATCGCCTACTGTTAAAGCAAATCAGTTGATTGTGGTGAGAGCTATTTACAATGCAAAGATGTTGCCATAGTTCATGCTTTGCATGCGATCCTGGTAACTACTCTATTTCTAAACACAAAAGATTTTGCAGGGAACGTCCATGAAACTTATTTGGGTGTGGATTCATGTAAATAATCTGGGCTGGGGATGACCAAATAAGCAGCAGGATCAGAGTTTATTTGTCGGGGAACGCATTGTATTCTTTCTTGTATACACAGCCCATACACTTTCCTACAGAGGGTTGTCCTCTGGTATTATCTGATTCAGCGCTCTGTCCTGTATGTGAAAGACAAATGAAACCTTATACTGTATGGAAACTGGAGCATGTGGATTTAAATACCAAACAGCATGCATTTCAGTCATTTAGTGGATGGCAATAGCAAAGCTTTTGGAGTACTTCCTGTGGATTCTGCAAAGACAAAGTCCTCAGTTCTAAGTCCTAAGTTCACATTAGCGTTCGGGGGCTTTGCGGAGGGCTGCATACTTCCTCCGTTAAATCCGCTGTCCGCACAAAACTCAACTTGTTGCGTTCCTGTGCGGTCGATGAGCGTGTCAAAACAACACATCTGCATACATCCGCATGTCCTGCGTACCCAATGTTAAAGATAGGTATGCAGGACATATGCAGAAGTGTGTGGAAGTAGGTGGAGCTTAATGGAGGAAGTACGCAGCCCTCCGCAAAGCCCCCGAATGCTAATGTGAACTTGGCCTAAAATTGTACAGATTTACCCAAGATTTTAACTGCTGTATTGCAAATGTGAACATCTGCAACATAAACTGAAATGCTGTTGATGTCAAAATAGAAGCTCTGAAAAAGCTTTGAAAAAAATATTCATATCCTGTGAACTTTTTGATTTTTTTTCCACATTATACCCACAAACTTTAAATGTATTTTATTGAGATTTTATGTGATATATCAACACAAAGTAGCAAGTACTTGTGAAGTGTAAAGGAAATGATACATGATTTTCTAATTATTTAAAAAATATAAATTTGAAAATTGGGATGTGTATTTGTATTCAGTCCCCTATAGGTTGATATCCCTAAATAAAAGCCTGAGTGACCAATTGCCTCCAGAAGTCACATAATTAGTAAATAGAGTCCACCTATGTGTAATTTATTCTCAGTATAACCACAGTTGTTCTGTAAAGACCTCAGAGGTTTGTTTGAGAACATTAGGAATCAAACTGCATCATGAAAACTAAGGAATACACCAAACAAGTCATGGGTAAAGTTATGGAAAAGCGTAAAGCAGGGTTGAGTGATAAAAAAAATAGCCCAAGGTCTGAACATCTCACAAAGCACTGTTTGATCCAAAAATAGAAGTATGGCATAACTGCATACCTAGAAAAAGGAGGAGTTCCAGCTTTTGGTAAAATAGCCTCGCCAATAAAATGGACGAATTAGAATTAATGTTGTTGGAGCATAATTATGACATGGTGGGGATATCTGAAACATAACTGGATGAGAGCCATGACTGGGCTGTTAACTTGCAGGGCTATAGCCTTTTCAGAAATGACCGTACAGATAAGCGAGGGGGCGGGGTTTGTCTGTATGTAAAATCGTCCTTAAAACCCATCCGGCGTGATAATATAGGTGAATTTAATGAAAATGTAGAGTCCTTGTGGGTGGAGATAAGGGGAGGGGGAAAAAATAATAAATTACTGATAGGGGTTTGTTATAAATCTCCAAAAATAATGGAAGCAATGGAGAATATCCTCGTAAAGCAAATAGATGAAGCTGCGACTCAAGGAGAAGTCCTTATTATGGGGGACTTCAACTACCCTGAAATAGACTGGGGAACAGAAACCTGCAGTTCCAGCAAAGGTAATCGGTTTTTGACAACTATGAGAGACAATTACCTTTCACAACTGGTTCAGGACCCAACAAGAAGGGGGGCACTGCTAGACCTAATATTAACCAATAGGCCAGACTGCATAGCAAATATGAGGGTTCGGGGTCACTTAGGGAATAGTGATCACAAAATAATAAGTTTTCGTGTATCCTTTAATAAGATGTGCAGTAGAGGGATGACAAGGACACTAAACTTCAGGAGGGTAAATTTCCAATGGATGAGAGATGATCTTGGTGCAATTAACTGGGACGATATCCTGAGACATAAAAATACACAAAGAAAATGGAAGACGTTTATTAGCATTTTATTATTATTATTATACATTTTTATAGCGCCATTTATTCCATGGCGCTTTACATGTGAATACGGGGCAAATATAGACAAATACATTAAACATGAGCAGATAACAAGGCACACGAGTACATAAGGAGGGAGGACCCTGCCCGCGAGGGCTCACAGTCTGCAGGGGGTGGGTGAGGATACACTAGGAGAGGGAAGAGCTGGCTGTACGGCTGTTCAGTAGGTTGAGGATCACTGCAGGCTGTAGGCTTGTCGGAAGAGATGAGTCTTCAGGTTCTTTTTGAAGGTTTCTATGGTAGGCGCAAGTCTGATGTGTTGGGGTAGAGAGTTCCAGAGTATGGGGGAAGCACGGGAGAAGTCTTGGATGCGGTTATGGGAAGAAGAGATGAGAGGGGAGTAGAGAAGGAGGTCTTGGGAGGATCGGAGGTCGCGTGTAGGTAGGTACCGGGAGACCATGTCACAGATGTATGGAGGAGACAGGTTGTGGATGGCTTTGTATGTCAGTGTGAGGGTTTTGAACTGGAGTCTCTGGGCGATAGGAAGCCAGTGAAGGGCTTGACACAGGGGAGAGGCTGGGGAATAGCGGGGGGACAGGTGGATTAGTCGGGCAGCAGAGTGTAGGATGGATTGGAGTGGTGCCAGAGTGCTAGAGGGGAGTCCAGAGAGTAGGAGGTTGCAGTAGTCGAGGCGGGAGATGATAAGGGCATGCACTAGCGTTTTTGCAGTGTTGCGGTCAAGGAAAGCACGGATCCGGGAAATATTTTTGAGTTTGAGACGACAGGAGGAGGCAAGGGCTTGGATATGTGGCTTGAAAGAGAGGGCAGAGTCGAGGATCACCCCGAGGCACCGGGCGTGTGGGACTGGGGATAGTGAGCAGCCATTGACATTGATGGATAGGTCTGGTGGAGGGGTAGAGTGAGATGGGGGAAAGATGATGAATTCTGTTTTGTCCATGTTCAGTTGTAGAAAGCGAGCATCCTGGATAGGACCTGTGCACAGTATATACCGTATGGGAATAAACATACTAGAAATAGGAGGAAACCAATATGGCTAAATAGAGCTGTAAGGGGTGCAATAAGTGACAAAAAGAAAGCATTTAGAGAATTAAAGGAAGTAGATAGTGATGAGGCACTAAATAAATACAGAAAATTAAATAAATTCTGTAAAAAGCAAATCAAGGCAGCAAAAATTGAGACAGAGAGACTCATTGCCAGAGAGAGTAAAAATAATCCCAAAATATTCTTTAACTACATAAATAATAAGAAACTAAAAAATGATAGTGTTGGCCCCCTTAAAAATAGTCTGGGTGAAATGGTGGATGAGGATGAGGAAAAAGCCAATATGCTAAATGACTTTTTTCATCAGTATTTACACAAGAAAATCCCATGGCAGGCAAAATATGATCAGTGATAACAAAAATTCCCCATTAAGTGTCACCTGCTTAACCCAGCAGGAAGTACGGCGGCGTCTAAAAATCACTAAAATTGACAAATCTCCGGGCCCGGATGGGATACACCCCCGAGTACTGCAGGAATTAAGTACAGTCGTTGATAGACCATTATTTTTAATCTTTAAAGAGTCCATAATAACAGGGTCTGTACCACAGGACTGGCATATAGCAAATGTGGTGCCAATATTCAAAAAGGCGACAAAAACTGAATTCGGAAATTATAGGCCAGTAAGCTTAACCTCTACTGTGGGTAAAATCCTGGAGGGCATTCTAAGGGATGCTATACTGGAGTATCTGAAGAGGAATAACCTCATGACCCAGTATCAGCACGGGTTTACTAGGGACCGTTCATGTCAGACTCATTTGATCAGCTTCTATGAAGAGGTAAGTTCCGGACTGGAACAAGGGAACCCAGTAGATGTAGTGTATATGGACTTTTCAAAAGCTTTTGATACGGTGCCACACAAAAGGTTGATACATAAAATGAGAATAATGGGGATAGGGGAAAATATGTGTAAGTGGGTTGAGAGCTGGCTCAGAGATAGGAAACAAAGGGTGGTTATTAATGGAGCACACTCGGACTGGGTCGCGGTTAGCATTGGGGTACCACAGGGGTCAGTATTGGGCCCTCTTCTTTTTAACATATTTATTAATGACCTTGTAGGGGGCATTCAGAGTAGAATTTCAATATTTGCAGATGACACTAAACTCTGCAGGGTAATCAATACAGGGGAGGACAATTTTATATTACAGGATGATTTATGTAAACTAGAAGCTTGGGATGATAAATGGCAAATGAGCTTTAATGGGGATAAATGTAAGGTCATGCACTTGGGTAGAAGTAATAAGATGTATGACTATGTGCTTAATTCTAAAACTCTGGGCAAAACCGTCAATGAAAAAGACCTGGGTGTATGGGTGGATGACAAACTCATATTCAGTGGCCAGTGTCAGGCAGCTGCTACAAAGGCAAATAAAATAATGGGATGTATTAAAAGAGGCATAGATGCTCATGAGGAGAACATAATTTTACCTCTATACAAGTCACTAGTTCGACCACACTTAAAATACTGTGCACAGTTCTGGTCTCCGGTGTATAAGAAAGACATAACTGAACTAGAGCGGGTGCAGAGAATAGCGACCAAGGTTATTAGAGGACTTGGGGGTCTGCAATACCAAGATAGGTTATTACACTTGGGGCTGTTTAGTTTGGAAAAACGAAGACTAAGGGATGATCTTATTTTAATGTATAAATATATGAGGGGACAGTACAAAGACTTTTCTGATGATCTTTTTAATCATAGACCTGAGACATGGACAAGGGGGCATCCTCTACATCTGGAGGAAAGAAGGTTTAAGCATAATAACAGACATGCATTCTTTACTATAAGAGCAGTGAGACTATGGAACTCTCTGCCGTAGGATGTTGTAATGAGTGATTCATTACTTAAATTTAAGAGGGGACTGGATGCCTTTCTTGAAAAGTATAATGTTACAGGGTATATACACTAGATTCCTTGATAGAGCGTTGATCCAGGGAACTAGTCTGACTGCCGTATGTGGAGTCGGGAAGGAATTTTTTTCCCCAATGTGGCCCTTACTCTTTGCCACATGTTTTTTTTTTGCCTTCCTCTGGATCAACATGTTAGGGCATGTTAGGTTAGGCTATGGGTTGAACTAGATGGACTTAAAGTCTTCCTTCAACCTTAATAACTATGTATATCAAATGTCTTTACTCCATCAAATTTTAAAAAATCAAAGACAGGAAGGTCAGCAAGCAACCCCTTTTCAAACATGGTTGTCGACAAAGAGTAACCATGTTTGAAATGCGTTGCTTGCTGACCTTCCTGTCTTTGATTTTTAAAATTTTGATGGAATAAAGACAACATTTGATATTTTACCAGAAGCTGGAACTCCTTCTTCTTTTTCTAAATTGCCAACATGAGTGGTCGGCTCGTGGTTCCATGCACACTGGATCCTCATTTACTTCAATGGCGAGCTGGCATTACCTTCTTTTTGTTGCCTATAACTGCAAACCTACCAAGAAATGGCCATCCACCTAAACTGAATAAAACTAGGAGGAAAAAGACACTGCAATAGGGTTTTATCCAAGGGAGATAAATGTGTTATAGTAACCTGATTTAGTTGTGTGTACACATCATTTCAATCACTTATACATCCAGCTTCTGCAGGTCCAGCAGGTCATCAAAGTGGGAAAACACAGATAAGGAGAATTTGCAGATAATCTGCAAATCCAGACATGACCTGATGAAGAAGTCTGTAGTACTTCGAAACGCGTTGACTACATAAAGAAAAACCGCATGTACTTTATGTTTGGATTTGGATTTATTATATTGGATACCAGCAGTGCACATTATCTGCAAATCCTCCTGACACCCCAAGCAAGGAGAGCACTAATTAGAGAAGCAGTCACTCTGGAGGAGCTGCCGAGATTCACAGGAGGACAACTATTATTCGTATACTCCACAAATGTAATTGTGGCATAGCTAGCATGTGAAAGAAGGTGCTCTGGTCAGATGAGACCAGAGTAGAAAATTTGAGGTAAAATGCAAAATGCTATGCATAGTGGAAAACTAACACTTCTGATTCTGAAAAAAACTAAAAACGTCCCCACCATTAAACATGGTGGTGGCAGTATTATACTGTGAGGATGCTTTTCTTCAGCATGGACAGGAAAGCATGTCAGAGTTTATATGAAGATGGATGGAGCTAAATACAGGGCAATCCTGGAGGAAAAACAGTCAGAGGCTTCAAAAGACTTGAAACTAGAGTGTAGGTTCACCTTTCAGCAGGACAATGACCCTAAAATACTTCCAGAGCTACAATGGAATGGTTTAGAGCAGTGTTTCCCAAACCATGTTATCGCAGCCCCTAACACATCATGTTGTCAGGATTTCCTTAGTATTGCACAGGTGAGAGATCCTGTGGCAGTTTCAGGTGCCTTACTAATAATTCCATCACCTGTGCTATACTAAAACAATTCTGAAAACATGAGGAGCTGTGAGGAGGACTGGAGTTTGGGAAACATTGGTTTAGATCAAAGCATATTCATATGTTTGAATGGCCCAATCAAAGTCCTGACCTAAATCTCATTAAGAATCTGTGTCAATACTTGAAAACTGCTTTTCACAAACGCTTACCATCCAAAGAGCTATTTTACATAGAAGAGTGGTCAAAAATTTCAGCCTCTAGATGTGGTGCAAAGTTGGTAGAGACATACCTCAAAAGACTTTCGGCAGTTTTTTTTTAGCAAAAGGTGGTCCTACAAAGTATTCACTCAAGGGGCTGAATACAAATGCACAATTTTCAGATTTATATTTTAAAAACAATTAGAAAACCATATATTATTTCCTTTACATTTCACAAATATTTGCTACTTTGTGTTAGTACATCACATAAAATCCAGATAAAATACATTTAAGTTTGTGGGTGTAACATGAAAAAATATGGCAAGGCACTGTATGCTGCAGATTGTTTGTATGTAGCATGTAGATAAAATTTGGTGAAATCTCATCCACAATCCTGCTACTGGGGTATAGATGGTTTGCCTATGTAACAAATCTCATCCTGAGCCGTCTGCAATGCAATATTCTGCTAAATCCATTTACCTCTTGCATACAGGTCTAATGCATATTGAAAATCTGTGGTGCATTTGGAAAAAAGTTTGACAGATGGATCATGATGCAAGGTTTAGCATGTTAAATTGGTCACATCATGGAATAGTGGCTGCAGAGCTGAATAAATCATAGTTTTTAATTTCTTATCTCCATGCGGAGAAACTACCCTGTGAAGTTAAAGTTATAATTTAATAAATGCCCAACAGAGCAGTATCAGAGATGTGTGCACTTTTTCCCCTGTATGAAGCTGCCCAATCACAAGCATGAAGCATCATGCAGGGAAAATTGAACACGCCCCCAGATACTCAGAAAGAATAAGCCTTCTCCTGTGAGACATGTAATGACACACAGCTCTTCTCTCAGTCCTGAGCTCTGCAGCTACTGTGTGGTATAGAGCAGAGCTGAGCATCATTACACCTATACAGATTTAGACTGCCCATGCTATCTAACCCCTGCCCTCTGCTGAAAGCTCCCTCAATGTACACAAGAGCATCAAAAATGGAACATTAAAAAGCAGAAGGTGGCCTGATTTGTTGAATCAAAAAGGGGAATATATTTCTAAACAGTTTATTTCTTAGAAAATGCAAGAGGAGACTCTTAAAATATGCCAAATTTATCAAAGTGGTTCATGCTAATTGATAAATCTGTCTAACTTTAAGACTGTCCATTCTTACAGTTTACATTAACTGTTAGCCATCTTACTTTGTGTCAAAAATGGGTGCTACTATTTTGGTCCACTTATTGGCACATTGCGTTGTAATATAGTAACATAGTTACTAAGGTTGAAGGAAGACTTTAAGTCCATCTAATTCAACCCATAGCCTAACATAACATGCCCTAACATGTTGATCCAGAGGAAGGCAAAAAAAACCCATGTGGCAAACAGTAAGCTCCACATTGGGGAAAAAAATTCCTTCCCGACTCAACATACAGCTATCAGACTAGTTCCCTGGATCAACGCCCTATCAAGGAATCTAGTGTATATAACCTGTAACAGTATGCTTTTCAAGATCTCTTCTTTCTTCAAAGTCAAGTCCCTAGTTAGACAAGTTGTAAAAAATGTCTGAAACACATCATAATTATGGTGCAAGTTATGAAAGACAGTTTTTTGCACAAATTACGCCACAATTCTTACATATTTATCTGGATAAATACTTCCCATTTTCTTTTATGTAATGTGGATGGCCAGGTGTGTATGTTCCACTTACTTGGAATGGCACAAGAATTGGAAAACTGGCAAATAAGCGAAAATGGTGTGAAGCTCTCTGCAATGTCCATCTGGTAAATCATGAGACCTGGCATTCATGTGGATATTACTTTGTCATTTACCACTTACCTAAACACTCTTACAGATACACCTTTATTGACAGTGACATTTCCTACTGTCAGTGGCTTCTGTCTGCAGAATAGACTGCAACAATTAATCAGGAATAGTTTGTATAACATGAAAGGTGATGACTTGATAGTCCAATTTCCTTGTATATCTCAAACTGATTGACCATCTTTGAGTTGTGCTGGAAAATCAAGTCTGATGTTTTGACAGGTCACAATTGTTTTGGTATTACTCTAGTGACCTACAGGATATGTTTTAATGCTAAGGATGATCACTGTAAATGTGTAAATACCATGTTCATATATATTTTGTTATTTTTGCTTGTATTTTAGAAGTCAGCTTAATTCACTTCTTAAGTCATATAACTGTTATTTCAAGGACAAAAAGAACCTACAAATAACATATCACCAGGTAAGTAAACAAATTGTCATTACTAACACAAATTTACATTTTCATACCTGTTTTTGTTGTAGTTCTAGATAATTTAATTTGATATGGTGATAGCAATAAATAGAGTTAAGCTGTGTCGTAGTATATGAGGGGAGATGGTAATCACATGGGCAGTTACCCAGGTGGCATATTCTCTGGGGATGCAAAAGTTTGCCTCCTTCCCTGCCCCTACTGCCCACCCGACTGCTGACAAACTAGAACATTAAAGCAGCTAGAGGCTGCCTTGACATCCAGGTCAGTGCCACAGGTTCCTATACAAACTTTTCACATTTACATTTTTATACTGTTTTTATAGTTGTAGTTCTATCTAGATAATTACATTTAATGTGGTGAAGGCAATAAATAGGGGTAAGCTGTGGCATAGCCTAGAAGGGGTGGGGCATCGCAGGGGTAGTTACCCTGCTTTCACATTCTGTGGGGCCACAACATTTTTTTCCCTTCTTTGCCCATACTGCCGCTTCTTCTTGGAGCGTTACAGCGGCGCAGCGAGTGTTCACCCAGCTGCCAACAAACTAGTTGCTAACAGCATTTGACCTCTGGGTCAGTGCCTCACATTCCTACGTAGAAAGCAGCAGTTTAAATTAATTTGTCTTATAATGACCCCCAGGCCCTGCAACCATCTTTATAGACCACTTCACCACTTGGCTTTTACACCTTTTCTTTCATATCCCCAACATCATCATGAGTGATTTAAACATTCCTATTGACACTCACAGGTCACCAGCCTCAAAGCTCTTGTTGATTTGCTTCATCTTTTGGTTTCACATAATAATTCTTTGAAGTTATCTGTAAAGAAAAACATACTCTAGATGTTATTTTCAGTATCTAACCTCATTAACTCACCTCTCCCCCTATTTCAACACTATCTATTTATATTATCATCCCTGTTCTCATCAATGGCCATCTAATGCCTCAACATTCACACACTCTCTTAACTTTCTTCTACCTCTGTCCACCATATCTTCACTCCACGGCTTAAGGAACCGTTACACTAAATGACTTACCAACGATCGCGACCAGCGATACGACCTGGCCGTGATCGTTGGCAAATCGTTGTGTGGTCGCTGGGGAGCTGTCACACAAGACAGCTCTCTCCAGTGACCAACGATCAGGGGAAAGACTTCGGCATCGTTGAAACTGTCTTCAACGATGCCGAAGTCCCCGGGTAACCAGGGTAAACATCGGGTTACTAAGCGCAGGGCCGCGCTTAGTAACCCGATATTTACCCTGGTTACCATTGTAAAAGTTAAAAAAAAAAAAACAGTACATACTCACATTCCGATGTCTGTCACGTCCCCCGGCGTCCACAGGGTTAAAACTGCCTTACGGCGCGCGAATTTTTGCCTGTAGGACATTATTGCAAGAGAGCTTGGCTGAGTAGATTACACAAGAAGGAAAACACACAGCAAGTCAGCAGGATCTAGGAGCAACATGGCAGATGTGACAACCTACATGGTGAGCTGCAGCATGTGCTACATGTTCACAGATCGACCAGAAGAAGAATCCAATTTCACCTGTCAGAAGTGTAGACTAGTGGCCCTTTTAGAAGAAAAGGTGCGGGGTCTGGAAGAAAGAATAGCAACTTTGAAACTCATCAAAGAGAATGAAGACTTTCTAGACAGAACAGAAGCATCTCTACTGGTCACAGAAGGTGGAAAAAGTGTCAGAGAACCTCCAAAAGCAGATGAGTGGCAGCATGTGACCAAAAGAAGCAAGAAGACCATGGAGAAATCACCAACCACACAACTGAAGAACCGATATCAAATCTTTGTAGAGGATGAAGATGGCACACCTAAGGATGAAGCAATACCAGCAAGCAAAAAAGAAAAGGGCACACAGCAACAAGTGACAGCAAAAAGTACAGCCAAGAAGCAACGAAGAGTGGTGGTGGTGGGAGACTCACTACTGAGAGGCACAGAAGCAGCCATCTGCAGACCGGACATAACTGCAAGAGAAGTATGCTGCCTTCCAGGTGCGATGATCAAGGATGTGACCGATAGGATACCAAAGCTCTTCAGCTCCAAGGACGTCCACCCATTTCTTCTGATACATGTTGGCACCAATGACACGGCAAGGAATGACCTACCGACAATCTGCAAGGACTTTGAAGAGTTGGGGAAGAAAGTAAAGGAACTGGATGCACAGGTAGTTTTTTCTTCTATTCTTCCAGTAGACGGGCATGGCACCAGGAGATGGAACAGGATCCTTGATGCAAACAACTGGCTAAGACGATGGTGCAGACAACAAGGATTCGGATTCCTGGACCACGGTGTGAATTACTGGTATGATGGACTCCTCGCCAGAGACGGACTACACCTCAACAAACCTGGGAAACACACATTCGCCAGAAGACTCGCTACACTCATCAGGAGGGCGTTAAACTAGAAGAAGAGGGGACGGGAAGAAAAACATTAGACTCGAACAAAGACGACCCAGGAAAACATACTCTGAAGGGAGGTAAGAACATTTCTAAAACAATCCACAGTGAGGAGATTGGAACAAAACAAAATCCTCTAAACTGCATGCTCGCAAACGCCAGAAGCCTGACAAACAAGATGGAAGAACTAGAAGCAGAAATATCTACAGGTAACTTTGACATAGTGGGAATAACCGAGACATGGTTAGATGAAAGCTATGACTGGGCAGTCAACTTACAGGGTTACAGTCTGTTTAGAAAGGATCGTAAAAATCGGAGAGGAGGAGGGGTTTGTCTCTATGTAAAGTCTTGTCTAAAGTCCACTTTAAGGGAGGATATTAGCGAAGGAAATGAGGATGTCGAGTCCATATGGGTCGAAATTCATGGAGGGAAAAATGGTAACAAAATTCTCATTGGGGTCTGTTACAAACCCCCAAATATAACAGAAAGCATGGAAAGTCTACTTCTAAAGCAGATAGATGAAGCTGCAACCCATAATGAGGTCCTGGTTATGGGGGACTTTAACTACCCGGATATTAACTGGGAAACAGAAACCTGTGAAACCCATAAAGGCAACAGGTTTCTGCTAATAACCAAGAAAAATTATCTTTCACAATTGGTGCAGAATCCAACCAGAGGAGCAGCACTTTTAGACCTAATACTATCTAATAGACCTGACAGAATAACAAATCTGCAGGTGGTCGGGCATTTAGGAAATAGCGACCACAATATTGTGCAGTTTCACCTGTCTTTCACTAGGGGGACATGTCAGGGAGTCACAAAAACATTGAACTTTAGGAAGGCAAAGTTTGAACAGCTTAGAGATGCCCTTAATCTGGTAGACTGGGACAATATCCTCAGAAATAAGAATACAGATAATAAATGGGAAATGTTTAAGAACATCCTAAATAGGCAGTGTAAGCGGTTTATACCTTGTGGGAATAAAAGGACTAGAAATAGGAAAAACCCAATGTGGCTAAACAAAGAAGTAAGACAGGCAATTAACAGTAAAAAGAAAGCATTTGCACTACTAAAGCAGGATGGCACCATTGAAGCTCTAAAAAACTATAGGGAGAAAAATACTTTATCTAAAAAACTAATTAAAGCTGCCAAAAAGGAAACAGAGAAGCACATTGCTAAGGAGAGTAAAACTAATCCCAAACTGTTCTTCAACTATATCAATAGTAAAAGAATAAAAACTGAAAATGTAGGCCCCTTAAAAAATAGTGAGGAAAGAATGGTTGTAGATGACGAGGAAAAAGCTAACATATTAAACACCTTCTTCTCCACGGTATTCACGGTGGAAAATGAAATGCTAGGTGAAATCCCAAGAAACAATGAAAACCCTATATTAAGGGTCACCAATCTAACCCAAGAAGAGGTGCGAAACCGGCTAAATAAGATTAAAATAGATAAATCTCCGGGTCCGGATGGCATACACCCACGAGTACTAAGAGAACTAAGTAATGTAATAGATAAACCATTATTTCTTATTTTTAGTGACTCTATAGCGACAGGGTCTGTTCCGCAGGACTGGCGCATAGCAAATGTGGTGCCAATATTCAAAAAGGGCTCTAAAAGTGAACCTGGAAATTATAGGCCAGTAAGTCTAACCTCTATTGTTGGTAAAATATTTGAAGGGTTTCTGAGGGATGTTATTCTGGATTATCTCAATGAGAATAACTGTTTAACTCCATATCAGCATGGGTTTATGAGAAATCGCTCCTGTCAAACCAATCTAATCAGTTTTTATGAAGAGGTAAGCTATAGGCTGGACCACGGTGAGTCATTGGACGTGGTATATCTCGATTTTTCCAAAGCGTTTGATACCGTGCCGCACAAGAGGTTGGTACACAAAATGAGAATGCTTGGTCTGGGGGAAAATGTGTGTAAATGGGTTAGTAACTGGCTTAGTGATAGAAAGCAGAGGGTGGTTATAAATGGTATAGTCTCTAACTGGGTCGCTGTGACCAGTGGGGTACCGCAGGGGTCAGTATTGGGACCTGTTCTCTTCAACATATTCATTAATGATCTGGTAGAAGGTTTACACAGTAAAATATCGATATTTGCAGATGATACAAAACTATGTAAAGCAGTTAATACAAGAGAAGATAGTATTCTGCTACAGATGGATCTGGATAAGTTGGAAACTTGGGCTGAAAGGTGGCAGATGAGGTTTAACAATGATAAATGTAAGGTTATACACATGGGAAGAGGGAATCAATATCACCATTACACACTGAACGGGAAACCACTGGGTAAATCTGACAGGGAGAAGGACTTGGGGATCCTAGTTAATGATAAACTTACCTGGAGCAGCCAGTGCCAGGCAGCAGCTGCCAAGGCAAACAGGATCATGGGGTGCATTAAAAGAGGTCTGAATACACATGATGAGAGCATTATACTGCCTCTGTACAAATCCCTAGTTAGACCGCACATGGAGTACTGTGTCCAGTTTTGGGCACCGGTGCTCAGGAAGGATATAATGGAACTAGAGAGAGTACAAAGGAGGGCAACAAAATTAATAAAGGGGATGGGAGAACTACAATACCCAGATAGATTAGCGAAATTAGGATTATTTAGTCTAGAAAAAAGACGACTGAGGGGCGATCTAATAACCATGTATAAGTATATAAGGGGACAATACAAATATCTCGCTGAGGATCTGTTTATACCAAGGAAGGTGACGGGCACAAGGGGGCATTCTTTGCGTCTGGAGGAGAGAAGGTTTTTCCACCAACATAGAAGAGGATTCTTTACTGTTAGGGCAGTGAGAATCTGGAATTGCTTGCCTGAGGAGGTGGTGATGGCGAACTCAGTCGAGGGGTTCAAGAGAGGCCTGGATGTCTTCCTGGAGCAGAACAATATTGTATCATACAATTATTAGGTTCTGTAGAAGGACGTAGATCTGGGGATTTATTATGATGGAATATAGGCTGAACTGGATGGACAAATGTCTTTTTTCGGCCTTACTAACTATGTTACTATGTTACATGTTACTATGTTACTATGCTTTCGGCAGGAGCGCTGCTAAACCACGCGCTGCTGCCGAGAGCTTTCCCTGCACTGTGTCAGCGCCGGCCGTAAAGCAGCGGTGATGTCACCACTGTGCTTTGCTTTACGGCCGGCCGGCGCTGACACAGTGCAGGGAAAGCTCTCAGCAGCAGCGCGTGCATTAGCAGCGCTCCTGCCGAAAACAGTTTTAACCCTGTGGACGCCGGAGGACGTGAAAGACATCGGAATGTGAGTATGTACTGTTTTTTTTTTTTACTTTTACAATGGTAACCAGGGTAAATATCGGGTTACTAAGCGCGGCCCTGCACTTAGTAACCCGATATTTACCCTGGTTACCAGTGAACACATCGCTGGATCGGCGTCACACACGCCGATTCAGCGATGACAGCGGGTGATCAGCGACCAAAAAAAGGTCCTGATCATACCCAACGACCAACGATCTCCCAGTAGGGGCCTGATCGTTGGTCGCTGTCACGCTTAACGATTTCGTTTACGATATCGTTGCTATATCACAAAAAGCAACGATATCGTTAACGAAATCATTATGTTTGAAGGTACCTTAAGCCACTGCATTCTATAATGCCATACTTGCATCATCACTTGACTTGGTCACACCTCTAGTACATACCAGAATGCAACGATTCAATAGAAAACTCTGGCACACCAACCTCATTAAGAAGACTGCGATTGCAGAGCAGCACTGGAAGAAAACACCCTTACAGGAAGACTTTAATACATTCTTTCAAGAAGTATTCAAATTCAAGTCAACCCTCACCTCTGCTAAACAGGACTATTTCACTACCTCATATCTTCTCTCTCCCAAAATCCTAAACAGTTATACAACATTTTTACTTGCCTTGTCCATCCCCCATTATCTCCTCCCACTTCCCTCATTCGAGCAGAAGACTTTACCTCATATATCAAAAACAAAATTGACCAAATTAGAGAAGACTTGAAAGTACAACTCCTCTGTATAACACAGGTCAATGCTCTTCCTCCATAACCTTCTTCCCCACCAACTAAGAAAAGCTTGTTAATTTTTGTCTCCATGTCACACCTCACAATTTGTGTACTTGACCCTACCCTATCCCACCTCCTTATAACCTTACCACTATACTTTTCCAAGCCAAAACACCTCTATTCAACCTCTCATTAACCATTGATGTCACCAGTTCCTCTTTCAACCATGCAACCACCACACCTATTCTGAAGAAACCATCCCTTGACTCCCATTATACTCGTTACTCAAAATGAGCAATTGAGCATCAGGGATTGCTCGGTTTGAGTAACGAGAAATCAAGCATTTTAGTGCTCATTCATCTCTATTAAGTCTTAAATCTCTTAAAGTCAACTTTATCTCCTTCCAAAATTACTTTAGTTCAGGGCAGAGCCAGAAAATATGGTAAAGCATACATCTATGGAAGTTGCATCTACAGCAAAGGTTAGATTCTGTTAAAGGGAATCTGTCAGGTCATTTTTGCCCATCTAACTCTTATTGTTGTATATTATTCCTTTGTGTTGCTGTAAGAAAAATGTAGGCAGAAAATTTATTGTCGTATGTTGGCTAGTCAAATGTATGTTAATGCCAAATGAATATTCACCATTTTCCCTGCCCTAATCCTGCCCATCTGTCTGCTGGTGCCAGTGATTCAGTCAGACTTCCCTATGACTGAGGATCTCATCGCAGTCCTCAGACTGGCTGTCTGCACTTCTGACCCGAGCATGACAGCTGCATATAAATAAATACTGTCATGCTCATGTCCGAAGAGAAGACTGCCAGTCCAAGAATTTCAATGCAATCCTTGGGCGAGTAATACGGCAGTCCGACTGAATCAGTGACACCTAATCAACAAATATTGGCTCCACAGCACCTCATGGAAACAAAGGGTTAACGCACGTCATATCCAAGAAGTCCTTCTTGGAATACGTCCCAACACCAGATAATGAATAGGAACAGCGCCTCACGAGTTGGTGAACTTGCATCACATTTATTCTACCTCCTGTTGCGACTTTTCAATCAAAATATCTCTTTATCATTATCTGCTGTTTGAATCAGTGACACTAGCGCAGAGGGGTGGACGGGGGGGAGGTATAAATATTCATTTTGCTAATCATTCTTGTCCAGTCTAATAAATATTAAATAAAAAAATTATATTTTATTTATACTGTAATTATTTGGTCTTTGCAGGATTCTTGTAGGTGTTTTCATGTTTTAGTATTTTCCTGCTGACTACTGGTAGTTTGTTTCATGCTTGAATACTACACTCTTAATAAATGTTAATACATACCTTAGACTCTGTAGCCAACAGAGAAGTCGGCCCATTTCTCCAGGAACCAATAAAACCCCCTCAAAAAAACTAATAAAATAATAAAAAGTAAAAACAACATAACAATGTATTACTTATATATTACAGTACAGTTCGTGGGTCGTGGGGTAAAAATTACTTGCCTTGCCCCATGCGGTGGCAATCCATGCTAAATCACTGAGCATTGCGACTGAAATGTGCACGAGTGTCTGCAGCATTTTGGGAACATTAAAGACAAAAATTGAAGCAGCAATAATACTTAGAATAAGCAAATAGATGGGCCTTTACTGCTTATGTGTCTGCTTAACACAAAGCTCTTTATCTTATCACAGGATGATGGGAAACAGATTGTTTTATCTGGACTTATTGAGATATTCTGGGGAGTCCAACGACCCATTAGATTTCAAATGCAAGACGAAAAATGTGTTTCTTCAGAATGTATCCAACTGCCCGAAGTTATTGGATCAAGCATAACAAAGAGGTATTCTTCATGCGAAGCGACAACTTAGAACAAGCTGTATTTTCAGTGTTTCATTTTTTCATAATACTTTTTTTGCTAGTGGAATCTTCATAGTATATTCTAGTTGTGAGGATACTGGATTTCTAATTAATGTAATATCCATTAATATTAAAGGTTTCCAACTGATCATTTATAGGATCTTCTGCAACATGAGTCACATAAGTTACACAAGAGCTTACTCCCTAATTTACTTTAATGAGAAACTCCATACGTACAACCTCGAAAAAACAGTGAAATTCATTGCTACAATGTTTTATTTCCTTCTAAACTTATTTCTGCATGATCTAGTTCCATGCTCCCTATTAAAAGACTTTCTTCATGGAGACATGCCCGGTCCATCTAAACCATTGGGGAGCCAGAACAAATACTGTAATTGCTGTGTAAATCAAGTTCCCACAATAACAAACTTGAGCTTCCCATGTATATATGATCATTGACAGTTTGCTTGGGGTGCCAGGAATTGAACCTATCTATATTAAAATCTAAACTATCTACATTAAATAAAAATTAGCAATCTTGCAATTCTCACCCCAGATACAAAGCTTACGACTAGCCTCATGGTTCTTGTTTTGTCTCATCATCATTACTGGCAGAATTATAAAATAAAGTCTGTAACCTCTACACTCAGTAGATAACACAGAATACACTATTCACAATAGGTGATGCTCTCCTCCATACATAATAATTAGTGATGAGCGAATATACTCGGTACTCGAGATTTCTCGAGCACGCTTGGGTGTCCTCTGAGTATTTTTTTAGTGCTCGAAGATTTAGTTTTCATCACAGCAGCTGAATGATTTACATCTGTTAGCCAGCATAAGTACATGTGGGGATTCCCTAGCAACCAGGCAACCCCAACATGTAGTTATGCTGGCTAACAGATGTAAATCATTCAGCTGCTGTGATGAAAACTAAATCTCCCAGTACTTACAAATACTCGGAGGTCACGCGAGCGTGCTCGGGAAATCTCGAGTAACGAGTATATTCGCTCATCACTAATCATTATAATAATAATGATAATAATTGATAATAATGATCTTTCCTCAGTGCTTGCCTCGAAAGGTCTTATGTAGAAGTTAATGAACAAGAGCCAATTTATTGCTGTCTATGTTCATGTGGCTTCCTATCCAGAATGGAAAGTATGAGTCTAGTATTAATCTTAGTGATCATTGTAAAAATTACAGGATTTTATTTATAATGTAGACTATAATATGAAAAATAGAAAAAGTTAGAGAAAATGTTTTAAAAAAAAAATTAAGCATAAAAACCTGGTTTAAACAATGGGTAATTTTCGAATTATACATTTCCTTTAACCCCTTAATCCCATATGACGTACTATCCCGTCCAGGTGACCTGGGACTTAATTCCCAGTGACGGGATAGTACGTCATATGCGATCGGCTGCGCTCACGGGGGGAGCGCGGCCGGGTGTCAGCTGACTATCGCAGCTGACATCCGGCACTATGTGCCAGGAGCGGTCACGGACCGCTCCCGGCACATTAACCCCCGGCACACCGCGATCAAAGATGATCGCGGTGTGTCGGCGGTGCAGGGAAGCATCGCGCAGGGAGGGGGCTCCCTGCGGGCTTCCCTGAGACGATCGGTACACGGTGATGTACTCACCGTGTACCGAGCGTCTTCTCCCTGCAGTCCCCGGATCCAAAATGGCCACGGGGCTGCATCCGGGTCCTGCAGGGAGCACTTCCGGGTCAGGATCAGGCTGCAGCTGCAGCTCTAATCCTGCCCGGCTGTATGTCAGATCACCGATCTGACAGAGTGCTGTGCACACTGTCAGATCGGTGATCTGTGATGTCCCCCCCTGGGACAAAGTGAAAAAGTAAAAAAAAAAATTTCCACACGTGTTAAAAAAAAAAAAAAAAAAAAAATTCCTAAATAAAGAAGAAAAAAAAAATATTATTCCCATAAATACATTTCTTTATCTAAAAAAAACAAACAAAACAATAAAAGTACACATATTTAGTATTGCCGCGTCCGTAACGACCCGACATATAAAACTAGCCCACTAGTTAACCCCTTCAGTGAACACCGTAAGAAAAAAAAAAAAACGAGCCAAAAAACAACGCTTTATTATCATAATGCTGAACAAAAAGTGGAATAACACGCGATCAAAAAGACGGATATAAATAACCATGGTACCTCTGAAAACGTCATCTTGTCCCGCAAAAAACGAGCTGCCATATAGCATCATAACCAAAAAAATAAAAAAGTTATAGTCCTCAGAATAAAGCGATGCCAAAATAATTATTTTTTCTATAAAATAGCTTTTATCGTATAAAAGCGCCAAAACATAAAAAAAATTATATAAATGAGGTATCGCTGTAATCGTACTGACCCGAAGAATAAAACTGCTTTATCAATTTTACCAAACGCGGAACGGTATAAACGCCTCCCCCAAAAGAAATTCATGAATAGCTGGTTTTTGGTCATTCTGCCTCACAAAAAATCGGAATAAAAAGCGATCAAAAACTGTCACGTGTCCGAAAATGTTACCGATAAAAACATCAACTCGTCCCGCAAAAAACAAGACCTCACATGACTCTGTGGACCAAAATATGGAAAAATTATAGGTCTCAAAATGTGGAGACGCAAAAACTTTTTTGCTATAAAAAGCGTCTTTTAGTGTGTGACAGCTGCCAATCATAAAAATCCGATATAAAAAACGCTATAAAAGTAAATCAAACCCCCCTTCATCACCCCCTTAGTTAGGCTAGGTTCACATTGCATTAATGGGTTAACGCTAACGGACAGCGTTGCACAGCGAAAATGTCACAATTAACGCCGTGCAACGGGTCCGTTAGCACAGGGGTCCCCAACTCAAGTCCTCAAGGCCCACCAACAGGTCATGTTTTCAGGATTTCCTTTGCATTGCACAGGTGATGCAATTATTACCTGGGCAAGACTAAGGAAATCCTGAAAACATGACATGTTGGTGGGCCTTGAGGACTGGAGTTGGGGACCCCTGCGTTAGCACACCCATTGA
Organism: Ranitomeya imitator; assembly: GCF_032444005.1. Classification (NCBI taxonomy): domain Eukaryota; kingdom Metazoa; phylum Chordata; class Amphibia; order Anura; family Dendrobatidae; genus Ranitomeya; species Ranitomeya imitator. The sequence continues at coordinate 918,076,735 of NC_091282.1, read as the reverse complement.
CAGCAATGTGATTTTTGGGTGTAGCGCATCGCTAGAGCGTGCCAATTTCGGCTCGCGCTAGCAAGGTGCCGTTCTTTTGTGGCGCGCCTCGGACGCTGCTTGCAGCGGCGTGCCCGAGGTCCGATCCCCGATCTTCCAGAGCGGGGACGTTAACGCGACCACTAAACACGACACCTAAAAAGACATTGCGTTAGCGCAATCCGCTAGCGCTAAACGGATTTCCCTAACGCAATGTGAACCTAGCCTTAGGGAAAAATAATAAAATTTAAAAAAATGTATTTATTTCCATTTTCCCATTAGGGTTAGGGCTAGGGTTAGGGTTTGGATTACATTTACGGTTGGGATTAGGGTTGGGATTAGGGTTAGGGGTGTGTCAGGGTTAGGGGTGTGGTTAGGGTTACCGTTGGGATTAGGGTTAGGGTTGGGATTAGGGTTACAGTTGGGATTAGGGTTAGGGGTGCGTTTGGATTAGGGTTTCATTTATAATTGGGGGGTTTCCACTGTTTAGGCACATCAGGGGCTCTCCAAACGCGACATGGCGTCGGATCTCAATTCCAGCCAATTCTGCATTGAAATAGTAAAACAGTGCTCCTTCACTTCCGAGCTCTCCCGTGCGCCCAAACAGGGGTTTACCCCAACATATGAGGTATCATCGTACTCGAGACAAATTGGACAACAACTTTTTGGGTCCAAGTTCTCTTGTTATCCTTGGGAAAATAAAAATTTGGGGGGCTAAAAATCATTTTTGTGGGGAAAAAAAGGATTTTTTATTTTCACGGCTCTGCGTTGTAAACTGTAGTGAAACACTTGGGGGTTCAAAGTTTTCACAACACATCTAGATAAGTTCCGTGGGAGGTCTAGTTTCCAATATGAGGTCACTTGTGGGGGGTTTGTACTGTTTGGGTACATCAGGGGCTCTGCAAATGCAACGTGACGCCTGCAGACCAATCCATCTAAGTCTGCATACCAAATGGCGCTCCTTCCCTTCCGAGCACTGCCATGCGCCCAAACAGTGGTTCCCCCCCACATATGGGGTATCAGCGTACTCAGGACAAATTGGACAACAACTTTTGGGGTCCAATTTATTCTGTTACCCTTGTAAAAATACAAAGCTGGGGGCTAAAAAATCATTTTTGTGAAAAAAAAAGAATTTTTATTTTCACGGCTCTGCGTTATAAACTGTAGTGAAACACTTAGGGGTTCAAAGTTCTCACAACACATCTAGATAAGTTCCTTGGGACGTCTAGTTTCTAATGTGGGGTCACTTGTGGGGTTTTTTTACTGTTTGGGTACATCAGGGGCTCTGCAAATGCAACGTGACTCCTGCAGACCAATCCATCTAAGTCTGCTTTCCAAATGGCGCTCCATCCCTTCCGAGCTCTGCCATACGCCCAAACAGTGGTTCCCCCCCACATATGGGGTATCAGCGTACTCAGGACAAATTGGACAACAACTTTTGGGGTCCAATTTATTCTGTTACCCTTGTAAAAATACAAAACTGGGGGCTAAAAAATAATTTTTGCAAAAAAAAAAAAAACTATTTTAACGGCTCTGCGTTATAAACTGTAGTGAAACACTTGGGGGTTCAAAGCTCTCAAAACACATCTAGATAAGTTCATTAGGGGGTCTAGTTTCCAAAATGGTGTCACTTGTGGGGGGTTTTAATGTTTAGGCACATCAGGGGCTCTCCAAACCAACATGGGGTCCCATCTTAATTCCAGTCAATTTTGCATTGAAAAGTCAAATGGCGCTCCTTCCCTTCCGAGCTCTGCTATGCGCCCAAAAAGTGGTTTACCCCCACATATGGGGTATCGTCGCACTCACGACAAATTGCACAACAACTTTTGTGGTCTAATTTCTTCTCTTACCCTTGGGAAAATAAAAAATTGGGGGCGAAAAGATCATTTTTGTGAAAAAATAAGATTTTTTATTTTTACGGCTCTGCATTGTAAACTTCTGTGAAGCACTTGTTGGGTCAAAGTGCTCACCACACATCTAGATAAGTTCCTTAAGGGGTCTACTTTTCAAAATGGTGTCACTTGTGGGGGTTATGAAAGGCAATTCAGTACCACAATGGACATAGCGGTCAGAGCACATACAGTGATCTGACAATAACCCAAAATAATAGAACGAGCTCTGAGACGTGGGAACTCTGCAGACCGCAATCCCTAATCCTCTCCAAACAATACTAGAGGCAGCCGTGGATTGCGCCTAACTCTGCCTATGCAACTCGGCACAGCCTGAGAAACTAACTAGCCTGAAGATAGAAAATAAGCCTACCTTGCCTCAGAGAAATACCCCAAAGGAAAAGGCAGCCCCCCACATATAATGACTGTGAGTTAAGATGAAAAGACAAACGTAGAGATGAAATAGATTCAGCAAAGTGAGGCCCGACTTTCTTAATAGAGCGAGGATAGAAAAGGTAACTTTGCGGTCTACATAAAACCCTAAAGAAAACCACGCAAAGGGGGCAAAAAGACCCTCCGTACCGAACTAACGGCACGGAGGTACACCCTTTGCGTCCCAGAGCTTCCAGCAACAAATTAGACAAGCTGGACAGAAAAAATAGCAAACAAATAGCAAAGAAGAACTTAGCTATGCAGAGCAGCAGGCCACAGGAACGATCCAGGGAAAAGCAAGTCCAACACTGGAACATTGACAGGAAGCCAGGATCAAAGCATTAGGTGGAGTTAAGTAGAGAAGCACCTAACGAGCTCACAAGATCACCTGAGGGAGGAAACTCAGAAGCCGCAGTACCACTTCCCTCCAACAACAGAAGCTCACAGAGAGAATCAGCCGAAGTACCACTTGTGACCACAGGAGGGAGCTCTGCCACAAAATTCACAACACATGGCGTCCCATCTCAATTCCAGTAAATTTTGCATTGAAAAGTCAAATGGCGCTCCTTCCCTCCCGAGCTCTGCCATACGCCCAAACAATGGTTTACACCCATATATGGGGTATCAGCGTACTCAGGACAAATTGGACAACAATTTTTGAGGTCCAATTTCTTCTCTTACTCTTGGGAAAATAAAAAATTGGAGGCGAAAAGATCATTTTTGTGAAAAAATATGATTTTTTATTTTTACGGCTCTGCATTATAAACGTCTGTGAAGCACTGGGTGGGTCAAAGTGGTCACCACACATCTAGATAAGTTCCTTAGGTTGTCTACTTTCCAAAATGGTGTCACTTGTGGGGGGTTTCAATGTTTAGGCACATGAGGGGCTCTCCAAACGCAACATGGCGTCCCATCTCAATTCCTGTCAATTTTGCATTGAAAAGTCAAATGGCGCTCCTTCCCTTCCGAGCTCTGCCATGCGCCCAAACAGTGGTTTACCCCCACATATGGGGTATCAGCGTACTCAGTACAGATTGTACAACAATGTTTGGCATCCATTTTATCCTGTTACCCTTGGTAAAATAAAACAAATTGGAGCTGAAATAAATTTTGTGTGAAAAAAAGTTAAATATTCATTTTTATTTAAACATTCCAAAAATTCCTGTGAAACCCCTGAAGGGTTAATAAACTTCTTGAATGTGGTTTTGAGCACCTTGAGGGGTGCAGTTTTTAGAATGGTGTCACACTTGGGTATTTTCTATCATATAGACCCCTCAAAATGACTTCAAATGAGATGTGGTCCCTAAAAAAAAAATGGTGTTGTAAAAATGAGAAATTGCTGGTCAACTTTTAACCCTTATAACTCCCTAACAAAAAAAATTTTGGTTCCAAAATTGTGCAGATGTAAAGTAGACATGTGGGAAATGTTACTTATTAAGTATTTTGCGTGACATATCTATGTGATTTAAGGGCATAAAAATTTAAAGTTGGAAAATTGCGAAATTTTCTAAATTTTCGCCAAATTTCCGTTTTTTTCACAAATAAACGCAAGTTATATTGAACAAATGTTACCACTAAAATGAAGCACAATATGTCACGAGAAAACAATGTCAGAATCGCCAAGATCCGTTGAAGCGTTCCAGAGTTATAACCTCATAAAGGGACAGTGGTCAGAATTGTAAAAATTGGCCCGGTCATTAACGTGCAAACCACCCTCGGGGCTTAAGGGGTTAATTCAGCATAAAAAGTGAAAACAAAAAGTGAAGGCAGTGGTATAAGTGCAACTGATGCAGACCATGATACTTATGTAGGAATATGTGATTTAAAGGGAATCTGTCACCAGATTTTCGCTACCTCATATGAGAGCAGCACAATGAAGGAAAAGAGACCTGACTCCAAATAGGGTGCAGCAGTTGTGACACATTCAGAGTTTGTAGATGTAGCATGTAGCAGAGCTAAGAAAGCTAACCCCGCCTACACTACAGCTCTCTGTATATTCTGTTGAGAGTGAGCTGCTTATCAAGGAAGGGGTGTGGTCCATCTAGCAGGCGCATGAGCTGCAGTCCAGTAAGTAAACAGTATACAGTCAAAAAAGAGAAACATCACTGAAAGATGAATTTCATCCCCTATCTCGTGCTGTGCTCAGATTACTTAGCAAAAACCTACTGACAGATTCTCATTTAGTGTTCTTTGCTTTGTTATTTGGCCTGGTTGCCAATAAAACAAACAAACACACATACATAGATACCACAAAGATGTGTGGAATATCATATACACACATGGTCAAAATTGTTGGTACCCCTCGTTTAATGACAAAAAACCCACAATGGTCACAGAAATAACTTGAATCTGACAAAAGTACCATATATACTGAGTATAAGCTGAGATTTTCAGCCCATTTTTTTGGGTTGAATGTGCCCCTCTTGGCTTATACTCGAGTCATGATCGGTGGGGGAGGGGGAGCGACGACTGTCACATACTCACCTGCTAACGGCGCTCCTGGCGTGGTCCCTGTATGTCCCATGGTCTCCGGCGCCCGCAGCTCTTCCTCTGTTCAGCAGTCACGTGGTACCTCTCATTAAAGTAATGAATATGAACCCCACTCCCATATGGGTGGAGCCGCATATTCATTACTGTAATGAGCGGTATCAGTGACCGCTGAACAGAGGAAGAAGCTGCCGGCGCCGGAGACCATCTGTCCAGGAAAAACTGCCCAGGACCGTGCCAGGACCAGGTGAGTATTTCATATTCAACTTTCCCCGTTCCACCGCTGTTCCATCTTCCGCATCCTCTGCAGTGGTTGTTCAGGTCAGAGGGCGCGATGACGTATTAGTGTGCGTGCCACTCTCTGTCTGAACAGTCACTGTGGAGAGACAGGACGCTGAGGAGCAGCGGGCAGTAATGAGAGGTGAGTATGTCATTTTTTTTATTGCAGCAGCATTATATGTGGCACATTTTTATATGGAGCATCTTATGGGGCCATAATGAACTGTATGGAGCATTAAATGTAGCACATTTTTATATGGATTATCTTATGGGGCCATAATGAACTGTATGGAGCATTATATGTGGCACATTTTTATATCGAGCATCTTATGGGGCCATAATGAACTGTATGGAGCATTATATGTGGCACATTTTAACACTTAACCTACTGATGTCTCATTCAATTTTACTTTTATTGGTATCTATTTTTATTTTTGAAATTTACCAGTAGCTGCTGCATTTCCTACCCTAGGCTTATACTCGAGTCAATAAGTTTTCCCAGTTTTTTGTGGCAAAATTAGGGGTCTCGGCTTATATTCGGGTCAGCTTATACTCGAGTATATACGGTAATAATAAATAAAAGATCTATGAAAATGAACAAATGAAAGTCAGACATTGCTTTTCAACTATGCTTCCACAGAATTAAAAAAAAAAAAAAAAAAAAAAAAAAGGTCTGGACAGAAATTATGGTAAAAACTTGATTCCAGCTCACCTAGTAGCTCTGTGCTCATCCACCTGGGGCTCAGACACTGGCCTCGCCCTGGCCTCACATCAAGGAAAATAGGAAAAATTGGAGTCTGGCTTGACAGGACTGGATTTTCCTTTTATTTTTATTTTTTAAAAAGAAAATATAGTGCACACAAAAGAAAAATTTACATGGTCGACATGACCCAGTCGACAAGTTTTGGCTGCTCTAAGCAGCCTTGCTCTTGAGTCATGAGTAAGACTGCTTAGTGTAGTCGAAACGTGTCGACTGGGTCATGTCGACCTTGTACATTTTTCTTTTCTATGCACTATATTTTCTTTTGAAAAAGAAAAGGAAAATCCAGTCCTGTTGAGCTGGACTCCAATTTTTCCTATTTTCCTAGAAATTATGGTACCCCTGAAAATAATGTGACAAAAGGGACATGTTAAATCAAGGTGTGTCCACTAATTTGCAGCACAGGTGTCTACAATCTTGGAATCAGTGGGCCTGTATATAGGGCTACAGATACTCACTGTGCTGTTTGGTGACATGGTGTGTATCACACTCAAAATGGACCAGAGGAAGCGAAGGAAAGAGTTGTCTCAGGAGATTAGAAAGAAAATTATAGACAAACATGTTAAAGGTAAAAGTTATAAGACCATCTCCAAGCAGCTTGATGTTCCTGTTACTACAGTTGCACATATGATTCAGAAATTTATGATCCATGGGACTGTAGCAAACTTCCCTGGACGTGGCTGCAGGAGAAAAATTGATGACAAATCAAAGAGATGTATAATACGAATGGTAACAAAAGAGCCTAGAAAAACTTCTACACAGATTATAGGTGAACTTCAAGCTCATGGAACATCAGTGTCAGATCACACTATACGTTGTTGTCTGAGTCAAAGTGGACTTCATGGGAGATGACCAAGGAGGCCACCATTATTGAAACAAAATTATAAAAAAAGCCAGACTGGAATTTGCCAAACTACATGTTTACAAGCCCCAAAGCTTCTGGGAGAAAATGCCCTATGGACAGATGAGACAAAAATGAAACTTTTTGGCAAGGCACATCAGCTTTATGCTCACAGACGGAAAAATGAAGCATATCAAGAAAAGAACTGTTAGGTCTCGAGTTCCCACTTCTGCACAGGGGGAATCTCGGGCCGTCTCCGCTGCGGTCTCCCATTCCTATCCAGCCGCAGTGGAGTCTGCTCAGCAGGGACATCGGTCCCGGCGTCTTGCTCGGTCTCGCTCTGTACAGAGAGTTACTGCTGCTTCTTCAGCTCCTGCCATTAAAGTCAGTGCTGGTCAGCAACGAGCGGACTTCTCTGGGACTAAGTCCTTATTTGCGCACACTGAGCATGCCCAGGGCAAGATCTCCCGTTGGAGATCGAGGGTCATGTGCTCAGGCTCTGCAGCGCATTCCATTGGTCCTCTCGGCAGGTCTTGGAAGGGCAAAGTTTCTGTGGCCACTTCCTGTCCTGCAACTATATAAACTGCGCATGACCGCACGGCCATGCGCTAGTGTACAATTATTGTGTGTGTGTGTAGATGGATGTATGTCGATGGATGAAAGCTCCTAAGTATCCCTCCCTAGAGTTGTTGATTGCTCGCGGATGATGGTAGCTCTCTAGCGCCCGACTATCCATCTGTATGTTACACACATCACAACGTCCTATAGCTGTGCCTGCCAGTACGGCGCCGTGCGCTTGCATTGCGCTTTCCATACCCAAGCCTGGGTGGTTAGTGGCGTCCGTCAGTGCGGCATCGCACGCACTCTTGTGCTCTTTTATTACTAATAAGGTTCATTACACACCCAGTTGCGGTGTTGTGCCAGCAAGGGTCTAATCGGACTTCAATCCCTTTCGGGGTTAAGTTTGCTGACTACTTGCTCGCGCTCTATGTGCGGTACCGCGGTCCTGTGACTTAACAGGATTGCTTTCTTCACATTGGGTGAGGTTTTACCCACGTGTTTATACTTTTAGTACCGCCATATAGTCTGTCGTTTACTAGCAGCGGGTTTCGCCTGCACGGTGGACCCCGGACTGCGAACGCATCTATATCATCTTACTTGGTGCGTTCCGCCAGTCTTAACAAGAACACTGTCCCTACTGTGAAACATGGAGGAGGATCTGTTATGTTCTGGGGCTGCTTTTCTGCATCTGGCACAGGGTGTCTAGAATCTGTGCAGGGTACAATGAAATCTCAAGACTATCAAGGGATTTTAGAGAGAAATGTACTGCCTAGTGTGAGAAAGCTTGGTTTCATACGCCGATTATGGGTCTTGAAACATGATAATGACCCAAAACACACAGCTAAAAACACCCAAGAATGGCTAAGACCTAATTCATATTGAGCATCTTTGGAAAGAGTTAAAACATGCCGTCTGGAAAAGGCAACCTTCAAGCATGAGAAAACTGGAGCAGTTTGCTCTTGAGGAGTGGGCTAAATACCTGTCGAGAGGAGCAGAAGTCTCATTGATAGTTACAGGTAGGGTTGAGCGAAATGGGTCGGCCATTTTCAGAAGTCGCCGACTTTTGGCAAAGTCGGGTTTCATGAAACCCGACCCGACCCCTGTGTGGGGTCGGCCATGAAGTCGGCGATCTTCTGAATCTGGTATCGGAATTCCGATCCCGAGTTCCGATATGTTTGCAATATCGGAAATCGGTATCGAAATCCATATTTAAGTGTAAAATAAAGAATTAAAATAAAAAATATCGCTATACTTACCCTCTGACACGCCCTGGTACTAACCGGCAGCCTTTCTTCCTTCGAATCAGCGTTTGCAGGACCTTGCAGTGACGTCGCGGCTTGTGATTGGTCGTGCGACCGCCCATTTGACCGCTCGCGCGACCAATCACAAGCCGCGACGTCACCGCAAGGTCCTGCAAGCGCTGATTCTTAGGAAGGAAGGCTGCCGGAAAGAAGCAGGGCGCGTCCGAGGGTGAGTATATACCTAATAGGAATACCTAATAGGAATATACTCACCCTCGGACGCGCCCTGCTTCTTTCCAGCAGCCTTCCTTCCTAAGAATCAGCGCTTGCAGGACCTTGCGGTGACGTCGCGGCTTGTGATTGGTCGCGCGAGCGGTCACATGACCAATCACAAGCCGCGACGTCACCGCAAGGTCCTGCAAATGCTGATTCGAAGGAAGAAAGGCTGCCGGAAAGAAGCAGGGTGCGTCCGAGGGTGAGTATATACCTAATAGGAATATACTCACCCTCGGACGCGCCCTGCTTCTTTCCAGCAGCCTTCCTTCCTAAGAATCAGCGCTTGCAGGACCTTGCGGTGACGTCGCGGCTTGTGATTGGTCGCGCGACCGCCCATGTGACCGCTCGCGCGACCAATCACAAGCCGCGACGTCACCGCAAGGTCCTGCAAGCGCTGATTCTTAGGAAGGAAGGCTGCCGGAAAGAAGCAGGGCGCGTCCGAGGGTGAGTATATACCTAATAGGAATATACTCACCCTCGGACGCCCCCTGCTTCTTTCCAGCAGCCTTCCTTCCTAAGAATCAGCGCTTGCAGGACCTTGCGGTGACGTCGCGGCTTGTGATTGGTCGCGAGAGCGGTCACGCGACCAATGACAAGCCGCGACGTCACCGTAAGGTCCTGCAAGCGCTGAATCGAAGGAAGGAAGGTTCCCGGTTAGTACGAGGGCGCGTCCGAGGGTGAGTATAGCGATATTTTTTATTTTAATTCTTTATTTTACACTTAAATATGGATCGCAGGGCCTGAAGGAGAGTTTCCTCTCCTTCAGACCCTGGGAACCATTGGAAACCCAATGCACTTTTGAAAAAGTCGGGTTTCGTGAAACCCGACCCGATCCTATAAAAGTAAAAGTCGCTCAACCCTAGTTACAGGTTTTGTTTGATTGCAGTGATTGCCTCAAAAGGATGTGCAACAAAATATTAAGTTAAGGGTACCATCATTTCTTTCTAGGCCTATTTCATGAGTATTATAATTTTGTAAATTCTGTGGAAGCATGGTTGAAAAGCAATGTCTGACTCTCATTTGTTCATTTTCATAGATTTTTATTTATTATTACTTTTGTCAGATTCAAGTTATTTCTGTGATCATTGTGGGTTTTTCTGTCATTAAACGAGGGGTACCAACAATTTTGACCATGTGTGTATAAATCTGTAACCCTCATTTTACTGTATTCAATGTCAAATATAGACACTTGCTTTTTTTTTTAGTGGAATGATGCGCTGGGGTGAATTTGATGATCTTTATCACATTGAAGAAATAGATGAGCCTGTCACAAATTCAGATTTTGAGTTGGACTCAAAAGACGGTAAAATTTTTTCAATATTTAACCCCATAATGCACTAAAAGACTTAATGGAAAGATGTAATGTCATTGTCTACATGGTAATAAAGTCATGGAGGGATTTATTATATAAAACATTATAAATATATACATTTGAAACCAGAATTTTACATACACTATATAAAATGACACATAAGCTTGTTTTTCTGAATATCTGACATAAAATCAGAATAAATTTTCCCGTTTCGGTCAATTAGGATTACCATTATTATTTGCCAAATGCCAGGATAATGAGAGAGAGAGAGAGAATGTTTTAAGGCATTTTTATTTACTACAAAGTCAAAAGTTTACATACACTAAGATTACCATGCCTTTAAACAATTCTGGACTTCCCATATGATGATGTCATGTGTTTGGAAGTTGTTTTGGCAACATTTGAGTTAATCAGAGACACACCTGTGGATGTATTTTAATACAAACCTGAAACACACTGCTTCTTTGTGTAGCATCATGGGAAAGTTTATAGAAATCAGCCAAGATATCAGGAAGAGAATTGTGGACTTGCACAAGTCTGGCTCAAATTTGGGTACAATTTCTAGATTCCTGAAGATGCCTCGTTCATCTGTACAAACAATGATATGCAAGTACAAACGAGATGGAAATGTCCAACCATCATACCGCTCAGGAAGGAGACTGGTTCTGTGTCCCAGACATGAACATGCTTTGGCGCTACATGTGCATATCATCCCAAGGACAATAGCAAAATACCTTCTGAAGATGATGGCAGAAGCTGGTAAGATTGTGTCAATATCCACAGTGAAATGAGTACTGTATCAATATGGGCTGAAAGGCCACTCTGCCAGGAAGAAGCCCTTACTCCAAAAGAAGCATAAAAGGCCAGATTAATGTTTGCAAATGCACACAGGAACAAAGATCTTAATTTTTGGAGATATATCCTGTGGTCTGATGAAACTAAAATTAAAATTTTTGGGCATAATAACCATCGTTACCTTTGGAGTAAAAAGGGAGACGCTTGTAAGCCTAAGAACACCATCCCAACTGTGAAACACGGGGGTGGCAGCATCATGTTGTGGAGTTGTTTTGCTGTAGGAGGGACTGGTGCATTTCACAAAATAGATGGCATCATGAGAAAAGAAGATTATGTGGCAATACTGAAGCAACATCTCAAGATATCAGTCAGGAAGTTAAAACTTGGGCGGAAATAGGTTTCCAAATGAACAATGACCTGAAAAATACTGCCAAAATGGTAACAAATTAGCTTAAGGATAACAAAGTCAATGTTTTGGAGTGGCCATCCCAAAGCCCTGATCTCAATCCTATTGAAAATTTATGGACAAAGCTGAAAAGGCAGGTGTGAGCAAGGCTACCAAAAACACCTTGATCAGTTACACCATTTTTGTCCGTAGGAATGGGCCCAAATTCCGACTAACTAGTTGAAGAAGTTTGTGGAAAGATATCACAAAAGTTTGACCCAAGTCATTCAGTTTAAGGGCAATGGTACCAAATACTAATGAAATGTATGTAAACTTTTGACTTTGCAGTAAGTAATAAAAATGCTTTAAACATTCTCTTTCATTATTCTGGCATTTGGCAAATATTAATAATTATGGTAATCCTAATTGACCTAAAACTTATTCTGATTTCATTAACAACAACAAGCTATAGTATATAATGCCAATAAAAACAGCATTTATTTAATCATGATTAAAATTTATACATAACACTAATGTATTCAAGTTAACTGCATACCAAGTGGAGAGAGCCAGCACAATTTGTATAATACAGTGACAAGAGTGCCTGCAGACTGCAGTGTAATTAAAGCCACTAATACATAACATTTAATAGAGGGATATACTGTTCCCTGTATAATTATTTGGCTAATGGTACAAGGGAAAGGGCAGCACTTAAATAAATGTAGGGCTTGTGTGTGGCGTCCCCACTGCCCCAATGCATGTTTCGCTTGAAGATTTCATATCAGATATTAAGAAAAACATGCATATGTGTCTTATTATATAGTGGATGTAAACTTCCGGTTTCAACCGTATATATATATATATATATATATATATATATATATATATATATGTATATGTATATATTTATTATTATTATTATTTATTGTTATAGCGCCATTTATTCCATGGCGCTTTACATGTGAGGAGGGGTATACATAATAAAAACAAGTACAATAATCTTAAACAATACAAGTCATAACTGGTACAGGAGGAATGAGGACCCTGCCCACGAAGGCTCACAATCTACAAGGGATGGGTGAGAATACAGTAGGTGAGGGTAGAGCTGGTCATGCAGCGGTTTGGTCGATCGGTGGTTACTGCAGGTTGTAGGCTTGTCTGAAGAGGTGGGTCTTCAGGTTCTTTTTGAAGGTTTCGATGGTATATATATATATATATATATACATACAGTATATATAGATACATATATTCCTCTCTGTCCATATAGAGAAACACAGTACATCTTACAGTTATATATACACTGCTCAAAAAAATAAACAGAACACTTTAACAACACAATGTAACTCCAAGTCAATTACACTTCTGTGAAATCAACCTCTCCGGTTCTAAAGCACCACCAATTGCGAATCAATTTCTCCTGCTGTGAGCGTACTAGTAATAGGTATGTGTACAAGGGCAGAAGGCAGGCAGAAGAGTGCTTCACAGATAGTGTTGTGACTGGACTAGTAATAGGTATGTACAAATGGTACAATGTTGTGAATTCTGTGGCTGAATTCACTTCTGTGGTCACAAGTGGTATTGCAGTCTCTGGGCTTCCTCCCTCAGGTGTTTTGGTGAGCTCGTTGGCTGCCTTGCTATTTAGCTCCACCTGAGTCTGTCTTCCTTGCTCCTTGTCAATGTTCCAGTGTTGGATCTGAGCTACTGCATCTTTCCTTGGGCCTGCTGCTCTGCTAGATAAGTGCTTCTAGTTTGTTTTCTGTTTTTTCTGTCCAGCTTGCTATTAACTTTTGCTGGAAGCTCTGAGAAGCAAAGGGGTGCACCGCCGTGCTGTTAGTTCGGCACGGTGGGTCTTTTTGCCCCTTTGCGTGGTTTTCGTTTTAGGGTTTTTTGTAGACTGCATAGTTCTCTTTGCTATCCTCGCTCTGTCTAGAATATCGGGCCTCACTTTGCTGAATCTATTTCATTCCTACGTTTGTCTTTTCATCTTGCTAACAGTCATTATATGTGGGGGGCTGCCTATTCCTTTGGGGTATTTCTCTGAGGTAAGTCAGGCTTGTATTTCTATCTTCAGGCTAGTCAGCTCCTCAGGCAGTGCCGAGTTGCATAGGTAGTGATAGGCGCAATCCACTGCTGCTTATAGTTGTGTGAGGATAGATCAGGTACTGCAGTCTACAGAGATTCCACGTCTCAGAGCTCGTCCTATTGTTTTTGGTTATTGCCAGATCTCTGTATGTGCGCTGATTATTGCACGCTGTGTTGCCTGATTGCCAGCCATAACAGTACAAGGAGCCAACCAATGATTCCCAATAGAGGGAAAAAAGAAATCCTGACATCATTTTTTTTTCTTAGCTCTGTCTTCAGTCTTTTTTTTCCCCTAGACATTAGAGTGCTTCAGGACACAGCTGTGGACATGGATATTCAGGCTCTGTGCTCCTCAATGGATAATCTCGTTGTAAATGTACAAAAGATTCAAGATAATATTGATCAGAAATCGATGCTAGAACCAAGAATTCCGATTCCTGATTTGTTTTTTGGTGACAGAACTAAGTTCCTGAGCTTCAGAAATAATTGTAAGCTATTTTTGGCCTTGAAACCTCATTCTTCTGGTAATCCTATTCAACAGGTTTTGATTATTATTTCTTTTTTGCGCGGCGACCCACAGGACTGGGCGTTTTCTCTTGCACCAGGAGATTCTGCATTGAGTAATGTTGATGCATTTTTCCAGGCGCTGGGATTGCTTTACGATGAGCCTAATTCAGTGGATCAGGCTGAGAAAAATCTGCTGGCTTTATGCCAGGGTCAGGATGATGTAGAAGTATATTGTCAGAAATTTAGGAAGTGGTCAGTACTCACTCTGTGGAATGAATCTGCACTAGTGGCTTTGTTCAGAAAGGGTCTCTCTGAAGCTCTTAAGGATGTAATGGTGGGATTTCCTATGCCTGCTGGTTTGAATGAGTCTATGTCCTTGGCCATTCAGATCGGTCGTCGCTTGCGCGAGCGTAAATCTGTGCACCATCTGGCGGTATTGTCTGAGAGTAAACCTGAGCCTATGCAGTGCGACAGGACTATGACTAAAGTAGAACGGCAAGAACACAGACGTCTGAACAGACTGTGTTTCTATTGTGGTGATTCTACTCATGCTATTTCTAATTGTCCTAAACGCACTAGGCGGTTCGATAGCTCTGCCGTTATTGGTACTGTACAGTCAAAATTCCTTTTGTCCATTACCTTAATGTGCTCTTTGTCATCGTATTCTGTCATGGCGTTTGTGGATTCAGGCGCTGCCCTGAATCTGATGGATTTGGATTATGCTAAACGTTGTGGATTTTTCTTGGAGCCTTTGCGGTGTCCTATTCCGTTGAGAGGAATTGATGCTACACCTTTGGCCAAGAATAAGCCTCAGTACTGGGCCCAGCTGACCATGTGCATGGCTCCTGCACATCAGGAAGTTATTCGCTTTCTGGTACTGCATAATTTGCATGATGTGGTCGTGTTGGGGTTGCCATGGCTACAAACCCATAATCCAGTATTGGATTGGAACTCTATGTCGGAAACCAGCTGGGGTTGTCAGGGAGTACATGGTGATGTTCCATTTTTGTCTATTTCGTCATCCATTCCTTCTGACATCCCAGAGTTCTTGTCGGACTTTCAGGATGTATTTGAAGAGTCCAAGTCCGATGCCCTACCTCCGCATAGGAATTGTGATTGTGCTATCGATTTGATTCCTGGTAGTAAATTCCCTAAGGGTCGTTTAATTAATTTGTCCGTACCTGAACACACCGCTATGCGCAGTTATGTGAAGGAGTCCCTGGAGAAGGGACATATTCGCCCATCGTCGTCACCATTGGGAGCAGGGTTCTTTTTTGTAGCCAAGAAGGATGGTTCGCTAAGACCGTGTATTGATTACTGCCTTCTTAATAAGATCACTGTTAAGTTTCAGTATCCCTTGCCATTGATTTCTGACTTGTTTGCTCGGATTAAGGGGGCTAGTTGGTTTACTAAGATTGATCTTCGTGGTGCGTATAATCTGGTGAGAATCAGGCAGGGAGATGAATGGAAAACGGCATTTAATACGCCCGAGGGTCATTTTGAGTATCTGGTGATGCCGTTCGGACTTGCCAATGCTCCATCTGTTTTTCAGTCTTTTATGCATGACATTTTCCGTGAGTATCTGGATAAATTCTTGATTGTTTACTTGGATGACATTTTGATCTTCTCAGATGATTGGGAGTCTCATGTGAAGCAAGTCAGAATGGTTTTCCAGGTACTGCGTGCTAATTCCTTGTTCGTGAAGGGATCAAAGTGTCTCTTCGGTGTGCAGAAAGTTTCATTTTTGGGGTTCATCTTTTCCCCTTCTACTATCGAGATGGATCCGGTTAAGGTTCAGGCCATCCAGGATTGGACCCAGCCGACATCTCTAAAAAGTCTGCAGAAATTCCTGGGCTTTGCTAATTTTTATCGTCGCTTCATCTGTAATTTTTCTAGCATTGCCAGACCATTGACCGATTTGACCAAGAAGGGTGCTGATTTGGTTAATTGGTCTTCTGCTGCCGTGGAAGCTTTTCAGGAGTTGAAGCGTCGTTTTTGCTGTGCCCCTGTGTTGTGTCAACCTGATGTTTCTCTTCCGTTCCAGGTCGAGGTTGATGCTTCTGAGATTGGTGCAGGGGCGGTTTTGTCACAGAGAGGTTCTGGTTGCTCAGTGTTCAAACCATGTGCTTTCTTTTCCAGGAAATTTTCTGCTGCTGAGCGTAATTATGATGTGGGCAACCGAGAGTTGCTGGCCATGAAGTGGGCATTCGAGGAGTGGCGTCATTGGCTTGAGGGTGCTAAGCATCGCGTGGTGGTTTTGACTGATCATAAGAACCTTACTTATCTTGAGTCTGCCAAGCGCTTGAATCCTAGACAGGCCCGTTGGTCGTTATTTTTTGCTCGTTTTGATTTTGTGATTTCATACCTTCCGGGCTCTAAAAATGTGAAGGCGGATGCTCTGTCTAGGAGTTTTGTGCCCGACTCTCCGGGGTTATCTGAGCCGGCGAGTATCCTCAAGGAAGGAGTCATTGTGTCTGCCATCTCTCCTGATTTGCGGAGAGTGTTGCAGAAATTTCAGGCTAATAAACCTGATCGTTGTCCGGCCGAGAAACTGTTCGTCCCTGATAGGTGGACTAGTAAAGTTATCTCTGAACTTCATTGTTCGGTGCTGGCCGGTCATCCAGGAATCTTTGGTACCAGGGAGTTGGTTGCTAGATCCTTCTGGTGGCCGTCTCTGTCGCGGGATGTGCGTGCCTTTGTGCAGTCCTGTGGAATTTGTGCTAGGGCTAAGCCCTGCTGTTCACGTGCCAGTGGGTTGCTTTTGCCCTTGCCGGTCCCGAAGAGGCCTTGGACACATATTTCGATGGATTTCATTTCTGACCTTCCCGTTTCTCAAAAGATGTCGGTCATTTGGGTGGTCTGTGATCGCTTTTCTAAAATGGTCCATCTGGTGCCCTTGGTTAAATTGCCTTCCTCCTCTGATTTGGTGCCTTTGTTCTTCCAGCATGTGGTTCGTTTACATGGCATTCCTGAGAATATTGTTTCTGACAGAGGTTCCCAGTTTGTCTCGAGGTTCTGGCGAGCCTTTTGTGGTAGGATGGGCATTGACCTATCTTTCTCCTCGGCCTTCCATCCTCAGACTAATGGCCAGACCGAACGAACCAATCAGACCTTGGAAACATATCTGAGATGTTTTGTTTCCGCTGACCAGGATGATTGGGTGTCATTTTTGCCGTTGGCTGAGTTCGCCCTTAATAATCGGGCCAGCTCGGCTACCTTGGTCTCTCCATTTTTCTGCAATTCTGGGTTCCATCCTCGTTTCTCTTCAGGACAGGTTGAGTCTTCGGACTGTCCTGGTGTGGATTCTGTGGTGGACAGGTTGCAGCAGATCTGGACTCAGGTAGTGGACAATTTGACCTTGTCCCAGGAGAAGGCTCAGCTTTTCGCTAATCGCAGACGCCGTGTGGGACCCCGACTTCGTGTTGGGGATCTGGTTTGGTTATCTTCTCGTCATATTCCTATGAAGGTTTCCTCTCCTAAATTTAAACCTCGTTTTATTGGTCCGTATAGGATTTCTGAGATTCTCAATCCGGTGTCTTTTCGTCTGACCCTCCCAGACTCCTTTTCCATACATAATGTATTCCATAGGTCGTTGTTGAGGAGATACGTGGCACCTATGGTTCCATCTGTGGAGCCTCCTGCCCCTGTTTTGGTGGAGGGGGAATTGGAGTATATTGTGGAGAAGATTTTGGATTCTCGTGTCTCTAGACGGAAACTCCAGTATCTGGTCAAATGGAAGGGTTATGCTCAGGAAGATAATTCCTGGGTTTTTGCCTCTGATGTCCATGCCCCAGATCTTGTTCGTGCCTTTCATGTGGCTCATCCTGGTCGGCCTGGGGGTTCTGGTGAGGGTTCGGTGACCCCTCCTCAAGGGGGGGGTACTGTTGTGAATTCTGTGGCTGAATTCACTTCTGTGGTCACAAGTGGTATTGCAGTCTCTGGGCTTCCTCCCTCAGGTGTTTTGGTGAGCTCGTTGGCTGCCTTGCTATTTAGCTCCACCTGAGTCTGTCTTCCTTGCTCCTTGTCAATGTTCCAGTGTTGGATCTGAGCTACTGCATCTTTCCTTGGGCCTGCTGCTCTGCTAGATAAGTGCTTCTAGTTTGTTTTCTGTTTTTTCTGTCCAGCTTGCTATTAACTTTTGCTGGAAGCTCTGAGAAGCAAAGGGGTGCACCGCCGTGCTGTTAGTTCGGCACGGTGGGTCTTTTTGCCCCTTTGCGTGGTTTTCGTTTTAGGGTTTTTTGTAGACTGCATAGTTCTCTTTGCTATCCTCGCTCTGTCTAGAATATCGGGCCTCACTTTGCTGAATCTATTTCATTCCTACGTTTGTCTTTTCATCTTGCTAACAGTCATTATATGTGGGGGGCTGCCTATTCCTTTGGGGTATTTCTCTGAGGTAAGTCAGGCTTGTATTTCTATCTTCAGGCTAGTCAGCTCCTCAGGCAGTGCCGAGTTGCATAGGTAGTGATAGGCGCAATCCACTGCTGCTTATAGTTGTGTGAGGATAGATCAGGTACTGCAGTCTACAGAGATTCCACGTCTCAGAGCTCGTCCTATTGTTTTTGGTTATTGCCAGATCTCTGTATGTGCGCTGATTATTGCACGCTGTGTTGCCTGATTGCCAGCCATAACAGTACAAATGGAACAGACAACAGGTAAAAATGATAGGCAATTAGCTAGATAACCTCTATTAAGGAGTAGTTCAGCAGGGAGTGACCACAGATCATTTCTCTGTTCTCATCCTTTTTGTCTGCTGTTTTGGTCATTTTTGCATTTTGTCATTTCTCTCAACCCTAGAGGTACTGTACAGTAGCATGAGGTGGTGTTTACAACCCACAGAAGTTGCTCAGGTAGTGCAGCTTATCCTGGATAGCACTTCAATGTGAGCTGTGGCAAGAAGGGTAGCTGCGTCTGTCAGTACAGTGTCCAGAGCATGGAGCAGATACCAGGAGACAGGACAGTACACCAGGAGACGTGGAGGATGCTGTAGGAGGGCAACAACCCAGCAGCAGGACTGCTATCTCCTCCTTTGTGTAAGGAGGAACAGGAGGAGCAGTACCAGTGACCTGCAAAATGACCTCCAGCGGGCCATTAACATCCATGAGTCTGCTCAAATTGTCAGAAACAGACTCCATGAGAGTGCTATGAGGGCCCGCGACCTCAAGTGGGTGTTGTGCTTACAGCCAAATACCGTGCGGAGAGATTGGCATTTGCAGAGAACACCAAGATTGGCAAATTCATAATTGGTGCCCTGTGGTCTTCAAGAAAGAGAGCAGGTTCACACTGAGCACATGTGTCAGATGTGACAGAGTCTGGAGACACAGTGGAGATTGTTTTGCAGCATGCCAAATTCTCCAGCATGACAGGTTTGGAAGTGGGTCAGTAATGGTGTGGGGAGGCATTTCTTTGGTTTGCCGTACAGCCCTCTATGTGCTGGCTACAGGTACCCTGACTACCATTAGGTACCGGGATGAGATCTTCAGACCCATTGTGAGACCATATGCAAGTGCAGTGGACCCTGGGTTTCTTCTGATGCATGACAATGTCAGACCTCATGTGGCTGAAGTATGTCATCAGTTCCTGCATAATGAAGGCATTGATGCTATGGGCTGGCCTGCCCATTCCCCAGACCTGAATCTAATTGAACACATCTGGGACATTATGTCTCCTTTAAACCACCAACGCCACGTTGCACCACATACGGTCCATGAGTTGATTGATGGTTTAGTCCAGGTCTGGGAAGAGATGCCTCAGGAAACCTTCTGCCGCCTCATCAGGAGCATGCCCAGGTGGTGTAGGCAGGTTATACAGGCAAGTGGATGCCACATACACTACTGAGCATCATTTCCTTGTCTTGAGACATTACCATTGAAGTTCGATGAGCCTGTAATTTATTTCTTCTCTTTGATTTTGAGTATCATTCCAAATCCACAGCTCCATGGGATATTATATTTTTATGTTTTATTGTTCAGTACTGTATAATGAATAAAGATTTGCAACTGGAATATTTTATTCAGTGATATTTAGGATGCGGTGTATATATTGTAACTGTCAGAGAAAAGAAAATAATGATCTGGGTGTAAAGGCAAAATGAGCAATTGTAAGTACACAGTGCTAAATAATATGCTTTGGATATGATTACAATATACAAACCCCTACACAACCTTTGACATACCTATACATCATGGTCAGGTAAGTTCCCAACGTATAGGTATGTCATGATGATCACCGAGAGCTCGGCTTTCGTGATAGTTGAACTCTGGCTGTTACTGCCAGGAGAAGTATCTGCACTGCACTCAACTGTATAACCTCATAAATGCCTCTATCAATATAAATCACAGCACTTGGAAGGCTAGGAGAGGTGGTTCCTTCTCCCACTTGATCGGCGCCCCTGCAACTCCAGCGAGAGGTCCCAGTTGTTGTCATGGAAGCCAGAGGTCATCATGGCGACCCCTGGGTCTGTCTGCAACAGTGGCCTGCTTAGACCATGCCAGGAGCATGGTCTAAGAGGCTCCTGTCAGTGTAATACTGAAAGGTATAATACATTGCAGTACTGGTGCACTGCAATGAATTATACCAGCGATCAGAGTAATGAATGTTAAAGTCTAATAGAGAGAATAAGTAAAAAAAAGTAACAAAAAAGTTTTAAAAAAATTGAATGAAAGAAAATGAATAAAATATTCTTCCAAAAATATGTATATTTATGTAAAAAAAAAAAAAAAAAAAATTAGAAAAGTACACACACTTCATATTGCTACATCTGGAGCAACCCAACCTATAAAACTGTCAAACAAGTTAACCCCTTCAGGGAATGCCATGAAAAAATAAATAAAAAGCGTGTAAAAAAAACTATGCGATTTCATCATACTGCCAAACAAAAGGTGAAATAAAATGCAATCAAAAAGTCAATTGGAGATAAAAATAGTATAGCTGAAAAATTCATCTTGTCCTGCAAAAAAACAAAACCACCATACAGCTTCCCATAAGCAAAGAAATAAAAAACGATAGCTGTCAGAATGTAGAAATAAAAAAAAATTACTTTTTTCAATAAAATAGTTTAATTGTGTAAAACGCTAAAAAAAATAACCTAAATGTGGTATCGCTATAATCATACTAATCCGAAGAATGAAGCTGTCTAATCAGTTTTACCATATTGTGAATGGCGTAAAAAACAAAGCAAAAAAACAATTAATGGATTTCTGTTTTTTGTTCTTTTTGCCACCCCAAAATTCAGAATAGAAAGCAATAAAAAAAAGTTATGTGCCTGAAAATCTTACCAATAAAAATATCAATTTGTCCTGCAAAAACCATCTCTCAGATTACTCTGTTTGCAGAAATATATAAAAAAATTATAGTTTTCAAAATAAGCGTTTTTTTAGTGTGTGATAGCAGCCAAACATAAAACATTAAAAATATATAATTCTGAGAAAGAACGCTGTAATCGCAACGACGCGAAGAGCAAAGTAATATAATCACTTATACCACACAAGGAACAAATTAAAAAATAAAACCAATTATTGACCTGCTATTGATTTGTTTATTCTGCCTCCCAGAGATCATAGTAAGGCCGGTTTCACATGTCCGTTTATTTCCGGTACCGCATCAGTGCTGCAAGGATGGCTGGCAGGGAAGAAGCGCTACAGTAAGTGCTGTTCCCCGGCACCAGGTACTGAAGACGGCTCTCATCATTCTGCTCCAGCTGTGAGTTTTGCCTGGCTTGTTAGGAAAAATAGGGGGAACCAGCGCCAGGTTTTTCATTCATTTATTTAGTTATAGTGCAGACGGCGGGTCATGAATACCCCCGTCATCCGCTCATGCTGTCACTGTTATTAGCAGCAGGTGTAGGTTGATGGGAGTAATAGTCCCAAAAGCCCCAAACTGCTGTCATTGTTCTGACTTGAATATAACTCTCATTATTCTCCTCTGCTCGCTTCGATCACCGGCAGAGCAGGGGAGAATGACGAGAGCCATCTTCAGCACCCGGACATGTCTACTTGTGGGGCACACGGACACACGGTCTGTGGAAGCACACTGACGTGCACAGACCCACTCATTTGAAAGGGTCTCTGTGCATCAGTGTCTCCGGTACGTGTGAAAACTGCCACCGCACGTACAGGAGATACGGATGTGTGAAAGAGGCCTTAGGCTCACAATTATCTTGCACTCTACTCTGAGCGCTTACACTGGAGATGTAAATATCTTTGTAAATCTGTATAAATCCCTGAAATATGTGATTCAGACACAGAACTCCTAGTGGAAGATTCCTTATAATGAGGCAGATGGAGACACTGTGGACGCCATCTGGCCTATTATTTGATGGTGTCCCTCTTTTTAAGCATGCATAAAACCACGGTTGGCCATAGGTTTATGAACTTCTGAAAAGAAAGACACCATTGAATTAAAGGGACTCTGTCACCTGAATTTGGCGGGACTGGTTTTGGGTCATATGGGCGGAGTTTTCGGGTGTTTGATTCACCCTTTCCTTACCCGCTGGCTGCATGCTGGCTGCAATATTGGATTGAAGTTCATTCTCTGTCCTCCATAGTACACGCCTGCGCAAAGCAATCTTGCCTTGTGCAGGCGTGTACTATGGAGGACAGAGAATGACCTTCAATCCAATATTGCAGCCAGCATGCAGCCAGCGGGTAAGGAAAGGGTGAATCAAACACCCGAAAACTCCGCCCATATGACCCAAAACCAGTCCCGCCAAATTCAGGTGACAGGTTTCCTTTAAGGCCAGACAGAGTTCAGAGTATCTTTGCTGCCTCATTATAGTGAAAGCATCCCTCAGGCTGCCATCACACTAGCAGTATTTGGTCAGTATTTTACATCAGTATCTGTAAGCCAAAACCAGGAGTGGAACAATCAGAGGAAAAGTATAATAGAAACATATGCACCACTTCTGCATGTATCACCCACTCCTGGTTTTGGCTTACAAATACTGATGTAAAATACTGACCAAATACTGCTAGTGTGATGGCAGCCTTAGGGGAAACACCAATGTACAGTGTGGAAATATTTGTTTGGTACACTGCCGACTTTGCTAGTTTTCCCACCTACAAAGAATGGAGAGGTCTGTAATTTTTATTATAGGTTCACTTTAACTGTGAGAGACAGAATCTTAGAAAATTTCAGAAAATCACATTGTATGTGTTTTAGTTAATTAATTTGCATTTTATTGCATTGAATAATTATTTGGTACAATAGAAAAACAGAACTTAATATTTGGTACAGAAAACTTTGAGTGCAGAGGTCAGAAGTTTCCTGTAGTTCTTAACCAAGTTTGCACACACTGCAGAAGGGATTTTGGCTCACTTCTCCATACAGATCTTCTCCAGAAATTTCAGGTTTTGGGGCTGTCGCCGGGCAACATCGAGTTTCAGCTACCTTCAAAAATTTTCTTTTGGGTTTAGGTTTGGAGACTGGCTATGCTACTCCAGGACCATGAAATACTTCTTACGGAGCCACTCCTTAGCTGCCCTGGTTGTGTGTTTCTGGTCATTATCATGGTGGAAGACCCTGCCACGACCCATCTTCAATGTTCTTACTGAGGGAAGGAGGTTGTTGGTCAAAATCTTGTAACACATGACCCCATCCATCCTCCAATATGCAGTCATCCTGTTCCCTTTCCAGAAAAGCACCCCCAAAGTATGGTTTCCCCCACTATTCTTCATGGTTGGGATGTCACTCTTGAGGTTGTACTCATCCTTTTTCTTCCTCTAATTGCAGTGAATAGAGTTGACCACAAAGTTTTATTTTGGTCTCATCTGACCTTATGACCTTCTCGCATGGCTCCTCTGGATTATCCAGATGGTCTTTGGCGAGCTTCAAATGAACCTGGGGATGAACAGGAAGACCTTGGGTGCCATGCAGTATTTTAATCCATGACGGTGTGATGTGTTACCAATGGTAATATTTGAGACTGTGATCCCAGCTCTCTTCAGGTTATTGACCAATTCCTCCCATGTAGGTCTTGGATGATTCCTGATTTTTTTCAGAATCATTCTTACCCCATGAGGTGAGATCTTGCATGGTGCCACAGACTGAGGGAAATTGACAATCAACTTGTGTTTCTTCCATTTTCTAATAATTGTACCAACAGCTATTGCCTACTCACCAACCTGCTTGCCTAATGTCCTGTAGCCCATCCCAGCCTTGTGTAGGTCTACAAGTTTGTCCCCGGTGTCCTAAGACAGCTCTTTGGTCTTGGCCATGGTGGAGATGTTAGAGTGTGATTGAGTGAATGTGTGGACAGGTGTCTTTTATACAGGTCATGAATGCAGAATAGGAGGGCTTCTTAAAGAAACACTAACAGGTCTTTGAGAGCCAGAATTCTTGCTGCTTGTTAGGTGATCAAATACTTATTTCATGCAATAAAATGTAATTGAATTATTTAAAAATCATACAATGTGATTTTTTTGTTTTTTTATTTTTAGATTCTATTACAGTTGAAGTGTACCTACGATAAAAATTACAGACCTCTCCATTCTTCGTAGGTGGAAAAACTTGCAAAATCGGCAGTGTATGAAATACTTATTTTCCCCCAGTGTAAGTGCTCAGCGTAGAGTGCAGGAAAATGTGATTCAAAATGTTATGTAAAATGTTCTCAATAAAAGCTTACAAATCCACAAAAAAACACTCAGGTCTTTCATCTGTCAATGGAAATACAGGCGATTATGGCTCCTCATCCCCCAAAAGAAAGGGGTTCTGCTGATCTGGCACCTAAGGGGCTCCCCCAGTGGATCATGGCACCTGCAAACTATAAAATGAAAATATGCACTATATTATGGCGCTTTCTTTCTGAACGTTCCTCTGTGCCTGAAAAGTATTTCTTGATTACATGTACTGTAGTGTATTAGTGCACTCAGGAGAAATTGCACAACAAACTGTAGTCCATTTTTTACTATTAGCCCTTATAGAAATTAAAAACTTGGGGCTAAAACAACATTTTAGTGGTAAAAATGTTACCTGTTTTTTCTTCACCGCCCAGTGGTATAAAATTCTGTGAGGCACATGTGGTGTACGCTCACTTACCCCTTATTGGATTAATTGTGATGTGTAGTTTGTAAATGGGGTCATTTATGGGGGGGGGGGTCTACTGCTCTGGCACCTCAGGGGCTCTGCCAATGTGACATGGCACCCTGAAACCATTCCAGCAAATGGTCTCCACTACGGCTTCTTTCCTTCTGAGCTTTGCACTGTGCCTCAAAAGTAGTTTTTGACCACATATGGGGTATTGGTGTACTCAGGAGAAATTACGTAACAAATTGTATGGTCCTTTTTCCCTTATACTCACTTTTGAAAATTGAAAACTTGGGGCCAAGGCAACATTTTAGTATAAAAAATGGTAATTTTCCATTGATTCAGCACAATGTTAAAAAAATCAGTGAATCGCTTAAGGGTTAAAAATGCTCACTACACCCCTAGATGAATTCTTCAAGAGGTGTTCAAAACAGCTGACAAGTCCTGGCTTTGATGCGGGCTCACCACCGGGAGCCCTGCATCAAAGCGGGGGATCTGACATCAGACGTACTATCCCGTCTGAGGTCAGAAAGAGGTTAAGGAGTATAGTTTTTAAAATGATGTCATTTTTGGGTATTTTCTGTCACATAGGCCCCTTAAAGTCACTTCAAATGTGATGTGGTCCCTCAAATTGGTTTTATAAATTTTGTTGTAAAATATATAATATTGTTAACTTTTTTTTACTTCCTAAGAAAAAACAATTGTGGATGTGATTTCAGTAGATGTGATTTCAGAAAAACGTCTGCCCGCGATGCGTCTAAAGGCGCTGTTGTACTGTGCAGTTTTAGTATGTTTTTTCTCTTTTCTATTAGTGTGTAGCTTAAACAAAACGCATGTATAAAAAGAAGCAGAGTTACATGTTTAAGTGCAAAATCAAAGCTTTTCTGTAATATTAAAAAAAGCGTTAAAAGCGCTGCTTCAAATTTCAACCAAAACTGCATCAAATGCTTAATATGCAGCACAACACACAATAATCAGTGAAGATTGTTACTTCATCATGTGGTGCAGACACCCACAGCAAAAATCAATAGAAAAAAACACAGTATTTGCTCTACATGTGAACATGGCCTCAGTGTTTCTTTTCATTATGGTTTTAATAGAGACAAAAATGCAATCACACCATTTTTTTTGTGCCATTTACCAATGACCATAAATAATCTGACCACTGTGTTGTGTGGTTTGTTATGATTACACCAAATATATTATTTCAGATTTGTGATGTTTATTATATTAAAAGTTGCATTTTTTTTTAGTAAATTTATAGGAAAATTACAGGGACATACTTGTAGAAATACACTGCTATTTACAGATATACTGTATCTTTATGTACCAGTATAATCTGCCTCTAGGATCAAATCCTGCATTGCAGCTTCAAGTCTAGAAAATCCTCATGAGATGTCAGTGGATGCTGTGGCTTATAGTTTTGGCTGCTGCCTGCAATGATGTAGGCTCTGGGTTCATTTCCAGAGGAGATCGGATCTCACAAAAAGGCGAACATTACAATTTTGTAATTGTTTTTCATTATTTTTAGTCGTTTCTAGGAACTTTTATAGGAACTGACTTATTCTTTGCCTTTTTCATACACTGCTCTGTACAGATTGTATCTCTATGTATCAGTAGAAAAATCTGCTTCTGGGTTCAGAACCTGCAAGGTAGCTTCATATAAACAAAATCCTCGTATCTTCATCAGTGCAGGCTGTTGTTCATAGGTTTAGCTACTGCTTGCAAAGATACAGATTGTGGGTTTGATTCATGGAGAGACTAGATCATAAGAAGAGAATTACGTAGCATTGAAGACGTTGTAGAGACTGAGTGGAAACCCAGACAAAAGCCTGACATAGCGGGACTGATAGTGCCGCTGAATCTGGGACGGTTGGGAGCTATGGATCTGTATTTATAGGGTCTAGTCTTCATTAGTTTAAACTTTAAGGGTTTCTTGGGTTTGCAACTGTATAAGTTTTGGTGGTCAGGTTTGGGGTCTTTATTAGTTTAGAGGGTATGAATGTATGAACAGGAGTATGTATTTAAGGGGTGTGCCTGATCTGATGTAGTATTTATTTTCGGATCCAGTTGGGGTTATTTAATTATAGGGCCTGATCCATGGTAGTATTTATTTTGAGTCTGTTCTAGGGTCTGTATTTGCTTACAGGGCCTGATTCATGGTGGTATTTATTTTATGGTCTGCTCTATGGTCTGTATATGTTTTAGAGCCTGATCTAGGTGGATGATTGAGTTAGACTCAATTATCCTGAAATTTGCAGTTTGACGCAAATTCGAACGTTTTGAGATTTGATTAGAAACAAAATAAAAGAAAATAAGAGAGCCGGTAAACCTCATTTTGCATTGTTGTGTGGGTTTCGGATTATCAAACCTTCTACAGTGGTGGTCAGTACCTGGGTCATTGACAGATCACCAGTTTCCATCGGAGCACAGTTTGTATAGCAGCATCGTTTTCCATCTCCAGAGTCACTGGGCCTGTCTCTTCTGTAGAGTGTAAGCTCTTATGGTCAGCTGGGGGCCTCCCTCTCTCTCCTGCAGAATGTAAGCTCTTATGAACAGTCGGGTCCTCTCTCTCTCCTTTCCCCATGTGTATTTTATGAGCAATTACAAGATTGCCAGTATTGAAATTCACCCATTCCACCCTCAGATTTGGGTGGAAAATTTTGCCAAGACAGTCAATTTGAATTTCAAATGATCCACTCATCTCTAATGGTAGTATTTATTTGGGTGCTCTGCAGTTTAGAGGTCTAGAGCTGTTGGGTCTGTTCTGGAGTCTGTAATTATCCCTAGCTCGAATTACTACGTTTAAGGTCTATATTGATTCAATTGACTGATGTGGAGAACTTTGGGAAACAGCCCAGGGTTCTATGGTCAACGTAATCCACTACTGATTGTCTATTTTCTTTGCTATTCACAGAACTCTTATTTCACATTATACTGAGAAGTAGATAGCATTGTAGTATATATTTAGAAAAGTTGGAAATGAGGCCTAATTTGCAAATGATACAGTGTCTCCTCAACAATAGGTATTGCAATGTAATATAGGAACAGAAGTTTTTGGCTTACTTAGGGGTTTATTGAAGTGCTTATTGCAAGTTTATGCAGGTTACCATTTGCTATGCCCTGGGAAAAATTTTTTTAACAACTTTATAGCTTTTTTACTATTATTACTACACTCCTTTAGTTTTTAAATCCTAATCCATCACTATATCGAAATGTATTTCTTGTAAATATCTATTAAAAAACATAAATTTATTTTTATGAAATGGAAATCTGTATATCTATTTATTCACTATATTCGTTATTTGGCTTTTTTTTCCAGGTTAGTCACAAATAAATGAATCTGTTTACAATCCACAGACTATACAAAATATGACTATGACATAAGCACTCTCAGACCTAATCTTAAAGATGACATTCCGGATTCACCTTTGTATAGAACCGTTAGTGATGCTGCGTTAGTGAAAAAAAGGATTCGACACAACACTCCCGACAGATCTCATATACAGCAGCATCGGTTTTCTATCAATGGACACTTCTACAACTTTAAAGTAAGGAGAGTTCAACCTTTCCTAGAGCCTAACATCAAAAAATATTGACGTTGAATACTGTTGAATTTTTTTTATTGAAAAATGTAGAATTTTTTGCATTGCATGTTAGCTGACAGTAGTGTATCTAACTGCTCTTTCCACAATGCTGAGCATACCTACACATGTCCTTGTTGTTATACCCCTCAGTAGGAATTTTCAATGACAGAATTTTAGTTCCAGCATTTATTATGAATTCTAGCTATCTAGAGAAGACCACTTTTTATTGTCATTTGGCGGGCCGACTCCTTCGGCAGAATAACCTAAAAATATGCACTAAAAGTGTTATCCCGAATGCTGCATGATCATTAGGGGTTTCAAAAGCCTTTTTGTTGAGTCGTTTGTTTCTTGCGTAGAATTCATATAGGTTCCTTTGTGTACAGTCTGCTCTCTATGTAAGCTGTGTGTTACATTTTACCCCAAATACATAGCTAATGAGATCAGTGAACTGCATTAGAACTTACTATTGCATATGATACATGAGCATATGATTACACACTAGATACATGCTTTAGCTTGTTTTTTTACGCTAAATTGCAGCTTTGGTGTGACATCTGTTGTTTGTAATGTGAATCACATATAGTAGTGTCAGACCCACTTCTATATACAGTGGGGCAAAAAAGTATTTAGTCAGTCAGCAATAGTGCAAGTTCCACCACTTAAAAAGATGAGAGGCGTCTGTAATTTACATCATATGTAGACCTCAACTATGGGAGACAAACTGAGAAAAAAAAATCCAGAAAATCACATTGTCTGTTTTTTTAACATTTTATTTGCATATTATGGTGGAAAATAAGTATTTGGTCAGAAACAAAATTTCATCTCAATACTTTGTAATATATCCTTTGTTGGCAATGACAGAGGTCAAACGTTTTCTGTAAGTCTTCACAAGGTTGCCACACACTGTTGTTGGTATGTTGGCCCATTCCTCTATGCAGATCTCCTCTAGAGCAGTGATGTTTTTGGCTTTTCGCTTGGCAACACGGACTTTCAACACCCTCCAAAGGTTTTCTATAGGGTTGAGATCTGGAGACTTGCTAGGCCACTCCAGGACCTTGAAATGCTTCTTACGAAGCCACTCCTTCGTTGCCCTGGCGGTGTGCTTTGGATCATTGTCATGTTGAAAGACCCAGCCACGTTTCATCTTCAATGCCCTTGCTGATGGAAGGAGGTTTGCACTCAAAATCTCACGATACATGGCCCCATTCATTCTTTCATGTCCCCGGATCAGTCGTCCTGGCCCCTTTGCAGAGAAACAGCCCCAAAGCATGATGTTTCCACCACCATGCTTTACAGTAGGTATGGTGTTTGATGGATGCAACTCAGTATACTTTTTCCTCCAAACACGACAAGTTGTGTTTCTACCAAACAGTTCCAGTTTGGTTTCATCAGACCATAGGACATTCTCCCAAAACTCCTCTGGATCATCCAAATGCTCTCTAGCAAACTTCAGACGGGCCCGGACATGTACTGGCTTAAGCAGTGGGACACGTCTGGCACTGCAGGATCTGAGTCCATGGTGGCGTAGTGTGTTACTTATGGTAGGCCTTGTTACATTGGTCCCAGCTTTCTGCAGTTCATTCACTAGGTCCCCCCGCGTGGTTCTGGGATTTTTGCTCACCGTTCTTGTGATCATTCTGACCCCACAGGGTGGGATTTTGCGTGGAGCCCCAGATCGAGGGAGATTATCAGTGGTCTTGTATGTCTTCCATTTTCTAATTATTGCTCCCACTGTTGATTTCTTCACTCCAAGCTGGTTGGCTATTGCATATTCAGTCTTCCCAGCCTGGTGCAGGGCTACAATTTTGTTTCTGGTGTCCTTTGACAGCTCTTTGGTCTTCACCATAGTGGAGTTTGGAGTCAGACTGTTTGAGGGTGTGCACAGGTGTCTTTTTATACTGATAACAAGTTTAAACAGGTGCCATTACTACAGGTAATGAGTGGAGGAAAGAGGAGACTCTTAAAGAAGAAGTTACAGGTCTGTGAGAGCCAGAAATCTCGATTGTTTGTTTCTGACCAAATACTTATTTTCCACCATAACATGCAAATAAAATGTTAAAAAAACAGACAATGTGATTTTCTGGATTTTTTTTTCTCAGTTTGTCTCCCATAGTTGAGGTCTACCTATGATGTAAATTACAGACGCCTCTCATCTTTTTAAGTGGTGGAACTTGCACTATTGCTGACTGACTAAATACTTTTTTGCCCCACTGTATGTAAGTGGAGTCTGCCAGATGTTTTCGCCCTAGAAAACTGTTGACAGTGCTAAATAGGCGACCTATTAAAACATACATTTATATTTGTAAACTATTTTAGCAATGGTATAAATTAGAAAATAAAGTTTTATTTTGGTTTTCCCTCCCTTAAAGGAGTTGTTCCCTTTTAATTAAAATTGAATCCCTGTTTTATTATAAAGAAACAAACCCTGCTATACTCACTTTTCCTGGGTCCATTGACGAGTGTCGTTGCTGCACCAGGTGTCTGGCTTTGGATGCGACGCTAATGTCATGTCGACAGCAATCATTGAGCTCACGAGCTCTGAGCTCTAAGAAATTATGGGAGAGTCCAACTTAAAGCCACTAAACTCACTGATGGTCTGAAAAGTTGTCCAATTAACTTTAACTAAACGGGAACAAACCGTTTCAGTGCTAAGGCTTAAAAGCTCTCAGCACTCAAAACCTCAACTGAGACAAGCATCACAGCTAACCCAGATCGAGTAGGATAGTCCCTGCTATTCAGCAGTCTCTCTGTCCTAACTAAAACAGATAAAGTTGAATATAATAGTAGAGGTGGGAGCTGTCCGCTTCATGCGTCATCATTCAGCTGTGTCATCTGAGGCTCAGTGCAGTAGATACAATTTTGTCACTACAACACACCTGATGCGCTCAGCCACACACCGCTCCAAGCGGAGATTTGCCCCGCTCATCCTAGGAATAAGGCTGTATGAGTTTTGTATTTGCCAGAAGTCAGGAGGGTCACCATACTTGGGAGAATATTTCACAGTGCTCACATCATAATGTTTAGAAGAACATCATACAGTGGGGGCATTATAATGTGTGTAGGGGCTATGTGAGGGCTTCGTACTGTGTGTGGGGGTCGTGGTGGCATCATAATGTGTGTGTGTGTGTGTGTGTGGGGACCAGTGTGAGGGTATCGTACTGCGTGAGTATTATTGTGCGGCAGAAACTTTTTTGGCACCATACTGTGTGGGGTGAACACTAAGGGCATCAAAAAGTGTGAGTGGGATCATCATTGTGTGGTAGCAAGTATTTGTAGGAGTCATTGGGAAGGCATCATAATGTATATAGGAGGTACAATGAGTGCCATATGTGGTCAGATGCTGTTGAAGCATTTTACTGTGTAATGAAACACTGTAGGGCCTGTGTGTTAAGGGCACTGTAGCAGTATAAAGTGTGTGGGGTCATAATCATAATGTCTGGGAGGACATCGTTATGTTTAGGGAGTATGGTTGGAGCATCATGTTGCTTGCGAGTCATAAACGCTGCAGCAAGCTATGAGATAAAAAAGGGTCTTCACTAGGAACACTTTTTCTGTGTGGCACACAAAATGGATTTAGTGGAGTTAGGTGTGTGGTTTAGAAACAAAAAAAAAACATACGGTAATACAATCTACTAAAACAAGTCGCTCTTTCCTGTCTTTCAAAAGTGCATGGTACATGCTGGGCTCTTCATGGGTTCATGGTCAGACACTATATCCGTGTGAATATCGAGCACGTCAGTGTTACAGAGCTCACACAAATCACTTGCAGGAGTGACAAGTCAGGTTAAAATTTCATTTTTCAAATCAATATTTCCTAAATTCTTCTTTCTTATTCTTAGACCTCAATTTTCACTCCAGCTTTTGGTTCAGAGACAAAAGTCATGATTAGCAGCAATATGAAAACAAAAGAAGTAATTGAGCAGCTACTACATAAGTTCAAGGTAAGCAGGTAATGATTGTTCACAGGTCTGATTTTTCTAATACTTTATATAATCTATTTTACATACCCCAGCAGAATTTTGTTTTCTTGTCCTTTTTTCAGAGAATGTGAATGATAACACCAAAACTTTTTCACCACTCATGGTTAGTGGTTGGGTGAAGCCATTTATTGTCAAACTATTGTCAAAATTCTCTGAACTGAAATATCCTGCATGTCTATTGCTCCATTCCCTGACAGCAAGCAGCTTGGATGGTAAACTTATCATTCATTCTCTGAACTGAAATATCCTGCATGTCTATTGCTCCATTCCCTGACAGCAAGCAGCTTGGATGGTAAACTTATCATTCATTCTCTGAACTGAAATATCCTGCATGTCTATTGCTCCATTCCCTGATAGCAAGCAGCTTGGATGGTATCTGAGTCATTCTATCTTCGGCATTGAATCCTGCATGTATCTATATATGTTATAAGTTTACCAATAGTCATCCTATTATGCATTTGTTTGTGTTTATAGATATTTAACTGACTTTTGCATGTCCTTACTCAGAGAGATCACATAACTGTTTCAAAGCGGTTTATGATCCATGTAGACCTGGACATTTGTTTATCTGATCACTACACTACATTTATTGTGTCCTGTTGTCTCAACTGAGTTAGATTGATTGCTAACGAGCTTTAACAAAAAAAAAAAGGGAGATCTAAGAGCTAGCCTTCTATAAATGTAGACTTAGCTTGGGGATGCATTCGTGCACTATTATTCGTGTATTTTTATTCAAAGTACTTTTTTTCTAAGTACTCGGCAGTTATAATATGGCAGTTAGACAGGGCAGGAGACGGGTAAGACAATCTCAATCTAATCCATATTCACTTGAAACAGCACAAATACTCACCAGATTTATTTGTATAATCTATATCCTGGCTGCTGCATTCACTCACATTCACAGCCCTCGCATTAACTCTCTACACTCCATTTATATCGGCCCCTCTATCCTTGCCTCTCCTATGTATAGCACTCATGCTCTGTTCACATTGCTTAACAGCGCAGATCCATTCAGTCCCACCATCCAACACAACACTCTCACAAATCACTTAACCATCTGCTCACTCTTTCTATCCTCCTTCTCCTAGTCCCTGGAGACATTTCTCCAAACCCCGGCCCCCCATGTTATAGCCAGTCAAACCTCCCAATTGCTACACCCAGAAACCCCTCTAACCTTATTAATATTCCATGCATGCCTTCTGTCTCTTTCAATTGTGCCCTTTGGAATTCTCGCTCTGTGTGTAATAAACTCTCCTTCATTCATGACTTCTTCCTTTCTAATTCTCTTAATCTCCTGGCTCTTACTGAAACCTGGATCCAGCAGTCAGACACCACCGCTGCTGCTCTTTCCTATGGTGGACTACATTTTTCTCATACCCCAAGATCAGACAACAGAGCAGGTGGAGGCGTTGGTCTGCTCCTTTCACCCAAATGTACTTTCCAAGTTATCCCCCAAGTGCCCTCACTTGTCTTCCCTTCCTTTGAGGTCCATGTGGTCAGACTCTACATCCCCTTCTCCATGCGAGTGGCGGTGGTGTATCGTCCTCCTGGCCCCTCTCATCAGTTCCTGGATCACTTTGCCACCTGGCTTCCACACTTTCTCTCCTGTGACACCCCCACCCTTATCATGGGTGATTTCAACATCCCCATTGCTTCTCCCCTCTCCCCATCTGCTTCTCACCTTTTATCTCTATCCTCCTCTTTCGGCCTCTCGCAGCATACTAACTCTCCAACGCATGAGGATGGAAACTCCCTTGACTTGGTCTTCTCCCGGCTTTGCTCAGTGGATGATTTCACAAACTCCCCTCTCCCACTCTCTGACCACAACCTTCTTTCATTCTCTATCAAGAACTGCCATCCAGCTCAGGTCACCCCCATTTTCCACACTTATAGAAACATACAGGCCATTAACACCCAGAAACTTATGAAGAACTTGCAGTCCTCATTGGCCCCAATCTTCTCCATCTCATGTCCTGATTCTGCTCTGAAGCATTACAATGAAACCTTGCAAAGTGCTCTGGATGAAGCTGCTCCTCTTATACATAAAACAACTCAGCACAGATGGCAACAATCGTGGCACACGCTGCTAACACATTTCCTGCAGCGGTGCTCCAGGTGCGCAGAACGTCTGTGGAGAAAATCTAATCTACCCGAAGACTTCATCCATTATAAGTTCATGCTAAAGACATACAATTCTGCCCTTCACCTCTCCAAACAAACCTATTTCAACACCCTCATCACCTCCCTGTCCAATAACCCTAAACGTCTCTTTGACATGTTCCAGTCCCTACTCAACCCAAGAGAGCAGGCCCCAACCACGGATCTCCGCACTGACGATCTGGCCAATTACTTCAAAGAAAAAATTGACCACATTCAACAGGAAATCATATCCCAATCTCTTCATACCATGCACTGTCCTCCCTCCCCCACTGCATCTAGTTCACTCTCTGACTTTGAACCAGTTACAGAAGAAGAAGTAAGCAAGCTCCTTGCATCCTCTCGCCCGACCACTTGCACCAGTGACCCCATTCAGTCACATCTCCTCCAGTCCCTTTCCCCGGCTGTCACCTCTCACCTAACAAAAATATTCAACCTTTCCCTCACTTCCGGTATTTTTCCCTCCTCATTTAAGCATGCCATCATACATCCATTACTTAAAAAACCATCCCTCAACCAAAACTGTGCCGCTAATTATAGACCTGTCTCTAATCTTCCCTTCATCTCTAAACTCCTCGAACGCCTGGTCCACTCCCGTCTTACCCGCTATCTCTCAGATAACTCTCTTCTAGACCCTCTTCAATCTGGCTTCCGCTCTTTACACTCTACCGAAACTGCCCTCACTAAAGTCTCTAATGACCTACTAACAGCTAAATCTAATGGTCACTACTCCATGCTAATTCTCTTGGATCTCTCTGCAGCATTCGATACTGTGGATCATCAGCTCCTCCTCACTATGCTCCGCTCCATCGGCCTCAAGGACACCGTTCTCTCTTGGTTCTCCTCCTATCTCTCTGACCGATCCTTCACTGTATGTTTTGCTGGTTCCTCCTCCTCTCACCTTCCCCTTACTGTTGGGGTTCCTCAAGGATCAGTCCTAGGCCCCCTCCTCTTCTCGTTGTATACTGCCCCTATTGGACAAACAATCAGTAGATTTGGTTTCCAGTACCATCTTTATGCTGATGACACCCAATTATACACTTCTGCTCCTGATATCTCGCCTGCCTTATTAGAAAACACCAGTGATTGTCTTACCGCTGTCTCTAACATCATGTCCTCCCTCTATCTGAAACTAAACCTGTCAAAAACTGAACTCCTCGTGTTCTCTCCTTCTACTAACCTACCTTTGCCTGACATTTCCATCTCCGTGTGCGGTTCCACCATTACTCCAAAGCAACATGCCCGCTGCCTTGGGGTCATCCTTGATTCTGACCTTTCATTCACCCCCCACATCCGATCACTGGCTCGCTCTTCTTATCTGCATCTCAAAAACATTTCTAGAATTTGCCCTTTTCTTACTTTCGACTCTGCAAAAACTCTTACTGTTTCACTTATTCATTCTCGTCTGGACTATTGTAACTCTCTACTAATCGGCCTCCCTCTTACCAAACTCTCCCCGCTCCAATCTGTCCTGAATGCTGCTGCCAGGATCATATTCCTCACCAACCGTTACACCGATGCCTCTACCTTGTGCCAGTCATTACACTGGCTACCCATCCACTCCAGAATCCAGTACAAAACTATTACCCTCATCCACAAAGCACTCCATGCCTCAGCACCACCCTACATCTCCTCTCTGGTCTCAGTCTACCACCCTACCCGTGCCCTCCGCTCCACTAATGACCTCAGGTTAGCATCCTCAATAATCAGAACCTCCCACTCCCGTCTCCAAGACTTTACACGTGCTGCGCCGATTCTTTGGAATGCACTACCTAGGTTAATGCGATTAATCCCCAATCCCCACAGTTTTAAGCGTGCCCTAAAAACTCGTTTGTTCAGACTGGCCTACCGCCTCAATGCATTAACGTAATGATCCCTGTGTGGCCTATTTAAAAAAAAAAAAAAAAATGAATGTTCTCATTCACTTTATGCAGTTAATAGCCCTCTGTGTATGTACTGTTACATACTTAGGCAGTTAACTGGTTCATGCAGCTTTACATGAACACCCGAGCCTTACACTATGGCTGGTCCGAATAACTATAGCATTTGTTACCATCCACCTCTCGTGTCTCCCCTTTTCCTCATAGTTTGTAAGCTTGCGAGCAGGGCCCTCATTCCTCCTGGTATCTGTTTTGAGCTGTATTTCTGTTATGCTGTAATGTCTATTGTCTGTGCAAGTCCCCTCTATAATTTGTAAAGCGCTGCGGAATATGTTGGCGCTATATAAATAAAAATTATTATTATTATATTATTATTATTATTATTAAACTACTGTATTTTCTCTTTTTCAATCATATTGACAACTCAAAAGACCCAAATGACCCTTATCAAAAGTTTATGTACCCTAGTGATTTTGGCTTGATAACATGCACAGAAGTTGACAAAAATGGGTTTGAATGGCTACTAAAGGTAACATCCTCACCTGTGACCTGTTTTATTGTAATCAGTGTGTGTGCATAAAAGCTGAGTGAGTTTCTGGGATTCAGACTGACTCTTGCATCTTTCATCCAGCCACTGACGATTCTGGATTATGAGTCAAGGGGAAAGCAAAGAATTGTCAATGGGTCTACGGGAAAAGGTAGTTGAACTGTATAAAACAGGAAATGGATACAGTAAGATATCCAAGGAATTGATAATGCCAGTCAGCAGAGTTCAAACTGTGATTAACAAATGGAAAAAAGGGGCTCTATAAAAATAAAACCACGGTCAGGTAGACCAACAAAAATGTCATTCACAACTGCCAGGAAAATTGTTCGGGATGCAAAGAAATACCCACAAATAACATCAGCTGAAATATAGGACTCTCTGAAAACTTGCGGTGTGGCTGTTTCAAGATGCACAATAAGGAGGCACTTGAAGAGAAATAGGCTGCATGGTCGAGTTGCCTGAAGAAAGCCATTACTTTGCAAATGCCATAAAGTATCTCGCCTACAATACATAAAACAGCACAGAGACAAGGCTCAAATTTCTGGAACAAGGTAATTTGGAGTGATGAGACCAAAATTGAACTTTTTGTCCACAACCATAAACATTACATTTGGAGAGAGGTCAACAAGGCCTATGATGAAAGGAACGCCATTCCTACTGTAAAGCACGGAGGTGGATTGGTGATGTTTTGGGGATGTGTGAGCTACAAAGGCACAGGAAACTTGGTCAGAGTTGAAGGAAAGATGAATGCAGCACGTTATCAGAAAATACTGGAGGCAAATTTGCACTCATCAGCCCGGAAGCTGCGCATGGGATGTACTTGGACGTTTCAACATGACAACAATCCAAAACACAAGGCCAAGTAAACTGTCATTGGCTACAGCAGAACAAAGTGAAATTCTGGAGAGGCCATCTCAGTCTCCTGACCTCAATATCATTGAGCCACTTTGGGGAGATCTCAAGAGCGCAGTTCATGCTAGATAGCCAAGAAATTTACAGGAGTTGGAGGATTTTTGAAAAGAAGAGTGGACAGCTTTACCATCTGAGAAAATAAAGAACCTCATCCACAACTACCACAAAATACTTCAAGCTGTCATTGATGTTAGGGGGGGCAATACATGGTATTAAGAAATGGGGTATGGGAACTTTCAATCAGGATCATTTGGATGTTTTGGGTTGTTATTATGACTTAAGAGAAAACACAGTAGTTTGACATTAAATGGCTGCTCCCAACCACTAACTGTGGAGAAAAAGTTTTGGTGTTATCATTCACATTCTCTGAAAAAAGAATATATATATATATATATATATATATATATATATATATATACAGTATATACAGTACAGACCAGAAGTTTGGTCACATTCTCATTTAAAGATTTTTCTATATTTTCATGACTAGGAAAATTGTACATTCACACTGAAGGAATCAAAACTATGAATTAACACATGTGGAATTATATACTTAATTTCAGTAGTTTCATATTTTTTTGTTATGCCTTACATTCTAGGTTCTTCAAAGTAGCCACCTTTTGCTTTGATGACTGCTTTGCACACTCTTGGCATTCTCTTGATGAGCTTCAAGAGGTAGTCACTGGGAATGGTTTTCACTTCACAGGTGTGCCCTGTCAGGTTTAATAAATGGGATTTCTTGCATTATAAATGGTGCTGGGACCATCAGTTGTGTTGAGCAGAAGTCTGGTGGATACACAGCTGATCCTACTGAATAGACTGTTAGAATTTGCATTATGGCAAGAAAAAATCAGCTAAGTAAAGGAAAACGAGTGGCCATCATACCAACAACAGTGTGTGGCAACCTTGTGAAGACTTACAGAAAATGTTTGACCTCTGTCATTGCCAACAAAGGATATATTACAAAGTATTGAGATGAAATTTTTTTTCTGACCAAATACTTATTTTCCACCATAAAATGCAAAAAAAATGATAAAAAAACAGACAATGTGATTTTCTGGATTTTTTTTCTCAGTTTGCCTCCCATAGTTGAGGTCTACCTATGATGTAAATTACAGACGCCTCTCATCTTTTTAAGTGGTGGAACTTGCACTATTGCTGACTGACTAAATACTTTTTTGCCCCACTGTAATTCCACATGTGCTAATTCATAGTGTTGATGCCTCCATTGAATGTACAATTTTCCTAGTCATGAAAATATAGAAAAATCTTTAAATGAGAAGGTATGTCCAAACTTTTGGTCTGAACTGCGTATATATATATATATATATATATATATATATATATATATATATATATATATAGATATATATACATATATATATACATACATACATTAGAAAAAGAAGGCAGCACTCCTTTCTTTAGGTGAAATTCAGTGGTTTAATTCAGACCCACATGGCAGGTGACGTTTCAGCTCCTATTGAGCCTTTCTCATGCAGTGAATCATTTACAACAGTGAGTTTTAATACATGCGTTAATTGCTCGTAATCTTTACAAAAAGTGCTTTAAAAATAGCTTTTAGCATGCTTACGGTGTTACATTATGTTCATAGATCCAATGTGCAGTATAGTGTGACAATTCCTAAAAAGTGCCCTTTTTGCATACAGTGAGCTATACAATGTGAATAGTACAATCATCTGATAGGTATTGTCAATAAAGTGCAGTTAATAAATATATTTAAAAGAAACTCACCCTGTTGGGGTATATATTTAAGCACAGCCTCACTTTATTAACAATACCTATCAGATGATTGTCCTGTTCACATTGTATAGCGCACTGTATGCAAAGGGCACTTTTTAGGAATCGTCACTTTTTAGGAATTGTCACACTATACTGCACATTGGATCCATGAACATAATGTAACACTGTAACCTTGCTAAAAACTATTTTTAAAGCACTTTTTGTAAAGATTATGAGCAATTAACCCATGTATTTAACCTTACTGTTGTAAATGATTCACTGCTTGAGAAAGGCTCAACAGGAGCCGAAACGTCGCCTGCCATGTGGGTCTGAATTAAACCACAGAATTTCACCTAAAGAAAGGAGTGCTGCCTTCTTTTTCTAATGTTATTGGATTTTTTTGCATAGTGGATGGATTGCAGTAAAAGCTTGTGCACCCGACAGTATACATTGTGCTGTTCTGCTTTTTTGGTTATATACTGTGCGTGTGTATATATATATATATATTGTAAGACTCATGCTGGTGTGGTAGATGGAGGCAGGTATATCTCGCCCAGGTGTTTGTCCTATGTGAATTAGGCCACTCAGTATCTTCAGGGTGCTAATGGGTTAATGATTGCAGGAATAAAAGATGACCAGCTGGGTGTTTCCAGTGTCTGCCTGGGGCACACAGATTGCCTGCCTGTGTGAGACAAACGTGAGTGAAGAGCTCTGCTCAAGATCTGTATGATGTTAGCTGGGTGGGAGAAGCCCCCCCAGTTGTTGAGATAGCAACGTATTTGTTTAGTTAGTGCCGGACAGGCTAGGGTTTATTTTTATGTTTTGTTTTTTGTGTTGCTTTCACGTTAATAAATCTGACCTGAGGTCAGCCTGCTCAAAAACCTGCTGTACGCCTCAGATTCAATGCACAAACCACGTGTCCTTTGACCCCAGCAAAGGCGATCCCAGAGTGTTTTGTCACATTGTGGTGGAGAACGCGGGCATACCGTGGCACAGGCGACAGCATGGAAGACGTGGTGAAAGCCTTAGTACAGTCCACTGCCGTACAGCAGCAGGCCACTGCCGCACAGCACGAAGCTAATCGCTTGATGGCCGCACAGCTGAAGGAGTTACTGGACATGACGGTTGCAGACCG
Source organism: Ranitomeya imitator (assembly GCF_032444005.1). Taxonomy (NCBI): domain Eukaryota; kingdom Metazoa; phylum Chordata; class Amphibia; order Anura; family Dendrobatidae; genus Ranitomeya; species Ranitomeya imitator. The sequence goes on along the minus strand of NC_091282.1, from coordinate 918,035,910 downwards.
CCAACTTCTCCAACAGGTGGCGCAGCGCCTGGTGAGCATGCCTGACGCTGACCGGGAAGCAGAAGGATCCATGTGAGTCGATACTGGCAAAAGCTGACTGCAGAAGATGACGTCGAGGCATATCTGACAACTTTTGAGCGGACGGCATTGAGAGAGAAGTGGCCGAAGGCACGATGGGCCGATTTGATTGCCCCGTTTCTCTCCGGCGAGGCCCAAAAAGCTTACCATGATTTGGACCCGGAGGTCGCTCAGGACTTTGAGAAGCTGAAAGCTGAGATCCTGGCCCGGCTGGGTGTGACGACGGCTGTCCGTGCACAGAGGGTACATCAGTGGACATACCAGCAAGATAAACCAGCGCGGTCTCAGATGTTCGACCTGATCTACTTGACAAAGAAATGGCTGCAACCCGAGGTACTGACAATACCCGAAATAATCCAGCGGGTTGTCCTGGACAAGTACCTGAGAGTACTACCCCCAGCGCTGAAAAGGTGGGTAAGCCAAGGAAATCCCACGACAGCGGATCAACTTGTGGAGTTGGTCGAGCGTTATTCCGTGGCAGAAGGACTTCACGACGACACCGCCAAACCCCGGACTGTGCCTCCTCCTCGTGGAACCGGTAAGACTGTTCCAGGGACCACGGGTGAAGGAAAATCGCTTAAAACTGTGGGGGAGGAGTCCGGGACTGCTCGCACTCCGAGACCAAGAGTATTGGACGGTGGTCTCAGTAGGGGACCTGTTAGGTGTTTCCGCTGCCATGAGAAGGGTCATGTTTCTGCGAACTGTCCTGTTACCGCTGAACCCATGCAGTGCGACGTTATAGACTCTAGAAAACGCATGTCTTTGGTTACACAGCTAGTGAGTGTGAATGCGGGTCAAAATGATACAGTGAAACACCTGTGTGAATTATCTGTTGATGGGAAAAATGTTGTGGCATTACTAGACTCTGGAAGTGTGGTGACTTTGGTGAAAGCTAGTCTGGTGGCACTTCCGTCTGGTCTGTCTGACAAGTTTTCTGTGACGTGTGTGCATGGTGACACCCGCTCGTACTTAACAGCGGTCATATGGATTTCTACTCCCTATGGGTCAGTGCAGCACAAAGTGGGACTCGTTCCTGCATTGTTACATGATGTAATCCTGGGCAGGGATTTTCCCTATTTCTGGCAGTTGTGGGAGAATCAGTTACTCCTTCACGGTAGCTGTACCCGTGAATCTTCTCCCATGCCATCTGGAGGTCCCGAGTCCCTAGAGGAGACCCCACAGGAAGATGTTGCTGGGGAGGTTAGTGAATCTAACCTTCAGTACCCCTTCTCCGTCATGGCGGGGGAAACAGAGGAAACTGAGGAACCTCAGCGAGAGGCAGAGGCAGACAGCCATCCGGCACCCTGCCTGCCAGATTTGGGAGTCCAGGTGGATGACTTCCACAGCGAGCAAATGAAAGATCCTACCCTGACTCCGGCTAGGAAAAATGTAAAAATGATAGATGGGGTACCCGTAGAACCTGACACTAGGCTAGCGTACCCGTATATGGTTCTTGAAAATGATTTGCTCTACCAGGTAGAAAAAAAAGGGGAAGACACAGTGCAACGGTTAGTGGTACCCAAACCTTATCGGCGGAAGGTACTGGATTTGGCCCACGGACATATAATGGGGGGACATCTGGGGGTACAGAAAACCACAGAAAGGATATTGCATTGTTTTGTGTGGCCTGGAATACATTGTGATGTGCGTAACTATTGTGAGTCCTGTCCAGAGTGCCAAATCGCGGCCCCTAAATCTCAGTTCCGTAGCCCTTTGGTACCCCTTCCTATCATCGGGGTCCCTTTTGAGAGAATTGGGATGGATTTGGTTGGGCCCCTTCCCCGATCCGCACGTGGGCACCAACATATCCTCGTCATCGTGGACTATGCCACTCGTTACCCGGAAGCCGTCCCTTTGCGTAACACAGCTACCAAGACGATCGCCAAGGAATTGGTACAAGTGTTTAGTCGGGTGGGAATTCCAAAACAGATACTCACCGACCAGGGGACTCCCTTTATGTCGAGGGTAATGAAGGAGCTCTGCAGGCTCTTACAAATAGACCCGTTGCGTACGTCTGTCTATCACCCTCAAACAGATGGCCTGGTTGAGCGCTTCAACAAAACCTTAAAACAGATGCTCCGGAAGGCGATAGACAAAGATGGGAAGAACTGGGATTACTTGTTACCCTATTTGCTGTTTGCCATTAGGGAAGTTCCCCAGTCTTCCACAGGATTTTCGCCTTTCGAACTGTTGTACGCCCGTCGTCCCCGGGGACTGCTGGACGTCGCAAAAGAAACCTGGGAAGGTCAAGTCACTCCCTTTAAAACGGTGATCGACCATGTACCACAAATGCAGGATCGTATTGCCGCTGTCATGCCCATTCTTAGGGACCATATGTTACAGGCCCAGGGAGCCCAGAGGCAAAGTTATGATAGAGGCGCTAAGGTCCGTACATTTGCACCCGGCGATAGGGTGTTGGTCCTAATCCCTACGGTGGATAGTAAATTCCTGGCGAAATGGCAGGGCCCATTTGAGGTCCGAGAAAGAGTTGGTGAAGTGAACTATAAAGTGTACCAGCCGGGTAAGAGAAAACCGGAACAGATTTATCATGTGAATCTGATAAAATCCTGGAAAGACCGCTCTGCCCTAACGGCGGATCTGCCCCGTCCGGTTTGTTCACCTACTGTACCAGAGGTGCAGGTTGCTGAGACTCTCTCAGAACGACAAAAATCTGAGGTTAAGCAATTTTTGTTACAGAACCGACAGTTTTTCTCCGAAAAACCTGGCCGGACGAAGTTGGTGAAACATGAGATTGTCACAGAGCCTGGCGTCACTGTTCATGTGAAGCCCTACCGGATTCCGGAAGCCCGCCGTGAAGCCGTCTCCCGGGAAGTGATGGCAATGTTGGACTTAGGAGTCATTGAGGAGTCACACAGCGCCTGGTCCAGTCCAATTGTGTTGATACCTAAACCGGATGGCTCCATCCGGTTTTGTAATGACTTTAGGAAACTGAATGCAGTTTCTAAATTTGATGCGTACCCTATGCCCCGGGTCGATGAGTTGATCGACCGGCTTGGTAAAGCCCGATACATTACGACCCTGGATTTAACAAAGGGGTACTGGCAGATTCCTCTGGCCGAGGCGGCCAGAGAGAAGACGGCATTTGCTACACCGGAAGGTCTGTTCCAGTATGTCTATATGCCGTTTGGACTTCACGGAGCTCCCGCAACGTTCCAGAGATTGATGGATCGAGTCTTGAGGCCTCACAGACAGTACGCTTCTGCCTACCTGGATGACATCGTAATTTACAGCATGGACTGGGAAACTCATCTCCAGAAGGTACAAGCCGTGATTGATGACCTGCGAGATGCAGGTTTAACGGCAAACCCCAAGAAATGCCACATCGGGCTTGAAGAAGCCCGATACTTGGGCTACGTGATTGGCCGAGGAGTGGTTAAACCCCAGATCGACAAAATACAGGCAATTCAGGGCTGGCCACAACCAGTGAACAAGAAACAAGTGCAGGCTTTCCTGGGGATTGCCGGCTATTATCGCCGGTTCATACCCAATTTTGCAGCCATGGCTACTCCCTTGACGGATCTTACCAAGGGGAAGGGTTCCGTCATGGTAAAATGGACCTCAGCTGCTGAAGAGGCCTTCCACAGCCTGAAACGGGCTTTGTGCTCTCAGCCCGTACTAGTGACTCCTGATTTCAGCAGCGAGTTTGTGGTACAAACTGATGCCTCTGATACTGGTGTCGGAGCTGTACTTTCCCAGGTGAGGGACGGAGTCGAACACCCGGTCCTCTATCTCAGTCGGAAACTGAATGTACATGAGCAGAGGTATGCCGTGGTTGAAAAAGAGTGCCTAGCCATTAAATGGGCTCTCGACTCCCTCAAGTATTACCTGGCTGGTAGGAAGTTTAGGCTGGTCACAGACCATGCCCCTCTCAAGTGGATGCACCTCCACAAGGACCGTAATAGTCGGGTAACCAGGTGGTTCCTTGCCCTGCAGGCTTACTCTTTTACGGTGGAGCACCGACCTGGGGTGCAGATGGGGAACGCCGATGCCCTATCCCGAGTGCACTGTTTCAAAAGTGTTCTTGCTCGACCGGAGTGGTCTGAGCAAGGGGGGGGGATATGTAAGACTCATGCTGGTGTGGTAGATGGAGGCAGGTATATCTCGCCCAGGTGTTTGTCCTATGTGAATTAGGCCACTCAGTATCTTCAGGGTGCTAATGGGTTAATGATTGCAGGAATAAAAGATGACCAGCTGGGTGTTTCCAGTGTCTGCCTGGGGCACACAGATTGCCTGCCTGTGTGAGACAAACGTGAGTGAAGAGCTCTGCTCAAGATCTGTATGATGTTAGCTGGGTGGGAGAAGCCCCCCCAGTTGTTGAGATAGCAACATATTTGTTTAGTTAGTGCTGGACAGGCTAGGGTTTATTTTTATGTTTTGTTTTTTGTGTTGCTTTCACGTTAATAAATCTGACCTGAGGTCAGCCTGCTCAGAAACCTGCTGTACGCCTCAGATTCAATGCACAAACCACGTGTCCTTTGACCCCAGCAAAGGCGATCCCAGAGTGTTTTGTCACAATATATATAGGCTGGTGTGGATCTTAGAGTATGGCCTTATTTACCTGTTGGCAGATGTTTGCTACCCCATATGAGAACAGCATGTTGTGGGACAGAGACTCTGATTCCAGCAATCTATCAACTTCATGGCTGCTGCTGCAGTTTTGATAAAATACAATCACTGTTTTCTGTGCTGCTGAGCTACCAGTTCACTGAATGCTGTGCTCTGTATAACCCTTCCCACATCACTGATTTGCAGTTTTCTGTGCATTAGCAGAAATCTGAAGTAAAAAAACAACAACCTTATTTTAACCAATCAAAAATAAAACATAACTTTAAATTGTTGAATTAAAACTGAGTAACTAGTATAAATCATATGTTAAAGTGCATGCTAAAATTATACTGTTTCTTCTTGGTCCTACCTATGTTTAACCCCTTCAACCCCCGAGCTCGTTTTCATCTTTCTGACCAGGCCAAATTTTACAATTCTGACCAGTATCACTTTATTAGGTAATAACTCTGGAAAGCTTCAACATATCTCAGTGATTCTGAGACTGATTTTTTTTGTGACATATTGTACTTTTTGTTAGTGGTAAATTTAAGTCAATTTTGTTTTTGCATTTATTTGTGAAAATATTGGCATTTTGGCAAAAATTTAACAATTTTCTACATTTTATTTTTATGCCCTTAAACCAGATTGTCATATTACAATTCATAAATAACAACCGCCACATGTCTCCTTTACATCAGCATTTAGGGACCACATCACATTTGAAGTGACTCTGAGGAGTCATTTTAAACACTGCACCTCTCAAGGTGCTCAAAACCCTATTCAGGAAGTTTTTTAACCTTACAGGTGCTTCACAGGAATTAAAGCAATGTGGACTAAAAAAATAAAAGTTTAACTTTTCCCCATAATATGTTTTTTTAGCCCCAAATTTTTCATTTTCACAAAAGTAACAGGAGAAAATGGACCATACAAATTGTTTTGCAATTTCTTCTGAGTTCACCTATACCCCATATATGATGGAAAACCACTGTTTGGGCACACCGCAGGGCTCAAAATGGAAAGAGATAAATTTAACTTTTGGAGTGCAAAATTGACTGGAAAAGATAGTGGACGTAATGTCACGTTTGCAGAGCCCCTGATGTGCCTACACAGTGGAAACCCCTCACAAGTGACCCCATTTTAGGAACTACACCCATCACGGAACTTATCTGGAGGTGTGGTGAGCACCTTAAAACCAAAGTTGATTTACAAAGTTTTATAATGTTGAGGGCTTAAAATGAAAAAATACATTTTTCAGCAAAAAAAGTTGTTTCAGCCCCAAATTTTTAATTTACACAAGATTAACAAAAGAAAATGGACATAACATTTGCTGTACAATTTCTCCTAAATACACCAAAACCCCATAGATGATGGAAAACTATTGTTTGGGCACAAGGCAGGGCTCAGAGTGGAAGGAGCACCAATTAACACTGCATCCACAGTGTTTCTATCTGCCTCATTTACAAGGAATCTTCCATCGGTGGTTCTGTCTGTGTGAAATGGTAATGAATATAATAGCCATATAATAACTACCTTCCAATAGCTGGCACTAGAGTTCTAGTTCTCTTCCTCTCTGAAGAGACTATTTGCATAAATGGTAATGAATAGACATTGTTGCAGTATCACACTCCGGGCACAGGAGGTCACTGTTGCCTCTTGAATAGACTACATTGCAGACCTCATGTTTTTCAGTTCGAGCAGAGACCTGACTGGAGTAGGATGATACACTTCCATACTGGGAGTTCACTATATTCCAGAAGTTGACTACAGTACTGAAGAAAAGTATACTTTTCCCATAACTCCTGTTAGAGAATTACTTTGGTGGGACGACTATGGTTGGATGCAAAGATGGATTTCCCCCAAAGCATCTACTGTGACATGGAGGACCTTCTGCTAGTGCAACGCCCCAGAGTTCTGGTCGTTGCAGTAATGTTTTTCTTCCACCAGGGGGAGTGATGTTACGTCTGAAGGCAGCAAAGGAGATCTTCCTGCCAGGTATCACAAACCATACACCACACTTCACACTCCAGTCCACCAGGGGGAGCCTTGCTCCTATCTACTAGGGCACTCCTCACAATTAGGTAAAACTGGTGGGCTGGATAGAAAGTTAGTCAGAAGCTGGCTGGGCTTTGCCCAGGTAGCATCGAGTCAGAGGCTGACTGGGCTTTGCCTAGGCAATATCCTGTCAGGCAGACAGGGGGAAAGGAGGAACATCTGAGCTGCAGACAGAAAGGTCCCTGACAGGGGTGGGATCCTGTCAGAGGCCTAGACCGATGGTCACGGAGCTGCACCTGCCCCACGTGCGGCAGCATCCTAAGGAAGGACACAAAGAGAATTGTATTGTAGCGGGTGAGAAACTAAGTCATAGCACAAGGAGAGAAAACCAGAGGGAGTTCTGCCCTGTGGAAGGCAGCCTCCTTCTGAGGCGCAGAAGCCGGTGGCTGGAACACCGAGGGAGCAACCGTCTCCAAGCCTTGCTCCAGAGACCGGCAGGACAGTCAATTCTATGTTGGCTGCCCGACCATACACCCAGGAGGCATGGTGGCAACTTGTGGGGGCTGGGGCATCTCTAGGGTTCCTGTAAAAAGCCTCAGGCCACCAGTCATACGGTTTTGTCCTATCCATACCATCTGGGGGACAGAGAGGAAGACATAACATCTAGAACATCTACAACAGTTGTGAGGACCTTACCGAGAAGCTCAGCAGGGAGGTACTACAACACACAGGCGCTAGAGGAAGGCTACTGATTTCCACCTGGTTAAGGGGACTCTGGATTTGCCTTCAGACTGACTGGACTCTGCCTACCCTGTGATCTGGTGCTCTGGACTGTGGATGCTGAAGCCTTCAGTAAAGGTAAAGAGACTGCAACCTTGTGTCCTCATTATTCACTGCGCCTTACACCATCCACCATCACCACCTACACTTCTGGGAAGCCCTTGGGATACACTTCACCTGTGGGAAGGTATACCATCTTGCTGCCATAACATCACCCCAGCGGACCCCTAAGCAGCGTCGGTCACCCTGACCGAATACCACAGGTAGCGTCACAAACATTTCCCCTTTAAAGACCTTTCCTTATCTATCAAACGGACGTTCCCCTAGGGCCACGGACCCAGTCAGTCACCGTGACATCCACTCCTCAGCCTCCCAGGTAACAGGCCGAATGGATAAACAGCTAGCCTCATAAGTCACTAGGTTACTGCTGGTAAATCCGGAGCTCTGGCCCCACTACAGAGATCCCGGTGGGAGCATGCACGCAGACTTAGAGAGAATTTGTCTTGTAACTAGTGTTGAGCGATACCGTCCGATACTTGAAAGTATCGGTATCGGATAGTATCGGCCGATACCCGAAAAATATCGGATATCGCCGATACCGATATCCGATACCAATACAAGTCAATGGGACATCAAGTATCGGAATGTATCCTCATGGATCCCAGGGTCTGAAGGAGAGGAAACTCTCCTTCAGGCCCTGGGATCCATATTAAAGTGTAAAATAAAGAATTAAAATAAAAAATATTGTTATATTCACCTCTCCGGCGGCCCCTGGACATCAGCGGGAGGATCCGGCGTCCGGCACGGCTTCTTTCTTCAAAATGCGCGCCTTCAGGACCTGTGGAATGACGTCCCGGCTTCTGATTGGTCGCGTGCCGCCCATGTGACCGCCACGCGACCAATCAGAAGCCGCGACGTCATTCCTCAGGTCCTAAAAGGCGCTCATTCTAGGACTTTAGCTGAGGAATGACGTCGCGGCTTCTGATTGGTCGCGTGGCGGTCACATGGGCGGCACGCGACCAATCAGAAGCCGGGACATCATACCACAGGTCCTGAAGGCGCGCATTTTGAAGAAAGAAGCCGTGCCGGACGCCGGATCCTCCCGCTGATGTCCAGGGGCCGCCGGAGAGGTGAATATAACAATATTTTTTATTTTAATTCTTTATTTTACACTTCCGATACCGATACCCGATATCACAAAAATATCGGATCTCGGTATCGGAATTCCGATACCGCAAGTATCGGCCGATACCCGATACTTGCGGTATCGGAATGCTCAACACTACTTGTAACGTAAGTTCTCAGCTAGAGACATTGGTTGCTACTAGAACTGTATAACCAGAGCTACATACTCATCTCATTACGAAGAACTTGTATACATACAGCATAACAAAATTGTAAACTTAGAGAATTATTGCGTTTTCGAATCTCTGAGATACACCACTGCAGGGACCACAGCTTGCACCCATCTAATTTTTCTTTTGCCTTTGGTTAATTCTCGGTTACCACATTAGGCTGAACCACAGGTCAGGGAAGTTATAGTGTATCCGATAAAACATTGTGGATCTATCGGTTGTGTAGCGCAGGGGTTTTAGCCGACCCAGCCTAGGTGTGTGTGAAATGTAACTGTGTTTCTTTCATGTATTTTCAAGGTAATGCAGGTTCTGTTTTAAGTAAAAAGTAGTTCCTTGACAAATTGTTTGGTCATGAGCTTTGTCCTCGGCATGCTGTATTCTGGGAGAGACCACCCCGGAACATGGTCATGTTGGTATAGTTGGCAGGATACAGCTATTGCCATGGACAGGAACATGGAGGGAAATGATCCCTTATTGCCAATGGCCCTGGCTCAGGTGCCAAACCTGCTTGCCACAGCATTGGATCCAACGGGGTACCTTTTGGTCAGGGTGCTATTGCAGCATTTGCCAAAATATGACTGCAAAAATATGTTATTACAATACTGGACAGAAAGGATGAAGAGTTTTATTAAAATGTGCAACTTGGTCCCAGAGTTTTGTGCAGAAATAGTACTGAATGCCCTGGAAGGCAACACCAGACGGACATTAATGGAATGGCCCGAGTACGAAAGGGACACCTTAGACAAAATACTAGTGCTTTTGGAAGGAATCCAGAGGGACCTGCCAAAGTGATTCAACTGCAAAGTTTCTTTTTCAACTGGCTGCAGTAGGAAGCCACGACTCTAATTCAATACTTCAATGCATTGCAAGAAATGTTGAATGAAGTACAGTGGCGGTATACCAAAGCTATGGGAGTTTTCCAGGAGGTGAATAGTCTGCTGCAGGATCAGTTCATAGCTGGGTTAGCCAAGAAATTCCTATGGGACAAGTTGTAAGAGATGACCTGGATGACAGCTGACCTGACGTTTTACAATGTCTACCTTGCTGCAATAGAGAGGGAAGAGGAGTCCATGCCTGTGGTGGAGAAAGTGAGTAGCGCTCAAGTGATGAGAAGCTGGGTGAGGTCTGAAGACTCGGAGACTCTCTAGGATGTGGTTCAGGCTCTGGGAGCAGAACTCAAAGACCTTTGACTGGAAGTGTCCCAGATACGAATGAGACCTGTCAAACCTCTGGAGACAGGTCTGTCTCCCCAAGCTCTTTCATCTGTCTCAACTCGGGTGCGGAGGCCACACAGATGAAATGCGTCTGGTACTCAGAGACTCAGGAGACTCCTGTGCAGAAATTGTCAGCGAGTTGGCCATCTTGCCAGGGAATGTGACCCTGAGACTCACCTCAAGATAATAGGGCCAGCTTTAAACTACCAACCGCTACAGTATCTGATTTGTCTTCCCAAGCTCTTTCATCTGTCCCAACTCAGGTGCGGAGGCCACACAGATGAAACGCGTCTGGTACTCAGAGACTCAGGAGGCTCCTGTGCAGAAGTTGTCAACGAGTTGGCCATCTAGCCAGGGATTGTGACGCTGAGACCCACCTCAAGATGATAGGGCCAGCTTTAAACTACCAACCGCTACAGTAGCTGATTTGTAAAGCCTACAACGTGGAGAACATGATTTGTATTCATGCAGTCCAGTGCTAGAGGCTGATTTTGAAGGACAGAAAGTAGAGATCTTTGAGAGCAATTTCGGCCATATGATGGAACCCTAAGATGGGAGGTTTTCTTACAGCAGCTAACAATGGGCAGTTGCTCATGAAGGGAACCATGTGGATGAGAGTGAAGCTATGTGGCCAAGACATTGTCACAGAAAGAGTGGTTCTGGTGGATCAACCCCAAGGTGGAGAATAATTGTGATTTTGGGAATGAACATATCACGTGATCTGGATCACCATCTGTTTGCCAAGGAAGGGCCACGGTACTGCAAATGCACAACAACCACCAGCCAACCCAGAGGGTCCTGCAGCAGGTGGTGAGAAGTTGCAGCTTTCAGAAAAACACCTCATCCGGTCGTCTTGTGGGCCTGGTGAAAGTTCCTTCACGTATACCAATGGTGATCACACCGAAAAGCGAACAGCTGATGATGTTATTTGTGGGGGCCTATCAAAAGCTAAATGGGCTGGCGATGCAAATTGAGCAGATATTCTGGGAGGGGTCCCAGACAAGACCATTGATGGCCCATGTGCTAGCAACTGTGAAAGATGACTGTGTGACCATCCTTTACATTAACATGCTGGGTAGTGAAGTCACTATACCAGGGGGTACACTGCTGGCTGAAGTCTATTTGCCTGATGGAAAGATACTCCGAAGAAAAGAGCTCAACTTCAAGCCCAATCTTATCTTAGCCTGTACTCATGCTGTTGAAGTGGCCAGGAAAGAAAACCAGACTACTGAGTGGAATGGCTGAATGATAATGGATCGGATGGGAGTGGATCAGAGGACACTGACCCCTGTCCAGCAGAGGCTTCTGGAAGATTTCAGGAAGCCTTCTCTTGTCATAGAAGAGATTTTAGTTGCTCCTCTACCACCGAGCATGAGATTCCATCTGGGAATACTCCTCCTATCTAGGAACACTATTGCCAGATTCCTTCAAAAGTGTACTAAGAAGAAAAGAACATGGTGGCCAGCATGTTGGATAACGAGGTCATACTAGAGAGCCAGAGTCTTTGGGCGGTGCCAGTGGTATCGGTACGTAAGGAGGATGGATCCCTCCGCTTCTGTGGCGACTACAGAAAATTGAATTGTCATACACTACGTGACACCTACCCTCTCTGCCGGATCAAAGAATAACTATCTAATCTGATTCAGGCTAAGTACTTCTCCACCCTCGATTTAGCAAGTGGATACTGGCAAGTTCCAATAGCAGAGAAAGACAAGGCAAAGACAGTGTTCATCCTCCTGATGGGAATCTACGAGTTCAACAGAATGCCGTTTGGTCTTTCAAATTCACCTAGGACATTTCAGCAGGGAATGGAACATTGCCTGGGCAACTTGAACTTCGAGTTGCAGATGATACAAAACTATGTAAAGCAGTTAATACAAGAGAAGATAGTATTCTGCTACAGATGGATCTGGATAAGTTGGAAAATTGGGCTGAAAGGTGGCAGATGAGGTTTAACAATGATAAATGTAAGGTTATACACATGGGAAGAAGGAATCAATGTCACCATTACACACTGAATGGGAAACCACTGGGTAAATCTGACAGGGAGAAGGACTTGGGGATCCTAGTTAATGATAAACTTACCTGGAGCAGCCAGTGCCAGGCAGCAGCTGCCAAGGCAAACAGGATCATGGGGTGCATTAAAAGAGGTCTGGATACACATGATGAGAGCATTATACTGCCTCTGTACAAATCCCTAGTTAGACCGCACATGGAGTACTGTGTCCAGTTTTGGGCACCGGTGCTCAGGAAGGATATAATGGAACTAGAGAGAGTTCAAAGGAGGGCAACAAAATTAATAAAGGGGATGGGAGAACTAAAATACCCAGATAGATTAGCGAAATTAGGATTATTTAGTCTAGAAAAAAGACGACTGAGGGGCGATCTAATAACCATGTATAAGTATATAAGGGGACAATACAAATATCTCGCTGAGGATCTGTTTATACCAAGGAAGGTGACGGGCACAAGGGGGCATTCTTTGCGTCTGGAGGAGAGAAGGTTTTTCCACCAACATAGAAGAGGATTCTTTACTGTTAGGGCAGTGAGAATCTGGAATTGCTTGCCTGAGGAGGTGGTGATGGCGAACTCAGTCGAGGGGTTCAAGAGAGGCCTGGATGTCTTCCTGGAGCAGAACAATATTGTATCATACAATTAGGTTCTGTAGAAGGACGTAGATCTGGGGATTTATTATGATGGAGTATAGGCTGAACTGGATGGACAAATGTCTTTTTTCGGCCTTACTAACTATGTTACTATGTTACTATGTATGAGTTCGTGTGTTAGGAGTCGAGTTTCCTCTGCTGCACAGGGGGAATCTCGATCCGTCTCCGCTGCGGTCTCCCATTCCCCTCCAGCCGCAGTGGAGTCTGCTCAGCAGGGACGTCGATCCCAGCGTCTCGCTCAGTCTGACTCTGTGAGAAGAGTTATTGCTGCTTCTCCAGCTTCTGCCTTTGAAGCCTATTCTGGTCAGCAGCGAGCGGACTTCTCTGGGACTAAGTCCTTATCTGCACACACTGAGCATGCCCAGGGCAAGATCTCCCGTTGGAGATCGAGGGTCATGTGCTCAGGCTCTGCGGCACATTCCATTGGTCCTCTTGGCAGGTCCTAGAAGGGCAAAAGTTCTGTAGCCATTTCCTGTGCTGCAGCTATATAAACTGCGCATGACCGCACGGCCATGCGCTAGTATTGTCTTACAATTGATATGTGTGTATGTGTGAGTGCAAGTCGTTCTTGGTTACCCCTTCCCTATTGAATGTCTGTTCGCGGAAGGTGTACGGTTGCTATCTAGCGCCCGACTTAGCCTACTACACTAAACACACATCACAGCGTCCTGTAGCTGTGCCTGCCAGTACGGCGCCGTGCGCCTGCCTTGCACTTTCCATACCCAAGTCTGGGTGGTTAGTGGCGTCCGTTAGTGCGGCATCGCTCGCGCACTTGTGCGCTTATATTTCTGAAGGTTCTCTACACACCCAGTTGCGGTGTTGTGCCAGCAAGGGCCTAATCGGGCTTCAATCCCTTCTGGGGTTAAGTCCGCTGGCCACTTGCTCGCTCTCTAGTGCGGTATTGCGGTCCTGTGAATTAACAGGATCGCTTTCCTCACGCTGGGTGAGGTTTAACCCACGCGTGTTTACTTTAGTGTACCGCTATAGAGTCTGCAAAATTGCTAGCAGCAGGTTCTCACCTGCACGGTGGACCCCGGACTGCGAACGCACCTTAGTCACCTGTCTTGGTGCGTTCCGCCAGTCCTAACATAATACTAGCGCCAGGGTCTGGCTAGTAAATGGCAGACGGTCAGCGTCTACAGCAGTACATCCAGCAGCTGGAGGGTAGGTTGGCGGCTCTCGAGCGCACAACCTCAGCTGTGGACGTTACTGCTGTCGCTGTTCAGGCTGCAAGTGCAGCTGCAGCCAGTTTGTCCGCTGCCACCCCTGCTCCGACCTTATCCCGTCTCCCGCTTCCAGACAAGTTTGCTGGTGACAGTAAGCCATGTCGGGGATTCGTGAGCCAGTGCTCCATACATCTCGAGCTGCTGGCTGCACGTTTTCCTACGGAACGGGCGAAAGTGGGATTCATTATATCTCTCTTGTCGGGCAGGGCGTTGGAGTGGGCAACGCCGCTTTGGGAACGTGGTGATCGTGTGGTGCAGAGTGCTCCTATCTTCCTGGACGCTCTGAGGCAGGTCTTTCTGGGACCTCGTGTCACCCACGATACCGCGCTCCAATTGTTGGCAATTACTCAGGCTTCGTCCATGGTCAGCCAGTTTGCCATCCTATTCCGGACTCTAGCTTCTGAGCTGGAATGGCCGGATAAAGTCCTTATTCCGGTGTTCTGGAAAGGACTGGCAGATCATGTGAAGGACGCCTTGGCCACCAGGGAGATTCCCGCCACACTGGAGGAGCTTATTACTATAGCTACCCGCATCGATCTCCGTTTTAACGAGCGGAGGTTGGAGCGGACCCAGTGTAGGCAGAGGTTTCGGCTGGCTCCCATCTTTGCCAAACCTCTAGAATCTCCTGTTATGGCGTCCGACTCCCATGAGGCCATGGAGGTTTCTCGAGCGGGATCTAGGTCTCAGACCGCTCGAGTACCTGTGCTATGTAAAAATTGCCAGCAACCGGGACATTTCGCTAATAAATGTCCACGGCGGTCGGGAAAACGATCGCGTCTAGTGTCCATTGGAGGAGGTTCACTGGACACCGCGGCATTTTCCTCAAAATTGTCCTTTAAAGGGACAATCCTGTTAGGCACATCCACTCTTACAGTAGAGCTTTGTGTGGATTCAGGAGCAGAGGGAAATTTTATGTCTTCTGCTTTTGCTCAGCGCCACGCAATACCTCTGGCTATGCTAGCCAAACCAGTAACCGTGAGAGTGGTGAATGGGTCGACACTTCCATTACAGATCACACATCAGACTGTCCCTTTCACGTTAGCCATGTCCCCATCCCACCAGGAGACTATTTCCCTTCTTGTCCTTCCCGAGGGAATGGATGAGATTCTGCTGGGAATGCCCTGGCTTCGTTTCCACTCCCCACATATTGAGTGGACCTCTGGGAGGATATTGGGTTGGAGTGAATCCTGTAAGGGCAGATGTGTGAAAGAGTGCGTTCAGGTTTCCACCACTGAGATACCCGCAGATCTCTCTACTCTCCCCAAACACTATTGGTCTTATGCAGACGTCTTTTCCAAAAAAGCCGCGGAGACCCTTCCGCCTCACCGTCCCTATGACTGTCCTATAGATCTCTTGCCTGGAGCAGAACCTCCTCGGGGACGTGTCTATCCCCTCTCTCTCCCGGAAACGGAGGCTATGTCCCAATACATCCAGGAGAATTTGGCAAGAGGATTTATTAGGAAGTCAGTGTCACCAGCTGGGGCAGGGTTCTTCTTCGTACAGAAGAAGAATGGAGAGTTGCGTCCTTGCATAGACTACAGGGGTCTTAACGCCATCACCGTTAAAAATAAGTACCCGCTGCCCCTGATTTCTGAGCTTTTTGATAGGCTACGGGGAGCTAAGGTATTTACCAAATTAGACCTGCGGGGAGCTTATAACCTGATTCGCATTCGTGAGGGGGACGAATGGAAGACGGCATTTAACACCAGAGATGGGCATTATGAGTATCTGGTGATGCCCTTCGGGCTCTGTAATGCCCCAGCCGTTTTCCAAGACTTTGTCAACGACATCTTCCGGGATATGCTTTCCACCTCGGTCGTAGTCTATCTGGATGATATTCTCATCTTCTCTCCAGATATTGACTCCCACCGGAGAGATGTTGGCAGAGTCTTCGACCTCTTACGGGCAAACTCTCTTTACGCAAAGTTGGAGAAGTGTGTGTTTGAGCAGGAGTCTTTACCTTTCTTGGGCTATATCATCTCTGCCCAAGGATTGGCTATGGATCCTGCCAAACTACAGGCTGTGATGGACTGGCAAGAACCTCATTCACTTAAAGCGGTGCAGCGCTTTATGGGGTTCATTAATTATTACCGCCAGTTCATCCCCCATTTCTCAACTTTGGTAGCTCCCTTGGTAGCCCTCACCAAGAAGGGAGCAAATCCCAAAGTGTGGTCTGAAGAGGTCTCCAGGGCCTTTTCTTCTACTAAGTCTCATTTTGCTAGCGCTCCCATCCTACATCGTCCCGATGTCGATAAGCCGTTTATAATGGAGGTGGATGCCTCTTCCGTTGGTGCTGGAGCAGTCCTCTTCCAGAAGGATGCTCAAGGTCGGAAGCATCCGTGCTTTTTCTTCTCCAAGACCTTCACACCAGCGGAGAGGAATTATTCCATCGGGGACAGGGAGTTGCTAGCGATGAAATTGGCTTTCTCTGAGTGGAGACATCTCTTGGAGGGGGCTCGTTTTCCCTTTCAAGTATTTACAGACCATAAAAATTTGCTATATTTGCAAACAGCCCAGAGGCTAAATTCTCGCCAGGCCAGATGGTCCTTATTTTTCTCCCGATTCCACTTCACCCTCCATTATGTCGCTGGGGAGAGGAACATTCGAGCTGATGCTCTTTCTCGCTCTGTTGTGTCATCTGAGGAGGAGGAAGGAGAGCCTCGGCTTATTGTTCCTTCTGAGAGCTTGAGAACCGTGGCTCCGGTGTCGCTTGAGTCTGTGCCTCCAGGCAAGACTTTTGTGCCCATAAATTTGCGACCGGAGGTTCTCTCTTGGGCTCATTCCTCCAGGGTGGGTGGACACTTTGGGACTAAAAGGACATCTGAGCTGCTGGCGAGGACGTACTGGTGGCCGCATATGCTGCGAGATGTCAGGGATTACGTTCTGGCGTGTGTCTCATGCGCCAAAAATAAGTCTCCTCGACAACGGCCGTCTGGGTTACTCTATCCCTTGCCGGTGGCAGACAGGCCCTGGGAGATGGTCGGGATGGACTTTGTAGTGGGTTTGCCCAAGTCTCGCGGCTGTACCGTCATTTGGGTAATTACCGATCATTTCTCGAAAATGGTGCACTTGGTGCCGCTCCCACGGTTACCTTCTGCACGGGCCTTGGCAGCGTTGTTCATAAGACACATCTTCCGCCTACACGGCATGCCAGACAAAATTGTCAGTGACCGGGGTCCCCAGTTTGCGTCTCGGTTCTGGAGAGAGCTTTGTCGTCTTCTCAGCATTGAGTTAAATCTCTCTTCCGCATATCATCCCGAGACGAATGGGTTGGTAGAGAGGGCCAATCAGACTCTGGTCACATATCTGCGACATTTTGTTTCTGCCAGGCAGGATGACTGGGCATCTTTATTACCATGGGCAGAGTTCGCCCTTAATAACGCTGTAGCCGATTCCACCGGTCAGACTCCTTTCCTCCTTAATTACGGCCAGCATCCGCGGGTTCCTGTGCCTATGCCCGTGTCCTCTGCTGACTCCAGGGTGGCAGACTGGGCAGTGGAGGCACGGGACATTTGGGACCGCACTCAGGATGCCATTCGGGCCTCGAAGGAGAGAATGAGGTCCTCCGCCGATGCACATCGGCGCCCTGCCCCGGCCTTTGCTCCTGGCGACTTGGTGTGGCTCTCCGCCCGTAACATCAGGCTGCGAGTTGAGTCCACTAAGTTTGCTCCTCGCTACTTGGGCCCATTTAAGGTCCTCGAGCAGGTTAATCCCGTGGTCTACCGCCTGGCTCTTCCTCCACGCTTGGGTATCACCGACACCTTTCATGTGTCCCTCTTGAAACCCGTATACATGTCCCGGTTTTCCGAGTCATCTGCCGGGACATCGGGTTCGTCTACGGACGATTACGAGGTGAACGCTATTTTGGGGTGCAAGGTGGTACGCGGCAAAAAGTTTTATTTGGTGGATTGGAAGGGTTATGGTCCAGAGGACAGGTCTTGGGAGCCTGCTGAAAACATTCGGGCCCCACAGCTCATTGCTGCCTTCGAGCGTAGCGAGGCCCAAGGAGGGGGGGGCCCTAGGAGGGGGGGTAATGTTAGGAGTCGAGTTTCCTCTGCTGCACAGGGGGAATCTCGATCCGTCTCCGCTGCGGTCTCCCATTCCCCTCCAGCCGCAGTGGAGTCTGCTCAGCAGGGACGTCGATCCCAGCGTCTCGCTCAGTCTGACTCTGTGAGAAGAGTTATTGCTGCTTCTCCAGCTTCTGCCTTTGAAGCCTATTCTGGTCAGCAGCGAGCGGACTTCTCTGGGACTAAGTCCTTATCTGCACACACTGAGCATGCCCAGGGCAAGATCTCCCGTTGGAGATCGAGGGTCATGTGCTCAGGCTCTGCGGCACATTCCATTGGTCCTCTTGGCAGGTCCTAGAAGGGCAAAAGTTCTGTAGCCATTTCCTGTGCTGCAGCTATATAAACTGCGCATGACCGCACGGCCATGCGCTAGTATTGTCTTACAATTGATATGTGTGTATGTGTGAGTGCAAGTCGTTCTTGGTTACCCCTTCCCTATTGAATGTCTGTTCGCGGAAGGTGTACGGTTGCTATCTAGCGCCCGACTTAGCCTACTACACTAAACACACATCACAGCGTCCTGTAGCTGTGCCTGCCAGTACGGCGCCGTGCGCCTGCCTTGCGCTTTCCATACCCAAGTCTGGGTGGTTAGTGGCGTCCGTTAGTGCGGCATCGCTCGCGCACTTGTGCGCTTATATTTCTGAAGGTTCTCTACACACCCAGTTGCGGTGTTGTGCCAGCAAGGGCCTAATCGGGCTTCAATCCCTTCTGGGGTTAAGTCCGCTGGCCACTTGCTCGCTCTCTAGTGCGGTATTGCGGTCCTGTGAATTAACAGGATCGCTTTCCTCACGCTGGGTGAGGTTTAACCCACGCGTGTTTACTTTAGTGTACCGCTATAGAGTCTGCAAAATTGCTAGCAGCAGGTTCTCACCTGCACGGTGGACCCCGGACTGCGAACGCACCTTAGTCACCTGTCTTGGTGCGTTCCGCCAGTCCTAACATCGTGTTGATCTAACTGGACGATGTGGTGGTGTTCGGCACATTATTCAAGGATTATCTGCAGAAATTACGGTAGGTCCTGCAGGGAGTTCGAGACCATGGACTGAAGATCAAGCTAAAAAAATGCCATTCCTTCTGAGAATGTATAAAATACCTGGGTCATTTGATGACTCTCGAAGTATTACAGCCAGCTGCCAGTAAGGTTGATGCTGTGCAGAAGTGTCTTCAGCCGAGAACCTTGTGAGAGGTGAGAGCCTTTTCGGGATTGGTGGGATATATCCCAAATCTCTGCAATTTGGTTGGTCCTTTGAACGAGCTGCTGAGAGGCACTTCTCGAGGGCCCAAGAAACTTCCCATTCAGTGGGGTCCTCAACAATGAAAAGCTTTGAGCCTTTGAGTCCTCAGGAGTCCAAACCAAACTGGGCTAGATGTGTGTAAAATTTATTATTATTATTATTATTATTTATATAGCACCATTAATTCCATGGTGCTGTATATTGGACGGGGTTACATCAAAATACAAAAATCACTTACAGTAAACAAAACTAACAATGACAAACTGATACAGAGGGAAGAGGAAGAGGACCCTGCCCTTGCGGGCTTACATTCTAAAGGGGAAGGAGACAGTATATCAGTGGTAGCAGTAGTTCCGATGGAGTTGAGGTGACCATGTGGTCATTACACGATGTAAGCTTCTTTGAAGAGATGGGTTTTCAGGTTCCATTTGAAGGATCCAGATGTGGTGGATAACCGGACGTGTTGATGCACAGAATTCCAGATGATGGAGGATATTCGGGAGCAGCCTTGGAAGCGATTGGGTGAAGAGCGATTAAGAGTCGAGGAGAGAAAGAGGTCTTGGGAGGACCGGAGATTACGTGAGGGAAGATATTGAGAAATTAGTTCAGAAATATACGAAGGAGAAAGGTTATAGATGGCTTTGTATGTCAGTGTTAGTAGTGTAAAAGGGGTACTCTGGGAAATTGAGAGCCAGTGAAGAGATTTGCAAAGAGGGGAAGCGGGAGTGTAGCGAGGAGAGAGATTAATTAGTCGGCAGCAGAGTTAAAAGGAACCTGTCACCCCCCCAGGCATTTGTAACTAAAAAAGCCACCTTGTGCAGCAGTAATGCTGCATTCTGACAAGGTGGCTCTTTTAGTTCGGGTCCCTGGCACTGCTGAAAGAGATGCTTTTGAAATTTGTCCCTCATACCGTGAAATCGCCACGGGGGCAGGTCTTTCCCCTCTAATCCAGACGTCTCACAGCCATCACTCATGGCCTCTGCACGCCCTTCCTTCATTAGCGTCGCCGGCGCCTGCGCAGTTATTTTTTTTCAGGCATGCGCGGTTGCACTGCCCTTCGAACTTACAGCGCAGGCGCCGGCGACACTGATGAAGGAAGAGGAGGCACCAGAGGCCATGATTGAATGATTGATGGCTGTGAGGCATCTGGATTAGGGGGTAAAGACTTGCCCCGTGGCGATTTCATGGTATGAGGGACAAATTTCAAAAGCGATTCTTTCAGCAGTGCCAGGGACCGAACTAATAGAGCCACCTTGTCAGAATGCAGCATTATTGCTGCACAAGGTGGCTCTTTTAGTTGCAAATGCCTGGGGGAGGTGACAGGTTCCCTTTAAGGATGGACTGGAGGGGTGCGAGAGTGTTAGAAGGTAGGCCACAGAGGATGATGTTGCAGTAGTCAAGGCAGGAGAAGAATAGGGCATGCACAAGCATTTTGGTAGAGTGAGGGTTGAGGAAAGGATGGATTCTGGAATTATTTTTGAGCTGGAGGTGACAGGAGGTGCCGAGAGCTTGGATGTGTGGTTTAAAGGACAGGGCAGAGTCAAGGGTTACTTCGAGTTAGCAGATTACTAGGACAGAGGAAAGTGTGAATTAATTTATTGTGATAGATAGATCAGGTAAGGAAGGTGTGCGAGATGGAGGAAAGATAATTAGTTCAGATTTGTCTACATTGAGTTTGAGGAAGCGAGAATAGAAGACGGAAGATATGGCTGATAGATGCTCTCGAATTCTGGAGAGCAGAGAGGTGACATTTGGGCCAGAGAGGTAGATCTGAGTGTCATCAGACACTATAGATGGTACTGGAAGCCACAGGACTTTTTGAGTTGTCCCAGGCCAACGGTATAGATTGAGAAGAGAAGGGGTCCTACGGCAGAGCCATGAGGGACTCCAACAGAGAGGGGGTGAAATGAAGAGGTATTAATGAAGTAGGAAGTAGGAAATGTGCAGTTGGTAAGGTATGAGGAGATCCAGGATAGGGCAAGGTCTTTGACAATAAAAGAAGAGAGGATCTGCAGTAAGAGGCAGTGGTCAACTGTGTCTAAGGCAGAGGACAGGTCTAGAAGGAAGAGTATAGAGAATTGTCTGTTTGCTTTGGCTTTCTTTCTTTCATTGTCAGGGTAACTCAGGTTCCATTGTTAGTAAAAAGTAGTTCAGGGAGAAACCACCACGGTACACTGTCTATATCTGAATAACATATTTCAGAAATTGATATGGAAAGCCTCTGTGTAGAGCGTAGGTTAAATGTGAGCTGAGCCTAAGGCCGGGATCACACATGCGTGAAATACAGTCGAGTCTCGCATGTTAATACCCGGCCCTGCCGCCAGCGCTCGGGAGCGGAGCGTGCGGCTCCATGTATTGCTATGTGGCCGCACGCTCCACTCCGGAGTGCAGGCGACAGGGCCGGGTATTAACATGCGAGACTCGGCTGTATTTCTCGAATGTGTGATCCCGGCCTTACTGTGATCTTTGGGAGGCAGAATGAACCATTCAGCAGCAGGTCAAAAATTGGTGTTTATTTTTTATGCCATTCCTCGAGCGATATCAGTGATTAGATGACTTTATTCTGCGGGTCCGTGCGATTACTGCCATACCAGTTTTATATTGTTTGTTATGTTTGGCTGTTGTCACATGCTAAAAAACACTTTAGATTTTTTTCAAAATGAGTTTTTACATTGCCATATTTTGAACAAACAACAATTTTCTGATATTTCTGCTGACAGTAGAAAGTAGAACATGGTTTTTTGCAGGAACAGTTGATGTTTATATTAGTACCAATTTGTGGCATTTTTGATTTTTGGCAGACAGAATGAACAAAAGCCAGCAATTTGTTTTCTTTTTTAATACTGTGTGATAAAAATGATAGCGCATTTTAATTTTTCGGGTCAGCGAGATTTCAGTGCTACCTCATTTATATAATTTTTTTAATGTTTTATTTATTTTTTATAGAAAAAACATTTTTTTTGCATAACTGTATTCTGAGAGCTATAAATTTGTTATTTCTCCGCTGACAGAGCTGTATGGCTGCTTGTTTTTTGTGAGACAAAATTATGTTTTCAGTGGTACCATTTTATTTGCATCACTTTTATTCCATTTTTTTGTGCAGTGTATTGAAAAAGCATAGTTTTTATGCCATTTTTGTTACAATGTTCACTGAAGGGATAAATAGCATGACAGTTTTATAGATTGGGTCATTCCAGACACGGTGATACCAAATATGTGTACTTTTGTTTTACATAAATATATGTATTTATTATTATATTTTTTAAAATGTTTTATTTAACTTCTTTTGTGATTTTTTTTTTTAAGTATTTTTACAATTTTTTTAAAAACATTTTTATTTAGTCCCTCTATGGGACTTTAACGTTACCATGAAAACTGTCACAACACGTACCGAAGACACTCACATGTGAAGAAGGCCTAAAAACTACACCCGCATTGTCGATCAAAAGAAAATAAAAAAACAGCATAATGAAGTAAAGTCTAAAAATAGTACAAATTTAAAAATAAATAAGGCTAAAATTTAAAAAATTCACCATTAGAACCATTTTTACTGGAAAAAAAGGTCCAAAAACAATGATGAATTGAGGCTTTAACTTTATACCACATCTTGGTTGGTTAGCTTTCTTTACAATTTTGTGCCTACATTTTTGTGCAATATGCCACATTTTAGCCACTACCATTTCAAGCCCCACCCATTTCTTGTTAGCCACACCTCTCATCTAGCCACTCCAAAAAAGTTCATAAAGCACAATAAGTACTATGCAAGTGCAAGATGGTTTTGGGTGCAAATTGAGCAAGAAATCTGGTGCAATTTACGTTATAGTAATTTTGCCCTACTGAGTCCAATAACAATTCCACTTGTTTGCAGGGAATGTACCGTATGGTTTTTCTACTCTATTATTTCCAGAATTCAAAGTTTCTGTGTATTTTTTCAACAATAAACTGGGAATTATTAAAAAGACTAGCAAAGAAAGATCAAATTTGAATGCTGTCCGCAACAACCACTTATTAGTGGATTATATTGATTGTGGAAGTCATAAACACTCTATTTTCTAATCTTTTATCAGTTTTATTATCCTTAATATTAATCATAGTAATGTTTTTGCTTGACAGATTGAAACGAACCCAAATGAATTTGCACTGTACATTATTCATGCCTCAGGAGGTGAGTATTTTTCTTTCACCTTACTGATAAAATTTCAATTGGAATAAATAATGTTCAGTGTATATATATATATATATATATATATATTATATACAGTATTGTGTATATATATATATATATATATATATATATATATATATATATATATATACTAGCTGTTTCCAGCCAGCTAATGCTTGGCATGCTCATTGCTATCTAATTAATGCTGCTAGTGATTAAACTAAAGTGAATAATGACAACATTCAATAGCGCTTACGCAGGTGGTAAATTAACTTAAAATGAAGTTAATAACAATAATAATAATTAAAAATCATAATAATACTAATACATTTTATTCACAGTGTAAAATCAAAAGCAAACTTGATTTGTGTGATAATGTGTGGGGACGGAGCCTCGTGTGGTAATGTGTGGGGATGGAGCCTCGTGTGGTAATGTGTGGGGATGGAGCCTCGTGTGGTAACGTGTGGGGATGGAGCCTCGTGTGGTAATGTGGTGTGGGGGGAGGGAATATGTGTGGTGATATGGTGGGGGTGGGAATGTGTGTGGTAATGTGGTGGGGGGCGGGATTATGTGTGGTAATGTGTTGGGGGGTGAAATTATGTGCGGTAATGTGGTGGGGGGTGGGATTATGTGCGGTAATGTGGTGGGGGGTGGGATTATGTGTGGTAATGTGGTGGGGGGCGGGATTATGTGTGGTAATGTGGTGGGGGGGCGGGATTATGTGTGGTAATGTGGTGGGGGGGCAGGATTATGTGTGCTAATGTGGTGGGGGGCGAAATTATGTGTGGTAATGTGGTGGGGGGCGAAATTATGTGTGGTAATGTGGTGGGGGGTGGGATTATGTGTGGTAATGTGGTGGGGGGTGGGATTATGTGCGGTAATGTGGTGGGGGTGGGATTATGTGCGGTAATGTGGTAGGGGGCGGGATTATGTGTGGTAATGTGGTGGGGGGCGGGATTATGTGTGGTAATGTGGTGAGGGGGTGGGATTATGTGTGGTTATATGGAGGGGGGCAGGATTATGTGTGGTAATGTGGTGGGGGGCGGGATTATGTGTGGTAATGTGGTGAGGGGGTGGGATTATGTGTGGTAATATGGAGGGGGGCAGGATTATGTGTGGTAATGTGGTGGGGGCCGGGATTATGTGAGGTAATGTGGTGGGTTTCCGGGATTATGTGTGGTAATGTGGTGGGGGGTGGGATTATGTGTGGTAATGTGGTGGGGGGTGGGATTATGTGTGGTAATGTGAAGGGGGTCAGGATTGTGTGTGGTAATGTGGTGGGGGGCGGGATTGTGTGTGGTAATGTGGTGGGGGACGGGATTGTGTGTGGTAATGTGGTGGGGGGGCGGGATTGTGTGTGGTAATGTGGTGGGGGCGGGATTATGTGTGGTAATGTGGTGGGGGGCGGGATTATGTGTGGTAATGTGGTGGGGCGGGATTATGTGTGGTAGTGTGATGGGGCGGGATTATGTGTGGTAATGTGGTGGGTGGTGGGATTATGTGTGGTAATGTTGTGGGGGCGGGATTATGTGTGGTAATGTGGTGGCGGTGCGCGATTATGTGTGGTAATGTGGTGGGGGATGGGATTATGTATGGTAATGTGGTGGGGGCAGGATTATGTGTGGTAATGTGGTGGGGGGCGGGATTATGTGTGGTAATGTGGTAATGTGGTGGGGGGGTGGGATTATGTGTGGTAATGTGGTGGGGGGCGGGATTATGTGTGGTAGTGTGATGGGGCAGGATTATGTGTGGTAGTGTGATGGGGGGTGGGATTATATGTGGTAATGTGGTGGGTGGCGGGATTATGTGTGGTAATGTGGTGGGTGGCGGGATTATGTGTGGTAATGTGGTGGCGGTGCGCGATTATGTGTGGTAATGTGGTGGGGGGATGGGATTATGTATGGTAATGTGGTGGGGGCAGGATTATGTGTGGTAATGTGGTGGGGGGCGGGATTATGTGTGGTAATGTGGTGGGGGGTGGGATTATGTGTGGTAATGTGGTGGGTTTGTGGGATTATGTGTGGTAATGTGGGGGGCGGGATTATGTGTGGTAATGTGGTGGGTGGGATTATGTGTCTAGTAATGTGGTGGGGGGCGGAATTATGTGTGGTAATGTGGTGGGTTTGCAGGATTATGTGTGGTAATGTGGTGGGGGGTGGGAATGTGTGTAGTAATGTGGTGGGTTTGCAGGATTATGTGTGTTAATGTGGTGGGGGGTGGGATTTTGTGTGGTAATGTGGAGGGGGCAGGATTGTGTGTGGTAATGTGGTGGGGGGCGGGATTGTGTGCGGTAATATGGTGGGGGCGGGATTATGTGTGGTAATGTGGTGGGTTTGCGGGATTATGTGTGGTAATGTGGTGGGGGGTGGGATTATGTGTGGTAATGTGGTGGGGGTGGGATTATGTGTTGTAATGTGGAGGGGCGGGATTGTGTGTGGTAATGTGGTGGGGGGGTGGGATTGTGTGTGGTAATGTGGTGGGGGGCAGGATTGAGTGGTAATGTGCTGGGGGGGCCAGATTATGTGTGGTAATGTGGTGGGGGGCGGGATTATGTGTGGTAGTGAGGTGGGGGGTGGGATTATGTGTGGTAGTGTGATGGGGGCGGGATTATGTGTGGTAATGTGGTGGGTGGCGGGATTATGAGTGGTAATGTGGTGGGTGGCGGGATTATGTGTGGTAATGTGGTGGGTGGCGGGATTATGTGTGGTAATGTGGTGGGGGGATGGGATTATGTATGGTAATGTGGTGGGGGGCCGGATTATGTGTGGTAATGTGGTGGGGGGCGGGATTATGTGTGGTAATGTGGTGGGTGGCGGGATTATGTGTGGTAATGTGGTGGGGGATGGGATTATGTATGGTAATGTGGTGGGGGGCTGGATTATGTGTGGTAATGTGGTGGGGGGCGGGATTATGTGTGGTAATGTGGTGGGGGGTGGGATTATGTGTGGTAATGTGGTGGGTTTGTGGGATTATGTGTGGTAATGTGGGGGGCGGGATTATGTGTGGTAATGTGGTGGGTTTGCGGGATTATGTGTGGTAATGTGGAGGGGGGCGGGATTGTGTGTGGTAATGTGGTGAGGGGCGGGATTGTGTGTGGTAATATGGTGGGGGACGGGATTATGTGTGGTAATGTGGTGGGTTTGCTGGATTATGTGTGGTAATGTGGTGGGGGTGGGATTATGTGTGGTAATGTGGAGGGGGCGGGATTGTGTGTGGTAATGTGGTGGGGGGTGGGATTGTGTGTGGTAATGTGGTGGGGTGGCGGGATTGTGTGTGGTAATGTGGTGGGGGGGCGGGATTGTGTGTGGTAATGTGGTGGGGGGGCAGGATTGTGTGGTAATGTGGTGGGGGGGCCGGATTATGTGTGATAATGTGGTGGGTTTGTGGGATTATGTGTGGTAATGTGGTGGGGGGCAGGATTGTGTGTGATAATGTGGTGGGGGGCAGGATTGTGTGTGGTAATATGGTGGGGGGCAGGATTGTGTGTGGTAATGTGGTGGGTTTGCGGGATTATGTGTGGTAATGTGGTGGGGGTGGGATTATGTGTGGTAATGTGGTGGGGGGCGGGATTATGTGTGTTAATGTGGAGGGGTCGGGATTGTGTGTGGTAATGTGGTGGGGGCAGGACTGTGTGTGGTAATGTGGTGGGGGCAGGATTGTGTGTGGTAATGTGGTTGGGGGCGGGATTGTGTGTGGTAATGTGGTGGGGGGCGGGATTATGTGTGGTAATGTGGTGGGTTTCCGGGATTATGTGTGGTAATGTTGAGGGAGGCGGGATTATGTGTGGTAATGTGGAGGGGGGCGGGATTATGTGTGGTAATGTGGAGGGGGGTGGGATTGTGTGTGGTAATGTGGTGGGGGGCGGGATTGTGTGTGGTAATGTGGTGGGGGGGCAGGATTGTGTGTGGTAATGTGGTGGGGGGGCGGGATTGTGTGTCATAATGTGGTGGGGGGCGGGATTGTGTGGTAATGTGGTGGGGGGCAGGATTGTGTGTGGTAATGTGGTGGGGGGCGGGATTGTGTGTGGTAATGTGGTGGGGGGCGGGATTGTGTGTGGTAATGTGGTGGGGGGCGGGATTGTGTGTGGTAATATGGTGGGGGCGGGATTGTGTGTGGTAATGTGGTGGGGGCGAGATTATGTGTTGTAATGTGGTGGGGGGCAGGATTATGTGTGGTAATGTGGTGGGGGCAGGATTGTGTGTAATAATGGGGTGGGGGTGGGATTATGTGTGGTGATGTGTGGGGTGCGGAGCTACTGTGCAGGGGGCGGGATTAGCGAGTAATCACGATGCCTCTTATATATATAGATATATACACACACATATGTGTGTGTGTGTGAAGGTCCTATGCAACTTTTACAGAAATAAACAACTTTTCGATTCATTGCCATCATGAAACACAAGTGTGATCTATAAACTACCTTATATACTCGAGTATAAGCTGAGATTTTCAGCCCAATTTTTTAGGCTAAAAGTGCCCCTCTCGGCTTATACTCAAGTCATTGTCCCAGGGGGTCGGCGTGGGAGGGGAAGCAGCAGGAGTGGCGGCTGTCACATCATACTCACCCACTCCCGGCATTGTCTCTGCACTGCCATGCTTCTCCAATGGTCTCTGGTGCCTGCAGCTCTTCCTGTGTTCAGCAGTCACGTGGTACCACTCATTAAAGTAATGAAAATGGAAGCGACTCCACTCCCATAGGCGTAGCACATATTCATTACTTTAATGAGCGGTACCATGTGACTACTGAACACGGGAACAAGCTGCCGGCGCGCCCCGGAGACCATAGGAGAAGCAGGGACATACAGAGAGACCACGCCAGGAGGGGGTGAGTGTAACGGGGGAGGGTGAGCCATGCGATATTCACCTGTCCCCGTTCCACTGCCGGGCTCTGTCTTTCGTGTCCTCTGGCTGTGACGTTCAGGTCAGAGGGCACGATGACATGGTTAGTGCGTGCCCTCTGCCTGAACAGTCACTGCAGAGACCCGGAAGATACAGCGGTGGAACAGGGACAGGTGAATATCGCAAGTGCCAGTGTCCTGAGCCAGCGGCGACTCACGCACCTGGCCCCCATAGCGCGCTGGTGTCCCCGCCTTCTCTGGACACCAGCACTCGGCACCCAGCGACGAGAGGTGAGTATGTCTTTTTTTTTTAATCACAGTAGCAGCATAAGGGGGATATTATGCTATGGAGCATCTTATGGGGCCATGAACATTTATGGAGAAGCATATGGGGCATAATATGCTATGGAGCACCGTATGGGGCCATCAACCATTATGGAGAATTATATGGGGCATAATATTCTATGGAGCATCTTATGGGGCCATCAACCTTTGTGCAGCATTATATGGGGCATAATATTCTATGGAGCATCTTATGAGGCCATCATTAACCTTTTATGCTGCATTATATGGGGCATATTTTAATATGGAGCATCTTATGGGGCCCATCATGAACTGTATGGAGCATTATATGGGGCTCTTGATTCAATATGGATATTCAAAAACACTTATCCTACTGATGTCTCAATTAATTTTACTTTTATTGGTATCTATTTTTATTTTTGAAATTTACCAGTAGCTGCTGCATTTCCCACCCTAGGCTTATGCTCAAGTCAAAAAGTTTTCCCAGTTTTTTGTGGAAAAATTAGGGGTCTCGACTAGGGTTGAGCGACTTTCACTTTTTTATGATCGAGTCGGGTTTCGTGAAACCCGACTTTGTCAAAAGTTGAGTTGAGTGAAATCGTCCGATTATCACCAAAAGTCGGGGATCGACCGAAACACGAAACCCAATGCAAGTCAATGGGGAAGCATAGTCGGCAGTGAGTGGAGGCCAGGAAAACACCTACAGTGCCCATTTTAATGGCAAAAACATCCATTCTTGTTACTGAAGCTTGTCAATCTTAATTTACTTTATTATAATAATAGTTAGGCATTAGAAATTGGGGGTCATTTGGCTAAAGTTGTGGGGGGTAGGGCTGGCTCAAGTTTTTTGTGGGCCCAGGAAACGCGGACTACGTCACGGCGGTGGAGCAGGGAGAGGTAAGTATTTCAGCTTTGCAAGTGCTGTGATCCTGATCAAGCAGGGGGGGCCCACTCGTTCGCATTGGCACTGGCACAGGGCCCCTCAAAGTACAGCGGTGTGTTTGCACGGCGGGGGCGCCTCCCACCGGCAGCGACACTTTTGCGTACTATGAGGAGCCCTGTGCCAGTGACGTCGCTAACGAGTATGCCCCCCCACCTGATGAAGGAACCTGCACTTTCATCTGCACCTTCCTCTTTGTCACCATGTAAGGTGGTATAGTATGCGGGAAGGGGAACCTGACTTTCAGCAGGGTCAGATTGTGGCTGTGTAGCATGCAAGGGGAATGTAGTGGTCTGGGTCAATGTACCACAAGACTCATCTAGCACTGGCTGGGCAATGGGCAGGATGAGAAGGAAACACAGATATAGGCCCAAATAATAAAGTGGGCTAAATGCAGTTCAAAATTGGTAACAGGACTAACCAGGCGGCATTGCTTTGTTCAGTGGAGTAGAAAACCCAGGAGCGGCAGACACCGTTAGTAGGGCCCAATCACACTAGTAGGCCAAATGCAGTTTAATATCAAAAATATAGGCCGAAAGCCTGAAGATTGAAGCTCAGGAAAATAACACAGGACAACACCAAGGTGCGACAGACACCATTACTAGGCCCACCCAAACTAGTAGCCCAAATGCAGTTTAATATTTTAATTGTAGGCCGAAAGCCTGAAGATTGAAGCTCAGGAAAACCAAACAGGAGAAAACCCAGGAGCGGCAGGCACCATTACTAGGCCCACCCAAACTAGTAGCCCAAATGCAGTTTAATATTTTAATTGTAGGCCGAAAGCCTGAAGATTGAAGCTCAGGAAAATAACACAGGAGAAAACCCAGGAGCGGCAGACACCGTTACTAGGCCCACCCAAACTAGTAGCCCAAATGCAGTTTAATATTTTAATTGTAGGCCGAAAGCCTGAAGATTGAAGCTCAAGAAAACCAAACAGGAGAAAACCCAGGAGCAGCAGACACCGTTACTAGGCCCACCCAAACTAGTAGCCCAAATGCAGTTTAATATTTTAATTGTAGGCCGAAAGCCTGAAGATTGAAGCTCAGGAAAGTTAACCTGGAGAACTCCTTGGAGAGGCAGAAACCGTTAGTAGGCCCCAACCAAACTAGTAGGCCAAATGCAGTGTTATATTAACAACTACTTAATGAGAGCCTGAAGATTGAAGCTCAGGCAAATAAACCTGGAAAACACCTTGGAGCGGCAGACACCGTTAGTAGGCCCCAACCAAACTAGTAGGCCAACTGCAGTGTTACATTAACAACTACTTAATGAGAGCCTGAAGATTGAAGCTCAGGAAACTTAACCTGGAGAACACCTTGGAGCGGCAGACACCGTTGGTAGGCCCCAACCAAACTAGTATCCCAAATGCAGTTTTAAATTCTAAATACAGGCCGAAAGCCTGAAGATTGAAGCTCAGCTTTTTCAGTGGAGGACAGCGATATTGAGTGGCGCAGACAGACAAAGGTAGTATGTGTTAAATAAAAAAGTTGGCTCTATGCAGTTTTTAAATTGGTTACAGGGGTACACAGGCAGCATTGGTGTGGTCAGCGGAGGACGATTGCAAGGACGGACCGCAGACAGACTTCCTAGGCCTAAAATAAAAAAGCAGGCTCTATTCAGTTTAAATTAGGCTACAGGGGTACACAGGCAGCATTGGTGTGGTCAGCGGAGGACAATTGCAAGGAGGGACCGCAGACAGACTTCCTTGGCCTAAAATAAAAAAGCAGGCTCTATGCAGTTTAAATTAGGCTACCGGGGTACACAGGCAGCATTGGTGTGGTCAGCGGAGGAAGATTGCAAGGAGGGACCGCAGACAGACTTACTAGGCCTAAAATAAAAAAGCAGGCTCTATGCAGTTTAAATTAGGCTACAGGGGTACACAGGCAGCATTGGTGTGGTCAGCGGAGGACGATTGCAAGGAGGGACCGCAGACAGACTTCCTAGGCCTAAAATAAAAAAGCAGGCTCTATGCAGTTTAAATTAGGCTACAGGGGTACACAGGCAGCATTGGTGTGGTCAGCGGAGGACGATTACAAGGAGTGGCGCAGACAGACTTCCTTGGCCTAAAATAAAAAAGCAGGCTCGATGCAGTTTAAATTAGGCTACAGGGGTACACAGGCAGCATTGGTGTGGTCAGCGGAGGACGATTGCACCGAGGGGCAGTTAGTAGGGCCAAAAAAGTAATAGGCAAAATGCAGTTAAAAATAGGTTACAGGAGTACGCAGGCGGCCTAGCTTTGTTCAGTGGAGGACAACTGTAAGGAGTGTCTGACACAGTTAGTAGGCCAAAATAATAAAGTGAGGTTAATGTCTGGCCCAAGAAAAAATTCACAAATAAACAGGTGGCATACCTAGGTACAGGGGTGGGCTCCTCTGCTGACTTGCAGACAGTGGTAGTTGGCGCAAAGTATTAACTGGTGTAAATGTAGGGCTGGTCGTTGCAGTAATGTCGCTCTGCCACTAAGGGGAGTGATGTTACGTCTGATTGCACTAAAGGAGTTCACCTGACCAGGTAACACAGTCACACATTACACTTCACACTCCGGCCACCAGGGGAGCAAAGGGTTCTATGTATTAGGCCACTCCTCACACTCTGGTAAAACTGGGGGTTGGATAGGAAGTTAGAAAAGAAGCTGTCTGGGTTTTGCCCAGGTAACATCCTGTGAGAGAGGGAGTGACTGGGAAGATTCAGGGGGGTCCCTGTCAGGGGTGGGATCCTGACAGTGGCCTAGCGAAAAGGACAGATCATTACGGAGCCGCGCCTGCACCTCATTGCGGCAGCATCTTAAGAAAGGACACCAAGCGAAGGATATTGTGGAGAAGTGAGAAACGAGATCACAGCACAAAGGCGATAGAACCAATAGGAGGCGTCCCCCGAGATCGGCAACATCCTACTGAGGCGCGTAGCAGGCGGCCGGAACACCGAGGAAGTAATAGGCTCTATGCATTACTTCAAACCCATGGCAGGACAGTTAACTTTAGGTTGGCTGTCTCACCTAAATCACATAAGCAGACAACGGAGGCAATTGTGGGAGAGGGGCGTCTCTAGGGTCCCTATAAAATAACACCAGGCCTACCCCGTCATACAGGTGCGTCCTATCCAAACTGGGGGATGGAGAGAGAAAGAACATCAGAAACAGACACGACAGTTGTGAGGACTATCCCGTGGTGCTCAGCAGGGAGTTACTACAACACACAGGCGCTAGTAGGAAGGTTACTGATTTCCACCTGCAAAGGGAACTCTGGATGTGCCTTCGGACCGGCCGGTCTCAGCCAGCCCTGTTAGCAGTGCTCTGGATTGCGGATCCCGAAGCCTTCAGTAAAGAGGTAAAGAGACTGCAACCCTGTGTCCTCGTTATTCATCGCGCCTTGCACCATCACCTTTAATTGGACGCCCCTTAGCAGGGTCACGGACCGGGTCTAGCCACCATGACAACCCCAGGACTGAGACAGAGAGGCCCGCTACCGAGTACCCCGCGGCCCTGCATCTGGGGGCGCTCCATGTGCACCACCACCGTCAGAGACACTTCATTGTACTATGAGGGACCCTGTGCCAGTGCCATCGCCCAAAAGTGGGCACACCCACCTGTTTAGTCAAACGGCACTCACACGGGTGCTTGCGCCAAGTGGTGACCACGGCACTGTGGGGGGAGTCAGCCCATTTAGGGAGGTGTAAAAAATGCCTATGGTCGACATACAGCAGCTGCAAAAGGAGAAATTGGAGCAGTCAGTAAGACGAGTCCAAAAGCAAGACCTTTTTGCAGGAAAGCTAGGTGTCAGCAGGGAAAGGTGGGGCAAAATAATTAGAAATCCATGATTGGTTCATTTTAATGAAGGTTAGATCATCAACATTTTGGGTAGCCAGACGAGTCCTTTTTTCGGTCAGTATTGAACCAGCAGCACTGAATACTCTTTCTGATAGCACACTAGCAGCTGGGCAAGCGAGCTCCTGTAATGCATATTCTGCCAATTCAGGCCAGGTGTCTATTTTAGATGCCCAGTCACCAAAGGGGAATGACGTGTGAGGGAGAACATCGATAAGGGAGGAAAAATAGTAACCATACTGGACAAATGTTGTCTCCTGTCACTTTGAATCGATGCTGCAGTACCTGTCGTGTCTGCGGTCATTGCGAAATCACTCCACAACCTGGTCATAAAACCGCCACTTCTGATTTGTGCCCCTCTAACACCTCTTGCATGTTGCCCCCTGCAGCTCGTGTGAGAACCATCACCGCCGCTGTGTGCTGGGAATGCCTGAACCAAACGGTCTACAAGAGTTGCTTGTTTGGTAGCCAATATTTGCTCAAAGTTCTCATGTGGCATCATATTTTGCAATTTCCCTTTATAGCGTGGATCCAGGAGGCAGGCCAACCATTAATCGTCATCGTCATCGGTCATCATTTTGAGAATGCAGGGGTCCCTTTTTAGGAAACGCAAGGCATAATCAGCCATGTGGGCCAATGTTCCAGATGTCAAATCAATGCTTGTGCAGGCTTGAGGAGCACTTTCTGGCAAATCCACATCACTTGTCTCCCGCAAAAAAACCTGTACCTGACCTTGCAACACTTTCTAATCCCCCCTGAGATGCTTCCTCCTCCCATAAATAATCATCCCCATCTTCCTCCTCCTCCTCTTCGTCCGTAACCTCATCCCCGAGACTTCCCTGAGCGCACAATGGCTGACTGTCATCAAGGCTTCCCTCCTCCTCGGCTGCAGACGCCTGCTCCTTAATGTGCGTCAAACTTTGCATCAGCAGACGCATTAGTGGAATGTTCATGCTTATAATGGCGTCGCCCGCACTGACCAGCCATGTGCATTCCTCAAAACACTGAAGAACTTGACAGAGGTCTTGGAGCTTTGACCACTGCAGAGCAGACAACTCCATATCTGCCATCCAACTGCCTGCCCGTGTATGTGAATCCTCCCACAAATACATGACAGCACGCCTCTGTTTGCACAGCCTCTGAAGCATGTGCAGTGTGGAGTTCCACCTTGTGGCAACGTCGATTATTAGGTGGTGCTGGGGAAGCTTCAACGATCACTGATGGTTCTGCATACGGCTGGAGTGTACGGGCGAACGGCGGATGTGAGAGCAAAGTCGTCGCACCTTGAGGAGCAGGGCTGGTAACCCCGGATAACTTTTCAGGAAGCACTGCACCACCAGGTTCAAGATGTGAGCCAGGCAAGGTATGTGATTCAGTTCTGAAGGGTCTATGGCAGCCATAAAATTCCTCCCGTTATCACTGACTACCTTGCCTGCCTCAAGATGTACACTGCCCAGCCATGACTGAGTTTCTTGCTGCAAGAAGTCGGCCAGAACTTCCGCGGTGTGTCTGTTGTTGCCCAAGCACTTCATTTTCAACACAGCCTGCTGACGCTTACCACTAGCTTTTCCATAATGGGACGCCTCATGTGCAACACTGGCAGCTGCGGATGGAGTGGTCGTGCGACTGCGCTCTGTGGATGAGCTTTCGCTTCAGCTGGAAGAGCAGGAGGAGGAGGAGGAGGAGGGGTGGCAAACGCCTACAGCCAACTGTTTCCTAGACCGTGGGCTAGGCAGAACTGTCCCACTGTGGCTGTCCCCTGTGGACCCTGCATCCACCACATTAACCCAGTGTGCTGTGACGGACACGTAACGTCCCTGAACATGCCTACTGGTCCATGCATCAGTTGTGAGGTGCACCTTTCTACTGACTGATTGCCTCAGTGCATGGAGAATGCGGTCTTTGACATGCTGGTGGAGGGCTGGGATGGCTTTTCTCGAAAAGAAGTGTCGACTGGGTAGCTCCTTGTTGTGAATTCTGTTGTCAAGCTCCCTCCTGTGGTCGTGAATGGTACTTCGGCGAGTTCCGTCTATGGGCTCCCTCTGGTGGCTATGAGTGAAGCTGCGGCTTCTGAGGTTCCTTACACAGGTGACGTGGTTTATCCTTTGGTTGGCTGTTCTATTTAACTTCTCTCAGATCGTTACTCTAGGCCAGCTGTCAATGTTTTTGCATTCGTTCAGTTCGCTCCTGGATCTCTCTGGTGACCTGCCTTCTCCTGCAGAAGCTAAGTTCCTTATAGTCTTATTTTGTTCTCTGTTTTCTTGTCCAGCTGGTTTTCATTATTTTGTCTTGCTAGCTGGAAGCTCTGGGATGCAGAGTGGCCCCTCCGCACCGTGAGTCGGTGCGGAGGTCTTTTTTTGCACACTCTGCGTGGTCTTTGTAGGTTTTTGTGCTGATCGCAAAGTTACCTTTCCTATCCTCTGTCTATTTAGTTAGTCTGGCCTCCCTTTGCTGAACCTGTTTCATTTCTGCGTTTGTGACTTTCATCTTTACTCACAGTCTATATATGTGGGGGGCTTCCTTTACCTTTGGGGAATTTCTCTGAGGCAAGGTAGGCTTTATTTTCCTTCTCTAGGGCTAGATAGCCCTTAGGCTGTGACGAGGCGCCTAGGTCTGGTCAGGAGCGCTCCACGGCTATTTCTAGTGTGTGTGATAGGATTAGGGCTTGCGGTCAGCAGAGTTCCCACATCCCAGAGTTCGTCCTGTATGTGGTTTAACTATCAGGTCATTCCGGGTGCTCCTAACCACCAGGTCATAACAGCTCATAGCGTGGTACTGCGTAGGCCATCAAGGCTTTGAAAGCTTCGCTTTCAACCAAGCGGTAGGGCATCATCTCTAACGATATAAGTCTAGCAATGTGGGCGTTCAAACCCTGTGTACGCGAATGAGAGGGTGACTACTTTCTTTTCCTAATGAGAGTCTCTTGGAGGGTGAGCTGGACTGGCGAGGTGCATTTGGTGGGACTTGCGGTGGTGGTGGTGGTGGACGACATGGCGGATTGAGAGAGGGTTGGTGATGGTATTCTCGATGTAGGCCTACATGCTGTGTTTCCTACCAATAAACTTGTGATTCCCTGACTGCTTTGCCCTAGCGACGACACCTCCACATTTGTTGCTGTTGGAAGGAATGTAGCGTTGCTGACTAGCTTCATTATGAGCGGGTGCAACAACGTTACGGGACATTTGGTAGCTAGTCTAGGCTTGCAAGTGCATGGTGGTTAAATGTCGACGCATTCAAGTTGTATTTAAACTTTTGACATTCTGACCTCTGCTAAATGTCCTTGAGCATTTCTTACAGATCACTTTGCACTGATCATTCGGATCTTGGTTAAAAAATTGTCAGAAAAAAAAAAAAAAAAAGAGCATGAACCGCACATCCCAAAATCATTATTATCCGTTAGGGCGATAGGACCCACTACGAGGTTTGCCGTGAAGGGGCAGTGGGCTTCATACAGTCTGATCAGAATGTTAAACTGAAAACCTCATATTCAGTTATATTAATTTTTGCCTAGCGGCTTTAGATCAACGTATGATTTTGGGATGTGCGGTTCATGCTCTTTTTTTTTTTTTTTCTTTTTTAAAAAATTGCCAGACTGCACTCTTCCTACTATTGAATACCTTTTCAGGCATTGCACGCTGTGCTACTTTAACCAGATGGCCAGGCTGTCCGAAAAATTGTTTTGGTTTTGCCAAACTTTTTGGCCAGAGACGGGCCTGCCAGATGAATGCAAATGTGATGTAGATGGCTGCTGCCGATCCTCCTCCTCCTCCGCTTCTGAGCTACTGCCAGCGGCACCCTCTTCCCCCAATGGCTGCCAATCTGGGTTAACAACTGGGTCATCTATCACCTCCTCTTCAATCTCATGTTCAGCTATCTCTGTGTCACCGTGTAAGGTGCTATAACGTTCGGGAATGGGCACCATCGTCTCATCAGGGTCAGTTTCTGGCTCAGTACACTGTGAGGGCAATGTAGTGATGTGAGTCGATGGAACAGCATGACAATCTAGCTGTGGCTGTGCATCAGTGCACTCCATGTCCGAATCATCTTCTAGTGGGCTGTTAACTATTTCCCTTTCTAACCCAGGCACGGTATGTGTAAAGAGCTCCATGGAGTAAACTGTTGTGTCGCCTGACGCATCCTTCACTGTTGTTTTGGGGGAAGGACACAAGGAATCAACTTGTTCCAGACCGGGAGCATCCACCGACGACTGGCTACTTTTCAATTTTGAACTATCCGAAGAGGAGGCGAAAGAGCTAGAGGCAGAGTCAGCAAGGAAAGCCAAAACTTTTTCCTGCTGCTCCGGCTTTAACAGCGGTTTTCCTACTCCCAGAAAAGGTAACGTTCGAGGCCTTGTGTAGCTGGACGATGAGGCTGGCTCAACAACTCGAGACTTAGGTGCTATTTTGATTTTCCCTCTACCACCCGATGCTCCACCAGCACCACCACCACCACCATCAGCATTACCAGATGGCAATGACCACCCACGGCCACGACCTCTTCCACCAGCCTTCCTCATTCTTGGGAAAATGTAACCAAACTAACAACCATTATATGGTACTGAAAAACAAGGTAGAAGGTGTATGTTAACTTGTTGTGAATATAAATCTCCTTTTTATGTGTGGGTGAGTGCTGAATAAATCAGGCCCACTGTATGACAGTATAGTTTCTGTGGCACAAAATGACTGACAGAGATACCACAGACACGACTGGCACAGATGCACAGATTTGGCAATATTATTCTCCCTTTATTTTTATTTTTTTTATATGGGAGACTAGTGAATAAATCAGGCCCAATGTATGACAGTATAGTTTCTGTGGCTGAAAATGACTGACAGAGATACCACAGACAGGACTGGCACAGATGCACAGATTTGGCAATATTATTCTCCCTTTATTTTTATTTTTTGGGGGGAGACTAGTGAATAAATCAGGCCCACTATATTACAGTATAGTTTCTGTGGCACAAAATGACTGACAGAGATACCACAGACAGGACTGGCACAGATGCACAGATTTGGCAATATTATTCTCCCTTTATTTTTATTTTTTTGGGGGAGACTAGTGAATAAATCAGGCCCACTATATTACAGTATAGTTTCTGTGGCACAAAATGACTGACAGAGATACCACAGACACGACTGGCACAGATGCACAGATTTGGCAATGTTATTCTCCCTTTATTTTTTTTTTATATGGGAGACTAGTGAATAATTCAGGCCCACTGTATAACAGTGTAGTTTCTGTGGCACAAAATGACTGACAGAGATACCACAGACCCGACTGGTACAGATCCACAGATTTGGCAATATTATTCTCCCTTTATTTTTATTTTTTATATGGGAGACTAGTGAATAAATCAGGCCCAATGCATGACAGTATAGTTCCTGTGGCTGAAAATGACTGACAGAGATACCACAGACAGGACTGGCGCAGATGCACTGATTGGCAATATTAATCTCCCTTTTCAGGTGTGGGACAGTGCAGAAAAATACGGGCCCACTGTTTTACACTACACAGTTTCAGGGGCAGAAAGTGGCTGGAAGATATATAAAAATAAAATAAAAGGGACTGTACTACAATTACTATCTCCCTACATTAATCTCTGAAAAGTATGGCAGGCAGCAATAAAAAGGACTGCTGCACACAAAAAGTGAGGACAAACAAACGAGATAGCTGTGCAGAAAGGAAGGAGCAACAGGATTTGTGCTTTTAAAAAAGCAGTTGGTTTGCACAGCGGCGTACAAACAGCAATGCAGGGAGCCTTCTAGGGCAGCCCAATAAGCTACAGAGCTGATGAAGAAAAATCTAGCCTCCACTGTTCCTGCAAACAAAAGGTGGTGGACAGTGGAAATCGCTACAGCACAAGCGGTTTGGGGGTTAATGTACCCTGCCTAACGCTATCCCTGCTTCTGACGAAGCGGCAGCAACCTCTCCCTATGCTCAGCTCGGCAGCAGTAAGATGGCGATCAGCATTCACGCCCCTTTATAGCCCCTGTGACGCCGCAGAGAGCAAGCCAATCACTGCCATGCCCTTCTCTAAGATGGTGGGGACCGAGAGCTATATCATCCCGCTGCCCACACTCTGCGTCCACCTTCATTGGCTGAGAAAAGGCGCTGAAAGCGTCATACGAATCGCGACTTTGGCACGAAGATCGCCGACCGCGTGGCCGGTTTCATGAAACCCGACTTTGCCAAAAGTCGGCGACTTTTGAAAATGTTCAATCTGTTTCGCTCAACCCTAGTCTCGACTTATACTCGGGTCGGCTTATACTTGAGTATACATGGTAAGTGATTTTTTTGACTTTTGTTATTGGTGAAATATCAGCATGTGAACTCACTCAACATTTGAAAATAAAGTTCACACAACCAGGAGCAGACAGAGACAGAAGAGGTTCCCTGTGCTAGAACCATGTATTGGCTCCTTGCAGTCCATTAGGTCATCATAATGAACAATTCATCATGCTTTGATTTAACATTCCACCTGCCTCATGATTCTCTCACTGACTCTGTCTTCTTGGTTTTGACCTTGGTTACCACCTTGACCTCGTCCTTGCCACCTAATTGTGTCTTGTATCAGCCCTCTATGGCTTTGATCCAGCTTGTTGACTATATTCTGCCAGCTAAATTGACCAGCTATCAGCTGTGGATACATTCTAGGTGTTCCTCTTGCAAGTCCAGATCCCTTTAAAGGAATTGAAGGATGAAAACCAAGATAAGTGTGGGACCTGCTAAATGGAGAGTCTCATGAAAAATATATTTGTGGAAGCACAATTAAAGAGAACCTGTCAACATGATTTTGTAATGTAAGGTAAAGACATGGCTGTGTTGGTGCTCTAATGCAGATTTGATTGATACATTTGGTGAATAAATTTGATTTATTCTTCTTGTTCAATCACCATTTGAAGTTTTCTGCTAATTAGATTTCGGTGCACAGGGGCCAGACCGTGCACTGGGTCTTCTTCCTGCCTATGATTCCCTGACTGTCTGCCTGCATCTGGTCTCTGATTGCAATCTCAACGGTGACCTGTTATTCAAAGACTGAAGGAAGGTGGAGAGGTTGGGGAAGAAGACAGAGCGAAGACCCAGTGTACAGTCCAGCCCTTGTGCACCAACATCTAATCAGCAGAAAAATGATGATTAAACATGTAGAATAACGAAGATTTCTTTACCAAAGCGTTTAATCAAATCAGTATTACAGCGCCATTACAGCAATGTCTTTACTTTACGTTACAAAACCGTGCCGACAGGCTCTCTTTAAGGGAAAAATTACTGCAGTTTTTCACTATGCAACATGAGAGCAGCATGATGTAAAGGCTGAAAACCTGATTCCAGTGAAGTTTCACTTACTGAGCTGTGTGCTGTTGTTTTAATAAAATCAGTTTTTTATCATCAATAAAATATCTCTGGAACAATATACATACAAACCTGTCAATCATTGGTGTGGGCAGAGCTCTAAAGGACTCAGAATATAAAGGACTGCTACATCTGCAGTAGAGAAAACTGTGATTTCTATCACAACTGCTGGAATCAGAGTCTGCACTTACTTGCCCGCAGCATCTGTCGCTCCTTCTGGAACAAGACAGATGTCCTGGGCCCATGGTGATAGACTCTGTGCTTCTATCTCTGGTGCCATCATAGCTTTTTTGGAAGAAGACGTCGTCAGGGTGCAGGGATAGAAGCAGTGAGTGCCAGTCCAGGCATTCATAACTCTTGCAGGGGTGCAGGGATAGAAGCAGTGAGTGCTGGCGCTGCTCTCATAACTCTTGCAGCACCTATCACCAGGGATCCAGGATGTCTTCAGATGGCGGTGGTACAAGAAAATGTAGAAGGAACTGTAATGCCACCCCCTGATGACGTGCTGCTCTAAGAGTGGTGATAGTTGCCGCAGAGAAGTGAGTGCAGCTGTAAAGTGACCGAGGCGGTAACCGTGGACAAGTTGCTGCTCCATAACGCACTGGCACTTTAGAGGAGAATAGCGTCACAGTCCCAATGTGCTGTCTAGTGTGGGGTGCATCAAACTCAATTGTAGGCAGCAGCCTCCGCTTTCTCTAGGCCTCATCCTCAGGAGCGGCTGCACATAACTCAGGAGACATGCAGTGCATTTCAGCACATAACAGTTTACTGGACAGTTCAAGTTCAGATTGCACCATGCAGTTTTGGGCACAACACTTCTTACTTCTTGCTTCCTTTGTACAGTTCATTTCCAGCATTATTCTCTTCCTCCTGACTATCCCCACGCTAACTGGTTCTGCAGTGCAGTTCAGCCTCAGGACCTTCCTGTCCAGTTCTGCAGTGTACCCGGGATCCATTACTTTCTCTTAACGTAGTTCCACATCCTACTTCCTCTCTACGCCAGAGGATAAGGCACTCTTTGTAGTATCTGTACCGAGTCCTAGGCTGCAGACATTGTAGGAATGTCTGCAAGGGATTCCAATTAGGCTTCCCACTGCCTTGAACGATAGCTTCCTGCCCACTGCTGCTTGAAATTGACCTTAGTTGCTGAACTTCCCCATCTGACTATCAAGAAGTACAGTAGTTCCCTTTTATTGGGGTCTGCTCCACCCACTATGGGCTAGACCCAAACTTTAATTATATCTGTCACTACAATATGTAGCTGGGAAGATCTCCATCTCCAAGACCTTCCTCTATTAGTTTTGTTTCTTAACATAGTACGTGTACAGGCTTCTACAGCACTACCTGTTTTTCTGAACTTAGAGGTCACAACAACTGTTTTGGGATACTTTCACAGAGCAGTAGTTTGGTCATTATATAACATTCATATTTAAAACCCACATCCAGGGTTACAAAGTAGACTGAGAAAAAGTTTAAAAGAAAAATAAAACTACCTATTTGATTTTTTTGGGCACGCTCTTAGTTTCATCAGGCATCTAGCAAGAAGACAAACCATAGAGCAGTATGTGCCATGTAGGTGCTGAAAAAGCTGCCATTCATATCCTGTCATAATTTACTGTTACAGCCGCCAAGAGAGAGACCAAATTGGACAACCTGTTATACTTGGTCAGTTTTAGGATCTTCTTAGGCTGCATTCATCTCCTTTGGTTAAAGCAAAGACAGAGAAAAGCTCTCAGTGTAAATGTTCCCGCATCCCCTATTTATGAGACATAGGCCAAAATGGTGCTTTTCCATCTCTGTCTAGGCAATATCTGTTTGTATACAGCTTAACTGTATAGAAAAACCAAGCAGATTGCACTTTACTATACAGAGGGTCACAGCAAAAAAAATGTAAACTTTTTAGCAGTGTGTCCCTATGGTGGATGGATGTCTACACACTGTCGTCAGACGTATACCTCCAGAGTGTCATCATTTATGATACATAGATCTGTACATGTGATATAATATAAAAGAAGAATTGTTGTAGTTCCACTAGGGGGCAGTATAGTTGTAAATATGCAACTGTAACTCCAAGGGCTTGTCCTTCTCTATGTACCGAGACTAGAAAAGATGGAAGACAATGAAGATATATTGTTTTACCTTCCTTAACTTTATTTCTTCTTTAACTTAAAATATGTTAGGTGTCGAGTTCCCGCCTCTGCACAGGGGGAATCTCGAACCATCTCTGCTGCAATCTCCCATTCTTCTCCAGCCGCAGTGGAGCCTGCTCAGCAGAGACATCGATCCCAGCGTCTTGCTCAGTCCCACTCTGTACAAAGAGTTACTGCTGCTTTTCCGGCTTCTGCTATTGAAGTCCGTGCTGGGCAGCGGCGAGCAGCCGCTTCTGGGACTAAATCCTGCTTTTCTCGTTCTGAGCATGCCCTGAGTAAGATCTCTCAGTGGAAATCGAGGGTCACATGGTCAGATACTGCAGCTAAGTCCATTGGTCCTTTCAGGAAGGTCCTTTAAGTCCTGCTTTGCACACACTGAGTATGCCCAGGGCAAGATCTCTCAGTGGAGATTTAGGGTCACATGCTCAGGTATGGCAGTCTCTCATTGGTCCTTCTAGGAAGGTCTTTTACTTGCTGCAGCTATATAAGGCTCGCATGGCCGCACGGCCATGCTCTAGTGCACATTTGTATACGTGTGTTTGTTGTGAGTGCAAGTCGTTCATTAAATACCCCTACCCTATTGTATGACTATAACCTATATAAGAATTGGCTACACATATGGCACTT
The DNA here is from genome assembly GCF_032444005.1 of Ranitomeya imitator. Taxonomy (NCBI): domain Eukaryota; kingdom Metazoa; phylum Chordata; class Amphibia; order Anura; family Dendrobatidae; genus Ranitomeya; species Ranitomeya imitator. Next base: position 917,992,532 of record NC_091282.1, on the reverse strand, counting down.
CCCAAATTCAAATGCACCTATAAATTAACGGAAGCTGATGCCAAAATTCAAATATTTTAAATAGAAATCTCTTTATTCAATACATAGAAATAAAAACATATCACACTAGAGATACATATGCATACAAAATAGTACCGCCATATAGAGGTGACCAAAAACAGAAGTATATACACAATTCCCAAATATGTATGGTTGTTGGTTATGCTGACATCGAGGCACATATCAAAAGCCCTTGCACAGACACTATCACAGTCCAGGCGAAATCCATTATAGTGTAACGGGGGTATAAAAAGTATTAAGTACCATACTCATGGCTACATACCCAATCTCACTCCCCTTAAAGTTTACAATATTCAAGGAATACCGCCAGTAGTAGGACCAATGTGCATAGCTATCTTAAGTAAACATCCATATACATGATTGCCTCACATAAGGTACCGTCACACTAGACGATATCGCTAGCGATCCGTGACGTGACCTCAAGGCCAGCCCAAGTAAATAAATAAGAGTTAATACATAACCTGTATATGCGGCACCTTCTCCGACGCGCGTTTCGCGTTCCGCTTCTTCTAAGGTGGTCTGTATAATGTGTACCATTTGCTCCTTCTATTTATAGCCCACCTTGTGCATTGGTGACAGCGGTGTAACAATGGCGCTCGCGTCTATGTTCCGGAACGCCGCGCCTGCGCAGATCGGCGTCCAGCGTCACTAGTCCACGCATAGCGTCTCCGTGGTAACGCGTCTATGCGCGTCATCTGTTTCCGCCCCTCCATTCTGACGCGTCGGATGGGGGTGTGGACTAGTGACGCTGGACGCCGATCTGCGCAGGCGCGGCGTTCCGGAGCATAGACGCGAGCGCCATTGTTACACCGCTGTCACCAATGCACAAGGTGGGCTATAAATGGAAGGAGCAAATGGTACACATTATACAGACCCCCTTAGAAGAAGCGGAACGCGAAACGCGCGTCGGGGAAGGTGCCGCATATACAGGTTATGTATTAACTCTTATTTATTTACTTGGGCTGGCCTTGAGGTCTATGTGAGGCAATCATGTATATGGATGTTTACTTAAGATAGCTATGCACATTGGTCCTACTACTGGCGGTATTCCTTGAATATTGTAAACTTTAAGGGGAGTGAGATTGGGTATGTAGCCATGAGTATGGTACTTAATACTTTTTATACCCCCGTTACACTATAATGGATTTCGCCTGGACTGTGATAGTGTCTGTGCAAGGGCTTTTGATATGTGCCTCGATGTCAGCTTAACCAACAACCATACATATTTGGGAATTGTGTATATACTTCAGTTTTTGGTCACCTCTATATGGCGGTACTATTTTGTATGCATATGTATCTCTAGTGTGATATGTTTTTATTTCTATGTATTGAATAAAGAGATTTCTATTTAAAATATTTGAATTTTGGCATCAGCTTCCGTTAATTTATAGGTGCATCCTATTGTATGACTATTCGTGTAAGGAGTATGGCTGCTACCTAGCGCTCGACTTACCACTCAACGTGTTACACACGAAACAGCGCCTACTGCTGTGACCGCCAGTATGGTGCCACGCGCCATTAGAGTGCTTCTTTAACCCTAGCCAGGGTGGTTAGAGGCACAGTTCGCACTTTCATGCTATTCAATTGTTAGTTTTGTTACGTGCGGTACTGCGGCCCTGTGAGTCAACAGGGTTCGCTTCCTTCACACAGGGTGAAGTTAACCCGTGTGTGTATTCACAATGTACCACCATATGACGATTGTCATTACTTGGCAGCAGGTTCCATCTCTGCACGGTGGACCCCGGGCGGTGAATGCAACTTTCTCTATCTGTCTTATTATTTGGTGCGTTCCACTAGCCCTAACAAAATATTAGTGAATTGTTTTGACCCATTAAAATATATATTTTTTTATTTAGAAAAGAAAAAATTGAAGAGCACAGATTGCCCGCTTTGGGAAAGACTCTTACAGGGGCCTTCTGGAAACATAGCAAGGATGTTCCTTATGGACAGAGAAGCAGAAGAGATCAGCGGCGATGTAAAAAAATACTGAACATTTGTAACATAGTTTTGTCTATTGTTTGAATGATATTGTGTCACTTATATTTGGTTTTCTTGCTTAACAGGTGGCACAGTATATTAAATTCAGCCTTCCACTTCTGGAAAACATTTTGCAGAAACTGAATGAAGAGGAAGAGCGAGAAATCCAAAAGACAATCTCTAAGTAAGCATCATCATCATCTGTGAATTATGGGGGAGATTTATAAGCTAACATTAAGCCCAGGGGTTAGTAATGGAGAGGCGTCTATCAGGCGACCCCATTGCTAACACCGTAAGTTTAAGTTAAAAAACACAGTACTCCTGACCTGTCTGCTGATAATCCACATGTCCCATGATGAACACCTACAGTTAGGTCCATATATATTTGGACAGAGACAACATTTTTCTAATTTTTGTTATAGACATTACCACAATGAATTTTAAACAAAACAATTCAGATGCAGTTGAAGTTCAGACTTTCAGCTTTCATTTGAGGGTATCCACATTAAAATTGGATGAAGGGTTTAGGAGTTGCAGCTCCTTAACATGTGCCACCCTGTTTTTAAAGGGACCAAAAGTAATTGGACAGATTCAATAATTTTAAATAAAATGTTCATTTTTAGTACTTGGTTGAAAACCCTTTGTGGGCAATGACTGCCTGAAGTCTTGAACTCATGGACATCACCAAAAGCTGTGTTTCCTCCTTTTTGATGCTCTGCCAGGCCTTCACTGCTGTGGTTTTCAGTTGCTGTTTGTTTGTGGGCCTTTCTGCCTGAAGTTTAGTCTTTTACAAGTGAAATACATGCTCAATTGGGTTGAGATCAGGTGACTGACTTGGCCATTCAAGAATATTCCACTTCTTTGCTTTAATAAACTCCTGGGTTGCTTTGGCTTTATGTTTTGGGTCATGGTCCATCTGTAGTATGAAACGACGACCAATCAGTTTGGCTGCATTTGGCTGGATCTGAGCACACAGTATGGCTCTGAATACCTCAGAATTCATTCGGCTGCTTCTGTCCTGTGTCACATCATCCATAAACACTAGTGACCCAGTGCCACTGGCAGCCATGCATGCCCAAGCCATCACACTGCCTCCGCCATGTTTTACAGATGATGTGGTATGCTTTGGATCATGAGCTGTACCACACCTTTGCCATAATTTTCACTTTCCATCATTCTGGTAGAGGTTGATCTTGGTTTCATCTGTCCAAAGAATGTTCTTCCAGAACTGTGCTGGCTTTTTTAGATGTTTTTTTAGCAAAGTTTAGTCTAGCCTTTTTATTCTTGATGCTTATGAGTGGCTTGCACCATGCAGTGAACCCTATGTATTTACTTTCATGCAGTCTTCTCTTTATGGTAGATTTGAATATTGATACGCCTACCTCCTGGAGAGTGTTGTTCACTGGGTTGGCTGTTGTGAAGGGGTTTCTCTTCACCATGGAGATTATTCTGCGATCATCCACCACTGTTGTCTTCCGTGGGCGCCAAGGTCTTTTTGCATTGATTAATTCACCAGTGCTTTCTTTCTTTCTCAGGATGTACCAAACTGTAGATTTTGCCACTCCTAATATTGTAGCAATTTCTCGGATGGGTTTTTTCTGTTTTCGCAGCTTAAGGATGGCTTGTTTCACCTGCATGGAGAGCTCCTTTGACCACATGTTTACTTCACAGCAAAACCTTCCAAATGCAAGCACCACACCTCAAATCAATTCCAGGCCTTTTATCTGCTTAATTGAGAATGACATAACGAAGGTATTGCCCACACCTGTCCGTGAAATAGCCTTGGAGTCAATTGTCCAATTACTTTTGGTCCCTTTAAAAACAGGGTGGCACATGTTAAGGAGCTGAAACTCCTAAACCCTTCATCCAATTTTAATGTGGATACCCACAAATGAAAGCTAAAAGTCTGAACTTCAACTGTATCTGAATTGTTTTGTTTAAAATTCATTGTGGTAATGTCTATGACCAAAATTAGAAAAATTTTGTCTCTGTCCAAATATATATGGACCTAACTGTACATCTGGAAGCTTGGCTGAGCGGTGTCATGACGCGATTGCTCAGCCCTGCATCTAGGATACACTTAGTTGAGTGTGAGAATGCAACTTGAGTGACCGACCAGGCGACAATGATGACAATGGTCTTCAGTACCCGGCTCCTTGGAATAGCGCTACATGTACGGTTTTCCCAGGCGCCCGTATGTGTCACATTGATGACACATGGATATGCTCCGTGTGTCTTCAGTGTGCATATGTGCGTTTTGAGATCCTCGCTGCTGGTAAAAACCAGACATGTCCGCTTGTTTTGCCCAAGGGCACATGGTCCATGGAAACACACTGACATGTGCAGACCCATTGTTTTAAATGTATCTACATGTGTAAGTGTCTCCTGTACGTGTGAAACGGTCACCACCCAAGCTGGACATACTGACCTGTGAAGGAGGCCTAATGGTATATTAGGTGTTTGGTCTGTGTGCCCACGATTACATTTTGGTGCATTTTTGAAGCTAAAAATTTTTGCGGTGTAAAAAATGCAGCATCTTACAGTTCCAGAAAAGTGGATGGGATTTATAGAAATCTCCTGCCTACTGTGCCTTTTTTAACTCAGTGTAAACTCACCTGCGGTGCGTGTTTCAAATCCGCAACATGTCAATTTCTCTTGCGGGTACGCTGAGTTTTATGTGTAGCTTCTTCTCATAGACTTCTATTACATGACGAAAATCCTCATCTAATGCATATGCGTCTTTAGTGTTTTTCTGAAGCTAAAAAGCATCAAAAAGGCATGTGATGTACTGGAAAACAGAAAAAAAAATTCCAAGTACTGAACATTTTGCATAAAAAGCACAATACCACAAGTATTTTTTGTATTTACCTTGTTTACCATACAGTAAAACTGACTTGGCAATATGATTCTCCAGGTCAGTGCAATTATGAAGTTACAAAACGTATATATTTTTTATTTAGGTAGTGAAAAAAATGTTTTTATTTATAACAAAAGAAAAAAAACGTTTGCTTCTGTTACCATAAAATTTTACATTTTTCGTTGATAGTGGTGTGTGAGGGATTGTTGTTTTGCACCCAGAACAGACATTTTTACTGGTACCATTTTGGGGTAGACATGATGAAAATTGTGATTCTCAGTAAAGCACCAAAAATAAAGCAACAGCAGGAACTCGCCACTTTTTACCTAGTTACAGTTCCTCTCTAATGAGCAATATCTGAATATCATGAACCTGGACTTTTATATTTGCAAAAAAGTCTTCTTTTCTTATTTCAGTGTTACATTATAAAGTAGGTTGAACTGAATGGCTTTGTGTCTTCTTTCAACACTAAATCTATGTTACTATGAATTTAATTTTCTGTGTGTGTTTTTTTTTATAGGTATCTACAAGAGAAAGACATATTACATCAATACCTTAATTCAAAAACTACTAAGAAAACGGAAACCACAGTGTAATAATTTCAGAATTATTTTAGACACAGGGACAAGATGATGATGAAATATTCAAATATTTGGATAACAGGAGACTACAGAGATCAATTTTCTCTTAGATTGAAACTTATACTTTACAATGGACGACATCTTGACAGCTGGGAGCAGAGCTGTCCCATCGTCAGGCTCTTTGGAAACATCAGCAGAGATAATGACTTCATTATTTATTCTTTGGCTCGAAGACATATTTGAATACTAATTCTAAATATGAAGTACTGGCAATACTGAGACTGTTAGGGTATGTGCAGACAATCAGTAAATGCTGCGGGTTGGGCACTGCGTGCTTGTGCAGTGTCCAAGCCACAGCGTCCAGATGTTACAGCACAGTGGATGGGATTTCAAGAAATCGCATGCCCACTATGTGCTCAGAAACTCCCGCGGCTCACCCACGAAGACGGACATGCGGCGCATCTCTCCAGACCACACAATGTCAATTTCACTCTTGGGAAGTATTAGACGCAGTGATTCAGCATGGTTCAGTGAATACCTGTGGATTCACCTCTATTCAATAGAGGGCAGCGCTTTAGACGCTGCAAACATGCGCTGCGTTCAAAGCGCTGCTACTTCCAGATCGTCTGCACATACCCTAATGACAGGCAACAAGCAGAAGAGACTTGTTTGGGCTAAAGAACACAAGGAATGGACATTAGACCAGTGGAAATCTGTGCTTTGGTCTGATGAGTCCCAATTTGAGATCTTTGGTTCCAACCACCGTGTCTTTATGCGACGCAGAAAAGGTGAATGGATGGACTCTACATGCCTGGTTCCCACCGTGAAGCATGGAGGAGGAGGTGTGATGGTGTGGGGGTGCTTTGCTGGTGACACTGTTGGGGATTTATTCAGAATTGAAGGCATACTGAACCAGCATGGCTACCACAGCATCTTGCAGCGGAATGCTATTCCATCTGGTGTGTGTTTAGTTGGACCATCATTTATTTTTCAACAGATCAATGACCCCAAACACACCTCCAGGCTGTGTAAGGGCTATTTGACCAAGAAGGAGAGTGATGGGGTGCTACGCCAGATGATCTGGCCTCCACAGTCACCAGACCTGAACCCAATCGAGATGGTTTGGGGTGAGCTGGACCGCAGAGTGAAGGCAAAAGGGCCAACAAGTGCTAACCATCTCTGGGAACTCCTTCAAGACTGTTGGAAGACCATTTCTGGTGACTACCTCTTGAAACTCATCAAGAGAATGCCAAGAGTGTGCAAAACAGTAATCAAAGCAAAAGGTGGCTACTTTGAAGAACCTAGAATATAAGACATATTCAGTTGTTTTACACTTTTTTGTTAAGTATATAATTCCACATGTGTTAATTCATAGTTTTGATGGCTTCAGTGTGAATGTACAATTTTCTTAGTCATGAAAATACAGAAAAATCTTTGAATGAGAAGGTGTGTCTAAACTTTTGGTCTGTACTGTATATACATGTCAGTAACACACACACACACATATATATATATGTATTTATATTGCACAGAAAGAAAAAAACCTGGTAATTCATGTGCCGGCTTCTGTAAAATCACTGCAGGAGCCGACAGGACAGAAGAGATGGATTACATACAGTAAATACATATAGAATAGGTAGATATATAGAGGTTAGTGACACATACAATTAGTACAGTGTATGTGCAAATTACTAGACATGTATTTAATTAATAAAATAATAAAAGATTATTTTACAGAAAAAAAGAGCGTGGGTTCCCGCACAATTTTTGCAACCAGCAAAGGGAAAGCCAGCAACTGGGTGCAGATGTTTATAGCCTGGGAAGGGGGTAATACCCATGGAGCTTCCCAGGCTATTAATATCAGCTCACAACTGTATACTTAGCCTTTGCTGGTTATTAATATAAGGGAGCACCCCCAAAAACATGACGTGTGGGGGGCTAGAATTAATAATCAGCAAAGATTATGCAGACAGCTGTTGGCTGATATTAATAGCCTAGGAAGGGGCCAGGATATTGCCCCCCCTGGTTAAAAACATCAGCACTCAGCCGCCCCAGAAAAGGCACATCACTAAGATGTGCCAATTCTGGCACTTAGCCTCACTCTTCCCACTTTACCTGTAGCGGTGGCAAGTGGGGTAATAGTTGTGGTCGTTGATGTCATCTTTGTGACATCAAGCCCCAAGGTGAGTAATAAAGAGGCGTCAATAAAATGCCCCCTTTACTAACCCCACAGTGAAATTGTTAAGAAAACACAGACACCCAATAAAAAATCCTTTAATTGAAATAAACACCCAGACTCTGTTAATGTTCTATATTAAATCATACTTACTGCAACACCTAATTACCCGACAATATACCCATACCTGTCTATCGTTGTGCCCCATGCAGTAATCCATATCTGGGGAATATACAGATTTCAACCAGGACGGTGCCAAGATGCGACTGCCCCAGCTGAAAACCACTGGTGAATGAGGAGATGCTGTGAGCCAAGCTTCAGTGACTAGCGGTGACGTCATTGAAGCTGCACTCCTGCACAATCTGAACTGCGCTGAACTCTGGAGCGTGGGAAAATGAACTGGCATTTGAAAACTGTATATTCCCCAGGAATATATTACAGGAGATTGAGGGCGTCGCATGGATTAGGAGTAAGAACAAAATGGGAGTACTGTGTTGTGTTTTATTTCATTAAAAGATTTTGTTATGGAACCCCCCAGCACCCAGAATATGTTGTGCAGTCATATGTATGTATAATAGGTTCCATGTGAGATGCATGTCCCTAATACATCAGCCCACAGGCTGTGCCCCTGGGCAGAGGGGACAAGATATTCTCCTTCTGACCTCCCACACCTTTGTAATTCCCACAGTAAATATCGGCAGGCTCCGGCCACCTGCAGCTATTGTAATGTATGTCTGGCCTGCTGCTTTTTAATTGGCCTGCCCTCTGTATCTGTGTTATATATTCTGTGTCCTGTGAGTAAAGTTTTGTCACACTGGAAATATGTGGAGAAGCAGTGATCTTTTATATGCGCCCATGTAACCAAGGAATTCCAGCCAGCGTCCTTCATTCAGACTCCAGCCAAAGCAGAGTGGACCTCCTGAACCATGGGGTGGTACTGAAAGAGGTACTCCAGCACGGTAGACCCCGTTACACTGGTGGCAGACAGTGGGATATGATACCCCGTCTACAGGAGGAAAGGAATGAATGAAAAACAAGTAGAAGTTAAAGAGGACTACATTAAAAGATCTGGTGGAAGCTCGAGGGTTAATCGCCAGCAACAAAACAAAAGCGGATTTGATAGCAGCCATCATGGAACACTACAGTGCAACGCCCCCCAATGTGAACGTGGAGGAGACTGAATTCCAGAGGGAGGTAAAGAATCGACTGGCGTTCTATGGCCTAAACCCTGCAGTAGAGATCATACGAGAGCTGATGGCTGATGTGCGTACTGATCTGAAGGAAAAGATGGCCGAGCGGACCAGGATAGAGCTAGCCAAGATGGAGATGGCAGAGCGGACCAAAGTGGAGCTGGCAAGATGGAGATGACAGAGCGGAGAGAGGAGAGTCAGCGAGCAGGGGGAGCTCTGGCCTCCGCCCAGGTACCTTCAACAGTAAGCCACAAAAAGATCCAGTATAATGCCTTCTGACAGTTGGGGGAGGCAGAGGAAGACATTGATGGCTTTCTGCAGGACTTTGAGCGGCAGTATGCCCTTCATCAAGTGAAGCCGGAGGAACGGGTTCAGATTCTGGCCAGCAAGCTGACAGGCCGGGCAGCGGACGCCTATCGCACGGTACCTGATGAGGACTGTATGGACTATGAGAGGATAAAAAAAGTGATCTTGGCCCGGTATGCGCTGACACCAGAGGCATACTGCCAAAAGTTCAGCGGACTTATAAAACGCGTAACCGATACCCACGCTGAATGGGCCTGTAAATTACGGTGGTCACTGCTACAGTGGGTACAAGGGAGCCAAGCAACTACTAAGGAGGACGTCCTCCAGCTCTTCTTGTTAGAACGATTCTTTAATTATTATTATTATTATTCATTTTTATAGCGCCATTTATTCCATGGCGCTTTACATGTGAATGGGGCAAATGGACTAACCCCCGAGACACAGGAATAGCTTCAGGACAGGCGGCCAACGACTCTTGAGGAGGCCGCTCGTCTGGCCAATGAACATCATGATGCCAGGAGGCCTCAGTTGTCCGGATCAAAGATGGTCACTAGGGGTCCACCCATGGACTTGGAGGACCCCAAACCACAGAAGATCGTAGGGGGACCAGCTAAAAACCCGGCCTACCACAGTCACCCTGGGACGCGAAGCCACACCTCTGCCATCAGCTGGGCCACCTGCAAAGACAATTTCCCAAACGAACTCAGCATACCCAGTGGCCAAAGGCGGGAACAGCTACCTTCAGCCGGGTCGCTGTACACTGCTACCAAGGCGAAGCTGACCCGGCATTGGGGGCTACGACTAACCAGGGGGAGGAAGAGATGGAGGAAGTGCTGCATGAAGTAGACCCCATGCAGGCAGCCCGGGCAGATAATCGACAACAGCATCGACAGGTCGTGTGGGTTAATGGGAAACGTATGCAGGGACTAAGAGATTCCGGAGCAACTTTGACCCTTGTGAAGCCTCATCTCGTCCGGGACCAAGAGAAGATGGACCGGACAGTGGCAGTCCTTGTAGCAGGGGGAGCCATACATCGACTGCCCACTGCCAGGATTCACCTGAACTGGGGAGTCGGGGATGGCCTTGTTGAGGTCGGCTTGATGGAGGATTTGCCTGCAGACGTCTTGCTGGGAAATGACTTAGGGCCCATGTTGTCTGCCTTCTCGGTTGCCCCTCTGGCTGAGACATATCCTGTGACCACCCGGAGACGAGCTCAAGCTGCGTAGGCGGAATCACACTCATAGGAGGCCCAGGTAAGACATCCCAGCCCTACACGTATTCCCATAGCCAGACACATTTCTTGGGCCACCCCAACTAAATTTAAGAGGGAGTTACTTGAGGATCCTTCATTGGAGGGATATCATGGGAAGGCACAGGAGGGGAGAGGGGTACTGGAAGGCCAAATTACGCCCCCTCCCCATTGTGGAGGAACCCTTTAGCCGAGTATCGGTCGATCTGATAGGGCCGTTAGCCAAACCCAGTCCATCAGGGAAAAGGTATAAATTGACAGTGGTAGATTATGCCACACGGTATCCAGAGGCGGTTGCGTTACCTAACACACTGGCAGAGACGGTGGCGGCTGCCCTGTTCCAGGTTTTCTCATGGGTTGGATTTCCCCGGGAGATTATCTCGGACCAGGGTACCCAGTTTACAGCAAAGGTGACTAACCAACTGTGGAAGCTGTGCGGCATAAAGTCCATTGGAAGTGCCCCGTACCACCCGCAAATCAATGGGTTGTGTGAACGCTTTAACGGGACGTTAAAACAACTCATTGGGACTTTTACCAGGATCTACAGGGACTGGGAGAAATTCTTGCCACACCTCCTGTTTGCCTATCGGGAGGTACCCCAAGAATCCATGGGGTTCTCCCCGTTCGAACTGGTATACGGGAGGCGGGTAAGGGGGCCCCTAGACTTAGTGCTAGAACACTGGGAAGGGGAGGGCATCATAGAAGGGGTACCTATTGTACCCTATGTGCTGGAATTCCGGGACCGCCTACAGGAGCTGACCCAGGCTGTACGTAGGAACATGCAGGTGGCCCAGTGGCGCCAGCGCGTATGGTACGATCGGAGGGCCAGAGAACGCACCTTGGAAATAGGACAGAAGGTCCTGGTGTTAGAGCCCACTAGGCAGAACAAGTTCCAAGCTGCATAGCATGGGCCCTACCAGGTAGTAGGGAAAATAGCCGACACCACCTATAATGTCGCCGATTGTGACGACCCCAGGGTTATCCGCATGTTCCACGTGAATATGCTGAAGCCCTACCGGGAGCACCCTGAAGAGGTAGTGGCCATCAAAGCGCTGCGGAATATGTTGGCGCTATATAAATAAAATTATTATTATTACTATTATATAAATAAAATTATTATCTGTGCACCTGATACAGAGGATTTAGCTGGACTTCCCTTGCTTGATGTCTTAGGGGAAAGGACTCAGTCCAAAACATGGAACCAGGTACACTTGGGTGAAGACCTAGGTCCCTGGGAGAGACAGCAGGCGGAGGCGCTGTTGAGGCAGCGACAGGATGTTTTTGGGGAGACCAGGGTACACTCGCCTGGCACAACACAAGGTTGAGACCCAGGATCAGACCCCCCTGCGACAGCCCCCCTTCTGCGTCAGTGAGTCTGTACGAGAATGGATGCGACAAGAGATACAAGAGATGTTGCGTTGAAAAGTCAGATAGTCCCTGGGCATCCCCCGTAGTGTTAATGCCCAAAAAGAATGGGACTACATGGTTTTGTGTAGACTATCGTAAGCTCAATGAGAAAACGGTGACGGATGCATATCCCATGCTGCGTGTGGATGAGTTGTTAGACCGGCTGGCGGGAGCAAAGTATTTGACCACCATCTATCTATGCAAAGGCTACTGGCAGATTCCCCTTAGTCCTGACGCTATTCCCAAGTCGGCATTTGTCACCCCGTTCGGCTTATTCCAGTTTCGAGTTATGCCATTTGGGATGAAGAATGCCCCGGCGACCTTCCAGAGGCTGGCTGACCAACTTCTGGATGGTCTCAAGGACTATGCTTGTGCTTACCTGGATGACATCGCCATCTACAGTGCGACATGGGAAGAGCATCTAAATCACCTAGAGACAGTGTTGGACAGGATCCACAAGGCCGGAATCACCCTGAACCCAAACAAGTGTCACATGGGCAAAGCAGAGGTTCAGTATTTAGGGCATTGGGTGGGAAGTGGGAAACAGCAACCAGAACCAGCCAAGATTGAGGCCATAGATAAATGGCCCACCTCACGCACTAAAACCCAGGTCATGGCGTTTCTAGTGACAGCCGGGTATTACAGGAAATTCGTTCCCAATTACAGCAGCGTAGCCAAGCCCCTCACTGATCTGACCCATAAGAACCGACCCCGCCAGGAAACCTGGACCCCAGAGTGTGAGGAAACCTTCCGCCAGCTAAAGGACGCCCTCACCAATACCCCTGTATTGGCCGCACCCGATCCAACTAAATGTTTCCTTGTTCACACAGACGCTTCTATGTTTGGATTGGGGGCAGTACTGAGCTTTTTTTTCTTTTTTTTGGAAGTGCATTGAACAGCAAGGTGGATTGCTGCAGAGGGGAAAAAGAAAAAAAACAACAAATCTTTAAATCTTCAGCTTAGCGAAAGTGAACGAGCTGAGTGTGACCTGAGCGTAAGTGTGAAAGGCGGTAAGTGTGACTTGTGATTCAGTGACTTTGGATTCAGGGAGTTTCCAAGGGAGGAATTACTGAATTGCTGTCTGTGTTTTATTAATACTTTGTATTTATTTTTATTTAATGCTTTTGTCTGGTGCAATTCCCATTAGGAAATGTGCTCCACTATTGTTAATGCCATCCAGTGCACATCTTGCCACATATATGCAGTCCTTGATCAGCCGGTCGAGGGTGCATACTGCTGTGCGAGATGTGAGCACGTTGAGCATTTGGAAGCCCAGATTCTGGATCTAAATGTGCAGCTGGTAACACTGAGATCCATAGACAATATGGAGAGGAGTCTTCTGCTCACTGAGCAGATGCCCAATGAGATAGATGAGGGGGGATGGTAGGATAGAGCGGCAGGACAGTGAAGTAGCAAGCTGGGTGACACTTAGTAAGCGGGGTAGAGGGAAGAGTGCCAGGGAGGCTAGTCCTGAACTTGTACACCCCAATAAGTTTGCTAAGTTGGCAGATGAGGGGATTGCCAGTACAGGGGTAGCACTGCTACAGCCAGGCATGTCCTCTGAAAGCCGGAGGAGTGACTGCTCCAGTAAGGAGGGAAATAGGAGAGCAGGGTAGGCCAGACAGGTGCTGGTAGTGGGGGACTCAATTATTAGGGGAACAGATAGGGCAATCTGTCACAAAGAAAAAACCAAAATCGCAGTAATCGAGGTCTAGTATTCAAAAAGAAAAAAAAAAAAAACTAACGCAAGACCTAAAACAATAAATTTTAATGTAATAATTAAAAATCAAAAAACAAAAATATCATGAAGACCGGTAGGAGGGATCCTCCGGGAAAACCGGGTCTCTGGTATCTATAGAAATGCCAGAAAAAAGTAGCACAATACAAATGTACAGGAAAAGGCTAGGGAAGATAGATGTGCCTATCCCTACAGAATTCCCTTCCTGACAGCGGAGGTTGGCACCCCGGGATACGATATGGCGCCCCCGCTCAACGTAGACTGACCCTGAAGTCCCTAAAAAGGAATCCCTCAAAAAAAGCCACCACCAACAATAACACCACAAAAAAGAAAAAACAAAACAAGTGAGAAATAGGATACTAGTGCTGCTAGATGCTGGCTTAAAGAGCAGTAATAGCTCGATTCAGCTGATATATGTAAACCCTGACATATATTGTGAGCTAAAGATGTACTCTGAGAGGGAGGAAAAGAAAGGAAAAAAAAAAAAAAAAATTAAATGAAGCATTATAAGATATTTAACACTATAAAGCCTCTCATAGTCTGTGGTGGTGATACTGAAAAAATACAAAGGTATCCATAGTGTGTTCCCCTAAAAATTCAGGGTATACAGACAGGAAGTCTCTGCTATAAAATAAAGCAGTATCACTCAAGTACAGGGCACCAGAAAACAGAGTGTCATAAACGTAACCTCTGACAGCGTTGATATTATTGCCGTACCTTCAACGTACATTTAGAGCGTACCTCATAATGCAGTAACTCTTTTAAACTCAAATCAATCGTAATAGGTACTGAGGTGGATGTAGAGATAAGTGAGTTATAAATAAAGGTTTAATAACCTAATGGCATCACCGCCAAAAAAAACCATGAATATAAAGAAGTTGGTATTATTACCGTACTTCCAGTGAGTTATAGGTACGGACTCAGTGGCATCACCGCCAGACAAGACCATAGATATCAAGAGGTAGATATTACTACCGTGCTTTCATAGCTCATTAAAGGACGCACCTCATAGTATAGTAACTCTTATCAAACTAAGATCAGTCGTACTGAGTGCTCAGATAGATATAAACATTAGTGAGTTACCAATACAGGTTTATTAACCTAATGGCATCACCACCAGAAAAAATATACATATAGAGAGGATGGTATTGTTGCCGTACCTCTAGAGCTAGCTTAGGCACATCTCATTATACGGTCACTCTTATAGAACTCAGCTCAGTGGTACCGAGTATTTAGATAGATATAAATATCAAATGGGTTTACAAATACAAATTTAATAACGTGGTGGCATCACCGCCAGACAAAACATAAATATAGAGAGGTTGGTATAATTACCAGACTTTCAAAGCTCATTTAGAACGTCCCTCAACGTACAGTAACTCCTCTTGAACTCAGATAAATCATACTTAGTCCTTAGATAGATCAAACAGGTCAATGAGTTACAAAATCCAGGTTTTGATAGCCTACCGGCATGACCGCCACATAAGAGCGTCAATATAAAAAGGGGCGTCCTTGTCAGAGTAAAGATTAGGGCATAAGAACCAGGCATAAACGCCAAAGATGCAAAAATATTTCCTGTATCTAAAGGTGCCCTTGACAGATAGAACTTTGGGGGCACATAGCCTCACAGCCAGGGCCGCCACGGACCCCACAGGATAATAGGACGATAGTCAGGCATTGTTAGGGCGTTATTTATGTTGTACCTAGTAGCCCATATCAAGTCTATGTAATAGATTAAAAACGAAGCCAGCCTCACAGCACAGATGTATCAATAATAAACACTTATCTCATGGAGACCAATGTCTCATCCCTACGCGTTTCGCCCCATATGGCGATCCAAAGGGGCTCATCAGGGGATTGCCATCAATGGGCATGGAAGCAGCAGGTAATGTGAGCGCTGCACGCGGTCCGGAGAAAGCTGTATAAAAACGGCGTTCCCGCAATCTATATGCCAGAGACTCGGAAGTAGAAAAAACCACTTCCGGGGTATCTAGAGCGCACTAGTGTGCATGTACATAGGACTCTTAGCACAGAAAGGTCAGCTGCGCAGATGAAAACCAGTCGGCAATGCGCATGACCAGTGCAGATGAGGACCATGAATCGTGTGTGCCATTAAGCATACCAAGCTCAGTACGGAGCAACCGCAGAGCATACAGGGCACCGCGCAAGCGCACAAGACATCCTGCCAGGAGGAGTAACCCAGTGTGCAAGATTTGTGCAATATAAAAATTATTATTATTTTTTTTTTCTCCTTCCTCTCAGAGTACATCTTTAGCTCACAATATATGTCAGGGTTTACATATATCAGCTGAATCGAGCTATTACTGCTCTTTAAGCCAGCATCTAGCAGCACTAGTATCCTATTTCTCACTTGTTTTGTTTTTTTCTTTTTTGTGGTGTTATTGTTGGTGGTGGCTTTTTTTGAGGAATTCCTTTTTAGGGACTTCAGGGTCAGTCTACATTGAGCGGGGGCGCCATATCGTATCCCAGGGTGCCAACCTCCGCTGTCAGGAATGGAATTCTGTAGGGATAGGCACATCTATCTTGTCTTTTTTCGGCCTTACTAACTATGTTACTATCAATTAGGTTCTGTAGAAGGACGTAGATCTGGGGATTTATTATGATGGAATATAGGCTGAACTGGATGGACAAATGTCTTTTTTCGGCCTTACTAACTATGTTACTATGTTACTATCTTCCCTAGCCTTTTCCTGTACATTTGTATTGTGCTACTTTTTTCTGGCATTTCCTGTTTTCCCGGAGGATCCCTCCTACCAGTCTTTATGATATTTTTGTTTTTTGATTTTTAATTATTACATTAAAATTTATTGTTTTAGGTCTTGCGTTAGTTTTTTGGTTTTTCGTTTTGAATACTAGACCTCGATTACTGCGATTTTGTTTTTTTCATTGAGTTACTAGTTATGGCAAGTTTCTTGGCGGGACCAGTGAACACCAATAAATGGCTCAATGAGGTCAGAGAAGTGTTCTCTGAACACAACCCCACTGTCAATTCCACCGACACACCGTCCCTTAAATACATTTTCTCAGAGCTCCTGGTGGCATATAAAAATAACATCAAGTCCTGGTGGGAGGTACAGTCCTTGGAACACTACATTAATCAGAACATAGTTCCTAGGGGTCTGAGGATACAGATTACACCTGCTCTTCGATCTAGGTCAGACACATTGATTGAGAAGTGGGAAAGAGAGTCTATCCAGTCCTCAGTGAGGTTTATGAATATTCTGCTGGAGGAGGAAAAAAATACCTTGGAAAAAACATCCAAAATATTACAGGACCAGATTGAGGAGGCTTTGAAACATAAGACAGATCCTGATTTCCCCAACAGAGAAACAACCCTTAAAACCTCAGTGGAGAAATTCCAGATTAATCTGAAGGACCGGAAACATAGACACTTTGTGCGAGATCTGGCAGATTTTAAAGAAAAAAGAGCATTTGTATTTACAAAGGACACCCATCCTCCAGGGGATATTTCATCCTCCGATCTCGAGATCTATGATACGGAGGCTAGATCACTAGGGGCCCGACCAAAAAACAACTACAGAGGGGGGAATAACCCGAGGAGGGGCCACAATAGAAGATGGCAAGACAATGGCTACAGGGACATTTGATATTTATATCTATCTAAATACTCGGTACCACTGAGCTGAGTTCTATAAGAGTGACCGTATAATGAAATGTGCCTAAGCTAGCTCTAGAGGTACGGCAACAATACCATCCTCTCTATATGTATATTTTTTCTGGCGGTGATGCCATTAGGTTAATAAACCTGTATTTGTAACTCACTAATGTTTATATCTATCTGAGCACTCAGTACGACTGATCTTAGTTTGATAAGAGTTACTATACTATGAGGTACGTCCTTTAATGAGCTATGAAAGCACGGTAGTAATATCTACCTCTTGATATCTATGGTCTTGTCTGGCGGTGATGCCACTGAGTCCGTACCTATAACTCACTGGAAGTACGGTAATAATACCAACTTCTTTATATTCATGGTTTTTTTTGGCGGTGATGCCATTAGGTTATTAAACCTTTATTTATAACTCACTTATCTCTACATCCACCTCAGTACCTATTACGATTGATCTGAGTTTAAGAGTTACTGCATTATGAGGTACGCTCTAAATGTACGTTGAAGGTACGGCAATAATATCAACACTGTCAGAGGTTACGTTTATGACACTCTGTTTTCTGGTGCCCTGTACTTGAGTGATACTGCTTTATTTTATAGCAGAGACTTCCTGTCTGTATACCCTGAATTTTTAGGGGAACACACTATGGATACCTTTGTATTTTTTCAGTATCACCACCACAGACTATGAGAGGCTTTATAGTGTTAAATATCTTATAACACTTCATTTAATTTTTTTTTCTTTTTCTTTCTTTTCCTCCCTCTCAGAGTACATCTTTAGCTCACAATATATGTCAGGGTTTACATATATCAGCTGAATCGAGCTATTACTGCTCTTTAAGCCAGCATCTAGCAGCACTAGTATCCTATTTCTCACTTGTTTTGTTTTTTCTTTTTTGTGGTGTTATTGTTGGTGGTGGCTTTTTTTGAGGGATTCCTTTTTAGGGACTTCAGGGTCAGTCTACGTTGAGCGGGGGCGCCATATCGTATCCCAGGGTGCCAACCTCCGCTGTCAGGAAGGGAATTCTGTAGGGATAGGCACATGTATCTTCCCTAGCCTTTTCCTGTACATTTGTATTGTGCTACTTTTTTCTGGCATTTCTATAGATACCAGAGACCCTGTTTTCCCGGAGGATCCCTCCTACCGGTCTTTATGATATTTTTTTGTTTTTTGATTTTTAATTATTACATTAAAATTTATTGTTTTAGGTCTTGCGTTAGTTTTTTGTTTTTTTCAATCTGTCACAAAGACAGGGATCGTCGAACGATGTGCTGCCTACCTGGCGCTCGAGTCCGACACTTCGCTGATCGGGTGGACAGATTACTGGGAGGGGCTGGTGAGGACCCAGCGGTCATGGTGCACATTGGCACAAATGACAAAGTTAGAGGTAGGTGGAAGGTCCTTAAAGATGATTTCAAGGAATTAGGCTGCAAGCTGAAAGCAAGGACCTCCAACGTGGTATTTTCCGAAATACTGCTTGTACCACTTGCTATACCAGAGAGGCAACAGGAGATTAGGGAGGTTAATAAATGGCTCAAAAATTGGTGTAGGAAGGAGGGGTTTGGGTTCCTGCAGAACTGGGCCAACTTCTCAGTGGGCTACAGGCTCTATGCTAGGGACGGGCTGCATCTCAATGGGGAAGGTGCAGCTGTGTTGGGGGAGAAAATGGCTAGAAGGTTGGAGGAGTGTTTAAACTAGGGATTGGGGGAGGGTGTTCGATTTATAGAAGGGGAAGATAGTGCAGATAGAGACCTGGGCACAAATAAGGAAGTTGGGGGTGGCGGTGGCATGGGGGGTGGGGTTAGAACAGTTAATAATTTAAGAAAGAATAGAGGTACAGATAGATACATAAAGTGCATGTATACTAATGCCAGAAGCCTCGCCAACAAAATGGACGATTTAGAATTAATGTTGTTGGAGCATAAGGGTATGTTCACACGTTCCTGATTTCCATCCTTTTTTTTTCAGGACTGAAACCGCAGGTCTTTGCAGAAAACGCAGGTCCTTTTTTTGGTCCTTTTTTGATGCGTTTTTTGATGCGTTTTTTGATCCTTTTTTTGATCCTTTTTTTGATCCTTTTTTTAATGCAGTTTTCTATGCAGAGTCTGTGTGTTTTCTAGGAAGTTTTTTAGGGTTAAAATGGCTGAAAATACCCTACCCCTACCCCTAACCCTACCCCTACCCCTAACCCTACCCCTACCCCTACCCCTAACCCTACCCCTAACCCTACCCCTAACCCTACCCCTACCCCTACCCCTAACCCTACCCCTAACCCTACCCCTACCCCTAACCCTACCCCTACCCCTAACCCTACCCCTAACCCTACCCCTAACCCTACCCCTAACCCTACCCCTAGCCCTACCCCTAACCCTACCCCTAACCCTACCCCTACCCCTAACCCTACCCCTACCCCTACCCCTAACCCTACCCCTAACCCTACCCCTAACCCTACCCCTACCCCTACCCCTAACCCTACCCCTAACCCTACCCCTACCCCTAACCCTACCCCTACCCCTAACCCTACCCCTAACCCTACCCCTAACCCTACCCCTAACCCTACCCCTAGCCCTACCCCTAACCCTACCCCTAACCCTATTCTAACCTTAGTGGAAAAAAAAAAATTCTTAATTTTTTTTATTGTCCCTACCTATGGGGGTGACAAAGGTGGGGGGGGTGTCATTTACTATTTTTTTTTATTTTGATCACTGTGATAGGTTATATCTCAGTGATCAAAATGCACTTTGGAACGAATCTGCCGGCCGGCAGATTCGGCGGGCGCACTGCGCATGCGCCCGCCATTTTGCAAGATGGCGGCGCCCAGGGAGAAGACGGCCGGACGGACACCGGGAGGCCGGGTAAGTATAAGGGGGGGAGATTGGGGCACGGGGGGGCATCGGAGCACGGGGGAGGGGGCATCGGAGCACGGGGGAGGGGGCATCGGAGCATGGGGGGGTGGGATCGGGGCAGCCACACTCCGCCCACGCACTTCCGCCCGCTTCCCCGCACTTCCTGCTGCAGCGGTTCTGCAGCACAAACCGCAATAAAACCCGCAGATATATTTTTGATCTGCGGGTTTTACTGCGGGTTTGACCTCACAATGGAGGTCTATGGGTGCAGAACCGCTGCGGCTCCGAAAAAAGAAGTGACATGGTACTTCTTTTTTCCCGCAGCTATTCAACGCGGCTTTTTTCTCCCGATTCCCGCATCATGTGCACAGTGGGTCCTGTTTTCCATAGGGTACAGTACACTGTACCCTGCATGGAAACCAGCTGCGGAACCGCAGCGGCAAAAACGCTGCGGTTCCGCAGTAAAAAACGCACTGTGTGAACATGGCCTAATTATGACATGGTGGGGATATCTGAAACATGGCTGGATGAGAGCCATGACTGGGCTGTTAACTTGCAGGGCTATAGCCTGTTCAGAAATGACCGTACAGATAAGCGAGGGGGAGGGGTGTGTCTGTATGTAAAATCGGCCTTAAAACCCATCCGGCGTGATAATATAGGTGAATTAAATGAAAATGTAGAGTCCCTGTGGGTGGAGATAAGGGGAGGGGGAAAAATAATAAATTACTGATAGGGTTTTTTTTATAAATCTCCAAAAATAATGGAAGTAATGGAGAATATCCTAGTAAAGCAAATAGATGAAGCTGCGACTCAAGGAGAAGTCATTATTATGGAAGACTTCAACTACCCTGAAATAGATTGGGGAGCAGAAACCTGCAGTTCCAGCAAAGGTAATCGGTTTTTGACAACTATGAGATACAATTACCTTTCACAACTGGTTCAGGACCCAACAAGAAGGGGGGCACTGCTAGACCTAATATTAACCAACAGGCCAGACCGCATATCAAATATAATGGTTGGGGGTCACTTGGGTAATAGCGATCACAAAATAATACGTTTTCATGTATCCTTTAATAAGATGTGTAATAGAGATGTTACACGGACACTAAACTTCAGAAGGGCAAATTTCATACGGATGAGAGATGATCTTGGTGCAATTAACTGGGACGATATCCTGAGACATAAAAATACACAAAGAAAATGGGAGACATGTATTAGCATCCTGGATAGGACCTGTGCACAATATATACCGTATGGGAATAAACACACTAGAAATAGGAGGAAACCAATATGGCTAAATAGAGCTGTAAGGGGCGCAATAAGTGACAAAAAGAAAGCATTTAGAGAATTAAAGGAAGTAGGTAGTGAGGAGGCATTAAATAAATACAAAACATTAAATAAATTCTGTAAAAAGCAAATCAAGGCAGCAAAGATTGAGACAGAGTGACTCATTGACAGAGAGAGTAAAAATAATCCCAAAATATTTTATAACTACATAAATAATAAGAAACTAAAAAATGATAGTGTTGGCCCCCTTAAAAATAGTCTGGGTGAAATGGTGGATGAGGATGAGAAAAAGCCAATATGCTAAATGACTTTTTTTCATCAGTATTTACACAAGAAAATCCCATGGCAGACAATATGATCAGTGATAACAAAAATTCCCCATTCAGGGTATGTGCACACGTCAGGATTTCTTGCAGAAATTTCCTGAAGAAAAACGGAAATTTTCTGCAAGAAATCTGCATGTTTCTTTTTGCGTTTTTTTCCCGTTTTTTTCGCGTTTTTTTTTTTTTTAGCATTTTGCAAGCGTAATTAGCTTGCAGAATGCTAAAGTTTTCCAAGCGATCTGTAGCATCGCTTGGAAAACAGATTGACAGGTTGGTCACACGTGTCAAACATACTGTTTGACAAGTGTGACCAACTTTTTACTATAGATGCTGCCTATGCAGCATCAATAGTAAAAAGATATCATGTTAAAAATAATAAAAAAAATAAAAAAAAGGTTATACTCACCCTCAGATTGATGGCCCTCGATCTCCTCAGCTGTTGCTCTGTGTGTAGGACCTACGATGACCATCGCAGAGCATCTATAGGAATGGAAGAGAGAGCATGCACCGATGAGAGGTGGGAAGACAGCGGGGGCCATCAAAGGTGAGTATATCACTATTATTTTAATTCTTTTCTTTACCAATTATACGGTGCCCAGTCCGTGGAGGAAAGTCTCTTCTCCTCCACCCTGGGTACAAACCGCACATGATCCGCTTACTTCCCGCATGGTGGGCATAGCCCCGTGCGGGAAGTAAGCAGATCAATGCATTCCTAGGTGTGCGGAATCCCCGCGATTCCACAAATTTAATGAACATGTTGCTTTTTTTTCCGCGATGCGATTTTTTCGCGGAAAAAAATGCAACATTTGCACAAGATATATGGAACACACTAAAAATAATGGGAGGCATATGTAAGCGTTTTTTTGCGTTTTTTTTGCGTTTTTACAACGAAAAAAACGCGAAAAATATTGAATGTGTGCACATGGCCTAAGTGTCACCTGCTTAACCCAGCAGGAAGTACGGCGGCGTCTAAAAATCACTAAAATTGATAAATCTCCGGGCCCGGATGGGATACACCCCCGAGCTTCTATGAAGAGGTAAGTTCCAGACTGGACCAAGGGAACCCAGTAGATGTAGTGTATATGGACTTTTCAAAAGCTTTTGATACGGTGCCACACAAAAGGTTGATACATAAAATAAGAATAATGGGGATAGGGGAAAATATGTGTAAGTGGGTTGAGAGCTGGCTCAGGGATAGGAAACAAAGGGTGGTTATTAATGGAGCACACTCGGACTGGGTCGCAGTTAGCAGTGGGGTACCACAGGGGTCAGTATTGGGCCCTCTTCTTTTTAACATATTTATTAATGACCTTGTAGGGGGCATTCAGAGTAGAATTTCAATATTTGCAGATGACACTAAACTCTGCAGGGTAATCAATACAGGGGAGGACAATTTTATATTACATGATGATTTATGTAAACTAGAAGCTTGGGCTGATAAATGGCAAATGAGCTTTAATGGGGATAAATGTAAGGTCATGCACTTGGGTAGAAGTAATAAGATGTATAACTATGTGCTTAATTCTAAAACTCTGGGCAAAACCGTCAATGAAAAAGACCTGGGTGCATGACAAACTCATATTCAGTGGCCAGTGTCAGGCAGCTGCTACAAAGGCAAATAAAATAATGGGATGCATTAAAAGAGGCATAGATGCTCATAAGGAGAACATAATTTTACCTCTATACAAGTCACTAGTTCGACCACACTTAGAATACTGTGCACAGTTCTGGTCTCCGGTGTATAAGAAAGACATAGCTGAACTAGAGCGGGTGCAGAGAAGAGCGACCAAGGTTATTAGAGGACTGGGGGGTCTGCAATACCAAAATAGATTATTACACTTGGGGCTATTTAGTTTGGAAAAACGAAGACTAAGGGGTGATCTTATTTTAATGTATAAATATATGAGGGGACAGTACAAAGACCTTTCTGGTGATCTTTTTAATCATAGACCTGAGACATGGACAAGGGGGCATCCTCTACGTCTGGAGGAAAGAAGGTTTAAGCATATTAACAGACATGGATTCTTTACTGTAAGAGCAGTGAGACTATGGAACTCTCTGCCGTATGATGTTGTAATGAGTGATTCGTTACTTAAATTTAAGAGGGGACTGGATAGCTTTCTGGAAAAGTATAATGTTACAGGGTATATACGCTAGATTCCTTGATAGGGCGCTGATCCAGGGAATTAGTCTGATTGCTGTATGTGGAGTTGGGAAGGAATTTTTTTCCCCAATGTGGAGCTTACTCTTTGCCACATGGGTTTTATTTGCCTTCCTCTGGATCAACATGTTAGGGCATGTTAGGTTAGGCTATGGGTTGAACTAGATGGACTTAAAGTCTTCCTTCAACCTTAATAACTATGTAACTATATAACTATGTAAGTCGGGCCGGACAGCCAAGAACACCCGGTAGCTTACCTGAGTCGGAAACTACTGGCCCGTGAAGTAAGCTATGCGGCCATCGAGAAGGAGTGCCTGGCGGTAGTATGGGCACTCAAAAAGTTGCAACCATATTTGTATGGACGACAGTTTTCCCTCCTAATTTACCATAATCCCCTTGTCTGACTTAATCGGGTCTCCGGAGACAACGCCAGATTACTGCGGTGGAGTTTAGCCCTACAACCTCTGGATTTCACCATCCACTATAGACCCAGCAAACAAAGTTGACAAACGGAAATTGTACCAACCCCATAAACTTCAGTCATCCCCAAACCGATCCGTTAAGGATCAGACTGTGTATGCCGATCGCGTCGCTGAAAAGGGGAGCCGTGTTACGGAACCCCCCCTCAGCATCCAGAATATGTTGTGCAGTCATATGTATGTATAATAGGTTCCATGTGAGATGCATGTCCCTAATGCATCAGCCTACAGGCTGTGCCCCTGGGCAGAGTGGACAAGATATTCTCCTTCTGACCTCCCCCACCTTTGTAATTCCCGCAGTAAATATCGGCAGGCTCCGGCCACCTGCAGCTATTGTAATGTATATCTGGCCTGCTGCTTTTCAATTGGCCTGCCCTCTGTATCTGTGTGATATATTCTGTGTGAGTAAAGTTTTGTCACACTGGAAATACATGTAGAAGCAGTGATCTTTTATATGCGCCCATGTAACCAAGGAATTCCAGCCAGCGTCCTTCATTCAGACTCCAGCCAAAGCAGAGTAGACCCCGTTACAGACTTTATTCTGGCTGTGTCTTTAGTTAACATGTAACATCTATAGGATTAGTGATGGATATGTGTCTTAGTGACACGTCTCCATTACTAAGCAGTGGGCTTGATGTCACCTTACAATACAAAGGTGACATCAACCACACAACTATTACCCCACTTGCCACCGCTACAGGGTCAGTGGGATGAGCAAGGCTAAGTGCCAGAATTGGAGCATCTAAGAGATGCGCCTTTTTTGGGGAACCTGGGAGCTGATGTTTTTAGCCAGGGAGGCCAATAGCCATAGTCCCTTCCTAGGCTATTAATATCGGCCCCCAGGTGCTGGCTTTCCTCTGCTGGATCTGAAAATTGCGTTGGAGCCCACGCCATTTTTTACCCCCAAAATAATCTTTTATGAATTACATACATGTCCCAGAATTGCACACACACATTACTACTGGTCACTGACATCTATATATCTACCTATTCTGCATCTATTTACTGTATGTAAACCTTCACTGTCCTATCGGCTCCTGCAGTGAAGATGAATTACCGGCTGTTCTTCTCTCTTTCTGTGCAAAATAAATAAATACAAATATATACTGTATACATATATATATATATATATGTGTGTGTGTGTGTGTGTTACTGACATGTATATATATAGTATGTATATTTCTATTCTATCTATGCTATTCTAACCTGTCACTCTATGACTATACTGTACGCAGCAGATCATTTGCTGGCTTTTAATCTATCTATCTATCTAAAATACACTGCTCAAAAAAATAAAGGGAACACTAAAATCCCACATCCTAGTTATCACTGAATGAAATATTGCAGTTGTAAATCTTTATTCATTATTAGTGTTGAGCGATACCGTCCGATACTTGAAAGTATCGGTATCGGATAGTATCGGCCGATACCCGAAAAATATCGGATATCGCCGATACCGATATCCGATACCAATACAAGTCAATGGGACACCAAGTATCGGAAGGTATCCTGATGGTTCCCAGGGTCTGAAGGAGAGGAAACGCTCCTTCAGGCCCTGGGATCCATATTAATGTGTAAAATAAAGAATTAAAATAAAAAATATTGATATATTCACCTCTCCGGCGGCCCCTGGACATCACGCTGGTAACCGGCAGGCTTCTTTGTTTAAAATGCGCGCGTTTAGGACCTGAGGAATGACGTCCCGGCTTCTGATTGGTGGCGTGCCGCCCATGTGACCGCCACGCGACCAATCAGAAGCCATGACGTCATTCGCAGGTCCTAAAGTCCTAGAATTAGGAGTTTAGTGAATGAGAATGACGTCGCGGCTTCTGATTGGTCGCGTGGCGGTCACATGAGCGGCACGCGACCAATCAGAAGCCGCGACGTCATTCTCATTCACTAAACTCCTAATTCTAGGAATTTAGGACCTGCGAATGACGTCATGGCTTCTGATTGGTCGCGTGGCGGTCACATGGGCGGCATGCGACCAATCAGAAGCCGGGACGTCATTCGCAGGTCCTAAACGCGCTCATTTTAAACAAAGAAGCCTGCCGGTTACCAGCGTGATGTCCAGGGGCCGCCGGAGAGGTGAATATATCAATATTTTTTATTTTAATTCTTTATTTTACACATCCCTATGGATCCGATACCTATACCCGATACCACAAAAGTATCGGATCTCGGTATCGGAATTCCGATACCGCAAGTATTGGCCGATACCCGATACTTGCGGTATCGGAATGCTCAACACTATTCATTATATAGTGGAATGCGTTGAGAATAGTGTTGAGCATTCCGATACCGCAAGTATCGGGTATCGGCCGATACTTGCGGTATCGGAATTCCGATGCCGAGATCCGATATTTTTGTGATATCGGGTATCGGTATCGGAAGTGTAAAATAAAGAATTAAAATAAAAAATATTGTTATATTCACCTCTCCGGCGGCCCCTGGACATCAGCGGGAGGATCCGGCGTCCGGCACGGCTTCTTTCTTCAAAATGCGCGCCTTCAGGACCTGTGGAATGACGTCCCGGCTTCTGATTGGTCGCGTGCCGCCCATGTGACCGCCACGCGACCAATCAGAAGCCGCGACGTCATTCCTCAGCTAAAGTCCTAGAATGAGCGCCTTCTAGGACCTGAGGAATGACGTCGCGGCTTCTGATTGGTCGCGTGGCGGTCACATGGGCGGCACGCGACCAATCAGAAGCCGGGACGTCATTCCACAGGTCCTGAAGGCGCGCATTTTGAAGAAAGAAGCCGTGCCGGACGCCGGATCCTCCCGCTGATGTCCAGGGGCCGCCGGAGAGGTGAATATAACAATATTTTTTATTTTAATTCTTTATTTTACACTTTAATATGGATCCCAGGGCCTGAAGGAGAGTTTCCTCTCCTTCAGACCCTGGGATCCATGAGGATACATTCCGATACTTGATGTCCCATTGACTTGTATTGGTATCGGATATCGGTATCGGCGATATCCGATATTTTTCGGGTATCGGCCGATACTATCCGATACCGATACTTTCAAGTATCGGACGGTATCGCTCAACACTAGTTGAGAACAGTAAAACCGAAAAATGATCAATGTAAATCACAACTAATATCACATAAAGGTCTGGAGTTGGAATGATGCTCAAAATCAAAGTGGAAAATCAAATTGCAGGCTGATCCAAATTCAGTGGAAATGCCTCAAGACAAAGAAATGATGCTCAGTAGTGTGTGTGGCCTCCACATGCCTGTATGACCTCCCTACAACGCCTGGGCATGCTCCTGATGAGGCGGTGGATGGTCTCCTGAGGGATCTCCTCCCAGACCTGGACTAAAGAGTCTGCCAACTGCTGAACAATCTGTGGTGCAATGTGGCGTTGGTGGATGGAGCGAGACATGATGTCCCAACTGTGTTCAATCTGATTCAGGTCTGGGAAACGGGTGTGCCAGTCCATAGCTTCAATGCCTTCATCTTGCAGGAACTGCTGACACACTCCAGCCACATGAGGTCCTTCAAAGAAATGCCACCCCACCCTATTACTGACCCACTGCCAAACCGGTCATGCTGAGGATGTTGCAGGCAGAAGATCGCTCTCCACAGCATCTCCAGACTCTGTCACTTGCTCAGTGTAAACCTGCTTTCATCTGTGAAGAGCACAGGGCACCAGTTGCGAATTTGCCAATCCTGGTGTTCTGTGGCAAATGCCAAGTGTCCTGCATGGTGTTGGGCTGTGAGCACAACCCCCATCTGTGGACGTCAGGCACTAAGACCATCCTCATGGAGTCGGTTTCTAACCATTTGTGCAGACTCATGCTCATTTGTGGCCTGCTGGAGGTCATTCTGCAGGGCTCTGGCAGAGCTCCTCCTGTTCCTCCTTGCACAAAGGCGGAGGTAGCGGTCCTGCTGCTGGGTTGTTGCCCTCCTACAGCCCCCTCTATGTTTCCTGGTGTACTGGCCGGTCTCCTGGTAGCGCCTCCAGCCTTTGGACATTACGCTGACAGACACAGCAAACCTTCTTGCCACAGCTCGCATTGATGTGCCATTCTGGATGAGCTGCACTGCCTGAGCCACTTGTGTGGGTTGTAGAGTCCGTCTCATGCTACCACGAGTGTGAAAGCACAACCAACATTCAAAAGTGACCAAAACATCAGCCAGGAAGCATTGATACTGAGATGTGGTCTGTGGTCCCCACCTGCAGAACCACTCCTTTATTGAGTGTGTCTTGATAATTGCAATTAATTTCTATCTGTTGTCTATTCCATTTGCACAACAGCATGTGAAATTGATTGTCAAAAGGTGTTGTTTCCTAAGTGCACAGTTATATCCTGTTGTTTAAGTGTTCCCTTTATTTTTTTGAGCAGTGTATATGTGTGTTTGTGTGTGTGAGTTTTGAAGAATATTTCGTTTTAAAACGATGTGTAAATGACAGAGAACTGCTGTATGTAAAAGCTCATGTTAAAATCGCATTGCATACGGATGTCATACGGATACATAGATGCGAGGAAATCGCATCATCGCATTGCAAACGGATTACACACGGATGATCATACAGAGAAAAGACGTGTGACTCTTGGCCGAGAGAATCAGACCAATTTTTTATACGTTAAGTGTGACCCCGGCCTTAGTCAGAGTCTTATATCAGGGCTTTCTAGGAAATTAAATCATTGGCACACCATCAATAATCAATTTCCTTATGAAGGGCAAAGTGCAATTCTCTGCGATATGTCGTAGCTACAGTGTGGGAGGCCTTTTTTCTGTATCAATATCCCTTCATAGGATTTATTACTGGATTTGTTAATTCTATTATCCTTGATATCCCAGTGTCCTATTTTTATTCATATTAGTGTCCATGATAACACCCTGGTTCTGTAACCATCATGGTATAGTAGATAGACTGCACACAAGCACGGTGGATCGGTTATTATATTTTTATCAAGTTAATATCATTAAAAGTTATATTTAATTTTGTGTTAAGATCGTGCCCACTGGCCATCTAGCATCTGGCAGTATCTGTAGGCCTTTTCAAGCCCCCTCAAAAAATGTTTCAGATGGTCCTTAACCATGACGGGAAAATACTCAGGATGGGGTTTAAAAGCATTAACATTACTGGACTGTTCAGTGGGATTGATTGCTCCTTCTGGAATAGTATTAATTCCAACTCGTGCTCTCACTCGGCTTGTCACTCAGCAGCCTCTCGCTCGGCCTGGACCTGCCGCTCGGCCCCGTCCGCCTGTTGCTTCGCGGCTTTTCGCTCCACTTGGGCTTGCTGCTCTGAAAACTCACTCTCTGCTCTGCTTTCTTGTGGCACAAGCAGCATCCACATTTGAGGGTCACATCTTCCCATTTGCTGCAGAATGAGTAGCAAGCAAGAGTCTATTCCAGTCTGGAGCTGGCCTCCTGAGTCAGACAGTTCTGGAACCGTATCCACAGCTGGGCATCCTGGTGCTAAACTGGTCCCTGGCTTTGGTGCCACATCGTGTTGGTGCCTGGCAGCATCTTCAACCAAGGCACTGATCAACATATTTTTGGTCTTTTTTGACCCGTTGAGACCTCGCTCCTCACACAAACGAATCAGTACAACTTTCTCGTCCTTCTTCTAAGCAGCTTCCATCTTAGCAGTCACTCTCCAAATTAAGGATAGAGCAGAAAACCAAGCCAGGGGGAGGGATGCAACGTCTACATGTACAGTATTGTTTCCTGTATAAATAAACACTGAGTCCGATCCACAGAACTCGGGACAGAGTCGTCGCGTGGACTGTGCAACTTTTTAGTGACAGGGATGAATTTTCACCCCAGATCACTAATGCTCTGTGATATCCCAATGCTTTCCACCAGTTAGTCAAGGATACGCAGCCAGGGGGTCGCGCAAATCCCATCGCTGCCACCAGTATGTTACAGATAAAGCCGGAGAGATCACAGAGATCATGGTCCGGACAATCACACAATTGACAGGCGAGTGATGGGACCTCTACATTCCATAACGTCATGATTTTTCCTTCTTGGTGTTGCAATTTCAGAGTTGAGGAGCGTATAAAGAAATTATCTGCATAAAGTTTTTTGCAGGGTCCAAGATATGAATTTTGTTATGTTGTCCATCATTGTGATGTCCGTAAATCAACCAAAAATACATTCTCCATACTTTATGGAAAATGTGTTATATTTAAAAAATATTATAGTGAATAAATAACTGTTAATCCCTAGATGAACCATATTATAAATAAAATATATAGTTGTAACTGATTCTGTTTGTAAGTTTCATGTGATCCTTAGTTTTCGTTTACCCCCTCATCTCCCATGTGACCACAAATTTCCAGTTCGTCTAAAAATTAATGTAAAAATGATTCCTGATGAAAATTACATTATAGCCCCGTTGACATGGTATTTAAAGGGAACTGTTTTTTTGCTATGTAATCTGAAACTAACATGCTGTAGGAACACAGACCCTGATTCCAGTGATGTATAAATTCCAAAGCAGTGCTCTACTGATTCAATGCAATCAGTGTCTTATCAGAAGTAGACTATCACTGCAGGACAACTGGCCTTGTGCATCCTAGTCCAGCCACACCCCCTCCACTGATTAGCAGCTCTCTGTCACTATACAATGTACACAGAAAGCTGTGGTGTGGTCGGGGTTATCTACAGCTCAACAACTGAGCTCTGCTATCTGCAGCAGAGAATACTGTGATTCTATCATATATGCTGCAACCAATATACTAAGTAATACATCACTGGAATCGGGGTCTCTGTCCCTACCTCGTGGGGCTGTCAGATTCTTAGCAAAATCAGATTCCCTTTAATATACATGCAGTATATTACAGTTTATTGTGCTCTTTGCACATGAACTTTTTGCTGTTTTCTATAACCTCTAGGTATCTTCTTCATATGCCTTAATTGATCACATAATTAATTTTACAACCCCAACAAAGAAAACAAGAGACTGAACTTTAATTCACAAGATCTTTTATTTCAAGTTGTAAAATAGCTCTGTATACTTTCTTAGTTTGAGTCTTCTGAAACTTGTACTAATGATCGAATATCAAAAGTTCCTGGTCTTGTTCCTCAATGAGACTGCAGACTGTGGAAAGAATAATTAGAATAATTGGCACAAATGCAATTAAGTCAACAAATTCAAGATGTAATCATACAAGGGACACATGGGGCATTGGGCTGCTTGTGAGTTGCTGTAAAATGAAAGAATAATATCTGAAAAATATTTAGAATTGAGAGTACTGAGAATTGAGAGCTAACACGGTACCAAGATATATTTCTTTCCTGTAGAATAATATCTGAGCACCTTAAAAAGTCCAACGTGACTAAAGCTAAAGTTTGTGTTCTTTTTCCTAACTGAATACAGACAACGATGAACAGAGGATGAAGGATATAAAAATAAATAAATAAAAGCGGGTCAACAGATTCACAGATAAAGATAGAAGTTACTGTATATTAATGTTCTATATAAGATTATAATAATGTATCGGTGTTTCGCTATTAATGCCAACTCACGATTTTACCATGGCAAAACCATCTTGTTCTATTAGGATCTACTTTCTGGTATGGTTATTTGTGTAGAATTTCACATATTTACCTCCTTTATACTAGTGCAGGAGCAATTTCTTCACCTGTAGATGAAAATCTGGTCTCTGGAACAAAAAAACCCAAATGTAAATATCAAGAATTTAATCCATCAAAAATACAAGGGACGTTTACAGAATAGACATCCCTTCTTCAAACTCATTTTCTTCAGTCTTCTGGTCTCATTTACTAATACAAATTTGCCAAAACTCTGGTTTAATTTGCATCAAAATTTCAATCATTTGTTTTGGGCACTTTTAGTTACAAATAAACATTGCTTGACGTGGAGGGAGAGGGCTTGAATTAAATGCAACAAAATGAACCACAATTGCACCAAACATTGTCTCAAAATATTGGCGTAAAAAAGCCACTCAATAGATGGCATAAAGTTATACAAAAGTGTCTGAAGATATGCAACAATTATTATTTATATTTAGTATATTTTCCCACTAAACGTACATGTAAATATCAGCCAGGAGTAGTACATTTGGCCAACAACTTGGGTAAATGGTAGTACTATGTTTTCTCACTGACCATACATAATTTTTTCCTTCATGTGATGATTTTCATCTAATTTGGTGGGGATTGACAGAGAAACAACTTAAGCCACTGATCAGACAGGACATATATGGGGAGCACGGTGGCTCAGTGGTTAGCACTGCAGCGTTGGGATCCTGGCTTCAAATCCCAGTAAGGACAATATCTGCAAGGAGTTTTCATGTTCTCCCTGTGTTTGCGTGGGTTTTCTTCAGGTTTTCCGATTTCCTCCCACACTTCAAAGACATCCTGATAGGGAATCTAGATTGTGAGCCCCCTCGGGGACAGTGATGATAATGTCTGTAAAGCGCTGTGGAATGTGATGGAGCTATATAAGAAAGTCTAATAAATGATATGACCTGAGACATACTATGCAGCAAGACTAAAGTCTCTGGTCCGTGCGTTTTGTTTTTTTGCGAATATGTATCAAGCAGTCGAGAAGTTTCATCCTTTGAGCCCTCAAGTTTCTATTCTCCATTGCTAAAGTGCGAGCAGACACGTACCACGTGATTCACGTTCTCTCTATTTTTTTGCACTCTCTAATTCCTAGTCTTGTAGAGTGTCCCTTATCGCAGGCGACGTACAAAGTAGACCCACTTATCCTATGGTATTTATAATAATGTCTGTCCCAATGCACTTATACTGCATCTTTTCTGTTTTACAGAGGAAGAGAATGACATTACATTTGCTCAACATCTTCTCTGATCAGCAGAAAACTCGTTGCAGATTCTCAGACAGCCTGTAGGTCAAAGTGTATTGAGGCGAGCTGAGCTCAAAGCAAAAAAATACAGCAAATACATAGGAGGAAACTGCAGATTACCCTTTAGTTAGTTTAAAAGTCCTAAATCTAGAAACAGAAACATATTAATGGTTTTAAGTACAAAATACATCATAATTTAACCCCTTTCTGACATGGAACGTACTATCCCGTCGAGGTGGGGTGGGCCCCCATGACCACGGACGGGATAGTACGTCCAGCGCGATCGGCGGCGCTCATGGGGGGAGCGCCGCCGATCGCAGCCGGGTGTCAGCTGTTTATCGCAGCTGACATCCGGCACTATGTGCCAGGAGCGGTCACGGACCGCCCCTGGCACATTAACCCCTGGCACACCGCGATCAAAGATGATCGTGATGTGCCGGCGGTATAGGGAAGCTTCCCGCAGGGAGGGGGCTCCCTGCGGGCTTCCCTGAGCCCCCCGCAGCAACGCGATGTGATCACGTTGCTGCGAGGGTCTCACCTCCCTCCCTGCTTCCTCCAGCCCCGGATCCAAGATGGCCGTGGATCCGGGTCCTGCAGGGAGGGAGGTGGCTTCACAGAGCCTGCTCAGAGCAGGCACTGTGAAGGCTGCAGCGCTGCATGTCAGATCAGTGATCTGACAGAGTGCTGTGCACACTGTCAGATCACTGATCTGTGATGTCCCCCCCTGGGACAATGTAAAAAAGTAAAAAAAAATTTTCAAAATGTGTAAAAAAAAATAAAAAAAAATATTCCTAAATAATGAAAAAAAAAAAATATATATTATTCCCCTAAATACATTTCTTTATCTAAATAAAAAAAAAACAATAAAAGTACACATATTTAGTATCGCCGCGTCCGTAACGACCCGACCTATAAAACTGGCCCACTAGTTAACCCCTTCAGTAAACACCGTAGGAAAAAAAAAAAAAAAACGAGGCAAAAAACAACGCTTTATTATCATACCGCCGAACAAAAAGTGGAATAACACGCGATCAAAAAGACAGATATAAATAACCATGATACCGCTGAAAGCGTCATCTTGTCCCGCAAGAAACGAGCCGCCATACAGCATCATCAGCAAAAAAAAAAAAAAGTTATAGTCCTGAGAATAAAGCGATGCAAAAATAATTATTTTTTCTATAAAATAGTTTTTATCGTATAAAAGCGCCAAAACATAAAAAAAGATATAAATGAGGTGTCACTGTAATCGTACTGACCCGAAGAATAAAACTGCTTTATCAATTTTACCAAACGCGGAACGGTATAAACGCCTCCCCCAAAAGAAATTCATGAATAGCTGGTTTTTGGTCATTCTGCCTCGCAAAAATCGGAATAAAAAGCGATCAAAAAATGTAACGTGCCCGAAAATGTTACCAATAAAAACGTCAACTCGTCCCGCAAAAAACAAGACCTCACATGACTCTGTGAACCAAAATATGGAAAAATTATAGCTCTCAAAATGTGTTAACGCAAAAAATATTTTTTTCAATAAAAAGCGTCTTTCAGTGTGTGACGGCTGCCAATCATAAAAATCCGCTAAAAAATCCGCTATAAAAGTAAATCAAACCCCCCTTCATCACCCCCTTAGTTAGGGAAAAATTAAAAAAATGTATTTATTTCCATTTTTCCATTAGGGTTAGGGCTAGGGCTAGGGTTAGGGCTAGGGTTAGGGTTTGGGCTAGGGCTAGGGTTAGGGCTAGGGTAAGGGCTAGGGTTAGGGCTAGGGTTAGGGTTAGGGCTAGGGTTAGGGCTAGGGTTAGGGCTAGGGTTAGGGTTAGGGCTAGGGTTAGGGCTAGGGTTAGGGCTAGGGTTAGGGTTAGGGCTAGGGTTAGGGCTAGGGTTAGGGCTATGGTTAGGGCTAGGGTTAAGGCTACAGTTAGGGTTGGGGCTAAAGTTAGGGTTAGGGCTATGGTTAGGGCTAGGGTTAGGGCTACAGTTTGGGTTGGGGCTAAAGTTAGGGTTGGGGCTAGGGTTAAGGCTGCAGTTAGGGTTGGGGCTAAAGTTACGGTTAGGGTTTAGATTACATTTACAGTTGGGAATAGGGTTGGGATTAGGGTTAGGTGTGTGTCAGGGTTAGAGGTGTGGTTAGGGTTACTGTTGGGATTAGGGTTAGGGGTGTGTTTGGATTAGGGTTTCAGTTATAATTGGGGGGTTTCCACTGTTTAGGCACATCAGGGGCTCTCCAAACGCGACATGGCGTCCGATCTCAATTCCAGCCAATTCTGCGTTGAAAAAGTAAAACCGTGCTCCTTCCCTTCCGAGCTCTCCCGTGTGCCCAAACAGGGGTTTACCCCAACATATGGGGTATCAGCGTACTCAGGACAAATAGGACAACAACTTTTGGGGTCCAATTTCTCCTGTTACCCTTGGGAAAATACAAAACTGGGGGCTAAAAAATAATTTTTGTGGGAAAAAAAAGAGATTTTTTATTTTCACGGCTCTGCGTTATAAACTGTAGTGAAACACTTGGGGGTTCAAAGTTCTCACAACACATCTAGATAAGTTCCATGGGGGTCTAGTTTCCAATATGGGGTCACTTGTGGGGGATTTCTACTGTTTAGGTACATTAGGGGTTCTGCAAACGCAATGTGACGCCTGCAGACCATTCCATCTAAGTCTGCATTCCAAATGGCACTCCTTCCCATCCGAGCCCTCCCATGCGCCCAAACGGTGGTTCCCCCCAACATATGGGTTATCAGCGTACTCAGGACAAATTGGACAACAACTTTTGGGGTCAAATTTCTCCTCTTACCCTCGGGAAAATACAAAACTGGGGGCTAAAAAATAATTTTTGGGGGAAAGATTTTTTTTTTCAATTTTCACGGCTCTGCGTTACAAACTGTAGTGAAACACTTGGGGGTTCAAAGCTCTCACAACACATCTAGATGAGTTCCTTAGGGGGTCTAGTTTCCAAAATGGTGTCACTTGTGGGGGGTTTCTACTGTTTCGGTACATTAGGGGCTCTGCAAATGCAATGTGACACCTGCAGACCATTCCATCTAAGCCTGCATTCCAAATGGAGCTCCTTCCCTTCCGAGCCCTCCCATGCGCCCAAACAGTGGTTCCCCCCCACATATGGGGTATCAGCGCACTCAGAACAAATTGGACAACAAATTTTGGGGTCCAATTTCTCCTGTTACCCTCGGGAAAATACAAAACTGGGGGCTAAAAAATAATTTTTGTGGGAAAAAATTTTTGTTTTATTTTTACGGCTCTCCATTATAAACTTCTGTGAAGCCCTTGGTGGGTCAAAGTGCTCACCACACATGTAGATAAGTTCCTTAGGGGGTCTACTTTCCAAAATGGTGTCACTTGTGGGGGGTTTCTACTGTTTAGGTACATTAGGGGCTCTGCAATCGCAATGTGACACCTGCAGACCATTCCATCTAAGTCTGCATTCAAATGGCACTCCTTCCCTTCCGAACCCTCCCATGCGCCCAAACAGTGGTTCCCCCCACATATGGTGTATCATCGCACTCAGGACAAATTGGGCCACAAATTTTGGGGTCCACTTTCTCCTGTTACCCTAGGGAAAATACAAAACTGGGGGCTAAAAAAAATAATTTTTGTGGGAAAAATTTTTTGTTTTATTTTTACGGCTCTGCATTATAAACTTCTGTGAAGCACTTGGTGGGTCAAAGTGCTCACCACACATCTAGATAAGTTCCTTAGGGGGTCTACTTTCCAAAATGGTGTCACTTGTGGGGGGTTTCAATGTTTAGGCACATCAGTGGCTCTCCAAACGCAACATGGCGTCCCATCTCAATTCCTGTCAATTTTGCATTGAAAAGTCAAACGGCGCTCCTTCCCTTCCGAGCTCTCCCATCCGCCCAAACAGTGGTTTACCCCCACATATGGGGTATCAGCGTACTCAGGACAAATTGTATAACAACTTTTGTGGTCCAATTTCTTCTCTTACCCTTGGGAAAATAAAAAATTGGGGGCGGAAAGTTAATTTTTGTGAAAAAATATGATTTTTTATTTTTACGGTTCTACATTATAAACTTCTGTGAAGCACTTGGTGGGTCGAAGTGCTCACCACACATCTAGATAAGTTCCTTAAGGGGTCTACTTTCCAAAATGGTGTCACTTGTGGGGGGTTTCAATGTTTAGGCACATCAGGGGCTCTCCAAACGCAACATAGCGTCCCATCTCAATTCCTGTCAATTTTGCATTGAAAAGTCAAACGGCGCTCCTTCCCTTCCGAGCTCTCCCATCCGCCCAAACAGTGGTTTACCCCCACATATGGGGTATCATCGTACTCAGGACAAATTGTATAACAACTTTTGTGGTCCAATTTCTTCTCTTACCCTTGGGAAAATAAAAAATTGGGGGCGGAAAGTTAATTTTTGTGAAAAAATATGATTTTTTATTTTTACGGTTCTACATTATAAACTTCTGTGAAGCACTTGGTGGGTCAAAGTGCTCACCACACATCTAGATAAGTTCCTTAAGGGGTCTACTTTCCAAAATGGTGTCACTTGTGGGGGGTTTCAATGTTTAGGCACATCAGGGGCTCTCCAAACGAAACATGGTGTCCCATCTCAATTCCAGTCAAGTTTGCATTGAAAAGTCAAATGGCGCTCCTTCGCTTCCGAGCTCTGCCATGCGCCGAAACAGTGGTTTACCCCCACATGTGGGGTATTGTCGTGCTCAGGACAAATTGTACAAAAATGTTTGGGGTCTATTTTCTCCTGTTACCCTTGGTAAAATTAAACAAATTGGAGCTGAATTAAATTTTTTGTGAAAAAAAGTTAAATGTTCATTTTTATTTAAACATTCAAAAAATTCCTGTGAAGCACCAGAAGGGTTAATAAACTTCTTGAATATGGTTTTGAGCACCTTGAGGGGTGTAGTTTTTAGAATGGTGTCACACTTGGGTATTTTCTATCATATAGACCCCTCAAAATTACTTCAAATGAGATGTGGTCCCTAAAATAAAATGGTGTTGTAGAAATGAGAAATTGCTGGTCAACTTTTAACCCTTATAACTCCCTAACAAAAAAAAATTTTGGTTCCAAAATTGTGCTGATGTAAAGTAGACATGTGGGAGATGTTACTTATTAAGTATTTTGTGTGACATATCTCTGAGATTTAATTGCATAAAAATTCAAAGTTGGAAAATTGCGAAATTTTCAAAATTTTCGCCATATTTCCGTTTTTTTCACAAATAAACGCAGGTAATATCAAAGAAATTTTACCACTGTCATGAAGTACAATATGTCACGAGAAAACAATGTCAGAATCACTGGGATCCGTTGAAGCGTTCCAGAGTTATAACCTCACAAAGGGACAGTGGTCAGAATTGTAAAAATTGGCCCGGTCATTAACGTGCAAACCACCCTTGGGGGTAAAGGGGTTAATGATTTATTTAAGTCCATGATAGTCTTCACTTACATTGCAAGATAATTGTGAACGAGTGTTTTTAAAAAAGCGATTATCTTGCCGTGTAAACAGGCTGCCGATCACCAAATCAAAAGTTCTCATTCCTCGGGTGAAATGATCTTTTGTGCACAGTAAAAGATCACCATTTTCGGTGTTGCGTAGTCCTGTGCAGCCTATGTGCAATAAGCAATCTAGTATGCGGTATCTAGTCAAACCACCGCTGATCGGTAAATGTTTACTCATCCGCGGTCATTCCCTGTAAACAAACCTTAACTCACCTTAACTCACCTTAGATCTAAAATAGCTTCAATAACAGTAAAGTAAAGCAACCTATTTAATAGGTCTGTTCACATGGACTTTCATTTCAAAAACCTGACCTGCACATCCAAACATAGACTCAGTGTGAACAGGTGCTGAACCTAGAGTCGCCAACTCGTATATAGTTAAGTAAATAAGGCAGCACACTGCAGCACTAGAACATACAAACTTGGCAGCAGCTGCCAAGGCAAACAGGATCATGGGGTGCATTAAAAGAGGTCTGGATACACATGATGAGAGCATTATACTGCCTCTGTACAAATCCCTAGTTAGACCGCACATGGAGTACTGTGTCCAGTTTTGGGCAACGGTGCTCAGGAAGGATATAATGGAACTAGAGAGAGTACAAAGGAGGGCAACAAAATTAATAAAGGGGATGGGAGAACTACAATACCCAGATAGATTAGCGAAATTAGGATTATTTAGTCTAGAAAAAAGACGACTGAGGGGCGATCTAATAACCATGTATAAGTATATAAGGGGACAATACAAATATCTCGCTGAGGATCTGTTTATACCAAGGAAGGTGACGGGCACAATTGGGCATTCTTTGCGTCTGGAGGAGAGAAGGTTTTTCCACCAACATAGAAGAGGATTCTTTACTGTTAGGGCAGTGAGAATCTGGAATTGCTTGCCTGAGGAGGTGGTGATGGCGAACTCAGTCGAGGGGTTCAAGAGAGGCCTGGATGTCTTCCTGGAGCAGAACAATATTGTATCATACAATTAGGTTCTGTAGAAGGACATAGATCTGGGGATTTATTATGATGGAATATAGGCTGAACTGGATGGACAAATGTCTTTTTTCGGCCTTACTTTGTTACTATGCTACTATGTTACTATGAAATACGAAATTTGAACTGCATTGCTGCACTAGAAATATGAAAAATGAGAGCGTTTAGCGCATAAAAATGGCCAATTTTATGTGTACCTGGTAGCCCCTTTACGGCATCTCTGTTATACCAGGTCCTACGCTTGCCTTACCTCGCTGAGAATAAACGTCTCCATCTGAATGGGTACATGTGAAACCTCTTCTTAGACTAGAATTCTCTCTCTCTGTGGAGGGGTATTAGACCTGCTGTAATTAAAACACATGTAGGCTAGGAGGCGGAGTGCACGATCAGAAGGCTAGAGAATACATTTCAAAAACCTGACCTGCACATCCAAACATAGACTCAGTGTGAACAGGTGCTGAACCTAGAGTCGCCAACTCGTATATAGTTAAGTAAATAAGGCAGCACATTGCAGCGCTAGAACATACAAACTTGAAATACGAAATTTGAACTGCATTGCTGCACTAGAAATATGAAAAATGAGAGCGTTTAGCGCATAAAAATGACCAATTTTATGTGTACCTGGTAGCCCCTTTACGGCATCTCTCTTATACCAGGTCCTACGCTTGCCTTACCTCGCTGAGAATAAACGTCTCCATCTGAATGGGTACATGTGAAACCTCTTCTTAGACTAGAATTCT
This sequence comes from Ranitomeya imitator, assembly GCF_032444005.1. Lineage (NCBI taxonomy): Eukaryota > Metazoa > Chordata > Amphibia > Anura > Dendrobatidae > Ranitomeya > Ranitomeya imitator. Next base: position 917,952,229 of record NC_091282.1, on the reverse strand, counting down.
CTCTCTCTGTGGAGGGGTATTGGACCTGCTGTAATTAAAACACCTGTAGGCTAGGAGGCGGAGTGCACTAGAAATATGAAAAATGAGAGCGTTTAGCGCATAAAAATGGCCAATTTTATGTGTACCTGGTAGCCCCTTTACGGCATCTCTCTTATACCAGGTCCTACGCTTGCCTTACCTCGCTGAGAATTAACGTCTCCATCTGAATGGGTACATGTGAAACCTCTTCTTAGACTAGAATTCTCTCTCTCTGTGGAGGGGTATTGGACCTGCTGTAATTAAAACACCTGTAGGCTAGGAGGCGGAATGTACCCATTCAGATGGAGACGTTTATTCTCAGCGAGGTAAGGCAAGTGTAGGACCTGGTATAAGAGAGATGCCGTAAAGGGGCTACCAGGTACACATAAAATTGGCCATTTTTATGCGCTAAACGCTCTCATTTTTCATATTTCTAGTGCAGCAATGCAGTTCAAATTTCGTATTTCAAGTTTGTATGTTCTAGCGCTGCAGTGTGCTGCCTTATTTACTTAACTGTTCACATGGACTGACCGGCAGCACTGAATGACCGCTGATCGGTAAAGCTTTTTTAATCGGTGGTCGTTTATTAGCTTGTTTACACAGGCAGACCGTGGTAAACGATGTGCACTGAAATAAGTTTCCATATTTCTTATAAGTGGACGATACATTGACGAGAACAGTGATCTTATGTAAAAGATCACTTCACCCAATGAATGCTTTTATTACAAGGGAGCAGGAGCCTATGCACACTGAAAAATTATAACGAATTATTAAAAACTCTCGTTCACTATAATCTTTGAGTGTAAATGCAGATTCATTCACGCTAGATGTAAAAGCTGTTAAAATAGCTGCAGTCACAGTGAACAATAATACAAGAAACTTACTTCACTGTCAAAGCAGGCTTGGCGATCTTCTGCTTCACAGCATTTCACTCTCATTTCATTGAATTGTCCAATAATCTGATGTCTTTTCTCTTGTGGGGTATCAGGCTTATCTTTCAGGACACGAATCAACAATCTGCAATTTATTTATAAAAGGATCGAACAATAAAGGCAACAACAACAAACTAAAAGAATATCTGTACATTACATGTTTAGCATCGCCCAAGCCTAAACAACCGCTAGGATATTTGGCACCCCGACTCATCTACAATTCAAGATCTTTTTCTATTACAATAGAATTTATGAAATGTAGCATCACTCAAGAATTGGATGTTACTTATCTAGTTAGGTTTTTATCAAAGGGTAAGTTGGGAACATAAGGAATAATAACATTGGCTCCAGATGTAATTAACGAACTTACCCAAGTCTCTTGTGTTTCTGCTCTTCTTCTGTCCCATGACAAATATCAGCACGACCTTTGTAGTGAGTTACATCAATCTCTGGTGCTTTGTAAGATGGGTCAAGACCAAGTTTTGAAAAGCATGGTCTTCTGTCCGAATAAGAGTCAATGCAACAATGATGAACTTGATCGTTTATGAATGTTTGTGATTCTATTTCACATATTTCTCCTAGTATTATCTCCGTCTGGAAATGCAAAAATAAGTATATTTTAACTGATAAAAAACTGTTATCAGTATAGATTATAGCCAAAAATCTAATAAATTATGCCTTCTGTATTCAGTATCAATTGTTATTAGCAAAGCAATGCCAACTTGTAATTAGCCTTAGGGTGCCTTCAAACACAGCATTTCTGATCATTTTGGGGAATTATTTGGCATTTTATTAACAGGGTTTTCTACTATCTAAATGTCACTAATTTATAAGGTGGATTATGTGCACTGTATTCAAAAGGCCGTAACTCTGTCGTTAAATTGCTTGAATGTTACTCAAATTTTTGCACAAATCAATGTGACTTAAAAATGTTTGATTTCTGCCATTTTTTTGCCCGTTCCAACTATTTTTTTGAAAAATGGGCAGAAACTGGGGGCAGGGTCAAGCGTGACTAACAAACTCATCATAATTTAAACAACAAAAGTGGCATAAATTACATAAGAAATGTATGTCGGGCCCTGGCTTGTATAGGTTTCTAAAGGTAGTGTAGGGCAGTTCCCAGATGCGCCAAAGTCAATAAAAGGAGCACACCTGGTATGAATGCGATGCATTTTACTCCAATGTTTCCGTCACTGATTCTGGCATACAAAACACCAGCCTTAAAGAATTGGGGCCAAAGCGTTGTGATAAGTTTTTGGGTTGTGCATGAGACAAGATTTTATCTAATTTGCAAAAAGAGGAAAAAAAAGAACCACTGTAGGATATGCACACCACCAATGTTATGTTAAAAGGGAAAAACTTTATTAACAATTGAAGGTTAAAACATAATTAAACCTTGTGGGTCCCCCCATGCAATAAACATACCACATTGGTACAACGTGACTTCTGGTTCCTGCCATGACACGCTGACACTCACTGGCACACACTGACCACTAATGATTTAAGGTATTTAAAATGTGCATTAACTGCTAGTGCTACTTCTCCTGATGAAGCTGTTCTGTTGACGGCGATACGCGTGGGGTACTAGTCTCCTCCTCCCCCCTTGCTCCACTTCTCCCTTGATCCCCATCTCAGACGGGTTCCAAGTGGCCAGGCATGTTTTTCTCATGCAGGGCCCATGTTGCAGGTTCAGTGAGGTGCGATTTCGGCACCTTCATCTAGTTATTTAGCTTACACCCTAGGGCTTGTCTGTCACCCAACAGTATAGGTATTGCTGTGATAGGCAATTGCTTGGTGTTATTTATTTAATTGAGTGTGTTGCCTGGTCTACTCTATAACATTGTAATACATATATTTAAAGGGATAAGTATTGTGTTTACCACATCCTAGGATTTTGATCATTATTTTCTATTTGATCATGCTGCTGTATTTATTGTCATGTTTGATGCATTAGGGGCATGTATTTTTTAGGGCCCATGAATTGTTACCAATGTGGTATGTTAATTGCATGGGGGGACCCACATGGGTTTAATTATGTTTTAACTAGTGTTGAGTGATACCTTCCGATATTCAAAAGTATCGGTATCGGATTGGATCGGCCGATATCCAAAAAATATTGGATATCGCCGATACCGATACCCGATACCAATGCAAGTCAATGGGACACAAATATGGGAAGCGATCCTGGATGGTTCCCAGGGTCTGAAGGAGAGGAAACTCTCCTTCAGGCCCTGGGATCCATATTTATGTAAAAAATAAAGAATAAAAATAAAAAATATGGATATACTCACCCCTCCGATGGACCCTGGACCTCAGCGGTGCAAGCGTCTGCCTTCGTTCCTAAGAATGCAGTGAGTGAACTGGACCATCGATGACATCGCGGTCACATGAGCGGTCACGTGACCGCGACGTCATCGCAGGTTCTTCACTCACTGCATTCTTAGGAACAGAGGCAGATGCTTGCACCTCCGAAGTTCCGAAGATGACTGGGAACTTATAGGAACTTCCGATTCTGATTTCCGATATCACAAAAATATCGGAACTTGGTATAGGAATTCCGATACAGTGAATATCGGCCGATACCCGATATTTGCAGTATCGGAATGCTCAATAATAGTTTTAACCTACAATTGTAAATTTTTTCCCTTTTAACATAACAGTGGTGGTATGCATATCCTACAGTGGTTCTTTTTTTCTCTTTTTGCATGTTACAGTTTCTCCAGTGATATTGCACCCCGTTGTTTATAATATTTATAATTATTGAGTAGTGCGCCTTGTGCTTGGTTTTTTTCTTGGAAGAATTTATATAATTGGCCCTAGGAAGGACTCTTATGGTCCCTTTAGAAGTGTCAACTGCAGTCATTAAATAATTGCCAACCGACTATGTATTAGCCAATCGGCTCTCAACATAGGCCAACAAACATTCTATATGCACAGAAAGATCATTAAAGCTATCATTCTGTCCCCATGAAGCCACTTGTTATTGGCAGGGTGAATGTGATGCCAATACATATTTTAAGCCTGTTTAAAAATCATTGCACACGATGAACAAACATTTTCTAGTTAATCGGGAGTTTGGTGGAATATTTGGATGGTCCTAGACTAAGGAACGAGTGCTCTTATGAACACTCATTCCCTGATTATTGTTTCGTCAAAATGGGCCATTTCTTCTATATAGCCAGCAGAGTTCTGCATATGAAGGCTGCACTTAGCTGTATGGCATCCATAAGTGGCTGTTGGGCACTGTCGGTATAAACTGATTAACTGCTAAAAGCATAATTTTGGAGTCTGAATGAACCTGACATATTTTTCTGTACGATTTGTATGTTGGTAGACACGTATGGAGCTCTTTGGCAGCCAATATACATATCCAAGTTTCAATTAAAGATTTATTTCTTTATTTGAAAATCAATTTTCGGGATCATTATCCTGCACTGAATATATGTACCCAGTGTCCACGAATGTTGAGGGGACATTCTGTATTATTTCTATAAGATTGTGAAAATTTTGTGCAATGAATTTCATGGACCCTTCACAGTATCTACGCCAATTCAAGTGGTAAGGTATAAAAGCTTTTTTTCTATTATTATTTTCTAATGTGACCTGATCCATGAAATTAAAAGAATCAGTACCTAGGACCACACCTAGGACTATAGGACAGAACACATGAAACATACCTTGTCTTCTAAACAAGACAGTCTTTGGTTCTCAGGAAGTGCACAACAGTTGCCAGGAACTTTCGACATTTTACCAGTGGATCTAAGAAGAATTTCATCTGACATCTGTGGCATTGTTGGTACGATTATTCCTAGCAATCTGACAAGCACAAAAATATCTCCTACATTAGGAAACTTTCTTATCAAATTACTTAAAACTAGGATTCATGTTTTAGACAGTATTTGTACAATCATAAAGCAATCACTTACAATCACTTTGATTGACTCTAAGGTCAAATCAATAAACTCAGTTTAATGTTCCATGCAATAGACACTTGGGCTTTAATCACAGTAATTAAACATTCATCATATAGAATTATTCATATATTCCACAGAATACAAGTGCATCTCTAAATATCAACCAGGTCAAAATAATACCTATAATCACTATGTATTCTATTAACAGAACAAGTTTTTGTATCTTTTTTGTCTGACCCCAACAATAGTTAAGTTAGTCACAGAATTACTGATGGAAACTTACTCAGCATGAAAAACATGAGGTTCAAGATTTGCAAAAGCGTCACAATTTTGCTTTGCTAGAGCTTGGATTTCTTTGATTCTGGCTTCAAACAGTTGAGGCTGTGAAGAAACCAAAAGTAGATTATTTCTATAACCTGTTTTTTACTTTGGCAGGTGATTGTCTAGGTAAGGCCGGTTTCACATTTGCGGTTGCGTCCGCAGCGTTTCTTCCGCAAATATCCGCATGCGCTGTGCATTCCTATCTTTAACATTAGGGACACATGCGTTTGTGATCGTTTGCGTTTTACCGCATTTGACGCCGCATGCGTCGTTACGTCGTCTGCGGCTTGTCGCGGAAATACAACATGTAGTAATTTTTAGAGGCGTCAACTTGCCGCCTGGAAACGTATGTGGTCGATTGCGCAAGGAATGCGCCAAAAAAACGCATTGCTGTCTATATGAATGCATGCATTTACAAGCACATTCGTTTGCTTGCGTTCGTGAACGCATGCGTTCCACAAGAGAAAAACATGTCTAGACACTGATAAGCCACCCCCCACATACAAGGTGATAAAGGGAGGGAGTGGACATTTGCAGGTCACTACTCAGCAGACACAGAAGCAGATGAGATGCAGGCTACATCCTTGGAGGAAAACAGGACACTGAACAATGTGAGTATATCCTATCCAATGCCTTTATTTTCTATTTTCTGTCTCTACATGTCCTAATTTCTGCCATTTCTTTCTTTCTTTCTGCATGCATCAGAATGTCTTCTTCTTCTGATGAAGAGCAACGTCCTGGGCCTTCTGAAGTAGAACATGTCAGTGAGGTGAGTACTTGCCTCCTCAAATTGGTAAGTATTCACTGTCACATCTACGCATATGACAATTTTGGTTTTTCATTTTTTTAGAGCTCTTCTTCTACTGCGGCTGAGACTGGGCAGGAGCAGCGGAGTCACGGTCGGGTGGCAAGGCGGCAGCATGTATGTATACAAGGCTGACTGTTTACTGTAACCTCACTTTACTATTCTTGAATCTTCCTTTCTTTACTTTCCTCTTTTTTAACCAAATTGAGCAGGGCATGTCGGAACACCTTACTCCTGATCTCCATATCCACCTGTGCCTTCACTGTCACGATTATCCTCAATGCCAACCTCTGCTGCATACCACTGCACGGCCACCTCTATTTCTAGCAGTGCTGGACACCAGTACAGCACCACCACCATGCCGAGTGCTGTTGGGCAGCCCACCGCCACCACCATGACAACCGCTGCTCCTGCTTGGACCTCCTCCACGATGCAGCAGGACCCTGGCATGGCCTTCCGTACCGCCACCACCACGATGCAGCAGGACCCTGGCATGGCCTTTCGTACCGCCACCACCATGATGCAGCAGGACCCTGGCATGGCCTTCTGTACCACCAACAGCATGATGCAGCAGGACCCTGGCATGGCCTTCCGCTCTACAAGCGCTATAGGACTCTGGCATGGCTGCACGTTCTACGAGCACTATGGACTCTGGCATGGCTGCACGCTCTACGAGCAATAAGAGGACATTTACACAACATTGTCCTGCCATGACACACGTCCAATATCAGAATCAAAAAAGGCAGCAAATTGGTCCCGGATGTGACCAACTTCAGCAGTTGACCGCAGCGGGTGATGCTGGTAATCGGGCAGTGGGTGTGCAACTGGTTCATCCAGTTCAATGTTGGGTTGCTCCTTTGCCATTATATAATTGTGCAGAATCACACAGGCTTTGACCACCTCGTCGACTGTCTCCATTTTTAGATTAATAGCTGATGCAAGAATGCGCCATTTTGAGACTAGAATGCCAAAGGTACACTCTACTGTTCTTCGGGCCCTAGTCAGTCTGTAGTTAAAGATCCTTCTAGTGTGGTTCAAGTCCCGACTGGAATATGGCTTCAGTAGGTTTTCAAACATCTGAAAGGCCTCATCCCCAACCATAACAAATGGCATCGGTGGACCTTGAGTGTTGGGGAGCGGTTGTGGCCGTGGAAAATTAAAATTTTGCCATACACACGGCTGCCCATATCAGAGTTCTTAAAAGTCTGGGAATCGTTGCCACGGCCAAAAGCTCCAATGTCCATGGCAATGAAGCGACAGTCTGCATCGGCTATTGCCATGAGCACAACAGAAAAATATTTTTGTAATTGAAGTACTCCGATCCTGTTCTGGCTGGTTTGATAATGCGAATGTGCTTTCCATCCACCGCTCCCAAACAGTTGGGGAAATCACACACATTCCAGAATTTTTCCGCAATTTCAAGCCACATTTCCGCGGTGAGTAGGGGTATAAACTCGTCCCGGAGTACATTCCACAAAGCCCGGCAGGTGTCCGCAACTATTCCAGACAGGGTGGATATTCCGAGCTGGTATTGGAAGTGGAGGAATGATAAACTCTCTCCGGTTGCCAGAAATCTGTAAGAAAAACAAACCAAAAAAAAATTACAATCTATTCTATTTATGGTGTGGTTACGCTAAAGACAGAAAGGAAAATACCCAAAAAATACATGTCAGAACACCAAAAATTTGGACTGTCATTGGTTTAGGTTTGGAACGTACCTTAATGTAACCAGCAGACGTTCCTAGGGTGGAATCGCTCTACGGAGCTGCGTGTCCTGTCTCCGTATGGCTCCTTGGACACGAGCAAGCAAATCCCGTAACGAGTCTTGCGACATCCTTGTATATTCATGGAATTTCTCTGGGTTGGCATTAAGCTCGCCATACAGCGTGTGATAGGCTCCACGGCCCTCACGTAGTTCGATAATGGGGTGTCTCCAAAAACGCCTATGATGTCTCCTTCTCCATCTTTCGTGATTTCTGTCTTGCTCCCAAGCAAATGCACAGGCAAGAAACAGCTTGATTGTTAAATCCAGGTTGAAATAAAAGCTCTCCATGCGAAGATCCATTCTGACACAGCATACAGGAGCAAAATCTGAAGATTTCAGCTGTTCAAGGGTCTATATATTGAGATCCCATAATACACGCCCTCTGTAGTCCCATTGGTGGTTTCTGGTTATCTCGATTTTTCTCCTGTAAAATTTGTCACCATGCGCACCAAAAACGCAAACGCAGAAAAAAACGCATAGAAAAGCATGCAAACGCAGCGTTTTTTTAACCACATGCGTTTCCGCATGTGTCTAAAAACGCCACGTTTGTACGCGTTTCCAAGCTTTTTTCCTGCACTTGCGGATGCGGATTAAACGCTGCGGATTCGAACGCCAATGTGAAACTAGCCTAAAAGACATCTTACCGCAGCCTTATAACAATCCGCAGGATGTTCCTCTGCACAGCACTTCTTGAGCAGGTCTTCATAGCCTTTAGCAACTCCTATACAGAATAGGTCGGATAATTCTGGATGCCTTCTTGCAAATTCAAAAAGGAACCTACAAGAGAGCATAAATATTAAAACAATATTAGATGATGTAAACTACATTATCATGAGAATTATGGACATATATGTCACAGTAAAATTTCCTTCAAGTAGATTTAAAATAAAAAAATTATTGGAATATATTTATAAATATGACAACTGAATACAGAGTGATGTATTTCTAGTGTTTATTTCTGTTAACGTTGATAATTATTGCTTACAGCCAATGAAAAGACAAAAGTTATTATCTCAGTAAATTAGAATGCATTATAACACCAGCTTGAAAAATGATTTTGCATCAATTACTGCATCAATGCGGCGTGGCATGGAGGTAATCAGCCTGTGGCACTAGTGAGGAGTTATGGAAGCCCAGGTTGCTTTGATACAGCCTTCAGCTCGTCATCATTGTTGGGTCTGGTGTCTCTCATCTTCCTTTTGACAATACCCCATAGATTCTCTATGGGGTTAAGGTCATGCGACTTTGCTGGCCAGTCAAGCACAGTGATGCTGTTGCTTTTAAACCAGGTATTGGTACTTTTGGCAGTGTGGACAGGTGCCAAGTCCTGATGGAGAATTAAATTTCCATCTCCAAAAAGCTTGTCGGCAGAGAGAGGCATGAAGTGTTCTAAAATGTCCTGGTAGACGGCTGCGCTGACTTTGGTTTTGATAAAACACAGTAGACCTACACAAGCAGATGACATGGCTCCCCAAACCACCACTGATTGTGGAAACTTCACACTAGACCTCAAGCAGCTTGGATTGTGTGCCTCTCCACTCTTCCTCCAGACTCTGGGACCTTGATTTCCAAATGAAATGTAAAATTTACTTTCATCTGAAAGCAACACCTTGGACCACTGAGCAACAGTCCAGTTCTTTTTTCTCTTTTGCAATAGACGCTTCTGGCGTTGTCTATTGGTCATGATTGGCTTGACACAAGAAATGTGACACTTGTAGCCCATGTCCTGGATACGTCTGTGTGTAGTGGCTCTTGACGCAATGATTCCAGCAGCAGTCCACTCCTTGTAAATCTCCCCCAAATTTTTGAATGGACTTTTGGGTTTTCATTGACTGTAAGTCATAATCATCAACATTATCAGAAATAAACACTTGAAATAGATCACTCTGCTTGTAGTGACTCTATCTAATATATAAAGCTGAATGTGTGTATGTGTGTATGTACAGTATGTATGTGTGTATATCCGGGATTGGCATCTGCACCGTCGCAGCTACAGCCACAAAATTTTGCACAGTCACACGTCTGGACCCCAAGAGCGTCATAGGCTATGTTGTGAGGCGAAATTTTAACCCCGCGCATTCCAATTCACCAAACAATTTTGCCCCTATCTACATAATGGGGAAAAAGTGAAAGGAAAAGTGTTGGAGGCAAATTGACAGCTGCCAGATGTGAACAAAGGGGACTTAAAGAGTGAGAGCGATGGCGCCAAAGAGTATATACCATACAGTTGCTAAGGTGGGGTCCCGACATGGGATACTCACCACAAACGGGGATATGAACACACACACAAAAGGCGCCACAAACTACCACGTGCTTGAACACATATACCACCCTCAGCACACATTTAACCACACATACACCAACCTAGCCACATAAAAGTCGAAACACAAAAGTCGCCGCTCAAAACTTGCCACGCACAAAACTCGCCACATGCAAAACTAGGCTCACGCAAAACTCGCCACACGTGCAAAACTCTCCTCATGGAAAACTCGCCACACGCAAAACTTGCACACGCGGAAAAATTGCCACATGCACAAAAGTTGCAACACATGCAAAAGTTGCCTCACACAAAACTTGCCCATACTCAAAAGGCACCACACATAAAACTCGCCACGCGCAAAACTTTCTGCACACAACTTGCTACACTAACCTGTCACATGCAACTCGACACACACAAAGTTGCTACACGCATGTCGCCACACAAAACTCATCTCACAAAAGTCGCTACATGCATGTCGCCACATGTAACTCAACACACACAACTTGAAACATGAAACTCGCCCTAAAACACACACAAGTCTGGTGTTATCCTTCAAAAATAAAAATCTGATTAATAAGAAGACAAACTACAAGAGCAACAAATGTACCATATAGGAAATACGGCAGTTGTCAGTCACATGACCTGTCTATTATGTGTATGTGTGAACTAATATATACTACCAGGGGGGAGGGCTTCCTGTTGGCTGGGGATATATCAGGCTGCCAATTTAGCTTACAAATACTGAGGTAAAAATACTGACCAAATAACGTGTGAACGCGGTCTAATACAGGAGGAGATGACACACAGATATATACTATATACAGGAGGAGATGACACACAGGTATATACTATATACAGGAGAGATGATACACAGGTATATACTATATACAGGAGGAGATGACAAACAGGTATATACTATATACAGGAGCAGATGACACACAGGTATATACTATATACAGGAGCAGATGAGACAGGTATATACTATAAATATAGAAAAACTGACCGAACAGCAATCTAATCTGAACTGGTGCATAACCAAAAAAGTCATATAGCAAATAGATTAATGGCTGCACTCAAAATGAATCTGTGCTAGAGCAAGGAAATGTGTGATACATGAAATGGGAATAGCATAATGGCTTGTGAAATATATGAAAAAACACATGAGATTCTTAGCACAAGATTTGGCCAAATTCAGATTAGATTGCTGTTCGGTCAGTTTTTCTATATTTATTATGTACTATTTTTTCTGACTTGAACGCCCCGCCCTTCACCATGCTGTGATTTTAACTACATCCTAACACAGTTGGTTCTGAGCTTCCTATATAAGCAGGCTTTACCACGTTATTAGCCATAGGTAAGTGTTCACACTAGGCAGTCAGCTCAGGTACCCATCCGTTCTGAGATTACCTTGACGATTGGTGGATGGGCTCACAACTTTTGGCCAAATCTTGTGCTAAGAATCTCATGTGTTTTTTCATATATTTCACAAGCCATTATGCTATTCCCATTTCATGTATGACACATTTCCTTGCTCTAGCACAGATTCATTTTGAGTGCAGCCATTAATCTATTAGGTATATACTATATACAGGAGGAGATGGCTTACAGGTATATACTATATACAGGAGGAGATGACATACAGGTATATACTATATACAGGAGGAGATGACACACAGGTATATACTATATACAGGAGGAGATGACACACAGGTATATACTATATACAGGAGGAGATGACACACACATATATACTATATACAGGGGAGATGACAGACAGGTATATACTATATACAGGAGGATATTACATACAGGTATATACTATATACAGGAGGACATGACACACAGGTATATACTATATACAGGAGGAGATGACATACAGGTATATACTATATACAGGAGGAGATGACAACCTGGTATATACTATATACAGGGGAGATGACATACAGGTACATACTATATACAGGGGCGATGACACACAGGTATATACTATATACAGTGGAGATGACACAGGTATATACTATATACAGGAGGAGATGACATACAGGTATATACTATATACTGGAGGCGATTGGTGGAGCAGCTTAATATACTTTTTTTGCAAAAAAACGTATTAACTAAATACCCTGTTTTTTTTTTCATTTTTTGACTAGCACTTGCTTATTTACTGTGACTAGGGTTGAGCGACTTTTACTTTTATAGGATCGGGTCGGGTTTCACAAAACCCGACTTTTTCAAAAGTCGGGTCGAGTGAAATCGTCCGATCCTATAAAAAAGTCGGGGTCGGGGTCGGCCGAAACTCGAAACCCAATGCAGTGCATTGGGTTTCCAATGGTTCCCAGGGTCTGAAGGAGAGGAAACTCTCCTTCAGGCTCTGCGATCCATATTTAAGTGTAAAATAAAGAATTAAAATAAAAAATATCACTATACTTACCCTCGGACGCGCCCTGGTACTAACTGGGAACCTTCCTTCCTTCGAATCAGCGCTTGCAGGACCTTGCGGTGACGTCGCGGCTTGTGATTGGTCGCGCAACTGCCCATGTGACCGCTCGCGCGACCAATCACAAGCCGCGACGTCACCGCGACGTCACCGCAAGGTCCTGCAAGCGCTGATTCGAAGGAAGAAAGGCTGCCGGTTAGTACCAGGGCGCGTCAGAGGCTGAGTATAGCGATATTTTTTATTTTAATTCTTTATTTTACACTTAAATATGGATTCCGATACTGATTTCCGATATTGCAAACATATCGGAACTCGGGATCGGAATTCCGATACCAGATTCAGAAGATCGCCGACTTCATGGCCGACCCCACACAGGGGTCGGGTCGGGTTTCATGAAACCCGACTTTGCCAAAAGTCGGCGACTTCTGAAAAAGGCCGACCCATTTCGCTCAACCCTAACTGTGACTTTTTTACAACAGAGTATTTTTTCACCTCTCTGTGCGCTTTTGTGTCTTCAAGTTCTTTGGTGGTGTGAACAGGTTTCTACAGACCTGTTCACTGTGCAAGTAGCCCATGTGTTTTTGGTTCTATATACTGGAGGAGATGACACACAGGTATATACTATATACAGGAGCAGATGATACACAGGTATATACTATATACAGGAGGAGATGACTTACAGGTACATACTATATACAGGAGGAGATGACACACGTATATACTATATACAGGAGGAGATGACATACAGGTAAATACTATATAAAAGAGGAGATGACACATAGGTATATACAGGAGGAGATGACATACAACAGGTATATACTATATACAGGGGAGATAACATACAGGTATATACTATATACAGGAGATGACATACAGGTATATAATATATACAGGAGGAGATGACACATGGGTATATACAACATACAGGAGGAGATGACATACCGCAGGTATATACTATATACAGGGGAGATGACATACAGGTATATACTATATACAAGAGAAGACATACAGGTGTATACTATATATAAGGAAGATGACAAACATGTATATACTGAGGTGAAAATGATGGGTGTGAGGTGAAAATGAAAAGGTGTGAGTGGAAAATGAGAGGAGTGAGGGAAAATAGTGGAGTGCTCGGAAAATGACAGATGTGAGGTCGAAATGACAAGTGTTAGGGGTGAATGAGAGGAGTGAGGGGGAAAATGAGAGGTGTAAGGGAGAAAATGAGAGGTGTAAGGGAGAAAATGAGAGGCATGATGGGAAAATAAGAGACGTGAGGTGCTATAACTAACCACGGATATTTACTATGCCCAGGCAACGCCGGGCTCTTCAGCTAGTATAATATATGTTTCACTTTTTGTATCGAAGAGCTGAAATAAATTTACTTTTTGATGATATTCTAATTTTGTCAGAAGCAACTGTATATATGTATATATATATATATATATATATTATATATATATTTATACATTCTTATAAGTATATACAGTACAGACCAAAGTTTGGATAAACCTTCTCATTTAAAGATTTTTCTGTATTTTCATGACTATGAAAATTGTACATTCACACTGAAGGCATCAAAACTATGAATTAACACATGTGGAAATATAAACTTAACAAAAAAGTGTGAAACAACTGAAAATATGTCTTATATTCTAGGTTCTTCAAAGTAGCCACCTTTTGCTTTGATGACTGCTTTGCACACTCTTGGCATTCTCTTGATGAGCTTCAAGACGCAGTAACCGGGAATGGTCTTCCAACAATCTTGAAGGAGTTCCCAGAGATGCTTAGCACTTGTTGGCCCTTTTGCCTTCACTCTGCGATCCAGCTCACCCCAAACCATCTCAATTGGGTTCAGGTCTGGTGACTGTGGAGGCCAGATCATCTGGCGTAGCACCCCATCACTCTCCTTCTTGGTCAAATAGCCCTTACACAGCCTGGAGGTGTGTTTGGGGTCATTGTCCTGTTGAAATATAAATGATGGTCCAACTAAACGCAAACCGGATGGAAAAGCATGCCGCTGCAAGATGCTCTGGTAGCCATGCTGGTTCAGTATGCCTTCAATTTTGAAAAAATCACGACCAAAGCACCCCCACACCATTACACCTACTCTTCCATGCTTCACGGTGGGAACTAGGCATGTAGAGTCCATCAGTTCACCTTTTCTGCGTCGCATAAAGACACGGTGGTTGGAACCAAAGATCTCAAATTTGGACTCATCAGACCAAAGCACAGATTCCACTGGTCTAATGTCCTTTCCTTGTGTTCTTTAGCCCAAACAAGTCTCTTCTGCATGTTGCCTCTCCTTAGCAGTGGTTTCCTAGCAGCTATTTTACCATGAAGGCCTGCAGCACAAAGTCTCCTCTTAACAGTTGTTGTGGAGATGTGTCTGCTAGAGTTGAGCGACTTTTACCTTTTTTCGGATCGAGTCGGGTTTCGCGAAACCAAAATTTGTCAAAAGTCGGGTCGGGTGAAATCGGCCGATTATTACGTAAAGTCGGGGGTCGACTGAAACACGAAACCCAATGCAAGTCAATGGGGAATCAAAGTCGGCAGTGAGTGGAGGACAGGAAAACACCTACAGTGCCCTTTTTAATGCCCAAAACATCAATTCTTATTACTGAAGCTTGTCAATCTTATTTTACTTTATAATAATAGTTAGGAATTGAAAACTGGGGGTCATTTCTCTAAAGTTGTGGGGGGTAGGGCTGGCTCAAGATTTTTGTGGGCCCAGGAAACGCGGAATACGTCACGGCGGTGGAGCAGGGAGAGGTAAGTATTTCAACTTTGGAAGTGCTGTGATCCTGAGCAAGCAGTGGGGGTCCACTCATTGGCATGGGACTGGCACAGGGCCCCTCATAGTACAGCGGTGTGTTTGATGGTGGGTGGCGCCTCCCACCGGCAGAAACACTTTTGTGTACTGTAAGGGGCCCTGTGCCAGTGACGTTGCCAATGAGTATGCCTCCCCACCTGATGAAGGAACCTGCACCTTCCTCTTTGTCCCCGTGTAAGGTGGTATAGTATGCGGGAAGGAGAACCTGACTTTCAGCAGGGTCAGATTGTGGCCGTGTAGAGTGCAAGGGGAATGTAGTGGTCTGGGTCAATGTACCAGCAGACTCATCTAGCAGAGGCTGGGCAATGGGCAGGATGAGGAGGAAACACAGATATAGGCCCAAATAATAAAGTGGGCTAAATGCAGTTCAAAATTGGTAACAGGACTAACCAAGCGGCATTGCTTTGTTCAGCGGAGGACAATTGTAAGGAGTGGCTGACACAGTGAGTAGGCCCAAATAATAAAGTAGGCTAAATGTCTGCCAACATTTTTTTCATAAATAACCAGATGGCATAGCTAAGTACAGGGGTGGACTCCTCTGCTGAATAGCAGACAGTGGTAGGCGCAAAGTATAAACTAGTCTAAATGGAGGCCAGGGCCCCTGTATATTTTAACTATCATCTATCATTTCAACAAATTTGTATTGGCAGTGCCATTGAAGGATTTAACAGCATAGACTACACAGTGGTGGAGCAGGGAGAGGTAAGTATTGCAAGTGGTAGAACACTGTTCGAGCTGGGGGGGAACACTCTTGTGGGCTGCGGTACTGGCACAGGGCCCCTCATATTATGATGGTGTGTCTGACATTGGTTGTGCACCACCACCGTCAGAGACACTTCATTGTACTATGAGGGAGCCTGTGCCAGTGCCGTCGCCCAAGAGTGGGCACACCCACCTGTCCAGGCAAACGGCACTCACACGGGTGCTTGCTCCAGGTGGTGACCACGGCACTGTGGGGGGAGTCAGCCCATTTAGGGAGGTATAAAAATGGTCTATGGTGGACAGTCAGCAGCTGCAAATGGAGGAATTGGAGAAGTCAGTAAGAGGAGGCCAAAAGCAAGACATTTTTCAGGCAAGCTATGTGTCAGCAGGGGACGGTGGGGCCAAATAATTAGAAATCCATGATTGGTTCATTTTAATGAAGGTTAGAACATCAACATTTCGGGTAGCCAGACGTGTCCTTTTTTCGGTCAGTATTGAACCAGCAGCACTGAATACTCTTTCTGATAGCACACTAGCAGCAGGGCATGCGAGCTCCTGTAATGCATATCCTGCCAATTCAGGCCAGGTGTCTATTTTAGATGCCCAGTAATCAAAGGGGAATGACCTGTGAGGGAGAACATAGATAAGGGCGGAAAGGTAGTGCATAACCATACTGGAAAAATGCTGTCTCCTGTCACTTTGAATCGATGCAGCAGTACCTGTCGTATCAGCGGTCGTTGCAAAATCACTCCACAACCTGGTCATAAAACCCATCTGTCCAACACCACTTCGGATTTGTGCACCTCTAACACCTCTACCATGTTACCTCCTATGGCTCATGTGAGAACCATCACCGCTGCTGTGTGCTGGGAATGCCTGAACCAAATGGTCTACAAGAGTTGCTTGTTTGGTAGCCAAAATTTGCTCAAGGTTCTCATGTGGCATGATATTTTGTAATTTTCCTTTGTATCGTGGATCCAGGAGGCAGGCACACAAGTAATCGTCATCGGTCATCATTTTGATGATGCGGGGGTCCCTTTTTAGGATACGCAAGGCATACTCAGCCACGTGGGCCAATGTTCCAGGTGTCAATTCACTGCTTGTGCTGGGTTGAGGAGCACTTTCTTGCAAATCAACATCACTTGTGTCCCGCAAAAACCCTGTACCTGACCTTGCAACGCCACCAGTTTCTATTGCCCCCTGAGAAGCATCCTCCTCCCATAAATATTCATCCCCATCATCCTCCTCCTCCTCTTCATCCGCCACCTCGTCCAGGATAGTTCCCTGAGCTGACAATGGCTGGCTGTCATCAAGCCTTCCCTCCTCTTCGGCTGCAGATGCCTGCTCCTTAATGTGCGTCAAACTTAGCATCAGCAGACGCATTAGCGGGATGCTCATGCTTATGATGGCGTCATCTGCACTTACCAGGCGTGTGCATTCCTCAAAACACTGAAGGACTTGACAGAGGTCTTGTAGCTTCGACCACTGCACACCAGTCAACTCCATGTCAGCCATCCAAGTGCCTGCCCGTGTATGTGTATCCTCCCACAAATAAATTACAGCACGCCTCTGTTCACACAGCCTCTGAAGCATGTGCAGTGTGGAGTTCCACCTTGTTGCAACATCGATTATTAGGCGGTGCTGGGGAAGATTCAGCGATCTCTGATGGTTCAGCATACAGCTGGAGTGTACGGGTGACCGGCGATGTGCGAGCAAAGTCTTCGCACCTTCAGGAGCAAGGCTAGTAACCCTGGATAATTTTTCAGGAAGCACTGCACCACCAGGTTCAAGGTGTGAGCCAGGCAAGGTATGTGTTTCAGTTCTAAAAGGGTATGGCAGCCATAAAAATTCTTCCGTTATCACTGACTACCTTGCCTGCCTCAAGATGTACACTGCCCAGCCATGACTGAGTTTCTTGCTGCAAGTACTCGGCCAGTACTTCCGCGGTGTGTCTGTTGTCGCCCAAACACTTCATTTGTAACACAGCCTGCTGATGCTTACCACTAGCTGTACGTTAATGGGACACCTCGTGTGCAACACTGGCAGCTGTGGATGGAGTGTGTTATGACCTGGTGGTTAGGAGCACCCGGCACGACCTGATAGTTAAACTCACACAGGACAAGCTCTGGGATGTGGGAACTCTGCTGACCGCAGGCCCTAATCCTATCACAACAACTAGAAATAGCCGTGGAGCGTTCCTGACACTCCCTAGACGCCTCTTCACAGCCTAAAGGCCCCGTCACACATAGCGACGCTGCAGCGATACCGACAACGATCCGGATCGCTGCAGCGTCGCTGTTTGGTCGCTGCAGAGCTGTCACACAGACAGCTCTCCAGCGACCAACGATCCCGAGGTCCCCGGTAACCAGGGTAAACATCGGGTAACTAAGCGCAGGGCCGCGCTTAGTAACCCGATGTTTACCCTGGTTACCATCGTTAAAGTAAAAAAAACAAACGCTACATACTTACCTACCGCTGTCTGTCCCCGGCGCTCAGCTTCTCTGGTCTGGCTGCGAGCACAGCTGCTGGAAAGCAGAGCGGTGACGTCACCGCTCTGCTTTCCGGCTGACCGGCGCTCACAGCCAGACCAGAGAAGCAGAGCGCCGGGGACAGACAGCGGTAGGTAAGTATGTAGCGTTTGTTTTTTTTACTTTAACGATGGTAACCAGGGTAAACATCGGGTTACTAAGCGCGGCCCTGCGCTTAGTTACTCGATGTTTACCCTGGTTACCAGCGAAGACATCGCTGAATCGGCGTCACACACCCCGATTCAGCGATGTCAGCGGGACCTCAACGATCAAAAAATGGCCCAGGCCATTCCGACATGACCAGCGATCTCACAGCAGGGGCCTGATCGCTGGTACGTGTCACACATAGCGAGATCGCTACTGAGATCGCTGTTGCGTCACAAAACTTGTGACTCAGCAGCGATCTCGCTAGCGATCTCGCTATGTGTGACGGGGCCTTAAGAGCTAGCTAGCCCTAGAGATAGAAAATAAAGCCTACCTTGCCTCAGAGAAATTCCCCAAAGGAAAAGGCAGCCCCCCACATATATTGACTGTGAGTAAAGATGAAAGTCACAAACGCAGAAATGAAACAGGTTTCAGCAAAGGGAGGCCAGACTTACTAAACAGACAGAGGATAGGAAAGGTATCTTTGCGGTCAGCACAAAAAACTACAAAAGACCACGCAGAGTGTGCAAAAAGACCTCCGCACCGACTAACGGTGCGGAGATGCCACTCTGCATCCCAGAGCTTCCAGCTAGCAAGACAAAATCATGATAACCAGCTGGACAAGGAAACAATGAACAAATAATAACCATCAGGAACTTAGCTTCTGCTGGAGAAGACAGGTCACCAGAAAGATCCAAAAGCGAACTGAACCAATGCAGGAACATTGACAGCTGGCATGGAGTAACAATCTGAGTGGAGTTAAATAGAGCAGCCAACCAAAGGATAAACCCCGTCACCTGTGTAAGAAACCTCAGGAGCAGCAGCTTCACTCACAGCCACCAGAGGGAGTCCATGGACAGAACTCGCCGAAGTACCATTCACGACCACAGGAGGGAGCTCGACAACAGAATTCACAACAGTACCCCCCCTTGAGGAGGGGTCACCAAACCCTCACCAGAGCCCCCAGGCCGATCAGGATGAGCCAAATGAAAGGCACGAACTAGATCGGCAGCATGAACATCAGAGGCAAACACGAGAATCCAAAATCTTCTCCACCACATACTCCAACTCCCCCTCGACCAACACCGGGGCAGGAGGATCAACGGAGGGAACCATAGGCGCCACGTATCTCCGCAACAACGACCTATGGAACACATTATGGATGGCAAAAGAAGCTGGAAGGTTCAAACGAAATGACACAGGATTAAGAACTTCAGAAATCTTATATGGCCCAATGAAACGAGGCTTAAACTTAGGAGAGGAAACCTTCATAGGAACATATGACGAGATGACAACCAAACCAAATCCCCAACACGAAGTCGGGGACCAACACAGCGCTGGCGGTTAGCGAAACGTTGAGCCTTCTCCTGGTACAATGTCAAATTGTCCACCACATGAGTCCAAATCTGCTGCAACCTGTCCACCACCGTATCCACACCAGGACAGTCTGAAGGCTCAACCTGCCCTGAAGAGAAACGAGGATGGAAACCAGAATTACAGATAAAAGGAGAAACTAAAGTAGCCGAGCTGGCCCGATTATTAAGGGCGAACTCAGCCAAAGGCAAGAAGGACACCCAATCATCCTGATCAGCAGAAACAAAGCATCTCAGATATGTTTCCAAAGTCTGATTAGTTCGTTCGGTTTGGCCATTAGTCTGAGGATGGAAAGCCGAAGAAAAAGACAAATCAATGCCCATCTTAGCACAAAAGGACCGCCAAAACCTCGAAACAAACTGGGAACCTCTGTCCGAGATGATGTTCTCTGGAATGCCATGCAAACGAACCACATGCTGGAAAAACAATGGCACCAAATCAGAGGAGGAAGGCAATTTAGACAAGGGTACCAAATGGACCATCTTAGAGAAGCGATCACAAACCACCCAAATGACCGACATCCTTTGAGAAACAGGGAGATCAGAAATAAAATCCATGGAAATATGCGTCCAGGGCCTCTTCGGGACTGGCAAGGGCAAAAGCAACCCACTGGCACGAGAACAGCAGGGCTTAGCCCGAGCACAAGTCCCACAGGACTGCACAAAAGAACGCACATCCCGTGACAAAGAAGGCCACCAAAAGGATCTAGCCACCAAATCTCTGGTACCAAAGATTCCAGGATGACCAGCCAACACCAAACAATGAACCTCAGAGATAACTCTACTAGTCCATCTATCAGGGACAAACAGTCTCTCTGCTGGACAACGGTCAGGTCTGTCAGCCTGAAACTTCTGCAGCACGCGCCGCAAATCCGGGGAGATGGCAGACAAAATTACCCCCTCTTTAAGAATACCCGCCGGCTCCGGAACACCCGGAGAGTCAGGCACAAAACTCCTTGACAGGGCATCAGCCTTCACATTCTTAGATCCCGGAAGGTATGAAACCACAAAATCAAAACGGGAGAAAAAGAGCGACCATCGAGCCTGTCTAGGATTCAACTCGAGATAAGTCAAATTCTTGTGATCCGTCAAGACCACCACGCGATGTTTAGCTCCTTCAAGCCAATGTCGCCACTCCTCGAATGCCCACTTCATGGCCAACAACTCTCGATTGCCAACATCATAATTGCGCTCAGCAGGCGAGAATTTTCTAGAAAAGAAGGCACATGGTTTCATCACCGAGCCATCAGAACTTCTTTGCGACAAAACAGCCCCTGCACCAATCTCAGAAGCATCAACCTCGACCTGAAACGGGAGCGAAACATCTGGCTTGCACAACACAGGGGCAGAAGAAAAACGACGCTTCAACTCCTGAAAAGCCTCTACAGCCGCAGAGGACCAATTGACCACATCAGCACCTTTCTTGGTCAAATCAGTCAACGGTTTAGCAATACTAGAAAAATTAGCGATGAAGAGACGGTAAAAATTAGCAAAGCCGAGGAACTTCTGCAGGCTTTTCACAGATGTCGGCTGAGTCCAATCATAAATGGCCTGGACTTTAACAGGGTCCATCTCGATAGTAGAAGGGGGAAAAATGAAACCCAAAAATGAAACCTTCTGAACTCCAAAGAGACACTTTGACCCCTTCACAAACAAGGAATTCGCACGAAGGACCTGGAACACCATTCTGACCTGCTTCACATGAGACTCCCAATCTTCCGAAAAGACCAAAATGTCATCCAAGTATACAATCATGAATCTATCCAGGTACTCTCGAAAGATGTCATGCATAAAGGACTGAAACACAGATGGAGCATTAGAAAGCCCGAATGGCGTAACCAGGTACTCAAAATGGCCCTCGGGCGTATTAAATGCTGTTTTCCATTCATCGCCCTGTTTAATTCGCACAAGATTATACGCCCCTCGAAGATCTATCTTGGTGAACCAACTAGCCCCCTTAATCCGAGCAAACAAATCAGACAGCAGCGGCAAAGGATACTGAAATTTGACTGTGATATTATTTAGAAGGCGGTAATCAATACAAGGTCTCAAAGAGCCATCCTTCTTGGCCACAAAAAAGAACCCTGCTCCCAATGGTGACGACGACGGGCGAATATGACCCTTCTCCAAGGATTCCTTTATATAACTCTGCATAGCGGCGTGTTCTGGCACAGATAAATTAAACAGACGGCCCTTAGGAAACTTACTACCAGGAATCAAATTAATAGCACAATCGCAATCCCTATGAGGAGGTAGGGCACCGGATTTGGGCTCTTCAAATACATCCCGGTAATCTGATAAAAACTCAGGGACTTCAGAAGGAGTGGAAGGCGAAATTGACAACAATGGAACATCACCATGAACCCCCTGACAACTCCAGCTGGACACAGACATAGATTTCCAATCTAACACTGGATTATGGACCTGTAGCCATGGCAACCCCAAAACGACCACATCATGCAGATTATGCAACACCAAAAAGCGAATATCCTACTGATGTGCAGGAGCCATGCACATGGTCAATTGAGTCCAGTACTGAGGCTTATTCTTGGCCAAAGGCGTAGCATCAATTCCTCTCAATGGAATAGGATACTGCAAGGGCTCCAAGAAAAAACCACAGCGCCTGGCAAACTCCAAGTCCATCAAATTCAGGGTAGCGCCTGAATCCACAAATGCCATAACAGAATAGGACGACAGAGAGCAAATCAGAGTAACGGACAAAAGAAATTTAGACTGTACCGTACCAATGGTGGCAGACCTAGCGAACCGCTTAGTGCGCTTAGGACAATCGGAGATAGCATGAGTGGATTCACCACAGTAAAAACACAGCCCATTCCGATGTCTGTGTTCTTGCCGTTCAGCTCTGGTCAAAGTCCTATCACACTGCATAGGCTCAGGCCTATGCTCAGAGAATACCACCAGATGGTACACAGCTTTGCGCTCACGCAAGCGCCGATCGATTTGAATGGCCAAGGACATAGACTCATTCAGACCAGCAGGCGTGGGAAATCTCACCATGACATCCTTAAGGGCTTCAGAAAGACCCTTTCTGAAAATTGCCGCCAGGGCACACTCATTCCACTGAGTAAGCACAGACCACATTCTAAACTTCTGACAGTACACCTCCACTTCATCCTGACCCTGACAAAAAGCCAGCAAGATTTTCTCTGCCTGATCCACTGAATTTGGTTCATCATAAAGCAATGGAAAATGCCCAGTCTTGAGGGTCACCACGCAACAAAGAAATTATGATTTTTACTTGTTGAACGGAGTCACCAGAGGAGCGGGGTTTCAAAGCTAGAAACAGTTTACAATTATTTTTGAAATTCAGAAACTTAGATCTATCCCCAGAAAATAAATCAGGAATAGGAATTCTAGGCTCTAACATAGGATTCTGAACCACAAAATCTTGAATGTTTTGTACCCTTGCAGTGAGATGATCCACACAAGAGGACAGACCTTGAATGTCCATATCTACACCTGTGTCCTGAACCACCCAAAGGTTTAGGGGAAAAGAAAGACAAAACACAGTGCAAAGAAAAAAAACTGGTCTCAGAACTCCTCTTATCCCTCTATTGAGATGCATTAATACTTTGGGCCAGCTGTACTGTTATGACCTGGTGGTTAGGAGCACCCGGCACGACCTGATAGTTAAACTCACACAGGACAAGCTCTGGGATGTGGGAACTCTGCTGACCGCAGGCACTAATCCTATCACAACAACTAGAAATAGCCGTGGAGCGTTCCTGACACTCCCTAGACACGTCTTCACAGCCTAAGAGCTAGCTAGCCCTACTAAACAGACAGAGGATAGGAAAGGTATCTTTGCGGTCAGCACAAAAAACTACTTCCAGCTAGCAAGACAAAATCATGATAACCAGCTGGACAAGGAAACAATGAACAAATAATAACTATCAGGAACTTAGCTTCTGCTGGAGAAGACAGGTCACCAGAAAGATCCAAGAGCGAACTGAACCAATGCAGGAACATTGACAGCTGGCATGGAGTAACGATCTGAGTGGAGTTAAATAGAGCAGCCAACCAAAGGATAAACCACGTCACCTGTGTAAGAAACCTCAGGAGCAGCAGCTTCATTCACAGCCACCAGAGGGAGTCCATGGACAGAACTCGCCGAAGTACCATTCACGACCACAGGAGGGAGCTCGATAACAGAATTCACAACAGGAGTGGTTGTGCGACTGCGCTCTGTAGACGAGCTTTCGCTTATGGAGGAGGAGGAGGAGGGGTGGCGAACGCCTACAGCCAATTGTTTCCTAGACCGTGGGCTAGGCAGAACTGTCCCACTATGGCTGTGCCCAGTGGACCCTGCATCCACAACATTAACCCAGTGCGCCGTGATGGACACGTAATGTCCCTGGCCATGCCTACTGGTCCATGCATCTGCTGTGAGGTGCACCTTTCCACTGACTGATTGCTTCAGTGCATGGACAATGCGGTCTTTGACATGCTGGTGGAGGGCTGGGATGGCTTTTCTCGCAAAGAAGTGCCGACTGGGTAGGTCATACCGTGGTACTGCATAGGCCATCAGGTCTTTGAAAGCTTCGCTTTCAACCAACCAGTAGGGCATCATCTCTAACGAGATTAGTCTAGCAATGTGAAAACCCTGTGTACGCGGATGAGAGGATGAGTACTTTCTTTTCCTAACAAGAGTCTCTTGTAGGGTGAGCTGGACTGGAGAGCTGCATATGGTGGAACTAGCGGTGGTGGTGGTGGTGGTGGACATGGCGGATTGAGAGAGGGTTGGAGATGGTATTCTTGATGTTGCCCTACATACAGTGTTTCCTACCAATAACCTTGTGTTTCCCGACTGCTTTGGCTTTGTGACGATACCTCCACATTTGCTGCTGGTGGTGTCCTAATCGGTGAGCTTACAGTGAGGGAAGCAATGTAGCGTTGCTGACTACCTTCATTCTGAGCAGGTGCACCAACGGTACGTGACGTTTGGTAGTTAGTCCAGGCTTGCAAGTGCATGCTGGTTAAATGTCTACGCATGCACGTTGTATTTAAATTTTGAAGATTCTTCCCTCTGCTAAAGGTCTTTGAGCATTTCTTACAGATAACTTTGCACTGATCATTCGGATCTTGGTTATAAAATTGCCACACTGCGCTCTTCCTACTATCGAATACCTTTTCAGGCATTGCACGCTGTGCTACTTTCACCGGATGGCCACGCTGTCCTAAAACTGTTTTTTTTTTACCTGATACGGGCCTGCCAGATGACAGCTGTTGCGATGTAGATGGCTGCTGTGGATCATCCTCCTCTGCTTCTGAGCTACTGGCAGCGGCACCCTCTTCCCCCAATGGCTGCCAATCTGGGTCAACAACTGGGTTATCTATCACCTACTCTTCAATGTCATGTGCAACTTCCTGTGTCACCGGGTAAGGTGCTATAGCGTTCGGGACGGGGCACCATAGTCTCATCAGGGACGGATTCTGGCTCAGTACACTGCGAGGGCAATGTAGTGATCTGAGTCAATGGAACAGCATAATAATCCAGCTGTGGCTGTGCATCAGTGCTCTCCAATTCCGATTCATCTTGTAATGGGCAGTTAACAATTTCCCTTTCTAACCCAGGCACGGTATGTGTAAAGAGCCTCCATGGAGTAACCTGTGGTGTCGCCTGACGCATCCTTCACTTTTGGTTTGGGTGAAGGACATAAGGAAACGTCTTGTTCCTGACCACTGACGACTCGCTGCTTTCATATTTGGAACTTTCTGAAGAGGAGGCGAAAGAGCTAGAGACTGTCAGCATGGAAAGCCAAAACTTTTTCCTGCTGCTCCGGCTTTAAAAGCTGTTTTCCTACTCCCAGATAAGGGAGCCTTCAAGGCCTTGAGTAGCCATACGATGATGCTGGCTCAACACCTCCAGCCTTAGGTGCTATTTTGCTTTTCCCACTACCCCCAGATGCTCCACCACCACCATCAGTAACGGCTGGCAATGACCGCCCACGGCCTCTTCCACCAGACTTCCTCATTTTTGGGAAAATCTAACCAAAATATCAACCGTTATATGGTACTGTAAAACAAGGTAGAATGTGTATATAAAATTGTTGAGAATTTAAATCTCCATTTTTGGGAGGGAGACTGAACCAAAACTCAGGCCCAGTGGATAATAATGCACAATGTAAGTGGCAGAATGTGGCTGGCTGATATACGTCAAACTAACAGAACTGACGTACATCCACTTTGTGACAATTTGAATCCCCCTTTTTTGGGGGGGAGACTGAACCCAAAATCAGGCCCAGTGTATAAAACAACGCAATGCGAGTGGCAGCAAGTGGCTGGCTGATATACAACAAACTAAGAGGACTGAAATATATCCACTTTGTGAGAATTTCAATCTCACTTTTTTGGGGGGGAGACTGAACCCAAACTCAGGCCCACTGTATAAAACAATGCAATGTGATTGGCAGCAAGTGGCTGGCTGATATACAACAAACTAAGAGGACTGAAATATATCCACTTTGTGAGAATTTCAATCTCACTTTTTTTTTGAACACTGAACCAAAACTCAGGCACAGTGTATAAAACAACACAATGGAAGTGGCAGAAAGTGGCTGGCTGATATACGACAAACTAAGAGGACTGAAATATATCCACTTTGTGAGAATTTCAATCTCACTTTTTTTTTTTTTGGACACTGAACCAAAACTCAAGCACAGTGTGTTAGGGGTCGAGTTCCCACCTCTGCACAGAGGGAATCTCGGGCCATCTCCGCTGCGGTCTCTCATTCTTCTCCTGCCGCAGTGGAGCCTGCTCAGCGGAGACGTCGGTCCCAGCTTCTCGCTCAGTCTGACTATGTGCAAAGGGTTACTGCTGCTTTTCCAGCTTCTGCCATTGAAGCCAGTGCTGAGCAGCGGCGAGCAGACGTTTTTTGGGACTAAGTCCTGCTTTTCTCCTTCTGAGCATGCCCAGGGTAAGATCTCTCATTGGAGATCGAGGGTCACATGCTTGGATACTGCAGCAAAGCCCATTGGTTCTCCAGGAAGGTTCTGAAGGTGCACAGGCTCTGTGGCAGCCTCTCATTGGTCCTTCTAGGAAGGTCTTGTACTTGCTGCAGCTATATAAGGTTCGCATGGCCGCACGGCCATGCGCTAGTGTCAATGCAAGTTATGTGTTTTACGCCAATGTGGTCACGCTTGTGTGGATTCAGGGACCCGGCTGAAATAAGGCTAGGTTCACATTGCGTTAATGGGACCGCGCTAACGAACAGCGTTGCACGGCGAAATTAACGCCGTGCAACGCGTCCGTTAGCGCGCCCATTGGCAGCAATGGGAACGCGCATCGTTAGCGCGTGCCATTTTCGGCACGCGCTAGCGATGTGCCGGTGTTTTGTGACGCGCCTCGGATGCTGCTTGCAGCGTCCACGGCGCGCCCGAGGTCCGTTCCCCACTGTCGCAGATCGGGGATCTGCGAGAGTGGGGACGTTAAACGCGACCCCGAAAAAGACATTGCGTTAGCGCAATCCGAACCTAGCCTAAGCCACTTAAAATACCGGCACCTCCGGTGAGGAGATTGTGTGTAAGGTTTCAGGGCCCCGGCTGAAATAAGCCACCTAGAATACCGGCTCCTCCGGTGAGGAGATTGTATGTTTGCCTCCTTGACTGCGTGACCACAAGCTGCTTTCCGCTCAGCAGTTACTGTGTATTCCTCTGGAGTTTAACAGCACACAGCTCTTTCTTTGTAGCGACTCTGTGAAGCAACAGAGATCGCTTCTACCGCCATATAGTGCCGCCGTTTGCCAGCAGCAGGTTCTTTTCCTGCACGGTGGACCCCGGACTGCGAACGCACCAAATAACATCTCTATATTTACTCGGGGGGGTTCCGCCAGCCCTAACACAGTGTATAAAACAACACAATGGAAGTGGCAGAAAGTGGCTGGCTGATATACGACAAACTAAGAGGAATGAAATATATCCACTTTGTGAGTATTTCAATCTCACTTTTTTTTTTTGGACACTGAACCAAAACTCACGCACAGTGTATAAAACAACACAATGGAAGTGGCAGAAAGTGGCTGGCTGATAAATGACAAACTAAGAGGACTGAGGTATATCCACTTTGTGAGAATTTCAATCTCACTTTTTTTGGGGACACTGAATCAAAACTCAGGCACAGTGTATAAAACAACACATTGGAAGTGGCAGAAAGTGGCTGGCTGATATACAACAAACGAAGAGGACTGAAATATATCCACTTTGTGAGAATTTCAATCTCACTTTTTCTTTTTTGGACACTGAACCAAAACTCACGCACAGTGTATAAAACAACACAATGGAAGTGGTAGAAAGTGGCTGGCTGATAAACGACAAACTAAGAGGACTGAGGTATATCAACTTTGTGAGAATTTGAATCTCACTTTTTTGGGGGGGGAGACTGAACCCAAACTCAGGCCCAGTGTATAAAACAACGCAATGTGAGTGGCAGCAAGTGGCTGGAAGATACAGTGGGGCAAAAAAGTATTTAGTCAGTCAGCAATAGTGCAATTTCCACCACTTAAAAAGATGAGAGGCGTCTGTAATTTACATCATAGGTAGACCTCAACTATGGGAGACAAACCGAGAAAAAAAAATCCAGAAAATCACATTGTCTGTTTTTTTAACATTTTATTTGCATATTATGGTGGAAAATAAGTATTTGGTCAGAAACAAACAATCAAGATTTCTGGCTCTCACAGACCTGTAACTTCTTCTTTAAGAGTCTCCTCTTTCCTCCACTCATTACCTGTAGTAATGGCACCTGTTTAAACTTGTTATCAGTATAAAAAGAAACCTGTGCACACCCTCAAACAGTCTGACTCCTAACTCCACTATGGTGAAGACCAAAGAGCTGTCAAAGGACACCAGAAACAAAATTGTAGCCCTGCACCAGGCTGGGAAGACTGAATCTGCAATAGCCAACCAGCTTGGAGTGAAGAAATCAACAGTGGGAGCAATAATTAGAAAATGGAAGACATACAAGACCACTGATAATCTCCCTCGATCTGGGGCTCCACGCAAAATCCCACCCCGTGGGGTCAGAATGATCACAAGAACGGCGAGCAAAAATCCCAGAACCACGCGGGGGGACCTAGTGAATGAACTGCAGAGAGCTGGGACCAATGTAACAAGGCCTACCATAAGTAACACACTACGCCACCATGGACTCAGATCCTGCAGTGCCAGACGTGTCCCACTGCTTAAGCCAGTACATGTCCGGGCCCGTCTGAAGTTTGCTAGAGAGCATTTGGATGATCCAGAGGAGTTTTGGGAGAATTTCCTATGGTCTGATGAAACCAAACTGGAACTGTTTGGTAGAAACACAACTTGTCGTGTTTGGAGGAAAAAGAATACTGAGTTGCATCCATCAAACACCATACCTACTGTAAAGCATGGTGGTGGAAACATCATGCTTTGGGGCTGTTTCTCTGCAAAGGGGCCAGGACGACTGATCAGGGTACATGAAAGAATGAATGGGGCCATGTATCGTGAGATTTTGAGTGCAAACCTCCTTCCATCAGCAAGGGCATTGAAGATGAAACGTGGCTGGGTCTTTCAACATGACAATGATCCAAAGCACACCGCCAGGGCAACGAAGGAGTGGCTTCGTAAGAAGTATTTCAAGGTCCTGGAGTGGCCTAGCCAGTCTCCAGATCTCAACCCTATAGAAAACCTTTGGAGGGAGTTGAAAGTCTGTGTTGCCAAGCGAAAAGCCAAAAACATCACTGCTCTAGAGGAGATCTGCATGGAGGAATGGGCCAACATACCAACAACAGTGTGTGGCAACCTTGTGAAGACTTACAGAAAACGTTTGACCTCTGTCATTGCCAACAAAGGATATATTACAAAGTATTGAGATGAAATTTTGTTTCTGACCAAATACTTATTTTCCACCATAATATGCAAATAAAATGTTAAAAAAACAGACAATGTGATTTTCTGGATTTTTTTTTCTCAGTTTGTCTCCCATAGTTGAGGTCTATCTATGATGTAAATTACAGACGCCTCTCATCTTTTTAAGTGGTGGAACTTGCACTATTGCTGACTGACTAAATACTTTTTTGCCCCACTGTATATGAAAAAATACAAGGACTGAAGTACAATTTCAATCTCCCTACAATGATCTCAGGACAAGCATGGCAGCAATAAAAAGGACTGCTGCACACAAAAGCGTGGACAAATAACAAGATAACTGTGCAGAAAGGAGGAACAGGATTTTTGCTTTTAAAAAAGCAGTTGGTTTGCACAGCAGTGGTGCAAACAGCAATGCAGCTATCAGGGAGCCTTATAAGGCAGCCTAATAAGCTACAGAGCTGATGCACAAAGATATAGCCTCCACTGTCCCTGCAAAAAAAGGTGGTGTTGGACAGTGGAAATCGCTACAGCACAAGCGGTTTGGGGGTTAATCTTCCCTCCCTAACGATAACCCTTCTTCTGACGAAGCTGCAGCAACCTCTCCCTATGCTAAGATCGGCAGAAGTAAGATGGCGGTCGGCGTGCACGCCCCTTTATAGCCCCTGTGATGCTGCAGAAAGCAAGCCAATCACTGTCATGCCGTTCTCTAAGATGGTGGGGCTATGATGACCTATGTCATCACGCTGCCCACACTCTGCGTCCTCCTTCATTGGCTGAGAAATTGCGCTTAACGCATCATACGAAACGCGACTTTGGCGCGAAGATGGCCGACCTCATGGCCAATCCCACACTAAGATCGGGTCAGGTTTCATGAAAGTCGGCGATTTTTGAATTTGTCCGATCCATTTCGCTCAACCCTAGTGTCTGCTGCTAGAACTCTGTGTGGCATTGACCTGGTCTCTAATCTGAGCTGCTGTTAACCTGTGATTTCTGAGGCTGATGACTCGGATACACTTATCCTTAGAAGCAGAGGTGACTCTTGGTCTTTCTTTCCAGGGCGGTCCTCATGTGAGCCAGTTTCTTTGTAGCGCTTGATGGTTTTTGCCACTGCACTTGGGGACACTTTCAAAGTTTTCCCAATTTTTCGGACTGACTGACCTTCATTTCTTAAAGTAATGATGGCCACTCGTTTTTCTTTACTTAGCTGATTTTTTCTTGCCATAATACAAATTCTAACAGTCTATTCAGCGAGACTATCAACTGTGTATCCACCAGACTTCTGCACAACACAACTGATGGTCCCAACACCATTTATTAGGCAAGACATCCCACTTATTAAACCTGACAGGGCACACCTGTGAAGTGAAAACCATTCCCAGTGACTGCCTCTTGAAGTTCATCAAGAGAATGCCAAGAGTGTGCAAAGCAGTCATCAAAGCAAAAGGTGGCTACTTTGAAGAACCTAGAATATAAGACATATTTTCAGTTTTTTCACACTTTTGTGTTAAGTATATAATTCCACATGTGTTATTTCATAGTTTTGATGCCTTCAGTGTGAATGTACAATTTTTATAGTCATGAAAATACAGAAAAATCTTTAAATGAGAAGGTATGTCCAAACTTTTGGTCTGTACTGTATAAATATACTCTTTGCCCCCCTGTATATATATATATATATATATATATATATATATATATATATATATATATACTGTATATATATATACATATATGTGTGTGTGTGTACAGTCATCGTAATTATAAACATATATACACTGCTCAAAAAAATAAAGGGAACACTTAAACAACAGAATATGACTCTAAGTACATCAAACTTCTGTGAAATCAAACTGTCCACTTAGGAAGCAATACTGTTTGACAATCAATTTCACATGCTGTTGTGCAAATGGAATAGACAACAGATGGAAATTATTGGCAATTATCAAGACACACTCAATAAAGGAGTGGTTCTGCAGGTGGGGACCACAGATCTCATCTCAGTACCTATGCTTTCTGGCTGAGGTTTTGGTAACTTTTGAATGTTGGTTGTGCTTTCACACTCGTGGTAGCATGAGACGGACTCTACAACCCACACAAGTGGCTCAGATAGTGCAGCTCATCCAGAATGGCACATCAATCGCCAAAGGACCGCTACCTGAGCCTTTGTGCAAGGAGGAACAGGAGGAGCACTGCCAGAGCCCTGCAAAATGACCTCCAGCAGGCCACAAATGTGCATGTGCACATATGGTTAGAAGTGGACTCCATAAGGATGGTCTGAGTGCCCAACGTCCACAGATGGGGGTTGTACCCACAGCCCAACACCATGCAGGATGCTTGGCATTTGCCAAGAAGACCAGGATTGGCAAATTCGCCACTTGGTGCCCTGTGGTCTTCACAGATGAAAGCAGGTTCACACTGAGCACATGTGACAGATGTGACAGAGTCTGGAGACGCCGTGGAGAGAGATCTTCTGCCTGCAACATCTTCAGCATGACCGGTTTGGCAGTGGGTCAGTAATGGTGTGGGGTGGCATTTATTTGGAGGGCAACACAGCCCTCCATGTGCTCGCCAGAGTTAGCCTGACTGCCAATAGGTAATGAGATGAGATCCTCAGACCCCTTGTGAGACCATATGCTGGTGCGGTTGGCCCTGGGTTCCTCCTAATGCAGGACAATGCCAGACCTCATGTGGCTGGAGTGTGTCAGCAGTTCCTGCAAGATGAAGGCATTGAAGCTATGGACTGGCCCGCCCTTTCCCCAGACCTGAATCCGATTGAACACATCTGGGACATCATGTCTAGCACCATCCACCAACATCACGTTGCACCACAGACTGTCCTAGAGTTGGCGGATGCTTTAGTCCAGGTCTGGGAGGATATCCCTCAGGAGTCCATCCACCGCCTCATCAGGAGCATGCCTGCACATTGTAGGAAGGTCATACAGGCACATGGAGGCCACACACACTACTGAGCATCTTTTCCTTGTCTTGAGGCATTTCCATTGTAGATGGATCAGCCTGTAATTGGATTTTCCACTTTGATTTTGAGTGGGATC
Source organism: Ranitomeya imitator (assembly GCF_032444005.1). Lineage (NCBI taxonomy): Eukaryota > Metazoa > Chordata > Amphibia > Anura > Dendrobatidae > Ranitomeya > Ranitomeya imitator. The sequence continues at coordinate 917,919,290 of NC_091282.1, read as the reverse complement.
CCAAATCCAGACCTCCATTGGTTAATAAATTTGATTTCCATTAATGATTTTTGTGTGATTTTGTTGTCAGCACATTCAACTTTGTACAGAACAAAGTATTTACTGAGAATATGTCACTGATTCAGATCTAGGATGTGTTATTTGAGTATTCCCTTTATTTTTTTGAGCAGTGTATATACGGTATATATATATATATATATATAATTTATTTATTGCAATATGATTTGTTTATACAGTGGGTATGAAAAGTATTCATACCCCTTTAAATTTTTCACTCTTTGTTTCATTGGATGCGAAAAAAGCAAATCAGAATATATCTAATTGGAAATATCCAACAAATCGCACCAATATTAGAGGAACATAGCTAATGTAGGAATTAAAACATAACCTTTAATGTGTACAGGGTAAAAATATAAACAACAACAAAAACAAATAGTGTCACCCCAAAAGAATATACATATAATGGTACTAAATGATGTGACCTGTATGGTAAAACACCATTTATGGGTGGTTACCAAAGTAGAATATTAGTATGGACAGCCGTTACACACACAAAGTGTGCTGTCCCACACTATCAAGATACCTCTAGTTTGTAACTCAAGCACACATACAGGTCCTTCTCAAAAAATTAGCATATAGTGTTAAATTTCATTATTTACCATAATGTAATGATTACAATTAAACTTTCATATATTATAGATTCATTATCCACCAACTGAAATTTGTCAGGTCTTTTATTGTTTTAATACTGATGATTTTGGCATACAACTCCTGATAACCCAAAAAACCTGTCTCAATAAATTAGCATATCAAGAAAAGGTTCTCTAAACGACCTATTACCCTAATCTTCTGAATCAACTAATTAACTCTAAACACATGCAAAAGATACCTGAGGCTTTTATAAACTCCTGCCTGGTTCATTACTCAAAACCCCCATCATGGGTAAGACTAGCGACCTGACAGATGTCAAGAAGGCCATCATTGACACCCTCAAGCAAGAGGGTAAGACCCAGAAAGAAATTTCTCAACAAATAGGCTGTTCCCAGAGTGCTGTATCAAGGCACCTCAATGGTAAGTCTGTTGGAAGGAAACAATGTGGCAGAAAACGCTGTACAACGAGAAGAGGAGACCGGACCCTGAGGAAGATTGTGGAGAAGGACCGATTCCAGACCTTGGGGAACCTGAGGAAGCAGTGGACTGAGTCTGGTGTGGAAACATCCAGAGCTACCGTGCACAGGCGTGTGCAGGAAATGGGCTACAGGTGCCGCATTCCCCAGGTAAAGCCACTTTTGAGCTACAGAGAAGCAGCACTGGACTGTTGCTAAGTGGTCCCAAGTACTTTTTTCTGATGAAAGCAAATTTTGCATGTCATTCGGAAATCAAGGTGCCAGAGTCTGGAGGAAGACTGGGGAGAAGGAAATGCCAAAATGCCTGAAGTCCAGTGTCAAGTACCCACAGTCAGTGATGGTGTGGGGTGCCATGTCAGCTGCTGGTGTTGGTCCACTGTGTTTCATCAAGGGCAGGGTCAATGCAGCTAGCTATCAGGAGATTTTGGAGCACTTCATGCTTCCATCGGCTGAAATGCTTTATGGAGATGAAGATTTCATTTTTCAGCACGACCTGGCACCTGCTCACAGTGCCAAAACCACTGGTAAATGGTTTACTGACCATGGTATTACTGTGCTCAATTGGCCTGCCAACTCTCCTGACCTGAACCCCATAGAGAATCTGTGGGATATTGTGAAGAGAAAGTTGAGAGACGCAAGACCCAACACTCTGGATGAGCTTAAGGCCGCTATTGAAGCATCCTGGGCCTCCATAACATCTCAGCAGTGTCACAGGCTGATTGCCTCCATGCCACGCCGCATTGAAGCAGTCATTTCTGCCAAAGGATTCCCGACCAAGTATTGAGTGCATAACTGAACATTATTATTTGTTGGTTTTTTTGTTTGTTATTAAAAAACACTTTTATTTGATTGGATGGGTGAAATATGCTAATTTATTGAGACAGGTTTTTTGGGTTATCAGGAGTTGTATGCCAAAATCATCAGTATTAAAACAATAAAAGACCTGACAAATTTCAGTTGGTGGATAATGAATCTATAATATATGAAAGTTTAATTGTAATCATTACATTATGGTAAATAATGAAATTTAACACTATATGCTAATTTTTTGAGAAGGACCTGTAGGTGCAAAAATATTTAGCCAGGTAACCTTGTTTGTATAGGTATTAGCAGGTATCAAAAGCAGATTAAGAACAGGCGGGAGGGGGTAAAGCAAATAAGGTGGATGTCATGCATAACCAAAGTATTTAAAAAAGGAACGATCTCACCAATTGCCGTAGACGGGTAGGTAAAGCCCACAGTTCGCTGGAGTGGAGAAATCCATGAGTCAGCGACGTCGGGAGACAATGCCCTGTCAATCCCTGAGGGGCTATCAGTAAACCTAAGATCCCGAGCTCCCGCCCTTACAAGGGCAGTCCACAGCTACCCCTGAGCAATATCATGCCCTGCACTCTCCCTGTTGGAATGTCCCGACGCGTTTCCTCACAGGCCGAATCATCAGGGGACTTGCCTGCCTGGGAGATAAAGTGTACGAGTGCTAAAAAGAAGGACATAAGGACCTGCCACCCTCCATGTTACGCTGAAGAGAGTGGGGAGAAATACTGGGTCCACTTAAATAATATATTAGCGGACATAATTAGCCTATCACATCCTAAACACAAATCATGTGATCGGTAAATGTGAGTAAGTAATATGTGCAGCGATGTTGATGGATAAACCAATTGGCAGAGGTTCAAACATAAGCCGCGAATCACTGCAATCAAAAGTACCTGTAAGATCTTAGTCAGGAATACTACAGGGAAGAAAAACATTAGACTCAAACAAAGAAGACCAAGGAAAACATACTCAGAAGGGAGGTAAGAACATTTCTAAAACAATCCACAGCGAGGAGATTGGAACAAAACAAAATCCTCTAAACTGCATGCTCGCAAACGCCAGAAGCCTGACAAACAAGATGGAAGAACTAGAAGCAGAAATATCTACAGGTAACTTTGACATAGTGGGAATAACCGAGACGTGGTTAGATGAAAGCTATGACTGGGCAGTTAACTTACAGGGTTACAGTCTGTTTAGAAAGGATCATAAAAATCGGAGAGGAGGAGGTCGGGATCTTAGGTTTACTGATAGCCCCTCAGGGATTGACAGGGCATTGACCTGGCTAAATATTTTTGCACCTATGTGTGCTTGAGTTACAAACTAGAGGTATCTTGATAGTGTGGGACAGCACACTTTGTGTGTGTAACGGCTGTCCATACTAATATTCTACTTTGGTACCACCCATAAATGGTGTTTTACCATACAGGTCACATCATTTAGTACCATTATATGTATATTCTTTTGGGGTGACACTATTTGTTTTTGTTGTTGTTTATATTTTTACCCTGTACACATTAAAGGTTATGTTTTAATTCCTACTTTAGCCTTGTTTCATTGGATCCATTTGATAAATTCAGAAAAGTTCATTTTTTTCTCATTAATGTACACGCTGCATCCCTTCTTGACTGAAAAAAAAACAGGAATGTAGACATTTTTGGAAATTTATTAAAAAAGAAAAACTGAAATATCACATGGTCATAAGTATTCAGACCCTTTGCTCATTATTGAGTAGAAGCATCCTTTTGAGCTAATACAGCCATAGGTCTTTTTGGGAATGATGCAACAAGTTTTTCACACCAGGATTGGCACTGAGGAGATCAGAGGAGGTCAGGCCACCCTGCCATAAAGGCCCGACTGGTGGAGGGACTACAGTGATAGTTTACTTTGTGGAACTTTTTCCAACCTCCCTACTGCATCTCTGGAGCTCAGCCACACTGATCTTGGGGTTCTTCTTTACCTCTCTCCCCAATGCTCTTCTCCCACAATTGCTCAGTTTGGCTGGACGGCCAGGTCTAGGAAGACTTCTGGTGGTTCCAAACTTCTTTCATTTATGGATTATAGAGGCCATTGTGCTCTTAGGAACCTTGAGTACTGCAGAAATTTTGTTTTAACCTTGACCAGATCTGTGCCTTTCCTCTCTCTCTCCTTTCTCTGAGCTCCTTGGCCAGTTCCTTTGACCTCATGATCTCATTTGGTCTGACATGCACTGTGAGCTGTGAGGTATTATATAGACAGGTATGTGTCTTTCTAAATCAAGTCCTATCAGTTTAATTAAACACAGCTGGACTCCAATGAAGGAGTAGAACCATCTCACGGAGGATCACAAGGAAATGGACAGCATGGGACTTAAATATGAGTGTCTGAGCAAAGGCTCTGAATACTTATGACCATGTGATATTTCAGTTTTTCTTTTTTATTAAATTTGCAAAAAATTCTACATGTCTGTTTTTTCAGTCAAGATAGGGTGAAGAATGTACATTAATTTTTTTAAAAAATGAACTTTTTTGAATTTACCAAATGGCTGCAATGAAACAAAGAGTGAAAAATTTAAAGGCGTATAAATACTTTCCGTGCCTACTGCATAAGTCTGTAACCTACATTTTACTCTATTCATTGTCAAATATAGACCCAGTGTATGTGCATATATATAATGTATAGGAATATATATATATATATATATATATATATATACTGTGTGTATATATATATATATATATATATATATATATATATATATATATATAGCATTAGTAAATAAATCTCCTATGTTTTGTGGAGTTTCCACCATTACCCAATCTGAGTTTGCGTAACCAAAATAGAGATTGCTATTAGTATAGAATAGTATAAATATGTTACATCTGAATCTAAGTATATTTACTTTGCTAAGTAGACATCTTTTTCATCTGTATAATGTTTGCACACATCGTCGGCCTCTACAAACTCTTTCATTTCTTTAGGCAGATCAGCTGGGATGTCGTCGCTAGGCAAGGCAATCATGCAGGGTGTGCGCTCAAGTATACTCTTTTCACAACAAGCTTTCAAGTTGGGTGATATCTTTTCCTGATTGTCACAGATATGCTGAAAGTATTCCATCTGCCAGATAGAGACATAAAGGATTAGTCCTATGGCTGCACTTTACCCACTTACAGTGAAATCAGGTCTAGAAGAAGACATGTTCTGAAATGCTGTGCCCAGGATCTGCTCAAAGTTTACTAGTTTTATTAATGGGTGAGAAGAATAAGAGGCTTCAGGAGCGGCAAAATAACTTGGTAAGTCCGGCAAAAGATATTCCTTTCCATGTCTTTTTGAGTGGTTTGTCCTTCTGTTAGTGCTTAGGTGCTGTGATAGGACTCTTGCTATGGAGTCCCATGATTTATATGTACGTCAATGCATTATTAAAATAAAGAAAAATCAGGGATCATTATTATAAAGAGGCACATTGTACAATTGTTATCATTATAGGGAAAGCATAGGAGGCATTATTATTATTATTATACAAAAGCACAGGGGTTTTTGCATTATTGTAAGGAGGTTTGGGGTCATTATTATTAGAATGGGTAAAGGAGTATTATTATTATAAGGTGGTCCAGGGGGACATTATTTCTATAGGATGCTGTATAACTGTTAGGAGGCAAGGGAGCATTATTACTATGAGCAGTGAACATTGGCATAGAATGGGCACTGTTATTGTGTAGGACACAATAGGTGGGTTCTTCCACTATATAGGGCACAGGAGGGATATTATTACTGTCTAGATCACTGGTTATAGCTCTTCAAGGTTTGTGATGAGGTGGGTGATATAGCAAGGGTTCTGGAAAATCAGTAAGTCATGGATGTCTCTGTGTTACATTTTTTACTACTGTATATGCTGATCATACTTGATTATGACCTGGTGGTATTTTTTACTTTGCAATATTATAACTGTGATGTTATTATTATTAAGTCTTATACCAAGGTGTTATTGGAAATATTGGTCTTGTAGTAAATCTTGATTTTCTCCAGGCAGGGTAATACTAGTAATAAAGACCCCAATCTGGGATAGGTCAGGGAGCCGGCATGGGCCTGTGTGCTTTCAAATGCTAGGGCTGAATTTTAGTCCCAGTCTGTCCCTTCATACAGGCCTGTAATATGGACTTGTTGGAAATCAAGGTGTCGTCATATATTGTCTGTATACATGTCTAAGCCCTTATATACTATCCTACAAAACCTATCCATAATCTCAAAGTTTTTATCTTTTGCTGTAGCATTTGTGTCTTTCTTGTCTTACCTTCTCAGTCATACATTCGACCACATCATCCTTACAGCAGTCCTTACTCAAATGCACCGATTCAAGAGTGAGCTTATGTAAAACATCAAAAGAAGAGGCAGGGAATTTCTGAGCGTATTTAACAAGTTTTCTGAAGTAGAGAAATGCAAATTAGGAAATATTAACAGGTTATAGGTGTTTTCTCAAGATCGCAGATTTTCACCTATCTTCACAATGCATGATAAATGTTTGGTTGCTGAAGATTCCACCACTAGGACCTCCACCAACCATTAGAATAGGAGTTTCATGTTCCCCATTTGAATGAATAGGATATTGTGAAAACACCATGTGATTCTATTTAAGGATTATTTGGAAATATTTGAAGGAAGCAGGGGATGCATATGTGCACTGATACTCGAACTAGGAACATGGGAACCCCGTCCGCCTGGTTGATGTGAGTCCCAGTGATGTGACCCTCGTGTTAAGACACTAATCATCTAATCTGTTTATATGTAAGAAGTTTGTGATCTCTAAAAAGTTCCATATACTATTAAGTTATGCAAAGTTTGTTGTAGATGCAGTTCACATTTATGTCACCCCTGTAGTATTTTCTGGTTCTTCTGGGTACACTATATCACATTATGACAAATTATGAAAGAGCATATAATAAATAAGAGAAATTGCAGACTTTCGGGAGTGGCTAACTGGGAAAGTGCCTCTTTTTCCTAAGGCCTACTTGATCCCTTCCTGGCACTCAGCCCCTAGGTGCCCTACTAGCCCCCACTAGCTAAAGCCTTGAATTATGAATAAATAGCAATCAATAAAAAACAGTCAATCAATAATCCAGTAGATAGTCTGTGACTTACTTGGCATAGTACTCTCTCTCTGGTGGGAATGATTTAAGAATATGGCAAGTATGTTTCTGTTGATATTCTAAATAAAGTGTGGTTTTTTGAACATCAGTGAACTGGAAAATTGCAAAAACAAAATAATGAGAAAAAAATAGGAAACATATTACAAAGTCTTGTGAAATTTAAATGGGTTCTGGCATTTTGTGTTATCTCAAGCTACTTGATTCTTGATAGTCTATTTCCTGAACTGCAGGGAAGTGCTCCTGGACTAGTTTACTTAGAGCTTTCTACATCCACATTCCCCTTCCTCGGAGATCTCCATGTAAACAAACCAAAGAGCATGGAAAGAACTACACTGATGTATACAGAGCACAAAGGGTATACAGGGTCAGGTCCTTTCGGTAGATATGGTTGTGATTATAAATTAATACAATTTTACAGTAAAACGTTGCATACCATACCCTGGCATCGAAACATTTCTCCTTCTCTTCTTCTGCACAGCAGTCTTTCATAATAACGCTGTATTGTTCAGCAAGCCCCAGAACTGCCGGTGGGTAGAGAGATGGGTGTCTTTTAGCAACAGTATCAATGTAGCTGAAAGTAAACAAACCATATGGTTAAGATAGCCATCTACATCCTAGATAAAGCGCCATCCTCATCTTCTGAAAATTATGCAACTTTCTCTATTAGTTATTAATTAGTTTCAGGATCTCTGCTTGCTGCCAGCAGATATTAAACATGATGAGGACAGGTTTGGAGAATTGTTTCTGTTCATTGATAGGAAGCAGAGGTCTTAAAACTGTGGGGAACTGAAATATACAGTATATTGTAAAATTTCACAACTTTTTATAGCTAATTTATTTTCTGGCTAGATATAATTTCTCATGCAGATGTCCAAGAGGTAGCAATAGTGGGTGCAGATGCTTTAGTTGCACCCAGTCTCTTGGCAATATATGAAGCTGGAGTGCCCCCAGACGCAGGGCCGCGGGTTACTCGGTACCGGTCCTCTCTGTCTCGGTTCTAGGGCTGTCACGGTGGCTGGACCCGGTCCGTGACCCTGCTAAGGGGCGTCCAATGAAAGGTGATGCAAGTTTGTCAAGGTTTCGTGACGCCACCTGTGGTATTTGGTCAGGGTGACCGACGCTGCTTGGGGCCCACTGGGGTGGTGTTATGGCAGCTAGATGGTATACCTTCCCACAGGTGAAGTATATCCCCAGGGCTTCCCAGTAATGTAGGTGGTGATGATGTGAGGCGCGGTTAATAACGAGGACACAGGGTTCCAGTCTCTTTACCTTTTACTGAAGACTTCGGGATCCGCAATCCAGAGCACTGCTAACAGGGCTGACAGAGACCTGCCGGTCCGAAGGCACATCCAGAGTTCTCTTTGTAGGTGGAAATCAGTGCCTACCAACTAGCGCCTGTGTGTTGTAGTTCTTCCCTGCTGAGCATTCGGGATAGTCCTCACAACTTTCGTATTCGTTCTTTCTCTCTCTCTCCGTCTCCCAAGTTTATCTGGATAGGATGCACCCGTTTGACGGGAAGGCTCGGAGCTATTCTGGGACCCTAGAGACACCCCTCTCCACGCTTGCCCCCTATGCCTTCTTAGGTGATGTATGGTAGACAGCCAACCTATAATCAACTGTCCTGCCGCTGTTTGAAGTAATGCTTGGAGTCAGTTACTTCCTCGGCGTTCCGGCCACTGGCTATGCGCCTCAGTAGGATGTTGCCGATCTCGAGGCACGACTCCTACTGGCTCTCCTTTGTGCTGTGATCTCGTTTCTCACTTCTCCACAATATCCTTTGCTTCGTGTCCTTTCTTAGGATGCCGCCGCAAGGTAGTGCAGGCGCGGCTCCGTCACGTTCTGTACTTTCTGCTAGGTACCTGCCAGGAACCCACCCCTGACAGGTCCTCCCTGGAGCTCTCCCAGGCTGCTTTCTGTTCTAACTTCCTATCCAACCCCCAGTTTTACCAGTGTGAGGAGGGGCCTAATACATAGTGCCTTTTGCTCCCCCTGGTGGCCGGAGTGTGAAGTGTAATGTGTGACTGTGATACCTGGTCAGGTGAACTCCTTTAGTGAAATCAGACATAACATCACTCCCCTTAGTGACAGAGCGACATTAATGCAACAACCAGGACTCTGGGGCGCTGCAAAGCCACCTATATATGGGTTGGAGGGAGGTGTTTTGCAGACTTTGACTTACTGCTCCTAAGCTTCAAATTACACTTCTGGGCATAGATGTGCCATTATGAAACATGTTATGATAGATTTATATGGTGATATGAACGACTGCACCAATAGGTATACTACATATACACATTACACACAAATATCAAAAAGAAATAAGAAAATACATTTAAAAAATGAATGCAAACACCTACTAGTGGAAAGCTTCATGAGGGTCTTCTGTCTGTAGTTTACAAGCAGCAGCAGCATCTGGTTTCTTAAATGGCTCAATGTTGGTATCTCTATGGTCATGGAAACACTTCTCTCTTTCTGGGTCTTGCTTTCCACAGCAATCAGCTTTCCAGGGATAAGATTGCGTTTTGTCTGATCCTGTACATACTTTATCATAGAAAATTGTATTCTGCAAAAGCATGAAAGAAAATAAATCAGATGTGTCATTTGAAGAAGACAATGTGAAAAAACCTCCGAGGAATGCTTACAGGGGTTGTTCTACTGATAAAGTACATTTTAGTCAATGGATGTTGGAATAATAATAAGTTCCACAATTAGATGTATTAAAAAATGTTCCTGTGCTGAAATAATCTTATAAATGTGCCCCTGCTGTGTACTGTATAATGGCCGTGTCTGACCGTGCAGGGACATGGGCTGATCATACCACAGCTCCTGGGCAGAGGAGGAAGCAAAAGAGAGGATACAAACAGGACAACATGGGAGCACAGCGGATTCTTATTTTGTTAGATAAAACATTACTCTGCCTGTTTTAATCACAAGAGAGAGTGTTTCTTGCCATGTCTCCCTCACTTTGAGCTCATATAAACCAATTCCATGACAAGTGAGCTCAGCATAATCCGCAGCTCCTACCTCACTGATTTGATTTATGATGAGCTCAGGGGACTGGAGACATGGCTGAAACACTCGCTCCTGTGATAAAACAGGCAGAGTAATGTTTTACCTCACAGTAAGCAGCAGCTGCAAGCCATTCCTATGTCATCTGTATAATGGCTTATTCTTTATTCCCTGGTCAAAAGATGTATTATGTGAAGACCATGTCCCTGCATGGTCAGAAACATTCATTACACCATACATAGCAGGGGCACCTTTATAAGATCACAGGGGAAAAAAATAACATCCAATTGTGTAGCTTATTATTATTACAAGATCTATTAATTAAAATCATCAAAGAATTATGCAACAACAATGCCTTCTCGACGCTTCCAACAGGAATCAACACATCAGAAAAAGAGCAATAGGGAAGCTGTATGCCGTAAAAATATACAAATTTTATTGATTACATAGTTTAAAAGAACAATTTTATGTAGGTTGAAATTCAATTAGATGGGGGTAACAGTGCAAAAGAACGCAACCGTACAAGAAAAGAGTAAAGTAATATAGCCACAACATAAAAATGTCCAAAAGATATGTTGCAAAGAATCAAGTACTTAAAGTCAAGATTTATCTATGAGCAAGATTGCTTCAATGAGGAATGTCCCAAGAATGTGTAGATATGCATAAGCCCAAATGGGGTTTTAAAGTGCTAAGTGTGTAAGGCCCTAAAAGAATTAAGCCAGTTTTTACGAAGTATAAACTAATAGCATCAGCTATATTACTAAGAAAAAGTCAATGGTAATCCATGGATACTGTACAGTCATGGCCAAAAATTTTAAGAATGAGACAAATATGAATTTTTCCAAAGTCTACTGCTTCATTTTTTCTAATGACAATTTGCATATACTCCTGAATGTCAGAGTGATCAGCTTAACAGCAATTACTGTACTTGCAAAGTCAATATTTGCCCAGAAAATGAACTTTAACCGCCAAAACACATTTCAACATCATTGCAGTCCTGCCTTAAAAGGAGCAGCTAACATCGTTTTAGTGATTGATCCATTAACACAGGTGTGGGTGTTGATGAGGACAGGGCTGGCGATCAATCAGTCATGATTAAGTAAGAATGACATCACTGGACACTTTAAAAGGAGGCTGGTGCATGGTATCATTGTTTCTCTTCAGTTAACCATGGTTATCTCTAAAGAAACAAGTGCAGCCATCATTACACTGCACAAAAATGGCCTAACAGGGAAGAGTATCACAGCTACAAAGATTGCACCTCAGTCAACAATCTATCACATCATCAAGAACTTCAAGGAGAGAGCTTCCATTGTTGTCAAAAAGGCTCCAGGGCGCCCAAGAAAGACCAGCAAGCGCCAGGACCGTATCTTAAAACTGTTTCAGCTGCGGGATCGGACTACCAGCAGTGCCGAGCTTGCTCAGGAATGGCAGCAGGCTGGTGTGAGTGCTTCTGCACGCACTGTGAGGTGGAGACGCTTTGAGCAAGGCCTGGTTTCAAGGAGGGCAGCAAAGAAGCTACTTCTCTCCAGAAAAAACATCAGGGACAGACTGATATTCTGCAAAAGGTACAGGGAGTGGACTGCTGAGGACTGGGGCAAAGTCATTCTCTCTGATGAATCCCCTTTTCGATTGTTTGGGACATCTGGAAAACAGCTTATTCGGAGAAGAAGAGGTGAGCGCTACCACCAGTCTTGTCTCATGCCAACTGTAAAGCATCCTGAAACCATTCATGTGTGGGGTTGCTTCTCAGCCAAGGGAATCGGCTCACTCACAGTCTTGCCTAAAAACACAGCCATGAATAAAGAATAGTACCAGAATGTCCTCCAAGGGCAACTTCTCCCAACCATCCAAGAGCAGTTTGGCGCCCAACAATGCCTTTTCCAGCATGATGGAGCACCTTGCCATAAAGCAAAGGTGATAATTAAATGGCTCATGGAACAAAACATAGAGATTTTGGGTCCATGGCCTGGAAACTCCCCAGATCTTAATCCCATTGAGAACTTGTGGTCAATCATCATGAGACGGGTGGACAAACAAAAAACAACAAATTCTGGCAAAATGCAAGCATTGATTATGCAAGAATGGACTGCTATAAGTCAGGATTTGGTCCAGAAGTTGATTGAGAGCATGCCAGGGAGAATTGCAGAGGTCTTGAAGAAGAAGGGTCAACACTGCAAATATTGACTTGCTGCATTAACTCATTCTAACTGTCAATATAACCTATTGGTACTCATAATATGATTGCAATTATATTTCTGTATGTGATATAAACATCAGACAAACACTAATAAAAACCAGAGGGCAGCAGATCATGTAAAAATATAATTTTGGTGTCATTCTCAAAAATTTTGGCCATGACTGTACCTTGGATGGCGCTAACACCCCGATGCGTATTTCGCGTTAGCTTTTTCAAGCTGTTTTTTTTTTACACACCTCCCCTCGAAAAGCTAACGCAAAATGCGCGTCAGGGTGTCAGCGCCATCCAAGGTACAGTACCCATGGATTACCATTGACTTTTTCTTAGTAATATAGCTGATGCTGTTAGTTTATACTTCGTAAAAACTGGCTTAATTCTTTTAGGGCCTTACACACTTAGCACTTTAACCCCTTCATGACCCAGCCTATTTTGACCTTAATGACCTGGCCGTTTTTTGCAAATCTGACCAGTGTCCCTTTATGAGGTAATAATTCAGGAACGCTTCAATGGATCCTAGCGGTTCTGAGATTGTTTTTTCGTGACATATTGGGCTTCATGTTAGTGGTAAATTTAAGTCTATAAATTCTGCATTTATTTGTGATAAAAACGGAAATTTAGCGAAAATTTTGAAAATTTCGCAATTTTCACAATTTGAATTTTTATTCTGTTAAACCAGAGCATTATGTGACACAAAATAGGTAATAAATAACATTACCCACATGTCTACTTTACATCAGCACAATTTTGGAAACACAATTTTTTTTTGCTAGGAAGTTATAAGGGTTAAAATTTGACCAGCGATTTCTCATTTTTACAACGAAATTTACAAAACCATTTTTTTAGGGACCACCTCACATTTGAAGTCACTTTGAGAGGTCTATATGGCTGAAAGTACCCAAAAGTGACACCATTCTAAAAACTGCACCCCTCAAGGTACTCAAAACCACATTCAAGAAGTTTATTAACCCTTCAGGTGCTTCACAGCAGCAGAAGCAACATGGAAGGAAAAAATTAACATTTAACTTTTTAGTCACAAAAATTATCTTTTAGCAACAATTTTTTTATTTTCCCAATGGTAAAAGGAGAAACTGAACCACGAAAGTTGTTGTCCGATTTGTTCTGAGTACGCTGATACCTCATATGTGGGGGTAAACCACTGTTTGGGCGCACGGCAGGGCTTGGAAGAGATTTGACTTTTTGAATGAAAAATTGGCTCCACTCTTTAGCGGACACCATGTCGCGTTTGGAGAGCCCCCGTGTGCCTAAACATTGGAGCTTCCCCACAAGTGACCCCGTTTTTGAAACTAGATGCCTCAAGGAACTTATCTAGATGCATAGTGAGCACTTTAAACCGCCAGGTGTTTCACGAATTAATCCGTAAAAATGAAAAAGTACTTTTTTTCACAAAAAAATTATTTTAGCCTCAATTTTTTCATTTTCACACGGGCATCAGGATAAATTGGATCCTAAAATTTGTTGGGCAATTTCTCCTGAGTACACCGATACCTCACATGTGGTGGTAAACCACTGTTTGGGCACATGGTAAGGCTTGGAAGGGAAGGAGCGGACACCATGTCGCGTTTGGAGAGCCCCTGTGTGCCTTAACATTGGGCAATAGGATAAAATGGATCCTAAAATTTGTTGGGCAATTTCTCCCGAGTACGCCGATACCTCATATGTGGGGGTAAACCACTGTTTGGGCACACGGCAAGGCTCGGAAGGGAAGGAGCGCCATTTGACTTTTTGAATGAAAAATTGGCTCCACTCTTTAGCGGACACCATGTCGCGATTGGAGAGCCCCTGTGTGCCTAAACATTGGAGCTCCCCCACAAGTGACCCCATTTTGGAAATTAGACGCCCCAAGGAACTTATCTAGATGGATAGTGAACACTTTAAACCCCCAGGTGCTTCACAAATTGATCCGAAAAAATGAAAAAGTACTTTCTTTTCACAAAAAACTTATTTTAGCCTCAATTTTTTCATTTTCACATGGGCAACAGGATAGAATGGATCCTAAAATTTGTTGGGCAATTTTTCCTGAGTGCACCGATACTTCACATGTGGGGGTAAACCACTGTTTGGGCACACGGCAGGGCTCGGAAGGGAAGGAGCGTCATTTGACTTTTTGAATGAAAAATTATCTTCATCGTTAGCGGACACCATGTCGCGTTTGGAGAGCCCCTGTGTGCCTAAACATTGGAGCTCCCCCACAAGTGACCGCATTTTGGAAATTAGACCCCCCAAGGAACTTATCTAGATGCATAGTGAGCAAACCCTCAGGTGCTTCACAAAATTGATCCGTAAAAATGAAAAAGTACTTTTTTTTCACAAAAAATTTCTTTTAGCCTCAATTTTTTCATTTCTACATGGGCAATAGGATAAAATTGATCCTAAAATTTGTTGGGCAATTTCTCCCGAGTACGCCGATACCTCATATGTGGGGGTAAACCACTGTTTGGGCACACGGCAAGGCTCGGAAGGAAAGGCGCGCCATTTGACTTTTTGTCCAATCGTCACCATGTCATGTTTGGAGAGCCCCTGGGTGCCTAAACATTGGAGCTCCCCCACAAGTGACCCCATTTTGGAAACTAGACCCCCCAAGGAACTTATCTAGATGCATATTGAGCACTTTAAAACCCCAGGTGCTTCACAGAAGTTTATAATGCAGAGCCATGAAAATAAAAAATAATTTTTCTTTCCTCAAAAATGATTTTTTAGCCCGGATTTTCCTATTTTCCCAAGGGTAACAGGAAAAATTGGACCCCAAATGTTGTTGTCCCGTTTGTCCTGAGCACGCTGATACCCCATTTGTGGGGGTAAAACACTGTTTGGGCACACGGCAGGGCTCGGAAGGGAAGGCACGCCATTTGGCTTTTTAAATGGAAAATTAGCTCCAATCATTAGCGGACACCATGTCGCGTTTGGAGAGCCCCTGTGTGCCTAAACATTGCAGCTCCCCCACAATTGACCCCATTTTAGAAACTAGACCCCCAATGGAACTTATGTAGATGTGTGGTGAGCACTTTGAACCCCCAAGTGCTTCACAGAAGTTTATAACGCAGAGCCATGAAAATAAAAAATAATTTTTCTTTTCTCAAAAATGATATTTTAGCCTGCAATTTTTTATTTTCCCAAGGGTAACAGGAGAAATTTGACCCCAAAAGTTGTTGTACAGTTTCTCCTGAGTACGCTGATACCCCATATGTGGGGGTAAACCACTGTTTGGGCACACGTCGGGGTTCGGAAGGGAAGTAGTGACGTTTTGAAATGCAGACTTTGATGGAATGCTCTGCGGGCAACACGTTGCGTTTGCAGAGCCCCTGATGTGGCTAAACAGTATAAACCCCGGAGAAGTGACCCCATTTTGGAAACTAGACCCCCAAAGGAACTTATCTAGATGTGTGTTGAGCACTTTGAACCCCCAAGTGCTTCACAGAAGTTTATAACGCAGAGCCGTGAAAATAATAAATATGTTTTCTTTCCTCAAAAATAATATTTTAGCCCAGAATTTTTTATTTTCCCAAGGGTAACAGGAAAAATTTGACCCCAAAAGTTGTTGTCCAGTTTCTCCTGAGTATGCTGATACCCCATATGTGGGGGTAAACCACTGTTTGAGCACACGTCGGGGTTCGAAAGGGAAGTAGTGACGTTTTGAAATGCAGACTTTGATGAAATGCTCTGCGGGCGTCACGTTGCGTTTGCAGAGCCCCTGATGGGCCTAAACAGTAGAAACTCCCCACAAGTGACCCCATTTTGGAAACTAGACCCCCAAAGGAACTTATCTAGATGTGTGGTGAGTACTTTGAACCCCCAAGTGCTTCACAGAAGTTTATAACGCAGAGCCATGAAAATAATATATGTTTTCTTTCCTCAAAAATAATTTTTTAGCTCAGAATTTTTTAATTTTCCCAAGGGTAACAGGAGAAATTTGACCCAAAGAATTGTTGTCCAGTTTCTCCTGAGTACGCTGATACCCCATATGTGGGGGTAAACCACTGTTTGGGCACATGCCGGGGCTCGGAAGTGACGTAGTGATGTTTTGAAATGCAGACTTTGATGGAATGCTCTGCGGGCAACACGTTGCTTTTGCAGAGCCCCTGATGTGGCTAAACAGTAAAAAAAAAACAGAAGTGACCCCATTTTGGAAACTAGACCCCCAAAGGAACTTATCTAGATGTGTGTTGAGCACTTTGAACCCCTAAGTGCTTCACAGAAGTTTATAACGCAGAGCCGTTAAAATAATAAATACGTTTTCTTTCCTCAAAAATAATATTTTAGCCCAGAATTTTTTATTTTCCCAAGGGTAACAGGAGAAATTTGACAGCAAAAGTTGTTTTCCAGTTTCTCCTGAGTATGCTGATACCCCATATGTGGGGTAAACCACTGTTTGGGCAAATGCCGGGGCTCAGAAGTGAAGTAGTGACGTTTTGAAATGCAGACTTTGTTGGAATGCTCTGCGGGCATCATGTTGCGTTTGCAGAACCCCTGATGTGCCTAAACAGTAGAAACTCCCCAGAAGTGACCCCATTTTGAAAACTAGACCCCCAAAGTAACTTATCTAGATGTGTGGTGAGCACTTTGAACCCCCAAGTCCTTCACAGAAGTGTATAACGTAGAGCTGTGAAAATAAAAAATCATTTTTCTTACCTCAAAAATAATTTTTTAGCCCACAATTTTTTTATTTTCCCAAGGGTTACAGGAGAAGTTGGACCCCAAAAGTTGTTGTCCAGTTTCTCCTGAGTACGGTAGTACCCCATATGTGGGGGTAAACCACTGTTTGGGCACACGTCGGGGCTCGGAAGGGAGAGAGCACCATTTGACTTTTTCAATGCAAGATTGGCTGGAATCAATGGTGGCGCCATGTCGCGTTTGGAGACCCCCTGATGTGCCTAAACAGTGGAAACCCCTCAATTCTAACTCCAACACTAACCCCAACACCCCCCTAACCCTTATCCCAACCCTAACCCCAACCCTAACCCCAACACACCCCTAACCCTAGTCTTAACCCTAATTCCAACCCTAACTCTAATTCCAACCCTAACCCTAAGGCTATGTGCCCATGTTGCGGATTTGTGTGGGGATTTTTCCGCACCGTTTTTGAAAAATCTGCAGGTAAAATGCACTGCGCTTTACCTGCGGATTTACCGCGGATTTCCAGTGTTTTTTGTGTGGATTTCACCTGCGGATTCCTATTATGGAGCAGGTGTAAAACGCTGCGGAATCCGCACAAAGAATTGACATGCTGCGGAAAATACAACGCAGCGTTTCCGCGCTGTACTTTCCGCACCATGGGCAGAGCGGATTTGGTTTTCCATAGGTTTATGTGGTACTGTAAACGTAATGGAAAACTGCTACGAATCCGAAGCGACCAATCCGCTACGGATCCGCAGCCAAATCCGCACCGTGTGCACATAGCCTAATTATAACCCTAATTCCAACTCTAGCCCTAATTATAACCCTAACCTTAATTGTAACCCTAACCCTAACTCTAATTCTAACCCTAGCCCTAAGTGCAACCCTAGCCCTAAGTGCAACCCTAAGTGCAACCCTATCTCTAAGTGCAACCCTAACCCTAAGTGCAACCCTAAGTGCAACCCTAACCCTAAGTGCAATCCTAGCCCTAAGTGCAACCCTAGCTCTAAGTGCAACCCTAGCTCTAAGTGCAACCCTAGCCCTAAGTGCAACCCTAGCCCTAAGTGCAACCCTAGCCCTAAGTGCAACCCTAACCCTAAGTGCAACCCTAAGTGCAACCCTAACCCTAAGTGCAATCCTAGCCCTAAGTGCAATCCTAGCCTTAAGTGCAACCCTAGCCCTAAGTGCAACCCTAGCCCTAAGTGCAACCCTAACCCTAAGTGCAACCCTAACCCTAAGTGCAACCCTAACCCTAGGTGCAACCCTAAGTGCAACCCTAACCTTAAGTGCAACCCTAAGTGCAACCCAATTCCTAAGTGCAACCCTAACCCTAAGTGCAACCCTAATGCTAAGTGCAATCCTAAGTGCAACCCAATCCCTAAGTGCAACCCTAACCCTAAGTGCAATCCTAAGTGCAACCCTATCTCTAAGTGCAACCCTATCTCTAAGTGCAACCCTAACCCTAAGTGCAACCATAAGTGCAACTCTAACCCTAAGTGCAACCCAATCCCTAAGTGCAACCCTAACCCTAAGTGCAACCCTATCTCTAAGTGCAACCCTATCTCTAAGTGCAACCCTAACCCTAAGTGCAACCCTAACCCTAAGTGCAACCCTATCCCTAAGTGCAACCCTAAGTGCAACCCAATCCCTAAGTGCAACCCTAACCCTAAGTGCAACCCTAAGTGCAACCCTAACCCTAAGTGCAACCCTAACCCTAAGTGCAACCCTAACCCTACCCCTAACCCTAACAGAAAAACAAAAATAAATATATTTTCTGCATTTTATTATTTTTCCTACCTATGGGGGGATAAAGGGGGGGTTTATTTACTATTTTTTTTATTTTGATCGCTGTGATAGAACCTATCACAGCAATCAATCAAAATGTACAGGGAACGAATCTGCCGGCCGGCAGATTTGGCGGCTACAGTGCACATGCGCCCGCCATTTTCCAAGATGGCGGCGCCCATGCGAGAAGACCGAGGACACCGGGAGGGATACCGGGACTAGGTAAGTATGGGGGGGTGAAATCGGACAGCAGGTGGTGGGGGGGGGGCAGAGGGGAGGACGGGGGAGGGTCGGAGGGGAGAGGAAGGCGCTTAGGACAGGATGGAGTGGTAGGGAACACTGACGGCGGCTGCAGATCGCCGCCATCAGTCGGTGGGGGGGCCAGATCGGGGTCTCCAGCCATGGCCGATGCTATTGCAGCATCGGCCATGGCTGGATTGTAATATTTCACCAGTTTTTTAGGTTAAATATTACAAATCGCTCTGATTGGCAGTTTCACTTACAACAGCCAATCAGAGCGATCGTAGCCACGGGGGGAGGGGGGATGAAGCTAAAGTACCACTCCCCCTGTCCCTGCAGATTGGGTGAAATTGGAGTTAACCCTTTCACCCGGCCTGCAGGGACGCGATCATTCTGTGACACAGCAAATGCGTCACAGGTCGGACTGGCACCGACTTTCATGACGCATACGCTGTGTCACAGGTCGGGAAGGGGTTAAAACGCCATTTGGGCTTATGCATATCTGCACATTCTTGGGACATTCCCCATTGAAGCAATCTTGCTCATACATAAATCTTGACTTTAAGTCAAGTCAAGTTAAGTATCTTTTGGACATTTTTATGCTGTGGCTATATTACTTTACTGTGGTACTGTGATTTCTTGTACGGTTGCGTTCTTTTGCACTGTTACCCCCATCTAATTGAATTTTGACCTACATATAGTTGTTCTTTTAAACTATGTAATCAGTAAAATTTGTATATTTTTACTGCATACAGCTTCCCTATTGCTCTTTTCTGATCTATTAATTAAAATGAATTTTGCCTGTGGGGCAACTTTTTATTTTTTTAAACAAACCTTTTTACATCAAACGGATTTGTTTTTTTGTAGAGATCCAGCCAGCTGGTGACATGGAAGCTGGCTCCAATCTATATGTAAAATATGGAAGATTACTTCATGCTATATGATCATAACTTTCAATGTGGGGGTTTCAGAGTAAAAGCTATGTTGTGGAATTATCGCTAGCAAACATTCATACCATTGGTTTCTTGCAATCTGCTTTATCTTCGTGATCTACACAATGTTCAGCAATGGCGGAAAGTTCTTGAACCAGTTTCATGTGTTGTTGAAGTGAACATTTCTGGAAGTTCTGAGCGGTCATAACAAGCAGTCTACAAAATAATAGTATGAAGTTAATGACTCAAAATGGCAGCACATTAAATGCATCAGCTTTGAATACTTCTTTATTCTTATGATTGTTGCTACTATTGCATATACAGTGGGGCAAAAAAGTATTTAGTCAGTCAGCAATAGTGCAAGTTCCACCACTTAAAAAGATGAGAGGCATCTGTAATTTACATCATAGGTAGACCTCAACTATGGGAGACAAACTGAGAAAAAAAAATCCAGAAAATCACATTGTCTGTTTTTTTATCATTTTTTTTGCATATTATGGTGGAAAATAAGTATTTGGTCAGAAACAAACAATCAAGATTTCTGGCTCTCACAAACCTGTAACTTCTTCTTTAAGAGTCTCCTCTTTCCTCCACTCATTACCTGTAGTAATGGCACCTGTTTAAACTTGTTATCAGTATAAAAAGACACCTGTGCACACCCTCAAACAGTCTGACTCCAAACTCCACTATGGTGAAGACCAAAGAGCTGTCAAAGGACACCAGAAACAAAATTGTAGCCCTGCACCAGGCTGGGAAGACTGAATCTGCAATAGCCAACCAGCTTGGAGTGAAGAAATCAACAGTGGGAGCAATAATTAGAAAATGAAAGACATACAAGACCGCTGATAATCTCCCTCGATCTGGGGCTCCACGCAAAATCCCACCCCGTGGGGTCAGAATGATCACAAGAACGGTGAGCAAAAATCCCAGAACCACGCGGGGGGACATAGTGAATGAACTGCAGAGAGCTGGGACCAATGTAACAAGGCCTACCATAAGTAACACACTACGCCACCATGGACTCAGATCCTGCAGTGCCAGACGTGTCCCACTGCTTAAGCCAGTACATGTCCGGGCCCGTCTGAAGTTTGCTAGAGAGCATTTGGATGATCCAGAGGAGTTTTGGGAGAATGTCCTATGGTCTGATGAAACCAAACTGGAACTGTTTGGTAGAAACACAACTTGTCGTGTTTGGAGGAAAAAGAATACTGAGTTGCATCCATCAAACACCATACCTACTGTAAAGCATGGTGGTGGAAACATCATGCTTTGGGGCTGTTTCTCTGCAAAGGAGCCAGGACGACTGATCCGGGTACATGAAAGAATGAATGGGGCCATGTATCGTGAGATTTTGAGTGCAAACCTCCTTCCATCAGCAAGGGCATTGAAGATGAAACGTGGCTGGGTCTTTCAACATGACAATGATCCAAAGCACACCGCCAGGGCAACGAAGGAGTGGCTTCGTAAGAAGCATTTCAAGGTCCTGGAGTGGCCTAGCCAGTCTCCAGATCTCAACCCTATAGAAAACCTTTGGAGGGAGTTGAAAGTCCGTGTTGCCAAGCGAAAAGCCAAAAATATCACTGCTCTAGAGGAGATCTGCATGGAGGAATGGGCCAACATACCAACAACAGTGTGTGGCAACCTTGTGAAGACTTACAGAAAACGTTTGACCTCTGTCATTGCCAACAAAGGATATATTACAAAGTATTGAGATTAAATTTTGTTTCTGACCAAATACTTATTTTCCACCATAATATGCAAATAAAATGATAAAAAAACAGACAATGTGATTTTCTGGATTTTTTTTCCTCAGTTTGTCTCCCATAGTTGAGGTCTACCTATGATGTAAATTACAGACGCCTCTCATCTTTTTAAGTGGTGGAACTTGCACTATTGCTGACTGACTAAATACTTTTTTGCCCCACTGTATATTTGCAGTATGAAACCCAGGAGGGTGTACATTTATATGAAAATTATTATTGTTATTCAGACTAATGGGACACAAATACTATGTTTCCTCTATGGCATACTAAAAAGAAACTTAACAACATTTCCTAGTTTTTAGTAGATTGCAAATGAGTCAATTATCATAATTCCTGGTGGGCAGTGTAGGACAAGCCCATTAGTAGAGACAAATTAAATGATGAGATGTATAAAGGCCATATAATTTACCGTAATGCCTAATTTTGCTGCCCACATTCACCCTGCTTCAATGATTATTTTAGGTTCCCATAATACAGTGGATAAATTATGCAAAGCTAAAAAGATAGAAAACTGTGGAAAAACAGATCACAAATACTTACATGTGTTTAAAGTTGTCTGGGCCGAGAGTAATATACATGCTACCAATGAGCCTGGGATGATGCTCTAGACAAAATGAAAAGACAGGGAAGAATATAAATATACATTTCATGCAAATTATAATTCTCATTAGTGGAAAAGTAGACATTTGGCACATATAAACAGAGATAACTTAAAATATCTAAAATGTCTTAGTCTTTATGAGAAGTTCATAAAATAACGAACCAGTGCTGGTGACATGTTAAGAACTGACGCGTTTTTGGCAACAGCCATTAGTCCCATTACTGTGAAGATAAATTTGCATCAACCCTTAAGATAATAACAAAATACAATACATAGTATTGACTACAAAACTTGTAAAATTGTACATGTGGTCTTTTCAAGATGTAATGTAACAGTATAAAACTCCAGAGAATAGATGGAAGTTTAGTATAAAAAGTGAACAAACTTTATTTTATATCCATGCAAACAATTTAAAAACAAGCGCATGTCAAGTAATGAGAGTGCTAACAACACAAAAGACACCAGATATTGAAGGTCTACAGCACAATAATTAATGTGTCAGAGTGGGACACTCTCATTACATGACATGTGCTTGTTTTTAAATTGTTTGTATGGATATAAAATAAAGTTTGTTCACTTTTTATACTAAACTTCCATCTGTTCTCCAGAGTTTTATATGGCTAATTTATGGAAGTATATGTTACTATTTGGTGGCTAAAAGCAGTCACAAAATGAATCTGGAAATGTTGATATTTGTAATGTAACAGTGCAGCACATATTATTTTCTGTGTGTTGGACAAAGAATAGTTGAGTGAAGTTTTGTTTGTCATTGATAATAATTACATATTGGTTAGTACTTAGTACAATCCTCACTTACCTGCATCCCTCTTTTGCAAATGTCTTGACTCAGTTGCTATCGTGCAGAGGAGCACACAAATCAGAGTGACCCACTTCATGGCTGCAGCTCTTTGGGGAGGACCTCTCAGAAGCCTGGAGAATATGTGAAAATCTTGTGAAAGACTGGTTCTGTAAATTATTAATATTTACCTTGTGATTGAAATAGGGGGATGGCAAAAACACACTTTGCTTGTTTTTTGTTTGTTTGTAAATTAGGTTGATATTGGCACCCATCTCTTTAAAAGTCCTTGTATATCAGGTAGATGTCCACAGATGAACTACATCAGTCTTATGTTATTACTCAATGAAACTACAAACAAAAGGTTAAGTAAAGTGATCCCTGATTATGACAGCTCCTCAGGCTCTGTTCATTGTCTACTCCAAATGTGAACAAAGGTAAAATAATAAAAAAGACATAATACTTTTATGTTGTTCCTCTATATTTTACTCATATATCCAGTGGTTTGAGAAAGTATTTACCCCCCTTGACTTTTTTTTTTGTTTATCTACCTCACAACCTGGAATTTCACTGGTTATTTTAAGGGTTTGCATCAGTTCATGTAAAGTATATGCCTACAACTGTGAATTTTTTTTTATTGTGAACCAAACAACAAATAGGACAAAATAGCTGAAAACTTCAGTATGTATAACTATTCACCCCCAGTATTTTGTAGCACTTCCTAGAAAGTCAAATACTTCTCCATGAGCAAAACTGCTCTAGCTCATTCAAGTTAGGTGTTTTTCTATGTGAACAGCAATCATCAAGTCCGACCACAGATTGTCATTTGGATTACGGTGTGGGCTTTGACTAGGTCACTCCAAAACATTTAAACTTTTCCCCTTAAACCACTGGAGTGATGATTTAGCAGTATGCTTTGGGTCACTGTCTTCTTCAAAGGTGAATTTCAATCCCATTTCAAAAAACTGATCGTCACATCCAAACATAGACTAAGTGTGAACAGGTGCTGAACCCAGAGTCGCCAACTCGTTTATAGTCAAGTAAATAAGGCAGCACACTGCAGCGCTAAAACATGTAAACATGAAACACGAAAATTGAACTGCATTACTGCACTAGAAATATGAAAAATGAGAGCGTTTGGCGCATAAAAATGGCCAATTTTATGTGTACCTGGTAGCCACTTTACGGCATCTCTCTTATATCAGGTCCTACACTTGCCTTTCCTCGCTGAGAATACACGTCTCCATCTGAATGGGTACCTGTGAAACCTCTTCTTAGACTGGAATTCTCTCTCTCTCTGTGGAGGGGTATTGGACCTGCTGTAATTAAAACACCTGTGGCTAGGAGGCGGAGTGCTCGATCAGAAGGCTAAAGAATACATTTCCAAAAAACTGATCATCACATCCAAACATAGACTAAGTGTGAACAGGTGCTGAACCCAGTGTCGCCAACTCGTATATAGTCAAGTAAATAAGGCAGCACACTGCAGCGCTAAAACATGCAAACATGAAACACGAAAATTGAACTGCATTACTGCACTAGAAATATGAAAAATGAGAGCGTTTAGCAAATAAAAATAGCCAATTTTATGTGTACCTGGTAGCCACTTTACGGCATCTCTCTTATACCAGGTCCTACACTTGCCTTTCCTAGCTGAGAATAAACGTCTCCATCTGAATGGGTACCTGTGATACCTCTTCTTAGACTGAAATTCTCTCTCTCTGTGGAGGGGTATTGGACCTGCTGTAATTAAAACACCTGTGGCTAGGAGGCGGAGTGCTCGATCAGAAGGTTAAAGAATACATTTCAAAAAACTGATCGTCACATCCAAACATAGACTAAGTGTGAACAGGTGCTGAACCCAGAGTCGCCAACTCGTATATTGTCAAGTAAATAAAGCAGCACACTGCAGCGCTAAAACATTCAAACATGAAACAAGAAAATTGAACTGCATTACTGCACTAGAAATATGAAAAATGAGAGCGTTTAGCGCATAAAAATGGCCAATTTTATGTGTACCTGGTAGCCACTTTACAGCATCTCTCTTATACCAGGTCCTACATTTGCCTTTCCTCGCTGAGAATAAACATCTCCATCTGAATGGGTACCTGTGAAACCTCTTCTTAGACTGAAATTCTCTCTCTCTCTGGAGGGGTATTGGACCTGCTGTAATTAAAACACCTGTGGCTAGGAGGCGGAGTGCTCGATCAGAAGGCTAAAGAATACATTTCAAAAAACTGATTGTCGCATCCAAACATAGACTAAGTGTGAACAGGTGCTGAACCCAGAGTCGCCAACTCGTATATAGTCAAGTAAATAAGGCAGCACTGATGTGAATTCCGCTCTTGGGCTCCCTCCGGTGGTTGTAAGTGGCACTTTTGTGAGTTCTGCTCTTGGGCTCCCTCCGGTGGTTTTAAGTGGTATGGCTGCTTCTAGTGTTGTGTTGAGCTTAGGGACTGCGGTCAGTACAGGTACCACCTCCTTCAGAGCTTGTCCCATGTTGCTCCTAAACCACCAGTTCATAACAGTACAAGTGGCCAAAAATGAATTAAATGCATCTCAAAAGAAGGAAAAAAAAATTCTGAGCCATTTTTTTTTCTGTGCTCTGTTTTGTCTTTTTTTTTCCTCTTGATCTCTGGGTGGTTCAGGATTTATGCTCTGGCATGGATGTTCAGGGTTTATTTTCTCGTGTGGATCAACTTGCTGCAAGAGTACAGAGTATCCAAGATTATGTTGTCCAGACTCCGGCTTTGGAGCCTAAAATTCCTACTCCTGATTTGTTTTTTGGGGACAGATCCAAGTTTTTGAACTTTAAAAATAACTGCAAATTGTTTTTTGCTTTGAAACCCCGTTCTTCTGGTGATCCCATTCAGCAAGTTAAAATCATCATATCCTTGCTGCGTGGTGACCCTCAGGACTGGGCATTCTCCCTTGAATCAGGGGATCCGGCATTGCTGAATGTAGACGCATTTTTTCAAGCGCTCGGATTATTGTATGACGAACCTAATTCTGTGGATCATGCAGAAAAAACCCTGTTGGCCCCGTGTCAAGGTCAGGAAGCGGCAGAATTATACTGCCAGAAATTTAGGAAATGGTCTGTGCTCACTAAATGGAATGAGGATGCTCTGGCTGCTATTTTCAGAAAAGGTCTTTCTGAAGCCCTTAAAGATGTTATGGTGGGCTTCCCTACGCCTGCTGGTTTGAGCGAATCTATGTCTCTAGCCATTCAGATTGATCGGCGTCTGCGCGAGCGCAAAGCTGTGCACTATATGGCAGTGTCCTCTGAGCAGAGTCCTGAGCCTATGCAGTGTGATAGGATTTTGACTAGAACAGAACGGCAGGAATTCAGACGTCAGAATAGGCTGTGTTTTTACTGTGGTGATTCTGCTCATGTTATTTCTGATTGCCCTAAGCGTACTAGGAGAGTCGCTAGGTCTGTTACCATCAGTACTGTACAGCCTAAATTTCTTTTATCTGTGACCCTGATTTGCTCATTGTCGTCCTTTTCTGTCATGGCGTTTGTGGATTCAGGCGCTGCCCTGAACTTAATGGACTTAGAATTCGCCAGGTGCTGTGGTTTTTCCTTGCAGCATTTGCAGAGCCCTATTCCTTTGAGGGGCATTGATGGTACACCATTGGCCAAGGATAAACCTCAGTACTGGACGCAAATGACCATTTTGGCTCCAGCACATCAGGAAGATTGCCGTTTTCTGGTGTTGCATAACCTGCATGATTTTGTTGTACTGGGTTTTCCATGGTTACAGGAACATAATCCGGTGCTGAATTGGAAATCTATGTCTGTGACTAGTTGGGGTTGTCAAGGGGTACATAGTGATGTTACTTTGATGTCAATTTCCTCTTCCCCCTCTTCTGAGGTCCCTGAGTTTTTGTCGGATTTCCAGGATGTATTTGATGAGCCCAAGTCCAGTTCCCTTCCTCCACATAGGGACTGTGATTGTGCCATTAACTTGATTCCAGGTTGTAAGTTCCCTAAGGGCCGACTTTTCAATCTGTCTGTGCCAGAGCATGCCACCATGCGGAGTTATGTTAAGGAATCTTTGGAGAAGGGGCATATTCGGCCGACTTCGTCACCATTGGGAGCGGGTTTCTTTTTTGTTGCTAAAAAGGATGGCTCCTTGAGACCCTGTATTGATTATCGTCTTCTTAATAAGATCACGGTCAAATTCCAATACCCCTTGCCTTTGCTTACTGATTTGTTTGCTCAGATTAAGGGGGCTAGTTGGTTTACTAAGATTGACCTCCGAGGGGCATATAATCTTGTTCATATTAAACAGGGTGACGAATGGAAAACTGTATTTAATACGCCCGAAGGCCATTTTGAATACCTCGTGATGCCATTCGGGCTCTCTAATGCTCCATCTGTGTTCCAATCTTTTATGCATGATATTTTCCGCAATTATCTTGATAAATTCATGGTTGTATATTTGGATGATATTTTGATTTTTTCCGATGATTGGGAGTCTCATGTGAAGCAGGTCAGGATGGTATTCCAGATCCTTCGTGATAATGCTTTATTTGTGAAGGGGTCTAAGTGCCTATTCGGAGTTCAGAAGGTCTCTTTTTTGGGTTTTATTTTTTCTCCCTCGTCTATGGAAATGGATCCTGTTAATGTCCAAGCTATTCATGACTGGATTCAACCCACATCTGTGAAGAGCCTTGAAAAATTTTTGGGCTTTGCTAATTTCTATCGCCGTTTCATTGCCAACTTTTCCAGTGTGGTTAAGCCCCTTACTGATTTGACGAAGAAAGGCGCTGATGTGACGAATTGGTCCTCTGCGGCTGTTGAGGCCTTTCGGGAGCTTAAACGCCGATTTACTTCTGCCCCTGTGTTGCGTCAGCCGGATGTTTCTCTTCCTTTTCAGGTTGAGGTTGACGCTTCTGAGATTGGGGCAGGGGCCGTTTTGTCTCAGAGGGATTCTGATGGTTCTTTGATGAAACCGTGTGCTTTTTTTCCCAGAAAGTTTTCGCCTGCGGAACGCAATTATGATGTGGGCAATCGGGAGTTGTTGGCTATGAAGTGGGCATTTGAGGAGTGGCGACATTGGCTTGAGGGAGCTAAGCACCGCGTTGTGGTCTTGACTGATCATAAGAATCTGATTTACCTCGAGTCGGCCAAGCGGCTGAATCCTAGACAGGCTCGATGGTCCCTGTTTTTCTCCCGTTTTGATTTTGTGGTCTCATATCTTCCGGGATCTAAGAATGTTAAGGCTGATGCCCTCTCTAGGAGCTTTTTGCCTGATTCTCCTGGAGTCCTTGAGCCGGTTGGCATTCTTAAGGAAGGGGTGATTCTTTGTGCCATCTCCCCTGATTTGCGGGGGGTGCTTCAGGAATTTCAGGCTGATAAGCCTGACCGCTGTCCAGTGGGGAAACTGTTTGTTCCTGATAGATGGACAAGTAAGGTAATTTCTGAGGTTCATTGTTCAGTGTTGGCTGGTCATCCTGGGATTTTTGGTACCAGAGATTTGGTTGCTAGGTCCTTTTGGTGGCCTTCCTTGTCGCGCGATGTGCGTGCTTTTGTACAGTCCTGTGGGACTTGCGCCCCAGCCAAGCCTTGTTGTTCCCGCGCTAGTGGGTTGCTTTTGCCTTTGCCGGTTCTTGAGAGGCCCTGGATGCATATTTCCATGGATTTTATTTCGGATCTTCCTGTTTCCCAGAAGATGTCTGTTATCTGGGTTGTTTGTGACCGGTTCTCTAAAATGGTCCATCTGGTACCTTTGCCTAAATTGCCTTCCTCCTCAGATTTGGTTCCATTGTTTTTTCAGCATGTGGTTCATTTGCATGGCATTCCAGAGAATATTGTGTCTGACAGAGGTTCTCAGTTTGTCTCTAGGTTTTGGCGGGCCTTTTGTGCTAGGATGGGCATTGATTTGTCTTTTTCTTCGGCGTTTCATCCTCAGACTAATGGCCAAACTGAGCGAACTAATCAGACCTTGGAAACCTATTTAAGATGCTTTGTGTCTGCTGATCAGGATGATTGGGTGGCTTTCTTGCCGTTGGCCGAGTTTGCCCTTAATAATAGGGCTAGTTCGGCTACTTTGGTTTCACCTTTCTTTTGTAATTTTGGTTTTCATCCTCGTTTTTCTTCGGGGCAGGTTGAGCCTTCTGATTGTCCTGGTGTGGATTCTGTGGTGGACAGGCTGCAGCAGATTTGGACTCATGTGGTGGACAATTTGACGTTGTCTCAGGAAAAGGCTCAACGTTTTGCTAACCGCCGTCGGTGTGTTGGTCCCTGGCTTCGTGTGGGGGATTTGGTTTGGTTGTCTTCTCATCATGTTCCTATGAAGGTTTCTTCCCCTAAGTTTAAGCCTCGGTTTATTGGTCCTTATAAGATTTCTGAAATTATCAATCCGGGGTCTTTTCGTTTGGCTCTTCCAGCCTCTTTTGCCATTCATAATGTTTTCCATAGATCTTTGTTGCGGAGATATGTGGTGCCCGTTGTTCCCTCGGTTGATCCTCCTGCCCCGGTGTTGGTTGAGGGAGAGTTGGAATATGAGGTTGAGAAAATTTTGGATTCTCGTTTTTCGAGGCGGAGGCTTCAGTATCTTGTCAAGTGGAAGGGTTATGGCCAGGAGGATAATTCTTGGGTTGTTGCCTCCGATGTCCATGCCACCGATTTGGTTTGTGCTTTTCACTTGGCTCGTCCTGATCGGCCTGGGGGCTCTGGTGAGGATTCGGTGACCCCTCCTCAAGGGGGGGTACTGTTGTGAATTCCGCTCTTGGGCTCCCTCCGGTGGTTGTAAGTGGCACTTTTGTGAGTTCTGCTCTTGGGCTCCCTCCGGTGGTTTTAAGTGGTATGGCTGCTTCTTGGATTTAGCAGTCTGCAGCTGCTTCCACTGATTGTCTTTCTGCTCGGCTATTTATGCCTGGCTCTTCCCTTCAGCTAGTGCCACTTGTCAATGGTTCCTGGTTGGATTCACATCTCTCTTGGATTTCCCTGATATCCTGACCAGTTCAGCAAAGTTAAGTCCTTGCTTTGCTCTTTTCTGTCCACATGTTGTGGACTTATTCGTTCAGTGCATTCTATGTTTTGTCCAGCTTGTTAGTATGGATTAATTCTGTTAAGCTGGAAGCTCTGGGAAGCAGATTTACTCTCCACACCTTTAGTCAGGTGTGGAGATTTTTGTAAACTCATTTTTCATATTTCTAGTGCAGTAATGCAGTTCAATTTTCGTGTTTCATGTTTGCATGTTTTAGCGCTGCAGTGTGCTGCCTTATTTACTTGACTATATATGAGTTGGTGACTCTGGGTTCAGCACCTGTTCACACTTAGTCTATGTTTGGATGTGACGATCAATTTTTTGAAATGTATTCTTTAGCCTTCTGATCGAGCACTCCGCCTCCTAGCCACAGGTGTTTTAATTACAGCAGGTCCAATACCCCTCCACAGAGAGAGAGAATTTCAGTCTAAGAAGAGGTTTCACAGGTACCCATTTAGATGGAGACGTTTATTCTCAGCGAGGAAAGGCAAGTGTAGGACCTGGTATAAGAGAGAAGCCGTAAAGTGGCTACCAGGTACACATAAAATTGGCCATTTTTATGCGCTAAATGCTCTCATTTTTCATATTTCTAGTGCAGTAATGCAGTTCAATTTTCGTGTTTCATGTTTGCATGTTTTAGCGCTGCAGTGTGCTGCCTTATTTACTTGAATTTCAATCCCAGTCACAAATCACTGACAGACTGAAACAGGTTTTTCTCAAGAATATCCCTGTATTTCGCACCATCCATCTTCCCCTCAACTCAGACCATTTTCCCTGTCCCTCCTGTTGAAAAACACCCCCAAAGCATGATGCTGCCATCACCATGTTTCTCTGCGGTGATAGTGTTTTTGAGGTGATAAGCTGTGTTGATTTGAAATAGAAATAGCGTTTACCTTGGTGGCCAAAAAGTTTTGGTCTCAGCATTTTCCTCCATACATTTGTGGTGTCTCCCACATGTCCTTTGGCAAACTCAAAACGAGCCTTACAATTATTCTAAGTAAAGTTTTTTTTTTTCTCCACTCTTCCATAAAGGCCACCTCTATAGAGTGTACGGCTTTTTGTGGTCATATGGAGAGATACTCCAGTCTCTGCTTTTAAACTCTGCAGCTCCTTCTGGGTTACCTTTGGTCTCCGTGCTGCTTCTCTGATTAATGCCCTCCTTGTCTGGGCTGAGAGTTTTGGTGGGCAGCCATCTCTTGGCAGGTTTGTTGTGGCACCATGTTATTTCCATTTGATGATAATGGATTTGATGGTGCTCTGAGATTGGGTTACTTTTTTTATAACCCAACCCTAACTTGTACTTCTGAACAATTTTGTCCCTTAAGGTACCTTCACACTGAGCACCTTTACAATGAGAACGACAACGATCCGTGATGTTGCAGCGTCCTGGATAGCGATCTCGTTGTGTTTGACACGCAGCAGCGATCTGGATCCCGCTGTGACATCGCTGGTCAGAGGTGTATCTAGCTCCTCCTGCACCCGGGGCAAAAGATCAGTTTGGCGCCCCCCCCTCAGATTTCTGCCCCCTATAATCTCCTCAGATTTCTTCTGCCCCCATAATGTGCTCAGATTTCTTCTGCCCCCATAATGTCCTGATTCCTGCCTCCATCCCCTCCCTTCCCGGGTGCAGTTGCATGTGATGGAGAAATCTGAGTAACACATGGGGGGGATGGGGCAGAAATCAGGACATTAAGGGGGCAGAAGAAATCTGAGCACATTATGGGGGCAGAAATCAGGACATTGCACCCATCCAGCCCCATGGCCTTGTTTCAGTCCTCACATAGTAGTATATAGCACAGCCCACATAGTGGTATATAGGACAGCCCAAACAGTAGTATACAGCACAGCCCACACAGTAGTATACAGCACAGCCCACACAGTAGTATACAGCACAGCCCACACAGTAGTATACAACACAGCCCACACAGTAGTATATACAGCACAGCCCACGCAGTAGTATACAGCACAGCCCACACAGTAGTATACAGCACTGCCCACATAGTAGTATACAGCACAGCCCACGTTGTAGTATACAGCACAGCCCACATAGTAGTATACAGCACTGCCCACGTAGTATATAGCAGCCCAAGTAGTATATAACACAGCCCACGTAGTACAGTCATGGCCAAAATTTTTGAGAATGACACTAAAATTATATTTTCACATGATCTGCTGCCCTCTGGTTTTTATTATTGTTTGTCTGATGTTTATATCACATACAGAAATATAACTGCAATCATATTATGAGTACCAATAGGTTATATTGACAGGTAGAATTAGTTAATGCACCAAGTCAATATTTGCAGTGTTGACCCTTCTTCTACAAGACCTCTGCAATTCTCCATGGCATGCTCTCAATCAACTTCTGGACCAAATCCTGACTGATAGCAGTCCATTCTTGCATAATCAATGCTTGCATTTTGCCAGAATTTGTTGGTTTTTGTTTGTCCACCCGTCTCTTGATGATTGACCACAAGTTCTCAATGGGATTAAGATCTGGGGAGTTTACAGGCCATGGACCCAAAATCTCTATGTTTTGTTCCATGAGCCATTTAGTTATCACCTTTGCTTTATGGCAAGGTGCTCCATCATGCTGGAAAAGGCATTGCTGGGCGCCAAACTGCTCTTGGACGGTTGGGAGAAGTTGCTCTTGGAGAACATTCTGGTACCATTCTTTATTCGTGGCTGTGTTTTTAGGCAAGACTGTGAGTGAGCCGATTCCCTTGGTTGAGAAGCAACCCCACACATGAATGGTTTCAGGATGCTTTACAGTTGGCATGAGACAAGACTGGTGGTAGCGCTCATCTCTTCTTCTCCGAATAAGCTGTTTTCCAGATGTCCCAAACAATCGAAAAGGGGATTCATCAGAGAAAATGACTTTGCCCCAGTCCTCAGCAGTCCACTCCCTGTACCTTTTGCAGAATATCAGTCGGTCCCTGATGTTTTTTCTGGAGAGAAGTGGCTTCTTTGCTGCCCTCCTTGAAACCAGGCCTTGCTCAAAGAGTCTCCGCCTCACAGTGCGTGCAGAAGCACTCACACCAGCCTGCTGCCATTCCTGAGCAAGCTCGGCACTGCTGGTAGTCTGATCCCACAGCTGAAACAGTTTTAAGATACGGTCCTGGCGCTTGCTGGTCTTTCTTGGGCGCCCTGGAGCCATTTTGACAACAATGGAAGCTCTCTCCTTGAAGTTCTTGATGATGCGATAGATTGTTGACTGAGGTGCAATCTTTGTAGCTGCGATACTCTTCCCTGTTAGCCCATTTTTGTGCAGTGCAATGATGGCTGCACGTGTTTCTTTAGCGATAACCATGGTTAACTGAAGAGAAACAATGATACCAAGCACCAGCCCTGTCCTCATCAACACCTACACCTGTGTTAATGGATCAATCACTAAAACGATGTTAGCTGCTCCTTTTAAGGCAGGACTGCAATGATGTTGAAATGTGTTTTGGGGGTTAAAGATCATTTTCTGGGCAAATATTGACTTTGCAAGTACAGTAATTGCTGTTAAGCTGATCACTCTGACATTCAGGAGTATATGCAAAATGAAGCAGTAGACTTTGGAAAAATTAATATTTGTCTCATTCTCAAAATTTTTGTCCATGACTGTATATAACACAGCCCACGTAGTATATAGCAGCCCACGTAGTATATAGCAGAGCCCATGTAGTAAATAGCAGCCCACGTAGTATATAGCAGAGCCCACGTAATAAATAGCAGCCCATGTAGTATATAGCAGCCCATGTAGTATATAGCAGTTCACGTAGTATATAGCAGCCCACGTAGTATATAGCAGAGCCCACGTAATAAATAGCAGCCCATGTAGTATATAGCAGTCCACGTAGTATATAGCAGCCCACGTAGTAAATAGCAGCCCTTGTAGTATATAGCAGCCAACGTAGTATATAACACAGTCCACGTAGTATATAGCAGCCCACGTAGTAAATAGCAGCCCACATAGTAAATAGCAGCACACGTAGTATATAGCAGAGCTCACGAAGTAAATAGCAGCCCACGTAGTATATAGCAGAGCCCATGTAGTATATAATAGCCCATGTAGTATATAGCAGAGTCCATGTAGTATATAGCAGCCCATGTAGTATATAGCAGCCAACGTAGTATATAACACAGCCCACGTAGTATATAACACAGCCCACGTAGTATATAGCAGCCCACGTAGTAAATAGCAGCCCACGTAGTATATAGCAGAGCCTACGTAGTAAATAGCAGCCCACATAGTATATAGCAGAGCCCACAAAGTAAATAGCAGCCCACGTAGTATATAGCAGAGCCCACGAAGTAAATTGCAGCCCACGTAGTATAT
The DNA here is from genome assembly GCF_032444005.1 of Ranitomeya imitator. Lineage (NCBI taxonomy): Eukaryota > Metazoa > Chordata > Amphibia > Anura > Dendrobatidae > Ranitomeya > Ranitomeya imitator. The sequence continues at coordinate 917,884,947 of NC_091282.1, read as the reverse complement.
AGCAGAGCCCATGTAGTATATAGCAGCCCAGGTAGTATATAGCAGAGCCAATGTATTATATAGCAGCCCACGTAGTATATAGCAGAGCCCAGGACGTAAATAGCAGCCCACATAGTATATAGCAGAGCCCACGTAATAAATAGCAGCCCATGTAGTATATAGCAGCCCACGTAGTATATAGCAGCCCACGTAGTATATAGCAGCCCACGTAGTAAATAGCAGCCCACGTAGTATATAGCACAGCCCACGTAGTATATAGCAGCCCACGTAGTAAATAGCAGCCCACATAGTATATAGCAGAGCCCACGTAATAAATAGCAGCCCATGTAGTATATAGCAGCCCACACAGTATACTAGAGCCCATACCTTGTCCTCCCAGCCAGGCTCTGCATCCCCCCGGCCCCCGCAATCCTTTGCTCCAGGTGCTGCACAGTGCACACACTTCCTGTTTAGTGACGCACGGCTCATTTTCCGGGACTGGACGGGGTCGGAAGTCACTGCGTATCCATGGCGATGCATTGTGGGCAGCTCTCGTCTCCAGCAGTTGCGAAAGTCCCAGAGCTCTGTGCCGCCTCCTCTTCTAGCGTGCACCTCGGGCCGCAGATGCTTGCCTCAGGGGCTGCATGTTTGATATCCCGGCAGAATTCCGCCGACGGGGAGCCTCCTCCTTGGACCACCGCATCTGGTGGCCTGCTGGCGCCCCCTTGTTGGCAGCGTCCGGGGCACATGCCCCGATTGCCCCCCCTGGATACGCCACTGTCGCTGGTCGTAGCTAGAAGTCCAGAAATTTATTTCGTAGTCAGGTCGGCGTGTATCATCATGTTTGACAGCAAAAGCAATGATGCAAGCAATGCTTTTACATGGAGCTAACAACCAGTGAGAACGATAAGTGAGTTGCCGTTACGTCACTTTTTCGCTCCTGCATCGTTCTGGAGTTGCCGTGTTTGACGTCTCTACAGCGACCTAAACAGCGACGCTGCAGCGATCGGCTCGTTGTCTGTATCACTGCAGCGTCGCTTAGTGTGACGGTACCTTTACTTGTTTGCAAATCTCCTTGGTCTTCATGGTGTTTGGTTGTGGTGCCTCTTTGGTGTTGCAGCCTCTGTGGCCTTTTAGAAAAGGTGTGTATATACTGACAGACCATGTGACAGATTACACACAGATGGTCCCTCTTTCACTAAATATGTGATTTATGAAGATAATTGCTTGCACCAGAAATTTTTAGGTCATATGCACGTGCCAATTTGTATTTATTTTATCCCATAAAATTAATTTTTGCCTATATCTTTCTCTTTTCACTTCACTAACTCAGACTATTTAGTGCTGATGTATCACACACAAATCAGATTTCAAAAAATGTTAAGCACATATTGTAATGTAAAAAAAAAATAGCTAAAATATACAAAATTTACTTTATACCCCTATTCACACCCAAAAAATTTGAAACCATGCTAAAACTCTTCAAAAACAATAATTGATACTGTTACAATAAGGCTAGGTTCACATTCATATTGTGAAAGCCCCTTTGAAAAAGCTGATGCCAAATGGATGTTATGGGTGGTTTATCCTAAGTCATGTGACAAGGCTCATTAAGGGTTGACATTGACTGTTAGGATTGCTACTTCCAATAGGTGGCACTAGAGTTCTAGTCCTCTTCCTTTCTGAAGAGACAATTCGCATGTTTCCCAGAGAAGCATTGCGGCTAGTGTTGAGCGATACCTTCCGATATCGGAAAGTATCGGTATCGGATAGGATCGGCCGATATTCAAAAAATATCGGATATCGCCGATACCGATACCCGATCCCAATGCAAGTCAATGGGACCAAAATATCGGAATTAAAATAAACCCTTTCTTTCCTTGTAGGTTCATTCTACATGAAGGAAAACAGCTAAGAATAATGCAAGAGGTATTTGGGGAGGTGGCGGAGACATTAAAGTCATAGAGGTTTAGCCCAATCAAATAGAATAGCATGTTTTTTTTTTTTTAAAAGACGTTCGGAGTGACAAAGATATTGACTATGTAAATTTTTTTTTTATTTTGTCAGATATTGATGTTTCACTATTCCACGCCCTTCTCCTTCTTTTTTTTTTACTTTTCCCACACTTTCATCTTCATCATCATCAGCATCTTTGACATCAACTTCTTCTTCACCTTATTCATCTTCTTCTTCATCCTTTACCTTTTTTTTTCATTACATTCTTCATATTCATTTTATTCAACTATTATTATTCTTCCTATTCTACATATTCATTTTATTCAACTGTTATTATTCTTCCTATTCTACTTCTTCATCATATTCTCATTTGTGACAGGCATTCCCGTAGTTGTTATCTATAAAAGTTGGAAGATTACACCTTCTGTTCTGCCAGTCACAAAAGTTACATTTGTCCGCGTTCAGTTTGGCCTGCAGCATCAGGCTTTATCCAGGGGCACCACGAGGAGGAACGGACTCACCCCCATACACTGCTTAGTCTTCTTCTGCATATAATTTAGATAATATCTTTTGCTCTGATATTAAGTGTTATGCTTAATGTTCTTCTGCTCTTTGTTCTGCAGCCTCTTGTTCTTCTGCTTCTCGGTCTTCCATGTCGTCGTCTCCAGGGTCGTCGTCTCCAGTGTCGTCGTCTCCACCGTCGTCGTCTCCGCCGTCGTCGTCGTCGTCGTCGTCGTCATCGGGGTGGTCTTCCGGGTCGTCGACGTTAGGGTCTTCAACTTGGAAATGTAGCAGAAGGTACAAGAAGGCTGAGAAAATGCCAAGAACCAGCTGATGGAACTGGAACTCGGATGGCTACCCGAAGGTTCAAGAGCCTATGGAACTACCGAGGACCAGCTGACGTTACTGGAACCCGGTTACTAAGCAGGAGGTACCCGTGCTAAAAAGCACTACCAAGGACCGCCTGACGTTGGCGGAACTCGGATACCCAGAAGGAGGCACCTAAGCCAAAGGCTCTGCCCGGAACCAGCTGACGGTACTGGAACCAGGATGGGGAGCAGAAGGTACAAGAGCAAAAGACACTGCCGAGAACCAGCTGACGGTACTGGAACCCGGATGGGTAGCCGAAGGTCCAAGAGCCAATGGAACTACCGAGGACCAGCTGACGTTACTGGAACCCGGTTACTAAGCAGGAGGTACCCGTGAATGAAAGCACTACCAAGGACCACCTGACGTTGGTGGAACTTGGATACCCAGAAGGAGGCACCTAAGCCAAAGGCTCTGCCCGGAACCAGCTGACGGTACTGGAACCAGGAAGGGGAGCAGAAGGTACAAGAGCAAAAGACACTGCCGAGAACCAGCTGACGGTGCTGGAACCCGGTTACTAAGCTGTAGGTGCCCGCGCTTAAAAGCACTACCAAGGACCGCCTGGCGTTGGCGGAACTTGGATACCCAGGAGGAGGCACCTAAGCCAAAGGCTCGGCCCGGAACCAGCTGACGGTGCTGGAACCAGGTGGTGGACCCGAATGCCCACAGGAGAGGAGAGAACAGCTAAGCCGCGAGGCAGCCGCAGTTACCGAACCCCAACAGTCCTACAGGGGGAGCTGGGCCTACTGGCACTACAGAACCAGCCTTGACTACCAATTCACGCAGCCCACATAGGAAGCTCCTAAACTGGAGGCACCCTGGAGTTGGCTAACCCGACCGCAACACGACGGGGCAAGCATAGGCGTCTCAGCGAGCTTGACACAACCCGGAAACAGCTGACGGTGCTGAAACCAGGTTTGGCACGAGGGAGTACCTGTGACAAAAACACTGCCGAGAACCAGCTGGCGGTGCTGTAACCCGGATGCGTTGCCCCAGTGTGCAAGAGCCAATGGCACGACCGAGGACCAGCTGACGGTGCTGGAACCCGGTTACTAAGCTGTAGGTGCCCGTGCTTAAAAGCACTACCAAGGACCGCCTGGCGTTGGCGGAACTCGGATACCCAGGAGGAGGCACCTAAGCCAAAGGCTCGGCCCGGAACCAGCTGACGGTGCTGGAACCAGGTGGTGGACCCGAAGGCCCACAGGAGAGGAGAGAACAGCTAGGCCGCGAGGCAGCCGCAGTTACCGAACCCCAACAGTCCTACAGGGGGAGCTGGGCCTACTGGCACTACAGAACCAGCCTTGACTACCAATTCACGCAGCCAACATAGGAAGCTCCTAAACTGGAGGCACCCTGGAGTTGGCTAACCCGACCGCAACACGACGGGGCAAGCATAGGCGTCTCAGCGAGCTTGACACAACCCGGAAACAGCTGATGGTGCTGAAACCAGGTTTTGCATGAGGGAGTACCTGTGACAAAAACACTGCCGAGAACCAGCTGGCGGTGCTGGAACCCGGATGCGTTGCCCCAGTGTGCAAGAGCCAATGGCACGACCGAGGACCAGCTGACGGTGCTGGAACCCGGTTACTAAGCTGTAGGTGCCCGCGCTTAAAAGCACTACCAAGGACCGCCTGGCGTTGGCGGAACTCGGATACCCAGGAGGAGGCACCTAAGCCAAAGGCTCGGCCCGGAACCAGCTGACAGTGCTGGAACCAGGTGGTGGACCCGAAGGCCCACAGGAGAGGAGAGAACAGCTAGGCCGCGAGGCAGCCGCAGTTACCGAACCCCAACAGTCCTACAGGGGGAGCTGGGCCTACTGGCACTACAGAACCAGCCTTGACTACCAATTCACGCAGCCCACATAGGAAGCTCCTAAACTGGAGGCACCCTGGAGTTGGCTAACCCGACCGCAACACGACGGGGCAAGCATAGGCGTCTCAGCGAGCTTGACACAACCCGGAAACAGCTGACGGTGCTGAAACCAGGTTTGGCACGAGGGAGTACCTGTGACAAAAACACTGCCGAGAACCAGCTGGCGGTGCTGGAACCCGGATGCGTTGCCCCAGTGTGCAAGAGCCAATGGCACGACCGAGGACCAGCTGACGGTGCTGGAACCCGGATACTAAGCTGTAGGTGCCCGCGCTTAAAAGCACTACCAAGGACCGCCTGGCGTTGGCGGAACTCGGATACCCAGGAGGAGGCACCTAAGCCAAAGGCTCGGCCCGGAACCAGCTGACGGTGCTGGAACCATGTGGTGGACCCGAAGGCCCACAGGAGAGGAGAGAACAGCTAGGCCGCGAGGCAGCCGCAGTTACCGAACCCCAACAGTCCTACAGGGGGAGCTGGGCCTACTGGCACTACAGAACCAGCCTTGACTACCAATTCACGCAGCCCACATAGGAAGCTCCTAAACTGGAGGCACCCTGGAGTTGGCTAACCCGACTGCAACACGACGGGGCAAGCATAGGCGTCTCAGCGAGCTTGACACAACCCGGAAACAGCTGACGGTGCTGAAACCAGGTTTGGCATGAGGGAGTACCTGTGACAAAAACACTGCCGAGAACCAGCTGGCGGTGCTGGAACCCGGATGCGTTGCCCCAGTGTGCAAGAGCCAATGGCACGACCGAGGACCAGCTGACGGTGCTGGAACCCGGTTACTAAGCTGTAGGTGCCTGCACTTAAAAGCACTACCAAGGACCGCCTGACGTTGGCGGAACTCGGATACCCAGGAGGAGGCACCTAAGCCAAAGGCTCGGCCCGGAACCAGCTGACAGTGCTGGAACCAGGTGGTGGACCCGAAGGCCCACAGGAGAGGAGAGAACAGCTAGGCCGCGAGGCAGCCGCAGTTACCGAACCCCAACAGTCCTACAGGGGGAGCTGGGCCTACTGGCACTACAGAACCAGCCTTGACTACCAATTCATGCAGCCCACATAGGAAGCTCCTAAACTGGAGGCACCCTGGAGTTGGCTAACTCGACCGCAACACGACGGGGCAACGCATAGGTGTCTCAGTGAGTTTGACAGTACCCGGAAACAGCTGACGGTGCTGGAACCAGGATGGGCACGAGGGAGTACCCGTGACAAAAACACTGGCGAGAACCAGCTGGCGGTACTGGAACCCGGATGCGTTGCCTATTAAAGATTGTCTTCCTAGAGCCCCAACTAGCGGTGTTGGAGCAAAGGGTAAGCAGGGGGAGTAGAGTGTAGGCCGAAGCCTGCACTGGAGGCAGCTTTGTGTCTGCGTTGCGTTTGCAGGACACTTTGCCGGCTACACAGTGGGGGAACAGCTGGCGTTGCTGAACCCCACTGACACAATGGCGGGTGTTTTTCTCTGTGCAGCTAGCACTTCCGGGCAAAAACTAGCGGTGTTAGAGCCCGGGGGCAGCAGGAGGAGGAGAGGAGCAGAGTGTAGGCCGAAGCCTAGTTGAACCAATTTCAAAGGAAACCTTTAATTCCCCCTCAGGTGTTACAAAGTACAAGAGACACACCTTGTGCAGTATTAATGCTGCACAAGTGAAAGGTTGCTCTATTAATTTGTCTACTTGCACACGCTGAATGAAAGACGTACACAATTTAGCCCATTCTACAGTCAAACTGTAGTGGAGGTGTGACTTGGCTTTTTAAGGAGACGCAGCACAGGTGTCCCAAATAACGCCTTGGTGCTTGGCGCAGCTTCCTGAGCGTTGTTATTTGCTGTACAGGAGTCTGCGCTCTTGTGTTATCCCTTGGCAATGCCCTGTTAGCGCTGCCCGTCTTATGACCTTATTTCATGTTGGCCGGTGCGGTTAATGATGGCCATAAATCCCAGACCCACAGTGCCTTTTCATAAAGTCACACTGCGGTGCTGGGATTCTCGGCCTTGAGCAGTAAATATTTTCGCCGCTCACACACGTCCTTACACCTGCTTCAGACTGGGCGGCCTCTGCTGATCCCTTCTCGCATGCCGCGGCCATGAGGCTGCAAAGTCTGAAGAAGGCGGAAGGAGATGGGTGACGACAGGCGAACATATGCACTGCTCGTGCCCATAAGCCACACCCTCGCTGACAAAATAAATAAGAAACCGAGGGGCGTTGTTTCGAGCAGGGCGGACGCACAGGCGCAGCCAGCTAACCAATGATGTCAAAAGACGGGAAGCGCTACCAAGGCTGGTGCTGCGTATCATTAGAAATGAAAGTCACACCTCAGGGACAGTGGAATGGTCTCAATGAGACACATTTTGTACGTGTTGAGTTCCACGTGGGCAAGTAGAAAAAGTCAGCCACCATGTACAAATGCAGCATTACTGCTGTACAAGGTGGCTGTTATACATAGAAACACCTGGGGGTGGGGGGCAGGCTTCCTTCAATTTCAGTTCATGTGCCTGCGTGGCGTTTGCAAGTCACGTTGCCGGCTACACAGCAGGGGAACAGCTGGCATTGCTGAACCCCACTAACACATTGGCTGGTGTTGTTCTCTGTGCAGCTAGCACTTCCGGGCAAAAACTAGCGGGCTTTGAGCCCAGGGGCAGCAGGAGGAGGAGAGGAGCAGAGGGTAGGCCGAGGCCTGCACTGGTGGCAGCTTTTGGTCTGTTGTGCCAGCGTGGCTTGTGTTGGACACGATGCCGGCTACACAGCAGGGGAACAGCTGGCGGTGCTGAACCCCACTAACACATTGGCTGGTGTTTTTCTCTGTGCAGCTAGCACTTCCGGGCAAAAACTAGCGGTGTTTGAGCCCAGGGTCAGCAGGAGGAGGAGAGGAGCAGAGTGTAGGCCGAAGCCTAGTTGAACCAATTTCAAAAGTTACCTTTAACCTCCCCTCAGGTGTAGCAAGGTACAAGAGCCACACCTTGTGCAGCATTAATGCTGCACAAGTAAAAGGTTGCTCTATTAATTTTGCTCCTTGCACACGCTGAATAAAACACGTACACTATTTAGCCCATTATACTGTCAAACAGTAGTGGAGGCGTGACTTGTCTTTTTAAGGAGACGCAGCACAGGTGTCCAAAATAACACCTTGGTGCATGGGCGCAGCTTCCTGAGTGTTGTTATTTGCTGTACAGGAGACTGCGCTATTGTTATCCCTTGGCCATGCGCTGTGAGCGCTTCCTGTCTTCTGACCTCATTTCATGTCGGCCGTTGCGGTTAGCGATGGACATGAATCCCAGACCCACAGTGTGTTTTCAAAAAATCACACTGCGTGGCTTGGATTCGTGGCATTGTGCAGTAAATATGTTTGCAGCTCACACATGTCCTTACACCTGCTTCAGACTGGGCGGCCTCATCTGATCCCTTATCGCATGCCGCGGCCATGAGGCCACCCAGGCTGAAGAAGGCGGAAGGAGATGTGTGAACACAGGCAAACAAATGCACTGCACATGCCCATCAATCACACCCTCGCTGTCCAAAAAAATAAGACACCGATGGGCGTTGTTTCGAGCAGGGCAGACGCACAGGCGCAGCCAGCTAACCAATGATGTCAAAAGACGGGAAGCGCTACCAAGGGTGGTGCTGCGTATCATTAGAAAGGAAAGTCACACCTCAGGGACAGTGGAATGGTCTCAATGAGACACATTTAGTACGTGTTTAATTCAACGTGGGCAAGGAGAAAAAGTCAGCCACCTTGTACAAATGCAGCAGTACTGCTGTACAAGGTGGCTGTAATACATAGAAACACCTGGGGGGGTGGGGCCTGGTTCCCTTTAATTTCAGTTCAGGTGCCTGCATGGCGTTTGCAGGACACGTTGCCAGCTACACAGCAGGGGAACAGCTGGCGGTGCTGAACCCCACTGACACATTGACTGGTGTTTTTCTCTGTGCAGCTAGCACGTCCGGGCAAAAACTGGCGGTGTTGGAGCCCAGGGTCAGCAGGAAGAGGAGAGGAGCAGAGTGTAGGCCGAAGCCTAGTTGAACCAATTTCAAAAGTTACCTTTAACCCCCCCCTCAGGTGTTGCAAGGTACAAGAGCCACACCTTGTGCAGCATTAATGCTGCACAAGTCAAAGGTTGCTCTATTAATTTTGCTCCTTGCACACGCTGAATAAAACACGTACACTATTTAGCCCATTATACTGTCAAACAGTAGTGGAGGCGTGACTTGTCTTTTTAAGGAGACGCAGCACAGGTGTCAAAATTTACACCTAGGTGCTGGGCGCTGATTCCTGAGCGTTGTTATTTGCTGTACAGGAGTCTGCGCTATTTTGATCCCTTGGCCATGCGCTGTGAGCGCTGCCTGTCTTCTGACCTCATTTCATGTTGGCCGGTGCGGTTAGCAATGGCCATGAATCCCAGGTCCGCAGTGGGTTTTCAAAAAATCACACTGCGTGGCTGGGATTCGTGGCCTTGTGCAGTAAATATGTTTGCCGCTCACACATGTCCTTACACCTGCTTCAGACTGGGCGGACTCAGCTGATTCCTTATCGCCTACCACGGCCATGAGGCCGCACAGTCTGAAGAAGGCGGAAGGAGATGAGTTAAGACAGGCGAACATATGCACTGCACATGCCCATCAATCACACCCTCGCAGCCAAAATATATGAGACAACGAGGGGGGTTGTGTCGGGCATGGCGGACGCACAGGCACAGGCAGCCAACCAATGATGTCAGAAGACGGGCAGCGCAACCAAGGGGGGTGGTGAGTGTCATTAAAAAGGAAAGTCACACCTCAGGGACATTGTAATGGTCTGTAATGAGACACATATTTTACGTGTTTAATTCAACGTGGGCAATGAGAAAAAATCAGCCACCTTGTACAAATGCAGCAGTACTGTTGGTGGCTGTTATACATAGAAAGACCTAGGGGGGTGGGGCCAGGTTCCCTTTAATTTCAGTTCAGGTGCCTGCATGGCGTTTGCAGGACACGTTGCCAGCTACACAGCAGGGGAACAGCTGGCGTTGCTGAACCCCACTAACACATTGGCGGGTGGTTTTCTCTGTGCAGCTAGCACTTCCAGGCTACAAACTGGCGGTGTTATAGCCCAGGGTCAGCAGGAGGAGGAGAGGAGCAGAGTGTAGGCCGAAGCCTGCACTGGTGGCAGCTTTTGCTCTGTAGTGCCAGCGTGGCTTGTGCTGGACACGATGCCGGCGACACAGCAGGGGAACAGCTGGCGCTGCTGAACCCAACTAACACATTGGCGGGTGTTTTTCTCTGTGCAGCTAGCACTTCCAGGCTACAACTGGCGGTGTTATAGCCCAGGGTCAGCAGGAGGAGGAGAGGAGCAGAGTGTAGGCCGAAGCCTGCACTGGTGGCAGCTTTTGGTCTGTAGTGCCAGCGTGGCTTGTGCTGGACACGATGCCGGCTACACAGCAGGGGAACAGCTGGCGCTGCTGAACCCAACTAACACATTGGCGGGTGTTTTTCTCTGTGCAGCTAGCACTTCCAGGCTACAACTGGCGGTGTTATAGCCCAGGGTCAGCAGGAGGAGGAGAGGAGCAGAGTGTAGGCCGAAGCCTGCACTGGTGGCAGCTTTTGGTCTGTAGTGCCAGCGTGGCTTGTGCTGGACACGATGCCGGCTACACAGCAGGGGAACAGCTGGCGGTGCTGAACCCCACTGACACAATGGTGGGTGTTTTTCTCTGTGCAGCCAGCACTTCCGGGCCCCAACTGGCGTAGTTAGAGCCCAGGGTCTGCAGGAGGAGCAGAGTGTAGGCGGAAGCCTACTTGAACCAATTTCAAAGGTAACCTTTAACCCACCCTCAGGTGTTACAATGTTGAAGAGCCACACCTTGTGCAGCAGTAAAGCTCCACAAGTTAAAGGTTGCTCTTTAAGTTTTGCTCATTGCACACGCAGAATGAAAGACGTACACAATTTAGCCCATTGAACAGTAGTTCAGTTCTGTATTGGAGGCGTGACTTGTCTTTTTAAGGAGACGCAGCACAGGTGCACATAAATAACGCCTTGGTGCTGGGCCTGAGCGTTGTTATTTGCTGTACAGAAGTCTGCGCTATTGTGATCCCTTGGCCATGTGCTGTGAGCGCTGCCTGTCTTCTCACCTCCTTTCATGTTGGCCGGTGCGGTTAGCAATGGCCATGAATCCCAGGCCCGCAGTGGGTTTTCAAAAAATCACACTGCGTGGCTGGGATTCGTGGCATTGTTCAGTAAATATGTTTGCCGCTCACACATGTCCTTACACCTGCTTCAGACTGGGCGGCCTCAGCTGATCCCTTATCGCCTACCACGGCCATGAGGCCGCACAGTCTGAAGAAGGCGGAAGGAGATGAGTTAAGACAGGCGAACATATGCACTGCACATGCCCATCAATCACACCCTCGCAGCCAAAATATATGAGACAACGAGGGGGGTTGTGTCGGGCAGGGCGGACGCCCAGGCACAGGCAGCCAACCAATGATGTCAGAAGACGGGCAGCGCTACCAAGGGGGGTGGTGCGTGTCATTAGAAAGGAAAGTCACACCTCAGGGACAGTGGAATGGTCTCAATGAGACACATTTTGTACGTGTTGAGTTCCACGTTGGCAAGGATAAAAAGTCAGCCACCTTGTACAAATGCAGCATTACTGCTGTACAAGGTAGCTGTTATACATAGAAACACCTTGGGGTGGGTGGCAGGGTCCCTTTAATTTCAGTTCATGTGCCTGCGTGGCGTTTGCAGGTCACGTTGCCGGCTACACAGCAGGGGAACAGCTGGCGGTGCTGAACCCCACTAACACATTGGCTGGTGTTTTTCTCTGTGCAGCTAGCACTTCCGGGCCAAAACTAGCGGTGTTTGAGCCCAGGGGCAGCAGCAGGAGGAGAGGAGCAGAGTGTAGGCCGAAGCCTGCACTGTTGGCAGCTTTTGTTCTGTTGTGCCAGCTTGGCTTGTGCTGGACACGTTGCCGACTACACAGCAGGGGAACAGCTGGCGGTGCTGAACCCCACTGACACATCAGCTAGTGTTTTTTCTGTGTAGACAACACTTCCAGGTGGCAACTGACAGTGTTGAAACCCAGGGAATCAAAGAGGAGCAGAGTGTAGGCCGAAGCCTGCAGTGGAGCAAGTTGAAAGGGAACCTTTAAATCCCCCCCCCCCAGGCATTTGTTGCTGAAAGAGCCATCTTGTACAGCAGTAATACTGCACATGGAAAATGGTGGCTCCTAAAATTATGCTCCTTGCAAACGCTGAAGTACACACTCATATAATGTGTCCCCTCACACCGTCAAACCGTCCCGGAAGTGGGACTTTCCTTTGTAATGTGACACAGCACAGCCGTCATTCCAACCCCCTTGGTGCCGTGCGCCACCTCCTCAACGTTGTTTGGTTCTGTCACGGAGCCCGTGCTGTTATGTTATCCCTTGGCCATGCACAGTTAGCGGTGCCCGTCTTCTGACATCATTTAGGTGTCAGGCTGGCAGTGCCTGTGCGTCCAAGCTGCCCGAGATCCAACCTCGCAGTGTCATCTAATGTAATCCCACTGCGGGCCAGGGATCCATGGGCATGCGCAGTGCATATCATCGCCTCTCACTCACCTCCTTCCTGCTTCTTCAGACTGTGCGGCGTCACGGCCGTGGCATGCTATTAGGGATCAGCTGACGCCACCTAGTCTGAAGAAGCGTGAAGAAGGGGAGTGAGAGGCTAGTATATGCACTGTGCATGGCCATGGATACCAGGCCCACTGTGGGATCACATTAGACGACACTGCGAGGTGGGATTTCGGGCAGCGTGGACGCACAGGCGCAGCCAGGACGACAGCAAATGATGTCAGAGGACGGGCAGCGCAAACTGTGCATGCCAAGGGATAACATAACAGCGCAGGGTCCATGACGGAATCAAACAGCGCTAAGGAGGCAGCGCACGGTGCCAAGGGGGTAGCAATGACGGCTGTGCTGCGTCACATTACAAAGGAAAGTTCCACCTCCGGGACGGTTGGACGGTGTGAGGGGACACATTACATGAGTGTGTAGTTCAGCATTTGCAAGGAGCATAATTTCAAGAGTGACCTTTTCCTTGTGCAGTATTAGTGCTGCACAAGGTGGCTCTTTCAGTAACAAACGCCTAAGGGGGGGGGACAGATCCCCTTACATTTTAGTTGTGCCAGCGTGGCGGTCGCATGACACGTTGCCGGATACACAGCTGGGGATCAGCTGACGTTACTGAACCCCAATAACAGAGGAGCGACTGTTGACTGTGCACACAGCACTTCCAGGCACCAACTGGCGGTGTTAGAGCCCAGGGACAGCAGGAGGAGCAGATTGGAGGTATTGCCGCACACACAGCTGGGGATCAGCTGACGTTACTGAACCCCAATAACAGAGGAGCGACTGTTGACTGTGCAGACAGCACTTCCAGGCACCAACTGGTGGTGTTAGAGCCCAGGGACAGCAGGAGGAGCAGATTGGAAGTATTGCCGCACACACAGCTGGGGATCAGCTGACGTTACTGAACCCCAATAACAGAGGAGCGACTGTTGACTGTGCAGACAGCACTTCCAGGCACCAACTGGCGGTGTTAGAGCCCAGGGACAACAGGAGGAGCAGAGGAACAGAGTGTAGGCCGAAGCCTGATTGGAGCAAGTTGAAAGGGAACCTTTAACCCCCCCCCAAGACGTTTGTAGCTGAAAGAGCCATCTTGTGCAGCACTAAGGATGCAAAAGGAAAAGGTTGCTCTTTTAATTATGCTCCTTGCAAACACAGAAGTAAACACTAAAAATGTGTCCCCTTATACCGTAAAACCGTCCCGGAGGTGCGAATTTCCTTCGTAATGGGACACAGCACAGCTGTCATTCCTATCCCCTTGGTGCCGTGCGCTGCCTCCTCAGCGTTGTTTTAAGCTGTCACGGAGCCTGCGCTGTTCTGTTATCCCTTGGCCATGCCCAATTAGCGCTGACTGTCTTCTGACATAATTTGGTGTCAGGCTGTCAGTGCCTGTGCGTCCACGCTGCTCCAGATCCCACCTCGCAGTGTCGTCTAACGTAATCCCACTACGGGCCTTGGATCCATGGGCATGCGCAGTGCATATCATCGCCTTCTCACTCACCTCCTTCCCTCTTCTTCAGACTGTGCGGTGTCACGGTGGTGGCATGCTATTAGGGATCAGCTAACGGCGCACAGTCTAAAGAAGGCGGAGGGAGATGAGCGAGAGCCCGAGGGGAAGATATGCACTGCGCATGCCCATGGATCCCAGGCCCGCAGTGTGATTCAATTAGAAGACACTGCGAGGCGGGATCTCGGGCAGCGCGGCCGCACAGGCGCAGCCAGCCTGACACCAAATTATGTCAGAAGACAGGCAGCGCAAACTGGCCATGGCCAAGGGATAACAGAACAGCGCAGGCTCCGTGACAGCTTCAAACAACGCTGAGGAGGCAGTGCATGGCACCAAGGGGGTAGGAATGACGGCTGTGCTGCGTCACATTACGAAGGAAAGTCTCAGCTCCGGGACGGTATAACGGTATCAGTGAACACATTTTATAAGTGTTAAGTTCTGCGTGTGCAAGGAGCTAAACTAAAAGAGCTACCTTTTCCTTGTGCAGCATTACTGCTGCACAAGATGTCTCTTTCAGTAACAAACAACGGGGGGGATAGGTTCCCTTACATTTAGGTTGTTGTGCCAGCGTGGCGGTCGCAGGACACATTGCCGGCTACACAGCTGGGGATCAGCTGACGTTACTGAAACCCAATAACACTGGGTCGTATGTTTTTACTGTGCAGCCTGCACTTCTGAGCCGCAACTGGCGGTGTTGGAGCCCAGGAATAGCAGTTCAGGTGGTAGAAAGATGAACACAGCAGGAGACCTGGATGACACCCAATTACTTAATCAGGCAGAGGAGTGGCAAATTCCTGCGAGATCCAGGCCTGGTTCATTTTCAGGAAAGTAAGCCGGTCAACGTTATCGGAGGATAGTCGCATGCGACGGTCTGTTAGTACACCACCTGCGGCACTAAAGACACGTTCCGATAAGACACTAGCTGCAGGGCAAGCCAGCACCTCCAATGAATACTGGCTTAGCTCTGGCCATGTATCCAGCTTAGAGACCCAAAACTTGAACGGGGAAGAGCCGTCTGGGAGTACAGTAAGAGGGCAAGCCATGTAGTCTGTCACCATCTGACGGAACCGTTGCCTCCTGCTGACTGGAGCCGCCGGTGATGGTGTAGACATTTGGGGCGGGCACACAAAAGTGTGCCAGAGTTGTGCCATACTGGGCTTGCCTTGGGCAGAGGCACTGCTTCTGCTCCCTCTTTGGGCAGAGCCTCCCCCACTGCCTCGACGCACTGAGCTGCTTTGTAAAGCACTAGCAGCACTCCTCTCAGTTGGACTGGAGAAGATGATGGAATTCACCAGTGTGTCGTGGTACTCCCGCAATTTACGCTCCCGGGTCAACGCTGGGATGAGGTTTTGGACGTTGTCCCGGTAGCGAGGATCGAGGAGGGTGAACACCCAATAATCAGGCATGTTGAGAATGTGGTCGATGCGGCGGTCGTTTCTCAGGCACTGCAGCATGAAATCCACCATGTGCTGCAGACTGCCAACTGGCCCAGAAACGCTGTCCCCTGCTTGAGACATGATCTCTGCCCGCTCGTCATCACCCCACCCTCGCTGTACACACTGACCACTGGACAATTGTGTCGCTCCCTCCTCTGGACGGAGCTCTTCCTCCTCCATTGACTCCTCCTCATCCTCCTCACAAAGTGGCCCCTGCGTACCCCTTTGTGAGGAACCACGTGGCGCTGACTCTCCAGAAGCTGATGGAAAAGGTGACTCCTCATCCTCCACCTCTTCCACAACATCATCCCTTAACCCTTGCAAAGTTTGCTGAAGCAGGCAGATAAGAGGGACAGTCATGCTGACTAGTGCATCATCTGCACTTGCCATCCGCGTGGAATAATCAAAAGGACGCAAAACCTGGCAGACGTCCTTCATAGTGGCCCACTCTGTGGTTGTGAAGACTGATCGGCGCTGACTGCGACTTCTTTGCGCCTGATGCAGCTGGTACTCCATAACTGCTTGCTGCTGCTCACACAACCGCTCCAACATATGTAACGTGGAATTCCACCGGGTAGGTAGGTCACATATGATGCGGTGTTCCGGAAGGCGGAATCGGCGCTGCAGAGCAGCAATGCGGGATCTTGCCAAGCTGGAACGCCGCAAGTGAGCACACTCTAGGCGGACCTTGTGCAGCAGGGCATCAAGATCCGGATAGTCCCTCAGAAAACTCTGCACAACCAAATTTAGCACATGTGCCAGACATGGGATGTGAGTGAGGTTGCCAAGGGCCAAAGCTGCCACCAGATTTCGGCCATTGTCACACACTACCATGCCTGGCTGGAGATTCGCTGGCAGTAACCACACATCGCTCTCCTGCTTGATGGCATTCCAGAGCTCCTGCGCTGTGTGGCTTCGATTCCCCAATGAAACTAGTTTCAAGACGGCCTGCTGACGTTTGGCCACGGCTGTGCTCATGTCGGTCATAGGTAAACGTTCACGGGTCCATGTGGAGGTGGACTGTGACGGCTCCTGCAGAGATGATTCTGAGGAACTTGTGTAAGAGGAGGAGTCAATGCGTACAGACTGGATTCCTGCAATCCTTGGAGTGGGCAGGACACGTCCTGCGCCACTCGCACGATCTGTACCTGGCTCAACAACATTAACCCAATGGGCAGTGAGGGAAACGTATTGCCCCTGTCCATGCTGACTGGTCCACGCATCGGTGGTGAGGTGGACCTTGCTACTGACGGCTTTCAGTAGCGCATGTTTTATGTTTCCCTCAACATGCCTGTGCAGGGCAGGGACAGCTTGCCTGCTGAAGTAAAAGCGGCTGGGCACCTTGTACTGTGGGACTGCCAATGCCATCAAGTCACGGAAGCTGTCAGTCTCCACCAGCCTGAATGAGAGCATTTCCAGGGAGAACAGTTTGGCAATGCCTGCATTCAGAGCCTGTGCTCGGGGGTGGTTGGCCGAGAATGCCCGCCTTTTCTCCCATGCCTGTACTACCGATGGCTGTAGAGTAGACTGGGAGTGTGAGGATGACTGGGAAGGTGGTGCTGTGGGTGGAATTACACAAGGTCTCTGGACAACAGTGCCAGAGGTTCTTCCATGGCGATCCTGGGAGGAAGCCAAACCAGCTGTGCGTGAGCTGGAGGAAGAGGCAACACGAGCTGAAGAGGTGGTAGCTGCCGCTGTTGGTTGGCCTACATCTTCAGTGTGTTTCTGTAACTCCACCGCGTGCCTGGTCCGCACATGTTTCCACATATTTGTGGTATTGAGGTTGCTGACATTTTTCCCTCTTTTTACTTTCTGATGACACAGCTTGCATTTGACAAAACAAATGTCATCTGCAACTGTGTCAAAAAAGGACCAGGCACTGCAAGTCTTGGGAGTGCCCATTTTGGCTTTGGAAAGAGACAGGCTCCTAATGGGTGCCAAAGTGGAGGCTACAGGCTCCGCAGTCTTCCCCCTCCCTCTCCCTCTTTGGCCCGTAAGGGGAATCTCTTCCTCAGAGCTGCTCCCACCACCTTCCTGTTCCTCACGCCACGATGGGTCAACGACCTCATCATCTCCACTACCCTCTGCCACCAACTGCTCCTCCTGGGTAGTCTCGGCAGCACAGTACGCACCAGAAAGCGGCACCTGAGTTTCATCATCAGATGCGTACTGCGCTGTGGTCACCGGAGGCACTGGCCCACCCGCCTCTTCAGAGTCAGAGAGACAAAGCTTTTGGGCATCACTGCACACTGCCTCTTCTTCCATTTCTCCAATGCTGCTTGGCTGGCCCCCTGTTTCCAAGCCAAGAGATTCAGAGAACAGAAGTAGAGACGGCTCCTGTCCTGGGCGCTCTGACTGCCTGGCCAATTTGGCAGGTGGTGAAGAGACAGATGGCTGCTCTCCAGTGCTCTGTGCCTGAGTGGATGTGGCACTAACTGAAGTCGATGCCGAGGCGTTAGCTGCCATCCACCTGACAACGGCTTCAATTTGGTCTTCACGCAGCAGCGGTGCACGGCGCTCTCCGACAAAGCTGCGCATGAAGGACTGTTCCCTGCTGAAACTGAGTGATGACGAGTCACCGGTGCCCGCAGCAGGCACAGAATCACCACGTCCTCTCCCTGCTCCTCTCCCTGCTCCGCGCCCACGCCCACGTGCCTTACTCCCTGCCCTCTTCATCTTGGTTGACAGAAAGATAAGCAGAAAAGTACTAAGGCCTTAGTGTGCTTATTCCTGAAATGCTCCTCCTAACAGGTGTAAGAAACACTAATGTTGTAAAGTGTGGACTAAACTTTATTATTTTTCAAATGTGGCCTACACAAGTGTTAAGTTGTGTTTGGTGAACTTTCCTTTTTTTTTTTTCTGCAGATCGGACTACAGAGCAAGTTTAACTCACACGGGGACCGTGCAGACAGCCGTAAACGGCGCTGCAAGGCCCAAAAACCCTCCTCTAGGTTATACTATGTAGTGTTTTTCCACTATTTAGCTGGAGACGGGTGGAAAGACACTAATAGGAAATTTTTTTTTTAAATTTTAAACAGGCTGCACTATTTGAAAAAAAGGAAATTTTTTTTCAAGGTATGAGGCAGTAACGCACCCTGAGCTGAATCCAACCGGCTATGGCTGCACACAGACTACAGGGCGAGCTGCGCTCACACAGAGACCGTGCAGACAGCCGTAAATGGCGCTGCCAGGCCCAAAAAAACCCCTTTAGGTTATCCTATGTGGTGTTTTTCCACAATTTAGCTGGAGACGGGTGGAAAAACACTAATAGGAAATTTTTTTTTTAAATTTTAAACAGGCTGCACTATTTGAAAAAAAGGAAATTTTTTTTCAAGGTATGAGGCAGTAACGCACCCTGAGCTGAATCCAACCGGCTATAACTGCACACAGACTACAGGGCGAGCTGCGCTCACACAGAGACCGTGCAGACAGCCGTAAACGGCGCTGCAAGGCCCAAAAAAACCCCTCTAGGTTATCCTATGTAGTGTTCTTCTACAATTTAGCTGGAGACGGGTGGAAAAACACTAATAGGAAATTTTTTTTTAAAACTTTAAACAGGCTGCACTATTTGAAAAAAAGGAAAATTTTTTTCAAGATATGAGGCAGTAACGAACCCTGAGCTGAATCCAACCGGCTATGGCTGCACACAAACTACAGGGCGAGCTGCGCTCACACGGAGACCGTGCAGACAGCCGTAAATGGCGCTGCAAGGCCCAAAAACCCCCCTCTAGGTTATCCTATGTAGTGTTTTTCCACAATTTAGCTGGAGACGGGTGGAAAAACACTAATAGGAAATTTGAGAAAAAATGTGCAGCAGGCTGCACTATGAGCAAAAAAGGACAACTGTGTGAGGCAGTGTGAACCCCCCCTGAGCTGAATACAACCGGGTATATGGCTGCACACAGACTACAGAGTGAGCTGCACACACACACACACACACACACACACACACACAGAGACCTTGCAGAACGCTGTTAAAACAGCGCTGCAAGGCAAGAGCAAGGTGAACAGTGAAGAACACACAGCGTTTTGCTAAATTAGCCTTGGGAAAGGAAAATAAAGCAATTAGCTATCTCAACTGGCCCTCAGTTAGAACACAGCGTCCTGTCCCTAACTGAAATCACAGCAGAGTGAGCGCAAAATGGCGGCAGCGTTTTTTATAGTGCAGAGTGACATCATTTCAGCAGCCAATCACAGCCTTGCCAGTACTTACATGCCCACCATGCTAAACATGATGTGCCCACACTTCCAATCATTCCTCATTGGCTGCTGCGTTCAGTTTGAATTCTGGGAACTTCCGATTCCGGTATCCGATACGCGGGAAGTATCGGAATTCGGTATCGGAATTCCGATACCGCAAATATCGGCCGATACCCGATACTTGCGGTATCGGAATGCTCAACACTAGGGTTGAGCGAAACGGGTCGAACATTTTCAAAAGTCGCCGACTTTTGGCTAAGTCGGGGTTTCATGAAACCCGATCCGACCCCTGTGCGGGGTCGGCCATGCGGTACGCGACTTTCGCGCCAAAGTCGCGTTTCAATGACGCGAAAAGCGCCATTTCTCAGCCAATGAAGGTAAACGCAGAGTGTGGGCAGCGTGATGACATAGGTCCTGGTCCCCACCATCTTAGAGAAGGGCATTGCAGTGATTGGCTTGCTGTCTGCGACGTCACAGGGGCTATAAAGAGGCGTTCCCGCCGACCGCCATCTTACTGCTGCTGATCTGAGCTTAGGGAGAGGTTGCTGCCGCTTTGTCAGAAGCAGGGATAGCGTTAGGCAGGGTCCATTAACCACAAAACCGCTTGTGCTGCAGCGATTTGCACTGTCCAACACCACCCTCGGTGTGCAGGGACAGTGGAAGTTTTTTTTTTTTTTTTTTTCCCCTCAGCGCTGTAGCTCATTGGGCTGCCCTAGAAGGCTCCCTGATAGCTGCATTGCTGTGTGTACGCCGCTGTGCAAACCAACTGCTTTTTTCAAAGCACAAATCCTCTTGTTCCTTCCTTTCTGCACAGCTATCTTTTTTGTTTGTCCACACTTTTTATTTCATTTGTGCATCAGTCCACTCCTTATTGCTGCCTGCCATACCTGGCTGAGATTACTGCAGGCAGGGAGATAGTAGCTGCCTGCCATACCTGGCTGAGATTACTGCAGGCAGGGAGATAGTAATTGTAGGACATTCCCTGTTTTTTTTTTTTTTTTTTTTTTGGTGGGAGATTAAGATTGGCAATTTGGCATTTCTGCTAGAGTGCCATCCCTGTGTGTGCCATCTCTCTCACATAGTGGGCCATAGAAAGCCTTTTCATTTTTCTGTATTTTTTTTTGTGGGGTGTATAAATTCTCCCTGATAAAAATACAGTGGGAGATTAATATTGGCCTTTGGGCTTGTGTGCCAGTCCTGAGTGTGCCATCTCTCTCACAAATAGTGGGCCATAGAAAGCCTATTTTATTTTTTTTTGGGTTTTATAAATTCTCCCTGAAAAAAAGGGAGATTAATATTGGCCTCTGGGCTTGTGTGCCAGTCCTGAGCGTGCCATCTGTGCCAGCCCTGAGCGTGCCATCTCTCTCACAAATAGTGGGCCATAGAAAGCCTATTTAATTTTTTTTTTGGTTTTATAAATTCTCCCTGAAAAAAAGGGAGATTAATATTGGCCTCTGGGCTTGTGTGCCAGTCCTGAGCGTGCCATCTGTGCCAGCCCTGAGCGTGCCATCTCTCTCACAAATAGTGGGCCATAGAAAGCCTATTTAATTTTTTTTTTTGTTTTATAAATTTTCCCTGAAAAAAGGGAGATTAATATTGGCCTCTGGGCTTGTGTGCCAGTTGTGAGCGTGCCATCTGTGCCAGTCCTGAGCGTGCCATCTCTCTCACAAATAGTGGGCCATAGAAAGCCTATTTAATTTTTTTTTTGGTTTTATAAATTTTCCCTGAAAAAAGGGAGATTAATATTGGCCTCTGGGCTTGTGTGCCAGTTGTGAGCGTGCCATCTGTGCCAGTCCTGAGCGTGCCATCTCTCTCACAAATAGTGGGCCATAGAAAGCCTATTTAAATATTTTTTTGGTTTTATAAATTCTCCCAGAAAAAAAGGGAGATTAATATTGGCCTCTGGGCTTCTGTGCCAGTCCTGAGCGTGCCATCTGTGCCAGTCCTGAGCGTCCCATCTCTCTCACAAATAGTGGGCCATAGAAAGCCTATTTTTTTTTTTTTTTGGGTTTTAGAAATTCTCCCTGGAAAAAAAAAGGGAGATTAATATTGCCCTTTGGGCTTGTGTGCCAGTACTAAGCGTTCCATCTCTCTCTCTCTCTCAGTCAGTGGGCCATAGAACGCCTATTTTTGGTTTTATTTGTTTTCTAAATTCTCCCTGAAAAAATCATTTTATTTTATTTGGTTTCTAAATTCTTCCTGATAAAATCATATTTTTTTTATTATTTTTTTTTCTAAAGTCTCCCTGAAAAAAAAAAAAAAAAACAGTGGGAGATTAATATTGGCCTTTCTGCTTGTGTGCCAGTCTTGACTCCTGGGTGCGTCATCTCTCAGTCAGTGGGCCATAGAACGCCTATTTTTGGTTTTATTTGTTTTCTAAATTCTCCCTGAAAAAATCATTTTATTTTATTTGGTTTCTAAATTCTTCCTGATAAAATCATATTTTTTTTATTATTTTTTTTTCTAAAGTCTCCCTGAAAAAAAACAAAAAAAACAGTGGGAGATTAATATTGGCCTTTCTGCTTGTGTGCCAGTCTTGACTCCTGGGTGCGTCATCTCTCAGTCAGTGGGCCATAGAACGCCTATTTTTGGTTTTATTTGTTTTCTAAATTCTCCCTGAAAAAATCATTTTATTTTATTTGGTTTCTAAATTCTTCCTGATAAAATCATATTTTTTTTATTATTTTTTTTTCTAAAGTCTCCCTGAAAAAAAAAAAAAAAAAACAACCAAAAAAAACAGTGGGAGATTAATATTGGCCTTTCTGCTTGTGTGCCAGTCTTGACTCCTGGGTGTGCCATCTCTCTCTCTCTCTCTCTCTCTCTCTCCAATTGTGGTCCATAGAAAGCCTATATTTTTTTTCCTTGATTTGGGTTCTAAAATCTACCAGAGAAAATAACTACATCAATCATTGGTAGAAAAATATTGGCCTCTGGGTTTGTGTGCCACTCCTGACTCCTGTGTGCGTCATCTCTCAGTCAGTGGGCCATAGAACGCCTATTTTTGTTTTTATTTGTTTTATAAATTCTCCCTGAAAAAATCATTTTATTTTATTTGGTTTCTAAATTCTTCCTGATAAAATCATATTTTTTTTATTATTTTTTTTTCTAAAGTCTCCCTGAAAAAAAAAAAAAACAAACAAACAAAAAAAACAGTGGGAGATTAATATTGGCCTTTCTGCTTGTGTGCCAGTCTTGACTCCTGGGTGTGCCATCTCTCTCTCTCTCTCTCTCTCTCTCTCCAATTGTGGTCCATAGAAAGCCTATATTTTTTTTCCTTGATTTGGGTTCCAAAATCTACCAGAGAAAATAACTACATCAATCATTGGTAGAAAAATATTGGCCTCTGGGCTTGTGTGCCACTCCTGACTCCTGTGTGCGTCATCTCTCAGTCAGTGGGCCATAGAACGCCTATTTTTGTTTTTATTTGTTTTATAAATTCTCCCTGAAAAAATCATTTTATTTTATTTGGTTTCTAAATTCTTCCTGATAAAATCATATTTTTTTTATTATTTTTTTTTCTAAAGTCTCCCTGAAAAAAAAAAAAAAAAAAAAAAAAAAAAACCCAAAAAATGGGAGATTAATATTGGCCTTTCTGCTTGTGTGCCAGTCTTGACTCCTGGGTGTGCCATCTCTCTCTCTCTCTCTCTCTCTCTCTCTCTCTCTCCAATTGTGGTCCATAGAAAGCCTATATTTTTTTTCCTTGATTTGGGTTCCAAAATCTACCAGAGAAAATAACTCCATCAATCATTGGTAGAAAAATATTGGCCTCTGGGCTTGTGTGCCACTCCTGATTCCTGTGTGCGTCATCTCTCACTCAGTGGCCCATAGAAAGCATATAGTTTGTTACATTTGTTTTCTAAATTCTCCCTGCAAAAATCTATTTTTTTTTTTGGGGGGGGTTTCTAAAGTGTTCCTGAAAAAAATAAAAATAAAAAAAAAATAATAGTGTGACATTAATATTAACATTTGTGCTTCAGTGACAGTCCTGCGTGTGGGGCATCTCTCTAATTTGCAGCCACCAAAAAAAGAGTGTGTAACATTGGGCCTGATTTTCGCTGTGGTCTCACCAACCTGTAAAGGGGTAGCTAAATCATACTGAAGTTATAGCTCACCGTGTAAGTTGTGTGACTGCAACAAATAACGTTAGTTTGGTTACGTTTTTAAAACAATGAGGAAGTCTAGTGGAAGAGGTCGTGGCCGGGGGCGTTCATTGTCAGCTGGTAATGAGGGTAGTGGTAGTGGTGGAGCATCAGGTGGTCGTGGGGAAAAAAATATTGCACCTAAGTCTGGAGCTGTGGAGCCAGGTTCGTCGTCCGGCTACACAAGGCCTCGAACGCTCCCTTTTCTGGGATTAGGAAAACCGCTTTTAAAGCCGGAGCAGCAAGAGCAAGTTTTGGCTTATCTTGCTGACTCAGCCTCTAGCTCTTTTGCCTCCTCTCGTGAAACTGGTAAAAGTAAAAGCAGCGCGTCGTTAGTGGATGTTCACGGTCAGGGACAAGTCACTTCCTTGTCCTCTTCAGCAAAAACAACAACAGAGAAGAATGCAGCAGGCGACACAACGGGTTACTCCATGGAGCTCTTTACACATACCGTCCCTGGCTTAGAAAGTGAAGCAGTTAACAGTCCATGCCCATTACAAATTGAATCTGACATGGAGTGCACTGACGCACAGCCACAGCCAGACTACTATGCTGGTCCTTTGACTCAGACCACAACATTGCCCTCGCAGGGTGCTGATCAAGAATCAGACCCTGATGAGACTATGTTGCCCCATCACGAACGCTATACCACCGAACGACACGGTGACACAGACGAAGTTGCGCAGGAGGTACAAGAAGAGTTATTAGATGACCCAGTTCTTGACCCCGATTGGCAGCCATTGGGGGAACAGGGTGCAGGCGGCAGCAGTTCTGAAGCAGAGGAGGAGGAGGGGCCGCAGCAGGCATCAACATCGCCACAGGTTCCATCTGCCGGGCCCGTATCTTGCCCAAAACGCGTGGCAAAGCCAAAACCTGGTGGAGGACAGCGTGGCCATCCGGTTAAAGCTCAGTCTGCAATGCCTGAAAAGGTATCCGATGCTAGAAAGAGTGCAGTCTGGCATTTTTTTAAACAACATCCAATTGATCAGCGCAAAGTCATCTGTCAAAAATGTTCTACTTCCTTAAGCAGAGGTCAGAATCTGAAAAGTCTCAATACTAGTTGCATGCATAGACATTTAACCACCATGCATTTGAAAGCTTGGACTAACTACCAAACGTCCCTTAAGGTTGTTGCACCCTCGGCCAATGAAGCTAGTCATCAACGCAACATCCCTTCCGGCAGTGTAGGACCACCATTTAGCGCACCACCTGCTGTATCTGTGCAGGTATCTTTGCCAGGCCAAAGCAGTCAGGGTCAGGGAATCACCAGTTTCGTAGTAGGAAACACTGCATCTAGGGCACCGGCGGCAACAATACCATCTCCCACCGTCTCTCAGTCTGCCATGTCCACCGGCACCCCCGCTAGTTCCACGATCTCCAGCTCTCCAGTCCAGCTCACCCTACATGAGACTATGGTTAGAAAAAGGAAATACTTAGCCTCGCATCCGCGTACACAGGGTTTGAACGCCCACATAGCTAGACTAATCTCGTTAGAGATGATGCCCTACCGGTTAGTTGAAAGCGAAGCTTTCAAAGACCTGATGGACTACGCTGTACCACGCTACGAGCTACCCAGTCAACACTTTTTTTCCAGAAAAGCCATCCCAGCCCTCCACCAGCATGTTAAAGAGCGCATCGTCCATGCACTCAGGCAATCTGTGAGCACAAAGGTGCACCTGACAACAGATGCATGGACCAGTAGGCATGGCCAGGGACGTTACGTGTCCATCACGGCACACTGGGTAAATGTGGTGGATTCAGGGTCCACAGGGGACAGCAAGTTTGGGACAGTTCTGCCTAGCCCACGGTCTAGTAAACAGTTGTCTGTAGCCGTTCGCACCCCCTCCTCCTCCTCCTCCTCCTCGTCCTCCTGCAGAAGCAAGAGCTCGTCCACAGACCGCAGTCGCACAAACACTCCATCCGCACCTGCCACTGTTGCACACCAGGTCTCCCATTATGGGGCAGCTACTGGCATACGTCAGCAGGCTGTATTGGCTATGAAGTGTTTGGGCGACAATAGACACACCGCGGAAGTTCTGTCCGAGTTCTTGCAGCAAGAAACGCAGTCGTGGCTGGGCACTGTAGATCTTGAGACAGGCAAGGTAGTGAGTGATAACGGAAGGAATTTCATGGCTGCCATCTCCCTTTCCCAACTGAAACACATTCCTTGCCTGGCTCACACCTTAAACCTGGTGGTGCAGTGCTTCCTGAAAAGTTATCCGGGGTTATCCGACCTGCTCCTCAAAGTGCGTGGACTTTGCGCACATATCCGCCGTTCGCCTGTACACTCCAGCCGTATGCAGACCTATCAGCGTTCTTTGAACCTTCCCCAGCATCGCCTAATCATAGACGTTGCAACAAGGTGGAACTCAACACTGCACATGCTTCAGAGACTGTGCGAACAGAGGCGGGCTGTTATGTTTTTGTGGGAGGATACACATACACGGGCAGGCAGTAGGATGGCAGACATGGAGTTGTCAGGTGTGCAGTGGTCGAAGATTCAAGACATGTGTCAAGTCCTTCAGTGTTTTGAGGAATGCACACGGCTGGTTAGTGCAGACAACGCCATAATAAGCATGAGCATCCCCCTAATGCGTCTGCTGATGCAAAGTTTGACGCACATAAAGGATCAGGCGTCTGCACCAGAGGAAGAGGAAAGCCTTGATGACAGTCAGCGATTGTCTGGTCAGGGCAGTGTACATGACGAGGTACCGGGCGAAGAGGAGGTGGAGGATGAGGAGGATGATGGGGATGAGTATATTTTTAATGAGGAAGCTTTCCCGGGGGCACGGGAAATTGGTGGCGTGGCAAGGCCGGGTTCTGGTTTTTTGAGGGACACAAGTGACGTAGATTTGCCTGCAACTGCCCCTCAACCAAGCACAACCGCAGATTTGACAACGGGAACTTTGGCCCACATGGCGGATTATGCCTTGCGTATCCTCAAAAGGGACACACGCATTACAAAAATGATGAACGATGACGATTACTGGTTGGCCTGCCTCCTTGATCCTCGCTATAAAGGCAAATTGCAAAATATTATGCCACATGAGAACTTGGAACTAATATTAGCAACAAAACAATCAACTCTTGTTGACCGTTTGCTTCTGGCATTCCCTGCACACAGCGCCCGTGATCGTTCTCACACGAGCTCCAGGGGCCAGCAGACCAGAGGTGTTAGAGGGGCAGAAATCAGAAGTGGCGTTGGCCAGAGGGGTTTTCTGACCAGGTTGTGGAGTGATTTTTCTATGACCGCAGACAGGACAGGTACTGCAGCATCAATTCAAAGTGACAGGAGACAACATTTGTCCAGTATGGTTACAAACTATTTTTCATCCCTTATCGACGTTCTCCCTCAACCGTCATTCCCATTTGATTACTGGGCATCCAAATTAGACACCTGGCCAGAATTGGCAGAATATGCATTGCAGGAGCTTGCTTGCCCGGCAGCTAGTGTCCTATCAGAAAGAGTATTCAGTGCTGCAGGTTCAATACTAACAGAAAAAAGGACTCGTCTGGCTACCCAAAATGTAGATGATCTAACCTTCATTAAAATGAACCACAACTGGATTTCAAAATCTTTTGCCCCACCCTGCCCGGCTGACACCTAGCTTTCCTATGAAAAGGTCTTGCCTGTGGACTATTCTGAATGACTTTTCCAATCTCGTAATTTTCTTCACCTGATTGTCCAGCATACGACATGTTTCCACCTCACGAAATGGCCAAATTCCCCATACGGGGCCGTGCTATCGCCACTTTGCGCTTGGACCCTTGAGAGTGCTGTTTGTCTGAAGAGGTGGGTGTGGCCGCTTTTGGTCGACGGCACTGCCACTGGGTCCCTCATAGTACAATAAAGTGTCTCTGGCGGTGGTGGTGTGCACCCAACGTCAGACACACCGTTGTAATATGAGGGGCCCTGTGCCTGTACCGCCGGCCACAAGACAGTTCTCCCCCCCAGCTCAAACAGTGCTCTACCACTAGCAAAATTATCTCTCACAGCTTCACCAATGTGTAGTCTAGGCGCTGACATCCTTCAATGCCTGGCACTGACAATACCATTGTTTTGACATTTTTGTTATGTTAGGCCTTCGAAGCCTGTCTGCGGTCCCTTCTTTCTACAACTACTACACTGACCAGGCCACTGCTGGCCGTGTTACCCTGGAACCAATTTAAAAGTGCCTACAGTCAGCCCAATTTTGTTATGTTAGGCCTTCGAAGACTGTCTGCCGTCACTCCTTCCACTAGACTTCCACTGACCATACACTGCTGCCCATGTACCCCTGGAACCAATTTAAAGTGCCTACAGCCAGCCCAATTTTGTTATGTTAGGCCTTCGAAGCCTGTCTGCGGTCACTCCTTCCACTAGACTTCCACTGACCAGACCACTGCTGCCCGTGTACCCCTGCAACCAATTTAAAAGTGCCTACAGCCAGCCCAAGTTTGTTATGTTAGGCCTTGGAAGCCTGTCTGCGGTCACTCCTTCCACTAGACTTCCACTGACCAGACCACTGCTGCCCGTGTACCCCTGGAACCAATTTAAAAGTGCCTACAGCCAGCCCAAGTTTGTTATGTTAGGCCTTCGAAGCCTGTCTGCGGTCACTCCTTCCACTAGACTTCCACAGACCAGACCACTGCTGCCCGTGTACCCCTGGAACCAATTTAAAAGTGCCTACAGCCAGCCCAAGTTTGTTATGTTAGGCCTTGGAAGCCTGTCTGCGGTCACTCCTTCCACTAGACTTCCACTGACCAGACCACTGCTGCCCGTGTACCCCTGGAACCAATTTAAAAGTGCCTACAGCCAGCCCAAGTTTGTTATGTTAGGCCTTGGAAGCCTGTCTGCGGTCACTCCTTCCACTAGACTTCCACTGACCATACACTGCTGCCCATGTACCCCTGGAACAAATTTAAAAGTGCCTACAGCCAGCCCAAGTTTGTTATGTTAGGCCTTCGAAGCCTGTCTGCGTCCCGTTCTTTCAACTACAACTACACTGACCAGGCCACTGATGGCCGTGTTCCCTTGGAACCAATTTTAACTTGCCTACAGCCAGCCCTATGTTATTATGTTAGGCCTTCGAAGCCTGTCTGCGTCCCGTTCTTTCAACTACAACTACACTGACCAGGCCACTGATGGCCGTGTTCCCCTGGAACCAATTTTAACTTGCCTACAGCCAGCCCAATGTTAGGCCTTTGATGCCTGTCTGCCGTCACTCCTTCCACTAGGCCTCCACTGACCTGTCTATTGCTGCCCGTGTACCCCTTGAACCAACATCATTAAATATAAAAAAAATTAATTTGATTATAAAAAATAAGATCGTGTTGAGATCTCAAATGCAGACATTTTAACAATCAAAACAAACACACAACAAATATCTGGAACTGTACTACAAAGGTCCAACAGCTACAATTTCTTTCTCCTGCAAGAAGTTAACTGAAAGTTTTTTGGAGTTGTTAACACAGATATGGCATCCACCGAGTGTTGTCCTGTCGCGTCTCCTTTAAATTATTTCCAATAAGATGTTAAACTATTAATTTAATAAAATCAATAATTAAAAAAATAATTGAGTAAGTCAAAAGCACATTGCAAATAAACATTAATTACAAATCAAGAAGCATGGCGCGTCCGAGGGTGAGTAGATACCGAATAAGAATATAATCACCCTCGGACGCGCAATGCTTATTTACAACAGCCTTCCTTCCTAAGAATCAGCTCTTTCGTGGTGTAGAGAGAGGTTGTGTTACACTCCAAGGTGTTCCCCGGGTTGCCTTTCATGAGCTTCGATCTTCCGGCTCTCGTTTAGTAGTTGGTGGAAACTACGCTGCATTAGGCCTACAAATTTGGTATGGGGTGTAGAGACAGGTTGTGTTACACTCCAAGGTTTTCACCAGGTAGCCTTTCCTGAGCTTCGATCTTCATGCTCTCGTTTAGTAGGTGTCGGAAAGTAGGCTGCATTAGGCCTACAAATTGGGTATGGGGTGGAGAGAGATGGTGTGTTACACTCCAAGGTGTTCCCCAGGTTTCCTTGCCATTGCTTCGGTCTTCCGACTCTCGTTTAGTAGTTGTAGAAAAGTACACAGCATTAGGCCTACAAAATGGGTATGGGGTGGAGAGAGATGGTGTGTTACACTCCAAGGTGTTCCCCAGGTTGCCTTTCCTGAGCTTCGATCTTCATGCTCTCGTTTAGTAGGTGTCGGAAAGTAGGCTGCATTAGGCCTACAAATTGGGTATGGGGTGGAGAGAGATGGTGTGTTACACTCCAAGGTGTTCCCCAGGTTTCCTTGCCATTGCTTCGGTCTTCCGACTCTCGTTTAGTAGTTGTAGAAAAGTACACAGCATTAGGCCTACAAAATGGGTATGGGGTGGAGAGAGATGGTGTGTTACACTCCAAGGTGTTCCCCAGGTTGCCTTTCCTGAGCTTCGATCTTCATGCTCTCGTTTAGTAGGTGTCGGAAAGTAGGCTGCATTAGGCCTACAAATTGGGTATGGGGTGGAGAGAGATGGTGTGTTACACTCCAAGGTGTTCCCCAGGTTTCCTTGCCATTGCTTCGGTCTTCCGACTCTCGTTTAGTAGTTGTAGAAAAGTACACAGCATTAGGCCTACAAAATGGGTATGGGGTGGAGAGAGATGGTGTGTTACACTCCAAGGTGTTCCCCAGGTTGCCTTTCCTGAGCTTCGATCTTCATGCTCTCGTTTAGTAGGTGTCGGAAAGTAGGCTGCATTAGGCCTAAAAAATGGGGAATGGGGTGGAGAGAGATGGTGTGTTACACTCCAAGGTGTTCCCCAGGTTTCCTTGCCATTGCTTCGGTCTTCCGACTCTCGTTTAGTAGTTGTAGAAAAGTACACAGCATTAGGCCTACAAAATGGGTATGGGGTGGAGAGAGATGGTGTGTTACACTCCAAGGTGTTCCCCAGGTTGCCTTTCCTGAGCTTCTATCTTCAGGCTCTCATTAAATTGTGGTTAAATGGAACAACTGCATTTGGCGTACTAGTTGGTTTGGGGCCTACTATCGGTGTCTGCCACTCCTTGCTGTTCTCCTGGTTTCCTGTCCTGAAATACCATTTTCAGCCTCCCGTTAAGTAGTTGTTAATGTTAGACTGCATTTGGCCTACTAGTTGGGTTGGGGCCTACTATCGGTGTCTGCCACTCCTTGCTGTTCTCCTCCACTGAACAAAGCTGTGCCGCCTGTTTACTACGGTTGCCAATTTTGAACTGCATTTCGACTACTTACTGATTTGGCCCTACTCTCTGTGTCAGCCTCTCATTCCAGTTGTCCTCCACTGCAATGCCCCCTGGTTATTCCTGTGTTACCAATTTTGAACTGCATTTAGCCCACTTTCTTCTTTGGGCCTATATCTGTGTTTCCACTTCATCGTGCCCATTGCCCAGCCAGTGATAGATGAGTCTGCTGGTACATTGACCCATAACGCAACATTCCCCGTGCACGCTACACAACAACATTGTGACCCTGCTGAAAGTCAGGTTGCTCTTCCCGCATACCATACCACCTTACACGGGGACAAAGAGGAAGGTGCAGATGAAAGTGCAGGTTCCTTCATCAGGTGGGGGGAGGAATACTAGTTGGCGACGTCACTGGCACAGGGCCTCTCATAGTACGCAAAAGTGTTGCTGCCGGTGGGAGGCGCCCCCGCCGTGCAAACACACCGCTGTACTTTGAGGGGCCCTGTGCCAGTGCCAATGCCAACGAGTGGGCCCCCCCTGCTTGCTCAGGTTCACAGCACTTGCAAAGTTGAAATACTTACCTCTCCCTGCTCCACTGCCGTGACGTGGTCCAGATTTCCTGGGCCCACTAATTACTTGAACCAGCCCTACCCCCCACAACTTTAGCCAAATGACCCCCAATTTCAAATGCCTTCCAATTATTATAAGGTAAATTACGCTTGACAAGCTTCATTAAGAAGAATGGATGGTTTTGACATTAAAATGGGCACTCTAGGTGTTTTCCTGGCCCCCACTCACTGCCGACTATGCTGCCCCATTGACTTGCATTGGGTTTCGTGTTTCGGTCGATCCCGACTTTACGTCATAATCGGCCGATTTCACTCGACCCGACTTTGGACATAGTCGGGTTTCGCAAAACCCGGCTCGACTCTAAAAAGGTCAAGGTCGCTCAACTCTACTCAACACTAATTGCGGCTGTAAATCTCCTCATCTCGACATGCTTAACATGTCACTCTCCGCAAGGAGAAATGATACTTCTTGGATCCCAGAACTTGAACAAACAAACACTGCATATAATGAGATATTCCAATGTAAAGGAATTAGTAGCTCTATTTCAAAATGATTAATAGCGAGTACGCTATGCATGTTACAAACAATGACTTTTCCTCAGCAAAAAAAAAAAATTGTAGGAAAAAAATTATTGGATTTTTTTCCCTTTTTAAAATTTTTCATTGCTTTATATACTGACCTAAATAGTGTACCGTAAGCATAATGTTTTCCTAAGATTTAAACCATGTGGAAGTCTGGTGTTTAGTTTGAAAAATCCACCAAGCTTCCCTATTTTTCATTATTTCTTTCCTATCTCCTCCTCTATTGCTAGACTGCATTTGCTCAATGGACTACACCGTCATTGATTCGGTATTTCCCTGGTGGTAATCAATAAAGTGTTTTGAAGCTTGTGAAATCCTTTTATTTGTACTACTGTAATTATTAATGTCATAACTAACTACTCCCACCTCCAGCTTCTGTAGTCTGTTAGTACCTCTATCCTTTGTAGAGATACCATTTGAGCGGATTGTTATGGATCTAGTCAGGCCAATAATAAAGTATGCCCACGGCTAGAGTTGAGCGACCTTGACCTTTTTAGAGTCGAGCCGGGTTTTGCGAAACCCGACTATGTCCAAAGTCGGGTCGAGTGAAATCGGCCGATTATGACGTAAAGTCGGGATCGACCGAAACACGAAACCCAATGCAAGTCAATGGGGCAGCATAGTCGGCAGTGAGTGGGGGCCAGGAAAACACCTAGAGTGCCCATTTTAATGTCAAAACCATCCATTCTTCTTAATGAAGCTTGTCAAGCGTAATTTACCTTATAATAATTGGAAGGCATTTGAAATTGGGGGTCATTTGGCTAAAGTTGTGGGGGGTAGGGCTGGTTCAAGTAATTAGTGGGCCCAGGAAATCTGGACCACGTCACGGCAGTGGAGCAGGGAGAGGTAAGTATTTCAACTTTGCAAGTGCTGTGAACCTGAGCAAGCAGGGGGGGCCCACTCGTTGGCATTGGCACTGGCACAGGGCCCCTCAAAGTACAGCGGTGTGTTTGCACGGCGGGGGCGCCTCCCACCGGCAGCAACACTTTTGCGTACTATGAGAGGCCCTGTGCCAGTGACGTCGCCAACTAGTATTCCTCCCCCCACCTGATGAAGGAACCTGCACTTTCATCTGCACCTTCCTCTTTGTCCCCGTGTAAGGTGGTATGGTATGCGGGAAGAGCAACCTGACTTTCAGCAGGGTCACAATGTTGTTGTGTAGCGTGCACGGGGAATGTTGCGTTATGGGTCAATGTACCAGCAGACTCATCTATCACTGGCTGGGCAATGGGCACGATGAAGTGGAAACACAGATATAGGCCCAAAGAAGAAAGTGGGCTAAATGCAGTTCAAAATTGGTAACACAGGAATAACCAGGGGGCATTGCAGTGGAGGACAACTGGAATGAGAGGCTGACACAGAGAGTAGGGCCAAATCAGTAAGTAGTCGAAATGCAGTTCAAAATTGGCAACCGTAGTAAACAGGCGGCACAGCTTTGTTCAGTGGAGGAGAACAGCAAGGAGTGGCAGACACCGATAGTAGGCCCCAACCCAACTAGTAGGCCAAATGCAGTCTAACATTAACAACTACTTAACGAGAGGCTGAAAATGGTATTTCAGGACAGGAAACCAGGAGAACAGCAAGGAGTGGCAGACACCGATAGTAGGCCCCAAACCAACTAGTACGCCAAATGCAGTTGTTCCATTTAACCACAATTTAATGAGAGCCTGAAGATAGAAGCTCAGGAAAGGCAACCTGGGGAACACCTTGGAGTGTAACACACCATCTCTCTCCACCCCATACCCATTTTGTAGGCCTAATGCTGTGTACTTTTCTACAACTACTAAACGAGAGTCGGAAGACCGAAGCAATGGCAAGGAAACCTGGGGAACACCTTGGAGTGTAACACACCATCTCTCTCCACCCCATACCCAATTTGTAGGCCTAATGCAGCCTACTTTCCGACACCTACTAAACGAGAGCATGAAGATCGAAGCTCAGGAAAGGCAACCTGGGGAACACCTTGGAGTGTAACACACCATCTCTCTCCACCCCATACCCATTTTTTAGGCCTAATGCAGTGTACTTTTCTACAACTACTAAACGAGAGTCGGAAGACCGAAGCAATGGCAAGGAAACCTGGGGAACACCTTGGAGTGTAACACACCATCTCTCTCCACCCCATTCCCCATTTTTTAGGCCTAATGCAGCCTACTTTCCGACACCTACTAAACGAGAGCATGAAGATCGAAGCTCAGGAAAGGCAACCTGGGGAACACCTTGGAGTGTAACACACCATCTCTCTCCACCCCATACCCATTTTGTAGGCCTAATGCTGTGTACTTTTCTACAACTACTAAACGAGAGTCGGAAGACCGAAGCAATGGCAAGGAAACCTGGGGAACACCTTGGAGTGTAACACACCATCTCTCTCCACCCCATACCCAATTTGTAGGCCTAATGCAGCCTACTTTCCGACACCTACTAAACGAGAGCATGAAGATCGAAGCTCAGGAAAGGCAACCTGGGGAACACCTTGGAGTGTAACACACCATCTCTCTCCACCCCATACCCATTTTGTAGGCCTAATGCTGTGTACTTTTCCACCAACTACTAAACGAGAGCCGGAAGATCGAAGCTCATGAAAGGCAACCCGGGGAACACCTTGGAGTGTAACACAACCTCTCTCTACACCACGAAAGGGCTGATTCTTAGGAAGGAAGGCTGTTGTAAATAAGCATTGCGCGTCCGAGGGTGATTATATTCTTATTCGGTATCTACTCACCCTCGGACGCGCCATGCTTCTTGATTTGTAATTAATGTTTATTTGCAATGTGCTTTTGACTTACTCAATTATTTTTTTAATTATTGATTTTATTAAATTAATAGTTTAACATCTTATTGGAAATAATTTAAAGGAGACGCGACAGGACAACACTCGGTGGATGCCATATCTGTGTTAACAACTCCAAAAAACTTTCAGTTAACTTCTTGCAGGAGAAAGAAATTGTAGCTGTTGGACCTTTGTAGTACAGTTCCAGATATTTGTTGTGTGTTTGTTTTGATTGTTAAAATGTCTGCATTTGAGATCTCAACACGATCTTATTTTTTATAATCAAATTAATTTTTTAAATATTTTATTAGGTTGGTTCAAGGGGTACACGGGCCGCAGTAGACAGGTCAGTGGAGGCCTAGTGGAAGGAGGGACCGCAGATGCGCCACTGTTTCACCCATACACAATTAGTAGGCCTAATGCAGCGTAGTTTCCAACAGCTACTAAATGAGAGCCGGAACATCGAAGCTCAGGAAAGGCAACCTGGGGAACACCTTGGAGTGTAACACAACCTCTCTCTACACCACGGAAGGGCTGATTCTTAGGAAGGAAGGCTGTTGTAAATAAGCATTGCGCGTCCGAGGGTGATTATATTCTTATTCGGTATCTACTCACCCTCGGACGCGCCATGCTTCTTGATTTGTAATTAATGTTTATTTGCAATGTGCTTTTGACTTACTCAATTATTTTTTTAATTATTGATTTTATTAAATTAATAGTTTAACATCTTATTGGAAATAATTTAAAGGAGACGCGACAGGACAACACTCGGTGGATGCCATATCTGTGTTAACAACTCCAAAAAACTTTCAGTTAACTTCTTGCAGGAGAAAGAAATTGTAGCTGTTGGACCTTTGTAGTACAGTTCCAGATATTTGTTGTGTGTTTGTTTTGATTGTTAAAATGTCTGCATTTGAGATCTCAACACGATCTTATTTTTTATAATCAAATTAATTTTTTTTATATTTAATGATGTTGGTTCAAGGGGTACACGGGCAGCAATAGACAGGTCAGTGGAGGCCTAGTGGAAGGAGTGACGGCAGACAGGCATCAAAGGCCTAACATTGGGCTGGCTGTAGGCAAGTTAAAATTGGTTCCAGGGGAACACGGCCATCAGTGGCCTGGTCAGTGTAGTTGTAGTTGAAAGAACGGGACGCAGACAGGCTTCGAAGGCCTAACATAACAAACTTGGGCTGGCTGTAGGCACTTTTAAATTTGTTCCAGGGGTACATGGGCAGCAGTGTATGGTCAGTGGAAGTCTAGTGGAAGGAGTGACCGCAGACAGGCTTCCAAGGCCTAACATAACAAACTTGGGCTGGCTGTAGGCACTTTTAAATTGGTTCCAGGGGTACACGGGCAGCAGTGGTCTGGTCAGTGGAAGTCTAGTGGAAGGAGTGACCGCAGACAGGCTTCCAAGGCCTAACATAACAAACTTGGGCTGGCTGTAGGCACTTTTAAATTGGTTCCAGGGGTACACGGGCAGCAGTGGTCTGGTCTGTGGAAGTCTAGTGGAAGGAGTGACCGCAGACAGGCTTCGAAGGCCTAACATAACAAACTTGGGCTGGCTGTAGGCACTTTTAAATTGGTTCCAGGGGTACACGGGCAGCAGTGGTCTGGTCAGTGGAAGTCTAGTGGAAGGAGTGACCGCAGACAGGCTTCCAAGGCCTAACATAACAAACTTGGGCTGGCTGTAGGCACTTTTAAATTGGTTCCAGGGGTACACGGGCAGCAGTGGTCTGGTCAGTGGAAGTCTAGTGGAAGGAGTGACCGCAGACAGGCTTCCAAGGCCTAACATAACAAACTTGGGCTGGCTGTAGGCACTTTTAAATTGGTTGCAGGGGTACACGGGCAGCAGTGGTCTGGTCAGTGGAAGTCTAGTGGAAGGAGTGACCGCAGACAGGCTTCGAAGGCCTAACATAACAAAATTGGGCTGACTGTAGGCACTTTTAAATTGGTTCCAGGGTAACACGGCCAGCAGTGGCCTGGTCAGTGTAGTAGTTGTAGAAAGAAGGGACCGCAGACAGGCTTCGAAGGCCTAACATAACAAAAATGTCAAAACAATGGTATTGTCAGTGCCAGGCATTGAAGGATGTCAGCGCCTAGACTACACATTGGTGAAGCTGTGAGAGATAATTTTGCTAGTGGTAGAGCACTGTTTGAGCTGGGGGGGGGAACTGTCTTGTGGCCGGCGGTACAGGCACAGGGCCCCTCATATTACAACGGTGTGTCTGACGTTGGGTGCGCACCACCACCGCCAGAGACACTTTATTGTACTATGAGGGACCCAGTGGCAGTGCCGTCGACCAAAAGCGGCCACACCCACCTCTTCAGACAAACAGCACTCTCAAGGGTCCAAGCGCAAAGTGGCGATAGCACGGCCCCGTGTGGGGAGTTTGGCCATTTCGTGAGGTGGAAACATGTCGTATGCTGGACAATCAGGTGAAGAAAATTACGAGATTGGAAAAGTCATTCAGAATAGTCCACAGGCAAGACCTTTTCATAGGAAAGCTAGGTGTCAGCCGGGCAGGGTGGGGCAAAAGATTTTGAAATCCAGTTGTGGTTCATTTTAATGAAGGTTAGATCATCTACATTTTGGGTAGCCAGACGAGTCCTTTTTTCTGTTAGTATTGAACCTGCAGCACTGAATACTCTTTCTGATAGGACACTAGCTGCCGGGCAAGCAAGCTCCTGCAATGCATATTCTGCCAATTCTGGCCAGGTGTCTAATTTGGATGCCCAGTAATCAAATGGGAATGACGGTTGAGGGAGAACGTCGATAAGGGATGAAAAATAGTTTGTAACCATACTGGACAAATGTTGTCTCCTGTCACTTTGAATTGATGCTGCAGTACCTGTCCTGTCTGCGGTCATAGAAAAATCACTCCACAACCTGGTCAGAAAACCCCTCTGGCCAACGCCACTTCTGATTTCTGCCCCTCTAACACCTCTGGTCTGCTGGCCCCTGGAGCTCGTGTGAGAACGATCACGGGCGCTGTGTGCAGGGAATGCCAGAAGCAAACGGTCAACAAGAGTTGATTGTTTTGTTGCTAATATTAGTTCCAAGTTCTCATGTGGCATAATATTTTGCAATTTGCCTTTATAGCGAGGATCAAGGAGGCAGGCCAACCAGTAATCGTCATCGTTCATCATTTTTGTAATGCGTGTGTCCCTTTTGAGGATACGCAAGGCATAATCCGCCATGTGGGCCAAAGTTCCCGTTGTCAAATCTGCGGTTGTGCTTGGTTGAGGGGCAGTTGCAGGCAAATCTACGTCACTTGTGTCCCTCAAAAAACCAGAACCCGGCCTTGCCACGCCACCAATTTCCCGTGCCCCCGGGAAAGCTTCCTCATTAAAAATATACTCATCCCCATCATCCTCCTCATCCTCCACCTCCTCTTCGCCCGGTACCTCGTCATGTACACTGCCCTGACCAGACAATCGCTGACTGTCATCAAGGCTTTCCTCTTCCTCTGGTGCAGACGCCTGATCCTTTATGTGCGTCAAACTTTGCATCAGCAGACGCATTAGGGGGATGCTCATGCTTATTATGGCGTTGTCTGCACTAACCAGCCGTGTGCATTCCTCAAAACACTGAAGGACTTGACACATGTCTTGAATCTTCGACCACTGCACACCTGACAACTCCATGTCTGCCATCCTACTGCCTGCCCGTGTATGTGTATCCTCCCACAAAAACATAACAGCCCGCCTCTGTTCGCACAGTCTCTGAAGCATGTGCAGTGTTGAGTTCCACCTTGTTGCAACGTCTATGATTAGGCGATGCTGGGGAAGGTTCAAAGAACGCTGATAGGTCTGCATACGGCTGGAGTGTACAGGCGAACGGCGGATATGTGCGCAAAGTCCACGCACTTTGAGGAGCAGGTCGGATAACCCCGGATAACTTTTCAGGAAGCACTGCACCACCAGGTTTAAGGTGTGAGCCAGGCAAGGAATGTGTTTCAGTTGGGAAAGGGAGATGGCAGCCATGAAATTCCTTCCGTTATCACTCACTACCTTGCCTGCCTCAAGATCTACAGTGCCCAGCCACGACTGCGTTTCTTGCTGCAAGAACTCGGACAGAACTTCCGCGGTGTGTCTATTGTCGCCCAAACACTTCATAGCCAATACAGCCTGCTGACGTATGCCAGTAGCTGCCCCATAATGGGAGACCTGGTGTGCAACAGTGGCAGGTGCGGATGGAGTGTTTGTGCGACTGCGGTCTGTGGACGAGCTCTTGCTTCTGCAGGAGGACGAGGAGGAGGAGGAGGAGGAGGAGGGGGTGCGAACGGCTACAGACAACTGTTTACTAGACCGTGGGCTAGGCAGAACTGTCCCAAACTTGCTGTCCCCTGTGGACCCTGAATCCACCACATTTACCCAGTGTGCCGTGATGGACACGTAACGTCCCTGGCCATGCCTACTGGTCCATGCATCTGTTGTCAGGTGCACCTTTGTGCTCACAGATTGCCTGAGTGCATGGACGATGCGCTCTTTAACATGCTGGTGGAGGGCTGGGATGGCTTTTCTGGAAAAAAAGTGTCGACTGGGTAGCTCGTAGCGTGGTACAGCGTAGTCCATCAGGTATTTGAAAGCTTCGCTTTCAACTAACCGGTAGGGCATCATCTCTAACGAGATTAGTCTAGCTATGTGGGCGTTCAAACCCTGTGTACGCGGATGCGAGGCTAAGTATTTCCTTTTTCTAACCATAGTCTCATGTAGGGTGAGCTGGACTGGAGAGCTGGAGATCGTGGAACTAGCGGGGGTGCCGGTGGACATGGCAGACTGAGAGACGGTGGGAGATGGTATTGTTGCCGCCGGTGCCCTAGATGCAGTGTTTCCTACTACGAAACTGGTGATTCCCTGACCCTGACTGCTTTGGCCTGGCAAAGATACCTGCACAGATACAGCAGGTGGTGCGCTAAATGGTGGTCCTACACTGCCGGAAGGGATGTTGCGTTGATGACTAGCTTCATTGGCCGAGGGTGCAACAACCTTAAGGGACGTTTGGTAGTTAGTCCAAGCTTTCAAATGCATGGTGGTTAAATGTCTATGCATGCAACTAGTATTGAGACTTTTCAGATTCTGACCTCTGCTTAAGGAAGTAGAACATTTTTGACAGATGACTTTGCGCTGATCAATTGGATGTTGTTTAAAAAAATGCCAGACTGCACTCTTTCTAGCATCGGATACCTTTTCAGGCATTGCAGACTGAGCTTTAACCGGATGGCCACGCTGTCCTCCACCAGGTTTTGGCTTTGCCACGCGTTTTGGGCAAGATACGGGCCCGGCAGATGGAACCTGTGGCGATGTTGATGCCTGCTGCGGCCCCTCCTCCTCCTCTGCTTCAGAACTGCTGCCGCCTGCACCCTGTTCCCCCAATGGCTGCCAATCGGGGTCAAGAACTGGGTCATCTAATAACTCTTCTTGTACCTCCTGCGCAACTTCGTCTGTGTCACCGTGTCGTTCGGTGGTATAGCGTTCGTGATGGGGCAACATAGTCTCATCAGGGTCTGATTCTTGATCAGCACCCTGCGAGGGCAATGTT
This sequence comes from Ranitomeya imitator, assembly GCF_032444005.1. Lineage (NCBI taxonomy): Eukaryota > Metazoa > Chordata > Amphibia > Anura > Dendrobatidae > Ranitomeya > Ranitomeya imitator. The sequence goes on along the minus strand of NC_091282.1, from coordinate 917,844,776 downwards.
GTGGTCTGAGTCAAAGGACCAGCATAGTAGTCTGGCTGTGGCTGTGCGTCAGTGCACTCCATGTCAGATTCAATTTGTAATGGGCATGGACTGTTAACTGCTTCACTTTCTAAGCCAGGGACGGTATGTGTAAAGAGCTCCATGGAGTAACCCGTTGTGTCGCCTGCTGCATTCTTCTCTGTTGTTGTTTTTGCTGAAGAGGACAAGGAAGTGACTTGTCCCTGACCGTGAACATCCACTAACGACGCGCTGCTTTTACTTTTACCAGTTTCACGAGATGAGGCAAAAGAGCTAGAGGCTGAGTCAGCAAGATAAGCCAAAACTTGCTCTTGCTGCTCCGGCTTTAAAAGCGGTTTTCCTAATCCCAGAAAAGGGAGCGTTCGAGGCCTTGTGTAGCCGGACGACGAACCTGGCTCCACAGCTCCAGACTTAGGTGCAATATTTTTTTCCCCACGACCACCTGATGCTCCACCACTACCACTACCCTCATTACCAGCTGACAATGAACGCCCCCGGCCACGACCTCTTCCACTAGACTTCCTCATTGTTTTAAAAACGTAACCAAACTAACGTTATTTGTTGCAGTCACACAACTTACACGGTGAGCTATAACTTCAGTATGATTTAGCTACCCCTTTACAGGTTGGTGAGACCACAGCGAAAATCAGGCCCAATGTTACACACTCTTTTTTTGGTGGCTGCAAATTAGAGAGATGCCCCACACGCAGGACTGTCACTGAAGCACAAATGTTAATATTAATGTCACACTATTATTTTTTTTTTATTTTTATTTTTTTCAGGAACACTTTAGAAACCCCCCCCAAAAAAAAAAATAGATTTTTGCAGGGAGAATTTAGAAAACAAATGTAACAAACTATATGCTTTCTATGGGCCACTGAGTGAGAGATGACGCACACAGGAATCAGGAGTGGCACACAAGCCCAGAGGCCAATATTTTTCTACCAATGATTGATGGAGTTATTTTCTCTGGTAGATTTTGGAACCCAAATCAAGGAAAAAAAATGTAGGCTTTCTATGGACCACAATTGGAGAGAGAGAGAGAGAGAGAGATGGCACACCCAGGAGTCAAGACTGGCACACAAGCAGAAAGGCCAATATTAATCTCCCATTTTTTTTGGGGTTTTGTTTTTTTTTTTTGTTTTTTTTTTTTTTCAGGGAGACTTTAGAAAAAAAAATAATAAAAAAAATATGATTTTATCAGGAAGAATTTAGAAACCAAATAAAATAAAATGATTTTTTCAGGGAGAATTTATAAAACAAATAAAAACAAAAATAGGCGTTCTATGGCCCACTGACTGAGAGATGACGCACACAGGAGTCAGGAGTGGCACACAAGCCCAGAGGCCAATATTTTTCTACCAATGATTGATGTAGTTATTTTCTCTGGTAGATTTTGGAACCCAAATCAAGGAAAAAAAATATAGGCTTTCTATGGACCACAATTGGAGAGAGAGAGAGAGAGAGATGGCACACCCAGGAGTCAAGACTGGCACACAAGCAGAAAGGCCAATATTAATCTCCCACTGTTTTTTTTGTTTGTTTTTTTTTTTTTTTTTTCAGGGAGACTTTAGAAAAAAAAATAATAAAAAAAATATGATTTTATCAGGAAGAATTTAGAAACCAAATAAAATAAAATGATTTTTTCAGGGAGAATTTATAAAACAAATAAAAACAAAAATAGGCGTTCTATGGCCCACTGACTGAGAGATGACGCACACAGGAGTCAGGAGTGGCACACAAACCCAGAGGCCAATATTTTTCTACCAATGATTGATGTAGTTATTTTCTCTGGTAGATTTTAGAACCCAAATCAAGGAAAAAAAATATAGGCTTTCTATGGACCACAATTGGAGAGAGAGAGAGAGAGAGAGAGAGAGAGAGAGAGAGATGGCACACCCAGGAGTCAAGACTGGCACACAAGCAGAAAGGCCAATATTAATCTCCCACTGTTTTTTTTGGTTGTTTTTTTTTTTTTTTTTTCAGGGAGACTTTAGAAAAAAAAATAATAAAAAAAATATGATTTTATCAGGAAGAATTTAGAAACCAAATAAAATAAAATGATTTTTTCAGGGAGAATTTAGAAAACAAATAAAACCAAAAATAGGCGTTCTATGGCCCACTGACTGAGAGATGACGCACCCAGGAGTCAAGACTGGCACACAAGCAGAAAGGCCAATATTAATCTCCCACTGTTTTTTTTTTTTTTTTTCAGGGAGACTTTAGAAAAAAAAATAATAAAAAAAATATGATTTTATCAGGAAGAATTTAGAAACCAAATAAAATAAAATGATTTTTTCAGGGAGAATTTAGAAAACAAATAAAACCAAAAATAGGCGTTCTATGGCCCACTGACTGAGAGAGAGAGAGAGATGGAACGCTTAGTACTGGCACACAAGCCCAAAGGGCAATATTAATCTCCCTTTTTTTTTCCAGGGAGAATTTCTAAAACCCAAAAAAAAAAAAAAATAGGCTTTCTATGGCCCACTATTTGTGAGAGAGATGGGACGCTCAGGACTGGCACAGATGGCATGCTCAGGACTGGCACAGAAGCCCAGAGGCCAATATTAATCTCCCTTTTTTTCTGGGAGAATTTATAAAACCAAAAAAATATTTAAATAGGCTTTCTATGGCCCACTATTTGTGAGAGAGATGGCACGCTCAGGACTGGCACAGATGGCACGCTCACAACTGGCACACAAGCCCAGAGGCCAATATTAATCTCCCTTTTTTCAGGGAAAATTTATAAAACCAAAAAAAAAAATTAAATAGGCTTTCTATGGCCCACTATTTGTGAGAGAGATGGCACGCTCAGGACTGGCACAGATGGCACGCTCACAACTGGCACACAAGCCCAGAGGCCAATATTAATCTCCCTTTTTTCAGGGAAAATTTATAAAACAAAAAAAAAAATTAAATAGGCTTTCTATGGCCCACTATTTGTGAGAGAGATGGCACGCTCAGGGCTGGCACAGATGGCACGCTCAGGACTGGCACACAAGCCCAGAGGCCAATATTAATCTCCCTTTTTTTCAGGGAGAATTTATAAAACCAAAAAAAAAAATAAATAGGCTTTCTATGGCCCACTATTTGTGAGAGAGATGGCACGCTCAGGGCTGGCACAGATGGCACGCTCAGGACTGGCACACAAGCCCAGAGGCCAATATTAATCTCCCTTTTTTTCAGGGAGAATTTATAAAACCCCAAAAAAAATAAAATAGGCTTTCTATGGCCCACTATTTGTGAGAGAGATGGCACACTCAGGACTGGCACACAAGCCCAAAGGCCAATATTAATCTCCCACTGTATTTTTATCAGGGAGAATTTATACACCCCACAAAAAAAAATACAGAAAAATGAAAAGGCTTTCTATGGCCCACTATGTGAGAGAGATGGCACACACAGGGATGGCACTCTAGCAGAAATGCCAAATTGCCAATCTTAATCTCCCACCAAAAAAAAAAAAAAAAAAAAAAACAGGGAATGTCCTACAATTACTATCTCCCTGCCTGCAGTAATCTCAGCCAGGTATGGCAGGCAGCTACTATCTCCCTGCCTGCAGTAATCTCAGCCAGGTATGGCAGGCAGCAATAAGGAGTGGACTGATGCACAAATGAAATAAAAAGTGTGGACAAACAAAAAAGATAGCTGTGCAGAAAGGAAGGAACAAGAGGATTTGTGCTTTGAAAAAAGCAGTTGGTTTGCACAGCGGCGTACACACAGCAATGCAGCTATCAGGGAGCCTTCTAGGGCAGCCCAATGAGCTACAGCGCTGAGGGGAAAAAAAAAAAAAAAAAAACTTCCACTGTCCCTGCACACCGAGGGTGGTGTTGGACAGTGCAAATCGCTGCAGCACAAGCGGTTTTGTGGTTAATGGACCCTGCCTAACGCTATCCCTGCTTCTGACAAAGCGGCAGCAACCTCTCCCTAAGCTCAGATCAGCAGCAGTAAGATGGCGGTCGGCGGGAACGCCTCTTTATAGCCCCTGTGACGTCGCAGACAGCAAGCCAATCACTGCAATGCCCTTCTCTAAGATGGTGGGGACCAGGACCTATGTCATCACGCTGCCCACACTCTGCGTTTACCTTCATTGGCTGAGAAATGGCGCTTTTCGCGTCATTGAAACGCGACTTTGGCGCGAAAGTCGCGTACCGCATGGCCGACCCCGCACAGGGGTCGGATCGGGTTTCATGAAACCCCGACTTAGCCAAAAGTCGGCGACTTTTGAAAATGTTCGACCCGTTTCGCTCAACCCTACCCACGGCCACTACACATATTGTTGGGACTAGATTATGCCACCCGTTACCTGCAGGCATTTCTGCTTCGCCAAACCTTGGCTAAATTTATCGCTCATGAGCTATTTACAATGATCTGCCGCCTTGGGGTACTTAAGGAGATCGTTACTGATTGGGAACTCCTTTCATGTTCAAGGTGACAAAGTAACTGTGTAAGCTGCTCCAGATAAAACAATTGTGGATTTCGGTGTACCATCTGCATGAAGCAATGGCTGGGGGACCACCACGGTGCAGGAAGACTACTGTACACAAGATGAGGTGCAAACAACAAAGGGTAGATTTATTGGGAGGCAAGGAATGAAGTGGGTGAGGAAGATGCAAACAGGGGTATACAATGGCAAGAGACACTTTATCTTGTCCGTAAAATAGCACGGTGCTCCAACTATTACAGACTCAGAAAATGTCTCACAAACAACTTTAAACAATACACAAATAATGATGCTACTCTACGTATAATTTCCCTGGCCCTTACTAAGCAGGCCACACGGCTCCCGTGTTCTGACTACTGAAGTCTACACTAGGCCCTAACAGGTGCACCAAACAGGAACAGACTCACAGTGATGTTGGGGACTTAGGTCCAGTCCCATGGGGGCCCCCAGCAGTCTATACAGTGGTGCGCACAGCTTTCTGTCAGCTCTGTGAAGCGTGGTCTTCTCCTTGCTTCTGGATCCTAGGGTTGCTCCTGGAAACTGTAAGTTCCTTTCTCAGTATCTTCGTGGCTTCACAAACTAGCACAGAACAGCCACCTTTGCTGTACCCGGAAAAGTCTTGACAGATTTCACAAGTACACTCTGTCCCAGCCTGGGACCTTTCTTGTAGCAAACAGCACACAGTTCTCTCTAGCAGCTTCCGCTCACACACACAGTTCAGGCTCAACTCCTCCCCTAATTCTAGGGCAGTTCATCTTCACAGCCTAAAGCAGGGGGAAGCAGGACATTCCATCACACCAGACAAGGGGGTGCTGTCTCTTAAAGTGGCAGCGTGTTACTGTCCATAACAGCACCACCCTCTTACATGCAGACCAATGGATTAGTCAAAATGTTTTAAAAAAACTCTTAAATCCATGCCAAAAAAGGTTGTCTCCAAGGATGGGAGGGATTCAGACATGTTACTGCTTTATTTAATGTTTGCCATCCACGAGGTCCGGCAGAGTACAACAAGATTCTCACCCTTTGAGCTATTATACAGCAGGCATTTAAGGGGGGCTCCTGGACTTAGCCAAAGAGATGTGGGAACAGGACCCTACTCCACATAAAAGCATAATAAAGTATGTTGAATGTATGCAGGACCGGATCATGCGGTCATGCCTATAGTGAAAGAACATTTAGTGGATTCCAAGGCAGCGCAGAGCCGAGCGTATAATAGAAAGGCCATGGTCAGGGATTTCAAAAAAGGGAATTATGTATTAGTTTTACTGCCCACGGCAGAAAGTAAGCTCATGGGCAAGTGGGAAGGGCCATATGAAGTCTGAGAAGAGGCAGGCGAAATAAATTACGGAGGATACCAGCCTAGGAAGAGAAAACCCGCACAACTGTATCATATAAATCTGCTAAAAGCATGGGAAGACTGGGAGTGTTTGATTATGGATGCAACTTTGAACATATCATCTGTGGACTCTCCAAACCGGCCAGGGAGGAGGCTGGGAGAGAAGTAATGATAAGCGATGCTTTCTCTAAACAGCAGTGATTGGAGGCTTAGAAATTGATGCAGCAGAATGCTTACATATTCTTAGAACTGCCAGCCGTAATCCAACATGTCATAGTCACCGAGCTTCAAGTAAGGCTGGTTTCACACTTGCGTTTCAAAACGCATGCATTTTTTTAAAAAAACGCATGATGAAAAAACGCATGTAAACGCGTGCAAACGCTGTGTTTTTTTTACGCATGCGTTTTTGCATGTGGTGAAAAAAACGCGGTGTTTTGACGCGTTTACATGCGTTTTTTCATGCGTTTGCGTTTTTTAAACGCATGCTGAGAAATGTGTGACAGCTGCCAATCATCAAAATAAAGTAAAAAACCCACTATAAACACAAATAGTTAGGGTTAGGGTTAGGGGTAGGGTTAGGGGTAGGGATCATAACCCTAACCCTAACCCTAAAGGGATCCTAACCCTAACCCTACCCCTAACCCTAAGCCTAAAGGGATCCTAACCCTAACCCTAAAGGGATTAGGGTGAGGGTTAGGATCCCTTTAGGGTTAGGGTTAGGATCCCTTTAGGGTTAGGGTTAGGATCCGGTTAGGGTTAGGGTTAGGGTTAGGATCCCTTTAGGGTTAGGGTTAGGATCCCTTTATCACCTTTATGGTGTGGGGTGGCATATCAGTGTGTTTTCTGTTTTTTTTAATAAAAACGCATGCGTTTTTAACGCAAACAAACGCATGTGCTTAAAAACGCATGCGTTTCCATTGACTCCAATGTATTTTTTGACACAAAAAATGCATGAAAACGCATTCGTTATTATGTGTCAAAAAAACGCCTCTCAAAAATACTACAAGTTGCATTTCTGAAAAAGAACGCATGCAGCAAAAAAACGCATGCGTTTCAAAACGCAATCAAACGCATACAACAAAAAACGCATGCGTTTTCAATGTTAAATATAGGAAAAAAACGCATGCGTTTCTTTGTGCAAAAAACGCTGCAGACAAAAACGCAAGTGTGAAACCACCCTAAGGGTACGAATTAAACCATACCATGTACTGGAGGCCCAGAGGCAAGCCATCGTGGCTGAAGTGAAACCAATGCTGCAGTTAGGATTTATTGAGAAGTCCAGGTGTGAGTGGGCTAGCCCCGTTGTACTAATTCTGAAGTTGAATGCATCATTACGATTTCGTAACAACTTCTGAAAATTAAATGAAGTGTCCAAATTTGACCTATGTCCAATGCCCCAGGTGGATGAGCTGATTGAGAGACTGGGTCAGGCCCAGTACTTTATGACACTCGATCTGACCCAGGGTTATTGGCAGGAGCCTCTGACAGAGTCGGCAAAATAAAAGACCATTATAACGCTGGAGGGTTTTATCAGTATGTCATCTTGCCTTTTGGGTTACATGTTGACCTGGCCATGTTCCAGAGCTGATCGACATAGTGATAGAACCCCATCAGAAGTATGCATCAGCGTATTTGGATGACATTTTAATCTTTAGTACTGATTGGCATACCCACTTGTCCCAAGTACAAGCGGTTGTGGATTCACTTAGAGCCGCTGGCTTTACATCGAACCCAAAACATGTGTGTTAGGTCTTGATAAAGCCCAGTACTTTGGGTATGTGATTGGCCGTAGGGTTATCAAAGTGCAAATAAGCAAGATCGATGTCATTCAAAACCAGCCCTGGCCTCTTACTACAAAACAGTCAAGAGTAGTGTTGAGCATTCCGATACCGCAAGTATCGGGTATCGGCCGATATTTGCGGTATCGGAATTCCGATACTGAGTTCCGATATTTTTGTGATATCGGGAATCAGTATCGGGATTTAGATTAATGTGTAAAATAAAGAATAAAAAAAAAAATATTGACATACTTACCCTCGGACGGGCCCTGGTTGTCACCGCTGCAATCGCCATGTTTTCCTTCCTATGAATGAGCTTGTTAAGTACCTTTGATGACGTCGCGGCTTGTGATTGGTCGCTGAGTGGTCATGTTCTCAGCGACCAATCACAAGCCGCGACGTCATCGAAGGTCATTAAAGCGCTCATTCTTAGGAAGAAAAGAATGGCGATTGCAACGGTGACAACCAGGGCCCGTCCGAGGGTAAGTAAATCAATATTTTTTATTTTTATTCTTTATTTTACACATTAATATGGATCCCAGAGCCTGAAGGAGAGTTTCCTCTCCTTCAGACCCTGGGAACCATTACGGATACCTTCCGGTATTTGTGTCCCATTGACTTGTATTGGTATCAGATATCGGTATCGGCGATATCCGATATTTTTCAGATATCGGCCGATACCATCCGATACCGATACTTTCAAATATAGGACGGTATCGCTCAACACTAGTCATGACGTTCCTCTGCATCATTTGGTACTACCTGAAAGTTTATACCTAATTTTTCTAGGAGATCATCACCCTTGACCAATCTCATAAAGAGAAGGTCATGGTTCGTTGGAACCCACAGGCGGAGGAAACATTCCAATCCAGCAAGTTAGCATTATGCTGATAGCCGGTCCTCACCAGCCCGAACTTCAAGAAAGGAATTATCATACAAACGAATGCCTGTGGGGTAGGTCTAAGATTCTGTCATAGAAGGTGAAAGGAGAACATCCGGTCACCTACTTGAGTAGGAAACTTACCCCAGAAGAAAAGTATAATAGCATAGTGGAGAAGGAGTCCTTGGCCATTAAGTGGGTCTTGGAGTCTCTATGTTATTATTTTCTCAGGCAACAGTTTCTATTGGTAACAGACCATTCACCCTTGGTCTGGATGAGAAATACCAACGAGAGCAATGCTCAAGTCACCAGATGGTTCACATCACTGCGAAATTTTGGCTTCATGATGGTACATTGAGCTGGGAAGTCACAAGGGAATGCAGATGTCCAGCCTTTGGTACCGTGTATGATGACAGATGTTCAACCCCACAAGTTTGAACGGGGAGTATGTGAGACAGTGAGGAGAATTATACACAATGGCCAGTATGTGAGTAGTGTAGCATCGGGTGGTTTCGTCAAACTCAATCTGACAGGTGCCCCGCCCCTATCAAAGTGTATCAAAGTGTGTAACCCCTCCCCTCCTCCTGTCAGCCAGCTGTCCCTGAGGCTGGCTGATTTCCCCTTTTGATATAGTTTGATATATTTTAATTTGTTGCAGTTTGATATTATTCCCGTATTAGTGGGATAACACATGTTTATAATTATATCCTAGTCGTGTATTTATTTTGCATGTGGTTTATAACACCTTTCTCATTTGTTTTATATTAGATTTTATACGTAGCTCGAGTTTGATTCTGTAAGCTGTGTTTTATTCACAGTGTACAGATATAGTGCAGAACTTTGTTTTATAACACAACCAGCTGTTTATTTGTGTTTCTACTGACCATTCACTAAATGTTTATTTTCACAAACAGAAGAGACAGATTTTCTGTTTGTACCTGTATTGTACCTGTAGGGTTATGTAGGGTTATCTGCGGGTCAGAGGTTTATAACACCTAGGTCAATTGTTGTTGTATTCGCTTTCCCAGAAAAGTTATTTGTGTCTCTACATTTCTCAGAAAAGTTATTTGTGTCGCTACTGACCATTAACTAAATGCTTATTTACACAAACAGAAAAGACAGATTTTCTGTTTTTACCTGTAGGGTTATGTAGGGTTATCTGCGGGTCACGTTTTTCTATTTTAGCGCTGCCACATCCACATATATTATTCCAGCTTTCTTTAATTCTGCATTATTTTATCACACATTAATTTCACAGCTGATGAAAATAGCCATTTTATATTGAATTACTGCAGCTCGCGGAGCGTTACCACTGGACTCGTTTCTCAATTAATTTCCCAGCTGGCGGCGCTATCTATAATTATGCTTATACCTTAGGCGTGTATTTACATGGCACTGTAATTCGCACTTTTACACACTATATGTGGATTACAGCCGGTATACAGTAACAGTCGGCATGACTGAGTGTAATATTGCACTCAATACTGTGCAAAGGGTCTGAATACTTATGTCCGTGTGATATTTCAGTTTTTCTTTTTAATAAATTCGCAAAAAAAATCTACATTTCTGTTTTGTTCAGGCATGATGGAGTGCAGAGTGTACATTAATATATATATCTCAGAATGCAGCTGAATAGTATTGCTAATTAGTCCATATAAATAAAAAATTATGTAGAAACCCAAAGTTTTGATAAGTGTATGAAAATACACCAATATTAACTATTTGTGCTATTTTAGGTGCAAATTTGGTCTATATGTATAACAGTCAGGAGTTGGGGCGGTGAAATATGTGTTACAAGCATAGTGAATTGCAGATATATTCTGTAGTGTATGTCATTTTGAGAAATGTGGAGCATAACCAATTACCTATCACGGCCACTAGATGGCAGAATATCATATTAATTATACATTGGGGTTTACTTTTTGGAAACTTACAAATTCATTGGACAATTTTTAAGCCATTATTGCTTAGGCAAATTCATTGGAAATTATAAATTTATTGTACTAACTACATGCACTCATATTGATAAAACTTTACCTCAGCCTCTATGATTGTTACTTTTGCACATGTATTACTGTTTTTCTTATTTTTTGTGTAAAATCTCGGTCAGGCAGGCACGAACACACAGATTTTCTGTTTGTACCTGTATTGTACCTGTAGGGTTATGTAGGGTTATCTGCGGCTCACGTTTTTCTATTTTAGCGCTGCCACATCCACATATATTATTCCAGCTTTCTTTAATTCTGCATTATTTTATCACACATTAATTTCACAGCTGATGAAAATAGCCATTTTATATTGAATTACTGCAGCTCGCGGAGCGTTACCACTGGATTCGTTTCTCAATTAATTTCCCAGCTGGCGGCGCTATCTATAATTATGCTTATACCTTAGGCGTGTATTTACATGGCACTGTAATTCGCACTTTTACACACTATATGTGGATTACAGCCGGTATACAGTAACAGTCGGCATGACTGAGTGTAATAGTGCACTCAATACTGTGCAAAGGGTCTGAATACTTATGTCCGTGTGATATTTCAGTTTTTCTTTTTAATAAATTCGCAAAAAAAATCTACATTTCTGTTTTGTTCAGGCATGATGGAGTGCAGAGTGTACATTAATATATATATATCTCAGAATGCAGCTGAATAGTATTGCTAATTAGTCCATATAAATAGAAAATTATGTAGAAACCCAAAGTTTTGATAAGTATATGAAAATACACCAATATTCACAATTTGTGCTATTTTAGGCGCAAATTTGGTCTATATGTATAACAGTCAGGAGTTGGGGCGATGAAATATGTGTTACGCGTAGTGAATTGCAGATATATTCTGCAGTGTATGTCATTTTGAGAAATGTGTAGCATAACCAATTACCTATCACGGCCACTAGATGGCAGAATATCATATTAATTATACATTGGGGTTTACTTTTGGAAACTTACAAATTCATTGGAAAATTTTTAAGCCATTATTGCTTAGGCAAATTCATTGGAAATTATAAATTTATTGTACTAACTACATGCACTCATATTGATAAAACTTTACCTCAGCCTCTATGATTGTTACTTTTGCACATTTATTACTGTTTTTCTTATTTTTTGTGTAAAATCTCGGTCAGGCAGGCACTAACACACACAACAAACACACATAACATACAAAACACACACAACACATACAACACACACGACAAACATACACACACAACATACAGAACACATACATCACATGCGGCACACACAACACAGAACCACACACAACAAACACACATAACATACAAAACACACACAACACATACAACACACACGACAAACATACACACACAACATACAGAACACATACATCACATGCGGCACACACAATACACACACACAACAAACACACACACACACACACAAGAAATAGACATTTAGAACTTATTTATGTTATTATGTATTGCACTTTGTCTGTGTTGTCTATAATTTTACTCCTTTTTATCCAAAGTCAGCTAACGTATGCGGACTTTTAAAGCTTTTTTACATTTCTATTGCTGTTACATTTCTATTGGTGTTACTTTTGCACATGTATCACTGGATTCTTTAAAAATATGAATATTATCTAGTTTACTTATGCTGCGGTATTTTATTTTCCTGGTGTTACTTTTGCACACGTATTACTGTTTTTCTTGTTTTTGTGTAAAATCTCGGTCAGGCAGGCACGAACACACACACACACAACACACAGAACCCACACACAACAAACACACATAACATACAAAACACACAACACATACAACACACACGACAAACATACACACACCATACAGAACACATACATCACATGCGGCACACACAACACACACACACACACAACAAACACACAGAACACACACACACACACACAAGAAATAGACATGTAGGACTTATTTATGTTATTATGTTTTTGCACTTTGCCTGTGCGGCCTATAATTTGACTCCTTTTTATTCAAAGACAGCTAACATATGCAGATTTTTAAAGCTTTTTTACATACCTATTGGTGTTACATTTCTATTGGTGTTACTTTTGCACATGTATTACTGGATTCTTTAAAAATATGAATGTTATCTAGTTTACTTATGTTGCACTATTTTATTTTCCTGGTGTTACTTTTACACATGTATTACTGGCATCTTTTAAAAATATGAATATTATTTAGTTTACTTATGTTACAGTATTTTATTTTCCGTGTGTTACTTATGCCCATGTATTACTGGCGTCTTCAACAGTTATGATCCATATTTTTTCTATATAAATATGGGTAAATGAATACACCATTATAGAACCATTTCGAATCCATGTTTTGTTGAAAATAACTGGGCATACACAAGAAACCGTGCAATATATCTTTATAGAAATAACACTTCTGCATCCACGGGCGCTTCTCAGCAACCCCTGCAGCTGGTACTCATCAGGCACTGTGAAATAATGCAAAAATACATCTGTGTGCGGCTGGCGGGATCAACATTTTGCTATTATAAGTTTATGGTTCTGTAAAGAACACACAACACATACAGAACACACACACACACACACACAACACACAACAAGCACATATTATGAAAAAATGACAATCATTGTATGTGATTTAAAAGACTTTAGTCACTCACACGTATCACAGAAAGATTTAGTTTAAAAACTGCTTAGTCATGGGGATTTAGATTTATCAGGGGTGATTTAGTTTGAAAGCACACAGCGCCGCGATAATGTCGGGGGTTGGGCAGGCATTTAACAGTCTTTCATATGTATCACAGAAAGATTTTAGCTTCATCTGTGCGAGTTTGCTTTGAGCGTACTGCGCAGCCATGTCAGTAAACATTTTGACATGGACATCATCCCACGAAGGACGACCTGTGTAAGGTGTATGTACAGCAACTTTCTGTTTTTTACCTACACGGCGACGGGATACTGCGCGTTTCTTTAGAGGTAATACAGGGGCAAAAACGCTGGAAGAGCCTGCAAGAGCAGTATCTGCAGATTGCACAGTCTGACACTCAGGTATATTGAGGGGGTCTATGGGTGACCACAGACCCTCGGAGAGCTGTTCAATTTCTCTGTTTTCAGGAGTAACTTGTGGTATGGCGACTGCGCTATTGGCGTCCCGAGTAATGCAGGGACTAGTGTTATGTTTGCTAATGATAGGTGTTATGAAGGCAATCCAGAAACACAGTGTGCTTAGCGATCAGAGCGCACACAGTGATCTGACAAATACCCAAAAATACAAGAACGAGCTCTGAGACGTGGAAACTCTGTAGACTGCACACCTGATCCTATCCTAAACACAACTAAAAGCGGCTGTGGATTGCGCCTAACAACTACCTAGGCAACTCGGCACAGCCTAAGAAACTAGCTAGCCTGAAGATAGAAAAATAGGCCTGACTTGCCCCAGAGAAATTCCCCAAAGGAAAAGGCAGCCCCCCACATATAATGACTGTGAGTAAGATGAAAAGACAAAACGTAGGGATGAAATAGATTCAGCAAAGTGGGGCCAGATATTCTAGGACAGAGCGAGGACAGTAAAGCGAACTTTGCAGTCTACAAAAAACCCTAAAGCAAAACCACGCAAAGGGGGCAAAAAAAACCCACCGTGCCGAACTAACGGCACGGCGGTACACCTTTTGCGTCTCAGAGCTTCCAGCAAAACAAAAGACAAGCTGGACAGGAAAAAAGCAACAAAAAAGCAAAAAGCACTTAGCTATACAGAGCAGCAGGTCACAGGAACAATCAGGAGAAGCTCAGATCCAACACTGAAACATTGACAAGGAGCAAGGATAGCAGCATCAGGCGGAGTTAAGTAATGAAGCAGTTAACGAGCTCACCAGAACACCTGAGGGAGGAAGCTCAGAAGCTGCAGTACCACTTGTGACCACAGGAGTGAATTCAGCCACAGAATTCACAACAGACTAGCGTTCTGCGATGCACGTCTCTCTCTTGAAACGTTCGTATATTTCTGATGTGGAATCTTGGGGCTTGGATTCCCGGGTTGTTTTGGTGGCGCGTAGCATTCATCATGATCCACAACACAGATGGGCGAAAGAGATGTTGTTCTCACCGCCGTATTAGCTCTTTGTGGATGATTCTCTGCAGCTCCGTAATTACGCCGTTGCAAAACGCGTTGCTGAAGATTCGGCGTATCTAAAAGAAAAGATACAAGCGGCGGATAGCAGCGAAACGGGTCAAAATTGGAAAAGCTAAACGGCGACGCATAGCTATGATCCTGTGTAATATTTGAAAAGTTAACGGTGCCTGTTACCCATGAAATCATTGTAACAATATTTACATAAACCTGTATAGAGCAGCCCAGATATATACTTACAAGTATGAAGCGGGAATTGCCCCACAACAGCTCCTGGTTTAACGGTCGGCGCAATGCTCAAACTCGCCGAGATGGGAATATTCTCTTTTTCAAGCTGTATTTTCCGGGCAACTAGATTAGCGGATGTAAGTAAAAATATAACGATTAGCTAACACAGAATTGATTTTCTGCACAAAACTGCAGCGTTGAGACGAATATATATACATATTTTTTCAAAATGAATTTTCTGACAGCTAGTTAGCAGCTGTAAGTAAATATGAGTATTACACAAAAGTGAGAATCGACTGTATTTCAAGTGAACAGATACCTTTTCTATTCTTGAAACACCTGCGTAACGAGCTGCCGCGTCTTTTAGGCGCATCGGGTTTCGATGAAATTGCAGGGATCTTGACATCTATGATCTCCACGTCTGAACCCAGCGTATCGCATGGTTCGGGAACACACCAGTTTTCAGGCATATCATCAGATGTCTCCGTGTCAGTATCTGTATGAGAAATTGAGCGTAGTTCGTGTTTACATACAAAGGATTAAAGCAACTGACATAGTATAATATAGTTTTACGGCATAAACATATTTGCGGTGTAAAATTAATATAGCAAGACTTATGCCGCTATATATTAATAATTCAGTATTATATTGGTGGCTACCGCTATTATTTGTTTTATTAATCTAATCATATATTTATTATGACATAATTTGTGTAATACATTAGTTAATAGCTGCTATAGTTTTACGCCATAAACAGTATATATTAACATAGATAATATATATATATATATATATATATACTTGCAAGAAGAGGGCTGCATTGATCGCGAGGGTATTGGGCTTCCATCTTAAATAAATAGGGGAAAAGTTTTATCTATAACTGCTCCGCCAATAAATACAGTTTAAAACTACGTTACAAAAATATGCGTTACAGGCAATGATAATATTAGGCCGCAAATAAAACAGTAAACACTTACTTTTTCAGAGAGTAGCGCAGCTGTTCAGAGGCCCTACATTAAACACTTACTTTTTCAGAGAGTAGCGCCGCTGTTCAGAGGCCCAGAAAAATGGTGTTTAAGATTCTGCTTCTCAAGCTTGGAGGAACTATCCATGTATTTAAAGAGAAATTACCACCCACCGTGACCACACCTACAGGGAATCCGCATTATACGGCACCCGTGACTAATTGCTAACACATGTCAGATAGCAATGGTGGTTATGCCCCCGCCAATGCATCTAGCTGACAGTATAACACTAACTTATTAAACAAATAACATCCTTAATTATGGTTTTAGAGCTGCATATTTAAATATAATTAAGCATTTGCGAATAATAAGCCAACTGTCTTATATACTTACATTTAGAATAGT
This sequence comes from Ranitomeya imitator, assembly GCF_032444005.1. Classification (NCBI taxonomy): domain Eukaryota; kingdom Metazoa; phylum Chordata; class Amphibia; order Anura; family Dendrobatidae; genus Ranitomeya; species Ranitomeya imitator. The sequence goes on along the minus strand of NC_091282.1, from coordinate 917,828,626 downwards.
TCTTCTTTTAGTCTAGTCTGGCTTCTGGTGGATGTCTGCTGTACTATAGTGGTACAGCCAGTTGTATTTATCCTGAGTGTCAGAAAACAAGCCAGCTGTTAACACCCAGAAACACACCCAGTTACGCCCCCACCACACGCCTTCTGTTAACACCCAGAACACAGGCATACATGCAATTAATGCATGTATTAACTCAGTATTATACGCATATAATGTACAGAGTATTGACTCATTCTGATTGAGTCATAATATTATAAGTAATTTATATTAATTATATATTCATGCATTCTTTCTTATTTAAGAGCCGTGTATGTCGCCCGATTGGCGCAATAATTTCATAACGCAGAATTATGAGCGCATTGAAGCCGTGGAGCCGATAGCCGATATTGGCCCTGCTCTTCACCTCATCATGGGTAATTAGGCACGCCTTTTTGCTTTTAGATATGTATATATATATATTATCTATGTTAATATATACTGTTTATGGCGTAAAACTATAGCAGCTATTAACTAATGTATTACACAAATTATGTCATAATAAATATATGATTAGATTAATAAAACAAATAATAGCGGTAGCCACCAATATAATACTGAATTATTAATATATAGCGGCATAAGTCTTGCTATATTAATTTTACACCGCAAATATGTTTATGCCGTAAAACTATATTATACTATGTCAGTTGCTTTAATCCTTTGTATGTAAACACGAACTACGCTCAATTTCTCATACAGATACTGACACGGAGACATCTGATGATATGCCTGAAAACTGGTGTGTTCCCGAACCATGCGATACGCTGGGTTCAGACGTGGAGATCATAGATGTCAAGAACCCTGCAATTTCATCGAAACCCGATGCGCCTAAAAGACGCGGCAGCTCGTTACGCAGGTGTTTCAAGAATAGAAAAGGTATCTGTTCACTTGAAATACAGTCGATTCTCATTTATGTGTAATACTCATATTTACTTATAGCTGCTAACTAGCTGTCAGAAAATTCATTTTGAAAAAATATGTATATATATCCGTCTCAACGCTGCAGTTTTGTGCAGAAAATAAATTCTGTGTTAGCTAATCGTTATATTTTTACTTACATCCGCTAATCTAGTTGCCCGGAAAATACAGCTTGAAAAAGAGAATATTCCCATCTCGGCGAGTTTGAGCATTGCGCCGACCGTTAAACCAGGAGCTGTTGTGGGGCAATTCCCGCTTCATACTTGTAAGTATATATCTGGGCTGCTCTATACAGGTTTATGTAAATATTGTTACAATGATTTCATGGGTAACTGGCACCGTTAACTTTTCAAATATTACGCAGGATCATAGCTATGCGTCGCCGTTTAGCTTTTCCAATTTTGACCCGTTTCGCTGCTATCCGCCGCTTGTATCTTTTCTTTTAGATACGCCGAATCTTCAGCAACGCGTTTTGCAACGGCGTAATTACGGAGCTGCAGAGAATCATCCACAAAGAGCTAATACGGTGGTGAGAACAACATCTCTTTCGCCCATCTGTGTTGTGGATCGTGATGAATGCTACGCGCCACCAAAACAACAAGGGAATCCAAGCCCCAAGATTCCACATCAGAAATATACGAACGTTTCAAGAGAGAGACGTGCATCGCAGAACGCTAGTCCCTGCATAACTCGGGACGCCAATAGCGCAGTCGCCATACCACAAGTTACTCCTGAAAACAGAGAAATTGAACAGCTCTCCGAGGGTATGTGGTCACCCATAGACCCCCTCAATATACCTGTGTGTCAGACTGTGCAATCTGCAGATACTGCTCTTGCAGGCTCTTCCAGCGTTTTTGCCCCTGTATTACCTCTAAAGAAACGCGCAGTATCCCGTCGCCGTGTAGGTAAAAAAACAGAAAGTTGCTGTACATACACCTTACACAGGTCGTCCTTCGTGGGATGATGTCCATGTCAAAATGTTTACTGACATGGCTGCGCAGTACGCTCAAAGCAAACTCGCACAGATGGAGCTAAAATCTTTCTGTGATACATATGAAAGACTGTTAAATGCCTGCCCAACCCCCGACATTATCGCGGCGCTGTGTGCTTTCAAACTAAATCACCCCTGATAAATCTAAATCCCCATGACTAAGCAGTTTTTAAACTAAATCTTTCTGTGATACGTGTGAGTGACTAAAGTCTTTTAAATCACATACAATGATTGTCATTTTTTCATAATATGTGCTTGTTGTGTGTTGTGTGTGTTCTGTATGTGTTGTGTGTTCTTTACAGAACCATAAACTTATAATAGCAAAATGTTGATCCCGCCAGCCGCACACAGATGTATTTTTGCATTATTTCACAGTGCCTGATGAGTACCAGCTGCAGGGGTTGCTGAGAAGCGCCCGTGGATGCAGAAGTGTTATTTCTATAAAGATATATTGCACGGTTTCTTGTGTATGCCCAGTTATTTTCAACAAAACATGGATTCGAAATGGTTCTATAATGGTGTATTCATTTACCCATATTTATATAGAAAAAATATGGATCATAACTGTTGAAGACGCCAGTAATACATGGGCATAAGTAACACACGGAAAATAAAATACTGTAACATAAGTAAACTAAATAATATTCATATTTTTAAAAGACGCCAGTAATACATGTGCAAAAGTAACACCAGGAAAATAAAATAGTGCAACATAAGTAAACTAGATAATATTCATATTTTTAAAGAATCCAGTAATACATGCGCAAAAGTAACACCAATAGAAATGTAACACCAATAGGTATGTAAAAAAGCTTTAAAAATCCGCATATGTTAGCTGTCTTTGAATAAAAAGGAGTCAAATTATAGGCCGCAAAGGCAAAGTGCAAAAACATAATAACATATATAAGTCCTAAATGTCTATTTCTTGTGTGTGTGTGTTCTGTGTGTTTGTTGTGTGTGTGTGTTGTGTGTGCCGCATGTGATGTATGTGTTCTGTATGTTGTGTGTGTATGTTTGTCGTGTGTGTTGTACGTGTTGTGTGTTTTGTATGTTATGTGTGTTTGTTGTGTGTGGGTTCTGTGTGTTGTGTGTGTGTGTGTGTTCGTGCCTGCCTGACCGAGATTTTACACAAAAACAAGAAAAACAGTAATACGTGTGCAAAAGTAACACCAGGAAAATAAAATACTGCAGCATAAGTAAACTAGATAATATTCATATTTTTAAAGAATCCAGTGATACATGTGCAAAAGTAACACCAATAGAAATGTAACAGCAATAGAAATGTAAAAAAGCTTTAAAAGTCCGCATACGTTAGCTGACTTTGGATAAAAAGGAGTTAAATTATAGGCAACACAGACAAAGTGCAATACATAATAACATAAATAAGTTCTAAATGTCTATTTCTTGTGTGTGTGTGTGTGTTTGTTGTGTGTGTGTATTGTGGGTGCCGCATGTGATGTATGTGTTCTGTATGTTGTGTGTGTATGTTTGTCGTGTGTGTTGTATGTGTTGTGTGTGTTTTGTATGTTATGTGTGTTTGTTGTGTGTGGTTCTGTGTTGTGTGTGCCGCATGTGATGTATGTGTTCTGTATGTTGTGTGTGTATGTTTGTCGTGTGTGTTGTATGTGTTGTGTGTGTTTTGTATGTTATGTGTGTTTGTTGTGTGTGTTCGTGCCTGCCTGACCGAGATTTTACACAAAAAATAAGAAAAACAGTAATACATGTGCAAAAGTAACAATCATAGAGGCTGAGGTAAAGTTTTATCAATATGAGTGCATGTAGTTAGTACAATAAATTTATAATTTCCAATGAATTTGCCTAAGCAATAATGGCTTAAAAATTTTCCAATGAATTTGTAAGTTTCCAAAAAGTAAACCCCAATGTATAATTAATATGATATTCTGCCATCTAGTGGCCGTGATAGGTAATTGGTTATGCTCCACATTTCTCAAAATGACATACACTACAGAATATATCTGCAATTCACTACGCTTGTAACACATATTTCACCGCCCCAACTCCTGACTGTTATACATATAGACCAAATTTGCGCCTAAAATAGCACAAATAGTTAATATTGGTGTATTTTCATACACTTATCAAAACTTTGGGTTTCTACATAATTTTCTATTTATATGGACTAATTAGCAATACTATTCAGCTGCATTCTGAGATATATATATTAATGTACACTCTGCACTCCATCATGCCTGAACAAAACAGAAATGTAGATTTTTTTTGCGAATTTATTAAAAAGAAAAACTGAAATATCACACGGACATAAGTATTCAGACCCTTTGCACAGTATTGAGTGCAATATTACACTCAGTCATGCCGACTGTTACTGTATACCGGCTGTAATCCACATATAGTGTGTAAAAGTGCGAATTACAGTGCCATGTAAATACACGCCTAAGGTATAAGCATAATTATAGATAGCGCCGCCAGCTGGGAAATTAATTGAGAAACAAGTCCAGTGGTAACGCTCCGCGAGCTGCAGTAATTCAATATAAAATGGCTATTTTCATCAGCTGTGAAATTAATGTGTGATAAAATAATGCAGAATTAAAGAAAGCTGGAATAATATATGTGGATGTGGCAGCGCTAAAATAGAAAAACGTGACCCGCAGATAACCCTACATAACCCTACAGGTACAAACAGAAAATCTGTCTTTTCTGTTTGTGTAAATAAGCATTTAGTTAATGGTCAGTAGCAACACAAATAACTTTTCTGAGAAATGTAGAGACACAAATAACTTTTCTGGGAAAGCGAATACAACAACAATTGACCTAGGTGTTATAAACCTCTGACCCGCAGATAACCCTACATAACCCTACAGGTACAATACAGGTACAAACAGAAAATCTGTCTCTTCTGTTTGTGAAAATAAACATTTAGTTAATGGTCAGTAGAAACACAAATAAACAGCTGGTTGTGTTATAAAACAAAGTTCTGCACTATATCTGTACACTGTGAATAAAACACAGCTTACAGAATCAAACTCGAGCTACGTATAAAATCTAATATAAAACAAATGAGAAAGGTGTTATAAACCACGTGTAAAATAAATACACGACTAGGATATAATTATAAACATGTGTTATCCCACAAATACAGGAATAATATCAAACTGCAACAAATTAAATTATATCAAACTATATCAAAAGGGGAAATCAGCCAGCCTCAGGGACAGCTGGCTGACAGGAGGAGGGGAGGGGTTACACACTTTGATACACTTTGATAGGGGCGGGGCACCTGTCAGATTGAGTTTGACGAAACCACCCGATGCTACACTACTTATGTGTCCCCCAGGATGCGCATAGAGACATATTGAATGCCCTGCAGTGCATTGTGAGTATGTTAGGAGGAAGAATGGGCTACGGGCACCTGTACCAAACCGGGTCCAGAACTGTTGAGGCTGCCTCCCATGTTGCCTGGGGGAAGGTATGAGGAGAGACCAGAACAACCTCATGATCCGGTTAGGAGGGTGCTATAAAAGAAAAAGTGCGTGCAGCGGCAGGCAGTTTGGCGCGAACAGTGTGCAGCAGGGTGAGCAGTGAGCTCCTCCTGCTGAGCACCGGCGCTGCGATAGGCTGCGGCTGTCGGCTCCTGTCACAACCAGCAGGGCCGAGAAGGAGAAAAATGTTGCGCACTCAGAGACAGTGAGTACTGCACATGTGCGGCGAAGAGATGGCCGAGTATAGGACATTCGTTTGCGGCCTACCCTGCCATTTGCTGAACGACAACCTACATTCCACCCCAAGAGTGCTGCGGCCTGGGTTGCTCTGGCCACACAAGTTGATGGACTAGTGGCTCAGCGGAAGGTACTCCTCAAGGGGGGGTACTGTTTTGAGTTCCGTTCTGGAGCTCCCTCCTGTAGTTGCTAATGGTGTGTTTGCGGGTTCTGCCCTTGGGCTCCCTCTGGTGGTTTCGAGTGGAACTGCTGCTCCGATAGGTAGCTGTAGCAGCTGCCTTCACTATTCGCCTTGCCTGGGTTTGTTATTTAAACCTGCTCTGGGCTTTAGTCCATGCCTGCTGTCAATGTTCTTGGTTGGATTTGATTCTTCCCTTGGATTTCTCATATGGCCAGTCCTTGTCTGCAAAAGATAAGTTTTGCTAGTTTGTTTGTCCATTTGTTTGGACTCTATTGCTTTGCATTTTGTCTCTTTTGTCCAGCTTGTCACTATGTCTTATTTAGGCTAGCTGGAAGCTCTGGGAAAGCAGATTTGCCCCTCCACACCGTGAGTCGGTGTGGAGTTCATTTTTGTAAACTCTGCGTGGATTTTGTAGTTTTTAATACTGACCGCACAGTATCCTTTGCGCTCTGTCTATCTAGTTTAGTATTGGCCTCCCCTTTGCTGAATTCTAATTTCATTTCTGTGTTCGTCATTTCCCTCTCCTTTCACAGTCAATATTTGTGGGGGGCTGTCTTTCCTTTTGGGGGTTTCTCTGAGGCAAGATAGCTTTCTATTTCCTTCTTTAGGGGTAGTTATATCTTAGGCTGTGACGAGGTGTCTAGGGAGTGTCAGGAACATCCCACGGCTATTTCTAGTTGTGTTGTTAGGATTAGGGACTGCGGTCAGTAGAGATACCACCTTCTCAGAGCTCGTTCCAGGTTGCGTTTTAGCCACCAGGTCATTTCAGTGTGGCCTCTTAACCACCAGGTCATAACAGTACAGCAGGCCAGAAATGAATTAAATGCATCTCAAAAGAAGGAAAAGAAAGTTCTGAACCATTTTTTTTCTGTGCTCTGTTCTGTCTTTTTTTTCCTCTTGATATCTGGGTGGTGCTGGATATATGCTCTGGTATGGAGGTTCAGGGTTTGTTTTCTCGTGTGGATCAACTTGCTGCAAGAGTCCAGAGTATCCAAGATTATATTGTTCAGACTCCGGCTCTAGAGCCAAGAATTTCTACTCCTGATTTGTTTTTTGGGGACAGATCCAAGTTTTTGAACTTTAAAAATAGCTGCAAATTGTTTTTTGCTTTGAAACCCCTTTCTTCTGGTGATCCCATTCAGCAAGTGAAAATCATCATACCCTTACTGCGTGGTGATCCTCAAGACTGGGCATTTGCTCTTGAAACAGGGAATTCGACATTATTGAATGTAGATGCATTTTTTCAGGCGCTCGGATTGTTGTATGACGAACCTAACTCTGTAGAGCATGCTGAGAAAACACTGTTGGCCCTGTGTCAGGGTCAGGAAGCGGCAGAGTTATATTGCCAGAAATTTAGAAAATGGTCTGTGCTCACTAAATGGAATGAAGAGGCGCTGGCTGCTATTTTCAGAAAAGGTCTTTCTGAAACCATTAAAGATGTTATGGTGGGCTTTCCTGCGCCTGCCGGTTTGAGCGAGTCTATGTCTCTAGCCATTCAGATTGATCGGCGCTTGCGTGAGCGCAAGGCGGTGCACCATATGGCATGTCCTCTGAGCGAAGTCCTGAGCCTATGCAATGTGATAGGATTTTGACTAGAGCAGAAAGGCAGAAATTCAGACGTCAGAATGGCCTGTGTTTTTACTGTGGTGATTCAGCTCATGCTATTTCTGATTGCCCTAAGCGTACTAGGAGGGTCCCTAGGTCTGTTACCATTAGTACTGTGCAGCCTAAATTTCTCTTGTCTGTTACCCTGATTTGCTCATTGTCGTCCTTTTCTGTTATGCCATTTGTGGATTCTGGCGCTGCCCTGAACTTAATGGACTTAGAGTTTGCCAGGCGCTGTGGTTTTTCCTTGGAACCTTTGCAGAGTCCTATTCCCTTAAGGGGGATTGATGCTACGCCATTGGCCAAGAATAAACCTCAGTACTGGACACAGTTAACCATGTGCATGGCTCCAGCACATCAGGAAAATATTCGTTTTTTGGTGTTGCATAATTTGCATGATGTTGTTGTGCTGGGTTTTCCATGGTTACAGGAACATAATCCAGTGCTGGATTGGAGATCTATGTCTGTTTCTGGTTGGGGTTGTCAGGGAATACATAGTGATATTCCTTTGATGTCCATTTCCTCGTCCCCTTCTTCTGAAGTTCCTGAGTTTTTGTCAGATTTCCAGGATGTATTTGATGAGCCCAAGTCCAGTTCCCTGCCTCCTCATAGGGACTGCGATTGTGCCATTAATTTGATTCCTGGCTGTAAGTTCCCTAAGGGCCAACTTTTCAATCTGTCTGTGCCAGAGCATGCCGCTATGCGGAGTTATGTAAAGGAGTCCTTGGAGAAAGGGCATATTCGCCCGTCTTCGTCACCGTTGGGAGCGGGATTTTTTTTTGTTGCCAAGAAGGATGGCTCCTTGAGACCCTGTATAGATTATCGCCTTCTCAATAAGATCACTGTCAAATTCCAGTATCCGTTACCTTTGCTTTCTGATATGTTTGCTTGGATTAAGGGTGCTAGTTGGTTTACTAAAATCGACCTCCGAGGGGCGTATAATCTTGTGCGTATTAAACAAGGTGATGACTGGAAAACAGCATTTAATACGCCTGAAGGCCATTTTGAATATCTTGTGATGCCATTCGGGCTCTCTAATGCTCCATCGGTATTTCAGTCCTTTATGCATGATATCTTCCGGAATTATCTGGATAAATTTATGATTGTGTATTTGGATGATATTTTGGTTTTCTCCGATGATTGGGAGTCTCATGTGAAGCAGGTTAGGATGGTGTTTCAGGTCCTTCGTACTAATGCGTTGTTTGTGAAGGGGTCTAAGTGCCTCTTTGGAGTTCAGAGGGTTTCTTCTTTGGGTTTCATTTTTTCTCCCTCGGCTATTGAAATGGACCCTGTTAAAGTCCAGGCCATTCATGATTGGACTCAACCTACATCTGTAAAGAGCCTTCAGAAATTTTTGGGCTTTGCCAATTTTTATCGTCGCTTTATTGCTAATTTTTCTAGTGTGGTGAAGCCTCTGACCGATTTGACGAGGAAGGGTGCTGATGTGGTGAATTGGTCCTCTGCGGCTGTTGAGGCCTTTCAGGAGCTTAAACGTCGTTTTACTTCTGCCCCTGTGTTGCGTCAGCCAGATGTTTCTCTCCCTTTTCGGGTTGAGGTTGATGCTTCTGAGATTGGGGCAGGGGCCATTTTGTCTCAGAGAAATTCTGATGGCTCTTTGATGAAACCATGTGCCTTCTTCTCCAGAAAATTTTCGTCTTCTGAGCGTAATTATGATGTCGGCAATCGGGAGTTGTTGGCTATGAAGTGGGCATTTGAGGAGTGGCGACATTGGCTTGAGGGAGCCAAGCATCGCGTGGTGGTCTTGACTGATCACAAGAATCTGATTTACCTCGAGTCTGCTAAGCGGTTGAATCCTAGACAGGCTCGGTGGTCTTTGTTTTTCTCACGTTTTGATTTTGTGGTCTCGTATGTTCTTGGATCTAAGAATGTGAAGGCTGATGCCCTTTCTAGGAGTTTTTTGCCTGATTCTCCGGGAGTTCTTGAGCCGGCTGGGATCCTCAAGGAGGGGGTGATTCTTTCTGCGATCTCCCCTGATTTATGGTGGGTACTTCAGGAGTTTCAGGCTGATAAACCTGACCGCTGACCTGTGGGGAAATTGTTTGTTCCTAATAGATGGACTAGTAGGGTAATTTCTGAGGTTCATTGTTCGGTGTTGGCTGGTCACCCTGGGATTTTTGGTACCAGAGATTTGGTGGCTAGGTCCTTTTGGTGGCCTTCCTTGTCGTGGGATGTGCGTTCGTTTGTGCAGTCCTGTGGGACCTGTGCTCGGGCTAAGCCTTGCTGTTCCCGTGCCAGCGGGTTGCTTTTGCCTTTGCCTATTCCTGAGAGGCCCTGGACGCATATTTCCATGGATTTTATTTCTGATCTTCTTGTTTCTCAGAAGATGTCTGTTATCTGGGTGGTTTGTGACCGGTTTTCTAAGATGGTCCATTTGGTGCCGTTGCCTAAGTTGCCTTCCTCTTCTGATTTGGTTCCATTATTTTTTCAGCATGTGGTTCGTTTGCATGGTATTCCGAAGAATATTGTGTCTGACAGAGGTTCCCAGTTCGTTTCTAGGTTTTGGCAGTCCTTTTGTGCTAGAATGGGCATTGATTTGTCTTTTTCTTCTGCATTCCATCCTCAGACAAATGGCCAAACGGAGCGAACCAATCAGACCTTGGAGACCTATTTGAGATGCTTCGTGTCTGCTGATCAGGATGATTGGGTGACCTTTTTGCCGTTGGCCGAGTTTGCCCTTAATAATCGGGCTAGTTCGGCTACCTTGGTTTCGCCTTTTTTTTGTAACTTTGGTTTTCATCCTCGTTTTTCTTCAGGGCAGCTTGAGCCTTCTGACTGTCCTGGTGTGGATTCCGTGGTGGACAGGTTGCAGCAAATTTGGACTCATGTGGTGGACAATTTGACGTTGTCTCAGGAGAAGGCTCAGCATTTTGCTAACCGTCGTCGGTGTGTTGGTCCCCGGCTTCGTGTTGGGGATTTGGTCTGGTTGTCTTCTCGTCATGTTCCTATGAAGGTTTCTTCCCCTAAGTTCAAGCCTCGCTTTATTGGGCCTTATAAGATTTCTGAAATTATCAATCCAGTGTCTTTTCGTTTGGCCCTTCCAGCTTCCTTTTCCATTCATAATGTGTTCCATAGATCCTTGTTGCGGAGATATGTGGTACCTATGGTTCCCTCCGTTGATCCTCCTGCTCCGGTGTTGGTTGAGGGGGAATTGGAATATGTGGTAGAGAAGATTTTGGATTCTCGTTTTTCGAGGTGGAAGCTTCAGTATCTGGTCAAGTGGAAGGGTTATGGCCAGGAGGATAATTCTTGGGTTGTTGCCTCCGATGTTCATGCTCCCGATTTGGTTCATGCTTTCCATTTGGCTCGTCCTGATCGGCCTGGGAGCTCTGGTGAGGGTTCGGTGACCCCTCTTCAAGGGGGGGTACTGTTGTGAGTTCCGTTCTTGAGCTCCCTCCTGTGGTTGCTAATGGTGTGTTTGAGGGTTCTGCCCTTGGGCTCCCTCTGGTGGTTTCGAGTGGAACTGCTGCTCCGTTAATTAGCTGTAGCAGCTGCCTTCACTATTCGCCTTGCCTGGGTTTGTTATTTAAACCTGCTCAGGGCTTTAGTCCATGCCTGCTGTCAATGTTCTTGGTTGGATTTGATTCTTCCCTTGGATTTCTCAAATGGCCAGTCCTTGTCTGCAAAAGATAAGTTTTGCTAGTTTGTTTGTCCATTTGTTTGGACTCTATTGCTTTGCATTTTGTCTCTTTTGTCCAGCTTGTCACTATGTCTTATTTAGGCTAGCTGGAAGCTCTGGGAAAGCAGATTTGCCCCTCCACACCGTGAGTCGGTGTGGAGTTCATTTTTGTAAACTCTGCGTGGATTTTGTAGTTTTTAATACTGACCGCACAGTATCCTTTGCTCTCTGTCTATCTAGTTTAGTATTGGCCTCCCCTTTGCTGAATTCTAATTTCATTTCTGTGTTCGTCATTTCCCTCTCCTTTCACAGTCAATATTTGTGGGGGGCTGTCTTTCCTTTTGGGGGTTTCTCTGAGGCAAGATAGCTTTCTATTTCCTTCTTTAGGGGTAGTTATATCTTAGGCTGTGACGAGGTGTCTAGGGAGTGTCAGGAACATCCCACGGCTATTTCTAGTTGCGTTGTTAGGCTTAGGGACTGCGGTCAGTAGAGATATCACCTTCTCAGAGCTCGTTCCAGGTTGCGTTTTAGCCACCAGGTCATTTCAGTGTGGCCTCTTAACCACCAGGTCATAACACCAACCGCTGCCGCCAGAAGACGGATCATTGTTCAAAGGACCCCCTCTGTGGACCTCTTCCCGGCCATTGCCGGTGCTACAACCCCCGCGCGATCATTTGCGGTGGAGGAGTGTTAAGAACACGATAAGTTTAATAACTGGACTGCTAATATTTCATACTTGCTGTTTCTTCTACCTATTCTTTAACCATTTATCTCCCTGCAAGGAGTTAATATCCTGTTTAAGTAAATTGTGAAGTTTGTTAACCCTTTCTCTGCCTAATGTCTGTCACTGCATCCTGCAACCTGCTTACAAGTACAGCAAAGCCTGTGGTTACAATGCGGAATAAAAGCGAGCGTGGATTTGGTCAAACTACTTGACCAAGTCAGATTTTAAGAGAGATTTGCAGGTTTTGCAGTGGTGCCAATGTCTCCCTACACTCCAGGTTTTGGGAGTGGCCCATGTCCACAAAACCCATTTAAACCTCAGTTTTGGTTTGGATGTGTCAGTGTGTTGTTTGCAAGCATTTGAGCAGGGAGCTCTGTGCAGGACAGGTCTGTGTGAAGACTGACCACAGGCCGGAGAAGGCAACACAATTGACACACCCACGAGTGGCACGGCAACGAGTTTGGTACAGACTGTATTGGATGACCCAGCTGCAATCCGGAGAATAACATTTGCCTTTAATTTGTGAGTTTTGAAAATAAAGACTTTTTAAGTTGGACTAATCTGTCTATTTACTGCTCTTGTGTGAACACCTCTATGTTACACTGCTTAAGCCACCTGAGTGTTGCTTTAGCAGTAAGCAATTTGGGTCATTGTCTTGTTGGAAGGTGAACCTCAGTACCAGTCTTAAATCACTGACAGACTGAAACAGGTTTTGCTCAAGAAAATCTCTGTATTTTGCACCATCCATCTTCCCCTCAGCTCAGACCATTTTCCTTGTCCCTGATGATAAAAAGATCCTCAGAGCATAATGCTGCCAGTGCCACCACCATGTTTCACTGTAGGGATGGTATTCTTTGCGTGATTAGCTGTCTTAGTTTGACACCAGACATAGTGTTTACCTTGGTGGCTAAAAAGTTCAATTTTGATCTCATTTGATCACAGCACCTGTCTTTATACATTTGAGGAGTTTCCCACATGGCTGTTGGCAAACTCAGACAGAGCCTTACCATTTTTGTGTGTAAGTAAAGGCTTTTTTCTGCCCACTCTTCTGTAAAGGCCACCTCTAAAGAGTATACAGCTTATTGTGGTCGTATGGACAGGTACTCCAGTCTTTGCTTGTGAATTCTGTATCTCCTTCAGGGTTACCTGTAGTCTCTTTGCAGTCTCTCTGAATAATGCCCTCTTTGTGCTGAGAGATTTTATGGGCGGACCTTTCTTGGTAGGTTTGATGTGGTAGCATGTTCTTTCCATTTGATGAAAATGGATTTGATGGTGCTTTGGGGGAGCATCAGAGATTGGTATATATTTTTTTTATAATCCAACCCTAACTTGTACTTCTCAGCAACTTTTTCTCTGACTTGCTTGGAGATCTCATTGGTCTTCATGGTGTTGTTTGACTAGTTGTGCCTATTGTTTAACCCCTTCATGACCCAGCCTATTTTGACCTTAAAGACCTTGCCGTTTTTTGCAATTCTGACCAGTGTCCCTTTATGAGGTAATAACTCAGGAACGCTTCAACGGATCCTAGCGGTTCTGAGATTTTTTTTTCGTGACATATTGGGCTTCATGTTAGTGGTAAATTTAGGTCAACAAATTCTGCGTTTATTTGTGATAAAAACGGAAATTTGGCGAAAATTTTGAAAATTTCGCAATTTTCACATTTTGAATTTTTATTCTGTTAAACCAGAAAGATATGTGACACAAAATAGTTAATAAATAACATTTCCCACATGTTTACTTTACATCAGCACAATTTTGGAAACAAAATTTTTTTTTGTTAGGTAGTTATAAGGGTTAAAATTTGACCAGCGATTTGTCATTTTTACAACGAAATTTACAAAACCATTTTTTTTAGGGACCACCTCACATTTGAAGTCAGTTTGAGGGGTCTATATGGCTGAAAATACCAAAAAGTGACACCATTCTAAAAACTGCACCCCTCAAGGTACTCAAAACCACATTCAAGAAGTTTATTAACCCTTCAGGTGCTTCACAGCAGCAGAAGCAACATGGAAGGAAAAAATGAACATTTAACTTTTTAGTCACAAAAATTATCTTTTAGCAACAATTTTTTTATTTTCCCAATGGTAAAAGGAGAAACTGAACCACGAAAGTTGTTGTCCAATTTGTCCTGAGTACGCTGATACCTCATATGTGGGGGTAAACCACTGTTTGGGCGCACGGCAGGGCTTGGAAGGGAAGGAGCGCCATTTGACTTTTTGAATCAAAAATTGGCTCCACTCTTTAGCGGACACCATTGTCACGTTTGGAGAGCCCCCGTGTGCCTAAAAATTGGAGCTCCCCCACAAGTGACCACATTTTGGAAACTAGACGCCCCAAGGAACTTATCTAGATGCATAGTGAGCACTTTGAACCCCCAGGTGCTTCACAAATTGATCCGTAAAAATGAAAAAGTACTTTTTTTTCACAAAAAAATTCTTTTAGCCTCAATTTTTTCATTTTCACATGGGCAACAGGATAAAATGGATCCGAAAATGTGTTGGGCAATTTCTCCTGAGTACACCAATACCTCACATGTGGGGGTAAACCACTGTTTGGGCACATGGTAAGGCTCGGAAGGGAAGGAGCGCCATTTGACTTTTTGAATGAAAAATTATTTCCATCGTTAGCGGACACCATGTCGCGTTTGGATAGCTCCTGTGTGCCTAAACATTGGCACTCCCCCACAAGTGACCCCATTTTGGAAACTAGACCCCCCAAGGAACTTATTTAGATGCCTAGTGAGCACTTTAAACCCTCAGGTGCTTCACAAATTGATCTGTAAAAATGAAAAAGTACTTTTTTTTCACAAAAAAATTCTTTTCGCCTCAATTTTTTCATTTTCACATGGGCAGTAGGATAAAATGGATCATAAAATTTGTTGGGCAATTTCTCCCGAGTACGTCGATACCTCATATGTGGGGGTAAACCACTGTTTGGGCACTCGGCAGGGCTCAGAAGGGAAGGCGCGCTATTTGACTTTTTGAATGGAAAATTAGCTCCAATTGTTAGCGGACACCATGTCGCGTTTGGAGAGCCCCTGTGTGCCTAAACATTGGAGCTCCCCCACAAATGACCCCATTTTGGAAACTAGACTCCCCAAGGAACTTATCTAGATGCATATTGAGCACTTTAAACCCCCAGGTGCTTCACAGAAGTTTATAACGCAGAGCCATGAAAATAAAAAATAATTTTTCTTTCCTCAAAAATGATTTTTTAGCCTGGAATTTCCTATTTTGCCAAGAATAATAGGAGAAATTGGACCCCAAATATTGTTGTCCAGTTTGTCCTGAGTACGCTGATACCCCATATGTGGGGGTAAACCACTGTTTGGGCGCAAGGCAGGGCTCGGAAGGGATGGCACGCCATTTGGCTTTTTAAATGGAAAATTAGCTCCAATCATTAGCGGACACCATGTCACGTTTGGAGAGCCCCTGTGTGCCTAAACATTGGAGATCCCCCAGAAATGACACCATTTTGGAAACTAGACCCCCAAAGGAACTAATCTAGATGAGTGGTGAGGACTTTGAACCCCCAAGTGCTTCACAGAAGTTTATAACGCAGAGACATGAAAATAAAATAAAAAAATTATTTTCTCAAAAATGATCTTTTAGCCTGCAATTTTTTATTTTCCCAAGGGTAACAGGAGAAATTTGACCCCAAAAGTTGTTGTCCAGTTTCTCCTGAGTACGCTGATACCCCATATGTGGGGGTAAATCACTGTTTGGGCACATGCCGGGGCTCGGAAGTGAAGTAGTGACGTTTTGAAATGCAGACTTTGATGGAATGCTCTGTGGGCGTCACGTTGCGTTTGCAGAGCCCCTGATGTGGCTTA
This sequence comes from Ranitomeya imitator, assembly GCF_032444005.1. NCBI lineage: Eukaryota > Metazoa > Chordata > Amphibia > Anura > Dendrobatidae > Ranitomeya > Ranitomeya imitator. The sequence goes on along the minus strand of NC_091282.1, from coordinate 917,813,001 downwards.
ACAGTAGAAACCCCCCACAAGTGACCCCATTTTGGAAACTAGACCCCCAAAGGAACTTATCTAGATGTGTGGTGAGCACTTTGAACCCCCAAGTGCTTCATAGAAGTTTATAATGCAGAGCCGTGAAAATAATAAATACGTTTTCTTTCCTCAAAAATAATTATTTAGCCCAGAATTTTTTATTTTCCCAAGGGTTACAGAAGAAATTGGACCCCAAAAGTTGTTGTCCAGTTTCTCCTGAGTACGCTGATACCCCATATGTGGGGGTAAACCACTGTTTGGGCACATGCCGAGGCTCGGAAGTGAAGTAGTGACGTTTTGAAATGCAGACTTTGATGGAATGCTCTGCGGGCGTCACGTTGCGTTTGCAGAGCCCCTGATGTGCCTAAACAGTAGAAACCCCCCACAAGTGACCCCATTTTGGAAACTAGACCCCGAAAGGAACTTATCTAGATGTGTGGTGAGCACTTTGAACCCCCAAGTGCTTCATAGAAGTTTATAATGCAGAGCCGTGAAAATAATAAATACGTTTTCTTTCCTCAAAAATAATTATTTAGCCCAGAATTTTTTATTTTCCCAAGGGTTACAGGAGAAATTAGACCCCAAAAGTTGTTGTACAGTTTCTCCTGAGTACGCTGATACCCCATGAGTGGGGGTAAACCACTGTTTGGGCACACGTCGGGGCTCAGAAGGGAAGTAGTGACTTTTGAAATGCAGACTTTGATGGAATGCTCTGCGGGTGTCACGTTGCGTTTGCAGAGCCTCTGGTGTGCCTAAACAGTAGAAACCCCCACAAGTGACCCCATTTTAGAAACTAGACCCCCCAAGGAACTTATCTAGATATGTGGTGAGCACTTTGAACCCCCAAGTGCTTCACAGACTTTTACAACGCAGAGCCGTGAAAATAAAAAATCATTTTTCTTTCCTCAAAAATTATGTTTTAGCAAGCATTTTTTTTGATTCACAAGGGTAACAGGAGAAATTGGACCCCAGTAATTGTTGCGCAGTTTGTCCTGAGTATGCTGGTACCCCATATGTGGGGGTAAACCACTGTTTGGGCACACGTCAGGGTTCGGAAGTGAGGGAGCACCATTTGACTTTTTGAATACGAGATTGGCTGGAATCAATGTTGGCGCCATGTTGCGTTTGGAGACCCCTGATGTGCCTAAACAGTGGTAACCCCTCAATTCTAACTCCAACACTAACCCCCCCACACCCCTAACCCTAATCCCAACTGTAGCCATAACCCTAATCACAACCCTAACCACAACCCTAATTCCAACCCTAACCCTAAGGCTATGTGCCCACGTTGCGGATTCGTGTGAGATATTTCCGCACCATTTTTGAAAAATCGGCGGGTAAAAGGCACTGCGTTTTACCTGCGGATTTTCCGCGGCTTTCCAGTGTTTTTTGTGCGGATTTCACCTGCGGATTCCTATTGAGGAACAGGTGTAAAACGCTGCGGAATCCGCACAAAGAATTGACATGCTGCGGAAAATACAACGCAGCGTTTCCGCGCGGTATTTTCCGCACCATGGGCACAGCGGATTTGGTTTTTCATATGTTTACATGGTACTGTAAACCTGATGGAACACTGCTGCGAATCCGCAGCGGCCAATCCGCAGCCAAATCCGCACAGTGTGCACATAGCCTAATTCTAAAGGTATGTGCACACGCTGCGGAAAACGCTGCGGATCCGCAGCAGTTTCCCATGAGTTTACAGTTCAATGTAAACCTACGGGAAACAAAAATCGCTGTGCCCATGCTGCGGAAAAACTGCACGGAAACGCAGCGGTTTACATTCCGCAGCATGTCACTTCTTTGTGCGGATTCCGCAGCGGTTTTACAACTGCTCAAATAGAAAATCGCAGTTGTAAAACCGCAGTGAAATGCGCAGAAAAGCAGCGGTTTAGCACTGCGGATTTATCAAATCCGCAGCGGAAAAATCCGCAGAGGACCAGAATACGTGTGCACATACCGAAACCCTAACCCTAGCCCTAACCCTACCCCTAACCCTACCCCTAACCCTACCCCTAACCCTACCCCTAGCCCTAACCCTAACCCTACCCCTAACCCTACCCCTAACCCTAACCCTAACCCTACCCCTAACCCTACCCCTAACCCTAACCCTAACCCTACCCCTAACCCTAACCCTACCCCTAACCCTATTCTAACATTAGTGGAAAAAATTTTTTTTTTATTGTCCCTACCTATGGGGGTGACAAAGGGGGGGGTCATTTATTATTTTTTTTATTTTGATCACTGAGATAGATTATATCTCAGTGATCAAAATGCACTTTGGAACGAATCTGCTGGCCGGCAGATTCGGCGGGCGCACTGCGCATGCGCCCGCCATTTTGGAAGATGGTGGCGCCCAGGGAGAAGACGGACGGGACCCCGGCTGGATCGGTAAGTGTGATGGGGTGGGGGGGACCACGGGGGGGGGGATCGGAGCACGGGGGGGGAATCGGAGCGCGGGAGGAGTGGAACGGAGCACGGGGGGCGTGGAACGGAGCACGGGGGGGGGCTGGAATGGAGCACGGGGGGGTGGAACGGAGCACCGGGGGGGTGGATCGGAGTGCAGGGGGGGTGATTGGAGCACGGGGGGGGTGATTGGAGAACGGGGGGAGCGGACAAGAGCACGGGGGGGAGCGGAGCACTGGACGGAGGGGAGCCGGAGCAGTGTACCGGCCAGATCGGAGGGCTGGGGGGGCGATCGGTGGGGTGGGGGCACATTAGTATTTCCAGCCATGGCCGATGATATTTCAGCATCGGCCATGGCTGGATTGTAATATTTCACCCGTTATAATAGGTGAAATATTACAAATCGCTCTGATTGGCAGTTTCACTTTCAACAGCCAATCAGAGCGATCGTAGCCACGAGGGGGTGAAGCCACCCCCCCTGGGCTAAACTACCACTCCCCCTGTCCCTGCAGATCGGGTGAAATGGGAGTTAACCCTTTCACCCGATCTGCAGGGACGCGATCTTTCCATGACGCATATGCTGCGTCATGGGTCGGAATGGCACCGACTTTCATGACGCAGCGTATGCGTCAAAGGTCGGGAAGGGGTTAATGGTGTTGCAGACTCTGTGGCTTTTCAGAAAAGGTATGTATATACTAACAGGACATGTGACACTTATATTGCACATTGTGACACTTGCACACAGGTGGACTTCCTTTCGTTAAGCATGTGACTTTTGAAGATAATTGCTTGCACCAAAAACTAAAAAATTTTAGGAGCTTCAAAGCAAAAAAGGGTTGAATACATATGCACATACCAATTTTTAGTTATTTTGATACCATAAATTTAGTTTATACCTTTATTTTCTCATTTCATCAACTAACTCAATTATTTAGTGCTGATGCATCACACACAAATTGAACTTCAAAAATATTTAAACACTTGTTATAATGTAACAAAATAGGTAAAAAGCCAAGGTGGGGTGGGAGGTTAATACTTTTGCAAGCCATTGTATACCTGGAGCTGTAAGATGTCCAAGTTGAGTGGTCCTTTAGTGACCGCCCCAAGAGAAAAAAAACAGAGGAAGCCAGTGTTCAGTGGAGAAAAAAATTACTTAATGCCAGAAGATCTTCACGGTTATAGAGTACAAAGGATCTTAAAGGTTAAACACTTTGGAAAAAGTCTCTACCATTTAGAATCTTCCCTTTTTTGTCTGAAAAGTGATGCTCTGAAACTTTGTGGAATTCTAACTCTTCCAGTACTATTTTATAGCATCAATTTCATTGTTTGCGTCTGGCTGGGATAGCACGCGCATGGGGTCGCGCGTGCAACAGATATTAAGTGCAACAGTATAAAGAGCTTGGCAGTTTGACAATGGCATTGAAGCTGATGTTTCTCTCTTCTCTTCTTCACACAGGTATTTAATCCATCACCCATTTGTGTGCTGACTGAGAGTGTGAACAGAACCATATCTAGTAAGCTTTTTTCTTAGTATTTAATCCATCACTCCTGTGTTGCTTTTTTATTTTTTATTTTTCCTGTTTTTGTTTTCTGCTTTAAAGTGTTCAAAGCAATTTTTTTGTTTTTTTTCTTTCCCACTGTTTTATGGCTTTGTTCATCATTGGTTGTTTACCCTGTATAGTAATGCCTGCTCTGGCTTTGTGCTAATTGGTTAATTGCTGATTGTGGCCATTTGCCTGATGCTAGCAGACATTTCATCTCATATATATTTTGATCTGGCTGGGATAGCACGTGCGTGGGGTCGCATGTGCAACAGTATAAAGTGTTTGACAGTTAGACAATGGCAGATGGACAGGGCAGGAGACAGGTAAGGTGCATAAGTTTTTCATCACAATGTGCTTTCCAGGTAATCCCCTGGTTCCATCACTTACATTTCCTTCCTTTGAAGTTCACGCCGTCAGACTCTGTAAGCCCTTCTCCTTGTGAGTGGTGGTTATCACCCTCCAGGCTCCCCCCGCCAGTTTCTAGACCACTTTGCCACCTGGCTTAGTCATCTTCTATCCTGTGACATCCCCGTCCTTATCTTGGGAGACTTCAACATCCCCATCAATGATCCCCTCTCCCAATCTGCCTCTCATCTTCTTTCTCTAACTTCTTCATTCGGCCTCTCACAGTTTACTAATTCTCCTACACATGCGGACGGGAATACTCTGGACCTGGTTTTCTCCCGTCCCGGCTCGCTGCATGACTTTACTAACTCCCCTCTCCCGCTCTCGCACCACAACCTTCCTTCCTTTTCTGTCAAGAATTGTCTCCTCACCCGGGACACCCCCACTTATCACACTTATCGGAATACACGTACCATTAATACCCAGCAGCTTATGGACAATCTCCACACATCTTTAGCCCTCATCTCCTCCCTCTCCCATACTGAATTAGCATTGTCACACTTCAATAATACACTGAAGAATGCCCTAGATGAAGCAGCACCTTCTACACGCAGAAAGACCCGACACAAACAATGGCAGCCCTGGCACACTATGCAAACATGCTTTCTTCAGTGTTGCTCAAGGTGTGCAGAATGGCAGTGGAGTAAATCTCACTTAGCAGAAGACTCCATCCACTATAAGTTCATGCTCAAAACCTATAACTCTGCCCTTCATCTGGCCAAACAATCCTTCTTCACCACCCTCATAACCTCACTATCCAACAACCCAAAATGACTGAAACCTGAAGTACAGGCCCCCATCACCAACCTCAGCAGTGAGGATCTGGCCAGTTATTTCCTAGAAAAAATCAACCACATCCATTAGGATATCTCAGCCCAATCTCCTCAGTGCCTGGATCCCCTTTCCTGCCACACCTCAAGCTCACTAGACATCTTTGAGCCTGTTTCAGAAGAAGACGTTTCCAAGCTCCTCGCTTCTGCTCAGCCTACAACCTGCAACAGCGACCCCATTCCTTCACCTCTCCTGCAGTCTCTCTCACCAGTGGTCACCACTCACCTGACTAAAATATTTAACCTCTCTCTTTCTTCAGGTATCTTTCCCTCCTCATTTAAACATGCCATCATAACCCCAGCCATCCCTGGACCAGAACTGCACTGCTAACTACAGACCTGTCTCTAACCTTTCTTTCATCTCTAAACTCCTGGAACGCTTGGTCCACTCTCGTCTAATCCGCTATCTCTCAGATAACTCTCTTCTTGACCCCTTACAATCTGGTTTCTGCTCTTTACACTCCACTGAAACTGCCCTCACTAAAGCCTCTAATGATATAATAACAGCTAAATCCAAAGGTCATTGCTCTCTGCTGCTTCTCCTGGATCTCTCTGCCGCATTTAACACTGTGGATCACCAGCTCCTCCTCACTATGCTCCGCTCCATAGGCCTCAAGTACACAGCCCTCTCCTAGTTCTCCTCCTACCTCTCTGACCGCGCCTTCACTATATATTTTGCTGGCTCCTCTTCCTCTCCTTGTCCCCTTACTAACGGGGTTCCGCATGGCTCAGTCCTGGGCCCCCTGCTCTTCTCTCTATACACTGCCCCTGTTGGACAAACAATCAGCAGATTTGAGTTACAGTATCATCTCTATGCTGATGACACCCAATTATACACTTCTTCCCCTGACATCACCCCTACCCTAATTCAAAATACAAAGGATTGTCTGTCTGCTTTCTCTAACATTAAGTCCTCCCTCTATCTGAAACTAAATCTCTCTAAAACTGAACTTCTTGTGTTTCTCCCTTCTACTAACCTCACTCTACCCAACATCGAAATTACCCTGGAGGGTTCAACCATAACTCCCCAGCAGCATACCCTCTGTCTTGGGGTCATATTCGACACCAAACTTTCCTTTACTCCTTATATCCGATCACTCATTCGCTCTTGTCACATGCATCTTAAAACATCTCCAGAATCCGACCTTTTCTCACCTTTGAAACTGCTAAGACTCTTACTGTCGCTCTTATTCATTCTCGTCTGCAAACAACTGCAACTCTCTTCTGATCGGTCTCCCTCTTACCAAAATTTCTCCTCTCCAATCCATCTTGAATGCAGCAGCCAGGGTCATCTTTCTGTCCAGCCGCTTCACTGATGCCTCCATCTTGTGCCAGTCATTACACTGGCTACCCATTCGCTACAGGGTCCAGTATAAACTCATCTCTCTTACCCACAAAGCTCTCCACAGCTCTGCACCACCTTATATCTCCTCTCTCATCTCTGTTTATCGCACTACACGTGCCCTCTGTTCTACAAATGACCTAAGGGTACCGTCACACTATACGATTTACCCACGATCACGACCAGCGATATGACCTGGCCGTGATCGTAGGTAAATCGTAGTGTGGTCGCTGGGGAGCTGTCACACAGACAGCTCTCCAGCGACCAACGATGCCGAGGTCCCTGGGTAACCAGGGTAAACATCGGGTAACTAAGCGCAGGACCGCGCTTAGTAACCCGATGTTTACCCTGGTTACAAGCGTAAAACTAAAAAAAAACAAACAGCACATACTTACATTCTGGTGTCCTTCAGGTCCCTTGCCGTCTGCTTCCCGCACTCACAGACTGCCGGCCGTAAAGTGAAAGTGAAAGCACAGCCGCTGTGCTCTGCTTTCACTTTACGGCCGGCAGTCACAGTGCGGGACGCAGACTGCAAGGGACCTGACGGACACCAGAATGTAAGTATGTGCTGTTTGTTTTTTTTTAGTTTTACGCTTGTAACCAGGGTAAACATCGGGTTACTAAGCGCGGTCCTGCGCTTAGTAACCCGATGTTTACCCTGGTTACAAGCGAACGCATCGCTGGATCGCATCGCTAGATCGCTAGATCGGTGTCACACACACCGATCTAGCGATGACAGCGGGAGATCCAGCGATGAAAGAAAGTTCTAAACGATCTGCTACGACGTACGATTCTCAGCAGGATCCCTGATCGTTGCTGCGTGTCAGACACAGCGATATCGTAACGATATCGCTGGAACGTCACGAATCATACCGTCGTAGTGATCGAAATTGTATAGTGTGACGGTACCCTAAGACTAACATCCCACTTAATCCGAACCTCGCACCTCCGTCTCCAAGACTTCTCTCGTGCTGCGCCAGCTCTCTGGAATGCACTTCTCCAGACGATCAGATACCTAGCCCCGACCTATTCAAGCACGCTTTCAAAACCTATCTCTTCAAACAAACCTACCACATCAACTACTCAGTAATTTAACTTTGCCCTGTTCCCTCCTTCCAAATATTATTCTGAATCTGCACCCTACTATTCTTCTGTCTCCACACCCTCCATGCACATGATAACTGCACTTCATACTTGACTATTGCACTTAAACACACAGCAGCTTTAAATCAAAATCCCTATTTATTATAATTGCCAGACCTGAAATAACAAGCACTTTTCACCTATTGTGTCCCCCCATTTCCTTGGAGTTTGTAAGCTTGCGAGCAGGGACATCACCCCTAATGTCCATGTTTAAATTGTCTTAACTTGTACTGAATTTATTGTCAGTACATGTTCCCGCTTAATTGTAAAGTGCTGCGGAATATGTTGGCGCTATATAAATAAAAATTATTATTATTATCTTCCAGTATTCTGCCAGCTGATTGTAGACTGACCTCATGCTGCCAGACTGCTCATTGAGTATTAGTCTGCACTATAAGCATTTGCCCCTCTGCCCACCACGAGAAAAACTTGAATCTTTCGGTCTTGCTCACACTAGCGTAAAACACGGTTTTATCAGATAGCACTCAGCCCAATGTTATACTATGGGGCAGATATGCGATTATTTTCTCTTTTCGATTCAGCATGAGAAAAAAATTTGCAGTATGCTGCGATTACATCTGATTATCGGACCATGCACACCCGTACAAGTCTATAAGCATGTGAAACATCAGACTACACTCGTGGGCTCAAACAAGAAGATGGAGAAATTAAGTTCTTCGTCTTTTCCACACCTGTGCTCTGATTCTCTCATGAGAGAGAATTCAATCACGCCAACATGACAGTCGGCTCAAACTCTGGCAAAGTTTGAGCCAAGTATCATTATCATAATCTCTAGTATGAGAGAAACTACATGTGAGTGAGACCTTAGACAGGTTCTTCAAACCTACTCAATTAAAGTTACATCACACATAAAGTGCCTCCTATGTCCAAACTTCACTGAATGACTCCCCAACCTTCAACCTCCAGCAACATGGCACCTAAGATCACATTAACCCAAGGCTCTTTTGCGGCTATTCTTTAACACATTTTTTCACATTACACCTCAAATTTAAATGTATTCTATTGGGATTTTACGTGCTATACCAACACAAAGTAGAAACTATTTATGAATTTTAAGGGAAATGATACACGGATTTTTAAATATTTTAACCCCTTAAGCCCCGAGGGTGGTTTGCACGTTAATGACCGGGCCAATTTTTACAATTCTGACTACTGTCCCTTTATGAGGTTATAACTCTGGAATGCTTCAACGAATCTTGGCGAATCTGACAATGTTTTCTCATGACGTATTGTACTTCATGTTAGTGGTAAAATTTATTCGATATAACTTGCGTTTATTTGTGAAAAAAATGGAAACTTGGCGAAAATTTTGAAAATTTCACAATTTTCTGTGGCACCCCTAGGGGTATTTGCCACAAAAATAGTTACTGACAGTAAGTACAAATACTAAAATAGCAAGACTGCACTACCACCTCCGGCCAGAAGGGGGAGCTCCAGAGACTCCCCTTGATCCATTCTGGTCTGAGAGAAGAAATGGCAGTTGGGCTAAGGAGCTGAAAGTGAGAGGTCATACAGTTGAATCTCTAACAGCCCTGTGACTGTTACCAGGCCTAAATCACCGGCCTGAGGAGAAGAGGGATAGAGAAAAAGGACATTGTGAGAACCGGGTAGCATTAATCACTACCCAGAACAGGCGCAAAGACGGATACCGGATCCGTGGCTGTATTCATTATATATAATACAGCAACCGGAAAAACGTGAGGTGTTATCAGCTTCACTAGGGCCGGACGCAGCAACAGACACAGAGTTCAGCGGTACTCCCAGAGGGGGTAAACCGATAAAAGGACTCGGGTTGCCCGTCGAACCAGGACCCGGAGGGGACAGATTGGGCCGGCAGCCAGTTCACATACAGCAGCAGGGCCACACAGAAATTGCGCACAATAAGAGGCGAAGACCCCGGCAGGGTCAAAGTAACTCAGAGTTCCCATACAGACTCCGGTGACAGGACTGGTTGTAAATCCTTTTATGTTAAAGTAAACTGGTTAAACGTTTCAGTGCCTCAGTCTTTCATTTGGACAATAGCCATCTATCCAGGATCGGGATCGTCACCGCTGGGAGAACCTGCTGCTGATCAAGTAAGTGCCTGTCCCCTCATGATACCCCTTACACTGTGCATTGCCTGAGGCCACAGCACCGGGTCAAGCCACCCGTGACATCCCCCTCAAGAGACATACTCCATTGGTCCGGTGCTGGGTATCCCGGTCTCCTGGGCGTCACAATTGGCATCACGAACAGGATCTAGCCAGCCCGTATACCGGGTATTGTGTGCCGTGATTGGAGCCCAAAACTGTGAAAACTGGGATGAAAAATCTTGAAAATTGACTTTATTAAAGAAAAATCCATTCCCCATTGAAAACTATTGAAAGTGACTTTTCCCCATTGGTTATAATGGAGTAAAGATGGCCGCCATCCCCTGAGGTAATCACTTCATAACCGTTAGGCACGAGACTGTTAATTGAGCTACGCCATCACCTGAGCCCCAGTCTAACTGAAAAACTTCAGAATCCGCCATTACAGAGCGCGGTGGGTGAGTGCAGCAGGGGGCGTGTCATTGTGGGCGGCACCAAGCTGAGCACTCTGACATCAGAGCAAGGGGAAAATCGATCCTGCTGCACAGCGGAACGAATCTACACTATTCCGACGGAAGCGGAGGACCGGAAGGGTCCGGATTAACTAAGGGGGCACAGTATGTCGCAGCACGGAGACGCCGCAGCACCCGGCAACGCTAATGCAGCTGAAAGACAGAGTGTCAATAGAGAGTCCGGCAGCGCAGCGGTGCAAGGAGTGGCGCCCATCATGCCGGTGCTGATGCCATGTACCCCGGGTGGCCCATGGCTTCCAATGTATGAAGGTGAGCCTAATACCCTTGACGATTTCAGAGAAAAGATGCTGGCCCATTTTGACATGTTCCCTGTGGGTGAAGTTCAGCGTGTTAGTCTCCTGATGATGCAGTTAAGTGGCCATGCTAAGCGAGAAGTCACAGCATGGGCAGCTGATCTAAAAGGCACTGTTGAACGCATATTTGCTGGATTAAAAGCTACATTTGAAACCACGGCCAGCAGCAAAGCTAAAATACGATTCTTTAATTGCAAACAAAAAGCTAATGAGGGCGTGAGAGACTTTGCCTTAAACCTGCAGGAAGCCCTTAAATCACTTACACTGGCTGAACCCATTTTTAACACCGGAGCGGATAAACTGCTAAGAGATCAATTTATTGAGGGACTCTACACCCCTTCTCACCGGGGGCATGTGAGCATGCTTGTTTTTAAGAACCCTGAATTGACATTTGCCCAATTAAAGGAGAGCGCTATACGTCTCCAGCTGGCAGAGGCACCTCGGGATCAGGATCCTGCGCAACCCATGGCAGAGGCACCTCAACAACAGGGAGTGCCAGTGACATCAGCTATGTCTGGGGCCATTGCTAAGCCCCTGGGGCCCAGTACTAATGAGGCTCTTCAACAAAAGCTTGACTCTTTAGCTGATGTTGTTGCTTCAATGGCTAAAACCATGCAGGAGATGAGAGGACACAAGATGGAGTTGGCAAACTGTAGAGAGGATGTTCCATGGATGAGACCCCGGAGATACCCGACATGGAGAGGACGACCCCGCGACCGCTACCAACCGGATGGACAGCCCATTTGCCGCCGTTGCCAGCAGCCGGGCCACTTTGCACGAGATTGTGATTTAAACGGGAATCCCCTGGGAATGCGGGCCGCTTCGCAGGAATGAACTTTCAAGGCCCAACACCCTGGCACGACAGGTACATCGGAGGACGACCCATTATCCCTATCGTGCTGGACGGAATTCCCCTCAACGCTTTGCTGGACACAGGTTCCCAGATTTCATCTATACCGTATATCCTTTATAAGAGGTACTGGGCTGATGCAGATATTGATAAAGGGCCCTCTGATGTTGAACTAGATATATGGGCCAGTAATGGTAAGTTGGTACCGAAACTAGGATTCAGGGAGATGACCATAAAGATTGGTAAAGTAGAACTGAAGAAACAGGGTATAATTGTTGTTGATGTTGACCGGCGGAAATGTGAACCAACTGTATTGATAGGAATGAATGTGTTAGAGAACTGCTTTTCCGAAGTCATTTCTGTCTTACAGCAAATTGCTGAAACTGCCCAATCCTGCCGGCAGAGAGTTCTCCGGAGGGAAATAAAAGTATTGATGTTAAGGAAACAGGTAGAAGTTGCAGGTGGAGAAATCGGCAGTGTGAGGGTAAGTGATCCAACGTCTATTGTAATCCCACCAAAAACAGAAATGCTGGTATGGTGTAGAGCAGCCATTGGTACTAAGGGACGAGATTATCAAGCCTTAATAGAACCAGTGTACACCGACAGCAGGCCCACTATACTCACAGCACGAGGGATAGTCGAGGTACACCGGGGACGAGTGCCGGTACGACTTTTGAACTGTGGAGAGGAAGAGGTCACTTTGCCAAGGTATGCTACAATGGCAAAGCTATATACTGTTGACAACAATGCCATCACAACCATTGAGCCCTTAGAACCAACCTGTCAGGTGGAAGGCAATGGCTCAGATGGAGAAATGGAGGATTGGTGCCAACAGCTACACGTGGGCATAAATTCAACACCTACCCATCAAAAACAAGGGGTGTATAGGCTAGTGACGGAATATGAACAAGTCTTCAGTAAACACCCATTGGACTTCGGACGGATAGAAGGGGTAGAACACACAATCCCCACAGGTGACCATCCCCCAATAAAAGAAAGATATAGACCCATACCGCCCGCTCACTATCAATGTGCAAAAGATATGCTGAGGGAAATGAAACAGGCTGGGGTAATAAGAGACAGCTGTAGCCCCTGGGCGGCCCCTCTAGTGATTGTCAAAAAAAAGGACGGAACCATGAGAATGTGCGTAGACTACCGGAAGATTAATAACATCACCCATAAAGACGCCTACCCCTTGCCTAGGATAGAAGAGTCCTTAACTGCTTTGAAATCTGCTAATTATTTTTCCACCTTAGACTTAACAAGCGGGTATTGGCAAGTCCCTGTGGCTGAGAGAGATAAGGAAAAGACAGCATTCACCACACCAATGGGTCTATGTGAATTTAATCGCATGCCGTTCGGACTCTGCAACGCATCCGGTACCTTCCAGCGGCTGATGGAATGCTGCCTCGGACACAAGAACTTCGAGACCGTCCTCCTGTACCTAGATGATGTGATCGTCTACTCAAAGACTTACGAACAACACTTAATAGACCTGGCAGAAGTGTTCGAAGCCTTATCCAGGTATGGCATGAAAGTCAAGCCATCCAAATGTCACCTTCTCAAGCCAAAGGTACAGTACCTGGGACACATCGTGAGTTCGGAGGGAGTAGCACCAGATCCCGAGAAAATAAGCGCCATAAGGGATTGGCCAAGACCTACCAGCGCAAAAGAAGTGAGACAATTCCTGGGATTGGTGGGTTACTATCGCAGATTTGTAAAAGGATTTACCAAGTTGGCAGCACCCTTGCAAGACACCTTGGTAGGGCAGACGAAGAAACCTTCAAACCGAAACCCTCCTTTTCAGTGGAACGACGAAAGGGAAGACTCCTTTGAACAACTAAAGAAGGCACTAACTGGAGAAGAGGTTCTGGCATACCCAGATTACCATAAACCTTTCATCCTCTACACCGATGCCAGTAATGTGGGACTAGGAGCGGTGCTGTCACAAAAGCAAGAAGGTCGGGAGAAAGTCATCGCCTTTGCAAGTAGAAAGCTCCGGCCTACTGAAAGAAATTCAGAAAATTACAGCTCCTTCAAATTGGAACTACTGGCAGTAGTTTGGGCTGTGACGGAGCGTTTCAAACACTATCTGGCCGCTGCAGAATTTATTGTCTATACTGACAACAATCCGTTGACCCACCTGGACACAGCCAAATTAGGTGCGTTAGAACAGCGATGGATAGCCCGGTTATCTAATTACAACTTCATAATCAAGTATCGAGCAGGTCGCAAGAATGGAAATGCCGATGCCCTATCCCGGATGCCACACTTGAGAGATGTAGAAGAGGAAACGGGGGAGCTTGAAGAAATTGAACTACCAGCCTTCCATCGTCCCAAGGCAAAACATCATCAGTCAAGTACCTATCAGAAACAACAAGAGGTGAATTTTAATCCGTTAGCACACCATAGATGGGCTGACACCCAAGACAGCAATCCGGCTGTGAAGTTGGTGAAGGAACTGTTGACTGAGCAAAGTGCATATCCCGATGAGGATGCCCCAGAAGAGACGCATCAACTCTGGAAAGAGAGAGGCAAAATGTTCCTGTATCAAGGGAAGCTCTGTAGAAGATACACCAATCCGAAAACACATGAATTGGTTTGGCAGATTATTGTGCCTAAACAAGATGTGAAGATGGTCCTCGAAGCTTACCATAATGGTGCTGGTCACTTCGGTTGGAAAAAGTTAGAAGTACTTCTAAGAGAAAGATTTTATTGGGTCGGGATGAGGAAATCAATCGAACAGTGGTGCAGAAATTGTGGCCCGTGCAACCTCAGAAGAAACGATCAAAAGAACCAAAGAGCACCACTGCAGCCCATAATCACCAAACAACCACTTGAACTTGTAGCCATGGACCACGTGAAGTTGACACCAAGCCGGTCCGGCTATGTCTATGCCTTGACCATCGTGGACCATTATTCACGTTTCTTGGTAGTAGTACCCGTAAAAGATCTGACAGCAAAAACAGCAGCCAAAGCGTTCCAAACGTACTTTTGTAGACCCCATGGATATCCGGAACAGGTTCTCACCGACCAAGGTACAGCCTTTGAATCAGAGATCTTCAGAGAATTCTGTAATATGTATGGTTGCAAAAAGATCCGGACGACGGCCTATCATCCACAAACAAACGGCTTATGCGAGAAGATGAACCATATTGTAATAGACCTACTAAAGACTTTACCTGAGACAGAAAGGAATCAATGGCTAGAGAAATTGCCTGACTTGGTGGATCTGTATAATCATGTCCCGGTGAGCTCCACCAACTGCACCCCAGCTTACCTTATGCGTGCAAGACCCGGCCAATTACCAATCGATCTAGAAATGGGAATTCTGAAACCAGACGCAGAAGTTCAAGACTCCAATTGGGATATCATACGGCAAAAGCAGTATCGCCAAGTGCAAGAGAGTGTGGAAAGAAGCCTTCAGCAAACTAGAGAAAGACAAGAGCGAACTTTCAACCAGAATGCTCTAGCGACCCCATTAAGACCGGGTGACCAAGTGCTCAAGAGAAATCGTCGAACCAATAAACTGGACAATCAGTGGGAAGCCGTACCCTACACAGTTTTACCAACAAGAGTGGATAATCCTAAAATGTGTCTCATTAGCAAAAACGGAGGCTTAACATCTGTACTAGTGTCAAGAGACAATCTTAAATTATGTCCGGAAGCATTGAAAGAGCCAGACGTTGTCCAGCCAGAACCAGAAGTTATTCAACCCATACAGGTTCAACCAGTAAAGGAAAAAGAAGAGGAAGTGTATCACACCTGTATAGGAGACTTTCCCAAAACCCTACTAACATACCATGGTGCAGTAGTGGTTCCCATGGTGGCCTTTTACCCAACACCGAACCCAATACCAGAAGTCCCAAGACAGGAAGAGGCTGACCCCGTACTACAGGAGGTTCCAGGCCAGGAAGAACAGATTCCTGGTCAGAGTAATCCCATTCACGGTGGACTTGCCAACTCCATAGTCGTGGAATTATCTTTAGCAGAGCGGGCAGATACTACATCCGCAGTAGACAGTAGTACACCACATGAAGAGACACCGCTATTACGTAGATCACAGCGTAGTACCCAGGGTCAATTACCGGCCAGGTATGCAGATTACCAACTATAAAGCTCATAATGTGAATTGTATATATGTTATGCCGTATATAGTTAAACAGAAAATGTAGTATAGTCATTGTTATCAGTCTGCAACGTTTAAGCCCAGTGCCTACAGAGACTTGTCTGTATGAACTTATTGCATATTCTTGAACTTTTTATCAGCCCGGAGGCACTAAATCAAAGCTCCGGAAAGACTGCTTTTTGAACTTTGCTTTTTGCTCTTTTTGAACTTTCTTTAGACTTTATATTGATAACTCCGTTGGAAAAATGGAACTAAATTCCTGGACACTAAGTACAGTGCCTTTCCTAATACCTTCAAGGATAGAACTGTATTAATGGACGCTATTTGAAGTGACTTTATACAGAACTCTATTTTTGTTTCCTTGAGTGGTTTTTGTAACTTTTCATTTTTAAGACTCTGTACATATTAATTGTTATTTCAAAATGTTATTGTCCCACAGTCCCGGAGTACTGTTCTTAACTAAGGGGGAATGTGGCACCCCTAGGGGTATTTGCCACAAAAATAGTTACTGACAGTAAGTACAAATACTAAAATAGCAAGACTGCACTACCACCTCCGGCCAGAAGGGGGAGCTCCAGAGACTCCCCTTGATCCATTCTGGTCTGAGAGAAGAAATGGCAGTTGGGCTAAGGAGCTGAAAGTGAGAGGTCATACAGTTGAATCTCTAACAGCCCTGTGACTGTTACCAGGCCTAAATCACCGGCCTGAGGAGAAGAGGGATAGAGAAAAAGGACATTGTGAGAACCGGGTAGCATTAATCACTACCCAGAACAGGCGCAAAGACGGATACCGGATCCGTGGCTGTATTCATTATATATAATACAGCAACCGGAAAAACGTGAGGTGATATCAGCTTCACTAGGGCCGGACGCAGCAACAGACACAGAGTTCAGCGGTACTCCCAGGGGGGGTAAACCGATAAAAGGACTCGGGTTGCCCGTCGAACCAGGACCCGGAGGGGACAGATTGGGCCGGCAGCCAGTTCACATACAGCAGCAGGGCCACACAGAAATTGCGCACAATAAGAGGCGAAGACCCCGGCAGGGTCAAAGTAACTCAGAGTTCCCATACAGACTCCGGTGACAGGACTGGTTGTAAATCCTTTTATGTTAAAGTAAACTGGTTAAACGTTTCAGTGCCTCAGTCTTTCATTTGGACAATAGCCATCTATCCAGGATCGGGATCGTCACCGCTGGGAGAACCTGCTGCTGATCAAGTAAGTGCCTGTCCCCTCATGATACCCCTTACACTGTGCATTGCCTGAGGCCACAGCACCGGGTCAAGCCACCCGTGACATCCCCCTCAAGAGACAGACTCCATTGGTCCGGTGCTGGGTATCCCGGTCTCCTGGGCGTCACATTTCCAACTTTGAATTTTTATACCCTTAAATCACAGAGATATGTCATGCAAAATACTTAACAAGTAACATTTCCCACATGTCTACTTTACATCAGCACAATTTTGGAACCAACATTTTTTTTTGTTAGGGAGTTATAAGGGTTAAAAGTTGACCAGCAATTTCTCATTTTCTGCAACACCATTTTTTTTTTAGGGACCACATCTCATTTGAAGTCATTTTGAGGGGTCTATATGATAGAAAATACCCAAGTGTGACACCATTCTAAAAACTGCACACCTCAAGGTGCTCAAAACCACATTCAAGAAGTTTATTAACCCTTCAGGTGTTTTACAGGAATTTTTGGAATGTTTAAATAAAAATGAACATTTAACTTTTTTTCACACAAATTTTATTTCATCTCAAATTTGTTTTATTTTACCCAGGGTAACAGGAGAAAATGGACCCCAAAAGTTGTTGTACAATTTGTCCTGAGTACGTTGATACCCTATATGTGGGGATAAACCACTGTTTGGGCGCATGGCAGAGCTCGGAAGGAAAGGAGCGCCATTTGACTTTTCAATGCAAAATTGACTGGAATTGAGATGGGACGCCATGTTGCGTTTGGAGAGCCCCTGATGTGCCTAAACATTGAAACCCCCCCAAGTTACACCATTTTGGAAAGTAGACCCCTTAAGGAACTTATCTAGATGTGTGGTGAGCACTTTGACCCACCAAGTGCTTCATAGAAGTTTATAATGCAGAGCCGTAAAAATAAAAAATCCTATTTTTTCACAAAAATGATCTTTTTGCCCCCAATTTTTTATTTTCCCAAGGGTAAGAGAAGAAATTAGACCACAAAAGTTCTTGTGCAATTTGTCCTGAGTACGCTGATACCCCATATGTGGGTGTAAACCATTGTTTGGGCGCATGGCAGAGTTCGGAAGGGAAGGAGCGCCATTTGACTTTTCAATGCAAAATTGACTGGAATTGAGATGGGATGCCATGTTGTGTTTGGAGAGCCCCTGATGTGCCTAAACATTGAAACCACCCAAAAGTGACACCATTTTGGAAAGTAGACCGCCTATGGAACTTATCTAGATGTGTTTTGAGAGCTTTGAGCCCCCAAGTGTTTCACTACAGTTTATAACGCAGAGCCGTAAAAATAAAAATTCTTTTTTTTTTCACAAAAATGATTTTTTAGTCCCCAGTTTTGTATTTTCACAAGGGTAACAGGATAAATTGGACCCCAAAAGTTGTTGTCCAATTTGTCCTGTGTACGCTGATACCCCATATGTGGGGGGAAGCACTGTTTGGGCGCATGGCAGAGCTCGGGAGGGAAGGAGCGCCATTTGGAATACAGACTTAGATGGATTGGTCTGCAGGCGTCACGTTGCATTTGCAGAGCCCCTGATGTACCCAAACAGTAGAAACCCCCCACAAGTGACCCCATATTGGAAACTAGACCCCCCAAGGAACTTATCTAGATGTGTTGTGAGAACTTTGAACCCCCAAGTGTTTCACTACAGTTTATAACGCAGAGCCGTGAAAATAAAAATTCTTTTTTTTTCACAAAAATGATTTTTTAGCCCCCAGTTATGTATTTTCACAAGGGTAACAGGATAAATTGGACCCCAAAAGTTGTTGTCCAATTTGTCCTGTGTACGGTGATACCCCATATGTGGGGGGAAGCACTGTTTGTGCACATGGCAGAGCTCGGAAGGGAAGGAGCGCCATTTGGAATACAGACTTAGATGGATTGGTCTGAAGGCGTCACGTTGCATTTGCAGAGTCCCTGATGTACCCAAACAGTACAAACCCCCCACAAGTGACCCCGTATTAGAAACTAGACCTCCCAGGGAACTTATCTAGATGTGTTGTGAGAACTTTGAACCCCCAAGTGTTTCACTGCAGTTTACAACGCAGAGCCGCGAAAATAAAAAAAAACTTATTTTTCCCACAAAAATGATTTTTAGCCCCCCACATTTTTATTTTCCCAAGGATGACAAGAGAACTTGGACCCCAAAAGTTGTTGTCCAATTTGTCCTGAGTACGCTGATACCCCATATGTTGGGGTAAACCCCTGTTTGGGCGCACCGGAGAGCTCGGAAGGGAAGGAGCACTGTTTTACTTTTTCAACGCAGAATTGGCTGGAATTGAGATCGGACGCCATGTCACATTTGGAGAGCCCCTGATGTGCCTGAACAGTGGAAACTCCACAATTCTACCTGAAACCCTAACCCTAACACACCCCTAACCCTAATCCCAATGGTAACCCTAACCACACCCCTAACCCTGACACACCCCTAATTCTAATCCCAACCCTAATCCCAACCGTAAATATAATCCAAACCCTAACCCTAATTTTAGCCCCAACCCTAACCCTAACTTTAGCCCCAACCCTAACCCTATCTTTAGCCCCAACCCTAACCCTAACTTTAGCTCCAACCCTAACCCCAACTCTAACCCTAGCCCCAACCCTAACCCTAGCCCTAACCCTAGCCCTAGCCCTAACCCTAGCCCCAACCCTAGCCCCAACCCTAGCCCTAACCCTAACCCTAACCCTAGCCCTAACCCTAGCCCTAACCCTAGCCCTAACCCTAGCCCTAACCCTAACTCTAGCCCTAACCCTAGCCCTAACCCTAGCCCCAACCCTAACCCTAGCCCTAACCCTAGCCCTAACCCTAACCCTAGCCCTAACCCTAGCCCTAACATGAAAATGGAAATAAATACATTTTTTTAATTTTATTATTTTTCCCTAACTAAGGGGGTGATGAAGGGGGGTTTGATTTACTTTTATAGCATTTTTTATATCAGATTTTTATGATTGGCAGCCGTCACACACTAAAATACGCTTTTTTTTATAGCAAAAAAGTTTTTGCGTCTCCACATTTTGAGACCTATAATTTTTCCATATTTTGGTCCACAGAGTCATGTGAGGTCTTGTTTTTTGCGGGACAAGTTGATGTTTTTATTAGTAACATTTTTGGACACGTGACAGTTTTTGATCGCTTTTTATTCCGATTTTTGTGAGGCAGAATGACCAAAAACCAGCTATTCATGAATTTCCTTTGGGGGAGGCGTTTATACCGTTCCGCGTTTGGTAAAGTGGATGAAGCAGTTTTATTCGTCGGGTCAGTACGATTACAGCGATACCTCATTTATATCATTTTTTTATGTTTTGGCGCTTTTACACGATAAAAGCTATTTTATAGAAAAAATAATTATTTTGGCATCGCTTTATTCTCAGGACTATAACTTTTTTATTTTTTTGCTTATTATGCTTTTTGGCGGCTCGTTTTTTGCGGGACAAGATGACATTTTCAGCGGTATCATGGTTATTTATATCCGTCTTTTTGATCGCGTGTTATTCCACTTTTTGTTCGGCGGTATGATAATAAAGCGTTGTTTTTTGGCTCGTTTTTTTTTTTTCTTACGGTGTTCACTGAAGGGGTTAACTAGTGAGACAGTTTTATAGGTCGGGTCGTTACGGACGCGGCGATACTAAATATGTGTACATTTATTGTTTTTTTTTTTAGATAAAGAAATGTATTTATGGGAATAATTTTTTATTTATTTATTTATTTAGTAATTTTTTTTTTTTTTTTTACACATGTGGAAATTTTTTTTTTTACTTTTTTACTTTGTCCCAGGGGGGGACATCACAGATCGCCGATCTTACAGTTTGCACAGCACTCTGTAAGATCGGCGATCTCACTGACATCGCTGCAGGCTTACCAGCACCTGCAGGCGACCCGGAAGTACTCCCTGCAGGACCCGGATGCAGCCCCGCGGCAATTTTGGATCCTGGGACTGCAGGGAGAAGACGCTCGGTACACGGTAAGTACATCACCGTGTACCGATCGTCTCAGGGAAGCCCGCAGATTGCCCCCTCCCTGCGCGATGCTTCCCTGTACCGCCGGCACATCGCGATCATGTTTGATCGCGGTGTGTCGGGGGTTAATGTGCCGGGAGCGGTCCGTGACCGCTCCTGGCACATAGTGCCGGATGTCAGCTGCGATAGTCAGCTGACACCCGGCCGCGATCGGCCGCGCTCCCCCCGTGAGCGCCGCCGATCGCATATGACGTACTATCCCGTCACTGGGAATTAAGTCCCAGGTCACCTGGACGGGATAGTACGTCATATGGGATTAAGGGGTTAAAAATGGAAATCTTAAAATTGTGAAGGGCATTTTTATTCATTCCCAGAGTTAATACTTTGTAGGACCTCCTTTCACTGAAATTACTTCTGCAAGTGTTTTAGGGCATGTCTCTACCAACTTTGAAGCTCTAGATTTTGAAATGGATGTAAAGTGCCTGTGACCAGCAATTTTCAAGTTTTTCCACAAACTTTCAATGGGATTTAGGTGTGGACTGTGACTGGGCCATTGAAACACATGAATTTGCTTTGATCTAAACCATTCCATTTTAGCTCTGGCAGTATCCTTAGAGTAGTTGACCTGCTGGCAGTAGAACCTACGCCCCAGTCTCAAGTTTTTTGCAGCCTCTAACACTCTAACAGGTTTTACTCCAGGGTTGCCTTGTATTTAGCTTCATCCTTCTTGCCATGAAGTCTGACCAGCTTCCCTGTCCCTGCTGAAGAAAAGCATTCCAAGGCATGATGCTACCACTACCATGATGCTACCACCACCATGTTTGATGGTCGGGATGTTGTTTTCAGGGTGATGTGAAGTATCACTTTTCCACCACATATAGCATTTTGCATTTAGCCCAGAAAGTTCAACTTTGGTCTCATCTGACCAGATCACCTTCTGCCGCATGCTAGTTGTGTCCATTAGCACAGGTCTTTTGACTGCTTCTCCAATTAGGGCTTTCCTTGCTTAGAATATAAGTTTAGATGTCTTGTGCCATACTCCTTCCATTTTTGGATGTTGGATTGAACACTGCTTGAGGTGTTCAGAGCTTGGGCTATTTTTATTTATAACTTAACAATGCTTTACTCTTCTCCACAACTTTTTCCCTGACCTGTCCGGTGTTTTCCTTGCATTTCATGATGCTGTTTGATCCCTAAGGGGATGACTACAAACGCACATCATAATTTTCAGATTTAGATTTTTTAAATAATTAGAAAACCACGTATCATGTAATTTATATTACACAAACACTTCATACTTTGTTTTGGTATATCACATAAAATCCCAATAAAATACATATAAGTTTCTGTGTGTCATGTGGAAAAATGTGGAAAAGTTCACAAGGCATGAGTTCTTTTTCAAAGTATTGCATATTGGCATAGCAGAAACTCCAAGGCATCTCCTGTAAGAGAGCAGCCAATACTACATATTCAAGAGAGCAGCCAGTACTACATATTCAGTCTTCATTATGAAATTATTCAGTTCTGGGACAACATAATTTACTTAGCATTCTGGTTTTTGTATGCGTTATATCACAGCCTGGTGCAAATCCTTTACCTTTGATTGTCCCTCTTGGTGAACTGGATTTTCATTTATTTTTCATATGCGGTGTTATTATCTGTCTAAAAACTTTTGCTCATACTATATTAATATCCACTGTATAACAGGAAGGAGTGGACGATCAAAGATATATTTATAGATTTTTCTGTGCTGACTACATGGTACTATTTTTTATCCAATAGTCTTAATAA
Source organism: Ranitomeya imitator (assembly GCF_032444005.1). Taxonomy (NCBI): domain Eukaryota; kingdom Metazoa; phylum Chordata; class Amphibia; order Anura; family Dendrobatidae; genus Ranitomeya; species Ranitomeya imitator. The sequence continues at coordinate 917,790,456 of NC_091282.1, read as the reverse complement.
TCTGAATTTATAAACTCCTCAACATTGAAATTGCAGCACCAAGAAGGAAAAGTCGCACACAGCACATTATACTCACCTATGTAGAAGCCTTTGTTTCCTGGTTGGTCCAATCAGCTGAATCATTCCCGTGCTGCCTCGCACAGTGTGCTGCACGGGGAGGCTGGTGCAGGAGGGTTTGGCAGAGATTATGGTGGTACATGTTGTGACATCACCGACTAGTCTCTGCCAGACAGGAAAACTCTTGTCCATGAGTCAGCGGCTCCTCCAGAATCAGTAGAGAGCTGCTTGCATGACTAGGTGTGCTATCTAGGACACCATGCAGAATGCTGACAGGGAGTATATTATATACTGTCAGGGTATGTGCACACGTTCGGATTTCTTGCAGAAATTTCCTGAAGAAAACCGGAAATTTTCTGCAAGAAATCCGCATTTTTTTGGCGTTTTTTTCCCGTTTTTTTTTAGCATTTTGCAAGCGAAATTAGCTTGCAGCATGCTAAAGTTTTCCAAGCGATCTGTAGCATCGCTTGGAAAACTAACTGACAGGTTGGTCACACTTGTCAAACATAGTGTTTGACAAGTGTGACCAACTTTTTACTATAGATGCTGCCTATGCAGCATCAATAGTAAAAGATAGAATGTTTAAAAATAATAAAAAAATTTAAAAAAAATGGTTATACTTACCTGCAGACAGCCGATCTCCTCAGCGGCGTCCGTTCCTATAGATCAGTGGTCCCCAACTCCAGGCCTCGAGGGCCATCAACAGTGCAGGTTTTCAGGATTTCCTTAGTATTGCACAGGGGTTGGAATCCAACCCCTGTGCAATACTAAGGAAATCCTGAAAACCTGCACTGTTGGCGGCCCTCGAGGCCTGGAGTTGGGGACCACTGCTATAGATGGTGTGTGTGTGCAGGACCTTCGATGACGTCGCGGTCACGTGAGCGGTCACATGAGCGGTCACGCAACCAATCACAAGATGGCGACGTCATCGCAGGTCCTTCACACACCATCCACAGGAACGGAAGTGGCAACGTGCACCGATGAGAGGCGGGAAGACTCCAGGGCCATCAGAGGGTGAGTATATCACTATTTTTTATTTTAATTCTTTTTTTTTACCAATTATATGGTGCCCAGTCCATGGAGGAGAGTCTCCTCTCCTCCACCCTGGGTACCAACCGCACATAATCTGCTTACTTCCCGCATGGTGTGCACAGCCCCATGCGGAAAGTAAGCAGATCAATGCATTCCTAGGTGTGCGGAATCCCCACAATTCTGCAAATTTAATGAACATGTTGCTTTTTTTTCCTCAATGCGATTTTTTTGCGGAAAAAAAGCAACATTTGCACAAGAAATGCGGAATACACTTTAAATAATAGGAGGCATATGTAAGCGTTTTTTTCGCGTTTTTATCACATTTTTATAGCGAAAAATGCGAAAAAAATTTGAAAAATACTGCACGTGTGCACATGGCCTCAGCATTCTGCATCCTAGGTACACACACAAGTTATACAGAAAGCCCAGACAACCCATTTTAACCCATTTACTATCAAGTATCAGCACCACATGCAGAAAGCAGAAATATAAGCAATTATATGCCTTGGCATGCTATCAATGAGGTTATTAATGGTTGCCTGAGGAATGTTCTGCCATGCTGAATGCACTTGCAGCGCCCGGGAGTCCTGGTCGTGCAGTATTGTCGCTCTGCCACTAAGGGGAGTGATGGTATGTCTGATTGTACTAAAAGAGTTCACCTGACCAAGTATCACAGTCACACATTACACTTCACACTCCGGCCACCAGGGGGGAGCAAAAGGTTCTATTTATTAGGCCACTCCTCATACTCTGGTAAAACTGGGGGTTGGATAGGAAGTTAGAGAGAAGCTGACTGGGTTTTGGGATCCTGACAGAGGCCTAGCAAGAGACAGATCGTTACGGAGCCGTGCCTGCACTATCTTGTGGCAGCACCCTAAGAAAGGACAAGAAGCGGAGTATATTGTGGAGAAGTGAGAAACGAGATCACAGCACTAAGGGGATAAAACCGGGAGGAATCGTGCCCTAAGATCGAGGCAACATCCTTCTGAGGCACGTAGCCGGTGGCCAGAACACAGAGGGAGTACTGGCTCTACGCATTACTTCAATCACGGCAGGGCAGTTAACTTTAGGTTGGCTGTCTCACCTTTTCACCTAAGCAGACAACGGAGGGAAATTGTGGGAGAGGGGCGTCTCTAGAGTCCCTATAAAATAGCTCCAGGCCTACCCCCGTCATACGGGTGCGTTCTATCCAAACTGGGGAACGGAGAGAGAGAACATCAGAAACAGACACAAGAGTTGTGAGGACTATCCCGTGGTGCTCAGCAGGGAGGGACTAAAACACACAGGCGCAAGTAGGAAGGCTACTGATTTCCACCTGGAAAGGGAACTCTGGATGTGCCTTCGGACCGGCCGGTCTCAGCCAGCCCTGTTAGCAGTGCTCTGGATTGTGGATACCGAAGTCTACAGTAAAAGGTAAAGAGCCTGCAACCCTGTGTCTTCGTTATTTACTGCGACCTGCACCATCACCATCTACACCTCAAGGGAAGCCCTGGGGACATACTTCACCTGTGGGAAGGTATACCATCTAGCTGCCATTCCATCACCCCAGCGGACCCCTAGCAGCATCGGTCATCCTGACCGAATACCACAGGTGGCATCACGAACACTTGACAGACTTCTACCTACACCTTTAATTGGACGCCCCTTAGCAGGGCCACGGACCGGGTCGGGCCACCGTGACATCCCCAGAACCGAGACAGAGAGACCCGGTACCGAGTACCCCGCTGCCCTGCATCTGGGGGCGCTCCACACTTGTGCAAGTAAATCATCAAGATCCACTGCTAGAAGTTCCCTTTACAATTGCAGACAAATGATGAACCAGATGTGTTCAAGAGGAGATACTGCAGGCCATGGTAGCTCGTTTAGGACATGCAGGCACACAGGTCGCTTCATCTGCTACCTATTTACAATGTATTTCAGTCAGATTCAATTCTTTCACCTCTCATGAGATTCAATATTGCTTTTTGCATCCATACCTCTTAATAGATTGCCTATACCTTAATATTACCTCACCCCTAACATCCATTGGCACAAAACACTAATTTCTTAGGCCGGGTTCACAATAACGTTTGGGGGCTTTGCGGATGGCTGCTTACGTCCTCCACTAAGCCCCACCTACTTCCGCATACTTCTGCATGCGTCCTGCATACCTATCTTTAACATTGGGTACGCAGGACATGTAGATGTATGAGGATGTATATAGATTCATTTTGACGCGCCCGCCGACCGGACGGGAGCGCAACAAGTATCCTATCCTATATGTGCAAAGGTCCATTGTGCAGTTCCTCAGTCCTCTCCTCACAGGGCTCCACTCTGCAGCCCCTCAGTCCTCTCCTCACAGGGCTTCACACTGCAGCTTCTCATTTCCTTCCTCTCCAACAGGCTCAGCAGCACAGCGCTACTTCCTGCTATCGGATCTTCACTTGTCTGATGGAGGCCCTGTCCCTTCTGGTGACATCATTCCCTCAAGAAATCAACTACATTCTAGATGCTCTCGTGCTGTGTGCAGTCTCACAGCTGGTGGCTCTGTGTCGGTTGTGCTGTGAGAGCGTTATTTTATACCCGATGCCGGCTGCAGTCTGCACTGCTCAGCAACAAGTGATGTCAGGGGAGAGCTTTCTAATCACATGCTGCTGCTGAGGCTTCTACAGATCTCGTGGTGCTCAGCTGCACAGTGCTCAATAAGATCAATAGAAGCCAGCAGCAGCAGGTGATGAGAAAGCACTCACCTCACATCATTTGTTGCTGAGCAGTGCAGACTGCAGCCGGCACCAGGTATAGAATAAGGCACTCAGTGTTGGGTGCACGCAATCATAATACAGGGCAGAGCAAGCACTAATGAATGAGGCAGGAGTCTGGTGAGGGGGAGGGCCCACTGGAGGGCGGGCCCATCAGAGGATTCTCCGATCTCCCGATGGGCCAGTCCGATCCTGATACCACTTCCAATGACTCACCTTGGTCCAGTCTATAGCTTACCTATTCATAAAAATTAATTAGATTGGTTTGACAGGAGCGATTCGTCATAAACCCATGCTGATATGGAGTTAAACAGTTATGCTCATTGAGATAATCCAGAATAACATCCCTCAGAAACCTTCAAATATTTTACCAACAATAGAGGTTAGACTTACTGGCCTATAATTTCCAGTTTCACTTTTAGAGCCCTTTTTGAATATTGGTACCACATTTGCTATGCGCCAGTCCTGTGGAACAGACCCCGGTGGGCACTTCCAAAGTTCCAGTGCCCGTTCCCACTGCCCGGGAGTCCATGGCAGTAAGTTATTCTCCAGGGGTATACCCTGCTCCCAACAGTGGAGCAGGTCCTGCCTCGGGCAAGCCTGCTCGGGCTTTGCTGGAAGCAGGAACTTCCTGCTTCTTTGTGGCTGTTAATCCAGCCCCCTAATTAACTCCTTCTTTCCCTAATCTCATATATTCAATGCAGTACAGCTTGTACAATACAAAGACATACAATTACATGGAATAAAGAGAACATCACACAGTACACTTAAACACGGAATAACAATGTAAATACCTGAGAACCATTGAGGTGCCGCATGGACTCAGTGCATGGAAGAGATGAGTCAAATGAGGGTCCCCACCACCTCCTTACAATAACAACATATTATGTCATTGACTTCTAGCTCTGGTGTCTTGGTCAAGTACATTGAGACCCTAATTCATACAGATGAGGATTTCTCTGCTAAGAAAATCTCCATCAGAAACAGAAAGCATTTTTTATGCTTTTTGTGCTTTTCATGTTTATGTCTTTTTTATGCCTGTAATTTTTTCGGTGGCAAATTTGGAGCTGTTAGGTGGCAGAAATGGCTCAATAATTGACACTGAAAATAGCAGCACCACATGCACACTAGGTGTGTTTTCACACTAAAATCAATACAAAGCTGGATTTTGGAGCATAATCTACTTGTCAAAAAACTCCATATGAATATACCCTGAAATACTTAGTTATTCACTGTGTATGATAGCCACATGACATTCTTGATACATACAGCGACATGTAAAAGTTTGGGTAGCCCTGGTCAAAATTACTGTTTTTATCAACAAAACATTCGGCAAGCTATGTCACTTGCTGAATAAGCTGCAGAGAGAACCCGGATACATGGAGTGCGCCAGCTGATCCTCTGTTCGGTGCCGCAGCTGCATGTGTTATGGCTGTGTCACTGTCACAGCACATGCATGGATAGCCCAACACACAGGCTCTCCATAAATGTGCTGTGACAGTGACACAGCCGCAACACATGCAGCTGCAGAGCCGAAGAGCTGATCCATGTATCCGGGTTCCCGCTGTAGCTTTTTCGGTAAGCGCTATAGCTTGACGAATAAGCAGGGACCCGATCAAATTTGCTCAACTGTAATCAACAGCTAAGCAAGTTGAAGATGAAATGATCTTTATATGAGCTAAAGTTAGAGATCACACATTTCCTTTGCATTTTAGGCAAAAAAAAAATGTAATTTTTTACATTTTAAAAATTACAAAAAGGAAAATGGACTGATGAAAAGTTTGAGCACCCTTGGAGGTTTGTGTGCTCAGATATCTTTGACCCAGGTTTCAGACCTTAATTAGCCTGTTAGGGTTAATGCTTGTCATTATCATCTTTAGTAAAGGCCAGGTGCTGCAAATGTCCCTGCTTTATAAAAAACCCAGCCACCTCTAACCTTGTGCTAAAAAAATAGCAACTTTTGGTTCTTCTAATCTGCTGCCTAGCAGTCTGAAAATGAAAATGGTGGAGGCCCACAAAGCAGGAGAAGGCTATAAGAAGATAGCAAAGCATTTTCATGTTGCCCTTTCCCCAGTTGGAAATGTCACTAAGAAATGGCAGTTAACAGGAACAGTGGAAGTCAAGATAAGGTCTGAAAGACCAAGCAAAATTTCAATGTGAGCTGCTCATAGGATTGCCAGAGAGGCAAATCAGAACCTCCGCTAGACTGCAAAAAACCTACAGAAAAATTTAGCAGACTCTGGAATTGTGTTGCATTGTTCTACTGTTCAGAGACACCTGCACAAATATGATCCACATGGAAGAGTCATCAGAAGAAAACCTCTCAGGCATCCTGACCATAATATTCACCGTCAGAAGTATGCAACAGAACATTTAAACAAGCCTAATGCATTTTGGCAACAAGTCCTGAGGACCAATGGGGTTAAAACAGAACTCTTTGGCCACAATGAAAAAAAGGGCTCATAATTTGAGGAAATTAACATCTCACCAACCATTAAGCATAGGGGTAAATAAATCATGCTTTGGGGTTGTTTTGCAGTCAATGGCACAGAGAACATTTTACTGGAAGAGGGAAGAATGTATTCAATGAAATTTCAACAAATTATTGATGTAAATATAACACCATCTGTAAAAAATCTGAAGTTGAAAAGAGGATGGCTTCTACAAATGGATAATGATGATCTCAATCACACTTCAATATCCACAATAGACTACTTCAAAAGGTGCAAACTGAAGGTTTTACAATAGCCGCACAGACCCAGATCTGAACATCATTATAATTGAAATTCTGTGGCTAGACCTCAAAATAGCAGTGCATCCAAAATGACCCAGGAATCTCACAAAACTGGAATAATTTTCCAAAGAAGAATGGATGAAAATCCCTCATACAGGAACCCTTGGCTGGCTACAAAAACCGTTTACAAGCTGTGATACTTTGAAAAGGGGGTGCTACTAGATATAAACCATGCAGGGTGCCTTTTTCATAGGCCTATTTTCCTTTTTTCTAATTTTTAAAATGTAAAGGATGAAAATATATATCTATATTTTTTTTGTCTAAAATACAAAGGAAATGTGTAATCTTTAACTTTATCACTTTTAGAGATCATTTCATGTTCAACTACGGTAGCTTAATTGTTCACAATAACAGTAATTTTCACCAGGGGTACCCAAACTTTTACATGACACTGTATATCAAATATAGTTGAAAAACAAAAACATGTGAACAAAGACTTTAAGGGTTATTCCCAAAAAGGGAAAGTTTACAAAGTAGTAATTTACTTGTTGCTAGAGTTCGAGCGCTGGGACCTGTATGGAATACTGGTATCCGGGAATTGAACTATGGAGAACAGTGTCTTGAATGGAGCGGAGATGTGCTCAAACTCTACTCCAATGATCATCTAAGGGACTGATGGGAAAAGCCAAGCACATTTGGTCAGCTGTGTCTAGAACTGCTATATTATTGAATAGACAAAGCTGGCACCTATGCTGCTTCCTATCCACTCTTTGCTAGTTGGATGCAAGTTAGAATGGCCGGATTGGGAGACACCACTCTAGAGACAGGTCTGGAGAAATCTATCTATAGTGAGGGAAATTAGCATTTGATCCCTTGCTAATTTTGTAAGACAAAGTGTCATGATCCCAATGGCAGGGGATCACAAAAGGACAAGCACAAAAACAAAACAAGCTCTAGGGTGATGGAACCTGAGCTGACCGCGATCCTGAACCTAAACACACAACTAGCAGTAGCCGGGGAACGTGCCTACGATGATTCCTAGACGTCTCGCGCCAGCCGAAGGATTAACTTCCCCTATAAGAAGAAACACAGACCTCACTTGCCTCCAGAGAAACACCCCACAGAAATAGCAGCCCCCCACATGTAATAACGGTGAAATGAGAGGAAAGCACATACGTAGTTATGAAAATAGAATCAGCAAAAATGAGGCCCGCTAAAGCTAGATAGCAGAGGATACAAAAGTGAACTGCGCGGTCAGCGAAAAACCCTTCAAAAAACCATCCTGAAATTACTTGAACTCATGTGCCAACTCATGGAACATGAGGAGTAATTTGAGCCCACTAGAGCAACCAGCAGCAAGGAATCACATCACTGCAAGCTGGACTAAGACAAAAATTAAGCAAAACGTGGAACAGGAAAATCAAAACTTAGCTTGTCCTGAAGATAACAGACGCAGGGAGCAGAGGTAAAAAGACACGCTGATTACATTGCAAGCCGGCGAGGAAATGACAAAAAAGCCAGGTTAAATAGGAAACTCCCATAACCTGATGGAACAGGTGGACACCAGAGACCGCAGAGAACACAAGTCACCCAGTACCATCAGTAACCACCAGAGGGAGCCCAAAAACAGAACTCACAACAGTACCCCCCCCTTGAGGAGGGGTCACCGAACCCTCACGAGAACCACCAGGGCGACCAGGATGAGCCCTATGAAAAGCACGGACCAAATCGGCAGCATGAACATCAGAGGCAATCACCCAAGAATTATCCTCCTGACCATAACCCTTCCACTTGACCAAATACTGGAGTTTCCGTCTGGAAACACGAGAATCCAAGATCTTCTCCACAACATACTCCAATTCACCCTCCACCAGCACCGGAGCAGGAGGCTCAAGTGAAGGAACGACAGGTACCTCATACTTCCGCAACAACGACCGATGGAACACATTATGAATAGCAAACGATGCCGGGAGATCCAAACGAAACGACACAGGGTTAAGAATTTCCAAGATCCTCAAGATCCTATAGAGACCGATGAACCGAGGCTTGAACTTAGGAGAAGAGACCTTCATAGGAACAAAACGAGAAGACAACCACACCAAGTCCCCAACAAGAAGTCGAGGACCCACGCGGCGACGGCGATTAGCAAACTGCTGAGCCCTCTCCTGGGACAACTTCAAATTGTCCACCACATGACTCCAAATCCGATGCAACCTATCCACCACCATGTCCACTCCAGGACAATCAGAAGGCTCCACCTGACCAGAGGAAAAACGAGGATGAAACCCCGAATTACAAAAGAAAGGAGACACCAAGGTAGCAGAACTAGCCCGATTATTAAGGGCAAACTCGGCAAGCGGCAAAAAGGAAACCCAGTCATCTTGATCAGCAGAAACAAAACACCTTAAATAAGTTTCTAAAGTCTGATTAGTTCGTTCCGTCTGGCCATTCGTCTGAGGATGGAATGCAGACGAAAAGGACAAATCAATGCCCATCTTAGCACAGAACGTCCGCCAAAATCTAGACACAAACTGGGATCCCCTGTCAGAAACGATGTTCTCCGGAATGCCATGCAGACGGACCACGTTTTGAAAAAACAGAGGGACCAACTCAGAGGAGGAAGGTAACTTAGGCAAGGGTACCAGATGAACCATCTTAGAAAAGCGGTCACACACAACCCATATGACGGACATTTTTTGAGAGACAGGGAGATCCGAAGTAAAGTCCATGGAAATGTGCGTCCAAGGCCTCTTTGGGATAGGCAAAGGTAACAACAATCCACTGGCCCGAGAACAGCAAGGCTTAGCCCGAGCGCAAACTCCACAAGACTGCACGAAAGAACGCACATCCCTCGACAAGGAAGGCCACCAAAAAGACCTGGCCACCAAGTCTCTAGTACCAAATATTCCAGGATGACCTGCCAACACAGAAGAATGGACCTCGGAGATGACTCTACTGGTCCAATTATCCGGAACAAACAGTCTTTCCGGCGGACAACGATCAGGTTTATCCGCCTGAAACTCCTGCAAAGCACGTCGCAAGTCTGGGGAGACAGCCGACAAAATCACCCCATCCCTAAGGATACCAGTGGGCTCAGAATTTCCAGGGGAGTCAGGCACAAAACTCCTAGAAAGAGCATCTGCCTTCACATTCTTTGAACCTGGCAGGTATGAAACCACAAAATTGAAACGGGAGAAAAACAGTGACCAACGAGCCTGTCTAGGATTCAGACGCTTGGCAGACTCAAGGTACATCAGATTTTTGTGATCAGTCAAGACCACCACATGATGTCTAGCACCCTCAAGCCAATGACGCCACTCCTCAAATGCCCACTTCATGGCCAAAAGCTCCCGATTACCAACATCATAATTCCGTTCAGCGGGCGAAAATTTTCTAGAAAAGAACGCACATGGCTTCATCACTGAGCCATCGGAGCTTCTCTGTGACAAAACCGCCCCCGCTCCGATCTCGGAAGCATCGACCTCAACCTGAAAAGGAAGCGACGTATCTGGCTGACGCAACACAGGAGCAGAAGAAAACCGGCGCTTAAGTTCCTGAAAGGCCTCCACAGCCGCAGGAGACCAATCAGTAACATCAGCACCCTTTTTAGTCAAATCCGTCAAAGGCTTAACAACACTAGAAAAATTAGTTATGAAGCGACGATAAAAATTAGCAAAGCCCAAGAACTTCTGTAGACTCTTAAGAGATGTAGGCTGCGTCCAGTCACAAATAGCCTGAACCTTGACGGGATCCATCTCAATAGTAGAAGGGGAAAAAATATACCCCAAAAAAGAAATCTTCTGGACTCCAAAGAGACATTTAGAACCCTTTACAAACAAAGAATTGGCCCGCAGGACCTGAAACACCTTCCTGACCTGCTGAACATGAGACTCCCAGTCATCAGAAAAAACCAAAACATCATCCAAATACATGATAATAAATTTATCCAGATATTCACGGAAAATATCGTGCATAAAAGACTGGAAGACAGAAGGAGCATTAGAAAGTCCAAAAGGCATCACCAAATACTCGAAATGGCCCTCAGGCGTATTAAATGCGGTTTTCCACTCATCACCCTGCCTTATCCGCACAAGATTATACGCACCCCGAAGATCAATCTTAGTGAACCATTTAGCCCCCTTAATGCGAGCGAACAAATCAGTCAACAATGGCAAAGGATACTGATATTTGACTGTAATCTTATTCAAAAGACGATAATCTATGCAAGGCCTCAAGGAACCATCTTTTTTGGCCACAAAAAAAAAAACCTGCTCCCAAAGGGGACGAAGATGGACGGATATGTCCCTTTTCCAAGGACTCCTTAACATAATTCCGCATAGCAGTATGCTCTGGCACTGACAGATTGAACAAACGACCTTTAGGGAATTTACTGCCGGGAATCAAATCTATAGCACAATCGCAATCCCTGTGAGGAGGAAGCGAACTGAGCTTAGGCTCCTCAAAAACCTCCCGATAATCAGACAAAAATACCGAAACCTCAGAAGGAGTAGATGAAGCGATAGAAATCGGAGATGCATCATCATGAACCCCCTGACATCCCCAGCTTAACACAGACATTGTTTTCCAGTCCAGGACTGGGTTATGAGTTTGTAACCATGGCAGACCAAGCACTAAGACATCATGTAAATTATACAGTACCAGGAAGCGAATCACCTCCTGATGAACGGGAGTCATACGCATGGTCACTTGTGTCCAGTACTGAGGTTTATTCATAGCCAAAGGTGTAGAGTCAATTCCTTTCAAAGGAATAGGAACTTCCAGAGGCTCCAGACTAAACCCACAGCGATTGGCAAATGACCAATCCATAAGACTCAGGGCAGCGCCTGAATCCACATAGGCATCGACGGAAATGGATGATAATGAACAAATCAGCGTCACAGACAGAATGAACTTAGACTGTAAAGTACCAATGGCAACAGACTTATCAACCTTTTTTGTGCGTTTAGAGCATGCTGATATAACATGAGCTGAATCACCACAATAAAAGCACAATCCATTTTTCCGCCTATAATCTTGCCGTTCACTTCTGGACCGAATTCTATCACACTGCATTACCTCAGGTGCCTGTTCAGAAGACACCGCCAAATGGTGCACAGGTTTGCGCTCCCGTAAACGCTGATCAATCTGAATAGCCATAGTCATGGACTCATTCAGACCTGTAGGCGCCGGGAACCCCACCATGACATCTTTAATGGCCTCAGAAAGGCCATCTCTGAATTTTGCAGCCAGAGCGCACTCATTCCACTGAGTAAGCACCGACCACTTCCGAAATTTCTGACAATATATTTCTGCTTCATCTTGCCCCTGAGAGAGAGCCAATAAAGCTTTTTCAGCCTGAATCTCTAGGTTAGGTTCCTCATAGAGCAAACTCAATGCCAGAAAAAACGCATCCACATTGAGCAACGCAGGATCCCCTGGTGCCAATGCAAATGCCCAATTCTGAGGGTCACCCCGCAGGAAAGATATAACAATCTTGACCTGCTGAGCAGGGTCTCCAGAGGAGCGAGATTTCAAGGAAAGAAACAACTTGCAATTGTTCCTAAAATTCAGAAAACTAGATCTATCTCCAGAAAAAAACTCTGGGACAGGAATTCTAGGTTCAGACATAGGCGTATGTACAACAAAATCTTGTATATTTTGAACCTTAGCAGCAAGATTATTCAGGCTGGAAGCCAAACTCTGGACGTCCATGATAAACAGCTGAGGTCAGAGCCATTCAAGGATTAAGAGGAGGAAATAAGCAGTCAAGCTGCAAATAAGGATAAGCAGCAAACACTGAGGAGGAGAAAAAAAAAAAAAAACTTCCTCAGACTAATTTTCCTCCTACTTCAGCCAAAACGATGACCAATTTTTTCTGGCCGGCTATACTGTCATGATCCCAATGGCAGGGGATCACAAAAGGACAAGCACAGAAACAAAACAAGCTCTAGGGTGATGGAACCTGAGCTGACCGCGATCCTGAACCTAAGCACACAACTAGCAGTAGCCGGGGAACGTGCCTACGATGATTCCTAGACGTCTCGCGCCAGCCGAAGGATTAACTTCCCCTATAAGAAGAAACACAGACCTCACTTGCCTCCAGAGAAACACCCCACAGAAATAGCAGCCCCCCACATGTAATAACGGTGAAATTAGAGGAAAGCACATACGTAGTTATGAAAATAGAATCAGCAAAAATGAGGCCCGCTAAAGCTAGATAGCAGAGGATACAAAAGTGAACTGCGCGGTCAGCGAAAAACCCTTCAAAAAACCATCCTGAAATTACTTGAACTCATGTGCCAACTCATGGAACATGAGGAGTAATTTGAGCCCACTAGAGCAACCAGCAGCAAGGAATCACATCACTGCAAGCTGGACTAAGACAAAAATTAAGCAAAACGTGGAACAGGAAAATCAAAACTTAGCTTGTCCTGAAGATAACAGACGCAGGGAGCAGAGGTAAAAAGACACGCTGATTACATTGCAAGCCGGCGAGGAAATGACAAAAAAGCCAGGTTAAATAGGAAACTCCCATAACCTGATGGAACAGGTGGACACCAGAGACCGCAGAGAACACAAGTCACCCAGTACCATCAGTAACCACCAGAGGGAGCCCAAAAACAGAACTCACAACAACAAAGACAACAACACTCTATAATTTTAACATCGATAGAATGTCAAAAATAAAATCCAGAAAATCACATTTTATAAATTATATAAATTTATTTGCATTTTGCAGTGAGAAATAAGTATTTGATCCCCTACCAACCATTAAGAATTCTGGATCCTACAGATCAGTTAGACGCTCCCAATCAACTCATTACCTGCATTAAAGTCCTGTCCACAGACTCAATTAATCAGTCAGACTCTAACCCCTATAACATGGGCAAGACCACAGAGCTTTCTAAGGATTTCAGGTACCAGATCATAGACCTGCACAAAGCCATAAGTAAGAGTCTGGGTGAGAAGGAGACAACTATTGACGCAATAGTAAGAAAATGGAAGAAATACATAATGACTGTTAATCGACATCAATCTGGGGCACCATGCAAAATCTCACCTCACGGGGTATCCTTGATCATAAGGAAGGTGAGAGATCAGCCTAAAACTACACGGGGGGTCTCTAGGCAGCTGAAAACACAGTCAACCAGAAAACCATTGGTAATACATTATGCCGTAAAGTTTTAAAATCCTGCAGTGCCCGCAAGGTCCCCCTGCTCAAAAAGGCATATGTGCAGGCCCATCTGAAGTTTGCCAATGAACACCTGGATGATTCTGTGAGTGATTGGGAGCAGGTTCTGTGTTCATATGAGACAAAAGTTGAGCTCTTTGGCTCTAATTCAACTCGTCGTGTTTGGAGGAAGAGAAATGCTGCCTATGGCCCAAAGAACACCATCCCGGCTGTCAAGCATGGAGGTGGAAACATTATGTTTTAGGGTTTTTTCCTGAGTGACAACCTCCTTCCCTTTGCCAGGGCATTAAAAATGGGTCGTGGCTGGTCTTCCAGCAAGACAATGACCCAAAACATACAGCCATGGCAACAAAGGAGTGGCTCAAAAAGAAGTACATTAAGGTTATGGAGTGGCCTAGCCAGTCTCCAAACCTTAATCCCATAGAAAACTTATGGAGGGAGTTGAAGCTCCGAGTTGCCAAGCGACAGCCTCAAAATCTTAATGATTTCGAGATGATCTGCAAAGAGGAGTGGACCAAAATTCCTCCTGACAAAATTCCTCCTGTGCGCAAACCTGATCATCATCTACAAAAAACGTCTGACTGCTGTGCTTGCCAAGAAGTGTTTTGCAACTAATTATTAAGTCTTATTTGCCTGAGGGATCAAATTCCTATTTCTCTCTGCAAAATGCAAATAAATTTATATAACTTGTACAAAGTGATTTTCTGGATTTTTATTTTGATGACATTCTATCTCTCAATGTTAAAATTAACCTACCTTTAAAATTATAGACCGTTCACGTCTTTGTCAGTGGGCAAACTTACAAAATCAGCAAGGGATCAAATACTTATTTCTCCCACTGTCTGTCTGTCTGTCTGTCTATCTATCTATCTATCTATCTATCTATCTATCTATCTATCTATCTCTTTGTGTGATAAGGTTTAATGCACATAGGGAAATTTGTGATAAATTTTGCATGGATTCCAAATAATGCTGCATGAGAATTTTTCTGAAGAGGATTAATAAAAAAGCAGCATGCTTAATTGCTTGCAGTGCATTTAACTGTATTCTGCTTCTCAGATGGAACACATTTTAATGTCTCTGGCAATATACTGTACAATACAGTTCTGTATTAGCCTTATTGTTAAAAAAGACAAATACAGTAGTAAGGAGACATTTATAGATTTAAAAAAACTGTTGACTGATAACAGTGTATATACTGCAAATTAGTGCAGCAAAAGAAACAATAAAACTTCATAAAAAGACTTTGAGACTGATTAATTAAAACTGGTGTTGCGCATGTCTGTCTTAGGCCAGTTTCACACGCCATTGTCTCCGGTACGTGTGGTGAAAGTTTTCTCACGTACTAGAGACACTGACACAAGTAGACCCATTCAAATGAATTGGCGATGCACATGTCAGCATGTTTTCACGGACTGTGTGATGATGTGCAAAACACGCAGACATGTCCATTTTCATCCGGACGCATGGGCCGCAAAACGTGCCACACAGGTGCACATAGAAAACAGTACACACTGTCCTCCGTGTGCATGGACAGCTGCTGGGAAGTAGCACTACTGTAAGCACTGTTCCCCGGTGGCTGGTGCTGAACGTGGCTCTCATCCATTCTCCCCTGCTCTGCTGGCGAGCAGTGTGAGCATGGGAGAATGAATGAATGAAAAACCCGATGTGGGGTCCCTCTATATTTTTAAACCAACCTTGCAAAACTCACGGGTGTGGGTTGCAATTCTCAGGCTGTTAAGGGGCCATGGATATGGCCCCCCAGCCTAAAAGCAGCAGCCCGCAGCTGCCCAGAAAAGGTGCATCTATTAGATGCTCCCATTCTGGAGCTTTGCCCAGTTCTTCCCACTTGCCCTGTAGCTGTGGCAAGTGGGGTAATGGGGGGTTAATTGTTATGACCTGGTGGTTAGGAGCACCCAGAACGACTTGATGGTTAAACTCACACAGGACAAGCAATGGGAAGTGGGAACTCTGCTGACCGCAACCCCTAATCCTATCACACAACTAGAAATAGCCGTGGAGCGTACCTAACACGACCTAGACGCCTCTTCACAGCCTAAGAGCTTACTAGCCCTAAAGATAGAAAATAAAGCCTACCTTGCCTCAGAGAAATTCCCCAAAGGAAAAGGCAGCCCCCCACATATATTGACTGTGAGTTAAGATGAAAGTCACAAACACAGAAATGAAACAGGTTTCAGCAAAGGGAGGCCCGACTTACTAAACAGACTGAAGATAGGAAAGGTATCTTTGCGGTCAGCACAAAAAACTACAAAAGACCACGCAGAGTGTGCAAAAAGACCTCCGCACCGACTCACGGTGCGGAGGTGCCACTCTGCATCCCAGAGCTTCCAGCTAGCAAGGCAAAATCATAATAGCCAACTGGACAAGGAAACAATGAACAAATAACCAACCAGCAGGAACTTAGCTTCTGCTGGAGTAGACAGGTCACCAGAAAGATCCAAGAGCGAACTGAACCAGTACAAGAACATTGACAGCTGGCATGGAGTAACGATCTGAGTGGAGTTAAATAGAGCAGCCAGCCAAAGACTAAACTACGTCACCTGTGGAAGGAACCTCAGAAGCAGCAGCTCCACTCACAGCCACCAGAGGGAGTCCATGGACAGAACTCACTGAAGTACCATTCATGACCACAGGAGGGAGTTCGATAACAGAATTCACAACAGTTAATGTCACCTTCCTATTGTAAGATGTCATTAAGCCTGGCTTAGTAATGGAGAGGTGTAAATATGACACCTCTCCATTACTAATCCTAGAGTAACACAGTAACAATAAAGTATTTTAATGAAATCATACACCACACAGTTTTGCCATCTTTATTATACTGCTAATCAAAGTGATGCCCTTGATCTCCTGTAAAATATAAAGATAATAAACCAACAAAATAGCATACCTGTCCAGCGTTCAGTCCCATGGCATAATCCATATCTGGGGAATGTACAGATTACAGCCAGAGCGGTGCTAAGATGCCACCGCTCGGTTGTAAACTACTGTGGAATGAATTAGAAGCAGTGGGAACAGGCTCAGTAACTAGCGGTGACGTCTCAGAAGCAAAACATTAAAAAAAATAATTAAAAAGGCAATTTTTTTTCACATAATCTATGATTTCATTTAATAAAAATTATGAAAAGATGGTTGTCCATTATTTTATATGGATTATGAGTTTGTTCATAATTATAATTAGTATGATGACTGATTATGCTATGTATATGCATATTTAAGAAAATTCACAGAATACGAAAAAGCTTCTTTTTTCTGTACTTCCATGCAAAATTGCCAAATTGGGCTATGATGCAAGGGTGAGAGTCCCTGAAGTGGCAACCCTAGTGGTAAGAGAACAGACCAGCTGGTAGCCAAAGGAATAGTGATGTAGGTAGGCCAAGAGTCAAGACAGTTGGTGGTTTTAGAGGTTTTTGTAATCAAGAAGGTGGGTAGAATACTTTTCAAAAAGACAACCTCAATTGGGGGCTGGTGATGAAACAACTGCTCTGGTTTACAAGCAAACCAATGAAAGAATAAGTAGGTGGAGGATCCTTAAATTAAATGAAAATTACAGTAGGTATTTATATTCTGCAGATAAATTGCACATGGCGACGGAGCATGTAAACTAAGAACAAGAGGGAGGACAAAGCAGAAAATTAAGAAGACGATGGGTTAAAACAGATCAGGTTTTATTGGAGGGTTAAGAAGTGGTCTGTGGGAGGATGATTAGGGATAGGAGATCCATATATTACAAACAGTAAAGAGAAATGCGCCAATAAAACTTCAGGAATTAGCATTTCTGAAAACAAAGAGGGAAAATTCCAGGAGTCTAGCAAGCAAAAAGGGAGAGCTTGAGGTCTTGGCACAAAAGGAACACACTCAGAGGCGTAGCTAGGGTTTTGGTTCAGGGGGGCAAAGCTTCTGAGTGGGCCCCTAACCAGGTAACCTCGATTACAACTCGGTGATGCACCCTAATAGTGGAGGAGAACCTCAACAGATGACCGCGCTGTTACTGAAGATAATCTCTATATAAAGACCAACATGGATATTACTGCCATATGGTCACAGCACAGTTACAGATAATGACTTACCGCTGACGATCTTTCTGATTACGACTGTTCATTTTTCCTGTCTTTTCCATCTGGCCCAGACCGACATGACAACTTCTTCCAGTCAGAACTCGTCTGCACAGAATACAACAAAGACACATTTCACTTCTCATATTCCAGCCCCATCACCATCTATTCCCAACCTGCACAAACTCCTTATCCTACTGATATCCCAATACTGAGCTGCTGCCATATGTGTCCCTATTACTGCACCTAATACCCCAATACTGAGTCTCTGCTGCCGTATGTGTCCCTATTACTGCACCTGATACCTCAATACTATGCTGCTCCCGTATGTGTCCCTATTACTGCACCTGATATCCCAATACTGAGCCGCTGCTGCGATATGTGTCTCTATTACTGCACCTGATACCCCAATACTGAGCTGCTGCTGCCGTATGTGACCTTATTACTGCACCTGATTTCCCAATACTGAACCGCTGCTGCCGTATGTGTCCCTATTACTGCACCTGATACCCCAATACTGAGCCACTGCGGCCGTATGTGACCCTATTACTGCACCTGATACCCCAATACTGAGCCGCTGCTGCCGTATGTATCCCTATTACTGCATCTGATATCCCAATACTAAGCCGCTGCTGCCGTATGTGTCCCTATTACTGCACCTGATACCCCAATACTGAGCCGCTGCTGCCATGTGTGTCCCTATTACTGCACCTGCTGTGTGGTTCTCTGTGTCTTCTAAATTCTAAAGCACCCCTCTATAATATAGTAACACCGGGTGCAAGTGCCCTAGAAAACAGTTCCCATATTTTGCCCCTTAGAAAGTAATATTGCCCTGTGTGCCCCTTTGATAGTCACAAAAATCTAAGTTCCCCTATAACAAGTGCCCACTTTACATTTAATAATGTCACAAGTCTCCCCCCTGTACAGCTCCCCTATACATAGTGTGATGCTCTCTTATACACAGTATAATGTCCCCTCACTGTATAGTACCACCCACATACCATACCGACCCCTTAGTAGCCCCCAAACTGTTTGATGTCCCCAACAATGTATGATGATCCCTCACTGTAATCTCCATACTGTATGATGGCCCCCTTGATAGCCTGTATCTAACATAATGCACCAAATAGTCCACAATATAGTATAATGCACTCGCCATAGGCAGACTCTATAGCATAAGGCAGACCCCATAGGCAGACCCTGTAATAAGACAGCACCCCCATAGGCAGACCCTGTAGTATAAGGCAGCATAACCATAGGCAGACCCTGTAATAAGGCAGCACCCCCATAGTCAGACTCTTTCATAAGGCAACCCCCATAGTCAGACTCTGTAATAAGGCAGCACCCCCATAGTCAGACCCTGTAATAAGGCAGCACCCCCATAGTCAGACCCTGTAATAAGGCAGCCCCCCATAGTCAGACCCTGTAATAAGGCAGCACCCATATAGGCAGACCTGTAATAAGGCAGCCCCCATATTCAGACCCTGTAATAAGGCAGCACCCCTATAGGCAGACCCTGTAATAATGCAGCCCCCATAGTCAGACCCTGAAATAAGGCAGCAGCCCTATAGGCAGACCCTGTAATAATGCAGTACCCCTATAGGCAGCCCCCCATAGTCAGACCCTGTAATAAGGCAGCACCCATTAAAAAAAAGTAAAATAAATACTCACCTCTCTTCTTCCTGGTTCCTGCGCTGCTCCCGCGATCTCCGGACCTCAGGCGCCAGACAGTGATGTCATTGCGCCCGCTGTCAGTGTCGGCAACGTCAGACGCCGACACTGACAGGGGGATGATGGGAGAAGGAGCGTAACGCTCCTTCTCCCATCAATGCGGTCAGCTGTAGCGGCATGTAGCCGCTACAGCTGAACCAGTGATGATGGGCGGGGGCCCCCCGCCTGCTCAGGGGCACCATAGCGGCCGGGCGGCAGAGTAGGGAGATCGATTCTCCCTGCTTTGCCGCAGAATGTAACTGCATCGGCGTGCTGTGCATGCCGATACAGTTACAGTAGCGTAGCTCTGCGTGGGCCCCCTCTGAGCACCGGGCCCGGGGCGCCCGCGCCCTGTGTCCCACGGTAGCTACACTACTGAAAACACTGATATGCTTGGTGTTGCTGAGATATGGTCGGACTTTTCATATGATTGGGCTGTAATTCATCCTGGTTTTAGGCTCTTTTGGAAAAAAAGAGCAAATAGGAAAAAAAAGAGTATGTCTGTATGTTAGGAGTCATATGAAAGCGACTGTGAAAGAGGAAATAGGTGAGAGAATAACATGTGAGGACGCTGAAACCTTGTGGGTGGAATCACAGAAGGAGATAAACATTGAAAAAAAAAATTTGGGGGTGCAATTTATTAACTCCTCCAATATTATTGAAGGTTTGGTTGGTTGCCTGCATAAACAGATGGTGAGGGCTGCACAGAATAGTACAATAGTACAGCAGTGATTTGGAGATATTCTAACTACTGAGATATTGACTGGGGTCATGGCTCAGCATCATCTGCAAAGGGGAGAAAATTCCTCAGCTTCTTGCAAAATAATTTGAGGGCCAGTTTGTGGAAAACCTAACAATAGGTGATGGTTTTTGATCATTTCTAACAATTCTCACATTGTTGGAAAAGTTACTGTTTATTACAAATAGAAAGTTAGGGATAGGAGATCCACATGTTACAAACAGTAAAGAGAAATGTGCCAATAAAACTTCAGGAATTAGCATTTTTGAAAACAAAGAGGGAAAAAGTCTAGCAAGCATACTCGGGAGAAATTGCACAACAAATTTTGTGGTCCATTTTCTCTTGTTACCCTTGTGAAAATAAAAGAGTTTGGGTCTAAATTAAATTTGTTGTGAAATTCACATTGTATATGTGGCACCCCAGGATCCCTCTGAGACAAAACGCCCCTGCCCCAATCTCAGAAGCATCAACCTCAACCTGAAACGGAAGAGAAACATCCAGTTGGCGCAACACCGGAGCAGAAGTAAATCGACGTTTAAGCTCCTGAAAGGCAGAGACAGCCGCAGAGGACCAATTCGCCACATCAGCGCCTTTCATCGTCAAATCGGTCAAGGTCATCGGTCAACCATGCTGGAAAAATTAGCAATGAAACGGCGATAAAAATTTGCAAAACCCAAAAATTTCTGAAGGCTCTTCACGGATGTGGGCTGAATCCAATCATGAATGGCCTGAACCTTAACCGGATCCATCTCTATATACGAGGGAGAAAAAATAAAGCCCAAAAAAGAAACCTTCTGCACCCCAAAGAGACACTTAGACCCTTTCACAAACAGGGCATTGTCATGAAGGATCTGAAATACCATCCTGACCTGTTCCACATGAGACTCCCAATCATCGGAAAAAATCAAAATATCGTCCAAATATACAATCAAGAACTTATCAATATACAGTAAGTCCGGAAAATATCATGCATGAAGGACTGAAAAACAGATGGAGCATTAGTGAGACCGAATGGCATCACAAGGTATTCAAAATGGCCTTCGGGCGTGTTAAACGCAGTTTTCCATTCATCACCCTGCTTAATACGAACAAGATTATATGCCCCCCGAAGGTCAATCTTCGTAAACCAACTAGCTCCCTTAATCCTAGCAAACAAATCGGTAAGCAAAGGTAAAGGGTATTGAAACTTGACCGTGATTTTATTCAAGAGGCGATAATCAATACAGGGTCTCAAGGAACCATCTTTTTAGCAACAAAAAAGAACCCCGTTCCCAACGGTGAAGAAGATGGCCGAATATGCCCTTTCTCCAAAGACTCCTTATTATAGCTCCGCATGGTGGTATGTTCAGACACAGACAGGTTGAAAAGTCGACCCTTAGGAAACTTACAGCCTGGAATCAAGTAACATAGTAACATAGTAACATAGTTAGTAAGGCCGAAAAAAGACATTTGTCCATCCAGTTCAGCCTATATTCCGTCATAATAAATCCCCAGATCTACGTCCTTTTACAGAACCTAATAATTGTATGATACAATATTGTTCTGCTCCAGGAAGACATCCAGGCCTCTCTTGAACCCCTCGACTGAGTTCGCCATCACCACCTCCTCAGGCAAGCAATTCCAGATTCTCACTGCCCTAACAGTAAAGAATCCTCTTCTATGTTGGTGGAAAAACCTTCTCTCCTCCAGACGCAAAGAATGCCCCCTTGTGCCCGTCACCTTCCTTGGTATAAACAGATCCTCAGCGAGATATTTGTATTGTCCCCTTATATACTTATACAAGTCAATAGCACAATCGCAGTCCCTGTGCGGTGGAAGGAAACTGGACTTGGGCTCATCGAATACATCCTGAAAATCAGACAAAAACTCTGGAATTTCAGAAGAGGAAGAAGAGGAGATTGATATCAAAGGAACATCATTATGAACCCCCTGACAACCCCAACTAGTCACAGACATGGACTTCCAATCCAACACAGGATTATGTACTTGCAACCATGGAAAACCCAGCACGATAGCATCATGCAAATTATGCAACACCAGAAATCGCCAATCTTCCTGATGGGCTGGCGCCATGCGCATGGTCACCTGCGTCCAAAACTGGGGCTTATTTTTAGCCAAGGGTGTAGCATCAATGCCCCTTAAAGGAATAAGGTTCTGCAAAGGCTGCAAGGGAAAACCACAACGCCTGGCAAACTCAAAGTCCATTAAGTTCAAGGCGGCGCCTGAATCCACAAACGCCATGACAGAAAATGATGACGATGAGCAGATCAAGGACACAGATAACAGAAATTTAGGTTGTACAGTACTGATGGTAAATGAACTAGCGATCCTCTTTGTCCGCTTAGGGCAGACTGAAATGACATGAGAAACGTCGCCACAATAATAACGCAACCTATTCTGACATCTGAATCCTTGTCGTTCCGTTTTACACAGAATCCTATCACACTGCATTGGCTCAGAAGTCTGCTCTGAGAAGAACGCCACAGTGCGCACAGTTCTGCGCTCCCGTAAGTGCCGGTCAATCTGAATAACCAGAGACATAGAATCACTCAAACCGGAAGGCGTGGGAAACCCCACCATAACATCTTTAACGGATTCAGAAAGATCCTTTCTGAAAATTGCCGCCAAAGCATCATTATTCCATTTAGTCAACACAGACCATTTTCTGAATTTCTGACAATACAATTCTGCCACCTCTTGACCCTGAGACAGGGCCAACAAGGTCTTCTCAGCTTGATCCATAGAATTAGGTTCATCATATAATAATCCTAAAGCCTGAAAAAAGGAGTCTACATTAAGCAAAGCCGGATTCCCAGATTCCAGGGAAAACGCCCAATCCTGCGGGTCGCCACGCAGCAGGGAGATGACGATTTTAACCTGCTGAATGGAATCACCAGAGGATCGAGGTCTCAGAGCAAAAAATAGTTTACAGTTGTTTTTAACACTAGAAGTCCCAGAGACAGGTCATTTGACATTTCTAGCTTTGAAACCCAGAGAAGGGTCAAATGACCTAAAGGATTTTATCTATAGCTTATCTTATCTCTATTCATTGTCTTTTGTTCTATAATTAAGGCCATTACTGTTGCACCACAGGAGGTTGTTTGCTGTTTTCCATCCAGTTTACCCATGTAGTTTCAAGTTAGTTCTGTTCAGTTTATTGTATTTGATAATATAAAGACTATACATATTGTATTTAGTTTAGTATTATTTGTGCAAAAAAGCGCTGAAACAATTAATCATTTTTTATATATTTTAAATAGAGAATTAGAAATTTTAGAGCAAGGTACAGCTGTGAGTAATGACCAGAAGCATTTGTGTCTAAGGCTATGTGCACACTTTGCGGATTCCACTGCCGATTTTTCCGCAGCGGAATTCCAAAATCCGCAGTGAAAACCAGCTGCGATTTTACTGCGGATTTATCGCGTTTTTTACTGCGGTTTCTTCTGCGGATTTTCATCTGCAGTTTCCTATTGGAGCAGGTGAAAATCCGCAGGAAAGAAGTGACATACTGCGGAATGTAATCCGCAGCGTTTCCGCGTGGATTTTTCCGCAGCATGTGCACAGCGTTTTTTGTTTCCCATAAGTTAACATTGTACTGTAAACTCAGGGGAAACTGCTGCGGATCCACAGCGGTCAAAGGTACCGTTACATGTTACGATCTCGTCGACGACATAGTTAGAAATGTCACGTGATCACATCGTTCGTGCAATCAGTTTCCCATCGTCCAAGAGGCGTCACATGCAACTATCTTGTTAACGATGAAAATTTTGGCTCCGCGTTAGCCTCATTGCAAACGTTTGCAGAACGATTTTTCACAATGGCAGGAATAGGAGAAATTACACCAAAATCGTTCATCTCAGCGTTACACTGAACGATGCTGCACATCTTCTGACACATAATTGGACGAGGATCGTCAGATTTGAGATCCTGACCTCAAATCTGCGATCAGTGATCCAACGATGTGTTCGTCCGATATCTTCACGTTACACGCAACGATGTGAAAACGACATTGCATGAACGACGTGATCATGTGACGTTTTCAAATGATATCATCAATGAGATCGTAACGTGTAACTGTACCTTTAGGCCTCAATCACACTAACGAAAAAAAATCGCAGCATGTTCATTCTTGTGCAAATTTGGCGCAAAATAAATTCCCACAAGAGGACTGAAATTTTAGTGTGAAAAATATACAAAAGAACAACTGTTATTTGTTTTGATGCTTTTAATTTTTTTTTAAAAACCAATAAGATTTTTTTTTCACTAAAGGGTTATTTCACACCAACATCAAACAAATAGTCACATTTTTAAGATGAGCAGTGTATAAGCGGCATGGCCAAACAAATGTGATAAAACAGTGAACAAGAAAACAATATAATCAAATTATACAACAGGGAGGGATGTTGGTGGAGGAGTGGGAAGAGGGGAGGGGGAAAGGGTAAAGACAAATACATGGGGGTAGGGGAGTAAAGGAGCACGCATCAAAGGATGCTTTTTATTTTTGTTATAAAAATGTTAAAAAAATACAAGGAATAAAACAATTCCACACATATTTTCCATAGGCTGCAGTGGGGGGCTGTGTGTGTGTGAGTGGCATGTCCTTGTGTGACTAGCATTTCAGCACTCACTCAGCAGTCTGTCTGAACATGTCGGAACATACCTGGCACTGCCTGGGTATGTCCCTGGTACATTTGCCACACGTGTATTTGTAGCAGTCAACACATCTCTCAGTTGCACAATTGTTCGTGCATCGATGGTTGACCTGACACTTCACCCTTTTGCCAGGGCTGGGTGTGGAAGGAAGTTGCCAAAGGAGTTTCTCCTTGCATGCCTTCTTTTCAGTCACATGACGGCCACCTAACTCTTTTGCAAGCTCAACCAGGAAGTCCACCCGTCTCTCCCGCACCCCAGTGCATGCCTGATAAAGTACATGAGCATAGAGTGCTGCCATGTCAATCATGTTGTAGAACACGGCGACTGGCCATCTCTGTGTTCCTGCACGCATGCTGTACTCCTGCACCATTTGGTCCATTACATCCACACCGCACTTTGTGTGGTTGTATTGTGTGACCGTGTTTGGCTTCCTTTTGTTGGTATCCTCAGTCTCAACCACGCTGTGCATGCTGCTGAGAATGTAGACGGCCTTCTTTCGTTTGGGTGCATACACTGTCAGTGTGGCACCAGTGGTTGAAAACACCTGAGTGGTGAATTCAGTGCGGTCCATCTGTCTAGCGGATTGAGGAATTTCCCGGCGACTCTTGTTGACTGTGCCGAGGATAGTGGTTTCCCGGCTAAGCAGTCGTTGTGCAAGTGACAATGATGTAAAGAAATTGTCCGTGGTTACAGTTCTGCGGTTTCGGGTCATAGTGGCAATGATCCTTGGGTTTCCCAGGTTTGCTGACCAGCTGTCACGTAGTGATGGAATATTGGTCACCCCCCGCAAGATAATGACTGAAATAAATGCCATTAGTTCAGGGAGACCCATGAACCAATCCACCTGCTCCGTGTGACGTGCATGTTGAGTAGTCCATTCTTCAATGCTACGAAGCATGTCAAGACTGATAAAACAGAGGAAGCTCGGAAGGCGACTCTGGACACTTCATCTGGCCTTAGCACTTGGCTCTCCATCTGTAGGGTACAGTTCTATTGGGGTCAAATGGAGATGTTTCCCCACTTGTACTTCATGCCACACTGTGCCATCTTTTGCGGTCTCTGTCGGCTCACTCGCCAACCGAGCTCTCTTTTTTGGTAGAGGAGGAGTCTCATCATCTGCAAGATAAATAATTTCAAATAAGCATTTTGTTTTGGTTCAAAATAAAAAAGATAGTCAGGAAATAAAATAGGTAACTCACA
This sequence comes from Ranitomeya imitator, assembly GCF_032444005.1. Taxonomy (NCBI): domain Eukaryota; kingdom Metazoa; phylum Chordata; class Amphibia; order Anura; family Dendrobatidae; genus Ranitomeya; species Ranitomeya imitator. Next base: position 917,764,325 of record NC_091282.1, on the reverse strand, counting down.
CTGCCTTTTGTGACATCCTGTTCCGTCCGTTTTTGAAACAAGCAGAACAGGATCCCTTTTGGCCCCCGTGCACCGTGGGTGATGTCCGTGTGCTATCCGTGAATCCACAGATAGCGCTGTCTGCTGTCACCACATACTCACCTCCCTCCAGCGCCTCTTCTCCTCTCACTTCCGGTTCACTCTTGGGCTCAGTGAAGTGAATATTCATAGCCTAATGAGCGGCACCAGAAGTGAGAGGAACTGTCAGCGCTGGACTGAGGTGAATATGAAATTCTTTATTTTTAGGCTTTTCACTTTCCTCCGTTGTCCGTGCACACGGAAGTCACACGGATGACATCTGTGTGCATGGATGTTTTCGGCAAAAAGCGGTCCGTGCTTCCGCAAAACAACGGACATGTCTCTGTGTGGAGCAGACGGACACGCATGTGCTCCACACAGAGACACAGTTCGTGCGGAATGGGGCCATAGGGGAACATGTGTCCCGTATGTCCGTGCCTACGGCATGTGTCAGCACAGACCCCACATGTGCCGGTTGAAGGACTATGTCTTCTCCATCTGAGTCTGAAGGGTTTGTGTTGCTCAGAATCAGTTCCAATGTCTCTTCAATGGTGTATCTTCTCTCCATTTTCTTTCCTGTGAACAAAATAGGTTTCTCCCCCACACTCAGGGAGAAACCAAAATAGGTTTTTCTTGTGAGCAGCAACCCCCACACTCAGGAATAGCTTGCATTATTCTGTTTACACACTCTTATCTTAGATAATCCCCCTGCAGATTCCTCAGGCAAGAGCACATTTACAAATGAAAGGATGCTAATTAAGGTGTCACTATGGACTGAGGGTCATTTGACCCTCTCTCAGGACTTCAGGGGGGATCTTGAAATTCCCGGGACTTCTAGTGTTAAAACTCAAAAATTTGGACCTGTCACCAAAAAACAAATCAGGAGTAGGAATCTTCGGCTCTAAAACAGGAGTTTGAACAATATAATCAGAAATACTCTGTACCCTAGCAGCAAGCTGGTCTACACGAGAAACTAATTCCTGAACATCCATGCTTGCACAAGGCTCCTCAGCCACCCAGAGATAAAGAGGGAAGAGAAGATAAAGCAGACTGAAGAAAAAAAAATGGCTCAACACCTTTCTTCCCTTCTTCTGAGATGCATTTAACTCATTATGGGCCAGTTGTACTGTTATGATCCGGTGACCTTGGAGCAGCATGAAAACTTTCACTGGAGTAGGTGGTAACTATACTGACCGCAAATCCTGATCTTAACACCGCAACTAGAAGTAGCCGTGGGGTGTACCTAACAAGCCCTAGACACCTCGTCACAGTCGGAGGACTAAATACCCCTGAAGATGGAAATAGGAATTCTACCTTGCCTCAGAGCAGAACCCCAAAGGATAGGCAGCCCCCCACAAATATTGGCTGTGAGTAGGAGAGGAAAGACACACACAGTCAGAAAACAGGATTTAGCACAAGAGGCAACTCTAGCTAAAATAGGAAAGGATAGGACAGAGTTCTGTGTGGTCAGTATTAAAACCCTTCCAAAAATATCCACAGCAGATTATACAAAAAATTCCTCCATCTAACTAAAGACGTGGAACGTATATCTGCAACTCCAGAGACTACTAAACTCAGAGCAGGAATACAATAAAAAAACAAGCATACAGCTTGTGTGCCATAGAAAAAGAAACAGCCACTTATCTTTGCTGAATTGGCAGCTAAGCAGGAGAAGCCAGAGAGATCCAACACTTCCCAAGAAACATTGACAACTGGCAAGGACTAATGAGTCCTGCAAACCTAAATACCCCAGTCAGAATTGCAATCAGCAGATACACCTGTCCAGGACTGCAGCCCAGAGACAACTGCATTACCACCTACGACCACCGGAGGGAACCCAAAAGCAGAATTCACAACAGTGCTGCCTTCCTCTCAGGGAGGGTAGTGCTATGCTTGGAGACAAGTGAGATTTCCTTTGGCAGGCTGACGAAGCCCTATTCAGAGGGCGATACGCGTGGGGTCGCGTTGCCTTGGTTCCGGTGTGCCTGCACATGGGGATTTTGTCCTCTGTTACTCCTCTGGGTAATACTGCACCTCTTGGCTCTATTATGAGTTATTTAACCCGCTAATCGTACTGGGCACTGTCTTACTGCCTATTTCTTGTTTGGGGTTTTTCCCTCATGCGTCCGTTATGAGTGATCGCTTGTAGGTCACTATGTTATTGTGCAGTTAGCTACTGTTTTCCGCTCTTTTGCATGCACTTTTCCATCAGTTTGGTGGCTCAGGGCAGTCAGTATTTGTGTCCAGGTTTTGGGTATGTCCCCATTTTGACCTCATGAGCTAGGGGATAGGTTTTCCCTTTACATTGTTTTGCAGGCATATGATTGTATACTATAACACTATATGTTTATAATAACGGAGGGACCAAGTTGTTTATATGCATTGTTTTTAATTATGTTTTAAATTTTCTTTGTGTGGTTTGCCAATAAAATTCTTGTTACTTTATATGAGTTATTGTTTCATATGTCCGTGGTGTGCATATATATATAGTGGCTCCTTTTTCTCTTTTTTTTTTTTTCTGGTTGTACATTGGCCACTTTTTGCACCCCGGCTGACACCTATTTTATACAATTTATTAGTTGTGCGCTTGGTGTTTTTTGGTTTCTTCCTTTGGCAGGCTATCACACACACAACACCTTTCAAATCCAGGCCAGGAAGGGGAGCTCAAAACCCTGCTTTAGGGCAGCCACCCTGGATAAAGATCCTGGTTTGGAGGAGGAGTCAGGTTAGTCTGCACAGAGAGTCTGTGAGCGGGGACAGACCAGGAGTGGAGCACTGAGAAGATTCAGGACTCAAGGAGGCTGCGAGTAGGCCTCCAAGGAGTCAGGGCGCAGACACCGGGTATCGGGAGCCCGAGGCTAGAGTGGAACTGCTGGACACTCAGCAGAAACGGAAGGCATAGGATTATACAGACATTGCTTAAATTACACCTGTGGTACAGCAGCATCTTGGAGCCAGGAGACATTGTGTAAAGACCCCAGCAGGCACGACTCAAGCTGCCTACCATACAGGTACCTGTCTCAGGACAGGGGGAAGAATTAAGACCTTATTTGGAATCCTTCAGGCAGCAAGGGACTTTAGCAAGCGCAGAGTGAAAGGCTCCCAAGCTGACTTGCCACGGGGATTCCACTTGTCTCTGGACTGCCTGGACTCCTAATATACCTGTTGCCGGTGCCCTGGACTGTGGCCTGCCATCTACAGTAAACCAGGTAAAGACTTACAACTTGTGTCCTATCTTTACTCACTGGCACATACCATCCACGCCTTACACCTTAGGATCCCTGGGTACCCCACTTCACCTGTGGGAAGTGTATCATCAGTGTTGCCACAACATCCCCCAGAGGACCCCTTTTATGCAGCGTCGGTCCCACTATTGACCGAACACCACAGGTGGCGTCACCAAAGACTTTAAACATTTTCCCCTTAAAAGACCTTTCCCCTTTTAATTGGGTGCCCAGGGCCATAGACCGAGTCACAGCCACGGTGACATCCCCCTTTGAGACCGGACTCGGGACCGAGTACCCCACTGCCCTGTGGGCAACTCAACTTTGGTGTCACAAACAGGATCCCGCTGACCAGAGGAAGAGACGACAATCGCTATCACCAGGATGGACGACCCATCTGTCCCCGCTGCAACCAGGCAGGACACATTGAAAGGTACTGTCATTTAAACGATCGACCCCTGGGGCAGATGGCCAACCCCCAGGATTAGGACGACCAGGCCCACACAACTGGAGAGCCAAATACGTCGGAGGGCGACCTGTTCTCCCCATTGTGATCGACGGCATCCCAATGAATGCTTTGATGGCACTGGTTCTCAGGTCACAACTATGCCTTACATCCTTCATAAGCATTATTGGGCTGACACAGACATAACCCGTGGTCCAGATAGTGACTTAACAATAGTTGCCAGTAATGGTCAGCCTTTGCCGCAGGTGGGATACAAGGAAGTCAGCATTAAAGTGGGGTGGGTAGAGTAAAAGGCTCAAGGAATGGTGATTGTTGATATTGACTGACGTGAATGTAACCCCATGATGACCATTGGTACTAATGTTATTGAAAATTGTCTTGCCAAGGTTATAGTCTTGTTAAAACAGGTGGCAAAAACTGCTGGTTCCAGTGAGCAGAGAGTCCTGCAAAAGGAAATCAGATCCCTGGTACAGAGACAACAGGTAGAACTGTCTGGTGGAGAAATTGGACGAGTCACAGTGAGTGATCCGATCCCCATTGCAATACCCCCCAGGAGTGAAATGTTAATATGGTGTCAGGCAGCAATAGGCCTCAGAGGTAAAGACTACCAGGCCCTGGTAGAACCTGTGTATTCAGATAGTAGGCCCACAATCCTGACAGCCAGAGGGGTGGTTGAAGTCCGCAAGGGGAGGGTACCAGTACGTGTTCTCAACTGTGGAGAGAAGGAGGTTCATTTAACCAGATATGCCACACTTCCCAAACTGTTTACTGTTGACAATAATGTAATACAGGCAACAGAACCCTTGGTCCCATCCAACCAGGCAGAGGACAATGGCTCTGCAGGACAAATGGACAATTGGTGTCAGAAATTACACGTGACTCTACCCCATCCTACCAGAAACAAGGGGCTTACCGGGTGGTCCATAAGTATGAACGGGTATTCAGTAAACACCCACTAGATTTTCGGCAGGTAAAAGGGGTTCAACATCATATCCCCACGGGAAGTCATCCACCCATTAGGGAGAGGTACCGGCCTGTACCTCCAGCTCATTAACAGTGTGCCAAAAGTATGTTGCGAGAGATGAAGGAAGCTGGGGTAATCAGAGATAGTTGTAGCCCCTGAGCAGCTCCAATAGTCCTTGTCAGGAAAAAGGACCGCACCATGAGAATGTGTGTAGATTATAGGCAGATAAACCGCATTACACACAAGGATGCATACCCATTGCCTAGAATAGAAGAGTCATTGGCTGCGTTAAAATCTGCTAATTAATTTTCTACCTTGGATCACACCAGTGGGTACTGTCAGGTTCCCGTGGTAGGATAAGGAGAAGATGGCCTTCACAGCACCGATTGGTCTCTCTGAATTCAATTACATGCCGTTCAGACTGTGCAATGCCCCAGGAACATTTCAGAGAATGATGGAGTGCTGCCTCAAGCAGAAGAATTTCGAAACTGTCCTGTTGTACCTGGACGATATCATTGTCTTCTCCAAGACGTATGAAGATCACCTGAAGCACCTGGCCGAGGTGTTTGAAGCCCTGTCCAACTTTGGCTTGAAGATAAAACCATCAAAATGTCACCTGTTGAAATCCAAAGTACAGTACCTGGGCCTTGTGGTGAGCTCTGAAGGAGTGGCACCAGACCCTGACAAGGTCACCGTGATCAAGAACAGGTTGAAACCCAGTAACATCCATGAAGTCCGACAGTTCTTCGGGTTGGTAGGCTATTACAGAAGGTTTATTAAAGACTTCACCAAGATAGCCACCCCACTGCAAGACCTGCCAATCTAAGAAAACAAAGGGTAAGAATATCCCGTTTGACTGGAAAGACAGGCTGGAAGGATCCTTCACCCTGCTAAAGTTGGCTCTCACGGGAGAAGAGGTACTGGCCTACCCAGAATACGACCAACCGTTTGTGCTGTACATGGATGTCAGCAACGTGGGATTGGGAGTAGTACTGTCCCAGGTACAGAAAGGCAAGGAAAGGGTAATTGCGTACACCAGCAGGAAGCTTCGTCCCATGGAAAGGAACCTTGAAAATTATAGTTCCTTTAAGCTGGAGTTCCTCACCATGATCTGGGCAGTAACAGAGAGGTTCAAGCACTACCTGGCCTCAGCAAGATTCACAGTCTACACTGACAACTAGGGTTGAGCGAAACAGGTCGTTCATTTTCATAAGTCGCTGACTTTTGGCAAAGTCGCGTTTCATGAAACCCGACCCGATCCCTGTGTGGGGTCAGCCATGCGGTACGCGACTTTCGCGACAAAGTCGCATTTCAATGACGCGAAAAGCGCCACTTCTCAGCCAATGAAGGTGGACGCAGAGTGTGGGCAGCGTGATGACATAGGTCCTCGTCCCCACCATCTTAGAGAAGGGCATTACAGTGATTGGCTTGCTGTCTGCGGCGTCACAGGGGCTATAAAGGGGCGTTCCCGCCGACCGCTATCTTACTGCTGCTGATCTGAGCATAGGGAGAGGTTGCTGCCACTTTGTCAGAAGCAGGGATAGCATTAGGCAGGGTCCATAAACCCCGAAACCGCTTGTGCTGTAGCGATTTCCACTGTCCAACACCACCTTTTGTTTGCAGGGACAGTGGAGGCTACATTTTTTTTCCTCAGCGCTGTAGCTCATTGGGCTGCCCTAGAAGGCTCCCTGATAGCTGCATTGCTGTTTGTACGCCGCTGTGCAAACCAACTGCTGTTGTTCCTTCCTTTCTGCACAGCTATCTTGATTGTTTGTCCACACTTTTGATTTAATTTGTGCAGCAGTCCACTCCTTGTTATTGCTGCCTGCCATACCTTGCTGAGATTACTGCAGGGAGATAGTAATTGTAGGACAGTTCCTTTTTTTTTGTTTTTTTTTTAATTCTCCCTGAAAAAAAATAAATAGTGGGAGATTAATATTGGCATTTGTGCTTGAGCGCCAGTCGTGTGTGCCATCTCTCTCAAATTGTGCTGCACAGAAAGCCTAGTGTCTATAATACTGTTGTATTTTTTTGGGGGGGTTTAATTCTCCCTTAAAAAAAAAAGTGGGAGATTAATATTGACATTTGTGCTTGAGTGCCAGTCGTGTGTGCCATCTCTCTCAAATTGTGGGGCACAGAAAGCCTAGTGTCTATAATACTGTTTTATTTTTTTATTTTTTTAATTCTCCCTTAAAAAAAAAATTAGTGGGAGATTAATATTGCCATTTGTGCTTGAGTGACAGTCCTGCGTGTGTGGCATCTCTCTCATTTTGTGCCACAGAAAACATAGTGTGTAACATTGTGCCTGATTTTCCTTGCAGTCTCACCCACCTATAAAGGGATATATAAATCCAACAGAAGTTTTAGTTCACCTTGTAAGTTGTTTTACAGTAACAAATACCGTTACTTTGGTTACAATTTGCAAACAATGAGGAAGTCTGGTGGAAGAGGTCGTGGCCGTGGGTGGTCATTGCCAGCTGGTAATGATGGTAGTGGTGGTGGAGCATCAGGTGGTCGTGGGAAAAGCAATATAGCACCTAAGTCTCGAGTTGTGGAGCCAGGTTCGTCATCTGGCTACACAAGGCCTCGAACGCTCCCTTTTCTGGGAGTAGGAAAACCACTTTTAAAGCCGGAGCAGCAAGAGCAAGTTTTGGCTTTCCTTGCTGACTCAGCCTCTAGCTCTTTTGCCTCCTCTTCTGAAACTGGTAAATGTAAAAGCAGCGCGTCGTTAGTGGATGTTCACGGTCAGGGACAAGTCGCTTACTTGTCCTCTTCAGCAAAAACAACAGCAGAGAAGGATGCGTCAGGCGAAACAACGGGTTACTCCATGGACCTCTTTACACATACCGTTCCTGGGTTAGAAAGTGAAACAGTTAACAGGCCATGCCCATTAGAAGTTGAATCGGACATGGAGTGCACAGATGCACAGCCACTGCCAGATTACTATGCTGTTCCTTTGACTCAGACCAGAACATTGCCCTCGCAGTGTACTGATCCAGAATCAGACCCTGATGAGACTATGGTGCCCCGTCACGAACGCTATACCACCGGCTTACACGGTGACACAGACGAAGTTGCACACGAGATAGAAGAGGAGGTCATAGATGACCCAGTTGTTGACCCCGATTGGCAGCCATTGGGGGAACTTGGTGCAGGCGGCAGTAGTTCTGAAGCGGAGGAGGAGGGGCCGCAGCAGGCATCAACATCGCAACAGGTTCCATCTGCCGGGCCCGTATCTGGCCCAAAACGCGTGGCAAAGCCAAAACCAGTTGGAGGACAGCGTGGCCATCCGGTTAAAGAAGCTCAGTCTGCAATGCCTGAAAAGGTATCCGATGGTAGAAAGAGTGCTGGCATTTTTTTAAACAACATCCAAATGATCAGCGCAAAGTCATCTGTCAAAAATGTTCAACTACCTTAAGCAGAGGTCAGAATCTGAAAAGTCTAAATACAAGTTGCATGCATAGACATTTAACCACCATGCATTTGCAAGCCTGGACTAACTACCAAACGTCCCTTAAGGTTGTAGCACCCTCGGCCAATGAAGCTAGTCTGCAACGCTACATCCCTTCCGTCACTGTAAGGCCACCATTTCCCGCACCACCTGCATTATCTGTGCAGGTTTCGTTGCCAGGCCAAAGCAGTCATGGAATCACCAGTTTTGTAGTAGGAAACACTGCATGTAGGGCACCGGCAAGAATACCGTCTCCAACCGTCTCTCAGTCTGCCATGTCCACCGGCACCCCCGCTAGTTTCACGATCTCCAGCTCTCCAGTCCAGCTCACCCTACATGAGACTCTCATTAGAAAAAGGAAGTACTCATCCTCGCATCCGCGTACACAGGGTTTGAACGCCCACATTGCTAGACTAATCTCGTTAGAGATGATGCCCTACCGGTTAGTTGAAAGCGAAGCTTTCAAAGCCCTGATGGACTATGCTGTACCACGCTACGAGCTACCCAGTCGACACTTCTTTTCGAGAAAAGCCATCCCAGCCCTCCACCAGCATGTTAAAGAGCGCATCGTCCATGCAATCAAGCAATCTGTGAGTACAAAGGTGCACCTGACAACAGATGCATGGACCAGTAGGCATGGCCAGGGACATTACGTGTCCATCACGGCACACTGGGTGAATGTGGTGGATGCAGGGTCCACAGGGGACAGCAATATTGGGACAGTTCTGCCTAGCCCACGGTCCAGGAAACAGTTGGCTGTAGCCGTTCGCCCCCCCCTCCTCCTCCTCATCCTCCTGCAGAAGCGAGATCTCGTCCACAGACTGCAGTCGCACAACCACTCCATCCGCAGCTGCCACTGTTGCACACCAGGTGTCCCATTATGGGGCAGCTACTGGCCAGCGTCAGCAGGCTGTATTGGCAATGAAGTGTTTGGGCGACAACAGACACACCGCGGAAGTTCTGTCCGAGTTCTTGCAGAACGAAACTCAGTCATGGCTGGGCACTGTACATCTTGAGGCAGGCAAGGTAGTGAGTGATAACGGAAGGAATTTCATGGCTGCCATAGCCCTTTCCCAACTGAAACACATTCCTTGCCTGGCTCACACCTTAAACCTGGTGGTGCAGTGCTTCCTGAAAAGTTATCTGGGGTTATCCGACCTGCTCCTCAAAGTGCACAGACTTTGCTCGCATATCCGCCGTTCACCCGTAAACTCCAGCCGTGTGCAGAACTATCAGCGGTCTTTGAACCTTCCCCAGCATCGCCTAATCATCGACGTTGCAACAACGTGGAACTCAACACTGCACATGCTTCAGAGACTGTGCGAACAGAGGCGTGCTGTTATGTATTTGTGGGAGGATACACATACACGGGCAGGCAGTTGGATGGCAGACATGGAGTTGTCAGGTGTGCAGTGGTCAAAGGTACAAGACATGTGTCAAGTCCTTCAGTGTTTTGAGGAATGCACACGGCTGGTTAGTGCAGACAACGCCATAATAAGCATGAGCATCCCCCTAATGCGTCTGCTGATGCAAAGTTTGACGCACATAAAGGAGCAGGCGTCTGCAGCAGAGGAAGAGGAAAGCCTTGATGATGGTCAGCCATTGTCTGGTCAGGGCAGTATACAGGACGAGGTAGCGGGCGAACAGGAGGAGGAGGATGAGGAGGATGATGGGGATGAGCATTTTTTTAATGAGGAAGCTTCTGCGCGGCCAATGGAAATTGGTGGCGTGGCAAGGCCGGGTTCTGTTTTTTTGAGGGACTCAAGTGACGTAGATTTGCCTGTAACTGCCCCTCAACCCAGCACAACCGCAGATTTGACAACTGGAACTTTGACCCACATGGCGGACTATGCCTTACGTATCCTCAAAAGGGACCCACACATTATTAAAATGATGACCGATGACGATTACTGGTTGGCCTGCCTCCTTGATCCTCGCTATAAAGGCAAGGTGCAAAATATTATGCCACATGAGAACCTGGAACAAATATTAGCAACCAAACAATCAACTCTTGTTGACCGTTTGATTCAGGCATTCCCAGCACACAGCGCCGGTGATGGTTCTCACACGAGCTGCAGGGGGCAGCAGGCCAGAGGTGTTAGAGGTGCACAAATCAGAAGTGGCGTTGGACAGGGGGGTTTTCTGACCAGGTTGTGGAGTGATTTTGCAATGACCGCAGACAGGACAGGCACTGCAGCATCAATTCAAAGTGACAGGAGACAACATTTGTCCAGTATGGTTATTAACTATTTTTCATCCCTTATCGATGTTCTCCCTCAACCGTCATTCCCATTTGATTACTGGGCATCCAAATTAGATACCTGGCAGGAATTGGCAGAATATGCATTGCAGGAGCTTGCTTGCCCAGCAGCTAGTGTGCTATCAGAAAGAGTATTCAGGTTCAATATTAACTGAAAAAAGGACTCGTCTGGCTACCCAAAATGTTGATGATCTAACCTTCATTAAAATGAACCACTCCTGGATTTCGAATTATTTTGCCCCACCTTTCCCGGCTGACACCTAGCTTTCCTATTAAAAGATTTTGCTTGTGGACTGGTCTGACTGAGTTTTCTAATTTGGTAATTTGCATCAGCTGTTTGTCCAGCATACGACATGTTTACACCTCCCTAAATGGGCAAACTCCCCCCACGGGGCCGTGGTCTCGCCACTTGGCGCAAGCACCCATGAGAGTGCCGTTTGTCTGAAGAGGTGGGTGTGCACGCTTTTGGTCGACGGCACTGCCACTGGGTCCCTCATAGCACAATAAAGTGTCTCTGGCGGTGGTGGTGCAAAACCAACGTCAAACACACCGTTGTAACATGAGGGGCCCTTGGCCTGTACCGCCGGCCACAAGACAGTTCCCCCCCCCAGCTCAAACACTGCTCTACGATTTGCAAAATTATCTCTCACAGCTCCACCAATGTTTAGTTTATGCGGTGACATCCTTCAATGCCTGGCACTGACAATACCAATGTGTTGACATGTATGATGCAACTTAAAATAGTCAGGGGCAGTGTCCTATATTTACACCAGTAAATACTTAGCGCCAAATTACTAGGTCTGAAACTCAGCAGAGGAGCCCACCCCTGTACCTAAGTACGCTACCCTTTTGTTTTTGGGTTTTGTTGTATTGCAAGACATTAACATCTATTTATTTTTTGGGAGTACTAACTGTCAGACACTCCTTACAATCGGCCTCCGCTGACAACACCAATGCTGCCTGTGTACCCCTGTAAGATAATTCCAAGTGCATAGAGCCTACTTTTGTTATGCTAGGCCTACTAAGTCTGTCTGCGGTCCATAATTGAAATTGTCCTCCACTTACCACACCACTGCTGCCCGTGTACCCCTGGAACCTATTTTAAAGTCCCTACAGCCTACTTTTGTTATGTTAGGCCTACTAAGTCTGTCTGCGGTCCCTCCTTCCAATAGTCCTCCACTGACCAGACCAATGCTGGCTGTGTACCCCTGGAACCTATTTTAAATTGCATAGAGCATCCTTTTTTTAATTGTAGGCGTACTAAGTCTGTCTGCGGTCCATAATTGAAATTGTCCTCCACTGACCACACCACTGCTGCCTGTGTAACCCTGGAACCTATTTTAAAGTGCCTACAGCCTACTTTTGTTATGTTAGGCCTAATAAGTCTGTCTGCGGTCCCTCCTTCCAATAGTCCTCCACTGTTGTGAATTCTGTGGCAGAGCTCCCTCCTGTGGTCACAAGTGGTACTTAGGCTGATTCTCTCTATGAGCTTCCGTTGGTGGAGGAAAGTGGTACTGCGGCTTCTGAGTTTCCTTCCTCAGGTGATGTGGTGAAGTTGTTAGGTGCTGCTCTATTTAACTCCACCTAGTGCTTTGATCCTGGCCTCCAGTCAATGTTCTAGTATTGAACTTGCTTCTTCCTGGATCGTTCCTGTGGCCTGCTGCTCTGCATAGCTAAGTTGCTCTTGTGTTATTTTTGTTTGCTGTTTTTTCTGTCCAGCTTGTTTATTTGGTTTTTCTTGCTTGCTGGAAGCTCTGGGACGCAGAGGGTGTACCTCCGTGCCGTTAGTCGGTACGGAGGGTCTTTTTGCCCCCTTTGCGTGGTCGTTTGTAGGGTTTTGTGTTGACCGCAAAGTCACCTTTCCTATCCTCGCTCTGTTCAGAAAGTCGGGCCTCACTTTGCTAAATCTATTTCATCTCTACGTTTGTCTTTTCATCTTAACTCACAGTCATTATATGTGGGGGGCTGCCTTTTCCTTTGGGGTATTTCTCTGAGGCAAGGTAGGCTTATTTTCTATCTTCAGGCTAGCTAGTTTCTCAGGCTGTGCCGAGTTGCATAGGGAGCGTTAGGCGCAATCCACGGCTGCCTCTAGTGTGGTTGGAGCGGATTAGGGATTGCGGTCAGCAGAGTTCCCACGTCTCAGAGCTCGTTCTATATTTTTGGGTTATTGTCAGGTCACTGTATGTGCTCTGACTTCTATGTCCATTGTGGTACTGAATTGCCTGATCATAACAGTACTGGAGGCCTAAGTACTAATGATTCTCAATAGAGGGAAAAAAGAAGTTCTGAGACCATTTTTTTTTCTCTGCACTGTGTTTTGCCTTTTTTTTCCCCTAGACATTTGGGTGGTTCAGGACACAGGTGTAGCGATGGACATTAAAGGTCTGTCTTCATGTGTGGATCAGCTCACGGCAAGAGTACAAAATATTCAAGACTTTGTGGTTCAGAATTCTATGTTAGAACCAAGAATTCCTATTCCTGATTTGTTTTTTGGTGATAGAACTAAATTTCTGAGTTTCAAAAATAATTGTAAACTATTTCTGGCTTTGAAACCTCGCTCCTCTGGTGACCCAGTTCAACAAGTCAGGATCGTTATTTCTTTTTTACGTGGCGACCCTCAGGACTGGGCATTTTCTCTTGCGCCAGGAGATCCTGCATTATGTAATGTTGATGCATTTTTCCTGGCGCTCGGATTGCTGTACGATGAACCTAATTCAGTGGATCAGGCAGAGAAAAATTTACTGACTCTGTGTCAGGGTCAGGATGAGATAGAGGTATATTGTCAGAAATTTAGAAAGTGGTCCGTGCTCACTCAATGGAATGAAGGTGCTATTTTCAGAAAGGGTCTCTCTGAAGCCCTTAAGGATGTCATGGTGGGATTTCCTATGCCTGCTGGTCTGAATGAGTCTATGTCTTTGGCCATTCAGATCGGTCGACGCTTGCATGAGCGTAAATCTGTGCACCATTTGGCGGTATTATCTGAGCATAAACCTGAGCCTATGCAGTGTGATAGGACTTTGACCAGAGTTGAACGGAAAGAACACAGACGTCAGAATGGGCTGTGTTTCTACTGTGGTGATTCCACTCATGCTATCTCTGATTGTCCTAAGCGCACTAAGCGGTTCGCTAGGTCTGCCACCATTGGTACGGTACAGTCAAAATTTCTTTTGTCCGTTACCTTGATCTGCTCTTTGTCATCTTATTCTGTCATGGCATTTGTGGATTCAGGCGCTGCCCTGAATTTGATGGACTTGGAGTATGCTAGGCGTTGTAGGTTTTTCTTGGAGCCCTTGCAGTGTCCTATTCCATTGAGAGGAATTGATGCTATGCCTTTGGCCAAGAATAAGCCTCAGTATTGGACCCAGCTGACCATGTGCATGGCTCCTGCACATCAGGAGGTAATTCGCTTTCTGGTGTTGCATAATCTGCATGATGTGGTCGTGTTGGGGTTGCCATGGCTACAAGTCCATAATCCAGTATTAGATTGGAAATCCATGTCTGTGTCCAGCTGGGGTTGTCAGGGGGTACATGATGATGTCCCATTTCTGTCTATTTCGTCATCCACCCCTTCTGAGGTCTCAGAATTCTTGTCTGATTACCGGGATGTATTTGATGAGCCCAAGTCCGATACCCTACCTCCGCATAGGGATTGTGATTGTGCTATCGATTTGATTCCTGGTAGTAAATTCCCAAAAGGTCGACTGTTTAATTTATCTGTGCCTGAGCACGCCGCTATGCGGAGTTACGTGAAGGAGTCCTTGGAGAAGGGGCATATTCACCCGTCATCGTCGCCATTGGGAGCGGGGTTCTTTTTTGTGGCCAAGAAGGATGGTTCGCTGAGACCTTGTATAGATTACCACCTTCTAAATAAGATCACGGTTAAATTTCAGTACCCCTTGCCGCTGTTATCTGATTTGTTTGCTCGGATTAAGGGGGCTAGTTGGTTCACCAAGATAGATCTTCGTGGTCCATATAATCTTGTGCGTATTAAGCGAGGCGATGAATGGAAAGCTGCATTTAATACGCCCGAGGGCCATTTTGAGTACCTGGTAATGCCATTCGGACTTGCCAATGCTCCATCAGTGTTTCAGTCCTTTATGCATGACATCTTCCGAGAGTACCTGGATAAATTCCTGATTGTATACTTGGATGATATTTTGGTCTTCTCGGATGATTGGGAGTCTCATGTGAAGCAGGTCAGAACGGTGTTTCAGGTCCTGCGTGCTAATTCTTTGTTTGTGAAGGGATCAAAGTGTCTCTTTGGTGTTCAGAAGGTTTCATTTTTGGGGTTCATTTTTTCCCCTTCTACTATCGAGATGGACCCTGTTAAGGTCCAGGCCATCCATGATTGGACTCAGCCTACATCTCTGAAAAGTCTGCAAAAGTTCCTGGGCTTTGCTAATTTTTATCGTCGCTTCATCTGCAATTTTTCTAGTATTGCTAAACCATTGACCGATTTGACCAAGAAGGGTGCTGATGTGGTCAATTGGTCTTCTGCTGCTGTGGAAGCTTTTCACGAGTTGAAGCGTCGTTTTTCTTCTGCCCCTGTGTTGTGTCAGCCAGATGTTTCGCTTCCGTTCCAGGTCGAGGTTGATGCTTCTGAGATTGGAGGGGGGCTGTTTTGTCGCAGAGAAGTTCTGATTGCTCGATGATGAAACCATGCGCCTTCTTTTCCAGGAAGTTTTCGCCTGCTGAGCGAAATTATGATGTTGGCAATCGAGAGTTGCTGGCCATGAAATGGGCATTCGAGGAGTGGCGTCATTGGCTTGAGGGAGCTAAGCATCGCGTGGTGGTCTTGACTGATCATAAGAACTTGACTTATCTCGAGTCTGCAAAGCGGTTGAATCCTAGACAGGCTCGTTGGTCGCTGTTTTTCACCCGTTTTGACTTTGTGATTTCGTACCTTCCGGGCTCTAAAAATGTGAAGGCGGATGCCCTGTCTAGGAGTTTTTTCCCCGACTCTCCGGGTTTGTCTGAGCCGGCGGGTATTCTCAAAGAGAGAGTAATTGTGTCTGCCATCTCCCCTGATTTGCGACGGGTGCTGCAAAAATTTCAGGCTAATAAACCTGATCGTTGCCCAGCGGAGAAACTCTTTGTCCCTGATAGGTGGACGAATAAAGTTATCTCTGAGGTTCATTGTTCGGTGTTGGCTGGTCATCCTGGAATCTTTGGTACCAGAGAGTTAGTGGCTAGATCCTTTTGGTGGCCATCTCTGTCGCGGGATGTGCGTTCTTTTGTGCAGTCCTGTGGGATTTGTGCTCGGGCTAAGCCCTTCTGTTCTCGTGCCAGTGGGTTGCTTTTGCCCTTGCCGGTCCCGAAGAGGCCTTGGACACATATCTCTATGGATTTTATTTCAGATCTTCCTGTCTCTCAAAGAATGTCAGTCATTTGGGTAGTTTGTGATCGCTTTTATAAGATGGTCCATTTGGTACCCTTGTCTAAATTACCTTCCTCCTCTGATTTGGTGCCATTGTTCTTCCAGTATGTGGTTCGTTTACATGGCATTCCAGAGAATATCGTTTCTGACAGAGGTTCCCAGTTTGTTTCGAGGTTTTGGCGAGCCTTTTGTGCAAGGATGGGCATTGACTTGTCTTTTTCCTCGGCTTTCCATCCTCAGACTAATGGCCAGACCGAACGAACCAATCAGACCTTGGAAGCATAACTGAGATGCTTTGTTTATGCTGATCAGGATGACTGGGTGTCCTTTTTGCCTTTGGCTGAGTTCGCCCTTAATAATCGGGCCAGCTCGGCTACCTTGGTTTCGCCGTTTTTCTGCAACTCTGGGTTCCATCCTCGTTTCTCTTCAGGGCAGGTTGAGTCTTCGGACTGTCCTGGTGTGGATACTGTGCTGGACAGGTTGCAGCAGATTTAGACTCATGTAGTGGACAATTTGACCTTGTCCCAGGAGAAGGCTCAACGTTTTGCTAATCGCAGATGCTGTGTGGGTCCCCGACTTCGTGTTGGGGATTTGGTTTGGTTGTCTTTTCGTCATATTCCTATGAAGGTTTCCTCTCCTAAGTTTAAACCTCGTTTCATTGGTCCGTATAGGATTTCTGAGGTTCTTAATCCTGTGTCTTTTCGTTTGACCCTTCCAGATTCTTTTTCCATCCATAACGTATTCCATAGGTCATTGTTGCGGAGATACGTGGCACCTATGGTTCCATCTGTTGATCCTCCTGCCCCGGTTTTGGTGGAGGGGGAGTTGGAGTATATTGTGGAGAAGATTTTGGATTCTCGTGTTTCAAGATGGAAACTCCAGTATCTGGTTAAGTGGAAGGGTTATGCTCAGGAAGATAATTCCTGGGTCTTTGCCCCTGATGTCCATGCTCCCGATCTTGTTCGTGCCTTTCATATGGCTCATCCTGGTCGTCCTGGGGGCTCTGGTGAGGGTTCGGTGACCCCTCCTCAAGGGGGGGGTACTGTTGTGAATTCTGTGGCAGAGCTCCCTCCTGTGGTCACAAGTGGTACTTCGGCTGATTCTCTCTATGAGCTTCCGTTGATGGAGGAAAGTGGTACTGCGGCTTCTGAGTTTCCTTCCTCAGGTGATGTGGTGAAGTTGTTAGGTGCTGCTCTATTTAACTCCACCTAGTGCTTTGATCCTGGCCTCCAGTCAATGTTCTAGTATTGAACTTGCTTCCTCCTGGATCGTTCCTGTGGCCTGCTGCTCTGCATAGCTAAGTTGCTCTTGTGTTATTTTTGTTTGCTGTTTTTTCTGTCCAGCTTGTTTATTTGGTTTTTCTTGCTTGCTGGAAGCTCTGGGACGCAGAGGGTGTACCTCCGTGCCGTTAGTCGGTACAGAGGGTCTTTTTGCCCCCTTTGCGTTGTTGTTTGTAGGGTTTTGTGTTGACCGCAAAGTCACCTTTCCTATCCTCGCTCTGTTCAGAAAGTCGGGCCTCACTTTGCTAAATCTATTTCATCTCTACGTTTGTCTTTTCATCTTAACTCACAGTCATTATATGTGGGGGGCTGCCTTTTCCTTTGGGGTATTTCTCTGAGGCAAGGTAGGCTTATTTTCTATCTTCAGGCTAGCTAGTTTCTCAGGCTGTGCCGAGTTGCATAGGGAGCGTTAGGCACAATCCACGGCTGCCTCTAGTGTGGTTGGAGAGGATTAGGGATTGCGGTCAGCAGAGTTCCCACGTCTCAGAGCTCGTTCTATATTTTTGGGTTATTGTCAGGTCACTGTATGTGCTCTGACTTCTATGTCCATTGTGGTACTGAATTGCCTGATCATAACACTCCACTGACCAGACCAATGCTGGCTGTGTACCCCTGGAACCTATTTTAAATTGCATAGAGCATCCTTTTTTTAATTGTAGGCGTACTAAGTCTGTCTGCGGTCCATAATTGAAATTGTCCTCCACTGACCACACCACTGCTGCCCGTGTACCCCTGGAACCTATGTTAAAGTGCCTACAGCCTACTTTTGTTATGTTAGGCCTACTAAGTCTGTCTGCCGTCCCTCCTTCCAATAGTCCTCCACTGACCAGACCAATGCTGGCTGTGTACCCCTGGAACCTAGTTGAAAGTGCATAGAGCCTACTTTTTTTCTTTATTTTATATTTATAAAGCCCAGATGGACTACGCTGTACCATGGTACGAGCTACCTAGTCGTCACTTCTTTTGTGAGAAAAGCCATCCCAGCCCTCCACCAGCATGTAAAAGTCCGCATTGTCTATGCACTCAGGCAATCTAAGAGTAGAAAGGTGCACCTGACAACAGACGCATGGACCAGTAGGCATGTCCACGGAAGGTTACGTGTCCATTACAGCTCACTGGGTTAATGTGGTGGATGCATGGTCCACAGTGGACAGCCTACTAAGTCTGTCTGCAGTCCCTAATTCAAATTGTCCTCCGCTGACCACACCAATGCTGCCTGTGTACCCCTGTAACCTTTTTTAAACTGCATTGAGCCCAATTTTTTGTTTAAGGCCTACTACCTGTGTCTGTCTGCGCCACTCAATACAGCTGTCCTCCTCTGAAAAAAGCTGAGCGTCAATTGTCTGGTTTTCAGCCTATAGGAATTTGAAAACTGCATTGGGGCTACTATTTCGGTAGGGCCTACTAACGGTGTCTGCCGCTCCAAGGTGTTCTCCTGGTTGCCTTTCCTGAGCTTCGATCTTCAGGCTCTTGTTAAATAGTTTTTTAATCAAGCTGCAGTGGGGCTAGTACTAGAGTTGGGGCCTACTACCAGTGTCTGCCGCTCCAAGGTGTTCTCCTGGTTGCCTTTCCTGAGCTTCGATCTTCATGCTCTTGTTAAATAGTTTTTTAATCAAACTGCAGTGGGGCTAGTACTAGGGTTGGGGCCTACTACCAGTGTCTGCCGCTCCAAGGTGTTCTCCTGGTTGCCTTTCCTGAGCTTCGATCTTCAGGCTCTTGTTAAATAGTTTTTTAATCAAACTGCAGTGGGGCTAGTACTAGGGTTGGGGCCTACTACCAGTGTCTGCCGCTCCAAGGTGTTCTCCTGGTTGCCTTTCCTGAGCTTCGATCTTCAGGCTCTTGTTAAATAGCTTTTTAATCAAACTGCAGTGGGGCTAGTACTAGGGTTGGGGCCTACTACCAGTGTCTGCCGCTCCAAGGTGTTCTCCTGGTTGCCTTTCCTGAGCTTCGATCTTCAGGCTCTTGTTAAATAGCTTTTTAATCAAACTGCAGTGGGGCTAGTACTAGGGTTGGGGCCTACTACCAGTGTCTGCCGCTCCAAGGTGTTCTCCTGGTTGCCTTTCCTGAGCTTCGATCTTCAGGCTCTTGTTAAATAGTTTTTTAGTCAAACTGCAGTGGGGCTAGTACTAGGGTTGGGGCCTACTACCAGTGTCTGCCGCTCCAAGGTGTTCTCCTGGTTGCCTTTCCTGAACTTCGATCTTCAGGCTCTTGTTAAATAGTTTTTTAATCAAACTGCAGTGGGGCTAGTACTAGGGTTGGGGCCTACTACCAGTGTCTGCCGCTCCAAGGTGTTCTCCTGGTTGCCTTTCCTGAGCTTCGATCTTCAGGCTCTTGTTAAATAGTTTTTTAATCAAACTGCAGTGGGGCTAGTACTAGGGTTGGGGCCTACTACCAGTGTCTGCCGCTCCAAGGTGTTCTCCTGGTTGCCTTTCCTGAGCTTCGATCTTCAGGCTCTTGTTAAATAGTTTTTTAATCAAACTGCAGTGGGGCTAGTACTAGGGTTGGGGCCTACTACCAGTGTCTGCCGCTCCAAGGTGTTCTTCTGGTTGCCTTTCCTGAGCTTCGATCTTCAGGCTCTTGTTAAATAGTTTTTTTAATCAAACTGCAGTGGGGCTAGTACTAGGGTTGGGACCTACTACCAGTGTCTGCCGCTCCAAGGTGTTCTCCTGGTTCACACTTGGAAAGAAAAAAAAAAGGTTCCAGCTTCTCCAGATAAAATCGAAAGGCTTTATTGCTATAACATCATTAAAATTGAACAGCTCCCGAAACATCACCAATGACAGTATGTACAACAGGCTACGCGTTTCGACCGACAAGCGGTCTTTATCAAAGCTAATCTACTAAATAGTGAATTGGTATAAAAAGACCTGAGGACCAATAGCATGACAGAAGCAAATCACATGATCGGAAAGGTCCTATCAATCAACAAAACTAATAACAATTCACACAGAAAACATAAAAAAACAAATATATACAAACAATAATTAATTAAATAAATGAATACATGTCACACATGAATTAATAATCAATAATGGTACATCAATTCATTTCTCTTGTTGAGACCGTCAGGAAATCTCGTGCCCAGATTGAAGATCCAAAATGCTTCATGTGTTAATAATGTTCTATGCAGATCCCCACCACGTAGCGGCTTCTTGATTCTTTCTAGACCTGTAACCCTCAAAAAACGAATGTCCCGAGAATGGTAATCTATAAAATGTTTCGCTGCAGATGAAATATTGCGGTTAATATTACCAATATGAAGAATATCATGCAAATGTTCGGAAATACAGTTCTTCAATTTCCTAATTGTGCATCCGACATATGATTTATTGCACTCAATGCAGTCTAATTTATAAATAACATATCGCGTGTTACAATTAATGAAATCCTGAATGGTAAACGTATTAACATTCTTGCAGTCTTTGAAAGTTTTAGTTGTAACCATTCTTTTACATGTAGAACAATTGGTAACGTTACATTTGTAACTGCCTTTGCATTGTAGCCAAGTATCTGATCCTTTATGAGAAACAAATGTGTTGGGCGATAAAATATTACCCAATGTGGGTGCCCTCCTAGCAACGATATTGCACCCACCTTGTAAAACCTGGCTGAGAATAGGATCCTCATACAAAATAGGTAGAGCTTTAGAAATGATATGTTTGATTGCATTAAATTGGGGGCTATATTGCAAGCAAACAAATGGTTTATTGCCGACATTACTTTTAACAGAATTCTTGTCTGACAAAACATTAGGTGAAATAAGTTCCTTTTGTTGTTTGTTGGAAACTATTTTAGACGCTCGATCCAACATCCAATTAGGATATCCCCGTTTATTTAATCTCTTACATGATCTGGATAAATCACTAATATATGCATTATTGTTATTGCAATTACGTCTAAGTCTAGTGAACTCACCTACTGGAATTGCTTTAATAGTATGCTTGGGGTGGCTGCTATTGGCATGGAGAATTGTATTACCGGCAATGGGTTTAATAAAAGTCCGTGTTGAAATTAATTCATTAGCACTACCCGTCAATTCTAAATCCAAAAATGAGATTGTTAATTTTTGATGAATGTGGGTAAATTTGATGTTGTAATCGTTATTATTAATATATATTAAAAAGTCTGGTATGGCAGATACATCGCCCCTCCAAATAATTAATGTATCGTCGATGTATCTGCCATACCATAAAATGAAGGAAAAAAATGGATTATTAGTTGTAAATAAAAATTGATGTTCCCAAAATGCCATAACCAAATTTGCTAGAGATGGAGAAAATTTAGCCCCCATCTCCACTCCAGTGCATTGAAGGTAATATTCACGATCAAATGAGAAGAAATTATGTGTTAAAAGAAAAGAAGCCACCTGTAAAATAAAATTAATTAAATCCTGTGAATAAGTACTATAATTAACAAGATGAAATTGTAATGCTGACATAGCGACGTTATGTGGTATGCATGTATATAAGGACACAACGTCGCAACTCAGCCAAGAATATTCAGGTAACCAAATTTTTTGTGACAAGATGCCCAAAACGTCCTTAGTATCTTTGATGAATCCAGGTATTCGTGACACCAAAGGTTGGAGCAAGGAATCAAGCCACTGACCCATATGTTCGTTAATAGAACCTATGCTGGAGACTATTGGACGCATAGGAGGGAAGGCTGCTTCTTTGTGAATTTTGGGTAATCCATATAGTATTGGCGTTACAGGATGTGGAACCTCCAAAAATTCCGATTGTTTCCTTGAAAGGACTCCTAAAGATACCCCATCTTTAATGATATTATCCATTTTATTTTTAAAAATTATTGTGGGATCTAGCAAATTTGGTTATGGCATTTTGGGAACATCAATTTTTATTTACAACTAATAATCCATTTTTTTCCTTCATTTTATGGTATGGCAGATACATCGACGATACATTAATTATTTGGAGGGGCGATGTATCTGGCATACCAGACTTTTTAATATATATTAATAATAACGATTACAACATCAAATTTACCCACATTCAGCAAAAATTAACAATCTCATTTTTGGATTTAGAATTGACGGGTAGTGCTAATGAATTAATTTCAACACGGACTTTTATTAAACCCATTGCCGGTAATACAATTCTCCATGCCAATAGCAGCCACCCCAAGCATACTATTAAAGCAATTCCAGTAGGTGAGTTCACTAGACTTAGACGTAATTGCAATAACAATAATGCATATATTAGTGATTTATCCAGATCATGTAAGAGATTAAATAAACGGGGATATCCTAATTGGATGTTGGATCGAGCATCTAAAATAGTTTCCAACAAACAACAAAAGGAACTTATTTCACCTAATGTTTTGTCAGACAAGAATTCTGTTAAAAGTAATGTCGGCAATAAACCATTTGTTTGCTTGCAATATAGCCCCCAATTTAATGCAATCAAACATATCATTTCTAAAGCTCTACCTATTTTGTATGAGGATCCTATTCTCAGCCAGGTTTTACAAGGTGGGTGCAATATCGTTGCTAGGAGGGCACCCACATTGGGTAATATTTTATCGCCCAACACATTTGTTTCTCATAAAGGATCAGATACTTGGCTACAATGCAAAGTCAGTTACAAATGTAACGTTACCAATTGTTCTACATGTAAAAGAATGGTTACAACTAAAACTTTCAAAGACTGCAAGAATGTTAATACGTTTACCATTCAGGATTTCATTAATTGTAACACGCGATATGTTATTTATAAATTAGACTGCATTGAGTGCAATAAATCATATGTCGGATGCACAATTAGGAAATTGAAGAACCGTATTTCCGAACATTTGCATGATATTCTTCATATTGGTAATATTAACCGCAATATTTCATCTGCAGCGAAACATTTTATAGATTACCATTCTCGGGACATTCGTTTTTTGAGGGTTACAGGTCTAGAAAGAATCAAGAAGCCGCTACGTGGTGGGGATCTGCATAGAACATTATTAACACGTGAAGCATTTTGAATCTTCAATCTGGGCACGAGATTTCCTGACGGTCTCAACAAGAGAAATGAATTGATGTACCATTATTGATTATTAATTCATGTGTGACATGTATTCATTTATTTAATTAATTATTGTTTGTATATATTTGTTTTTTTATGTTTTCTGTGTGAATTGTTATTAGTTTTGCTGATTGATAGGACCTTTCCGATCATGTGATTTGCTTCTGTCATGCTATTGGTCCTCAGGTCTTTTTATACCAATTCACTATTTAGTAGATTAGCTTTGATAAAGACCGCTTGTCGGTCGAAACGCGTAGCCTGTTGTACATACTGTCATTGGTGATGTTTCGGGAGCTGTTCATTTTTTAATGATGTTATAGCAATAAAGGCTTTCGATTTTATCTGGAGAAGCTGGAACCTCTTTTTTTCTTTCCAAGTGTGCTTCATCACGTCTCATCAAGGACAGAGTCCCCTTCTTCTCTATGGGATCGGTGAGCTGGCTTTTTCCTCGTTTTACCTGCTTTCATTTTGTTCTCCTGGTTGCCTTTCCTGAGCTTCGATCTTCAGGCTCTTGTTAAATAGTTTTTTAATCAAACTGCAGTGGGGCTAGTACTTGGGTTGGGGCCTACTACCAGTGTCTGCCGCTCCAAGGTGTTCTCCAGGTTGCCTCTCCCTAAATTGTATCTTCAGGCTCTTGTTAAATTGTTTTTAATATAACACTGCATTTGGCCTACTTGTTTTGTTGGCCCTACTAACGGTGTCTGCCGCTCCTTGATGTTCTCCTCCACTGAACAAAACAGTGCCGCCTGTTTACTTCTGTTGCCAATTTTGAACTGCATTTAGCCTACTTACTGATTTGGGCCTACTCACTGTGTCAGCCTCTCATTACAGTTGTACTCCACTGAACAAAGCAATGCCCCCTGGTTAGTCCTGTTACCAATTTTGAACTGCATTTAGCCTACTTTATTATTTGGGCCTATATCTGTGTTCCTCCTCATCCTGCCCATTGCCCAGCCAGTGATAGATGAGTCTGCTGGTACATTGACCCAGAACGCTACATTCCCCGTGCACGCTACACAGCCAGAATGTGACCCTGCTGAAAGTCAGGTTCCCCTTCCCGCATACCATACCACCTTACACGGGGACAAAGAGGAAGGTGCAGATGAAAGGGCAGGTTCCTTCATCAGGTGTGGGGGGGGGGGGGGAATACTCTTTGGCGACGTCACTGGCACAGGGCCCCTCATAGTACGAAAAAGTGTTGCTGCTGGTGGGAGGCGCCCCCGCCGTGCAAACACACCACCGTACTTTGAGGGGCCCTGTGCCAGTGCCAATGCCAAACAGTGGGCCCCCCCTGCTTGCTCAGGATCACAGCACTTGCAAAGTTGAAATACTTACCTCGCCCTGCTCCACTGCCGTGATGTGGTCCAGATTTCCTGGGCCCACAAAATATTTGAACCAGCCCTACCCCCAACAACTTTAGCCAAATGACCCCCAATTTCCAATGCCTAACTATTATTTTAAGGGAAATTAAGATTGACAAGCTTCATTAAGAAGAATGGATGTTTTTGCCATTAAAATGGGCACTCTAGGTGTTTTCCTGGCCCCCACTCACTGCCGACTATGCTGCCCCATTGACTTGCATTGGGTTTCGTGTTTCGGTCAATCCCGATTTTACGACATAATCGGCCGATTTCACTCGACTCGACTTTTGAGATAGTCAGGTTTTGCGAAACCCAACTCGACTCTAAAAAAGTCAAGGTCGCTCAACCCTACTGACAACAATCCGCTGACTCACCTGGAGATGGCAAAATTAGGTGCCTTGGAGCAGCAATGAATGGCCCGGTTGTCCAACTATGAATTCTCTATCAAGTACCATGCAGGGCACAAGAATGCCAATGCCAATGCATTGTCCAGTATGCCCAACCAACCAGAGGTGGAAGAAGATCCAGAGGTAATTGAGGAGGTAGAGTTGCCAGCTTTCCATTGCCCTGGAGTGACTCAGTACTCTCATTACGTGAGGAACAGGCACAGTAACAAACAAGAATGGATGGGCAGAGACACAGGACAGTGCCCCCGTGGTCTGTCTGGTCAAAGAGCTGCTAATGCAAGCAGATTCACACCCTGGTCCAGATGATCCACTGGATACTCGACAATTATGGAAGGAGAAAGGCACACTGTTTATCTATGACAGTAAGCTGTGCTGGAGAAATGTCGTCCCACGCACTCACGAGTTGGTCTGGCAGATAGTGGTCCCAAGACAAGATGCGCCAATGGTTCTGGAAGCGTACCATGATGGAGCAGGACACTTCGGATGGAAGAAGTTAGAGATCCTTCGCCACAGAAGGTTCTACTGGATTGGCATGAGAAAAACCATCAAAAAGTGGTGCAGAGAGTATGGCCCATGCAAACTGTTTTGATGTATTTCAAATGTTTTGCAAAAATGTCTTTTTAACCTGTTGTTTATGTTTCCTTTTCCCAGTCCAGGAATACTGGATTTAATGGGGGAGAGGGGGAATGTGGCACCCAAGGAGTTCGGGTACCACAGTAGTGCTTCCTTTCTCTCGGGGAGGGTAGTGCTATGCCTGGAGACAAGTGAGATTCCCTTTGGCAGGTTATCACACACATAACACCTTCCATATTTAGGCCAGGAGGGGGAACTCAAAACACTCTTTTAGGGCAGCTTCCCTGGATAAAGATCCTGGTTTGGAGGAAGAGTCAGGTTAGTCTGCACAGAGAGTCTGTGAGTGAGGACAGACCAGGAGTGGAGCAGAGAGGAGATTCAGGACTCAAGGAAGCTCAACAAACTTATCAAGAAGGCAAGCATGGTTGTTGGCCTCCATCTGGACTCTTTTGAGGAGGTATTGGAGTATAGAATTCAGAAGAAATGTAGGGCTATAATGAACAATAATACACACTCACTATACAAGCTGTTCTTGAAGAATTGCACATTCAGCAGCTGTCTAATCCTACTAAGGTGTAAGAAGGAGAAATTCAGGAAATTGTTTGTACCTACTGTTATGGGGATGTATAATAATTTCCTAAGGGTGGTAGACAACAATGACTGCTGGTGTACTAATGTCAATTAACAGTGACTTATATACCTGAACCACACACAATTATTTGTTATGTAATGTTGGTATACTTGTGTAAGATTTATGTCCTAATATTTTATGTACTGCTGTTTGTATTGCTGCTGTAATACCGTAATTTCCCCCGGGATCAATAAAGTGTATCATATCATAAAGTTGCTGTTTATTACAACCCTTGTTACAAGTGACCACAATATCATTTTATTTAGTTTTATATGTAAAACATAAAAAAGGGAGTGCTTTATATTGTTCACTCAGACTCCTATAGATAGCAGATGTAGGAAACAAAAATAGTTATAAGGGATTTAAATAATAAAAAGAGAAGAATCTGTAAAAAAATGAATAAATCCGCTATTGTACAAAATAAATAGCAGGTAGGGAAGAAAAGCAAAATACATTTCAAGAAATTCTTTAAAAATATAAACACAAAAAAACAAGATTCACATAGGGTTGGACTTAGGGTTGTGTTAGGATTGGAATTAGAATTGTTTTTTGTTTTTTTTCAAAAGAAAAATAAAATTATGACAATATGATGGCTAGTGTTGAGCGCAAGCGCTCACTGCTTAAGTTTGCATCGGGTGCTCGAGTATGCAAGTATTGCAGATTCCTGTATTTTTGTTTTGGTGTCTAACAGCAGTAAAACATGTGGGGCAGGAACTCAAGCGTGTCATTTGCGCACCCACGATATTTGGTGCATAACAGAGCATCCGGCGCACATTCTAGTAGCAAGCATTTGCATTCATCACTATTGATGACATATTCAATATGACAATCTAATGTTATCAAATTCTGTGTCGTACCTGTGATTTTAAAATTCCAACTATACCTCTGGATAAAATCACTGAGGCATGTGGTTTCCAAAATGTTATCTCTTTCGGGGGGCTTCCACTGTTTAGGCACATCATGGGATCTCCAAACTCAACATTGCATCCGCTCTCAGTTCCAGCCAAATTTGCATTCAAAAAGTCAAACGGTGCTCCTTCCCTTCCGAGCCAATATGTTTTCCCCCACATATGGGATAGCGACATACTCGGGAGAAATTGCACAACAAATTTTGTGGTCCATTTTCTCTTGTTACTCTTACGAAAATAAGAGTTGGGTCTAAATTAAATTTGTTGTGAAAAAAGTTGAATTTTCATTTTTTCCTTCCACATTGCTTCAATCCTCATGAAACAACTGAAGGGTTAGTAAACTTCTTGAATGTGGTTTTGAGCACCTTGAGAGGTACAGATTTTAAAAAGGTGTCATTTTTGGGTATTTTCTGTATAACAGCCGGACCAGCTTGCACCTGCCAATGCCTAACTTTCCACCAGCCGAACCCATCCATATTCGTGGCTCCTGTGCTCCTTAAGTGCCTGCCTGCATCTGCTGTCCTTCTCGGTACACCATTCCTCGCCATTCATGCCTCCGGTCCCTTGAGGGTCAGCTGCCATCAACCCCAAAGTCAGTGTTGGTGTAGCACCTGGTTACGTCTCCCTTGTCCCTCCTTGGATCCCGGTACCGCCAGCCATCATGCAAAAATGATCAGACTAGGTGAGGCACCTAGTCACACTCCTCCAGGCTCTCCTTGGATCACAGGACAGTGGTTCTACCAAATAGTCTATTACAGCAGCTTTTAAAGTATGTTTTTCTCTGAAACCAATCAAAGTTTCAGAATCAAACATAAAGGGCTGAAATCATACAGTCAGTGTCTGATACATGTTGCTCATGGATTGGGCAGCATGTATCAGCTGTCAGATTCCCTTTAAAAATTCTGTACCCTAGAACTGCACTGAACAATGCTGAATTTTCAGTAACCCACTCCCCCAATAGTGTAAATAAATAATGCATCAAACCTTCTACTTTTGAGGGAGGGACCAACTTCCCAATCCTGTGGGCAGTGAAAAGGGTCAAACAAAAATTTTCTGCAACAACGTAGTCTTGTATGTTGAATTACAGAGGCTAAATGTGGATACTTTTGGAAACATGATAGATTATTTTTTATTGCATTTGTGCAGTGCCCCAGAGTCCTGGTCATTGCAGTAATGTCATTCTTCCACCAGTGATATTACGTCTGAAGGTAATAAAGGAGATCCACCTACCAGGTATCACAAACCATACACCACACTTTACACTCCAGACCACCAGGGGGAGCCTTGCTCCTATCTACTATGGCACTCCTCACAGAAGGGAAAAAACTGGTGGGCTGGATAGAAAGTTAGGGAGATGCTGGCTGGGCTTTGCCAGGCAACACCTGTCAGGAAGACAGAGGGAAAAGGAGTAAGATCTGAGCTGCAGAGTGTCCCTGTCAGGGGTCGGTGTTATGATCCGGTGACCTTGGAGCAGCATGAAAACGTTCACTGGAGTAGGTGGTAACTATACTGACCACAAATCCTGATCTTAACACCGCAACTAGAAGTAGCCGTGGGGTGTACCTAACAAGCCCTAGACACCTCGTCACAGCCGGAGGACTAAATACCCCTAAAGATGGAAATAGGAATTCTACCTTGCCTCAGAGCAGAACCCCAAAGGATAGGCAGCCCCCCACAAATATTGGCTGTGAGTAGGAGAGGAAAGACACACACAGTCAGAAAACAGGATTTAGCACAAGAGGCCACTCTAGCTAAAATAGGAAAGGATAGGACAGAGTTCTGTGCGGTCAGTATTAAAACCATTCCAAAAATATCCACAGCAGATTATACAAAAAAATCCTCCATCTAACTAAAGACGTGGAACGTATATCTGCAACTCCAGAGACTCCTACACACAGAGCAGGAATACAATCAAAAAAACAAGCACACAGCTTGTGTGCCATAGAAAAAGAAACAGACACTTATCTTTGCTGAATTGGCAGCTAAGCAGGAGAAGACAGACAGAGGTCCAACACTTCCCAAGAAACATTGACAACTGGCAAGGACTAATGAGTCCTGCAAACCTAAATACCCCAGTCAGAATTGCAATCAGCAGATACACCTGTCCAAGACTGCAGCCCAGGGACAACTGCATTACCACCTACAACCACCGGAAGGAGCCCAAAAGCAGAAATCACAACAGTACCCCCCCTTGAGGAGGGGTCACTGAACCCTCACCAGAGCCCCCAGGCCGATCAGGATGAGCCAGATGAAAGGCACGAACCAAATCAGCGGCATGGACATCAGAGGCAAAAACCCAAGAATTATCCTCCTGGCCATAACCCTTCCATTTGTCAAGGTACTGAAGCTTCTGCCTCGATAAACGGGAATCCAAAATCTTCTCAACAGCATATTCCAACTCCCCATCAACCAACACAGGGGCCGGAGGATCAACAGAGGGAACAACGGGCTCCACATATTTCCGCAACAAAGATCTATGGAAAACATTATGAATGGCAAAAGAGGCAGGAAGAGCCAAACGAAAAGACACCAGATTAATTATTTCAGAAATCCTATAAGGACCAATAAACCGAGGCTTA
Source organism: Ranitomeya imitator (assembly GCF_032444005.1). Classification (NCBI taxonomy): domain Eukaryota; kingdom Metazoa; phylum Chordata; class Amphibia; order Anura; family Dendrobatidae; genus Ranitomeya; species Ranitomeya imitator. The sequence goes on along the minus strand of NC_091282.1, from coordinate 917,734,755 downwards.
AACTTAGGAGAAGAAACATTCATAGGAACATGACGGGAAGACAACCAGACCAGATCCCCAACCCGAAGCCGGGAACCAACACACCGACAACGGTTAGCAAAACGTTGAGCCTCCTCCTGAGACAACACCAAATTGTCCACCACATGAGCCCAAATCTGCTGCAACCTGTCAACCACAGAATCCACCCCAGGACAGTCAGAAGGCTCAACCTGCCCAGAAGAAAAACGAGGATGAAAATCAAAATTACAAAAGAAAGGCGAAACCAAAGTAGCCGAACTAGCCCGATTATTAAGGGCAAACTCGGCCAATGGCAAGAAAGCCACCCAATCATCCTGATCAGCAGACACAAAGCATCTCAAATAAGTCTCCAAAGTCTGATTAATTCGCTCGGTCTGACCATTTGTCTGAGGAAGAAACGCAGAAGAAAAATACAAATCAATGCCCAGCCTAGCACAAAAGGCCCGCCAAAACCTAGAAACAAACTGGGAACCTCTGTCGGACACAATATTCTCCGGAATACCATGCAAACGGACCACATGCTGAAAAAACAATGGAACCAAATCCGAAGAGGAAGGCAATTTAGGCAAAGGCACCAAATGAACCATCTTAGAGAACCGATCACAAACAACCCAGATAACCGACATCCTCTGGGAAACCAGAAGATCAGAAATAAAATCCATAGAAATATGCATCCAGGGCCTCTCAGGGACCAGCAATGGCAAAAGCAACCCACTAGCACGGGAACAACAAGGCTTGCCCCGCGCACAAGTCCCACAGGACTGCACAAAAGAACGCACATCCCGTGACAAAGAAGGCCACCAAAAGGACCTACCAACCAAGTCTCTGGTACAAAAAATGCCAAGATGACCAGCCAACACGGAACAGTGAACTTCAGAAATCACTCTACTAGTCCATCTGTCAGGAACAAACAGTTTCCCCACAGGACGGCAGTCAGGTTTGTCAGCCTGAAATTCCTGAAGAACCCTTCGTAAATCAGGGGAAATAGCAGAAAGGACCACCCCTTCTTTCAGAATACCGACCGGTTCTAAGACCTCAGGGGAATCAGGCAAGAAACTCCTAGAGAGGGCATCAGCCTTAATGTTCTTAGAACCCGGAAGGTACGAGACCACGAAATCAAAACGGGAAAAAAACAAGGACCATCGAGCCTGTCTAGGATTCAGCCATTTGGCAGACTCGAGGTAAATCAAATTCTTATGATCAGTCAAGACCACAATACGGTGCTTAGCTCCCTCAAGCCAATGTCGCCACTCCTCAAACGCCCACTTCATAGCCAACAACTCCCGATTGCCGACATCATAATTGCGTTCAGCAGGCGAAAACTTACGGGAAAAGAAGGCACACGGTTTCATTAAGGAACCAACAGGATCCCTCTGAGACAAAACGGCCCCTGCCCCAATCTCAGAAGCGTCAACCTCAACCTGAAACGGAAGAGAAACATCCGGTTGGTGCAACACCGGAGCAGAAGTAAATCGACGTTTAAGCTCCTGAAAGGCAGAGACAGCCGCAGAGGACCAATTCGCCACATCAGCGCCTTGCTTCGTCAAATCGGTCAAGGGTTTAACCACGCTGGAAAAATTAGCAGTGAAACGGCGATAAAAATTTGCAAAACCCAAAAATTTCTGAAGGCTCTTCACGGATGTGGGATGAATCCAATCATGAATGGCCTGAACCTTAACCGGATCCATCTCTATAGACGAGGGAGAAAAAATAAAGCCCAAAAAAGAAACCTTCTGCACCCCAAAGAGACACTTAGACCCTTTCACAAACAGGGCATTGTCACGAAGGATCTGAAATACCATCCTGACCTGTTCCACATGAGACTCCCAATCATCGGAAAAAATCAAAATATCATCCAAATATACAATCATGAACTTATCAATATAAGTCCGGAAAATATCATGCATCAAGGACTGAAAAACAGATGGAGCATTAGTGAGCCCGAATGGCATCACAAGGTATTCAAAATGGCCTTCGGGCGTGTTAAACGCAGTTTTCCATTCATCACCCTGCTTAATACGAACAAGATTATATGCCCCCCGAAGGTCAATCTTCGTAAACCAACTAGCTCCCTTAATCCCAGCAAACAAATCGGTAAGCAAAGGTAAAGGGTATTGAAACTTGACCGTGATTTTATTCAAGAGGCAATAATCAATACAGGGTCTCAAGGAACCATCTTTTTTAGCAACAAAAAAGAACCCCGCTCTCAACGGTGAAGAAGATGGCCGAATATGCCCTTTCTCCAAAGACTCCTTAATATAGCTCCGCATGGCGGTATGTTCAGACAGGTTGAAAAGTTGACCCTTAGGAATCTTACAGCCTGGAATCAAGTCAATAGCACAATCGCAGTCCCTGTGCGGTGGAAGGAAACTGGACTTGGGCTCATCGAATACATCCTGAAAATCAGACAAAAACTCTGGAATTTCAGAAGAGGAAGAAGAGGAGATTGACATCAAAGGAACATCATTATGAGCCCCCTGACAACCCCAACTAGTCACAGACATGGACTTCCAATCCAACACAGGATTATGTACCTGCAACCACGGAAAACCCAGCACGATAGCATCATGCAAATTATGCAACACCAGAAATCAACAATCTTCCTGATGGGCTGGCACCATGCGCATGGTCACCTGTGTCCAAAACTGGGGTTTATTTTTAGCCAAAGGTGTAGCATCAATGCCCCTTAAAGGAATAGGGTTCTGCAAAGGCTGCAAGGGAAAACCACAACGCCTGGCAAACTCAAAGTCCATTAAGTTCAAGGCGGCGCCTGAATCCACAAACGCCATGACAGAAAATGATGACAATGAGCAGATCAAGGACACAGATAACAGAAATTTAGGTTGTACAGTACTGATGGTAAATGAACTAGCGATCCTCTTTGTCCGCTTAGGGCAGACTGAAATGACATAAGAAGCGTCGCCAGACTCGCCACAATAATAACACAACCCATTCTGACGTCTGAATCCTTGTCGTTCCATTCTAGACAGAATCCTATCACACTGCATTGGCTCAGGAATCTGCTCTGAGGATAACGCCACAGCGCGCACAGTTCTGCGCTCCCGCAAGCGCCGGTCAATCTGAATGGCCAGAGACATAGAATCACTCAGACCGGAAGGCGTGGGAAACCCCACCCTAACATCTTTAACGGATTCAGAAAGTCCCTTTCTGAAAATTGCCGCCAAAGCATCATTATTCCATTTAGTCAACACAGACCATTTTCTGAATTTCTGACAATACAATTCTGCCGCCTCTTGACCCTGAGACAGGGCCAACAAGGTCTTCTCAGCTTGATCCACAGAATTAGGTTTATCATATAATAATCCTAAAGCCTGAAAAAAAGGAGTCTACATTAAGCAAAGCCGGATTCCCAGATTCCAGGGAAAACGCCCAATCCTGCGGGTCGCCACGCAGCAGGGAGATGACGATTTTAACCTGCTGAATGGAATCACCAGAGGATCGAGGTCTCAGAGCAAAAAATAGTTTACAGTTGTTTTTAAAACTAAAAAATTTGGACCTGTCACCAAAAAACAAATCAGGAGTAGGAATCTTCGGCTCTAAAACAGGAGTTTGAACAATATAATCAGAAATACCCTGTACCCTAGAAGCAAGCTGGTCTACACGAGAAACTAATTCCTGAACATCCATGCTTGCACAAAGCTCCTCAGCCACCCAGAGATAAAGAGGGAAGAGAAGATAAAGCAGACTGAAGAAAAAAATGGCTCAACACCTTTCTTCCCTTCTTCTGAGATGCATTTAACTCATTATGGGCCAGTTGTACTGTTATGATAAAGTGACCTTGGAGCAGCATGAAAACTTTCACTGGAGTAGGTGGTAACTATACTGACCGCAAATCCTGATCTTAACACCGCAATGAGAAGTAGCTGTGGGGTGTACCTAACAAGCCCTAGACACCTCGTCACAGCCGGAGGACTAAATACCCCTAAAGATGGAAATAGGAATTCTACCTTGCCTCAGAGCAGAACCCCAAAGGATAGGCAGCCCCCCACAAATATTGGCTGTGAGTAGGAGAGGAAAGACACACACAGTCAGAAAACAGGATTTAGCACAAGAGGCCACTCTAGCTAAAATAGGAAAGGATAGGACAGAGTTCTGTGCGGTCAGTATTAAAACCATTCCAAAAATATCCACAGCAGATTATACAAAAAATTCCTCCATCTAACTAAAGATGTGGAACGTATATCTGCAACTCCAGAGACTCCTACACACAGAGCAGGAATACAATCAAAAAAATAAGCACACAGCTTGTGTGCCATAGAAAAAGAAACAGACACTTATCTTTGCTGAATTGGCAGCTAAGCAGGAGAAGCCAGATAGAGGTCCAACACTTCCCAAGAAACATTGACAACTGGCAAGGACTAATGAGTATAGTAGCAAAAGGATAAAATTTAACCTTTATTAGGTATGTATTAAAAATAGGCCTCAAATAGGACCTGACTGCAGACCCAAAAAAAATATACTAAAACAAACAAAAATAGGAAACCAAACGTGGTGTGTGCCCTATTACCTACACAGAAAGGGAAAAAGAGAAACAGACAGACAAATACAAATAACATACTCTGCAGCACTGACCGCGCCAATACTGAGTTACCAATCCACAATAGTCTTTGCAGGCTCACACAAAGTGGGCCAACTATTGAACAACCCAGCTGGACATAAATATTTGACACAGGATGCACCTCTATATGAAGGTATTGTGGCTATAACTGTGTCTGTACAAACAAAAACAGAGTATATCACCTTGTCACAGCTGGTTACTAAACCAAAGAATGTTCTTGTAGTATGTCACTGGTAGACAACATATCATTACTCTACCAAAATATATATACCCAGATTGGAATAACGTCAGTGCAGAGTAGCAGACCACATATGCAGCATTGTAAGATGCCCAACAATTGAAAATACCCTTCCATATAGCTTAGGGATACATGTTAACTCATTTACACATACTATGAGTGTTCCCTGAAGGATTCAGTTGTGGCATTCTTAAAGGGTTAATGACGGTGGGATATAGTAACGGGAACGCTGTGATACACCAGATCAGTCATGTAACCACCATGTAAATTGGTTAGATCTCACTGCGTGTTCAACTCATCACCAGCCGATCCTCTTTCTTCGTCCACCTCATATCCTGACCCTTAGTCTTTTACAGGGTGGTACTGCAGAAAGCGTCTCTCGACGCGTTTCTTCCTTGTGGATTCATCAGGGGAGAATGCTGCTGCCATTACGGGTCTCCCCCTTCTGTGTCCTTTATAGATTAAGCTCGTGCCGCGCTGACATACGCCCCACCCACCTGGCGTGTGACGCGCTCCTCGAGCTTGTCCAGACTGTTCCAGCCGCTCACCGACTTCATTGGACATAGGAAATCCCGGCACAGTAGCGCATGCGCGTCTACCGTAGCGGGGATAGAGATGTCCCAGGGTATGTGAGAGGACTATATCTTATTCATGATACAGGGGAATAAAGCGTAAATGTATGAATTCATACATATACCCCCCTAAGGTGTCTGTACACATTGCAGCATGGAATTGATAATCCATCCAATATGCCGCACACTTAGACAGCACCCTAAAAACAGGACCTATAATAGAACACCGATCCTGTTCACCAAACGACATGATTCATGGAAAAACTCAGCATATTCTCATACCAATCAAGTTACAGTTGACAAACAGAGGGTTATCTACTTTTTGTGTATAACAATATCACATATAGACTGCGAGAAACAAGGACGAGAGAGCCTTGTTTGGCTCTTTGGTGTTCTATTATAGGTCCTGTTTTTAGGGTGCTGTCTAAGTGTGCGGCATATTGGATGGATTATCAATTCAATGCTGCAATGTGTACAGACACCTTAGGGGGGTATATGTATGAATTCATACATTTACGCTTTATTCCCCTGTATCATGAATAAGATATAGTCCGCTCACATACCCTGGGACATCTCTATCCCCGCTACGGTAGACGCGCATGCGCTACTGTGTCGGGATTTCCTATGTCCAATGAAGTCGGTGAGCGGCTGGAACAGTCTGGACAAGCTCGAGGAGCGCGTCACACGCCAGGTAGGCGGGGCTTATGTCAGCGCGGCACGAGCTTAATCTATAAAGGACACAGAAGGGGGAGACCCGTAATGGCAGCAGCATTCTCCCCTGATGAATCCGCAGGGAAGAAACGCGTCGGGAGACGCTTTCTGCAGTACCACTCTGTAAAAGACTAAGGGTCAGGATATGAGGTGGACGAAGAAAGAGGATCGGCTGGTGATGAGTTGAACACGCGGTGAGATCTAACCAATTTACATGGTGGTTACATGACTGATCTGGTGTATCACAGCGTTCCCGTTACTATATCCCACCGTCATTAACCCTTTAAGAATGCCACAACTGAATCCTTCAGAGAACACTCATAGTATGTGTAAATGAGTTAACATGTATCCCTAAGCTATATGGAAGGGTATTTTCAATTGTTGGGCATCTTACAATGCTGCATATGTGGTCTGCTACTCTGCACTGATGTTATTCCAATCTGGGTATATATATTTTGGTAGAGTAATGATATGTTGTCTACCAGTGACATACTACAAGAACATTCTTTGGTTTAGTAACCAGCTGTGACAAGGTGATATACTCTGTTTTTGTTTGTACAGACACAGTTATAGCCACAATACCTTCATATAGAGGTGCATCCTGTGTCAAATATTTATGTCCAGCTGGGTTGTTCAATAGCTGGCCCACTTTGTGTGAGCCTGCAAAGACTATTGTGGATTGGTAACTCAGTATTGGCACGGTCAGTGCTGCAGAGTATATGTTATTTGTATTTGTCTGTCTGTTTCTCGTTTTCCCTTTCTGTGTAGGTAATACGGCACACACCACGTTTGGTTTCCTATTTTTGTTTGTTTTAGTTTATTTTTTTTGGTCTGCAGTCAGGTCCTATTTGAGGCCTATTTTTAATACATACCTAATAAAGGTTAAATTTTATCCTTTTGCTACTATACAGTATAAATATTATTGGATAAATATACCACGCTACTTATACAAGGACTAATGAGTCCTGCAAACCTAAATACCCCAGTCAGAATGGCAATCAGCAGATACACCTGTCCAAGACTGCAGCCCAGGGACAACTGCATTACCACCTACAACCACCGGAGGGAGCCCAAAAGCAGAATTCACAACAGGTTGGATCCTGACAGAGGCCTAGCGGGATAAAACGCTACGGAGCTGCGCCTGCCCCACGTGCGGCAGCATCCTAAGAACGGACACGAAGAGAACTGTGTTGTAGAGGGTGAGAAACGAAGTCACAGCACAAGGAGAAAACACCGGGAGGAGTTCTGCCCTGAAATAGGCTGCCTCCTTCTGAGGTGCGTAGCCGGTGGCTGGAACACCGAGGGAGTAATTGACTCTACGCTTTACTTCAGAGACCGGCAGGACAGTCAATTCCAAGTTGGCTGCCCGACCTTAATACCTAAGAAGACACAGTGGCAACTTGTGGGGGTCGGGGCGTCTCTAGGGTCCCTATAAACAAGCCTCAGGCCATCAGTCATACGGGTTTGTCCTATCCATACCATCTGGGGGACAGAGAGGAAGAAATAACATCTAGAACATCTACAAGAGTTGTGAGGACCTTACCGAGAAGCTCAGCAGGGAGGTACTACAACACACAGGCGCTGGTAGGAAGGCTACTTGTGGTGAAATATGTGTATATATATATATATCTATATGTGTGTAGTGACATATGTCTAGGGTTATATGTGTGACTAGTGATAATGTAACATCTGTCCTGAAGGCAGGTCGCACCTAGGTGTTAATAGGTACTTCCTTGGGACGAGTAAGACCTCTGTCTCCAGATCCCTGTCCTCACCTCGTGCTGTTCAGGGATCCGATCCTACTCCCAGGACCTCCCAACACCCAGGTTACTCAGGATCACACAGGTGGCAAGTCCGGGTACTATTCAGGATGTCCTTTCCCGGCTGGGACCCTCCAATACCCAGGCCACCAGTAGCAAAGTCCCACCACGTACTCTTTAGGGCTAGCACTCCCAACACAGAGGTTTCTATCAGGACCTTGCACCTGTACCATACAGGTCTACACACTCAGACCATGTGACCCACACCCTGGTCACATTACATACCCGTAACCACTCCCCTGTGTGGGAGTGTGGGTGTGTGGCTAGTTTGTCCCGCCCATCTCACATAACTAGCCCTGCCAGCCTCCCATAACTATTATACATTTGCTTGTGGGACTACAGGTCCCAGAACACAACATTTCAGGCTGGCAGCGCAGAATGTCTTCCTCTGCGACACATATACTGGCCATTCACAACAATGCCGGACTTTGTCACATCATCACATCCATGCATGCAACTGCCATGCACTCTCACAGCCTCAATACGCCTCCGTGTGTATACTGGGGAGACCATGCAGTGCCCCCTACCTGTTACAGGGGTCACTGCATCACATATCCCCCCCTCTGTTCAAACTTGTGGGGTTGAACATTTGTCTTATCCCAGGGGCCTCGAGACTGGGTAACCAAGTCACCTTGCCCTACCAGTCGAGAGGGCCCTCTCAGTCGGCTTTGGGCATCATGGTCAAGCTGGCGTCACAATCCCCTTGCACCCATATGACCTGTCTAGACTGACTCTTTGTCAACATGTCCGCTACCCGGTCTCCCACCTAGGCCACTCAACACTGAGCTAACTAAGGAGTCACTGCCTCTAACTTTTCCTTCAGGCTGGGTACTTCCACCCCTTTGTTTGTCCACATTTCGGGTCGAAAGTGGCTGCCATCTTCTTTGCCTTTCTGGCAGCTGTTTATTAACTTGCAGTCTCTCAAATCTCAGCTGCTCTACCTCCCTTAGATATGCCATGCGTTATTCCAGGAGCATGCGGATATTCTCAAGACTCTCTCTGGATTCGACAGCAAGGAATGAAACCATCCCATCTTCACCCATGACCTGGACCTCGTCATCAGCCGGTATCCTCAGTCTCTTCACACCGGATTTATCCACCATCTCCTGCATCACTCTCCCAAGTCTCCTAATGACTTTCGCCACCAGAACTTTGGGTACTTGGACTGTGTCTTCCACTAAGCCCAGCCGACTTTGAGCTTTCCTTTCATGCTCCAAACATCAAACAGCTTCATTATTCTTCAAAATGATCCTCTGTTTTGTATGGAGACAGTGTAGGTGCATATTCCTCAGGACAGCCACCAGCTTCACTGTGAATTCCTTAGTCGACAGTATGACCAATTGCTGAATCTCAGGCGCCCAGTGCACACTATATGCCTCTATTGCCTTTCTAAAGGCCTCATGCACACCCTTACTGGCACACACTTCTTGCATGTCTTCGGATACTTCTATTATGCTCTTGAAAAGCGGGGTCTTACTCTCTTCAAGGACAGACGGCTCCTGCTTTGCCATGGCCCTTTTCATCAAGACCTCTGCCACCACCGGGTGACCATCTTGTTCCGCTCTTAGCGCACACTCTTCTTCAGCTTTACCCTCTTCCAGACCCCTGGTCAAGATGGGCATTAGCAGCTTCACCTCGTTACCACTCTGGTAACGGCACGGTAAGTCTGTGACCACCACCTCTTTCTCTTGTAGCGGGCCTTTTAATGCTTCTCTGAGCACTTCCATGTCTTCCTTTAGCTGCTTGGTCACAATTTGCCACTTTGACAGGTGACCTCTGAGCTCTGCCACCTCTTTCTCCAAGGCACCCACACGGCACTCAGCAGCCTGTCTCCGAAGCTCCTCTTGCTTCAACCGGGTATCCACTTCAGGCCCCACTCCTTGGGTGGCCTCCTCCCCTTCTTCACAAGGTGCAACTGGTACCACCTCTTTGCACCCTTTACATCTCCGGTGACCAAAGGATTTGCCCTTCTTGTGGGGCTCTTCTTTACTGTACTCCCCTACTTCCTCAGAGTCACAGTCACCCTCGTATTCTGTGTCATACCCCACAGTATGGGGAACCCCCAAGTCACACTCTAACTGGGTTAAGTAAATAAGGCAGCACACTGCAGCGCTAGAACATGCAAACTTGGAATACGAAATTTGAACTGCATTACTGCACTAGAAATATGAAAAATGAGAGCGTTTAGCGCATAAAAATGGCCAATTTTATGTGTACCTGGTAGCCCCTTTACGGCATCTCTCTTATACCAGGTCCTACACTTGCCTTACCTCGCTGAGAATAAACGTCTCCATCTGAATGGGTACATGTGAAACCTCTTCCTAGATTAAAATTCTCTCTCTCTGTGGAGGGGTATTGGAACTGCTGTAATTAAAACACCTGTGGCTAGGAGGCGGAGTGCACAATCAGAAGGATAGAGAATACATTTCAAAAACCTGACCGGCACATCCAAACATAGACTCAGTGTGAACAGGTGCTGAACCTAGAGTCGCCAACTCGTATATAGTTAAGTAAATAAGGCAGCACACTGCAGCGCTAGAACATGCAAACTTGGAATACGAAATTTGAACTGCATTACTGCACTAGAAATATGAAAAATGAGAGCGTTTAGCGCATAAAAATGGCCAATTTTATGTGTACCTGGTAGCCCCTTTACGGCATCTCTCTTATACCAGGTCCTACACTTGCCTTACCTCGCTGAGAATAAACGTCTCCATCTGAATGGGTACATGTGAAACCTCTTCCTAGACTAAAATTCTCTCTCTCTGTGGAGGGGTATTGGACCTGCTGTAATTAAAACACCTGTGGCTAGGAGGCGAAGTGCACAATCAGAAGGCTAGAGAATACATTTCAAAAACCTGACCGGCACATCCAAATATAGACTCAGTGTGTGTGTCATCACATCCTTATCTACCAGATCGTTACCAGTCATATTGTCGCACACTTCAGGTGATGTCAGGTCAGTAAGTTCGGCAGACGCACCTTTTCCTCTGGTCATGTCCACCTTAGGACTGTCAACTCTAGGGGGCGCATTCTCAACATTACTACCTCCCAAACACATAATTTCCACAAACAATTCACCCATTTTCCACCAGTCCCACAGTGCTTCCAAATCTTGTCCTATTCCCATAGGATACGGCAAGTTCGGGACTACAGCCACCTCATGGTATGTGGAAACATCAGCTGCGACAATGTAGAGAGTGGCTACCTGAAGACCTTTAGTGTCCCCACCTATGCTACTTACTTTCACCTTTGTCCCAGGTGACACAGAACTTCCTGGAAGGGTCCTCAGCAAAAAATCTTCCCTCCCCAGGTCTATGAACCCCTGCACACGCTCTCCATCCAGCAAGGACACAGTCGTGACTCCTCACTGATTGCCGCCCCTTTTTTGGCTCTGCCCCCTTTTGGGCAAGTGCTCCAATTTTTGACACCACCCCTGTTCGGGTTACAGCCCCCTTTTGGGATTCCACCCCTTTTTGGGCTACTACCCCTGTTTGGGTTACCATCCCTGTTTGGGTCACCACCCACTTTTATGGACACCACTCCTTTTAGGCATACCACCCCTTCCCTGGGGTACACCTCGTGGACTCCCACGGTACTCTTAAGCACCAGTTCGCACAGTACACACACTATGTCCCTGGGCTTGCACTGGTCCTTTAAGAGTCTGCACGACTTGGGAAAAAAAAAATTTTTTTTACATGTCACTTCATCAGCTTCGGCTGGCACTGCCACAGCTCCCGCTGCAGTCACATACAACCGGCACCTCCGGCTGCCGACCTCAAGCCGCAGCTGCTGCCACTGCAGCTCTGGCTGCAGCAGAACCTCTTGCTGCAACCGCGGCTACACTCCACAAGGCTCTACTGCAGACTTTGTGGACCCGCCGATTCACAGCAAGCCGCTTGTCACCTTCGTGGACCCGCCGATCCACAGCAAGATGCTTGTCAGCTTCGTAACCCCGGCGAGTTACAGCCAGACACAATATTCGTGGCCCCACCGAGCCACAGCAAACAACTCTGAAAGTGCCTCCTGGACCATTGCCCGCGGTCTAGCACCATATGTGAGATTGCACTCACTAACGGGTAGAGGATTACTCGCTTGGCACTGGATTCAAGCACACGGGCACGAATTTTCCAAACAAAACAGTCCATACGGTTTAGTTTATGCAGCATAAACCGCATGAACAGTCCATTACACATTCCATCAGGACATCACCTTAAGGCTGCGGCAACTAAACACGCTGGTCTTCTTCTGACCAGTTGCCGTGGGTTACCACACAGTTCATGGAACATCATAAGCACCAACAGTCTATTGAGGTACCTTACGGGAGCTCCTGCTCCACCTGCTGACTCCTTGTCAGTCCTCTCTCTTGGGAAAGCTGCCTCACGGGGATCACCAACTTGCCTGGTCAGCACACATCAGTCAGTCTAGACCCACTGAAGGAGTGTAGCTTCCCCACACCGTAGCTGTCACTTGCTCTGCAGATCCCTGTCCTCACCTCGTGCTGATCAGGTATCCTACTCCGAGGACCTCCCAACACCCAGGTTAATCAGGATCACACAGGTGGCAAGTCCGGGTACTATTCAGGATGTCCATCCCCGGCTGGGACCATCCAATACCCAGGCCACCAGTAGCAAAGTCCCACCACATGCTCTTCAGGGCTAGCACGCCCAACACAGAGGTTTCTATCAGGACCTTGCACCTGTACCATACAGGTCTACACACTCAGACCATGTGACCGACACCCTGGTCACATTACATACCCGTAACCACTCCCCTGTGTGGGAGTGTGGGTGTGTGGCTAGTTTGTCCCGCCCATCTCACATAACTAGCCCTGCCAGCCTCCCATAACTATTATACATTTACTTGTGGGACTACAGGTCCCAGAACACAACATTTCAGGCTGGCAGCGCAGAGTGTCTTCCTCTGCGACACACATACCGGCCATTCACAACAATGCCGGACTTTATCACATCATCACATCCATGCATGCAACTACCATGCACTCTCAAAGCCTCAATACGCCTCCGTGCGTATACTGGGGAGACCATGCAGCGCCCCTTACCTGTTACAGGGGTCACTGCATCACACCGCATACATTTTTTTTGCAGGGTCCAAGATATGAATTTTGTTATGTTGTCCATCAATGTGATCTCCGTACATCAACCAAAAATACATTCTCCATACATAATTGAAAATGTGTTATATTTAAAAAATATTATAGAGAATAAATAACTGTTAATCCCTAGATGAACCATATTATAAATAAAATATTTAGTTAACTGATTCTGTTTGTAAGTTTCATGTGATCCTTAGTTTTCGTTTACCCCTTCATCTCCCATGTGACCACAAATTTCCAGTTCGTCTAAAAATGAATATAAAAATGATTCCTTATGAAAATTATATTATAGCCCCATTGACATGGTATTTAAAGGGAACTGGGTTTCTGCTATGTAATCTGAAACTAACATGCTGTAGGAACACAGACCCTGATTCCAGTGATATATACATTACAAAGCTGTGCTCTACTGTTTCAATACAATCAGTGCCTTATCAGAAGTAGACTATCACTACAGGACAACTGGCCTTGTGCATCCTAGTCCAGCCACACCCCCTCCACTGATTAGCAGCTCTCTGTCACTATACAATGTACACAGAAAGCTGTGGTGTGGTCGGGGTTATCTACAGCTCAACAACTGAGCTCTGCTATCTGCAGCAGAGAATACTGTGATTCTATCATATATGCTCTGTCCCTACTTCATGGGGCTGTCAGATTCTTAGCAAAATCAGATTCCTTTTAATGTACATGCAGTATATTACAGTTTATTGCGCTCTTTGTACATTAACTTTTTGCTGTTTTCTATAACCCTTAGGTATCTTCTTCTTATGCCTTAATTGATCACATAATTTATTTTACTATTCCAACAAAGAAAACAAGAGACTGAAGTTTAATTCACAAGATCTTTTATTTCAAGTTGTAAAATAGCTCTGTATACTTTCTTAGTTTGAGTCTTCTGAATCTTGTACTAAGGATCGAATATAAAAATTTCCTGGTCTTGTTCCTCAATGAGACTGCAGACTGTGGAAAGAATAATTAGAATAATTGGCATAAATGCAATTAAATCAACATATTTAAGATGTAATCATACAAGGGACACATGGGGCATTGAGCTGCTTGTGAGTTGCTGTAAAATCATAGAATAATATCTGAGCACCTTAAAAAGTCCAACGTGACTACAGCTAAAGTTTTTGTTCTTTTTCCTAACTGAATACAGACAAAGATGAACAGAGGATGAAGGATATAAAAATCTGGTCAAGCGGGTCAATAGATTCACAGATAAAGATAGAAGTTACTGTATATTAATATTCTATATAAGATTATAATAATGTATCGGTGTTTCGCTATTAATGCCAACTCACGATTTTACCATGGCAAAACCATCTTGTTCTATTAGGATCTACTTTCTGGTATGGTTATTTGTGTAGAATTTCACATATTTACCTCCTTTATACTAGTGCAGGAGCAATTTCTGTAGATGAAAATCTGGTCTCTGGAATAAAAAAACCCAAATGTAAATATCAAGAATTTAATCCATTAAAAATACAAGGGACGTTTACAGAATAGACATCCCTTCTTGAAACTCATTTTCTTCAGTTTTCTGGTCTCATTTACTAATACAAATTTACCAAAACTCTGGTTTAATTTGCATCAACAGTTCAAAACTATCATTTGTTTTGGGCACTTTTAGTTACAAATAAACATTGCTTGACGTGGAGGGAGAGGGCTTGAATTACATGCAACAAAGTGAACCACAATTGCACCAAACATTGTCTCAAAATATTGGCGTAAAAAAGCCACTCAATAGATGGTATAAAGTTATATAAAAGTGTCTGAAGATATGCAACAATTTTTATTTATATTTTGTATATTTTCCCACTAAACATACATGTAAATATTAGCCAGGAGTAGTAAATTTGTCCAAAAAGTTGGGTAAATGTTAGTATTATTTTTTATCACTGACCATACATAATTTTTTCCTTCATGTGCTGATGTTGTCTAATTTGGTGGGGATTGACAGAGAAACAACTTAAGCCACTGATCAGACAGGACATATACGGGGAGCACGGTGGCTCAGTGGTTAGCACTGCATCGTTGGGATCCTGGGTTCAAATCCCACCAAGGACAACATCTGCAGGGAGGTTTTATGTTCTCCTCGTGTTTGCGTGGGTTTTCTTCAGGTTTTCCGATTTCCTCTCACACTTCAAAGACATCCTGATAGGGAATCTAGATTGTGAGCCCCATCGGGGACAGTGACAATAATGTCTGTAAAGCGCTGTGGAATGTGATGGAGCTATATAAGAAAGCCTAATAAATTATATGACCTGAGACATACTATGCAGCAAGACTACAGTTTTTTGTCTGTGCTTTTTGTTTTTTCAAGTATGCATCAAGCAGTCGAGAAGTTTCATCCTTTGAGCCCTCACGTTTCTATTCTCCATTGCTAGTGTGAGCAGACACGTACCACTTGATTCACGTTCTCTCTATTTTTTTGCACTCTCTAATTCCTAGTCTTGTACAGTGTCCCTTATCGCAGGCGACATACAAAGTAGACCCTCTTATCCTTTGGTATTTATTATTATGTCTATCCCGCTGCACTTATACTGCATCTTTTCTGTTTTACAGAGGAAGAGAATGACATTACATTTGCTCAACATCTTCTCTAATCAACAGAAAATTCATTGCAGATTCTCAGACAGCCTGTAGGCCAAAGTGTATTGAGGCGAACTGAGCTCAAAGCAAAACAAATTACCTCAAATACATAGGAGGAAACTGTAGATTACACTTTAGTTAGTTTAAAAGTCCTATATCTAGAAACAGAAATGTATTAATGGGTTTAAATACAAAATACGTCATAATTTAATGATTTATTTAAGTCCACGATAGTCTTCACTTACACTGCAAGATAATTTTGAACGAGTGTTCTTAAAAAAGCAATTATCCTGCCCAGGGGCAGACACAGACAGCTTGGAGCCCCTGTGCAGGAAATGTTTCTGGGCCCCCCCTCCTTTAAAGGCGACAAAGCTACATTATATATATATATCCACACACATACAGTGATGGCCAAAAGTATTAACACCCCTGCAATTCTGTCAGATAATACTCATTTTCTTCCTGAAAATGATTGCAATCACAAATTCTTTGGTATTATTATCTTCATTTAATTTGTATTAAATAAAAAAACACAAAAAGAATTGTCCTAAAGCCAAATTGGATATAATTCCACACCAAATATAAAAAAGGGGGTGGACAAAAGTATTGGCACTGTTCGAAAAATCATGTGATGCTTCTCTAATTTGTGTAATTAACAGCACCTGTAACTTACCTGTGGCACCTAACAGGTGTTGGTAATAACTAAATCACACTTGCAGCCAGTTGGAATGGATTAAAGTTGACTCAGCCTCTATCCTGTGTCCTTATGTGTACCACATTGAGCATGGAGAAAAGAAAGAAGTCCAAAGAACTGTCTGAGGACTTGAGAAACCAAATTGTGAGGAAGCATGAGCAATCTCAAGGCTACAAGTCCATCTCCAAAGACCTGAATGTTCCTGTGTCTACCGTGCGCAGTGTCATCAAGAAGTTTAAAGCCCATGGCACTGTGGCTAACCTCCCTAGATGTGGATGGAAAAGAAAAATTTACAAGAGATTTCAACGCAAGATTGTGCAGATGTTGGATAAAGAACCTAGACTAACATCCAAACAAGTTCAAGCTGCCTTGCAGTCCGAGGGTACAACAGTGTCAACCCGTACTATCCGTCGGCATCTGAATGAAAAGGGACTGTATGGTAGGAGACCCAGGAAGACCCCACTTCTTACCCCAAGACATTAAAAAGCCAGGCTGGAGTTTGCCAAAACTTACCTGAAAAAGCCTAAAACGTTTTGGAAGAATGTTCTCTGGTCAGATGAGACAAAAGTAGAGCTTTTTGGGCAAAGGCATCAACATAGAGTTTACAGGAGAAAAAAAAGAGGCATTCAAAGAAAAGAACACGGTCCCTACAGTCAAACATGGCAGAGGTTCCCTGATGTTTTGGGGTTGCTTTTCTGCCTCTGGCACCGGACTGCTTGACCGTGTGCATGGCATTATGAAGTCTGAAGACTACCAACAAATTTTGCAGCATAATGTAGGGCCCAGTGTAAGAAAGCTGGGTCTCCCTCAGAAGTCATGGGTCTTCCAGCAGGACAATGACCCAAAACACACTTCAAAAAGCACTAGAAAATGGTTTGCAAGAAAGCACTGGAGACTTCTAAGGTGGCCAGCAATGAGTCCAGACCTGAATCCCATAGAACACCTGTGGAGAGATCTAAAAATGGCAGTTTAGAGAAGGCACCCTTCAAATATCAGGGACCTGGAGCAGTTTGCCAAAGAAGAATGGTCTAAAATTCCAGCAGAGCATTGTAAGAAACTCATTGATGGTTACAGGAAGCGGTTGGTCGCAGTTATTTTGGCTAAAGGTTGTGCAACCAAGTATTAGGCCGAGGGTGCCAATACTTTTGTCTGGCCCATTTTTGGAGTTTTGTGTGAAATGATCAATGTTTTGCTTTTTGCTTCATTCTCTTTTGTGTTTTTTCATTTAAGACAAATTAAATGAAGATAATAATACCAAAGAATTTGTGATTGCAATCATTTTCAGGAAGAAACTGAGAATTATCTGACAGAATTGCAAGGGTGTCAATACTTTTGGCCATAACTGTACATGTATATATATATTAAATAGTCTCCTTTATTATGTATATTGCCGTCCCTTATTATACAGTGCCCTCTCCTATTATGTACTGCACCGTCCCTTACATATTGGATTTTATAGAGCCCTGTGTTTTTATTACATACCGTCCTGTCTTGTTAGCTGTAAAATGCAATGATGGCTGATGGAGCATAAGAAAGCTTCTTTTCTAAAGGAGGAGCTGATGGACTGGTAGTCTGGTCACCGGCTCCTCCATCAGTAGTCATTTTATATCTAACAAGAGAGGGGACTATGTAATAAAAGAAGGCGCTGTGAATAACAAAAATATCAAGAATACACTATGTAAGAGACTGCACTGTAAATAACAGCAGAGGAAGCTATATAATAAAGGAGGGCATCATACATAGCTAGAGAGGTTGGTACGTAATAAAGGACGGTGTTATACATAACAAAAGAGGAAACTATGTAACTAAGGATGGTTTTATACATAATGAGTACATTATACACTAAGGGACTGTGCTAAAGATAAGTGAGTATACTATATACTAAGGGACTATGCTATACATAATAAGTGACTTTATACTAAGGGACTGTGTTAGACATAATAATTATCGATAATAACGTCTTCCTCCACCTCCCCCTGTTCCTAAATCCATTATAAATCCCCCTTCCTCCCATCGCAATCCCCCTTCCTCTCACCCCAATCCCCCACATCCCTCATTGTTCTCCTCTCCCCGCATCCCATTATTGCCCTCTTCCCCACCTCCTTAATTGCCCTCTTCACCACCTCCATCATTGCTTTCTCCCCACCACCCCATTATTGCCCATTCCACCACCTCCATCATTGCCTCCTCCCCACCACCCCATCATTGTCTTTTCCACTGCCACCATGATTGCCTTCTCCCCACCACCCTATCATTAAACATTCCAGGACCTCCATCATTTCCTTCTCCCCACCATCCCATTATTGCCCTTTCTACCACCCCCATAATTGCTTTCTCCCCCATCACCCCTATCATTGCCCTCTCCGTGAACCCAATCATTGCCTTCTGCCCCATCACCCCCATAATTGCCCACTCTGTCAACCCAATCATTGCCTTCTGCCCCATCATTGCCCCCTCCATCAACCCAATCATTGCCTTCTGCCTCATCACCCCCATCATTGCCCTCTCCTCCACCCAGGGCTGCCACTAGGAATTTCAGGGCCCCATGCTGTCAAAATTTTCGGGCCCCTTGAGACTCCGCTAAGGCTTCACCCCAGCTTTGCCTCCACACCTCGAACCTTCCACAGTCTCATTGCCCACTCTTGGAAAAACTCCACTTCTGCACCACGTCCTCACCAATCACACATTAGCAGTTCCCATCAAACACCAGATTACATACATAGCCTGCAGCTTTTGTTTTGGCAAAGTCAGGAGTGGAACAATCAGAGGAGAAGTATAATAGAAACACGTCACCACTTCCGCATTTATTGCCGCTCCTGGTTTTGGCTTACAAATACTAATGTATAATACTGACCACATACTGAACGTATGAACATGGCCTTAGGATAGGTGATTACTTGTTTTCACAGGAGAACAAATGTAAGTGCATCTTTTCTACTGTGTAATAATCACAGGACAGGGAGGGGTAAAACCTCCAAGTATTTCAACTATTGGAAATCAATAATCTTCCCCTTATTGATATCAGTGAGAACAAGTGACCTCAATACACAACACAGTCCCCTATATCAAGACAAATAATACCAAATAAAAGCAACAAATACCGCCACACCATGACCAGACCACAAATTGCCACCACATAGTGACCGAATAATATCACATACAGGGGACACATACCGCCACACCATGACTAAACCACATGTTACCACCATATGATGACTGAATATCACATACAGGAGACAAACACTGCCACACCATGACCAGATCACATTTAACCACCACAGAGTGACCGAATAATATCACATACCAAGGACAAATACTGCCACACTGTGACCAGACCATATTATCATCATATAGTGACCGAATAATACCACATACAAGGTAGAATTACCACCACACTATGACCATGACACGCCATTACTGATGTAGTGATACCAGAGATGTGTATTTTTTTTGTACTTCCTAATCAGTGAAAAGGAGGGTAACTTGAACTTTTTTTCATATTTTTCAAAGCATTTTTCTTTTACTTTTCTCTGTATTGTTAGTCCTGTTAGGGGGCTTGAACCTTTAATAATCCGATTACTTGTGCTATATTTAGCAGTGCCACAGTATTGCTGAATATTGTAAAAATCACAATCTCCTATGAAAGTCAGCTGCAGGCTGGTTTTCACAGGAATTTGTCATGACAGGGACAGGCTGTCAACAGGCCTCTGGCCATAATGGCAACCCATCAGCTCCCCACCATTATGTCACAAGAGTGCCAATGGATGCATTGATCAACACTCTCCCCTGCCGACATGCTGTAAATGCTGCTGTCACAGATCCACAGCGGTGTTTAACAGGTGAACAGTGTGGCTGTTAGTGACAGATGATGGCTGAATATCCCTGCCATCATTTGTAAGGAAATATGCAGGATCAGCTTGCGAGCCTGCATGAAGGCAGGAAGACAACATATGATGTATGCAGTATGTCATATTTCGTTAAGGGCTTATACAGTCTGGGGAGATTTTTCAAAACTACTAGTAGGCAAAAATGTTGTAGCTGCCTACATTATATCAATGCATCAGTGTATAACTATATATATGAAGTGCACTCAGTACATCTACTATATAAAGCTGAATGTGTGTGTGTGTGTGTATGTGTGTATGTCCGGGATTGGCATCTGCACCGTCGCAGCTACAGCCACAAAATTTTGCACAGTCACACGTCTGGACCCCGAGAGCGTCATAGGCTATATTGTGAGGCGAAATTTTAAACCCGCGCGTTCCAATTCACCAAACAATTTTGCCCCTATCTACATAATGGCGAAAAAAGTGAAAGGAAAAGTGTTGGAAGCGTCGCAGCTACAGCAACAAAATTTTGCACAGTCACACGTCTGGACCCTGAGAGCGTCATAGGCTACGTTGTGAGGTGAAATATTAACCCCGCGCTTTCCAATTCACCAAACAATTTTGCCCCTATCTACATAATAAAGTCAAAAAGTGAAAGGAAAAGTGTTGGAGGCGTTGCAGCTACAGAAACAAAATTTTGCACAGTCACACGTCTGGACCCTGAGAGCGTCATAGGTTATAATAATAATAATAATTTTATTTATATAGCGCCAACATATTCCGCAGCGCTTTACAAATTATAGAGGGGACTTGTACAGACAATAAACATTACAGCATAACAGAAATACAGTTCAAAACAGATACCAGGAGGAGTGAGGGCCCTGCTCGCAAGCTTACAAACTATGGGGAAAAGGGGAGACACGAGAGGTGGATGGTAACAATTGATTTAGTTATTCGGGCCAGCTATAGTGTAAGGCTCAGGTGTTCATGTAAAGCTGCATGAACCAGTTACCTGCCTAAGTATGTAGCAGTACAGACACAGAGGGCTAATACTGCATAAAGTGTATGAGAACATGATGCGAGGAACCTTTTTTTTTTTTTTTATTATAAATAGGCCACACAGGTTATCTTGTGAGGTGAAATTTTAACCCCGCGCGTTCCAATTCACCAAACAATTTTGCCCCTATCTACATAATAAAGTCAAAAAGTGAAAGGAAAAGTGTTGGAGGCGTTGCAGCTACAGAAACAAAATTTTGCACAGTCACACGTCTGGACCCTGAGAGCGTCATAGGTTATGTTGTGAGGTGAAATTTTAACCCCGCGCGTTCCAATTCACCAAACAATTTTGCCCCTATCTACATAATGGGGAAAAAGTGAAAGGAAAAGTGTTGGAGGCGTCGCAGCTACAGCCACAAAATTTTGCACAGTCACATGTCTGGACCCCGAGAGCATCATAGGCTATATTGTGAGGCGAAATTTTAACCCCGCGCGTTCCAATTCACCAAACAATTTTGCCCCTATCTACATAATGGGGAAAAAAGTGAAAGGAAAAGTGTTGGAAGCGTCGCAGCTACAGAAACAAAATTTTGCACAGTCACACGTCTGGACCCCGAGAGCGTCATAGGCTATGTTGTGAGGTGAAATATTAACCCCGCGCTTTCCAATTCACCAAACAATTTTGCCCCTATCTACATAATGGGGAAAAAAGTGAAAGGAAAAGTGTTGTAGGCGTCGCAGCTACAGAAACAAAGTTTTGCACAGTCACACGTCGGGACCCTGACAGCGTCATAGGCTTCGCTGTGAGGTGAAATTTTAACCCCGCGCGTTCCAATTCACCAAACAATTTTGCCCCTATCTACATAATGGGGAAAAAGTGAAAGGAAAAGTGTTGGAAGCGTCACAGCTACAGCAACAAAATTTTGCACAGTCACACGTCTGGACCCCGAGAGCGTCATAGGCTATGTTGTGAGGTGAAATTTTAACCCCGCGCTTTCCAATTCACCAAACAATTTTGCCCCTATCTACATAATGGGAAAAAATGAAAGGAAAAGTGTAGGAGGCAAATTGACAGCTGCCAGATGTGAACAAGGGGCACTTAAAGAATGAGAGCGATGGCGCCAAAGAGTATATACCGTACAGTTGCTAAGGTGGGGCCTCGACATGGGATACTCACCACACACGGGGATATGAACACACACAAAATGCGCCACACACTACCACGTGCTTGAACACATATTACACTCAGCACACATTTCACCACAAATACACCAACCTCGCCACATAAAAGTCAAAACACAAAAGTCGCCACTCAAAACTCGCCACGCGCAGAACTCGCCACATGCAAAAACTAGGCTCTTGCAAAACTCGCCACAAGTGCAAAATTCTCCTCATGAAAAACTCGCCAAACGCAAAACTTGCACACGTGGAAAAATTGATACATGCACAAAAGTTGCAACACATGCAAAAGTTGCCTCACACAAAACTTGCACATACTCAAAAGGCACCACACATAATACTCGCAACGCGCAAAACTCGCCATGCGCAAAACTTGCTGCACACAACTTGCTACACTAACCTGTCACATGCAACTCGACACACAAAAAGTTGCTACACGCATGTTGCTACGCAAAACTCATCTCACAAAAGTTGCTACATGCATGTCGCCACACGCAACTCAACACACACAACTTGACAAACGAAACTCGCCCTAAAACACACACAAGTCTGGTATTATCCTTCAAAAATAAAAATCTGATTAATAAGCAGACAAACTACAACAATTGCACCATATAGGAAATACGGCAGCTGTCAGTCACATGACCTGTCTATTATGTGTATGTGTGAGCTAATATATACTGCCAGGGGGAGGGCTTCCTGTTGGCTGGGGATTTATCAGGCTGCCAATTTAGCTTACAAATACTGGGGTAAAAATACTGAGCAAATAACGTGTGAACGAGGTCTAATACAGGAGGAGATGACACACAGGTATATACTATATACAGGGGAGATGACACACAGATATATACTATATACAGGAGAGATCACACACAGGTATATACTATATAGAGGAGGAGATGACATATAGGTACATATATATACAGGAGGAGATGACATACAGGTATATACTATATACAGGAGGAGATGACATACAGGTATATGCTATATATAGAAGATGACATGCAGGTATATACTATATGCAGGAGGAGATGACACTCAGATATATACTATATACAGGGGAGATGACACACAGGTATATACTATATACAGGAGGAGATGACATACTGGTATATGCTATATATAGAAGATGACATGCAGGTATATACTATATGCAGGAAGAGATGACACACAGATATATACTATATACAGGGGAGATGACACACAGGTATATACTATATACAGGAGGAGATGACATACAGGTATATACTATATATAGAAGGAGATGACATTCAGGTATATACTATATATAG
The DNA here is from genome assembly GCF_032444005.1 of Ranitomeya imitator. NCBI lineage: Eukaryota > Metazoa > Chordata > Amphibia > Anura > Dendrobatidae > Ranitomeya > Ranitomeya imitator. The sequence goes on along the minus strand of NC_091282.1, from coordinate 917,711,121 downwards.
GGGAGATGACACACAGCAGGTATATACTATATACAGGGGAGATGACATACAGGTATATACTATATACAGGAGATGACATACAGATGTATACTATATATAAGGGAGATGACAAACATGTATATGCTGAGGTGATGAGGTGAAAATGAGAGGTGTGAGGTGAAAATGAAAAGGTGTGAGTGCAAAATGAGAGGAGTGAGGAAAAATAGTGGAGTGATCAGAAAATGACAGATGTGAGGTTGAAATGACAAGTGTTAGGGGGGAATGAGAGGAGTGAGGGAGAAAATGAGAGGTGTGAGGGAGAAAATGAGAGATGTGAGGGGGAAAATGAAAGATGTGATTGGGAAAATGAAAGGCGTGATGGGAAAATAAGAAAAGTGAGGTGCTATAACTAACCACAGATATTTACTATGCCCAGGCAACGCCGGGCTCTTCAGCTAGTCTACTATATAAAGCTGAATGTGTGTGTGTGTGTATGTCCGGGATTGGCATCTGCACCGTCGCAGCTACAGCCACAAAATTTTGCACAGTCACACGTCTGGACCCCGAGAGCGTCATAGGCTATATTGTAAGGCGAAATTTTAACCCTGCGCGTTCCAATTCACCAAACAATTTTGCCCCTATCTACATATTGGGGAAAAAAGTGAAAGGAAAAGTGTTGGAGGCGTCGAAGCTACAGCCACAAAATTTTGCACAGTCACACGTCTGGACCCTGAGAGCGTCATAGGCTATGTTGTAAGGTGAAATTTTAACCCCGCGCATTCCAATTCACCAAACATGTTTGCCCCTATCTACATATTGGGGAAAAAAGTGAAAGGAAAAGTGTTGGAGGCGTCGCAGCTACAGCCACAAAATTTTGCACAGTCACACGTCTGGACCCCGAGAGCGTCATAGGCTATGTTGTGAGGTGAAATTTTAACCCCACGCTTTCCAATTCACCAAACAATTTTGCCCCTATCTACATAATGGGAAAAAATGAAAGGAAAAGTGTAGGAGGCAAATTGACAGCTGCCAGATGTGAACAAGGGGGACTTAAAGAATGAGAGCGATGGCGCCAAAGAGTATATACCGTACAGTTGCTAAGGTGGGGCCCCGACATGGGATACTCACCACACTTGGGGATATGAACACACACAAAATGCGCCACACACTACCATGTGCTTGAACACATATTACCCTCAGCACACATTTCATCACAAATACACCAACCTCGCCACATAAAAGTTGAAACACAAAAGTCGCCAATCAAAACTCGCCACTCGCAGAACTCGCCACATGCAACAACTAGGCTCTTGCAAAACTCGCCACAAGTGCAAAACTCACCTCATGGAAAACTCGCCACACGCAAAACTTGCACACGCGGAAAAATTGCCACATGCACATGCACAAAAGTTGCAACACATGCAAAAGTGGCCACACACAAAACTTGCACATACTCAAAAGGCACCACACATAAAACTCGCCACGCGCAAAACTCGCCATGCGCAAAACTTGCTGCACACAACTTGCTACACTAACCTGTCACATGCAACTTGACACACAAAAAGTTGCTACACGCATGTTGCCACACAAAACTCATCTCACAAAAGTCGCTACATGCATGTCGCCACACGCAACTCAACACACACAACTTGACAAACGAAACTCGCCCTAAAACACACACAAGTCTGGTATTATACTTCAAAAATAAAAATCTGATTAATAAGCAGACAAACTACAATAAATGTACCATATAGGAAATACGGCAGCTGTCAGTCACATGACCTGTCTATTATGTGTATGTGTGAGCTGATATATACTGCCAGGGGGAGGGCTTCCTATTGGCTGGGGATTTATCAGGCTGCCAATTTAGCTTACAAATACTGAGGTAAAAATACTGAGCAAATAAAGTGTGAACGAGGTCTAATACAGGAGGAGATGACACACAGGTATATACTATATACAGGAGGAGATGACACACAGATATATACTATACTAGCTGAAGAGCCCGGCGTTGCCTGGGCATAGTAAATATCTGTGGTTAGTTATAGCACCTCACTTCTCTTATTTTCCCATCACGCCTCTCATTTTCCCAATCACATCTTTCATTTTCCCCCTCACATCTCTCATTTTCTCCCTCACACCTCTCATTTTCTCCCTCACTCCTCTCATTCCCCCCTAAAACTTGTCATTTGAACCTCACATCTGTCATTTTCTGATCACTCCACTATTTTTCCTCACTTCTCTCATTTTGCACTCACACCTTTTCATTTTCACCTCACACCTCTCATTTTCACCTCATCACCTCAGTATATACATGTTTGGCATCTCCCTTATATATACAGTGGGGCAAAAAAGTATTTAGTCAGTCAGCAATAGTGCAAGTTCCACCACTTAAAAAGATGAGAGGCGTCTGTAATTTACATCATAGGTAGACCTCAACTATGGGAGACAAACTGAGAAAAAAAAATCCAGAAAATCACATTGTCTGTTTTTTTATAATTTTTTTTGCATATTATGGTGGAAAATAAGTATTTGGTCAGAAGCAAACAATTAAGATTTCTGGCTCTCACAGACCTGTAACTTCTTCTTTAAGAGTCTCCTCTTTCCTCCACTCATTACCTGTAGTAATGGCACCTGTTTAAACTTGTTATCAGTATAAAAAGACACCCTCAAACAGTCTGACTCCAAACTCCACTATGGTGAAGACCAAAGAGCTGTCAAAGGACACCAGAAACAAAATTGTAGCCCTGCACCAGGCTGGGAAGACTGAATCTGCAATAGCCAACCAGCTTGGAGTGAAGAAATCAACAGTGGGAGCAATAATTAGAAAATGGAAGACATACAAGACCACTGATAATCTCCCTCGATCTGGGGCTCCACGCAAAATCCCACCCCGTGGGGTCAGAATGATCACAAGAACGGTGAGCAAAAATCCCAGAACCACGCGGGGGACCTAGTGAATGAACTGCAGAGAGCTGGGACCAATGTAACAAGGCCTACCATAAGTAACACACTATGCCACCATGGACTCAGATCCTGCAGTGCCAGACGTGTCCCACTGCTTAAGCCAGTACATGTCCGGGCCCGTCTGAAGTTTGCTAGAGAGCATTTGGATGATCCAGAGGAGTTTTGGGAGAATGTCCTATGGTCTGATTAAACCAAACTGGAACTGTTTGGTAGAAACACAACTTGTCGTGTTTGGAGGAAAAAGAATACTGAGTTGCATCCATCAAACACCATACCTACTGTAAAGCATGGTGGTGGAAACATCATGCTTTGGGGCTGTTTCTCTGCAAAGGGGCCAGGACGACTGATCCAGGTACATGAAAGAATGAATGGGGCCATGTATCGTGAGATTTTGAGTGCAAACCTCCTTCTATCAGCAAGGGCATTGAAGATGAAACGTGGCTGGGTCTTTCAACATGAAAATGATCCAAAGCACACCGCCAGGGTAACAAAAGAGTGGCTTCGTAAGAAGCATTTCAAGGTCCTGGAGTGGCCTAGCCAGTCTCCAGATCTCAACCCTATAGAAAACCTTTGGAGGGAGTTGAAAGTCCGTGTTGCCTAGCGAAAAGCCAAAAACATCACTGCTCTAGAGGAGATCTGCATGGAGGAATGGGCCAACATACCAACAACAGTGTGTGGCAACCTTGTGAAGACTTACAGAAAACGTTTGACCTCTGTCATTGCCAACAAAGGATATATAACAAAATATTGAGATGATATTTTGTTTCTGACCAAATACTTATTTTCCACCAAAATATGCAAATAAAATGTTAAAAAAACAGACAATGTGATTTTCTGGATTTTTTTTTCTCAGTTTGTCTCCCATAGTTGAGGTCTACCTATGATGTAAATTACAGACGCCTCTCATCTTTTTAAGTGGTGGAACTTGCACTATTGCTGACTGACTAAATACTTTTTTGCCCCACTGTAGTATACATCTGTATGTCATCTCCTGTATATAGTATATACCTGTATGTCTTCTCCCCTGTATATAGTATATACCTGCTGTGTGTCATCTCCCCTATATATAGTATATACCTGAATGTCATCTCCTTCTATATATAGTATATACCTGTATGTCATCTCCTCCTGTATATAGTATATACCTGTGTGTCATCTCCCCTGTATATAGTATATATCTGAGTGTCATCTCCTCCTGCATATAGTATATACCTGCATGTCATCTTCTATATATAGCATATACCTGTATGTCATCTCCTCCTGTATATAGTATATACCTGTGTGTCATCTCCCCTGTATATAGTATATATCTGAGTGTCATCTCCTCCTGCATATAGTATATACCTGCATGTCATCTTCTATATATAGCATATACCTGTATGTCATCTCCTCCTGTATATAGTATATACCTGTATGTCATCTCCTCCTGTATATATATGTACCTATATGTCATCTCCTCCTCTATATAGTATATAACTGTGTGTCATCTCTCCTGTATATAGTATATACCTGTGTGTCATCTCCTCCTGTATTAGACCTCGTTCACACGTTATTTGCTCAGTATTTTTACCTCAGTATTTGTAAGCTAAATTGGCAGCCTGATAAATCCCCAGCCAACAGGAAGCCCTCCCCCTGACAGTATATATTAGCTCACACATACACATAATAGACAGGTCATGTGACTGACAGCTGCCGTATTTCCTATATGGTGCAATTGTTGTAGTTTGTCTGCTTATTAATCAGATTTTTATTTTTGAAGGATAATACCAGACTTGTGTGTGTTTTAGGGCGAGTTTCGTTTGTCAAGTTGTGTGTGTTGAGTTGCGTGTGGCAACATGCATGTAGCGACTTTTGTGAGATGAGTTTTGTGTAGCAACATGCGTGTAGCAACTTTTTGTGTGTCGAGTTACATGTGACAGGTTAGTGTAGCAAGTTGTGTGCAGCAAGTTTTGCGCTTGGCGAGTTTTGCGCGTTGCGAGTATTATGTGTGGTGCCTTTTGAGTATGTGCAAGTTTTGTGTGAGGCAACTTTTGCATGTGTTGCAACTTTTGTGCATGTGGCAATTTTTCCGCGTGTTCAAGTTTTGCGTGTGGCGAGTTTTTCATGAGGAGAATTTTGCACTTGTGGCGAGTTTTGCAAGAGCCTAGTTTTTGCATGTGGCGAGTTCTGCGCGTGGCGAGTTTTGAGTGGCGACTTTTGTGTTTTGACTTTTATGTGGCGAGGTTGGTGTATTTGTGGTGAAATGTGTGCTGAGGGTAATATGTGTTCAAGCATGTGGTAGTGTGTGGCGCATTTTGTGTGTGTTCATATCCCCGTGTGTGGTGAGTATCCCATGTCGAGGCCCCACCTTAGCAACTGTACGGTATATACTCTTTGGCGCCATCGCTCTCATTCTTTAAGTCCCCCTTGTTCACATCTGGCAGCTGTCAATTTGCCTCCTACACTTTTCCTTTCATTTTTTCCCATTATGTAGATAGGGGCAAAATTGTTTGGTGAATTGGAAAGCGTGGGGTTAAAATTTCACCTCACAACATAGCCTATGACGCTCTCGGGGTCCAGACGTGTGACTGTGCAAAATTTTGTGGCTGTAGCTGCGACGCCTCCAACACTTTTCCTTTCACTTTTTTCCCCAATATGTAGATAGGGGCAAAATTGTTTGGTGAATTGGAACGCGCGGGGTTAAAATTTCGCCTCACAATATAGCCTATGACGCTCTCGGGGTCCAGACGTGTGACTGTGCAAAATTTTGTGGCTGTAGCTGCGACGGTGCAGATGCCAATCCCGGACATACACACACACACACATTCAGCTTTATATAGTAGATACAGGAGAGATGACACACAGGTATATACTATATGGAGGAGGAGATGACATACAGGTACATATATATACAGGAGGAGATGACATACAGGTATATACTATATACAGGAGGAGATGACATACAGGTATATGCTATATATAGAAGGTGACATGCAGGTATATACTATATACAGGAGGAGATGACACACAGATATATACTATATACAGGGGAGATGACACACAGGTATATACTATATACAGGAGGAGATGACATACAGGTATATGCTATATATAGAAGATAACATGCAGGTATATACTATATACAGGAGGAGATGACACACAGATATATACTATATACAGGGGAGATGACACACAGGTATATACTATATACAGGAGGAGATGACATACAGGTATATACTATATATAGAAGGAGATGACATTCGGGTATATACTATATATAGGGGAGATGACACACAGTAGGTATATACTATATACAGGGGAGATGACATACAGGTATATACTATATTCAGGAGATGACATACAGATGTATACTATATATAAGGGAGATGACAAACATGTATATACTGAGGTGATGAGGTGAAAATGAGAGGTGTGAGGTGAAAATGAAAAGGTGTGAGTGCAAAATGAGAGGAGTGAGGAAAAATAGTGGAGTGATCAGAAAATGTCAGATGTGAGGTTGAAATGACAAGTTACATAGTTACATAGTTATTAAGGTTGAAGGAAGACTATAAGTAGAGCGTCATAGGCTATGTTGTGAGGTGAAATTTTAACCCCACGCTTTCCAATTCACCAAACAATTTTGCCCCTATCTACATAATGGGGAAAAAGTGAAAGGAAAAGTGTTGGAGGCGTCGCAGCTACAGCCACAAAATTTTGCACAGTCACACGTCTGGACCCCGAGAGCGTCATAGGCTATGTTGTGAGGTGAGATTTTAACCCCGCGCTATCCAATTCACCAAACAATTTTTCCCCTATCTACATAATAGGGAAAAGTGAAAGGAAAAGTGTTGGAGGCAAATTGGCAGCTGCCAGATGTGAACAAAAGCGATGGCGCCAAAGAGTATATACCATACAGTTGCTAAGATGGGGCCCCGACATAGGATACTCACCACACACGGGGATATGAACACACACACAAAATGGGCCACACACTACCACGTGCTTGAACATATATACCACCCTCAGCACACATTTCACCACACATACACCAACCTCGCCACATAAAAGTCGAAACACAAAAGTCGCTACTCAAAACTCGCTACGCGCAAAACTCGCCACATGCAAAAACTAGGCTCACGCAAAACTCGCCACAAGTGCAAAACTCACCTCATGGAAAACTCGCCACATGCAAAACTTGCACACGCGGAAAAATTGCCACATGCACAAAAGTTGCAACACATGCAAAAGTTGCCTCACACAAAACTTGCACATACTCAAAAGGCACCACACATAAAACTCGCCATGCGCAAAACTCGCCATGTGCAAAACTTGCTGCACACAACTTGCTACACCAACCTGTCACATGCAACTCGACACACAAAAAGTTGCTACACGCATGTTGCCACACAAAACTCATCTCACAAAAATCGCTACATGCATGTCGCCACACGCAACTCAACACACACAACTTGACAAACGAAACTCACCCTAAAACACACAAAAGTCTGGTATTATCCTTCAAAAATAAAAATCTGATTAATAAGCAGACAAACTACAAGAGCAACAAATGTACCATATAGGAAATACGGCAGCTGTCAGTCACATGACCTGTCTATTATGTGTATGTGTGAGCTAATATATACTGCCAGTGGAGGGCTTCCTGTTGGCTGGGGATTTATCAGGCTGCCAATTTAGCTTACAAATACTGAGGTAAAAATACTGAGCAAATAACGTGTGAACGAGGTCTAATACAGGAGGAGATGACACACAGGTATATACTATATACAGGAGGAGATGACACACAGATATATACTATATACAGGAGAGATGACACACAGGTATATACTATATAGAGGAGGAGATGACATACAGGTACATACTATATACAGGAGGAGATGACATACAGGTATAAACTATATACAGGAGGAGATGACACACAGGTATATACTATATACAGGAGCAGATGACCTACAAGTATGTACTATATACAGGAGGAGATGACATACAGGTATAAGCTATATATAGAAGAATACATACAGGTATATACTATATACAGGAGGAGATGACACAGATATATACCATATACAGGAGGAGATGACATACAGGTATATACTATATATAGAAGGAGATGACAAACAGGTATATACTATATATAGAAGATGACATACAGGTATATACTATATACAGGGGAGATGACACACAGCAGGTATATACTATATACAGGGGAGATGACATACAGGTATATACTATATACAGGAGATGACATACAGGTGTATACTATATATAAGGGAGATGCAAACATGTATATACTGAGGTGAAAATGAGGGGTGTGCGGTGAAAATGAAAAGTTATGAGTGCAAAATGAGAGGAGCGAGGGAAAATAGTGGAGTGATCGGAAAATGACAGATGTGAGGTCGAAATGACAAGTGTTAGGGGGGAATGAGAGGAGTGAGGGAGAAAATGAGAGATGTGAGGGGGGAAATGAAAGATGTGATTGGGAAAATAAGAGGTGTGATGGGAAAATAAGAGAAGTGAGGTGCTATAACTAACCACAGATATTTACTATGACTAGGCAACGCCGGGCTCTTCAGCTAGTACCTATATAAAATGCATACATATACTGTAGAATATGCCCATGTATAATAAACACCTGTGTCTACTGCATATGTGACATACTATACATTAATGTATAAGGGTATGGTTCCACGGTCAGGAATCGGCAGTGCTTTGGATGCAGCACATGTCCGCTCGGTCCAAAGCGCTGCCGGCTTTTGTACGAGTGATGCTTCCACATGTGTTCATTGAACACATGCGGAATCACTGCATCCTATACATTGGACTGTGATATTTATCTTGCAGAGACTGAGCATCTCCGCAAGATAAATAGACATGCTACGGTCTAGAAAGATGCACCGCATGTCCGTCTCCGCAGGGAAGCTGTGGGTGCTGCTGCATACATAGTGGACATTGGATTCCTTAAAATCTCATGCACTATGCTGTAACATCCGGCTGCTGCGGATTGGATGCCGCGGATGTACACAGCGTCCAATCCGCAGAGTTTACTGACAGTGGAAACATACCCTTGTATGTGTCTATGTATTGTACCGGTGTGTTTAATGCAACAGATACAGTATATGTGGAAAAGTCTTCACTGGGGGATGGGCTCAGGGGTCAGTCCCAGCCTGGATCTGATGCTGCAGTGATGACTGGAGTGTGGGTCCCATCAAAGAATAGACCCAGTGATTTAGTGACTGTGTACCCAAGTTCTGAGCTCTCTGGTCCCTGCTGTGTGTGGATGAAAATCCTGCACTGACCAGAGAACACAAAGCTCCGGGGGTCACAGTCAGTAAATCACTGCTTCTTGTCTCTGACTGCAGCCCCTGCCTCCTCTCTTTACTCTGCTAAACAACCCATCACATTCAGACCATTCTTTACCTCCTGCTCAGGGGGTGATTGAGGTCCTGCACACAGCTGCAACTTCCTTCCAGGCATGAGTGTGCAGACGCCGTTCTGCCGTTCTGCACAGGCTGGAAGTGTGTGCAGAGAGAAGGGTGATCTAACAACAAGCACCAGACAGGACGAGCCGGGAGGAGGAGCAGCCGTGAAGAAAGACAGGAGATGTCTCACCTCTGCGCACGGATCCTATCCTGAAGCTGCAAGCCGGCAGCTTCCTGTCTCGCACAACCGCAGCGCGGAATGATGATGTCATTCAGCCGCTGCTGTCTGTGTGAGAAAGGAAGCAGGATAGATTCATTCCCTGCAGATCCGTTGCCATTTTCTCTTGCAGGCAGCGGAGCTACAGGGATTGCTCCCTGCCTGCCGCACATGAGGGCAATCTGGCCAGGGGGCCCCCGGAGCCTTGGGGCCGGATAAACTGGCCAGATTGCCCTCTATATTAGCCGCCCTGCAGGGGCCCCCCAGAGCCTCCGAGCCCCAGTGCAGCCGCACCGGTTGAACCGGCGGTATGTCCGCCCATGATCTTGCCGTGTAAACAGGCTGCCGATCACCAAATCAAAAGTTCTCATTCCTCAGGTGAAATGATCTTTTGTGCACAGTAAAAGATCACCATTTTCAGTGTTGCGTAGTCAGGCTCGGACTGGCTCACCGGAGAACCGGAGGATTCTCTGGTGGGCCCAGGCACTGACACCTGCTGGCATACTTGCCAGCAGCTACCTGGGGCCCCCACAGTTTCAAGGGCCCCACTGCTCCAGGGGCTCCCAGCCAGTGACTATGGGGCCCCTGAATCAAGGGGCCCCGCCCTGTGCCAGCCTAGAAGCAGCTGGAGACAGGATCCTGTCCCCGCTGCTAAAGCAAAATGAATATTCACGCTTCCCCATGCCCCTGTGGGCATGGAGAAGCGTGAATACCATTTCTCCTTAATAGTGGGCAACGTTAGCCGCAGGCTGCAGCTAACACTGCCCACATTTAAAGCCCCACCACCGCACCACACACACGTACGCACATACACAAAGTACCACACCAGATACACACACGCAGGCACACAGTGCAGCACATCCCGGCGTCCTGTTTTCTGCCTGAGACATGCCAGCTGGATGAATTCATCATCCAGCGTGCTGTCTGAGACAGAAAGCTGCCGGCGAGGAAAAGGCTGGGGGATGTGCTGCTGCGGGGAGGTGAGATGAGATGAGGTGTGTGTGTGTACAATGATATTGGGTGGGGGGAGGCAATGATGCAGGTGATGGGCAATGATGGTGGGGAGGCAATGATGGAGGTAATGGGCAATGATGGTGGTGGGGGAGGCAATGATGGAGATGATGGGCAATGATGGTGAGGGGAGGCAATGATGGAAGTGATGGGCAATGATGGTCGGGGAGGCAATGATGATGGTGGTGGGGGGAGGCAATGATGGAGGTGATGGGCAATGATGGTGGGGGAGGCAATGATGGAGGTGATAGGCAATGATGGTGGGGGAGGCAATGATGGAGGTGATTAGGCAATGATGGTGGGGGAGGCAATGATGGAGGTGATGGGCAATGATGGTGGGGGAGGCAATGATGATGGTGGTGGGGGTAGGCAATGATGGAGGTGATGGGCAATGATGGTGGGGGAGGCAATGATGGAGGTGATAGGCAATGATGGTGGGGGAGGCAATGATGGAGGTGATTAGGCAATGATGGTGGGGGAGGCAATGATGGAGGTGATGGGCAATGATGATGGGGGGAGGCAATGATGGAGGTGATAGGCAATGATGGTGGGGGCAGGCAATGATGGAGGTGATTAGGCAATGATGGTGGGGGAGGCAAAGATAGAGGAGATGAAATCAGCAATGATGCTGGTGGGGGAGGCAATGATGGAGGTGATGATGGAGGTTATGAAATGGACAATGATGGTGGTGGGAGAGGAGGCAATGATGGAGGTGGTGGAATGGGCAGTGATGGGGGTGGTGGGGTAGAATGATGGGGTGGTGGGGGAGAAGGCAATGATGGACATGGTGTTGAGGACAATGATGGGGGTGCAGAGGGGCTGCATTATACTTTGTGAGGGGGCTACATTATATTCTGTGGGGGGACTACATTATATTTTGGGGGCTACATCATTCTATATGGGGGGCTACAGTATACTCTATGGGGGGCTGCATTATATTCTGTGGTGGGGTTGCATTATTCTCTCAGGGGACTACATTATATTCTGGGGCTACATATTACTATATAAGGGGGCTACAGTATACTCTACAGGGGGCTGCATTATTCTATCAGGGGACTACCTTATATTCTGGGGGGCTACATCATACTATATGAGGGGGGCAGCATTATGCCCTATGAGGGGGCTACAGTATATTCTATGGTGGGGCTGCATTATATTTTGTGTTTGGCTCCATTATACTATATGAGGGGGGCTGCATTATACCCTATGAGGGTGCTACATTATAGTCTATGGTGGGGACTGTGTTATAACTGAGGGGGCAGCATTATATTTTGTGGGGTGCTGCATTATATTCTATGAGAGGGGGCTGCATTATATTTTATGAGGGGGCTACATTATTTTATGAGGGGGCGACATTATACTCTATGAGGGGGCTACCCCTCTATGATTCTACCTCAACCCCTGCTACATAATTAAGATCTGTACTACCTTATATTATACCCTAATAGTAGCGTGCTTTACCACACAATCGGTGGTCCTGTATTTATTTCTATGTAGCTACATAGTGGGCCCCAAAAGTGATTTTCTCTGGTGGGCCCAAGGTGCTCCAGTGCGACGCTGTGCGTAGTCCTGTGTAGCCTATGTGCAATAAGCAATCTAGTATGTGGTATCTAGTTAAACCACCGGCGATCGGTAAATGTTTACTCATCCGCGGTCATTCCCTGTAAACAGATCTTAACTCACCTTAAATCACCTTAGATCTAACATAGCTTCAATTACAGTAAAGTAAAGCAACCTATTTAATAGGTCTGTTCACATGGACTGACCGGCAGCACTGAATGACCGCTGATCGGTAAAGCTTTTCCAATCGTTGGTCGTTTATTAGCCTGTTTACACAGGTAGACCGTGGTAAATGATGTGCACTGAAATAAGTTTCCATATTTCTCATAAGTGGACGATACATTGACGAGAACAGTGATCTTATGCAAAAGATCACTTCACCCAATGAATGCCTTTTCTTCAAGGGAGCAGGAGCCTATTCAAACTGAAAAGTTATAGCGAATTATTAAAAACTCTCATTCACTATAATCTTTCAGTGTAAATGCAGATTAATTCACGCTAAATGTAAAATAGCTGCAGTCACAGTGAACAATAATACAAGAAACTTACTTCACTGTCAAAGCAGGCTTGGCGATCTTCTGCTTCGCAGCATTTCACTCTTATTTCATTGAATTTTCCATTAATCTGATGTAGTTTCTCTCGTGGGGTATCAGGCTTATCTTTCAGGACACGAATCAACAATCTGCAATTTATTTAGAAAAGGATCGAACAATAAAGGCAACAAGAACAAACTAAAATAATATCTGTACATTACATAATTAGCATCGCCCAAGCCTAAAAAAACGCTAGGATATTTGGCACCCCGACTCATCTACAATTCAAGATCTTTTTCTATTATAATAGAATTTATGAAATGTAGCATCACTCAAGAATTGGATGTTACTTATCTAGTTAGGGTTTTATCAAAGGGTAAATGGGAACATAAGCAATAATAACATTGGCTCCAGATCTAATTAACGAACTTACCCAAGCCTCTTGTGTTTCTGCTCCTCTTCTGTCCCATGACAGATATCAGCACGACCTTTGTAGTGAGTTACATCAATCTCTGGTGCTTTGTAAGATGGGTCAAGACCAAGGTTTTGAAAGCATGGTCTTCTGCCCAAATAAGAGTCAATGCAACAATGATGAACTTGATCGTTTATGAATGTTTTTGAATCTATTTCACATATTTCTCCTAGTAATATATCAAGCTGGAAATGCAAAAATAAGTATATTTTAATTGATGAAAAACTGTTGTCAGTATAGATTATAGCCAAAAATCTAATAAATTGTGCCTTCTGTATTCAGTATCAATTGTTATTAGCAATGCCAACTTGTAATTAGCCTTAGGGTGCCTTCAAACACAGTGCTTCTGATAATTTTTTGGGCATTTTTTGCCCTCTTATTAACAGGGTTTTCTACTATCTAAATGTCTCTAATTTATAAGGTGGATTATGTGCACTGTATTCAAAAGGGCCGTAACTCTGTCGTTAAATTGCTTGAATGTTACTCAAATTTTTGCACAAGTCAAAGTTACTTAAAAATGTTTGATTTCTGCCATTTTTTTGCCTGTTCCAACAATTTTTTGAAAAGTGGGCAGAAACTGGGGGCATGGTCAAGCGCGACCAACAAACTCATCATAATTTAAACAACAAAAGTGGCATAAATTACATAAGAAATGTATGTCGGGCCCTGGCTGGCATAGGTTTCCAAAGGTAGTGCAGGGCAGTTGCCAGATGCGCCAAAGTCAATAAAGGGAGCACACCTGGTATGAATGCGATGCATTTTACTCCAATATTTCCTCACTGATTCTGGCATACAAAACACCAGCCTTAAAGAATTGGGGCCAAAGCATTTTGAGAAATTTTTGGGTTGTGCATGAGACAAGAATTTATATAATTTGCAAAAAGAGGAAAAAAAGAACCACTGTAGGATATGCACACCACCAATGTTATGTTAAAAGGGTAGAACTTTATTAATAATTGAAGGTTAAGGCATAATTAAAACCATGTGGGTCCCCCCATGCAATTAACATACCACATTGGTACCACGTGACTTCCGGTTCCTGCCATGACACACCGACGCTCACTGGCACACACTGACCACTAATGATTTAAGGTATTTAAAACGTGCATTAACTGCTAGTGCTACTTCCCTTGATGAAGCCGTTCTGTTGATGGCGATACGCGTGGAGTACTGGTCTCCTACTCCCCCCTTGCTCCTCTTCTCCCTTGATCCCCATCTCAGACGGGTTCCAGGTGGCCACGCATGTTTTTCTCATGCAGGGCCCATGTTGCAGGTTCAGTGAGGTGCGATTTCGGCACCTTTATCTAGCTACTAGCTGAAGAGCCTGGCGTTGCCTGGGTATAGTAAATATCTGTGGTTAGTTATAGCACCTCACTTCTCTTATTTTCCCATCACGCCTCTCATTTTCCCCCTCACATCTCTCATTTTCTCCCTTACACCTCTCATTTTCCCCCTCACTCCTCTTATTTTCCCCCTCACTCCTCTCATTCCCCCCTAACACTTGTCATTTTGACCTCACATCTGTCATTTTCCGATCACTCCACTATTTTCCCTCACTCCTCTCATTTTGCACTTACACCTTTTCATTTTTACCTCACACCCCTCATTTTCACCTCACACCTCTCATTTTCCCCTCAGTATATACATGCTTGTCATCTCCCTTATATATAGTATACACCTGTATGTCATCTCCTGTATATAGTATATACCTGTATGTCATATCCCCTGTAAATAGTATATACCTGCTGTGTCATCTCCTGTATATTGTATATACCTATGTGTCATCTCCTCCTGTATATAGTATATACCTGTATGTCATCTCTTCTGTATATAGTATACACCTTTATGTCATCTCCCCTGTATATAGTATATACCTGTTTGTCATCTCCTCCTGTATATAGTATATACTTGTGCATCATCTCCCCTGTATATAGTATATACCTGTGTGTCATCTCCCCTGTATATAGTATATACCTGTGTCATCTCCCCTGTATATAGTATGTACCTGTATGTCATCTCCCCTGTATATAGTATATACCTGTGTGTCATCTCCTCCTGTATTAGACCTCGTTCACACATTATTTGCTCAGTATTTTTAGCTCAGTATTTGTAAGCTAAATTGGCAGCCTGATAAATCCCCAGCCAACAGGAAGCCCTCCCCCCTGGCAGTATATATTAGCTCACACATAATAGACAGGTCATGTGACTGACAGCTGTTGGATTTCCTATATGGTACAGTTGTTGCTCTTGTAGTTTGTCTGCTTATTAATCAGATTTTTATTTTTGAAGGATAATACCAGACTTGTGTGTGTTTTAGGGTGAGTTTCATGTGTCAAGTTGTGTGTATTGAGTTGCGTGTGGCGACATGCATGTGGCAACTTTTGTGAGATGAGTTTTGTGTGGCGACATGCATGTAGCAACTTTTTGTGTGTCGAGTTGCATGTGACAGGTTAGTGTAGCAAGTTGTGTGCAGCAAGTTTTGTGCATGGCGAGTTTTGCGCGTGACGAGTTTTATGTGTGGTGCCTTTTGCGTATGTGCAAGTTCTGTTTGAGGCAACTTTTGCATGTGTTGCAACTTTTGTGCATGTGGCAATTTTTCCGCGTGTGCAAGTTTTGCATGTGGTGATTTTCCATGAGGTGAGTTTTGCATGTGTGGCGAGTTTTGCGTGAGCCTAGTTTTGCATGTGGCGAGTTTTGCGCGTGGCAAATTTTGAGAGGCGACTTTTGTGTTTCGACTTTTATGTGGCGAGGTTGGTGTATGTGTGGTGAAATGTGTGCTGAGGGTGGTATATGCGTTCAAGCACGTAGTAGTGTGTGGTGCATTTTGTGTGTGTGTTCATATCCCCATGTGTGGTGAGTATCCCATGTCGGGGCCCCACCTTAGCAACTGTACGGTATATACTCTTTGGCGCCATCACTCTCATTCTTTAAGTCCCCCTTGTTCACATCTGGCAGCTGTCAATTTGCCTCCAACACTTTTCCTTTCACTTTTTCCCATTATGTAGATAGGGGCAAAATTGTTTGGTGAATTGGAACACGCGGGGTTAAAATTTCGACTCACAACATAGTCTATGAGGCTCTCGGGGTCCAGACGTGTGACTGTGCAAAATTTTGTGTCTGTAGCTGCGACGGTGCAGATGCCAATCCCAGACATACACACATACACACATACATACATACATACATACACACAATCAGCTTTATATATTAGATTTAGCTTACACCCTAGGGCTAGTCTGTTGCCCAGCAGTATAGGTATTGCTGTGATAGGTGATTGCTTGGTGTTATTTATTTAATTGAGTGTGTTGCCTGGTCTACTCTATAACATTGTGATACATATATTTAAAGGGATAAGTATTGTGTCTACCACATCCTAGGATTTTGATCATTATTTTCTATTTGATCATGCTGCTGTATTTATTGTCATGTTTGATGCATTAGGGGCATGTATTTTTTAGGGCCCATGAATTGTTACCAATGTGGTATGTTAATTGCATGGGGGGACCCACATGGTTTTAATTATGTTTTAACCTTCAATTGTTAATAACGTTTTTCCCTTTTAACATAACAGTGGTGTTGTGCATATCCTACAGTGGTTCTTTTTTTTCTCTTTTTGCATGTTACAGTTTCTCCACCGATATTGCACCCCGTTGTTTATAATATTTATAATTATTGAGTAGTGCGCCTTGTGCTTGGTTTTTTTCTTGGAAGAATTTATATAATTGGCTTTAGGAAGGACTCTTATGGTCCCTTTAGAAGTGCCAACTGCAGTCATTAAATAATTGCCAATCGACTATATATTAGCTCTCAACATAGGCCAACAAACATTCTATATGCACAGAAAGATCATTAAAGCTATCATTCTGTCCCCATGAAGCTACTTGTTATTGGCAGGGTGAATGTGATGCCAATACATATTTTAAGCCTGTTTAATAATCATTGCACACGATGAACAAACATTTTCTAGTTAATCTGGAGTTTGGTGGAATATTTGGATGCTCTTATGAACGCTTATTCCCTGATTATTGTTTAGTCAAAATGGGCCATTTCTTCTATATACAGTGGGGCAAAAAAGTATTTAGTCAGTCAGCAATAGTGCAAGTTCCACCACTTAAAAAGATGAGAGGCGTCTGTAATTTACATCATAGGTAGACCTCAACTATGGGAGACAAACTGAGAAAAAAAAATCCAGAAAATCACATTGTCTGTTTTTTTAACAATTTATTTGCATATTATGGTGGAAAATAAGTATTTGGTCAGAAACAAACAATCAAGATTTCTGGCTCTCACAGACCTGTAACTTCTTTAAGAGTCTCCTCTTTCCTCCACTCATTACCTGTAGTAATGGCACCTGTTTAAACTTGTTATCAGTATAAAAAGACACCTGTGCACACCCTCAAACTGTCTGACTCTAAACTCCACTATGGTGAAGACCAAAGAGCTGTCAAAGGACACCAGAAACAAAATTGTAGCCCTGCACCAGGCTGGGAAGACTGAATCTGCAATAGCCAACCAGCTTGGAGTGAAGAAATCAACAGTGGGAGCAATAATTAGAAAATGGAAGACATACAAGACCACTGATAATCTCCCTCGATCTGGGGCTCCACACAAAATCCCACCCCGTGGGGTCAGAATGATCACAAGAACGGTGAGCAAAAATCCCAGAACCACGCGGGGGGACCTAGTGAATGAACTGCAGAGAGCTGGGACCAATGTAACAAGGCCTAGCATAAGTAACACACTACGCCACCATGGACTCAGATCCTGCAGTGCCAGACGTGTCCCACTGCTTAAGCCACTACATGTCCGGGCCCGTCTGAAGTTTGCTAGAGAGCATTTGGATGATCCAGAGGAGTTTTGGGAGAATATCCTATGGTCTGATGAAACCAAACTGGAACTGTTTGGTAGAAACACAACTTGTCGTGTTTGGAGGAAAAAGAATACTGAGTTGCATCCATCAAACACCATACCTACTGTAAAGCATGGTGGTGGAAACATCATGCTTTGGGGCTGTTTCTCTGCAAAGCGGCCAGGACGACTGATCCGGGTACATGAAAGAATGAATGGGGTCATGTATCGTGAGATTTTGAGTGCAAACCTCCTTCCATCAGCAAGGGCATTGAAGATGAAACGTGGCTGGGTCTTTCAACATCACAATGATCCAAAGCACACCGCCAGGGCAACGAAGGAGTGGCTTCGTAAGAAGCATTTCAAGGTCCTGGAGTGGCCTAGCCAGTCTCCAGATCTCAACCCTATAGAAAACCTTTGGAGGGAGTTGAAAGTCCGTGTTGCCAAGCGAAAAGCCAAAAACATCACTGCTCTAGAGGAGATCTGCATGGAGGAATGGGCCAACATACCAACAACAGTGTGTGGCAACCTTGTGAAGACTTACAGAAAACGTTTGACCTCTGTCATTGCCAACAAAGGATATATTACAAAGTATTGAGATTAAATTTTGTTTCTGACCAAATACTTATTTTCCACCATAATATGCAAATAAAATGATAAAAAAACAGACAATGTGATTTTCTGGATTTTTTTTTCTCAGTTTGTCTCCCATAGTTGAGGTCTACCTATGATGTAAATTACAGATGCCTCTCATCTTTTTAAGTGGTGGAACTTGCACTATTGCTGACTGACTAAATACTTTTTTGCCCCACTGTAGCCAGCAGAGTTCTGCATATGAAGGCTGCACTTAGCTGTATGGCATCCAAAAGTGGCTGTTGGGCACTGTCGGTATGAACTGATTAACTGCTAGAAGCATAATTTTGGAGTCTGAATGAACCTGACATATTTTTCTGTAAGATTTGTATGTTGGTAGACACGTATGGAGCTCTTTGGCAGCCAATATACATATCCAAGTTTCAATTAAAGATTTATTTCTTTATTTGAGAATCAATTTTCAGGATCATGTTATCCTACACTGAATACATCTACCCAGTGTGCACGAATGTTAAGGGGACATTCTGGATTATTTCTATAAGATTGTGAAAATTTTGTGCAATGATTTTCATGGACCCTTCACAGTATCTACGCCAATTCAAGTGGTAAGGTTTAAAAGCTTTTTTTGGATTATTATTTTCTAATGTGACCTGATCCATGAAATTAAAGGAATCAGTACCTAGGACCGCACCTAGGACAGAACACATGAAAGCAACATACCTTGTCATCTAAACAAGACAGTCTTTGGTTCTCAGGAAGTTTACAACACTTGCCAGCAATTTTCGTCATTTTACCAATGGTTCCATGAAAAATTTCATCTGACATCTGTGGCATTTGTGGTACGAGTATTCCTAGCACTCTGACAAGCAAAAAAATATATCCTACATTAGGAAGCCTTCTTATCAAATTAATTAAAGCTAGGATTCATGTTTTTAGACAGTCTTTGTACAATCATAAAGCAATCACTTGCAATCACTTTGACTCTAAGGAGAATTCAATAAACTCAGTTTAATGCTCCATGCAATAGACTCTTGGGCTTTAATCACAGTAATTAAAGGGAACCTGTCACCCCGTTTTTTGAGATTGAGCTATAAATACTGTTAAATAGGGCCTGCACTGTGTGTTACTATAGTGTATGTAGTGTACCCTGATTCCCCATGTATGCTGAGAAATACATTACCAAAGTCGCCGTTTTCGCCTGTCAATCAGGCTGGTCTGGTCAGGTGGGCGTGTTCACAGCGCTCTTTTCTTCCCCAGCTTTCCGTTGGTGGCGTAGTGGTGTGCGCATGTCCAGAGTTCCGACTTCCCTGCGCCCACGTGAAGACACAGCGCGCGATCTGCGCTGTAATCCCTTGCATCGGTGGGGGCGGCCATCTTCCTGGGGCCGCGCGTGCGCAGATGGAGTGCTCTGCTGCACGGGGCTTCAGGAAAATGGCCGCGGGATGCCGCGCGTGCGCATTAGAGATCGCGGCGGCCATTTTCCCAAAGCCGAGTTTGCATCTCGGCTTTGGGAAAATGGCCGCCGCGATCTCTTGTGCGCACGCGCGGCATCCCGCGGCCATTTTCCTGAAGCCCCGTGCAGCAGAGCACTCCATCTGCGCACGCGCGGCCCCAGGAAGATGGCCGCCCCCACCGATGCAAGGGATTACAGCGCAGATCGCGCGCTGTGTCTTCACGTGGGCGCAGGGAAGTCGGAACTCTGGACATGCGCACACCACTACGCCACCAACGGAAAGCTGGGGAAGAAAAGAGCGCTGTGAACACGCCCACCTGACCAGACCAGCCTGATTGACAGGCGAAAAAGGCGACTTTGGTAATGTATTTCTCAGCATACATGGGGAATCAGGGTACACTACATACACTATAGTAACGCACAGCGCAGGCCCTATTTAACAGTATTTATAGCTCAATCTCAAAAAACGGGGTGACAGGTTCCCTTTAAACATTCATCATATAGAATTATTCATATATTCCACAGAATACAAGTGCATCTCTAAATATCCAACAGGTCAAAATAATACCTATAATCACTATGTATTCTATTAACAAAACAATTTTTTGTATCTTTTTTGTCTGACCCCAAACAATAGTTAAGTTAGTCACAGAATTACTGATGAAAACTCACTCAGCATGATAAACATGAGGATCAACATTTGCATTATCCTCACAAGATTGCTTTGCTAGAGCTTGGATTTCTTTGATTCTGGCTTCAAATAGTTGAGGCTGCGAAGAAACCAAAAGTAGATTATTTCTATAACCTGTTTTTTACTTTGACAGGTGATTGTCTAGGTAAAAGACATCTTACCGTAGCCAAGTTGTAACAATCCGCAGGATGGTCCTCTGCACAGCACTTCTTGAGCAGGGCTTCATAGTCTTTAGCAACTCCTATACAGAATAGGTCGGATAATTCTGGATGCCTTCTTGAAAATTCAAAAAGGAACCTACAAGAGAGCATAAATATGAAAACAATGTTAGATGCTGTAAACTACATTATCATGAGAATTCTGGACATATATGTCACAGTAAAATTTTCTTCAAGTAGATTTAAAATAAAAAAAATTATTGGAATATATTTATAAATATGACAACTGAATACAGAGAGATCTATTTCAGTGTTTATTTCTGTTAACGTTGATAATTATGGCCTGCAGCCAATGAAAACACAAAAGTTATTATCTCAGTAAATTAGAATACTTTATAACACCAGCTTGAAAAATGATTTTAAAATCTGAAATGTTGGCCTACTGAAATGTACGAGGTTCAGTAAAAGCACTCAATACTTGGTCGGGGCTCGTTTTGCATAAATTACTGCATCAATGCGGCGTTGCATGGAGGTAATCAGCCTGTGGCGCTACTGAGGTGTTATGGAAGCCCAGGTTGCTTTGATAGCAGCCTTCAGCTCGTCATCCTTGTTGGGTCTGGTGTCTCTCATCTTCCTTTTGACAATACCCCATAGATTATCTATGGGGTTAAGGTCATGCAATTTTGCTGGCCAGTCAAGCACAGTGATACTGCTGCTTTTAAACCAGGTATTGGTACTTTTGGCCATGTGGACAGGTGTCAAGTCTTGGTGGAGAATGAAATTTCCATCTCCAAAAAGCTTGTCGGCAGAGGGAAGCATGAAGCGTTCTAAAATTTCCTGGTAGACAGCTGCGCTGACTTTGGTCTTGATAAAACACAGTGAACCTACACAAGCAGATGACATGGCTCCCCAAACCACCACTGATTGTGGAAACTTCACACTAGACCTCAAGCAGCTTGGATTGTGTGCCTCTCCACTCTTCCTCCAGACTCTGGGACCTTGATTTCCAAATGAAATGCAAAATTTACTTTAATCTGAAAACACCTTGGACCACTGAGCAACAGTCCAGTTCTTTTTTCACCTTTGCAATAGACGCTTCTGGCGTTGTCTATTGGTCATGATTGGCTTGAAACAAGAAATGTGACACTTGTAGCCCATGACCTGGATACGTCTGTGTGTGGTGGCTCTTGACGCAATGACTCCAGCAGCAGTCCACTCCTTGTAAATCTCACCCAAATTTTTGAATGGACTTTTGGGTTTTCATTGACTGTAAGCCATAATCATCAATATTATCAGAAATAAACACTTGAAATAGATCACTCAAGATGAAGGCATTGAAGCTATGGACTGGCCTGAATCCGATTGAACACATCTGGGACATCATGTCTAGCACCATCCACCAACATCACGTTGCACCACAGACTGTCCTAGAGTTGGCGGATGCTTTAGTCCAGGTCTGGGAGGATATCCCTCAGGAGTCCATCCACTGCCTCATCAGGAGCATGCCCGCACATTGTAGGGAGGTCATACAGGCACATGGAGGCCACACACACTACTGAGCATCATTTCCTTGTCTTGAGGCATTTCCATTGAAGATGGATCAGCCTGTAATTGGATTTTCCACTTTTATTTTGAGTGGGATTCCAAATCCAGACCTCCATTGGTTAATAAATTTGATTTCCATTAATGATTTTTGTGTGATTTTGTTGTCAGCACATTCAACTTTGTACAGAACAAAGTATTCAATGAGAATAGCTCATTCATTCAGATCTAGGATGTGTTATTTGAGTATTCCCTTTATTTTTTTGAGCAGTGTATATACGATATATATATATATATATATATATATATACAGTGGGGCAAAAAAGTATTTAGTCAGTCAGCAATAGTGCAAGTTCCACCACTTAAAAAGATGAGAGGCGTCTGTAATTTACATCATAGGTAGACCTCAACTATGGGAGACAAACTGAGAAAAAAAAATCCAGAAAATCACATTGTCTGTTTTTTTATCATTTTATTTGCATATTATGGTGGAAAATAAGTATTTGGTCAGAAACAAAATTTAATCTCAATACTTTGTAATATATCCTTTGTTGGCAATGACAGAGGTCAAACGTTTTCTGTAAGTCTTCACAAAGTTGCCACACACTGTTGTTGGTATGTTGGCCCATTCCTCCATGCAGATCTCCTCTAGAGCAGTGATGTTTTTGGCTTTTCGCTTGGCAACACGGACTTTCAACTCCCTCCAAAGGTTTTCTATAGGGTTGAGATCTGGAGACTGGCTAGGCCACTCCAGGACCTTGAAATGCTTCTTACGAAGCCACTCCTTCGTGGCCCTGGCGGTGTGCTTTGGATCATTGTCATGTTGAAAGACCCAGCCACGTTTCATCTTCAATGCCCTTGCTGATGGAAGGAGGATTGCACTCAAAATCTCACGATACATGGCCCCATTCATTCTTTCATGTATCATTTGCAGAGAAACAGCCCCAAAGCATGATGTTTCCACCACCATGCTTTACAGTAGGTATGGTGTTTGATGGATGCAACTCAGTATTCTTTTTCCTCCAAACACGACAAGTTGTGTTTCTACCAAACAGTTCCAGTTTGGTTTCATCAGACCATAGGACATTCTCCCAAAACTCCTCTGGATCATCCAAATGCTCTCTAGCAAACTTTAGACGGGCCCGGACATGTACTGCCTTAAGAAGTGGGACACGTCTGGCACTGCAGGATCTGAGTCCATGGTGGCGTAGTGTGTTACTAATGGTAGGCCTTGTTACATTGGTCCCAGCTCTCTGCAGTTCATTCACTAGGTCCCCCCGCGTGGTTCTGGGATTTTTGCTCACCGTTCTTGTGATCATTCTGACCCCACGGGGTGGGATTTTGCGTGGAGCCCCAGATCGAGGGAGATTATCAGTGGTCTTGTATGTCTTCCATTTTCTAATTATTGCTCCCACTGTTGATTTCTTCACTCCAAGCTGGTTGGCTATTGCAGATTCAACCTTCCCAGCCTGGTGCAGGGCTACAATTTTGTTTCTGGTGTCCTTGGACAGCTCTTTGGTCTTCACCATAGTGGAGTTTGGAGTCAGACTGTTTGAGGGTGTGCACAGGTGTCTTTTTATACTGATAACAAGTTTAAACAGGTGCCATTACTACAGGTAATGAGTGGAGGAAAGAGGAGACTCTTAGAGAAGAAGTTACATGTCTGTGAGAGCCAGAAATCTTGATTGTTTGTTTCTGACCAAATACTTATTTTCCACCATAATATGCAAATAAAATGATAAAAAAACAGACAATGTGATTTTCTGGATTTTTTTTTCTCAGTTTGTCTCCCATAGTTGAGGTCTACCTATGATGTAAATTACAGACGCCTCTCATCCTTTTAAGTGGTGGAACTTGCACTATTGCTGACTGACTAAATACTTTTTTGCCCCACTGTATATATATATATATATATACACTTATTGCAATAAGTTTTGTTTATACAGAGAGTACGGAAAGTATCCATACCCCTTTACATTTTTCACTCTTTGTTTCATTGGATCCATTTGATAAATTCAGAAAAGTTCATTTTTTTTCTCATTAATGTACACGCTGCATCCCATCTTGACTGAAACAAACCCAGGAATGTAGACATTTTTGGAAATGTATTAAAAAGAAAAACTGAAATATCACATGGTCATAAGTATTCAGACCCTTTGCTCATTATTGAGTAGAAGCATCCTTTTGAGCTAATACAGCCATAGGTCTTTTTGGGAATGATGCAACAAGTTTTTCACACCTGGATTGGCACTGAGGAGATCAGAGGAGGTCAGGCCACCCTGCCATAAAGGCCCGACTGGTGGAGGGCTGCAGTGATAGTTGACTTTGTGTAACTTTTTCCAATCTCCCTACTGCATCTCTGGAGCTCAGCCACAGTGATCTTGGGGTTCTTCTTTATCTCTCTCAACAATGCTCTGCTCCCATAATTGCTCAGTTTGGCTGGACGGTCAAGTCTAGGAAGACTTCTGGTGGTCCCAAACTTCATCCATTTAAGGATTGAGTACTGAAGAAATTTTGTTGTAACCTTGGCCAGATCTGTGCCTTTCCACAATTCTGTCTCTGAGATCCTTGGCCAGTTCCTTTGACCTCATGATCTCATTTGGTCTGACATGCACTGTGAGCTGTGAGGTCTTATATAGACAGGTGTGTGCCTTTCTAAATCAAGTCCTATCAGTTTATTTAAACACAGCTGGACTCCAATGAAGGAGGAGAACCATTATAAGGAGGATCACAAGGAAATGGACAGCATGTGACTTAAATATGAGCGTCTGAGCAAAGGGTCTGAATACTTATGACCATGTGATATTTCAGTTTTTCTTTTTTATTAAATTTGCAAAAAATTCTACATTTCTGTTTTTTCAGTCAAGATGGGGTGCAGAGTGTACATTAATTTTTTTTTTAAATTAACTTTTTTGAATTTACCAAATGGCTGCAATGAAACAAACAGTGAAAAATTTAAAGGCGTATGAATGCTTTCCGTGCCCACTGTATAAGTCTGTAACCTACATTTTACTCTATTCGTTGTCAAATATAGACCCACTGTATGTGCATATATATAATGTATAGGAATATATATATATAGTGGCCCGATTCTAATGCATCGGGTATTCTAGAATATGCCACGTAGTATATTGCCCAGCCATGTAGTATATTGCCCAGCCACGTAGTAGATTGGCCAGCCACGCAGTAGATTGCCCAGCCACATAGTATATTGCCCAGTTACATTGTATATTGCCCAGTGACGTAGTATACAGCACAGAGCCACATAGTATATTGCCCAGTTACGTAGTATATTGCCCAGTGACGTAGTATACAGCACAGAGCCACGTAGTATATTGCACAGCCAATGTAGTATATTGCCCAGCCACGTATGACACAGGTTAAAAAAATAAAAAATAAACATATACTCACCTTCCGCAGGCGCGTTGTAGCACTGTCGCCTATGTGGGGTGCAGGCGGCAGCTTCCGGTCCCAGGGTGTGATGACGTCGCGGTCACATGACCGTGACGTCACGGCAGGTCCTTTCCGCGCAGGCGCGCACGACTTGTGATGACGTCGCGGTCACATGACCGTGACGTCATGGCAGGTCCTTCTGCCAGACCATCCGTGCTACCGGAACGTGTCGGTTGCATTGCGAGGAGCGGGAAAGGCGGCGTAGGTGAGTATATAATCATTTTTTATTTTTTTTTTATTTTTAACATTAGATGTTTTTACTATTGGCGCTGCATAGGCTGCGTCAATAGTAAAAAACTTGGTCACACAGGGTTAATAGCAGCGGTAACGGAGTGCATTACCCTTGGCATAACGCGGTCCGTTACCGCCGGCATTAACCCTATGTGAGCGGTGAGCGGAGGGGTGTATGCGGGCGCCGGGAAGTGAGTGCGGGGAGTAGGGAGCGGCCATTTTCTTCCGGACTGTGCGCGTCGCTGATTGGTCGTGGCAGCCATGACAGGCAGCTTTCGAGACCAATCAGCAAACGAATAACCGTGACAGACAGAAAGACGGAAGTGACCCTTAGACAATTATATAGTAGATATATATATATATATATGTATATATATATATATACAGGGTGGAGCGCAGTAATTTGCTGATTTGGGAATGAAATAAAAAAATTATGATCATTAGAAAAATTTATTTTATATTTTAATTATACTGAACAGTAATGGAATTTTTAAATTACATGGTTTTAAATAGTGTATCTGGCAAATGTCGACCTTCGCTATCCACACACTGCTGCATACGTTTTCTGAAGTTTTCATGAACTCTAACAAGCATGTGTGGCACCCCTAGGGGTATTTGCCACAAAAATAGTTACTGACACTAAATGCGAATACTAAAATAGCAAGACTGCACTACCACCTCCGGCCAGAAGGGGGAGCTCCAGAGACTCCCCTTGATCCATTCTGGTCTGAGAGAAGAAATGGCAGTTGGGCTAAGGAGCTGAAAGTGAGAGGTCATACAATTGAATCTCTAACAGCCCTGTGACTGTTACCAGGCCTAAATCACCGGCCTGAGGAGAAGAGGGATAGAGAAAAAGGACATTGTGAGAACCGGGTAGCATTAATCACTACCCAGAACAGGCGCAAAGACGGATACCGGATCCGTGGCTGTATTCATTATATATAATACAGCAACCGGAAAAACGTGAGGTGATATCAGCTTCACTAGGGCCGGACGCAGCAACAGACACAGAGTTCAGCGGTACTCCCAGAGGGGGTAAACCGATAAAAGGACTCGGGTTGCCCGTCGAACCAGGACCCGGAGGGGACAGATTGGGCCGGCAGCCAGTTCACATACAGCAGCAGGGCCACACAGAAATTGCGCACAATAAGAGGCGAAGACCCCGAGAGGGTCAAAGTAACTCAGAGTTCCCATACAGACTCCGGTGACAAGACTGGTTGTAAATCCTTTTATGTTAAAGTAAACTGGTTAAACGTTTCAGTGCCTCAGTCTTTCATTTGGACAATAGCCATCTATCCAGGATCGGGATCGTCACCGCTGGGAGAACCTGCTGCTGATCAAGTAAGTGCCTGTCCCCTCATGATACCCCTTACACTGTGCATTGCCTGAGGCCACAGCACCGGGTCAAGCCACCCGTGACATCCCCCTCAAGAGACAGACTCCATTGGTCCGGTGCTGGGTATCCCGGTCTCCTGGGCGTCACAATTGGCTTCACGAACAGGATCTAGCCAGCCCGTATACCGGGTATTGTGTGCCGTGATTGGAGCCCAAAACTGTGAAAACTGGGATGAAAAATCTTGAAAATTGACTTTATTAAAGAAAAATCCATTCCCCATTGAAAACTATTGAAAGTGACTTTTCCCCATTGGTTATAATGGAGTAAAGATGGCCGCCATCCCCTGAGGTAATCACTTCATAACCGTTAGGCACGAGACTGTTAATTGAGCTACGCCATCACCTGAGCCCCAGTCTAACTGAAAAACTTCAGAATCCGCCATTACAGAGCGCGGTGGGTGGGAGCAGCAGGGGGCGTGTCATTGTGTGCGGCACCAAGCTGAGCGCTCTGACATCAGAGCAAGGGGAAAATCGATCCTGCTGCACAGCGGAACGAATCTACACTATCCCGACGGAAGCGGAGGACCGGAAGGGTCCGGATTAACTAAGGGGGCACAGTATGTCGCAGCACGGAGACGCCGCAGCACCCGGCAACGCTAATGCAGCTGAAAGACAGAGTGTCAATAGAGAGTCCGGCAGCGCAGCGGTGCAAGGAGTGGCGCCCATCATGCCGGTGCTGATGCCATATACCCCGGGTGGCCCATGGCTTCCAATGTATGAAGGTGAGCCTAATACCCTTGACGATTTCAGAGAAAAGATGCTGGCCCATTTTGACATGTTCCCTGTGGGTGAAGTTCAGCGTGTTAGTCTCCTGATGATGCAGTTAAGTGGCCATGCTAAGCGAGAAGTCACAGCATGGGCAGCTGATCTAAAAGGCACTGTTGAACGCATATTTGCTGGATTAAAAGCTACATTTGAAACCACGGCCAGCAGCAAAGCTAAAATACGATTCTTTAATTGCAAACAAAAAGCTAATGAGGGCGTGAGAGACTTTGCCTTAAACCTGCAGGAAGCCCTTAAATCACTTACACTGGCTGAACCCATTTTTAACACCGGAGCGGATAAACTGCTAAGAGATCAATTTATTGAGGGACTCTACACCCCTTCTCACCGGGGGCATGTGAGCATGCTTGTTTTTAAGAACCCTGAATTGACATTTGCCCAATTAAAGGAGAGCGCTATACGTCTCCAGCTGGCAGAGGCACCTCGGGATCAGGATCCTGCGCAACCCATGGCAGAGGCACCTCAACAACAGGGAGTGCCAGTGACATCAGCTATGTCTGGGGCCATTGCTAAGCCCCTGGGGCCCAGTACTAATGAGGCTCTTCAACAAAAGCTTGACTCTTTAGCTGATGTTGTTGCTTCAATGGCTAAAACCATGCAGGAGATGAGAGGACACAAGATGGAGTTGGCAAACTGTAGAGAGGATGTTCCATGGATGAGACCCCGGAGATACCCGACATGGAGAGGACGACCCCGCGACCGCTACCAACCGGATGGACAGCCCATTTGCCGCCGTTGCCAGCAGCCAGGCCACTTTGCACGAGATTGTGATTTAAATGGGAATCCCCTGGGAATGCGGGCCGCTTCGCAGGAATGAACTTTCAAGGCCCAACACCCTGGCACGACAGGTACATCGGAGGACGACCCATTATCCCGATCGTGCTGGACGGAATTCCCCTCAACGCTTTGCTGGACACAGGTTCCCAGATTTCATCTATACCGTGTATACTTTATAAGAGGTACTGGGCTGATGCAGATATTGATAAAGGGCCCTCTGATGTTGAACTAGATATATGGGCCAGTAATGGTAAGTTGGTACCGAAACTAGGATTCAGGGAGATGACCATAAAGATTGGTAAAGTAGAACTGAAGAAACAGGGTATAATTGTTGTTGATGTTGACCGGCGGAACTGTGAACCAACTGTATTGATAGGAATGAATGTGTTAGAGAACTGCTTTTCCGAAGTCATTTCTGTCTTACAGCAAATTGCTGAAACTGCCCAATCCTGCCAGCAGAGAGTTCTCCGGAGGGAAATAAAAGTATTGATGTTAAGGCAACAGGTAGAAGTTGCAGGTGGAGAAATCGGCAGTGTGAGGGTAAGTGATCCAACGTCTATTGTAATCCCACCAAAAACAGAAATGCTGGTATGGTGTAGAGCAGCCATTGGTACTAAGGGACGAGATTATCAAGCCTTAATAGAACCAGTGTACACCGACAGCAGGCCCACTATACTCACAGCACGAGGGATAGTCGAGGTACACCGGGGACGAGTGCCGGTACGACTTTTGAACTGTGGAGAGGAAGAGGTCACTTTGCCAAGGTATGCTACAATGGCAAAGCTATATACTGTTGACAACAATGCCATCACAACCATTGAGCCCTTAGAACCAACCTGTCAGGTGGAAGGCAATGGCTCAGATGGAGAAATGGAGGATTGGTGCCAACAGCTACACGTGGGCATAAATTCAACACCTACCCATCAAAAACAAGGGGTGTATAGGCTAGTGACGGAATATGAACAAGTCTTCAGTAAACACCCATTGGACTTCGGACGGATAGAAGGGGTAGAACACACAATCCCCACAGGTGACCATCCCCCAATAAAAGAAAGATATAGACCCATACCGCCCGCTCACTATCAATGTGCAAAAGATATGCTGAGGGAAATGAAACAGGCCGGGGTAATAAGAGACAGCTGTAGCCCCTGGGCGGCCCCTCTAGTGATTGTCAAAAAAAAGGACGGAACCATGAGAATGTGCGTAGACTACCGGAAGATTAATAACATCACCCATAAAGACGCCTACCCCTTGCCTAGGATAGAAGAGTCCTTAACTGCTTTGAAATCTGCTAATTATTTTTCCACCTTAGACTTAACAAGCGGGTATTGGCAAGTCCCTGTGGCTGAGAGAGATAAGGAAAAGACGGCATTCACCACACCAATGGGTCTATGTGAATTTAATCGCATGCCGTTCGGACTCTGCAACGCATCTGGTACCTTCCAGCGGCTGATGGAATGCTGCCTCGGACACAAGAACTTCAAGACCGTCCTCCTGTACCTAGATGATGTGATCGTCTACTCAAAGACTTACGAACAACACTTAATAGACCTGGCAGAAGTGTTCGAAGCCTTATCCAGGTATGGCATGAAAGTCAAGCCATCCAAATGTCACCTTCTCAAGCCAAAGGTACAGTACCTGGGACACATCGTGAGTTCGGAGGGAGTAGCACCAGATCCCGAGAAAATAAGCGCCATAAGGGATTGGCCAAGACCTACCAGCGCAAAAGAAGTGAGACAATTCCTGGGATTGGTGGGTTACTATCGCAGATTTATAAAAGGATTTACCAAGTTGGCAGCACCCTTGCAAGACACCTTGGTAGGGCAGACGAAGAAACCTTCAAACCGAAACCCTCCTTTTCAGTGGAACGACGAAAGGGAAGACTCCTTTGAACAACTAAAGAAGGCACTAACCGGAGAAGAGGTTCTGGCATACCCAGATTACCATAAACCTTTCATCCTCTACACCGATGCCAGTAATGTGGGACTAGGAGCGGTGCTGTCACAAAAGCAAGAAGGTCGGGAGAAAGTCATCGCCTTTGCAAGTAGAAAGCTCCGGCCTACTGAAAGAAATTCAGAAAATTACAGCTCCTTCAAATTGGAACTACTGGCAGTAGTTTGGGCTGTGACGGAGAGTTTCAAACACTATCTGGCCGCTGCAGAATTTATTGTCTATACTGACAACAATCCGTTGACCCACCTGGACACAGCTAAATTAGGTGCGTTAGAACAGCGATGGATAGCCCGGTTATCTAATTACAACTTCATAATCAAGTATCGAGCAGGTCGCAAGAATGGAAATGCCGATGCCCTATCCCGGATGCCACACTTGAGAGATGTAGAAGAGGAAACGGGGGAGCTTGAAGAAATTGAACTACCAGCCTTCCATCGTCCCAAGGCAAAACATCATCAGTCAAGTACCTATCAGAAACAACAAGAGGTGAATTTTAATCCGTTAGCACACCATAGATGGGCTGACACCCAAGACAGCAATCCGGCTGTGAAGTTGGTGAAAGGACTGTTGACTGAGCAAAGTGCATATCCCGATGAGGATGCCCCAGAAGAGACGCATCAACTCTGGAAAGAGAGAGGCAAAATGGTCCTGTATCAAGGGAAGCTCTGTAGAAGATACACCAATCCGAAAACACATGAATTGGTTTGGCAGATTATTGTGCCTAAACAAGATGTGAAGATGGTCCTCGAAGCTTACCATAATGGTGCTGGTCACTTCGGTTGGAAAAAGTTAGAAGTACTTCTAAGAGAAAGATTTTATTGGGTCGGGATGAGAAAATCAATCGAACAGTGGTGCAGAAATTGTGGCCCGTGCAACCTCAGAAGAAACGATCAAAAGAACCAAAGAGCACCACTGCAGCCCATAATCACCAAACAACCACTTGAACTTGTAGCCATGGACCATGTGAAGTTGACACCAAGCCGGTCCGGCTATGTCTATGCCTTGACCATCGTGGACCATTATTCACGCTTCTTGGTAGTAGTACCCGTAAAAGATCTGACAGCAAAAACAGCAGCCAAAGCGTTCCAAACGTACTTTTGTAGACCCCATGGATATCCGGAACAGGTTCTCACCGACCAAGGTACAGCCTTTGAATCAGAGATCTTCAGAGAATTCTGTAATATGTATGGTTGCAAAAAGATCCGGACGACGGCCTATCATCCACAAACAAACGGCTTATGCGAGAAGATGAACCATATTGTAATAGACCTACTAAAGACTTTACCTGAGGCAGAAAGGAATCAATGGCCAGAGAAATTGCCTGACTTGGTGGATCTGTATAATCATGTCCCGGTGAGCTCCACCAACTGCACCCCAGCTTACCTTATGCGTGCAAGACCCGGCCAATTACCAATCGATCTAGAAATGGGAATTCTGAAACCAGACGCAGAAGTTCAAGACTCCAATTGGGATATCATACGGCAAAAGCAGTATCGCCAAGTGCAAGAGAGTGTGGAAAGAAGCCTTCAGCAAACTAGAGAAAGACAAGAGCGAACTTTCAACCAGAATGCTCTAGCGACCCCATTAAGACCGGGTGACCAAGTGCTCAAGAGAAATCGTCGAACCAATAAACTGGACAATCAGTGGGAAGCCGTACCCTACACAGTTTTACCAACAAGAGTGGATAATCCTAAAATGTGTCTCATTAGCAAAAACGGAGGCTTAACATCTGTACTAGTGTCAAGAGACAATCTTAAATTATGTCCGGAAGCATTGAAAGAGCCAGAAGTTGTCCAGCCAGAACCAGAAGTTATTCAACCCATACAGGTTCAACCAGTAAAGGAAAAAGAAGAGGAAGTGTATCACACCTGTATAGGAGACTTTCCCAAAACTCTACTAACATACCATGGTGCAGTAGTGGTTCCCATGGTGGCCTTTTACCCAACACCGAACCCAATACCAGAAGTCCCAAGACAGGAAGAGGCTGACCCCGTACTACAGGAGGTTCCAGGCCAGGAAGAACAGATTCCTGGTCAGAGTAATCCCATTCACGGTGGACTTGCCAACTCCATAGTCGTGGAATTATCTTTAGCAGAGCGGGCAGATACTACATCCGCAGTAGACAGTAGTACACCACATGAAGAGACACCGCTATTACGTAGATCACAGCGTAGTACCCAGGGTCAATTACCGGCCAGGTATGCAGATTACCAACTATAAAGCTCATAATGTGAATTGTATATATGTTATGCCGTATATAGTTAAAAAGAAAATGTAGTATAGTCATTGTTATCAGTCTGCAACGTTTAAGCCCAGTGCCTACAGAGACTTGTCTGTATGAACTTATTGCATATTCTTGAACTTTTTATCAGCCCGGAGGCACTAAATCAAAGCTCCGGAAAGACTGCTTTTTGAACTTTGCTTTTTGCTCTTTTTGAACTTTCTTTAGACTTTATATTGATAACTCCGTTGGAAAAATGGAACTAAATTCCTGGACACTAAGTACAGTGCCTTTCCTAATACCTTCAAGGATAGAACTGTATTAATGGACGCTATTTGAAGTGACTTTTTACAGAACTCTATTTTTGTTTCCTTGAGTGGTTTTTGTAACTTTTCATTTTTAAGACTCTGTACATATTAATTGTTATTTCAAAATGTTATCGTCCCACAGTCCCGGAGTACTGTTCTTAACTAAGGGGGAATGTGGCACCCCTAGGGGTATTTGCCACAAAAATAGTTACTGACACTAAATGCGAATACTAAAATAGCAAGACTGCACTACCACCTCCGGCCAGAAGGGGGAGCTCCAGAGACTCCCCTTGATCCATTCTGGTCTGAGAGAAGAAATGGCAGTTGGGCTAAGGAGCTGAAAGTGAGAGGTCATACAATTGAATCTCTAACAGCCCTGTGACTGTTACCAGGCCTAAATCACCGGCCTGAGGAGAAGAGGGATAGAGAAAAAGGACATTGTGAGAACCGGGTAGCATTAATCACTACCCAGAACAGGCGCAAAGACGGATACCGGATCCGTGGCTGTATTCATTATATATAATACAGCAACCGGAAAAACGTGAGGTGATATCAGCTTCACTAGGGCCGGACGCAGCAACAGACACAGAGTTCAGCGGTACTCCCAGAGGGGGTAAACCGATAAAAGGACTCGGGTTGCCCGTCGAACCAGGACCCGGAGGGGACAGATTGGGCCGGCAGCCAGTTCACATACAGCAGCAGGGCCACACAGAAATTGCGCACAATAAGAGGCGAAGACCCCGAGAGGGTCAAAGTAACTCAGAGTTCCCATACAGACTCCGGTGACAAGACTGGTTGTAAATCCTTTTATGTTAAAGTAAACTGGTTAAACGTTTCAGTGCCTCAGTCTTTCATTTGGACAATAGCCATCTATCCAGGATCGGGATCGTCACCGCTGGGAGAACCTGCTGCTGATCAAGTAAGTGCCTGTCCCCTCATGATACCCCTTACACTGTGCATTGCCTGAGGCCACAGCACCGGGTCAAGCCACCCGTGACATCCCCCTCAAGAGACAGACTCCATTGGTCCGGTGCTGGGTATCCCGGTCTCCTGGGCGTCACACATGTCCACTGGTATTCTGCCAATTTCAGCTTCAATATTGTTCCTTAGGTCTTCCAAGGTGTTGGGACGGTTGATATACACCTTAGACTTCAGGTAACCCCAAAGGAAAAAATCGCATGGGGCTAAATCTGGTGAGCGTGCTGGCCAGTTCACATCTCCCCTCAAAGAGATAAGCCGTCCAGGAAACATTTGCCTCAAACAATTCATGGTAACCCTCGCTGTGTGTGCAGTGGCACCATCCTGTTGGAACCATGTATCCTCTAGTTCCATTGCCTCAAGAGCCGGCTGAAAATAATCCTGTATCATAGACAAGTACCGTTCGGAGTTCACAGTTATGGCACGACCATTATCCTGAAAAAAGTAAGGACCAATGATGCCTACTCGTGATATGGCGCACCACACAGTGACGCGGTCCGAATGCAGAGGTCTCTCGTGAACTTCTCTGGGGTTTGTTTCAGTCCAGTAACGCATATTTTGTTTGTTTACACACCCACTGAGGTGAAAATGTGCCTCATCAGAAAAAAACACAATTGCGTCACGGGGTATCGTTGCTAACATGTCTTCACAAGAGGTCCGCCGTGTCAAATAGTCCCATGCTGACAAATGTTGGACCACGCACATTTTATACAGGTGAAAATTCAGTTCATCATGAAGAATCCGGTGGAGAGAACGTCTTGAAATGCCAAGAGCAAATGATTGCTTCCGAGCAGAGCGTTTCGGAGATTGCAGTACTGCTGCTCTAACTCTCTCGATGTTTTGTGGTGTTGTAATCCTTCTCTCAGGTCCCCTTCGTACACATGACACAT
The DNA here is from genome assembly GCF_032444005.1 of Ranitomeya imitator. Lineage (NCBI taxonomy): Eukaryota > Metazoa > Chordata > Amphibia > Anura > Dendrobatidae > Ranitomeya > Ranitomeya imitator. The sequence continues at coordinate 917,675,691 of NC_091282.1, read as the reverse complement.
TCCCTGCTGTTCTGAATGCATTCACCCAATTTACAATTGATTGCCGTCCAGGAACACGTCCGCGTGGAGGAACAGCGAATTGTAAACGAAAAGCACGCTGCACTGCAATGATCGAGTGGGCATTTGAAAAATACGCTTCAACACAAAATGACCTCTCCTCACGTGTCCACTGCATGATGGCAACTGAAAGGCAGAGGAATACAAATCTCCCATCAGCCACTGTAAGCCACACCCACTCTCCCCTCTCTTCGACCGACAGTGCCGCCACAGCATGCAGTGCAAAAAAGCAAATTACCGCGCTCCACCCTGTATATATATATATATATATATATATATAGTATAGCATTAGTATATAAATCTCCTATGTTTTGTGGAGTTTCCACCATTACGCAATCTGAGTTTGCTTAACCAAAATAGAGATTGCTATTAGAATAGAATTGTATAAATATGCGACATCTGAATCTAAGTATATTTACTTTGCTAAGAAGACATCTTTTTCATCTGCATAATGTTTGCACACATCGTCGGCCTCTAAAAACTCTTTCATTTCTTTAGGCAGATCAGCTGGGATGTCATCCATAGGCAAGGCAATCATGCAGGGTTTGCGCTCAAGTAGACTCTTTTCACAACAAGCTTTCAAGTTGGGTGATATCTTCTCCTGATTGTCACAGACATGCTGAATGAATTCCATCTGCCAGATAGAGACATAAAGGATTAGGCTACTTTCACACATCAGGTTTTTGGTTTCAGGCTAAATCTGGCAAATTTGCAAAAAAAACGGATCCGGCGTAAATTGTGGAAAACTGATGCGCTGGATCCGTTTTTTAGCTGGATCCGTCTTTCTTTACTGCGCATGGATTTTTGACTTCCTGATTCCGGAGGGGGGCAGGGGGGGAAGGGGAGGAGAGAGAGAGAAAGAGAGAGAGAGAGAGAGATTTTCCCATGCCAGAATCGAATCGAAAACAAAGCTTCTGGGCATGCTCAATGTGCAAAAAACGGATTCAGTAGCCGGAACCGTTCATTCACACACCTGTTCCATGTGTTTATTGACGGAAATGTCCCTTCAGGCTTTTTCGCCGCACAGAAAAAACGTTACAATGGACGTTTTTTGTGTCCGACAAAAAAGCCGGAAGGGACGGATCCGGCACAAAACGGATGAAACGCATGTCCTTCAGGCACAATCCGGTGCTAATACAACTGTATGGGACAAAAACAGATCCGGCGTAAAAAAAACCTGGATCCATTTTTTCCAAAAACTGCCGGATTGTGCCTGAAACAAAAAACCTGATGTGTGAAAGCCGCCTTAGTTCTATGGCTGCACTTTAACCACTTACAGTGAAATCAGGTCTAGAAGAAGACATGTTCCGAAATGCTGTGAACATTGGCACAGAATGGGCACTGTTATTGTGTAGGACACAATAGGTGGGTTCTTCCACTATATAGGGCACAGGAGGGATATTATTACTGTCTAAATCACTGGTTATAGCACTTCAAGGTTTGTGATGAGGTGGGTGATATAGCAAGGGTTCTGGGAAATCAGTAAGTCATGGATGTCTCTGTGTTACATTTTTACTACTGTATATGCTGATCATACTTGATTATGGTCTGGTGGTATTTTTTACTTTGCAATATTATAATTGTGGTGATATTATTATTATGTCTTATACCAAGGTATTATTGGAAATATTGGTCTTGTAGTAAATCTTGATTTTCTCCAGGCAGGGTAATACTAGTAATAAAGACCCCAATCTGGGGTAGGTCAGGGAGCCGGCATGGGTCTGTGTGCTTTCAAATGCTAGGGCTGAATTTTAGTCCCAGTCTGTCCCTTCATACGGGCCTGTAATATGGACTTGTTGGAAATCAAGGTGTCGTCATATATTGTCTGTATACATGTCTAAGCCCTTATATACTATCCTACAAAACCTATCCATAATCTCAAAGTTTTTATCTTTTGCTGTAGCATTTGTGTCTTTCTTGTCTTACCTTCTCAGTCATACATTCGACCACATCATCCTTACAGCAGTCCTTACTCAAATGCAACGATTCAAGAGTGAGATTATGTAAAACATCAAAAGAAGAGGCAGGGAATTTCTGAGCGTATTTAACAAGTTTTCTGAAGTAGAGAAATGCAAATTAGGAAATATTAACAGGTTATAGGTGTTCTCAAGATCGCAGATTTTCACCTATCTTTACAATGCATGATAAATGTTTGGCTGCTGAAGGTTCCACCACTAGGACCTCCACCAAACATGAGAATGGGAGTTTCGTGTTCCCCATTAGATTGAATAGGATATTGTGAAAACACCATGTGATTCTATTTAAGGATTATTTGGAAATATTTGAAGGAAGCAGGGGATGCATATGTGCACTGATACTCGAACTAGGAACATGGGAACCCCGTCCGCCTGGTGATGTGAGTCCCAGTGATGTGACCCTCGTGTTAAGACACTAATCATCTAATCTGTTTATAGGTAAGAAGTTTGTGATCTCTAAAAAGTTCAATATACTATTAAGTTATGCAAAGTTTGTTGTAGATGCAGTTCACATTTATGTCACCCCTGTAGTATTTTCTGGTTCTTCTGGGCTATATCACATTATGACAAATTATGAAAGAGCATATAATAAATAAGAGACATTGCAGACTTTCGGGAGTGGCTTAGGCCTCTTTCACACTTCAGTTATTTGGCGTCAGTCTAAAACCGCCATTTTCCTCAAATAACGGATCCGTCAATTTTTTTTGACGGATCCGTTATTTTCCCATAGACTTGCATTAGTGACGGATTGTGACGGATGGTCGTCCGTTCCATCCGCCATGCGACGGATCCGTCGAAATTTGGCGGACGTTTTCTGAAAATAGACGGACATTGAAACGTTTTTTGTCAACGCCGAAATGGCGGATCGCGACGGATCCGTCGCGTCCGCCGTTCCATAGAATGTGCGCCTATGGGTGACGGATCCGCCGCAACCGTTTTTTCGGCGGATCCGTCGCCCCAATCCGTTTTTTCAATTGCGCATGCTCCAAAAAGAAGATACTTTTCCCAGACAACCCCCAAGTAACGGATCCGTCAAAAAAACGGATCCGTTAGAACCGTTTTTACAACAATTGTGACGGATCCGTCAATCCGTCACTATGTCGGTAGTGACTGACGCCAAATAACTGAAGTGTGAAAGAGGCCTTACTGGGAAAGTGCCTCTTTTTCCTAAGGCCTACTTGATCCCTTCCTGACCCCCTACTATCTAAACCCTTGAATTATGAATAAATAACAATAACAGTAGATAGTCTGTGACTTACTTGGCATAGTACTCTCTCTCTGGTGGGAATGATTTAACAACATGGCAAGCATGTTTCTGTTGATATTCTAAATCATATGTGTTTGTTTGAACGTCAGTGAACTGGAAAATTACAAAAACAAAATAATGAGAAAATAATAGGAAACATATTACAAAGTCTTGTGAAATTTAAATGGGTTCTGGCATTTTGTGTTATCTCAAGCTACTTGATTCTTGATAGTCTATTTCCTGAACTGCAGGGAAGTGCTCCTGGACTAGTTTACTTAGAGCTTTCTACATCCACATTCCCCTTCCTCGGAGATCGCCATGTAAACAATCCAAAGAGCATGGAAAGAACTACACTGATGTATACAGAGCACACAGGGTATACAGGGGTCAGGTCCTTTCGGTAGATATGGTTGGGATTATAAATTAATACAATTTTAGAGTAAAACGTTGCATACCATACCCTGGCATCGAAACATTTCTCCTTCTCTTCTTCTGCACAGCAGTCATTCATAATAACGCTGTATTGTTTAGCAAGCTCCAGAATTGCCGGGGGGTAGAAAGATGGGTGTCTTTTAGCAACAGTATCAATGTAGCTGAAAGTAAACAAATCATATGGTTAGGATAGCCATCTACATCCTAGATAAAGCGCCATCCTGATCTTCTAAAAATTATGCAACTTTCTCTATTAGTTATTAATTAGTTTCAGGATCTCTGCTTGCTGCCAGCAGATATTGAACATGATGAGGACAGGTTTGGGGAATTGTTTCTGTTCATTGATAGGAAGCAGAGGTCTTAAAACTGTGGGGAACTGAAATATAAAGTATATTGTAACATTTCATAACTTTTTATAGCTAATTTATTTTCTGGCTAGATATAATTTCTCATGCAGTTGTCCAAGAGGTAGCAATAGTGGGTGTAGATGCTTTAGATGCACCCAGTCTCTTGGCAATATATGAAGCCACCTATATATGGGTTGGAGGGAGGTTTTTTGCAGATTTTGCATTACTGCTCCTAAGCTTCAAATTACACTTCTGGGCAGAGATGTGCCATTATGAAACATGTTATGATAGATTTATATGGTGATATGAACGACTGCACCAATAGGTATACTACATGTACACATTACACACAAATGACAAAAGGAATAAGAAAATACATTAAAAAATGAATGCAAACACCTACTAGTGGAAAGCTTCATGAGGGTCTTCAGTCTGTAGTTTACAAGCAGCAGCAGCATCTGGTTTCTTAAATGGCTCAATGTTGGTATCTCTATGGTCATGGAAACACTTCTCTCTTTCTGGGTCTTGCTTTCCACAGCAATCAGCTTTCCAGGGATAAGAGTGCGTTTCGTCTGACCCTGTACATAATTTATCATAATAAATTGTACTCTGCAAAAGCATGAAAGAAAATAAATCAGATGTGTCATTTGAAGAAGGCAATGTGAAAAAACCCTCTGCAGAATGCTTAAAGGGGTTGTTCTACTGATAAAGTACATTTTAGTCAATGGATCTTGGAATAATAAAAAGTTCCACAATTACCATAGATGTGTTAAAAAATGTTCCTGTGCTGAGATATTCTTATAAATGTGCCCCTGCTGTGTACTGTGTAATGGCTGTATGTGACCGTGCAGGGACATTGGCTGATCATACCACAGCTCCTGGGCAGGGGAGGAAGAAAAAGAGAGGATACAAACAGGACAACATGGGAGCACAGCGGATTCTTATTTTGTTAGGTAAAACATTACTCTGCCTGTTTTAATCACAAGAGAGAGTGTTTCTTGCCATGTCTCCCTCACTTTGAGCTCACATAAACCAAGTCCATGACATGTGAGCTCAGGATAATCCGCAGCTCCTACCTCACTGATTTAATTTATGATGAGCTCAGGGGACTGGAGACATGGCTGAAACACTCGCTCCTGTGATAAAACAGGCAGAGTAATGTTTTACCTCACCGTAAGCAGCAGCTGCAAGACATTCCTATGTCATCTGTATAATGGCTTAATTCTTTATTCCCTGGTCAAAAGATCTATTATGTGATCACCATGTCCCTGCATGGTCACAAACATTCATTACACCATACATAGCAGGGGCACCTTTATAAGATCACAGGGGGTAAAAAAAAACATCCAATTGTGTAGCTTATTATTATGACAAGATCTATTAATTAAAATCATCAAAAAATTATTCAACAACAATGCCTTCTCGGCGCTTCCAACAGGAATCAACACATCAGAAAAGAGCAATAGGGAAGATGTATGCCATAAAAATATACAAATTTTATTGATTACATAGTTTAAAAGAACAATTACATGTAGGTTAAAATTCAATTAGATGGGGGTAACAGTGCAAAAGAATGCAACCGTACAAGAAATCACAGTACCACAGTAAAGTAATATAGCCACAACATAAAAATGTCCAAAAGATATGTTGCAAAGAATCAAGTACTTAAAGTCAAGATTTATCTATGAGCAAGATTGCTTCAATGGGGAATGTCCCAAGAATGTGCAGATATGCATAAGCCCAAATGGGGTTTTAAAGAGCTAAGTGTGTAAGGCCCTAAAAGAATTAAGCCAGTTTTTACAAAGTATAAACTAATAGCATCAGCTATATTACTAAGAAAAAGTCAATTGTAATCCATGGGTACTGTACTTTGGATGGCGCTGACACCCCGATGTGCGTTTCGCGCTAGCTTTTTCGAGCTGTTTTTTTTCATTCACCTCCCCTCAAAAAAGCTAACGCAAACCGCGCATCGGGGTGTCAGCGCCATCCAAAGTACAGTACCCATGGATTACCATTGACTTTTTCTTAGTAATATAGCTGATGCTATTAGTTTATACTTCGTAAAAACTGGCTTAATTCTTTTAGGGCCTTACACACTTAGCACTTTAAAACCCCATTTGGGCTTATGCATATCTGCACATTCTTGGGACATTCCCCATTGAAGCAATCTTGCTCATAGAAAAATTTTGACTTTAAGTACTTGATTCTTTGCAACATATCTTTTGGACATTTTTATGTTGTGGCTATATTACTTTACTGCGGTACTGTGATTTCTTGTACGGTTGTGTTCTTTTGCACTGTTACCCCCATCTACGTAATTCAATTTTAACCTACATATAATTGTTCTTTTAAACTATGTAATCAGTAAAATTTGTATATTTTTATGGCATACAGCTTCCCTATTGCTCTTTTCTGATCTATTAATTAAAATGAATTTTGCCTGTGGGTCAACCTTTTATTTTTTTAAACAAACCTTTTTACATCAAACGGATTTGTTTTTCTCAAAAAGAATTCATGCCTAGGAAAGGCAGCTTTCACAAAAGATAAATACATCCGAAAAAGAACAAGATAAAGCTATAGCCTTAAAATTATTAACATATTTATTTCAATAAATGTATAAACAAGTGGAAGAAGATATAGCAAAATTTTTTTTTTTAAAAGAACTATGCGGATACAAAGTGCAAATGATACAATCGGTCCAGACTATACGTAAGCAATGCCAAGGGTCATCTAACGAAGGTGTGAGATATATAAAGTGCAGAGTGCAGCCAAGAGCGTGGAGACGCTTTTGATAGCAAGTATGTGTAATAACGTGCTATAGTGCACTAACTCTAAGCAGCAAAACAGGGTTGGTAGAGAAGGGCTAAGAGGCTTCACATAAATGTAGGAAATCCCTATGGGATATACAGCCTAACTAGGCTCCAGGGAGGTAAGCTAGCCCTAATAAACCAAGTGTTGGAAAAGACCCTTAAAGAGTAACGCACAGTGGCGGAGACATATTACCTTTAGCCGTGGAGTGATTCCCCGACGCGCGTTTCGCGTGTAGCTTTTTCGAGGGGTGGTGTGTATGGATGGCGTGTTTGCAGCTTATATCATGTGCAGACGTAATGAGCAACGGCTGAGGCGGCGCTCCCGTCGGGGGAATCCACAGACGTCACTGAGTCTCGGCGTCATGTGCTAACGGCGCTCCTCCCAGCTCGACGCGTCAGAGCAGGGAGGCGGCACCGCACCACGCTAGACACGTTGCCCCAGCGACGCCAGAGCAGGAAGCCCAGCGGGAGCACACACCGCTGCAAGAGCGACTTCTGAGTATGTAAGTATGCACAACGGACAGAATATTATGGGGCTAAAATAGGTGCGTGCAGCTGTATGCCAAAGATAACCCTATAAAGGGGGGACTTAATGGTGGACATGAAATAAGGGTATGATAAAAGAGTGCAGGATAAGGGGCGTGTTATCTAAGAGCCCATAAAAGGGCCTGCATATTAGCTAAGAATACATAGGACCAATAATAAAAGGTATATATAAGAGGGGACAGGAAGGTGGGTGTGCTAATGAGTGAGGTGTCTACTAATGTGAAGGGAAGTATAAGAAAATATCAATCGTAAAACAAAAGAATAAGGTGAAAATGACGTGAATAATGGCAGGGTCGCCATATGCTATAACAGAAATAGATTTCTATAAAAAACATAAATTATTTTTTATATAAAAACAAACAGCATGACGCGAACGGATCCAAACGTCCACAGTAGGATGACGTAGTCCCCATGAGGAATTATTTCTGCCGCTAGAGTCTTTTATAGTTCTTTTAAAAATTTTTTGCTATATCATCTTCCACTTGTTTATAAATTTATTGAAATAAATATGTTAATAATTTTAAAGCTATAGCTTTATCTTGTTCTTTTTCGGATGGATTTGTTTTTCTGTAGAGATCCAGACATGGAAGCTGGCTCCAATCTATATGTAAAATATGGAAGATTACTTTGGATCTTCATGCTATATGACTATAACTTTCAATGTGGGGGTTTCAGAGTAAAAGCTATGTTGTGGAATTATCACTAGAAAACATTCATACCATTGGTTTCTTGCAATCTGCTTCATCTTCGTGATCTACACAATGTTGAGCAAAGCCGGAGAGTTCTTGAACCAGTTTCATATGTTGTTGAAATGAACATTTCTGGAAGTTCTGAGCGGTCATAGCAAGCAGTCTACAAAATAACAGTGTGAAGTTAATGACTCTCAATATGGCAGCACATTCAATGCATCAGCTTTGAATACTACTTTAGTCTTATGATTGTTGCTACTATTGCATATATATTTGCAGTATGAAACCCAGGAGGGTGTACATTTATATGAAAATTATTATTGTTGTCCAGTAGGGTTGAGCGACCTTGACCTTTTTGGAGTCGAGCCGTGTTACGCGAAACCCGACTATCTTAAAAGTCGAGTGGAATCGGCCGATTATTGCGAAAAGTCGGGTATCGACCGAAACACGAAACCCAATGCAAGTCAATGGGGGAGCATAGTCGGCAGTGAGTGGAGGCCAGGAAAACACCTACACTGGCCATTTTAAAGGCAAAAACATCCATTCTTGTTACAGAAGCTTGTCAATCGTAATTTAGCTTATAATAATTGGAAGGCATTTGAAATTGGGGGTCATTTGGCTAAAGTTGTGGGGGGTAGGGCTGGTTCAAGTAATTAGTGGGCCCAGTTAATCTGGACCACGTCACGGCAGTGGAGCAGGGAGAGGTAAGTATTTCAACTTTGCAAGTGCTGTGATCCTGAGCAAGCAGGGGGGGCCCACTCGTTGGCATTGGCACTGGCACAGGGCCCCTCAAAGTACAGCGGTGTGTTTGCACGGCGGGGGGCCTTCCACCGGCAGCAACACTTTTGCGTACTATGAGAGGCCCTGTGCCAGTGACGTCGCCAACGAGTATTCCTCCCCCCACCTGATGAAGGAACCTGCACCTTCATCTGCACCTTCCTCTTTGTCCCCGTGTAAGGTGGTATGGTATGCGGGAAGGGGGACCTGACTTTCAGCAGGGTCACAATCTTGCAGTGTAGCGTGCACGGGGAATGTTGCATTATGGGTCAATGTACCAGCAGACTCATCTATCACTGGCTGGGCAATGGGCAGGATGAGGGGGAACAGATATGGGCCCAAATAATAAAGTGGGCTAAATGCAGTTCAAAATTGTTAAGAGGACTAACCAGGGGGCATTGTTTTGTTCAATGGAAGACAACTGGAATGAGAGGCTGACACAGAGAGTAGGCCCAAATCTGTAAGTAGTCTAAATGCAGTTCAAAATTGGCAAGAGTAGTAAACAGGCGGCACAGCTTTGTTCAGTGGAGGAGAACAGCAAGGAGTGGCAGACACCGATAGTAGGCCCCAACCCAACTAGTAGGCCAAATGCAGCCTAACATTAACGACTACTTAACGAGAGCCTGAAAATGGAATTTCAGGACAGGAAACCAGGAGAACAGCAAGGAGCAGCAGACACTGTTAGTAGGCCCCAAACCAACTAGTACGCCAAATGCAGTTGTTCCATTTAAGCACTATTTAACAAGAAGATAGAAGCTTAGGAAAGGCAACCTGGAGAACACCTTGGAGCGGAAGACACCGTCTCTACACCCCATACCCAATTTGTAGGCCTAATGCAGTGTAGTTTTCACCAACTACTAAACGAGAGTAGGAAGATCGAAGCAACGTGGACGAAACATGGGGAACACCTTGGAGTGTAACACACTGTCTCTCTACACCCCATACCCGATTTGTAGGCCTAATGCAGTGTAGTTTTCACCAACTACTAAACAAGAGTAGGAAGATCGAAGCAATGTGGACGAAACATGGGGAACACCTTGGGGCGGCAGACACCGTTAGTAGGCCCTACCAAAGTTGTAGCCCCAATGCAGTTTTAAAATTCCTAGAGGCTGAAAACAAGACTATTGACGCTCTGCTTTCTTCAAAGGAAGACAGCTGTATTGAGTGGCGCAGACAGACACAGGTAGTAGGCCTTAAACCAAAAATGTGGCTCAATGCAGTTTAAAAAAGGTTACAGGGGTACACAGTCAGCATTGCTCTGGGCAGTGGAGGACAATTTCAATAGTGGACCGCAGACAGACTTTGTACGCCTACTATTAAAAAAAGGATGCTCTATGCTATTAAAAATAGGTTCCAGGGGTACACGGGCAGCAGTGGTCTGTTCAGTGGAGGCCTAGTGGAAGGAGGGACCGCAGACAGGCTTCGAAGGCCTAACATAATAAAATTGGACTGGCTGTAGGCACTTTATAATTGGTTCCAGGGGTACACGGGCAGCAGTAGACAGGTCAGTGGAGGCCTAGTGGAAGGAGGGACCGCAGACAGGCTTCGAAGGCCTAACATAATAAAATTGGACTGTAGGCACTTTTAAATAGGTTCCAGGGGTACACGGGCAGCAGTGGTCTGGTCAGTGTAGGAGTAGTAGAAAGAACGGGCCGCAGACAGGCTTCTAAGGCCTAACATAATAACATATGGCTGTAGGCACTTTATAATTGGTTCCAGGGGTACACGGGCAGCAGTGGTCTGGTCAGTGGAGGCCTAGTGGAAGGAGGGACCGCAGACAGGCTTCGAAGGCCTAACATAATAAAATTGGACTGTAGGCACTTTTAAATAGGTTCCAGGGGTACACGGGCAGCAGTAGACAGGTCAGTGGAGGCCTAGTGGAAGGAGGGACCGCAGACAGGCTTCGAAGGCCTAACTGTTGTGAATTCTGTGGCAGAGCTCCCTCCTGTGGTCACAAGTGGTACTTCGGCTGATTCTCTCTGGGAGCTTCCGTTTGTGGAGGAAAGTGGTACTGCGGCTTCTGAGTTTCCTCCCTCAGGTGATCTGGTGAGGTCGTTAGGTGCTTCTCTACTTAACTCCACCTAATGCTTTGATCCATGCTTCCTGTCAATGTTCCAGTGTTGGACTTGTTTTTCCCTGGATCATTCCTATGGCCTGCTGCTCTGCATAGCTAAGTTCTTCTTTGCTATTTGTTTGCTATTTTTTCTGTCCAGCTTGTCTAATTGTTTTGCTGGAAGCTCTGGGACACAAAGGGTGTACCTCCGTGCCGTTAGTTCGGTACGGAGGGTCTTTTTGCCCCCTTTGCGTGGTTTTCTTTAGGGTTTTGTGTAGACCGCAAAGTTATCTTTCCTATCCTCGCTCTGTTAAGAAAGTCGGGCCTCACTTTGCTGAATCTATTTCATCCCTACGTTTGTCTTTTCATCTTAACTCACAGTCATTATATGTGGGGGGCTGCCTTTTCCTTTGGGGTATTTCTCTGAGGCAAGGTAGGCTTATTTTCTATCTTCAGGCTAGTTAGTTTCTCAGGCTGTGCCGAGTTGCATAGGCAGAGTTAGGCACAATCCACGGCTGCCTCTAGTGTTGTTTGGAGAGGATTAGGGATTGCGGTCTGCAGAGTTCCCACGTCTCAGAGCTCGTTCTATTATTTTGGGTTATTGTCAGATCACTGTATGTGCTCTGACCGCTATGTCCATTGTGATACTGGATTGCCTATCATAACAGTACAGGAAGCCAAAAGTGCTAATGATTCTCAATAGAGGGAAAAAAGAAGTTCTGAGACCATTTTTTTTTCTTTGCACTGTGTTTTGCCTTTTTTTTCCCCTAGACATTTGGGTGGTTCAGGACACAGGTGTAGCAATGGACATTAAAGGTCTGTCTTCATGTGTGGATCAGCTCACGGCAAGAGTTCAAAATATTCAAGATTTTGTGGTTCAGAATTCTTTGTTAGAACCGAGAATTCCTATTCCAGATTTGTTTTTTGGAGATAGAACTAAATTTCTGAGTTTCAAAAATAATTGTAAACTATTTCTGGCTTTGAAACCTCGCTCCTCTGGTGACCCAGTTCAACAGGTTAGGATCGTCATTTCTTTTTTGCGTGGCGACCCTCAGGACTGGGCATTTTCTCTTGCGTCAGGAGATCCTGCATTAAGTAATATCGATGCGTTTTTCCTGGCGCTTGGATTGCTGTACGATGAGCCTAATTCAGTGGATCAGGCAGAAAAAAATTTGCTGGCTCTTTGTCAGGCTCAGGATGAAATAGAGGTATATTGCCAGAAATTTAGAAAGTGGTCCGTGCTCACTCAATGGAATGAATCTGCGCTGGCAGCTATATTCAGAAAGGGTCTCTCTGAAGCCCTTAAGGATGTCATGGTGGGATTTCCTATGCCTGCTGGTTTGAATGAGTCTATGTCTTTGGCCATTCAGATCGGTCGACGCTTGCGTGAGCGTAAATCTGTGCACCATTTGGCGGTATTGCCTGAGATTAAACCTGAGCCTATGCAGTGCGATAGGACTATGGCCAGAGTTGACAATGAAAAAATCCGGCACTCCAAAAAAAATTATATTTTATTGATTATTAATCCAGTTTTAACGTAACGTTTCGGCCAATTATGGCCTTCATCAGACGCAATATGCAGAGCCTGTACAGACCACCATAAGTGTACTAAATGTGACTCCGTCAGGAGTTCGCAAGTGCGTCCGGTGAATCGTAGCAGTAATCCGCGGTGTGCGGTGAAAGGAATGTCTGTAAGGTACAGACATTCCTTTCACCGCACACCGCGGATTACTGCTACGATTCACCGGACACACTTGCGAACTCCTGACGGAGTCACATTTAGTACACTTATGGTGGTCTGTACAGGCTCTGCATATTGCGTCTGATGAAGGCCATAATTGGCCGAAACGTTACGTTAAAACTGGATTAATAATCAATAAAATATAATTTTTTTTGGAGTGCCGGATTTTTTCATTGTCTGGATATAGGGGTGGCATCCCTTCTCTGAGCACCCTATTGTATAGAAAGGAGTGACGTGATAGAATCTTCAAATATGACCAGAGTTGAGCGGCAAGAACACAGACGTCTGAATGGGCTGTGTTTCTACTGTGGTGATTCCACTCATGCTATCTCTGATTGTCCTAAGCGCACTAAGCGGTTCGCTAGGTCTGCCACCATTGGTACAGTACAGTCAAAATTTCTTCTGTCCGTTACCTTGATCTGCTCTTTGTCATCGTATTCTGTCATGGCGTTTGTGGATTCAGGCGCTGCCCTGAATTTGATGGACTTGGAATATGCTAAGCGTTGTGGGTTTTTCTTGGAGCCCTTGCAGTGTCCTATTCCATTGAGAGGAATTGATGCTACGCCTTTGGCCAAGAATAAGCCTCAATACTGGACCCAGCTGACCATGTGCATGGCTCCTGCACATCAGGAGGTTTTTCGCTTTCTGGTGTTGCATAATCTGCATGATGTGGTCGTGTTGGGGTTGCCATGGCTACAAGCCCATAATCCTGTATTGGATTGGAAATCCATGTCGGTGTCCAGCTGGGGTTGTCAGGGGGTACATGGTGATGTTCCATTTCTGTCAATTTCGTCATCCACCCCTTCTGAGGTTCCAGAGTTCTTGTCTGATTACCGGGATGTATTTGATGAGCCCAAGTCCGATGCCGTACCTCCGCATAGGGATTGTGATTGTGCTATCAATTTGATTCCTGGTAGTAAATTCCCAAAAGGTCGACTGTTTAATTTATCCATGCCTGAGCACACCGCTATGCGCAGTTATGTGAAGGAATCCCTGGAGAAGGGGCATATTCGCCCGTCATCGTCGCCATTAGGAGCAGGGTTCATTTTTGTAGCCAAGAAGGATGGTTCGCTGAGACCTTGTATAGATTACCGCCTTCTTAATAAGATCACTGTTAAATTTCAGTACCCCTTGCCATTGTTATCTGATTTGTTTGCTCGGATTAAGGGGGCTAGTTGGTTCACCAAGATAGATCTTCGTGGTGCGTATAATCTGGTGCGAATCAGGGGAGGCGATGAATGAAAAACTGCATTTAATACGCCCGAGGGTAATTTTGAGTATCTAGTGATGCCATTCGGACTTGCCAATGCTCCATCAGTGTTTCAGTCCTTTATGCATGACATCTTCCGAGAGTACCTGGATAAATTCCTGATTGTGTACTTGGATGACATTTTGATCTTCTCGGATGATTGGGAGTCTCATGTGAAGCAGGTCAGAATGGTTTTTCAGGTCCTGCGTGCTAATTCTTTGTTTGTGAAGGGATCAAAGTGTCTCTTTGGTGTGCAGAAGGTTTCATTTTTGGGGTTCATCTTTTCCCCTTCTACTATCGAGATGGATCCTGTTAAGGTCCAAGCCATCCATGATTGGACTCAGCCGACATCTCTGAAAAGTCTGCAAAAGTTCCTGGGCTTTGCTAATTTTTATCGTCGCTTCATCTGCAATTTTTCTAGTATTGCCAAACCATTGACCGATTTGACCAAGAAGGGTGCTGATTTGATCAATTGGTCTTCTGCTGCTGTGGAAGCATTTCAAAAGTTGAAGCGTCGTTTTTCTTCTGCCCCTGTGTTGTGTCAACCAGATGTTTCTCTTCCGTTCCAGGTCGAGGTTGATGCTTCTGAGATTGGAGCAGGGGCTGTTTTGTCGCAGAGAGGTTCTGATTGCTCGGTGATGAAACCATGCGCTTTTTTTTCCAGGAAGTTTTCGCCTGCTGAGCGAAATTATGATGTGGGCAACCGAGAGTTGCTGGCCATGAAGTGGGCATTCGAGAAGTGGCGTCATTGGCTTGAAGGAGCTAAGCATCGCGTGGTGGTATTGACTGATCATAAGAACTTGACTTATCTCGAGTCTGCTAAGCGTTTGAATCCTAGACAGGCTCGTTGGTCGCTGTTTTTTGCCCGTTTTGACTTTGTGATTTCGTACCTTCCGGGCTCTAAAAATGTGAAGGCGGATGCTCTGTCTAGGAGTTTTGTGCCCGACTCTCCGGGTTTATCTGAGCCGGCGGGTATCCTCAAGGAAGGAGTAATTGTGTCTGCTATCTCCCCTGATTTGCGGCGGGTGCTGCAAAAATTTCAGGCTAATAAACCTGATCGTTGTCCAGCGGAGAAACTGTTTGTCCCTGATAGGTGGACGAATAAAGTTATCTCTGAGGTTCATTGTTCGGTGTTGGCTGGTCATCCTGGAATCTTTGGTACCAGATAGTTAGTGGCTAGATCCTTTTGGTGGCCATCTCTGTCGCGGGATGTGCGTACTTTTGTGCAGTCCTGTGGGATTTGTGCTCGGGCTAAGCCCTGCTGTTCTCGTGCCAGTGGGTTGCTTTTGCCCTTGCCGGTCCCGAAGAGGCCTTGGACACATATCTCTATGGATTTTATTTCAGATCTTCCCGTTTCTCAAAGATGTCAGTCATTTGGGTGGTCTGTGATCGCTTTTCTAAGATGGTCCATCTGGTACCCTTGTCTAAATTGCCTTCCTCCTCTGATTTGGTGCCATTGTTCTTCCAGCATGTGGATTGTTTGCATGGCATTCCAGAGAATATCGTTTCTGACAGAGGTTCCCAGTTTGTTTCGAGGTTTTGGCGAGCCTTTTGTGGTAGGATGGGCATTGACTTGTCTTTTTCCTCGGCTTTCCATCCTCAGACTAATGGCCAGACCGAACGAACCAATCAGACCTTGGAAACCTATCTGAGATGCTTTGTTTCTGCCGATCAGGATGACTGGGTGTCCTTTTTGCCTTTGGCTGAGTTCGCCCTTAATAATCGGGCCAGCTCGGCTACCTTGGTTTCGCCATTTTTCTGCAATTCTGGGTTCCATCCTCGTTTCTCTTCAGGACAGGTTGAGTCTTCAGACTGTCCTAGTGTGGATACTGTGGTGGACAGGTTGCAGCAGATTTGGACTCATGTAGTGGACAATTTGACCTTGTCCCAGGAGAAGGCTCAACGTTTAGCTAATCGCAGACGCCGTGTGGGTCCCCGACTTCGTGTTGGGGATCTGGTTTGGTTATCTTCTCGTCATATTCCTATGAAGGTTTCCTCTCCTAAGTTTAAACCTCGTTTCATTGGTCCGTATAGGATTTCTGAGGTTCTTAATCCTGTGTCTTTTCGTCTGACCCTCCCAGATTCTTTTTCCATACATAACGTATTCCATAGGTCATTGTTGCGGAGATACGTGGCACCTATGGTTCCATCTGTTGACCCTCCTGCCCCGGTTTTGGTGGAGGGGGAATTGGAGTATATTGTGGAGAAGATTTTGGATTCTCGTGTTTCAAGACGGAAACTCCAGTATCTGGTTAAATGGAAGGGTTATGCTCAGGAAGATAATTCCTGGGTTTTTGCCTCTGATGTCCATGCTTCCGATCTTGTTCGTGCCTTTCATGTGGCTCATCCTGGTCGGCCTGGGGGCTCTGGTGAGGGTTCGGTGACCCCTCCTCAAGGGGGGGGTACTGTTGTGAATTCTGTGGCAGAGCTCCCTCCTGTGGTCACAAGTGGTACTTCGGCTGATTCTCTCTGGGAGCTTCCGTTTGTGGAGGAAAGTGGTACTGCGGCTTCTGAGTTTCCTCCCTCAGGTGATCTGGTGAGGTCGTTAGGTGCTTCTCTACTTAACTCCACCTAATGCTTTGATCCATGCTTCCTGTCAATGTTCCAGTGTTGGACTTGTTTTTCCCTGGATCATTCCTGTGGCCTGCTGCTCTGCATAGCGAAGCTCCCAGAGAGAATCAGCCGAAGTACCACTTGTGACCACAGGAGGGAGCTCTGCCACAGAATTCACAACACCTAACATAATAAAATTGGACTGTAGGCACTTTTAAATAGGTTCCAAGGGTACACGGGCAGCAGTGGTCTGGTCAGTGTAGGAGTAGTAGAAAGAACGGGCTGCAGACAGGCTTCTAAGGCCTAACATAATAAAATTGGGCTGTAGGCACTTTTATATAGGTTCCAGGGGTACACGGGCAGCAGTGGTCTGGTCAGTGTAGGAGTAGTAGAAAGAACGGGCCGCAGACAGGCTTCTAAGGCCTAACATAATAACATATGGCTGTAGGTACTTTATAATTGGTTCCAGGGGTACACGGGCAGCAGTGGTAGGGTCAGTGGAGGCCTAGTGGAAGGAGGGACCGCAGACAGGCTTCGAAGGCCTAACATAATAAAATTGGACTGTAGGCACTTTTAAATAGGTTCCAGGGGTACACGGGCAGCAGTGGTCTGGTCAGTGTAGGAGTAGTAGAAAGAACGGGCTGCAGACAGGCTTCGAAGGCCTAACATAATAAAATTGGGCTGTAGGCACTTTTAAATAGGTTCCAGGGGTACACGGGCAGCAGTGGTCTGGTCAGTGTAGGAGTAGTAGAAAGAACGGGCCGCAGACAGGCTTCTAAGGCCTAACATAATAACATATGGCTGTAGGCACTTTATAATTGGTTCCAGGGGTACACGGGCAGCAGTGGACAGGTCAGTGGAGGCCTAGTGGAAGGAGGGACCGCAGACAGGCTTCGAAGGCCTAACATAATAAAATTGGACTGTAGGCACTTTTAAATATGTTCCAGGGGTACACGGGCAGCAGTGGTCTGGTCAGTGTAGGAGTAGAAGAAAGAACGGGCCGCAGACAGGCTTCTAAGGCCTAACATAATAACATATGGCTGTAGGCACTTTATAATTGGTTCCAGGGGTACACGGGCAGCAGTGGTCTGGACAGTGGAGGCCTAGTGGAAGGAGGGACCGCAGACAGGCTTTGAAGGCCTAACATAATAAAATTGGACTGTAGGCACTTTTAAATAGGTTCCAGGGGTACACGGGCAGCAGTGGTCTGGTCAGTGTAGGAGTAGTAGAAAGAACGGGTCGCAGACAGGCTTCTAAGGCCTAACATAATAAAATTGGGCTGTAGGCACTTTTAAATAGGTTCCAGGGGTACACGGGCAGCAGTGGTCTGGTCAGTGTAGGAGTAGTAGAAAGAACGGGCCGCAGACAGGCTTCTAAGGCCTAACATAATAACATATGGCTGTAAGCACTTTATAATTGGTTCCAGGGGTACACGGGCAGCAGTGGTCTGGTCAGTGGAGGCCTAGTGGAAGGAGGGACCACAGACAGGCTTCGAAGGCCTACCATAATAAAATTGGACTGTAAGCACTTTTAAATAGGTTCCAGGGGTATACGGGCAGCAGTGGTCTGGTCAGTGTAGGAGTAGTAGAAAGAACGGGCCGAAGACAGGCTTCTAAGGCCTAACATAATAACATATGGCTGTAGGCACTTTATAATTGGTTCCAGAAGTACACGGGCAGCAGTGGTCTGGTCAGTGGAGGCCTAGTGGAAAGAGGGACCGCTGACAGGCTTCGAAGGTCTAAAATAATAAAATTGGACTGTAGGCACTTTTAAATAGGTTCCAGGGGTACACGTGCAGCAGTGGTCTGGTCAGTGTAGGAGTAGTAGAAAGAATGGGCCGCAGACAGGCTTCTAAGGCCTAGCATAATAAAATTGGGCTGTAGGCACTTTTAAATAGGTTCCAGGGGTACACGGGCAGCAGTGGTCTGGTCAGTGTAGGAGTAGTAGAAAGAACGGGCCGCAGACAGGCTTCTAAGGCCTAACATAATAACATATGGCTGTAGGCACTTTATAATTGGTTCCAGGGGTACACGGGCAGCAGTGGTCTGGTCAGTGGAGGCCTAGTGGAAGGAGGGACCGCAGACAGGCTTCGAAGGCCTAACATAATAAAATTGGACTGTAGGCACTTTTAAATAGGTTCCAGGGGTACACGGGCAGCAGTGGTCTGGTCAGTGTAGGAGTAGTAGAAAGAACGGGCCGCAGACAGGCTTCTAAGGCCTAATATAATAACATATGGCTGTAGGCACTTTATAATTGGTTCCAGGGGTACACGGGCAGCAGTGGTCTGGTCAGTGGAGGCCTAGTGGAAGGAGGGACCACAGACAGGCTTCGAAGGCCTAACATAACAAAATTGGACTGTAGGCACTTTTAAATAGGTTCCAGGGGTACACGGGCAGCAGTGGTCTGGTCAGTGTAGGAGTAGTAGAAAGAACGGGCCGCAGACAGGCTTCTAAGGCCAAACATAATAACATATGGCTGTAGGCACTTTATAATTGGTTCCAGGGGTACACGGGCAGTAGTGGTCTGGTCAGTGGAGGCCTAGTGGAAGGAGGGACCGCAGACAGGCTTTGAAGGCCTAACACAATAAAATTGGGCTGGCTGTAGGCAATTTAAAATTGGTTCCAGGGGTACACGGGCTGCAGTAGACAGGTCATTGGAGGCCTAGTGGAAGGAGTGACCGCAGACAGGCTTTGAAGGCCTAACACAATAAAATTGGGCTGGCTGTAGGCAATTTAAAATTGGTTCCAGGGGTACACGGGCAGCAGTAGACAGGTCAGTGGAGGCCTAGTGGAAGGAGGGACCGCAGACAGGCTTCGAAGGCCTAACATAATAAAATTGGACTGGCTGTAGGCAATTTAAAATTGGTTCCAGGGGTACACGGGCAGCAGTGGACAGGTCAGTGGAGGCCTAGTGGAAGGAGGGACCGCAGACAGGCTTCGAAGGCCTAACATAATACAATTGGGCTTGCTGTAGGCAATTTAAAATTTGTTCCAGGGGTACACGGGCAGCAGTAGACAGGTCAGTGGAGGCCTAGTGGAAGGAGGGACCGCAGACAGGCTTCGAAGGCCTAACATAATAAAATTGGACTGTAGGCACTTTTAAATAGGTTCCAGGGGTACACGGGCAGCAGTGGTCTGGTCAGTGTAGGAGTAGTAGAAAGAACGGGTCGCAGACAGGCTTCTAAGGCCTAACATAATAACATATGGCTGTAGGCATTTTATAATTGGTTCCAGGGGTACACGGGCAGCAGTGGTCTGGTCAGTGGAGGCCTAGTGGAAGGAGGGACCGCAGACAGGCTTCGAAGGCCTAACATAATAAAATTGGACTGTATGCACTTTTAAATAGGTTCCAGGGGTACACGGGCAGCAGTGGTCTGGTCAGTGTAGGAGTAGTAGAAAGAACGGGCCGCAGACAGGCTTCTAAGGCCTAACATAATAACATATGGCTGTAGGCACTTTATAATTGGTTCCAGGGGTACACGGGCATCAGTGGTCTGGTCAGTGGAGGCCTAGTGGAAGGAGGGACCGCAGACAGGCTTCGAAGGCCTAACATAATAAAATTGGGCTGGCTGTAGGCAATTTAAAATTGGTTCCAGGGGTACACGGGCTGCAGTAGACAGGTCAGTGGAGGCCTAGTGGAAGGAGTGACCGCAGACAGGCTTTGAAGGCCTAACACAATAAAATTGGGCTGGCTGTAGGCAATTTAAAATTGGTTCCAGGAGTACACGGGCAGCAGTAGACAGGTCAGTGGAGGCCTAGTGGAAGGAGGGACCGCAGACAGGCTTCGAAGGCCTAACATAATAAAATTGGACTGGCTGTAGGCAATTTAAAATTGGTTCCAGGGGTACACGGGCAGCAGTGGACAGGTCAGTGGAGGCCTAGTGGAAGGAGGGACCGCAGACAGGCTTCGAAGGCCTAACATAATAAAATTGGGCTTGCTGTAGGCAATTTAAAATTTGTTCCAGGGGTACACGGGCAGCAGTAGACAGGTCAGTGGAGGCCTAGTGGAAGGAGGGACCGCAGACAGGCTTCGAAGGCCTAACATAATAAAATTGGACTGTAGGCACTTTTAAATAGGTTCCAGGGGTACACGGGCAGCAGTGGTCTGGTCAGTGTAGGAGTAGTAGAAAGAACGGGTCGCAGACAGGCTTCTAAGGCCTAACATAATAACATATGGCTGTAGGCATTTTATAATTGGTTCCAGGGGTACACGGGCAGCAGTGGTCTGGTCAGTGGAGGCCTAGTGGAAGGAGGGACCGCAGACAGGCTTCGAAGGCCTAACATAATAAAATTGGACTGTAGGCACTTTTAAATAGGTTCCAGGGGTACACGTGCAGCAGTGGTCTGGTCAGTGTAGGAGTAGTAGAAAGAATGGGCCGCAGACAGGCTTCTAAGGCCTAGCATAATAAAATTGGGCTGTAGGCACTTTTAAATAGGTTCCAGGGGTACACGAGCAGCAGTGGTCTGGTCAGTGTAGGAGTAGTAGAAAGAACGGGCCGCAGACAGGCTTCTAAGGCCTAACATAATAACATATGGCTGTAGGCACTTTATAATTGGTTCCAGGGGTACACGGGCAGAAGTGGTCTGGTCAGTGGAGGCCTAGTGGAAGGAGGGACCGCAGACAGGCTTCGAAGGCCTAACATAATAAAATTGGACTGTAGGCACTTTTAAATAGGTTCCAGGGGTACACGGGCAGCAGTGGTCTGGTCAGTGTAGGAGTAGTAGAAAGAACGGGCCGCAGACAGGCTTCTAAGGCCTAATATAATAACATATGGCTGTAGGCACTTTATAATTGGTTCCAGGGGTACACGGGCAGCAGTGGTCTGGTCAGTAGAGGCCTAGTGGAAGGAGGGACCACAGACAGGCTTCGAAGGCCTAACATAATAAAATTGGACTTTAGGCACTTTTAAATAGGTTCCAGGGGTACACGGGCAGCAGTGGTCTGGTCAGTGTAGGAGTAGTAGAAAGAACGGGCCGCAGACAGGCTTCTAAGGCCAAACATAATAACATATGGCTGTAGGCACTTTATAATTGGTTCCAGGGGTACACGGGCAGCAGTGGTCTGGTCAGTGGAGGCCTAGTGGAAGGAGGGACCGCAGACAGGCTTCGAAGGCCTAACATAATAAAATTGGGCTGGCTGTAGGCAATTTAAAATTGGTTCCAGGGGTACACGGGCTGCAGTAGACAGGTCATTGGAGGCCTAGTGGAAGGAGTGACCGCAGACAGGCTTTGAAGGCCTAACACAATAAAATTGGGCTGGCTGTAGGCAATTTAAAATTGGTTCCAGGGGTACACGTGCAGCAGTAGACAGGTCAGTGGAGGCCTAGTGGAAGGAGGGACCGCAGACAGGCTTCGAAGGCCTAACATAATAAAATTGGACTGGCTGTAGGCAATTTAAAATTGGTTCCAGGGGTACACGGGCAGCAGTGGACAGGTCAGTGGAGGCCTAGTGGAAGGAGGGACCGCAGACAGGCTTCGAAGGCCTAACATAATACAATTGGGCTTGCTGTAGGCAATTTAAAATTTGTTCCAGGGGTACACGGGCAGCAGTAGACAGGTCAGTGGAGGCCTAGTGGAAGGAGGGACCGCAGACAGGCTTCGAAGGCCTAACATAATAAAATTGGACTGTAGGCACTTTTAAATAGGTTCCAGGGGTACACGGGCAGCAGTGGTCTGGTCAGTGTAGGAGTAGTAGAAAGAACGGGTCGCAGACAGGCTTCTAAGGCCTAACATAATAACATATGGCTGTAGGCATTTTATAATTGGTTCCAGGGGTACACGGGCAGCAGTGGTCTGGTCAGTGGAGGCCTAGTGGAAGGAGGGACCGCAGACAGGCTTCGAAGGCCTAACATAATAAAATTGGACTGTATGCACTTTTAAATAGGTTCCAGGGGTACACGGGCAGCAGTGGTCTGGTCAGTGTAGGAGTAGTAGAAAGAACGGGCCGCAGACAGGCTTCTAAGGCCTAACATAATAACATATGGCTGTAGGCACTTTATAATTGGTTCCAGGGGTACACGGGCATCAGTGGTCTGGTCAGTGGAGGCCTAGTGGAAGGAGGGACCGCAGACAGGCTTCGAAGGCCTAACATAATAAAATTGGGCTGGCTGTAGGCAATTTAAAATTGGTTCCAGGGGTACACGGGCTGCAGTAGACAGGTCAGTGGAGGCCTAGTGGAAGGAGTGACCGCAGACAGGCTTTGAAGGCCTAACACAATAAAATTGGGCTGGCTGTAGGCAATTTAAAATTGGTTCCAGGAGTACACGGGCAGCAGTAGACAGGTCAGTGGAGGCCTAGTGGAAGGAGGGACCGCAGACAGGCTTCGAAGGCCTAACATAATAAAATTGGACTGGCTGTAGGCAATTTAAAATTGGTTCCAGGGGTACACGGGCAGCAGTGGACAGGTCAGTGGAGGCCTAGTGGAAGGAGGGACCGCAGACAGGCTTCGAAGGCCTAACATAATAAAATTGGGCTTGCTGTAGGCAATTTAAAATTTGTTCCAGGGGTACACGGGCAGCAGTAGACAGGTCAGTGGAGGCCTAGTGGAAGGAGGGACCGCAGACAGGCTTCGAAGGCCTAACATAATAAAATTGGACTGTAGGCACTTTTAAATAGGTTCCAGGGGTACACGGGCAGCAGTGGTCTGGTCAGTGTAGGAGTAGTAGAAAGAACGGGTCGCAGACAGGCTTCTAAGGCCTAACATAATAACATATGGCTGTAGGCATTTTATAATTGGTTCCAGGGGTACACGGGCAGCAGTGGTCTGGTCAGTGGAGGCCTAGTGGAAGGAGGGACCGCAGACAGGCTTCGAAGGCCTAACATAATAAAATTGGACTGTAGGCACTTTTAAATAGGTTCCAGGGGTACACGGGCAGCAGTGGTCTGGTCAGTGTAGGAGTAGTAGAAAGAACGGGCCGCAGACAGGCTTCTAAGGCCTAACATAATAACATATGGCTGTAGGCACTTTATAATTGGTTCCAGGGTTACACGGGCAGCAGTGGTCTGGTCAGTGGAGGCCTAGTGGAAGGAGGGACCGCAGACAGGCTTCGAAGGCCTAACATAATAAAATTGGGCTGGCTGTAGGCAAATTAAAATTGGTTCCAGGGGTACACGGGCAACAGTAGACAGGTCAGTGGAGGCTTAGTGGAAGGAGGGACCGCAGACAGGCTTCGAAGGCCTAACATAATAAAATTGTACTGGCTGTAGGCAATTTAAAATTGGTTCCAGGGGTACACGGGCAGCAGTGGTCTGGTCAGTGTAGGAGTAGTAGAAAGAACGGGCCGCAGACAGGCTTCTAAGGCCTAACATAATAACATATGGCTGTAGGCACTTTTTAATTGGTTCCAGGGGTACACGGGCAGCAGTGGTCTGGTCAGTGGAGGCCTAGTGGAAGGAGGGACCGCAGACAGGCTTCGAAGGCCTAACATAATAAAATTGGGCTTGCTGTAGGCAATTCAAAATTTGTTCCAGGGGTACACGGGCAGCAGTGGTCTGGTCAGCGGAGGCCGATTGTAATGAGTGTCTGCCAGTTAGTAGTCCAAAACAATAAATAAATGTGAATGTCTCGCATTAAAACAAAATGAAAACACTAAAGGGTGCAATCATTAGGTACAGGGGTGGGATCCTCTGCGTAGTTTTAGACCTACTAATTTGGCGCAAAGTATTTACTTTGGTAAATAGAGGACACTGCCCCTGACTATGTTAAGTACCATCATACATGTCAACACAATGGTATTGTCAGTGGCAGGAATGGAAGGATGTCAGCGCATAGACTAAACATTGGTGGAAGTGTGAGAGATAACTGTGGAAGTGGTAGAGCAATGTTTGACCTGGGGGTGGGTGAACTCTCTTGTGGCCGGCGGTACAGGCCCAGGGCCTCTCATGTTACAACAGTGTGTCTGACGTTGGGTGCGCACCACCACCGCCAGAGACACTTTAGTGTACTATGAGGGACCCAGTGGCAGTGCTGTCGACCAAAAGCGGGCACACCCACCTCTTCAGACAAACAGCACTCTCACGGGTGCTTGCGCCAAGTCGCGATACCACAGCCCCGTGTGGGGAGTTTGGCCATTTAGGGAGGTGTAAACATGTCCTATGCTGGACAATCAGCTGCAGCAAATTAAGACAAGTAATTCACAGTAGTCCATAGGCAAGAGCTTTTCATAGGAAAGCTAGGTGTCGGCCGGGCAAGGTGGAGCAAAAGAATTCGAAATCCAGTTGTGGTTCATTTTCATGAATGTTAGATCATCAACATTTTGGGTAGCCAGACGAGTCCTTTTTTCGGTTAATATTGAACCTGCAGCACTGAATACTCTTTCTGATAGGACACTAGCTGCCGGGCAAGCAAGCTCCTGCAATGCATATTCTGCCAATTCTGGCCAGGTGTCTAATTTGGATGCCCAGTAATCAAATGGGAATGACGGTTGAGGGAGAACATCGATAAGGGATGAAAAATAGTTTGTAACCATACTGGACAAATGTTATCTCCTGTCACTTTCAATTGATGCAGCAGTACCTGTCCTGTCTGCGGTCATAGCAAAATCACTCCACAACCTGGTCAGAAAACCCCTCTGTCCAACACCACTTCTGATGTGTGCACCCCTAACACTCCTGCTCTGCTGCCCCCTGGAGCTCGTGTGAGAACGATCACGGGCGCTGTGTGCTGGGAATGCCTGAAGCAAACGGTCAACAAGAGTTGATTGTTTGGTTGCTAATATTAGTTCCAATTTCTCATGTGGCATAATATTTTGCAATTTGCCTTTATAGTGAGGATCAAGGAGGCAGGCCAACCAGTAATAGTCATCGTTCATCATTTTTGTAATGCGTGTGTCCCTTTTGAGGATACGTAAGGCATAATCCGCCATGTGGGCCAAAGTTCCAGTTGTCAAATCTGCGTTTGTGATTGGTTGAGGGGCAGTTTCAGGCAAATCTATGTCACTTGTGTCCCTCAAAAAACCAGAACCCGGCCTTGCCGCGCCACCAATTTCCAGTGCCCCCGGGAAAGCTTCCTCATTAAAAATATACTCATCCCCATCATCCTCCTCGTCCTCCTCGTCCTCCACCTCCTCTTCGCCCGGTACCTCGTCCTGTACACTGCACTGACCAGACAATGGCTGACTGTCATCAAGGCTTTCCTCTTCCTCTGGTGCAGACGCCTGATCCTTTATGTGCGTCAAACTTTGCATCAGCAGACACATTAGGGGGATGCTCATGCTTATTATGGCGTTGTCTGCACTAACCAGCCGTGTGCATTCCTCAAAACACTGAAGGACTTGGCACATGTCTTGTATCTTCGACCACTGCACACCTGACAACTCCATGTCTGCCATCCTACTGCCTGCCCGTGTATGTGTATCCTCCCACAAAAACATAACAGCCCGCCTCTGTTCGCACAGTCTCTGAAGCATGTGCAGTGTTGAGTTCCACCTTGTTGCAACGTCTATGATTAGGCGATGCTGGGGAAGGTTCAAAGACCGCTGATAGGTCTGCATACGGCTGGAGTGTACAGGCGAACGGCGGATATGTGAGCAAAGTCCACGCACTTTGAGGAGCAGGTCGGAGAACCCAGGATAAGTTTTCAATAAGCACTGCACCACCAGGTTTAAGGTGTGAGCCAGGCAAGGAATGTGTTTCAGTTGGGAAAGGGAGATGGCAGCCATGAAATTCCTTCCGTTATCACTCACTACCTTGCCTGCCTCAAGATCTACTGTGCCCAGCCACGACTGCGTTTCTTGCTGCAAGAACTCGGACAGAACTTCCGCGGTGTGTCTGTTGTCGCCCAAACACTTCATAGCCAATATAGCCTGCTGACGCTTGCCAGTAGCTGGGCCATAATGGGACAACTGGTGTGCAACAGTGACAGCTGCCGATGGAGTGCTTGGGCGACTGCGGTCTGTGGAAGAGCTCTCGCTTCTGCAGGAGGACGAGGAGGAGGAGGGGGTGCGAATGCCTACAGCCAACTGTTTCCTAGACCGTGGGCTAGGCACAACTGTCCCGAAATTGATATCCCCTGTGGACCCTGCATCCACCACATTCACCCAGTGTGCCGTGATGGACACGTAACGTCCCTAGCCATGCCTACTGGTCCATGCATCTGTAGTCAGGTGCACCTTTGTACTCACAGATTGCCTGAGTGCATGGACAATGCGCTGTTTAACATGCTGATGCAGGGCTGGGATGGCTTTTCTCGAAAAAAGTGTCGACTGGGTAGCTCGTAGCGTGGTTCAGCGTACTCCATCAGGGCTTTGAAAGCTTCGCTTTCAACTAACCGGTAGGGCATCATCTCTAACGAGATTAGTCTAGCTATGTGGGCGTTAAAACCCTGTGTACGCGGATGCGAGGATAAGTACTTCCTTTTTCTAACCAGAGTCTCATGTAGGGTGAGCTGGACTGGAGAGCTTGAGATTGTGGAACTAGCGGGTGTGCCGGTGGACATGGCAGACTGAGAGACGGTTGGAGACGGTATTGTTTCCGCCGGTCCCCTAGATGCAATATTTCCTCCTACAAAACTGGTGATTCCCTGACCCTGACTGCTTTGAGCTGGCAAAGAAACCTGCACAGATACTGCCGGTGGTGCGGAAAATGGTGGCCTTACAGTGACGGAAGGGATGTTGCATTGCTGACTAGCTTCATTGGCCGAAGGGTGCTACAACCTTAAGGGACGTTTGGTAGTTAGTCCAGGCTTGCAAATGCATGGTGGTTAAATGTCTATGCATGCAACTTGTATTGAGACTTTTCAGATTCTGACCTCTGCTTAAGCTAGTTGAACATTTTTGACAGATGACTTTGCGCTGATCAATTGGATGTTGTTTAAAAAAATGCCAGACTGCACTCTTCCTAGCATCGGATCCCTTTTCAGGAATTGCAGACTGAGCTTTAACCGGATGGCCACGCTGTCCTCCAACAGGTTTTGGCTTTGCCACGCGTTTTGGGCCAGATACGGGCCCGGCAGATGGAACCTGTTGCGATGTTGATGCCTGCTGCGGCCCCTCCTCCACCTCCGCTTCAGAACTACTGCCGCCTGCACCCTTTTCCCCCAATGGCTGCCAATCGGGGTCAACAACTGGGTCATCTTTAACCTCCTCTTCTAGCTCGTGTGCAACTTCGTCTGTGTCACCGTGTAGGTCGGTGGTATAGCGTTCGTGATGGGGCAACATAGTCTCATCAGGGTCTGATTGTGGATCAGTACCCTGAGAGGGCAATGTTGTGGTCTGAGTCAAAGGACCAGCATAGTAGTCTGGCTGTGGCTGTGCATCAGTGCACTCCATGTCAGAATCTACTTGTAATGGGCATGGCCTGTTAACTGTTTCACTTTCTAAGCCAGGGACGGTATGTGTAAAGAGCTCCATGGAGTGACCCGTTGTGTCGCCTGCTGCATCCTTCTCTCTTGTTGTTTTTGCTGAAGAGGACAAGGAAGCGACTTGTCCCTGACCGTGAACATCCACAAACGACGCGCTGCTTTTACATTTACCAGTTTCAAAAGAGGAGGCAAAAGAGCTAGAGGCTGAGTCAGCAAGGTAAGCCAAAACTTGCTGTTGCTGCTCCGGCTTTAAAAGCGGTTTTCCTACTCCCAGAAAAGAGAGCGTTTGAGGCCTTGTGTAGCCAGACGACGAACCTGGCTCCACAGCTCCAGACTTAGGTGGAATATTTTTTTTGCCACGACCACCTGATGCTCCACTACCACTACCATCATTACCAGCTGACAATGAACGCCCACGGCCACGACCTCTTCCACCAGACTTCCTCATTGTTTTAAAAACTTAACCAAAGTAACTTTATTTGTTGCTGTCAAACTACTTACACGGTGAGCTATAACTTCAGTATGATTTCAATATCCGTTTACAGGTTGGTGAGACCGCAAGGAAAAACAGGCACAATGTTACACACTCTGTTTTCTGTGGCACCAAATCAGAGAGATGCCACACACGCAGGACTGTCACTCAAGCACAAATGTCAATATTAATCTCCCATAGTATTTTTTTTTTTCAGGGAGAATTTAGAAACAAAATAAAATAAAATGATTTTTTCAGGAAGAATTTAGAAACCAAATAAAATAAAATGATTTTTTCTGGGAGAATTTAGAAACCAAATAAAAAAAAAAATAGCCTTTCTATGGCCCAGTGCCCACTATTTGAGAGAGGGAGATGGCACACCCAGGAGTCAAGACTGGCACACAAGCAGAAAGGGCAATATTAATCTCCCACTGCTTTTTTTTTTTTTCAGGGAGACTTTAGAAACAAAATAAAATAAAATGATTTTTTCAGGAAGAATTTAGAAACCAAATAAAATAAAATGATTTGTTCCGGTAGAATTTAGAAACCAAATAAAAAAAAAATAGCCTTTCTATGGCCCAGTGCCCACTATTTGAGAGAGAGAGATGGCACACCCAGGAGTCAAGACTGGCACACAAGCAGAAAGGGCAATATTAATCTCCCACTGCTTTTTTTTTTTTCAGGGAGACTTTAGAAACAAAATAAAATAAAATGATTTTTTCAGGAAGAATTTAGAAACCAAATAAAAAAAAAATAGCCTTTCTATGGCCCAGTGCCCACTATTTGAGAGAGAGAGATGGCACACCCAGGAGTCAAGACTGGCACACAAGCAGAAAGGGCAATATTAATCTCCCACTGCTTTTTTTTTTTTCAGGGAGACTTTAGAAACAAAATAAAATAAAATGTTTTTTTCAGGAAGAATTTAGAAACCAAATAAAATAAAATGATTTTTTTCAGGGAGAATTTAGAAACCAAATAAATAAAAAAAATAGGCTTTCTATGGCCCACTGAGTGAGAGATGGCACACACAGGAGTCAGGAGTGGCACACAAGCCCAGAGGCCAATATTTATCTCTCACTGATTGATTTTTTGATTTTTTTCAGGTAGAATTTAGAAACCAAATCAACCAAAAAAATAAATAGGCTTTCTATGGCCCACTGAGTGAGAGATGGCACACACAGGAGTCAGGAGTGGCACACAGGCCCAGAGGCCAATATTTATCTCCCACTGATTGATTTATTGATTTTTACAGGTAGAATTTAGAAACCAAATCAACCAAAAAAATAAATAGGCTTTCTATGGCCCACTGAGTGAGAGATGGCACACACAGGAGTCAGGAGTGGCACACAAGCCCAGAGGCCAATATTTATCTCCCACTGATTGATTTATTGATTTTTACAGGTAGAATTTAGAAACCAAATCAACCAAAAAAATAAATAGGCTTTCTATGGCCCACTGAGTGAGAGATGGCACACACAGGAGTCAGGAGTGGCACACAAGCCCAGAGGCCAATATTTATCTCCCACTGATTGGTTTATTGATTTTTACATGTAGAATTTAGAAACCAAATCAACAAAAAAAATAAATAGGCTTTCTATGGCCCACTATGTGAGAGATGGCACACACAGGGATGGCACTCTAGCAGAAATGCCTATCTTAATCTCCCACAAAAAAAAAAAAAAAACAGGGACTGTCCTACAATTACTATCTCCCTGCAGTAATCTCAGCCAGGTATGGCAGGCAGCAATAAGGAGTGGACTGATGCACAAATGAAATAAAAAGTGTGGACAAACAAAAAAGATAGCTGTGCAGAAAGGAAGGAACAAGAGGATTTGTGCTTTGAAAAAAGCAGTTGGTTTGCACAGCGGCGTACACACAGCAATGCAGCTATCAGGGAGCCTTCTAGGGCAGCCCAATGAGCTACAGCGCTGAGAAAAAAAAATGTAGCCTCCACTGTCCCTGCAAACCGAAGGTGGTGTTGGACAGTGGAAATCGCTACAGCACAAGCGGTTTGGTGGTTAATGGACCCTGCCTAACGCTATCCCTGCTTCTGACGAAGCAGCAGCAACCTCTCCCTACGCTCAGATCAGCAGCAGTAAGATGGCGGTCGGCGGGAACGCCCCTTTAAAGCCCCTGTGACGCCGCAGACAGCAAGCCAATCACTGCAATGCCCTTCTCTAAGATGGTGGGGACCAGGACCTATGTCATCACGCTGCCCACACTCTGCGTCCACCTTCATTGGCTGAGAAATGGCGCTTTTAGCGTCATTGAAACGCGACTTTGGCGCGAAAGTCGCGTACTGCATGGCCGACCCCACACAGGGGTCGGATCGGGTTTCATGAAACCCGACTTTGCCAAAAGTCAGCGACTTTTGAAAATGAACGACCCGTTTCGCTCAACCCTATTGTCCAGACTACTGGGACACAAATACTATGTTTCCTCTATGGCATACTAAAAAGAAACTTAACAGCATTTCCTAGTTTTTAGTAGATTGTAAATGAGTCAATTATCATAATTGCTGGTGTGTTGTGATTCACCAGACGAATGACAAAACAATGAATTTGTTATGCAGCCAAAGGAAAGGTAGTGTAGGACAAGCCCATTAGTAGAGACAAATTAAATGATGAGATGTATAAAGGCCATATAATTTAATGCCTAATTTTGCTGCCCACATTCACCCTGCTTCAATGATTATTTTAGGTTCCCATAATACAGTGGATAAATTATAAAAAGCTAAAAAGATAGAAAACTGTGGAAAAACAGATCAAGAATACTTACATGTGTTGAAGGTTGCCTGGGCCGAGAGTAACATACATGCTACCAATGAGCCTGGAAAGATGCTCTAGACAAAATGAAAAGACAGGGAATAATATAAATATACATTTCAAGCTAATTATAATTCCCATTAGTGGAAAAGTAGACATTTGGCACATCTAAACAGAGATAACTTAAAATATCTAAAATATCTTAGTCTTTATGAGAAGTTCATAAAATAATGAATCAGTACTGGTGACTAGAGTTGAGCGACCTTGACCTTTTTAGAGTCGAGCCGGGTTTTGCGAAACCCGACTATGTCCAAAGTCGGGTCGAGTGAAATCGGCCGATTATGACGTAAAGTCGGGATCGACCGAAACACGAAACCCAATGCAAGTCAATGGGGCAGCATAGTCGGCAGTGAGTGGGGGCCAGGAAAACACCTAGAGTGCCCATTTTAATGTCAAAACCATCCATTCTTCTTAATGAAGCTTGTCAAGCGTAATTTACCTTATAATAATTGGAAGGCATTTGAAATTGGGGGTCATTTGGCTAAAGTTGTGGGGGGTAGGGCTGGTTCAAGTAATTAGTGGGCCCAGGAAATCTGGACCACGTCACGGCAGTGGAGCAGGGAGAGGTAAGTATTTCAACTTTGCAAGTGCTGTGAACCTGAGCAAGCAGGGGGGGCCCACTCGTTGGCATTGGCACTGGCACAGGGCCCCTCAAAGTACAGCGGTGTGTTTGCACGGCGGGGGCGCCTCCCACCGGCAGCAACACTTTTGCGTACTATGAGAGGCCCTGTGCCAGTGACGTCGCCAACTAGTATTCCTCCCCCCACCTGATGAAGGAACCTGCACTTTCATCTGCACCTTCCTCTTTGTCCCCGTGTAAGGTGGTATGGTATGCGGGAAGAGCAACCTGACTTTCAGCAGGGTCACAATGTTGTTGTGTAGCGTGCACGGGGAATGTTGCGTTATGGGTCAATGTACCAGCAGACTCATCTATCACTGGCTGGGCAATGGGCACGATGAAGTGGAAACACAGATATAGGCCCAAAGAAGAAAGTGGGCTAAATGCAGTTCAAAATTGGTAACACAGGAATAACCAGGGGGCATTGCAGTGGAGGACAACTGGAATGAGAGGCTGACACAGAGAGTAGGGCCAAATCAGTAAGTAGTCGAAATGCAGTTCAAAATTGGCAACCGTAGTAAACAGGCGGCACAGCTTTGTTCAGTGGAGGAGAACAGCAAGGAGTGGCAGACACCGATAGTAGGCCCCAACCCAACTAGTAGGCCAAATGCAGTCTAACATTAACAACTACTTAACGAGAGGCTGAAAATGGTATTTCAGGACAGGAAACCAGGAGAACAGCAAGGAGTGGCAGACACCGATAGTAGGCCCCAAACCAACTAGTACGCCAAATGCAGTTGTTCCATTTAACCACAATTTAATGAGAGCCTGAAGATAGAAGCTCAGGAAAGGCAACCTGGGAACACCTTGGAGTGTAACACACCATCTCTCTCCACCCCATACCCATTTTGTAGGCCTAATGCTGTGTACTTTTCTACAACTACTAAACGAGAGTCGGAAGACCGAAGCAATGGCAAGGAAACCTGGGGAACACCTTGGAGTGTAACACACCATCTCTCTCCACCCCATACCCAATTTGTAGGCCTAATGCAGCCTACTTTCCGACACCTACTAAACGAGAGCATGAAGATCGAAGCTCAGGAAAGGCAACCTGGGGAACACCTTGGAGTGTAACACACCATCTCTCTCCACCCCATACCCATTTTTTAGGCCTAATGCAGTGTACTTTTCTACAACTACTAAACGAGAGTCGGAAGACCGAAGCAATGGCAAGGAAACCTGGGGAACACCTTGGAGTGTAACACACCATCTCTCTCCACCCCATTCCCCATTTTTTAGGCCTAATGCAGCCTACTTTCCGACACCTACTAAACGAGAGCATGAAGATCGAAGCTCAGGAAAGGCAACCTGGGGAACACCTTGGAGTGTAACACACCATCTCTCTCCACCCCATACCCATTTTGTAGGCCTAATGCTGTGTACTTTTCTACAACTACTAAACGAGAGTCGGAAGACCGAAGCAATGGCAAGGAAACCTGGGGAACACCTTGGAGTGTAACACACCATCTCTCTCCACCCCATACCCAATTTGTAGGCCTAATGCAGCCTACTTTCCGACACCTACTAAACGAGAGCATGAAGATCGAAGCTCAGGAAAGGCAACCTGGGGAACACCTTGGAGTGTAACACACCATCTCTCTCCACCCCATACCCATTTTGTAGGCCTAATGCTGTGTACTTTTCCACCAACTACTAAACGAGAGCCGGAAGATCGAAGCTCATGAAAGGCAACCCGGGGAACACCTTGGAGTGTAACACAACCTCTCTCTACACCACGAAAGGGCTGATTCTTAGGAAGGAAGGCTGTTGTAAATAAGCATTGCGCGTCCGAGGGTGATTATATTCTTATTCGGTATCTACTCACCCTCGGACGCGCCATGCTTCTTGATTTGTAATTAATGTTTATTTGCAATGTGCTTTTGACTTACTCAATTATTTTTTTAATTATTGATTTTATTAAATTAATAGTTTAACATCTTATTGGAAATAATTTAAAGGAGACGCGACAGGACAACACTCGGTGGATGCCATATCTGTGTTAACAACTCCAAAAAACTTTCAGTTAACTTCTTGCAGGAGAAAGAAATTGTAGCTGTTGGACCTTTGTAGTACAGTTCCAGATATTTGTTGTGTGTTTGTTTTGATTGTTAAAATGTCTGCATTTGAGATCTCAACACGATCTTATTTTTTATAATCAAATTAATTTTTTAAATATTTTATTAGGTTGGTTCAAGGGGTACACGGGCCGCAGTAGACAGGTCAGTGGAGGCCTAGTGGAAGGAGGGACCGCAGATGCGCCACTGTTTCACCCATACACAATTAGTAGGCCTAATGCAGCGTAGTTTCCAACAGCTACTAAACGAGAGCCGGAAGATCGAAGCTCAGGAAAGGCAACCTGGGGAACACCTTGGAGTGTAACACAACCTCTCTCTACACCACGGAAGGGCTGATTCTTAGGAAGGAAGGCTGTTGTAAATAAGCATTGCGCGTCCGAGGGTGATTATATTCTTATTCGGTATCTACTCACCCTCGGACGCGCCATGCTTCTTGATTTGTAATTAATGTTTATTTGCAATGTGCTTTTGACTTACTCAATTATTTTTTTAATTATTGATTTTATTAAATTAATAGTTTAACATCTTATTGGAAATAATTTAAAGGAGACGCGACAGGACAACACTCGGTGGATGCCATATCTGTGTTAACAACTCCAAAAAACTTTCAGTTAACTTCTTGCAGGAGAAAGAAATTGTAGCTGTTGGACCTTTGTAGTACAGTTCCAGATATTTGTTGTGTGTTTGTTTTGATTGTTAAAATGTCTGCATTTGAGATCTCAACACGATCTTATTTTTTATAATCAAATTAATTTTTTTTATATTTAATGATGTTGGTTCAAGGGGTACACGGGCAGCAATAGACAGGTCAGTGGAGGCCTAGTGGAAGGAGTGACGGCAGACAGGCATCAAAGGCCTAACATTGGGCTGGCTGTAGGCAAGTTAAAATTGGTTCCAGGGGAACACGGCCATCAGTGGCCTGGTCAGTGTAGTTGTAGTTGAAAGAACGGGACGCAGACAGGCTTCGAAGGCCTAACATAACAAACTTGGGCTGGCTGTAGGCACTTTTAAATTTGTTCCAGGGGTACATGGGCAGCAGTGTATGGTCAGTGGAAGTCTAGTGGAAGGAGTGACCGCAGACAGGCTTCCAAGGCCTAACATAACAAACTTGGGCTGGCTGTAGGCACTTTTAAATTGGTTCCAGGGGTACACGGGCAGCAGTGGTCTGGTCAGTGGAAGTCTAGTGGAAGGAGTGACCGCAGACAGGCTTCCAAGGCCTAACATAACAAACTTGGGCTGGCTGTAGGCACTTTTAAATTGGTTCCAGGGGTACACGGGCAGCAGTGGTCTGGTCTGTGGAAGTCTAGTGGAAGGAGTGACCGCAGACAGGCTTCGAAGGCCTAACATAACAAACTTGGGCTGGCTGTAGGCACTTTTAAATTGGTTCCAGGGGTACACGGGCAGCAGTGGTCTGGTCAGTGGAAGTCTAGTGGAAGGAGTGACCGCAGACAGGCTTCCAAGGCCTAACATAACAAACTTGGGCTGGCTGTAGGCACTTTTAAATTGGTTCCAGGGGTACACGGGCAGCAGTGGTCTGGTCTGTGGAAGTCTAGTGGAAGGAGTGACCGCAGACAGGCTTCGAAGGCCTAACATAACAAACTTGGGCTGGCTGTAGGCACTTTTAAATTGGTTCCAGGGGTACACGGGCAGCAGTGGTCTGGTCAGTGGAAGTCTAGTGGAAGGAGTGACCGCAGACAGGCTTCCAAGGCCTAACATAACAAACTTGGGCTGGCTGTAGGCACTTTTAAATTGGTTCCAGGGGTACACGGGCAGCAGTGGTCTGGTCAGTGGAAGTCTAGTGGAAGGAGTGACCGCAGACAGGCTTCCAAGGCCTAACATAACAAACTTGGGCTGGCTGTAGGCACTTTTAAATTGGTTGCAGGGGTACACGGGCAGCAGTGGTCTGGTCAGTGGAAGTCTAGTGGAAGGAGTGACCGCAGACAGGCTTCGAAGGCCTAACATAACAAAATTGGGCTGGCTGTAGGCACTTTAAATTGGTTCCAGGGGTACATGGGCAGCAGTGTATGGTCAGTGGAAGTCTAGTGGAAGGAGTGACGGCAGACAGTCTTCGAAGGCCTAACATAACAAAATTGGGCTGACTGTAGGCACTTTTAAATTGGTTCCAGGGTAACACGGCCAGCAGTGGCCTGGTCAGTGTAGTAGTTGTAGAAAGAAGGGACCGCAGACAGGCTTCGAAGGCCTAACATAACAAAAATGTCAAAACAATGGTATTGTCAGTGCCAGGCATTGAAGGATGTCAGCGCCTAGACTACACATTGGTGAAGCTGTGAGAGATAATTTTGCTAGTGGTAGAGCACTGTTTGAGCTGGGGGGGGGAACTGTCTTGTGGCCGGCGGTACAGGCACAGGGCCCCTCATATTACAACGGTGTGTCTGACGTTGGGTGCGCACCACCACCGCCAGAGACACTTTATTGTACTATGAGGGACCCAGTGGCAGTGCCGTCGACCAAAAGCGGCCACACCCACCTCTTCAGACAAACAGCACTCTCAAGGGTCCAAGCGCAAAGTGGCGATAGCACGGCCCCGTGTGGGGAGTTTGGCCATTTCGTGAGGTGGAAACATGTCGTATGCTGGACAATCAGGTGAAGAAAATTACGAGATTGGAAAAGTCATTCAGAATAGTCCACAGGCAAGACCTTTTCATAGGAAAGCTAGGTGTCAGCCGGGCAGGGTGGGGCAAAAGATTTTGAAATCCAGTTGTGGTTCATTTTAATGAAGGTTAGATCATCTACATTTTGGGTAGCCAGACGAGTCCTTTTTTCTGTTAGTATTGAACCTGCAGCACTGAATACTCTTTCTGATAGGACACTAGCTGCCGGGCAAGCAAGCTCCTGCAATGCATATTCTGCCAATTCTGGCCAGGTGTCTAATTTGGATGCCCAGTAATCAAATGGGAATGACGGTTGAGGGAGAACGTCGATAAGGGATGAAAAATAGTTTGTAACCATACTGGACAAATGTTGTCTCCTGTCACTTTGAATTGATGCTGCAGTACCTGTCCTGTCTGCGGTCATAGAAAAATCACTCCACAACCTGGTCAGAAAACCCCTCTGGCCAACGCCACTTCTGATTTCTGCCCCTATAACACCTCTGGTCTGCTGGCCCCTGGAGCTCGTGTGAGAACGATCACGGGCGCTGTGTGCAGGGAATGCCAGAAGCAAACGGTCAACAAGAGTTGATTGTTTTGTTGCTAATATTAGTTCCAAGTTCTCATGTGGCATAATATTTTGCAATTTGCCTTTATAGCGAGGATCAAGGAGGCAGGCCAACCAGTAATCGTCATCGTTCATCATTTTTGTAATGCGTGTGTCCCTTTTGAGGATACGCAAGGCATAATCCGCCATGTGGGCCAAAGTTCCCGTTGTCAAATCTGCGGTTGTGCTTGGTTGAGGGGCAGTTGCAGGCAAATCTACGTCACTTGTGTCCCTCAAAAAACCAGAACCCGGCCTTGCCACGCCACCAATTTCCCGTGCCCCCGGGAAAGCTTCCTCATTAAAAATATACTCATCCCCATCATCCTCCTCATCCTCCACCTCCTCTTCGCCCGGTACCTCGTCATGTACACTGCCCTGACCAGACAATCGCTGACTGTCATCAAGGCTTTCCTCTTCCTCTGGTGCAGACGCCTGATCCTTTATGTGCGTCAAACTTTGCATCAGCAGACGCATTAGGGGGATGCTCATGCTTATTATGGCGTTGTCTGCACTAACCAGCCGTGTGCATTCCTCAAAACACTGAAGGACTTGACACATGTCTTGAATCTTCGACCACTGCACACCTGACAACTCCATGTCTGCCATCCTACTGCCTGCCCGTGTATGTGTATCCTCCCACAAAAACATAACAGCCCGCCTCTGTTCGCACAGTCTCTGAAGCATGTGCAGTGTTGAGTTCCACCTTGTTGCAACGTCTATGATTAGGCGATGCTGGGGAAGGTTCAAAGAACGCTGATAGGTCTGCATACGGCTGGAGTGTACAGGCGAACGGCGGATATGTGAGCAAAGTCCACGCACTTTGAGGAGCAGGTCGGATAACCCCGGATAACTTTTCAGGAAGCACTGCACCACCAGGTTTAAGGTGTGAGCCAGGCAAGGAATGTGTTTCAGTTGGGAAAGGGAGATGGCAGCCATGAAATTCCTTCCGTTATCACTCACTACCTTGCCTGCCTCAAGATCTACAGTGCCCAGCCACGACTGCGTTTCTTGCTGCAAGAACTCGGACAGAACTTCCGCGGTGTGTCTATTGTCGCCCAAACACTTCATAGCCAATACAGCCTGCTGACGTATGCCAGTAGCTGCCCCATAATGGGAGACCTGGTGTGCAACAGTGGCAGGTGCGGATGGAGTGTTTGTGCGACTGCGGTCTGTGGACGAGCTCTTGCTTCTGCAGGAGGACGAGGAGGAGGAGGAGGAGGAGGAGGGGGTGCGAACGGCTACAGACAACTGTTTACTAGACCGTGGGCTAGGCAGAACTGTCCCAAACTTGCTGTCCCCTGTGGACCCTGAATCCACCACATTTACCCAGTGTGCCGTGATGGACACGTAACGTCCCTGGCCATGCCTACTGGTCCATGCATCTGTTGTCAGGTGCACCTTTGTGCTCACAGATTGCCTGAGTGCATGGACGATGCGCTCTTTAACATGCTGGTGGAGGGCTGGGATGGCTTTTCTGGAAAAAAAGTGTCGACTGGGTAGCTCGTAGCGTGGTACAGCGTAGTCCATCAGGTCTTTGAAAGCTTCGCTTTCAACTAACCGGTAGGGCATCATCTCTAACGAGATTAGTCTAGCTATGTGGGCGTTCAAACCCTGTGTACGCGGATGCGAGGCTAAGTATTTCCTTTTTCTAACCATAGTCTCATGTAGGGTGAGCTGGACTGGAGAGCTGGAGATCGTGGAACTAGCGGGGGTGCCGGTGGACATGGCAGACTGAGAGACGGTGGGAGATGGTATTGTTGCCGCCGGTGCCCTAGATGCAGTGTTTCCTACTACGAAACTGGTGATTCCCTGACCCTGACTGCTTTGGCCTGGCAAAGATACCTGCACAGATACAGCAGGTGGTGCGCTAAATGGTGGTCCTACACTGCCGGAAGGGATGTTGCGTTGATGACTAGCTTCATTGGCCGAGGGTGCAACAACCTTAAGGGACGTTTGGTAGTTAGTCCAAGCTTTCAAATGCATGGTGGTTAAATGTCTATGCATGCAACTAGTATTGAGACTTTTCAGATTCTGACCTCTGCTTAAGGAAGTAGAACATTTTTGACAGATGACTTTGCGCTGATCAATTGGATGTTGTTTAAAAAAATGCCAGACTGCACTCTTTCTAGCATCGGATACCTTTTCAGGCATTGCAGACTGAGCTTTAACCGGATGGCCACGCTGTCCTCCACCAGGTTTTGGCTTTGCCACGCGTTTTGGGCAAGATACGGGCCCGGCAGATGGAACCTGTGGCGATGTTGATGCCTGCTGCGGCCCCTCCTCCTCCTCTGCTTCAGAACTGCTGCCGCCTGCACCCTGTTCCCCCAATGGCTGCCAATCGGGGTCAAGAACTGGGTCATCTAATAACTCTTCTTGTACCTCCTGCGCAACTTCGTCTGTGTCACCGTGTCGTTCGGTGGTATAGCGTTCGTGATGGGGCAACATAGTCTCATCAGGGTCTGATTCTTGATCAGCACCCTGCGAGGGCAATGTTGTGGTCTGAGTCAAAGGACCAGCATAGTAGTCTGGCTGTGGCTGTGCGTCAGTGCACTCCATGTCAGATTCAATTTGTAATGGGCATGGACTGTTAACTGCTTCACTTTCTAAGCCAGGGACGGTATGTGTAAAGAGCTCCATGGAGTAACCCGTTGTGTCGCCTGCTGCATTCTTCTCTGTTGTTGTTTTTGCTGAAGAGGACAAGGAAGTGACTTGTCCCTGACCGTGAACATCCACTAACGACGCGCTGCTTTTACTTTTACCAGTTTCACGAGATGAGGCAAAAGAGCTAGAGGCTGAGTCAGCAAGATAAGCCAAAACTTGCTCTTGCTGCTCCGGCTTTAAAAGCGGTTTTCCTAATCCCAGAAAAGGGAGCGTTCGAGGCCTTGTGTAGCCGGACGACGAACCTGGCTCCACAGCTCCAGACTTAGGTGCAATATTTTTTTCCCCACGACCACCTGATGCTCCACCACTACCACTACCCTCATTACCAGCTGACAATGAACGCCCCCGGCCACGACCTCTTCCACTAGACTTCCTCATTGTTTTAAAAACGTAACCAAACTAACGTTATTTGTTGCAGTCACACAACTTACACGGTGAGCTATAACTTCAGTATGATTTAGCTACCCCTTTACAGGTTGGTGAGACCACAGCGAAAATCAGGCCCAATGTTACACACTCTTTTTTTGGTGGCTGCAAATTAGAGAGATGCCCCACACGCAGGACTGTCACTGAAGCACAAATGTTAATATTAATGTCACACTATTATTTTTTTTTTATTTTTATTTTTTTTTTATTTTTATTTTTTTCAGGAACACTTTAGAAACCCCCCCAAAAAAAAAAAATAGATTTTTGCAGGGAGAATTTAGAAAACAAATGTAACAAACTATATGCTTTCTATGGGCCACTGAGTGAGAGATGACGCACACAGGAATCAGGAGTGGCACACAAGCCCAGAGGCCAATATTTTTCTACCAATGATTGATGGAGTTATTTTCTCTGGTAGATTTTGGAACCCAAATCAAGGAAAAAAAATGTAGGCTTTCTATGGACCACAATTGGAGAGAGAGAGAGAGAGAGAGAGAGAGAGATGGCACACCCAGGAGTCAAGACTGGCACACAAGCAGAAAGGCCAATATTAATCTCCCACTGTTTTTTTTGGTTGTTTTTTTTTTTTTTTCAGGGAGACTTTAGAAAAAAAAATAATAAAAAAAATATGATTTTATCAGGAAGAATTTAGAAACCAAATAAAATAAAATGATTTTTTCAGGGAGAATTTAGAAAACAAATAAAACCAAAAATAGGCGTTCTATGGCCCACTGACTGAGAGAGAGAGAGAGATGGAACGCTTAGTACTGGCACACAAGCCCAAAGGGCAATATTAATCTCCCTTTTTTTTTCCAGGGAGAATTTCTAAAACCCAAAAAAAAAAAAAAATAGGCTTTCTATGGCCCACTATTTGTGAGAGAGATGGGACGCTCAGGACTGGCACAGATGGCACGCTCAGGACTGGCACAGAAGCCCAGAGGCCAATATTAATCTCCCTTTTTTTCTGGGAGAATTTATAAAACCAAAAAAATATTTAAATAGGCTTTCTATGGCCCACTATTTGTGA
This sequence comes from Ranitomeya imitator, assembly GCF_032444005.1. Taxonomy (NCBI): domain Eukaryota; kingdom Metazoa; phylum Chordata; class Amphibia; order Anura; family Dendrobatidae; genus Ranitomeya; species Ranitomeya imitator. The sequence continues at coordinate 917,634,596 of NC_091282.1, read as the reverse complement.
GAGAGATGGCACGCTCAGGACTGGCACAGATGGCACGCTCACAACTGGCACACAAGCCCAGAGGCCAATATTAATCTCCCTTTTTTCAGGGAAAATTTATAAAACCAAAAAAAAAATTAAATAGGCTTTCTATGGCCCACTATTTGTGAGAGAGATGGCACGCTCAGGACTGGCACAGATGGCACGCTCACAACTGGCACACAAGCCCAGAGGCCAATATTAATCTCCCTTTTTTCAGGGAAAATTTATAAAACAAAAAAAAAATTAAATAGGCTTTCTATGGCCCACTATTTGTGAGAGAGATGGCACGCTCAGGGCTGGCACAGATGGCACGCTCAGGACTGGCACACAAGCCCAGAGGCCAATATTAATCTCCCTTTTTTTCAGGGAGAATTTATAAAACCAAAAAAAAAAATAAATAGGCTTTCTATGGCCCACTATTTGTGAGAGAGATGGCACGCTCAGGGCTGGCACAGATGGCACGCTCAGGACTGGCACACAAGCCCAGAGGCCAATATTAATCTCCCTTTTTTTCAGGGAGAATTTATAAAACCAAAAAAAAAAATAAAATAGGCTTTCTATGGCCCACTATTTGTGAGAGAGATGGCACACTCAGGACTGGCACACAAGCCCAAAGGCCAATATTAATCTCCCACTGTATTTTTATCAGGGAGAATTTATACACCCCACAAAAAAAAATACAGAAAAATGAAAAGGCTTTCTATGGCCCACTATGTGAGAGAGATGGCACACACAGGGATGGCACTCTAGCAGAAATGCCAAATTGCCAATCTTAATCTCCCACCAAAAAAAAAAAAAAAAAAAAAAACAGGGAATGTCCTACAATTACTATCTCCCTGCCTGCAGTAATCTCAGCCAGGTATGGCAGGCAGCTACTATCTCCCTGCCTGCAGTAATCTCAGCCAGGTATGGCAGGCAGCAATAAGGAGTGGACTGATGCACAAATGAAATAAAAAGTGTGGACAAACAAAAAAGATAGCTGTGCAGAAAGGAAGGAACAAGAGGATTTGTGCTTTGAAAAAAGCAGTTGGTTTGCACAGCGGCGTACACACAGCAATGCAGCTATCAGGGAGCCTTCTAGGGCAGCCCAATGAGCTACAGCGCTGAGGGGAAAAAAAAAAAAAAAAAAACTTCCACTGTCCCTGCACACCGAGGGTGGTGTTGGACAGTGCAAATCGCTGCAGCACAAGCGGTTTTGTGGTTAATGGACCCTGCCTAACGCTATCCCTGCTTCTGACAAAGCGGCAGCAACCTCTCCCTAAGCTCAGATCAGCAGCAGTAAGATGGCGGTCGGCGGGAACGCCTCTTTATAGCCCCTGTGACGTCGCAGACAGCAAGCCAATCACTGCAATGCCCTTCTCTAAGATGGTGGGGACCAGGACCTATGTCATCACGCTGCCCACACTCTGCGTTTACCTTCATTGGCTGAGAAATGGCGCTTTTCGCGTCATTGAAACGCGACTTTGGCGCGAAAGTCGCGTACCGCATGGCCGACCCCGCACAGGGGTCGGATCGGGTTTCATGAAACCCCGACTTAGCCAAAAGTCGGCGACTTTTGAAAATGTTCGACCCGTTTCGCTCAACCCTACTGGTGACATGTTAAGAACTGACGCGTTTCTGGCAACAGCCATTAGTCACATTAATGTGAAGATAAATTTGCATCAACCCTTAAGATAATAACAAAATATAATACATAGTATTGACTACAAAACTTGTAAAATTGTACAGATGGTCTTTTCAGGATGTAATGTAACAGTGCAGCACATACTATTTCCTGTGTGTTAGACAAAGAAAAGTTGAGTGAAGTTTTGTTTGTCTGCATTGATAATAATTACATATTGGTTAGTACTTAGCAGTAGCGTAGCTACCGGGGTGGCAGAGGGGGCCATCGCCCCAGGCCCCACTCTAAGCGGCGGCTGCTTCAGTTGTTAAGCAATATGCGGCCGTGGCTCTCTGATGTATCCGATGCATGGCGGCATGCTGCGGCGCCGCTGCCTGGTCTCCATCTGAGCAGAGACTCTGCACGCTGCACAGCAGCCAATAGCAGAGTCTCACTGCAGCGCACGGTGCAGGCTGGAGCGCTTCTAATTACCTGATAGTCTCTGACAGGCTGGCAGCGCTGCGGTTAGCTCCATCCCCAGGTGTGCTCCGATTGGTCCACACTGAACTCAGGGTCCTAATGAGCAGCTGCAGCTTAGTTTGTGCCAGGAGTCCAAGACAGTGCCTGGCCTGGACAAACTGGAACTAATCACGGATGGACACTTATAAATGTAAGGGCTGCTGCTGTGGAACAAAATGTTTGTTCTTTTAATGAAATTACAGCACATGATGTTACTATGTTACTATTGGAGTGGGGTGAATGTGAGGGGAAGAGGGAGAGCTGAATTAGGGTAGTGGGGGTGGGTGGCGCTGTAGTTGCCTTGTCTTCCATTTCTTGGATTGTATGCAATGCAATCTTATCTAATAGTTGTTGGCTGGGAAGGGTGGAGGTAGGGGGCTTATTATATTTACAGCTTAGGTCTTACAATAAGCCCCAGCCTGTTATATTCAGTATAACAAGCCCCCATACAACAACCATGGCACAAGCTGCACTTTATTTAAGGGGATTATCTGATGTCATTCTACAAGCCTGCAGTTACTCCTATGTGGCTGCAAAATTGTGAATCTTCACATCGCGCACACTGAGGATTCGCCATTGCCTATATCAACAAGTATGCGATTTGCATACTCCTGGCCATGTTCTAACTGTGCGGCCTCACTCAATAAAAGTGCATTGAGCAAGACCAGAAACAGTCTAGTCAGAGTGTGGCCAGTTGTATGCAAACAGCATACTTGAGGTTACATGACAACCCCATTCCCACACCGGAGACTCCTGACAGTGTGCTGTGCATGCAGTGTGAGGATTCACAAGTCTGCAATCACATAGAGACACTGCAGACTTGTAGCGTAGAACTAGACAATCCCTTTAATAATTTCATAATAAACAGCTTATTATTTGTATAAAGTTATTAAAGGGGTTATGCGGGTTTGGAATAAAAATCTGCAGTCACAATATATGGCTGCAGACTGGCAAATCATGATAGGGTGCGGTGCACTTGCTGTCATGAGTCCCCAATATCATCAGTGTAGTTATGTGACCACATGTTTGCTATGTGCATGCGTCCACTAGATACATTTGGCTTCTCTCAATAGAAGAGAATAGAGAAAAGCCAAAAGAGTCTAGTCAGCACATACATATAGCATACATGCGGTCACATGTTCATCTGATCACATAAGTGATGCTAGGTACTCATGAGCCATTATTACTGTATATAGGGGGACTCAGGAGACATTATTAGATATGAAGTGGGCACTTAAGAAGCATTATTGTTATGGGGCACTCAGAGTATTGTGAACATCAAAGGTGCACATGGGGCATCATTAATTTTAAGGGCCAAAATGGAGCACTGTTTTCTAGAGCACTTGCACAGGGCAGTAATATTTTAAAGGAGTAGTTTTACCATCCAGACGACACAAAGGGAGGATTTTACTTTGTAAGGGGCACAGTGGTGGGCATTACTATGTGGGGAACAGTGGTGGCATTATTATTTGGAGTACTAAGAGAATCAGTAATAGGGACACATACAGCAGCAGCGGCTCAGTATTGGGGTATCAGGTGTAGTAATAGGGACACATACGGCAGCAGCAGCTCAGTATTGGGGTATCAGGGGCAGTAATAGGGACACATACGGCAGCAGTGGCTCAGTATTGGGTTATCAGGTGCAGTAATAGGGACACATACGGCAGCAGCGGCTCAGTATCGGGGTATCAGGTGCAGTAATAGGGACACATACGGCAGCAGCGGCTCAGTATTGGGTATCAGGGGCAGTAATAGGGACACATACGGCAGCAGCGACTCAGTATTGGGGTATCAGGTGCAATAATAGGGACACATACGGCAGCAGCGGCTCAGTATTGGGGTATCAGGGGCAGTAATAGGGACACAGATGGCAGCAGCGTGTGCGTATTGGGGTATCAGGTGCAGTAATAGGGACACATACAGCAGCAGCTCAGTATTGAGGTATCAGGGGCAGTAATAGGGACACATACGGCAGCAGCGGCTCAGTATTGGGGTATCAGGAGGAGTAATAGGGACACATACGGCAGCAGCGGCTCAGTATTGGGGTATCAGGTGCAGTAATAGGGACACATGCGGCAGCAGCGGCTCAGTATTGGGCTATCAGGTGCAGTAATAGGGACACATACGGCAGCAGTGGCTCAGTATTGGGATATCAGGTGCAGTAATAGGGACACTTACGGCAGCAGCGGCTCAGTATTGGGGTATCAGGAGGAGTAATAGGGACACATACGGCAGCAGCGGCTCAGTATTGGGGTATCAGGTGCAGTAATAGGGTCACATACGGCAGCAGTGGCTCAGTATTGGGGTATCAGGAGGAGTAATAGGGACACATACGGCAGCAGCAGCTCAGTATTGGGGTATCAGGAGCAGTAATAGGGACACATACGGCAGCAGTGGCTCAGTATCGGGGTATCAGGTGCAGTATTAGGGACACATACGGCAGCAGCGGCTCAGTATTGGGCCCGGGGTATCGGGTGCAGTAATAGAGACACATACGGCAGCAGCAGCTCAGTATTGGGATATCAGGTGCAATAATAGGGTCACATACAGCAGCAGCAGCTCAGTATTGGGGTATCAGGTGCAGCAATAGGGACACATACGGCAGCAGCGCATCAGTATTGGGGTATCAGGTGCAGTAATAGGAACACATACGGCAGCAGCGGCTCAGTATTCGGGTATCAGGAGGAGTAATAGGGACACATACGGCAGCAGCGGCTCAGTATTGTGGTATCAGGTGCAGTAATAGGGACACATACGGCAGCAGCAGCTCAGTATTGGGGTATCAGGTGCAGTAATAGGGACACATACGGCAGCAGTGGCTCAGTATTGGGATATCAGGTGCAGTAATAGGGACACTTACGGCAGCAGCGGCTTAGTATTGGGGTATCAGGTGCAAAAATAGGGACACATACGGCAGCAGTGGCTCAGTATTGGGATATCAGGTGCAATAATAGGGTCACATACAGCAGCAGCAGCTCAGTATTGGGGTATCAGGTGCAGCAATAGGGACACATACGGCAGCAGCGCATCAGTATTGGGGTATCAGGTGCAGTAATAGGAACACATACGGCAGCAGTGGCTCAGTATTCGGATATCAGGAGGAGTAATAGGGACACATACGGCAGCAGCGGCTCAGTATTGGGGTATCAGGTGCAGTAATAGGGACACATACGGCAGCAGCGGCTCAGTATTGGGGTATCAGGTGCAGTAATAGGGACACATACGGCAGCAGCGGCTCAGTATTGGGGTATCAGGTGCAGTAATAGGGACACATACGGCAGCAGTGGCTCAGTATTGGGGTATCAGGTGCAGTAATAGGGACACACACGGCAGCAGTGGCTCAGTATTGGGATATCAGGTGCAGTAATAGGGACACATACGGCAGCAGCAGCTCAGTATTGGGGTATCAGGTGCAGTAATAGGGACACATACGGCAGCAGCAGCTCAGTATTGGGGTATCAGGTGCAGTAATAGGGACACATACGGCAGCAGTGGCTCAGTATTGGGATATCAGGTGCAGTAATAGGGACACTTACGGCAGCAGCGGCTCAGTATTGGGGTATCAGGTGCAAAAATAGGGACACATACGGCAGCAGCAGCAGCTCAGTATTGGGATATCAGGTGCAATAATAGGGTCACATACAGCAGCAGCAGCTCAGTATTGGGGTATCAGGTGCAGCAATAGGGACACATACGGCAGCAGCGCATCAGTATTGGGGTATCAGGTGCAGTAATAGGAACTCATACGGCAGCAGCGGCTCAGTATTCGGGTATCAGGAGGAGTAATAGGGACACATACGGCAGCAGCGGCTCAGTATTGGGGTATCAGGTGCAGTAATAGGGACACATACGGCAGCAGCAACTCAGTATTGGGGTATCAGGTGCAGTAATAGAGACACATACGGCAGCAGTGGCTCAGTATTGGGATATCAGGTGCAGTAATAGGGACACTTACGGCAGCAGCGGCTCAGTATTGGGGTATCAGGTGCAAAAATAGGGACACATACGGCAGCAGTGGCTCAGTATTGGGGTATCAGGGGCAGTAATAGGGACACAGATGGCAGCAGCGTGTTCGTATTGGGGTATCAGGTGCAGTAATAGGGACACATACAGCAGCAGCTCAGTATTGAGGTATCAGGGGCAGTAATAGGGACACATACGGCAGCAGCGGCTCAGTATTGGGGTATCAGGAGGAGTAATAGGGACACATACGGCAGCAGCGGCTCAGTATTGGGGTATCAGGTGCAGTAATAGGGACACATGCGGCAGCAGCGGCTCAGTATTGGGGTATCAGGTGCAGTAATAGGGACACATACGGCAGCAGTGGCTCAGTATTGGGATATCAGGTGCAGTAATAGGGACACTTACGGCAGCAGCGGCTCAGTATTGGGGTATCAGGAGGAGTAATAGGGACACATACGGCAGCAGCGGCTCAGTATTGGGGTATCAGGTGCAGTAATAGGGACACATACGGCAGCAGTGGCTCAGTATTGGGATATCAGGTGCAGTAATAGGGACACTTACGGCAGCAGCGGCTCAGTATTGGGGTATCAGGAGGAGTAATAGGGACACATACGGCAGCAGCGGCTCAGTATTGGGATATCAGGTGCAGTAATAGGGACACTTATGGCAGCAGCGGCTCAGTATTGGGGTATCAGGTGCAATAATAGGGACACATACGGCAGCAGCGGCTCAGTATTGGGGTATCAGGTGCAGTAATAGGGTCACATACGGCAGCAGTGGCTCAGTATTGGGGTATCAGGAGGAGTTATAGGGACACATACGGCAGCAGCGGCTCAGTATTGGGGTATCAGGAGCAGTAATAGGGACACATACGGCAGCAGTGGCTCAGTATCGGTGTATCAGGTGCAGTAATAGGGACACATACGGCAGCAGCTCAGTATTGAGGTATCAGGGGCAGTAATAGGGACACATACGGCAGCAGCGGCTCAGTATTGGGGTATCAGGAGGAGTAATAGGGACACATACGGCAGCAGCGGCTCAGTATTGGGGTTTCAGGTGCAGTAATAGGGACACATGCGGCAGCAGCGGCTCAGTATTGGGGTATCAGGTGCAGTAATAGGGACACATACGGCAGCAGTGGCTCAGTATTGGGATATCAGGTGCAGTAATAGGGACACTTACGGCAGCAGCGGCTCAGTATTGGGGTATCAGGAGGAGTAATAGGGACACATACGGCAGCAGCGGCTCAGTATTGGGGTATCAGGTGCAGTAATAGGGACACATACGGCAGCAGTGGCTCAGTATTGGGATATCAGGTGCAGTAATAGGGACACTTACGGCAGCAGCGGCTCAGTATTGGGGTATCAGGTGCAAAAATAGGGACACATACGGCAGCAGTGGCTCAGTATTGGGGTATCAGGGGCAGTAATAGGGACACAGATGGCAGCAGCGTGTTCGTATTGGGGTATCAGGTGCAGTAATAGGGACACATACAGCAGCAGCTCAGTATTGAGGTATCAGGGGCAGTAATAGGGACACATACGGCAGCAGCGGCTCAGTATTGGGGTATCAGGAGGAGTAATAGGGACACATACGGCAGCAGCGGCTCAGTATTGGGGTATCAGGTGCAGTAATAGGGACACATACGGCAGCAGCGGCTCAGTATTGGGGTATCAGGAGGAGTAATAGGGACACATACGGCAGCAGCGGCTCAGTATTGGGGTATCAGGTGCAGTAATAGGGACACATGCGGCAGCAGCGGCTCAGTATTGGGGTATCAGGTGCAGTAATAGGGACACATACGGCAGCAGTGGCTCAGTATTGGGATATCAGGTGCAGTAATAGGGACACTTACGGCAGCAGCGGCTCAGTATTGGGGTATCAGGAGGAGTAATAGGGACACATACGGCAGCAGCGGCTCAGTATTGGGGTATCAGGTGCAGTAATAGGGACACATACGGCAGCAGTGGCTCAGTATTGGGATATCAGGTGCAGTAATAGGGACACTTACGGCAGCAGCGGCTCAGTATTGGGGTATCAGGAGGAGTAATAGGGACACATACGGCAGCAGCGGCTCAGTATTGGGATATCAGGTGCAGTAATAGGGACACTTATGGCAGCAGCGGCTCAGTATTGGGGTATCAGGTGCAATAATAGGGACACATACGGCAGCAGCGGCTCAGTATTGGGGTATCAGGTGCAGTAATAGGGTCACATACGGCAGCAGTGGCTCAGTATTGGGGTATCAGGAGGAGTTATAGGAACACATACGGCAGCAGCGGCTCAGTATTGGGGTATCAGGAGCAGTAATAGGGACACATACGGCAGCAGTGGCTCAGTATCGGTGTATCAGGTGCAGTAATAGGGACACATACGGCAGCAGCTCAGTATTGAGGTATCAGGGGCAGTAATAGGGACACATACGGCAGCAGCGGCTCAGTATTGGGGTATCAGGAGGAGTAATAGGGACACATACGGCAGCAGCGGCTCAGTATTGGGGTTTCAGGTGCAGTAATAGGGACACATGCGGCAGCAGCGGCTCAGTATTGGGGTATCAGGTGCAGTAATAGGGACACTTACGGCAGCAGTGGCTCAGTATTGGGATATCAGGTGCAGTAATAGGGACACTTACGGCAGCAGCGGCTCAGTATTGGGGTATCAGGAGGAGTAATAGGGACACATACGGCAGCAGCGGCTCAGTATTGGGGTATCAGGTGCAGTAATAGGGACACATACGGCAGCAGTGGCTCAGTATTGGGATATCAGGTGCAGTAATAGGGACACTTACGGCAGCAGCGGCTCAGTATTGGGGTATCAGGTGCAAAAATAGGGACACATACGGCAGCAGTGGCTCAGTATTGGGGTATCAGGGGCAGTAATAGGGACACAGATGGCAGCAGCGTGTTCGTATTGGGGTATCAGGTGCAGTAATAGGGACACATACAGCAGCAGCTCAGTATTGAGGTATCAGGGGCAGTAATAGGGACACATACGGCAGCAGCGGCTCAGTATTGGGGTATCAGGAGGAGTAATAGGGACACATACGGCAGCAGCGGCTCAGTATTGGGGTATCAGGTGCAGTAATAGGGACACATGCGGCAGCAGCGGCTCAGTATTGGGGTATCAGGTGCAGTAATAGGGACACATACGGCAGCAGTGGCTCAGTATTGGGATATCAGGTGCAGTAATAGGGACACTTACGGCAGCAGTGGCTCAGTATTGGGGTATCAGGAGGAGTAATAGGGACACATACGGCAGCAGCGGCTCAGTATTGGGGTATCAGGTGCAGTAATAGGGACACATGCGGCAACAGCGGCTCAGTATTGGGGTATCAGGTGCAGTAATAGGGACACATACGGCAGCAGTGGCTCAGTATTGGGATATCAGGTGCAGTAATAGGGACACTTACGGCAGCAGCGGCTCAGTATTGGGGTATCAGGAGGAGTAATAGGGACACATACGGCAGCAGCGGCTCAGTATTGGGATATCAGGTGCAGTAATAGGGACACTTATGGCAGCAGCGGCTCAGTATTGGGGTATCAGGTGCAATAATAGGGACACTTACGGCAGCAGCGGCTCAGTATTGGGGTATCAGGTGCAGTAATAGGGTCACATACGGCAGCAGTGGCTCAGTATTGGGGTATCAGGAGGAGTTATAGGGACACATACGGCAGCAGCGGCTCAGTATTGGGGTATCAGGAGCAGTAATAGGGACACATACGGCAGCAGTGGCTCAGTATCGGTGTATCAGGTGCAGTAATAGGGACACATACGGCAGCAGCGGCTCAGTATTGGGGTATCAGCAAGATGTGGAAGTTGTGAAGGTTGGGAATAGATGGTGACGGTGCTGGAAATGTGATAAGTCAAATGTGTCTGTGTTGTATTCTCTGCAGCCACATCGTGGCGATCTGTGCCTGGTTTGATAGACTGGAAAAGTGAACGACTCCATTAGAAAGAGCATCACCTGTAAGTTTCTATAACTGCACTGTAATTGTAGATATGTTCTTTAGGCCGGCGTCACACTTGCGAGTGTGATGCGAGAAACTCGCAAGAGTCTCTGGCATCAATACCCGGCACTGCCACCGACACTCAGGACTGGAGCATTCAGCTGCATGTATTTCTACAGTATGCAACCACACTCTCTGCTCCCGAGTGCCGGGTATTGATGCCATAAACTCTTGCGAGTTTCTCGCATCCCACTCGCAAGTGTGATGCCGGCCTTAAGACTGATATCTGCCACTATATATTCACCATATGGCGGTAATATCAGTGTGGGTGTTTGTATGAGATTTTTAATATCAGTTACAGCCCAGTCATCTGCTGATACTTGATTTATCAGCTGCATCTTTTTATTTTTTGAAGTAGTAAAACATTACTTCTTCAAAAAAACATTATTACATTTTTGTACATTTTTTTCATTTTTGTTATGGATACAGCTGCCACCTTTAGTGTTGGCCTGGAGAACTTGGGGCTTTTGTCCTTGTGGGTTGCACTTATGTTGTGCTGGGCAGCCCACCTGCTCTAATAATGTGGGGTCATTAATAGATGAAGCCAGACACTATGCACTACCTGTGTATGACTGGTGCTCTATGCAAGCCTTATTCGTGTGTATTTATAATATTAAGCAAACACCCTCTCAATGAGTGATCGGCGTGTGAGTGGTTGTTTCAGCAATATTTTGCAAATGAGCATCCTGCTAGTACATTGGTAATCTGACCTGGTATTTTAAAATACGGCCGCTTTTTCTGTGATGTTTTTTGAATTGGATGTCATGGGAGCTCTGCAGCCAACCAATGACTTGATGAGCCGCAACTACACACTGTTACTCAGGTTGGGGGGCCCACTCAGAGGTGTTTGGCCCCCCCCCTAGCCTGAACCCTTAGCTACGCCTCTGGTACTTAGTACAATCCTCACTTACCTGCATCCCTCTTTTGCAAATGTCTTGACTCAGTTGCTATCGTGCAGAGGAGCGCACAAATCAGAGTGACCCACTTCATGGCTGCAGCTCTTTGGGGAGGACCTCTCAGAAGCCTGGAGAATATGTGAAAATCTTGTAAATATATATGGTGTCTGGCTCCATTTACAAATGATTAATCAGACTGGTTCTGTAAATTATTAATATTTACCTTGTGATTGAAATAGGGGAATGGCAAAAACACACTTTGCTTCTTTTTTGTTTGTTTGTAAATTAGGTTGATACTGGCACCCATCTCTTTAAAAGTCCTTGTATATCAGGTAGATGTCCACAGATGAACTACATCAGTCTTAGGTTATTACTCAATGAAACTACAAACAAAAGGTTAAGTAAAGTGATCCCTGATTATGACAGCTCCTCGGGCTCTGTTCATTGTCTACTCCAAATGTGAACAAAGGTAAAATAATAAAAAAGACATAATACTTCTATGTTGATCCTCAATATTTTACTCATATATCCAGTGGTTTGAGAAAGTATTTACCCCCCCTTGACTTTTTTTTGTTTATCTACCTCACAACCTGGAATTTCACTGGTTATTTTAAGGGTTTGCATCAGTTCATATAACGAATATGCCTACAACTGTGAATTTTTTTTTTAATGTGAAGCAAACAACAAATAGGACAAAATAGCTGAAAACTTCAGTATGTATAACTATTCACCCCCAGTATTTTGTAGCAGTTCCTAGAAAGTCAATTACTTCTCCATGAGCAAAACTGCTCTAGCTCCATCAAGTTAGGTGTTTTCCTATGTGAACAGCAATCATCAAATCTGACCACAGATTCTCATTTGGATTATGGTGTGGGCTTTGACTAGGTAACTCCAAAACATTTAAACTTTTCCCCTTAAACCACTCGAGTGATGCTTTAGCAGTATGCTTTGGGTTACTGTCTTCTTGGAAGGTGAATTTCAATCCCAGTCTCAAATCACTGACAGACTGACACAGGTTTTGCTCAAGAATATCCCTGTATTTAGCACCATCCGTCTTCCCCTCAACTCAGACCATTTTCTCTGTCCCTGCTGTTGAAAGACACCCCCAAAGCATGCTGCTGCCATCACCATGTTTCTCTGTGGAGATAGTGTTCTTGAGGTGATGAGCTGTGTTGATTTGACGCCAGAAATATCATTTACCTTGGTGGCCAAAAAGTTTTGGTCTCAGCACCTTCCTTCATACATTTGGGGAGTCTCCCACATGTCTTTTGGCAAACTCAAAATGAGCCTTACAATTATTGTGTGTAAGTAAAGTCTTTTTTCCGCCCAGTCTTCCATAAAGGCCACCTCTATGGAGTGTATGGCTTTTTGTGGTAATATGGAGAGATACTCCAGTCTCTGCTTTTAAACTCTGCAGCTCCTTCAGGGTTACCTTTGGTCTCTGTGCTGCTTCTCTGATTTATGCCCTCCTTGTCTGGGCTGAGAGATTTGGTGGGCGGCCATCTCTTGGCAGGTTTGTTGTGGCACCATGTTATTTCCATTTGATGATAATAGATTTGATGGTGCTCTGAGATTGGGTTGTTTTTTTTTGTAACCCAACCCTGACTTGTACTTCTGAACAATTTTGTCCCTTACTTGTTTGCAAATCTCCTTGGTCTTCATGGTGTTTGGTTGTGGTGCCTCTTTCTTAATGGTGTTGCAGCCTCTGTGGCCTTTTAGAAAAGGTGTGTATATACTGACAGACCATGTGACAGATTACACACAGATGGTCTTCCTTTCACTAAATACAGAATGTGACTTATGAAGATAATTGATTGCTCGCACCAGAAATTTTTAGGGCATATGCACATGCCAATTTGTATTTATTTTATCCCATAAACTTAATTTTTGCCTATATTTTTCTCTTTTCACTTCACCAACTCAGACTATTTAGTGCTGATGCATCACACACAAATCAGATTTCAAAAAAATTTAAGCACATATTCTAATGTAAAACAATAGCTAAAATATACAAAATTTACTTTATACACCTATTCACACCCCCAAAAATTGAAACCATGCTAAAACTCTTCAAAAACAATAATTGATACTGTTATAATAAGGTTAGGTTCACATTACATAGTAACATAGTAACATAGTTAGTAAGGCCGAAAAAAGACATTTGTCCATCCAGTTCAGCCTATATTCCATCATAATAAATCCCCAGATCTACGTCCTTCTACAGAACCTAATTGTATGATACAATATTGTTCTGCTCCAGGAAGACATCCAGGCCTCTCTTGAACCCCTCGACTGAGTTCGCCATCACCACCTCCTCAGGCAAGCAATTCCAGATTCTCACTGCCCTAACAGTAAAGAATCCTCTTCTATGTTGGTGGAAAAACCTTCTCTCCTCCAGACGCAAAGAATGCCCCCTTGTGCCCGTCACCTTCCTTGGTATAAACAGATCCTCAGCGAGATATTTGTATTGTCCCCTTATATACTTATACATGGTTATTAGATCGCCCCTCAGTCGTCTTTTTTCTAGACTAAATAATCCTAATTTCGCTAATCTATCTGGGTATTGTAGTTCTCCCATCCCCTTTATTAATTTTGTTGCCCTCCTTTGTACTCTCTCTAGTTCCATTATATCCTTCCTGAGCACCGGTGCCCAAAACTGGACACAGTACTCCATGTGCGGTCTAACTAGGGATTTGTACAGAGGCAGTATAATGCTCTCATCATGTGTATCCAGACCTCTTTTAATGCACCCCATGATCCTGTTTGCCTTGGCAGCTGCTGCCTGGCACTGGCTGCTCCAGGTAAGTTTATCATTAACTAGGCTCCCCAAGTCCTTCTCCCTGTCAGATTTACCCAGTGGTTTCCCGTTCAGTGTGTAATGGTGATATTGATTCCCTCTTCCCATGTGTATAACCTTACATTTATCATTGTTAAACCTCATCTGCCACCTTTCAGCCCAAGTTTCCAACTTATCCAGATCCATCTGTAGCAGAATACTATCTTCTCTTGTATTAACTGCTTTACATAGTTTTGTATCATCTGCAAATATCGATATTTTACTGTGTAAACCTTCTACCAGATCATTAATGAATATGTTGAAGAGAACAGGTCCCAATACTGACCCCTGCGGTACCCCACTGGTCACAGCGACCCAGTTAGAGACTATACCATTTATAACCACCCTCTGCTTTCTATCACTAAGCCAGTTACTAACCCATTTACACACATTTTCCCCCAGACCAAGCATTCTCATTTTGTGTACCAACCTCTTGTGCGGCACGGTATCAAACGCTTTGGAAAAATCGAGATATACCACGTCCAATGACTCACCGTGGTCCAGTCTATAGCTTACCTCTTCATAAAAACTGATTAGATTGGTTTGACAGGAGCGATTTCTCATAAACCCATGCTGATATGGAGTTAAACAGTTATTCTCATTGAGATAATCCAGAATAACATCCCTCAGAAACCCTTCAAATATTTTACCAACAATAGAGGTTAGACTTACTGGCCTATAATTTCCAGGTTCACTTTTAGAGCCCTTTTTGAATATTGGCACCACATTTGCTATGCGCCAATCCTGCGGAACAGACCCTGTCGCTATAGAGTCACTAAAAATAAGAAATAATGGTTTATCTATTACATTACTTAGTTCTCTTAGTACTCGTGGGTGTATGCCATCCGGACCCGGAGATTTATCTATTTTAATCTTATTTAGCCGGTTTCGCACCTCTTCTTGGGTTAGATTGGTGACCCTTAATATAGGGTTTTCATTGTTTCTTGGGATTTCACCTAGCATTTCATTTTCCACCGTGAATACCGTGGAGAAGAAGGTGTTTAATATGTTAGCTTTTTCCTCGTCATCTACAACCATTCTTTCCTCATATTGTGAAAGCCCCTTTGAAAAAGCTGATGCCAAATGCATGTTATGGGTGGTTTATCCTAAGTCATGTGACAAGGCTCGTTAAAGGGTTGATATTGACTTAACAGATTGCTACTTCCAATAGGTGGCACTAGAGTTCTAGTCCTCTTCCTCTTTGAAGAGACAATTCGCATGTTTCCCAGAGAAGCATTGCAGCTGTAAGTTTCCTCATCACGACATGCTTAACATGTCACTCTCCGCAAGGAGAAATTATACTTCTTGGATCCCAGAACTTGAACATACAAACATTGCATATAATGAGATATTTCAGTGTAAAGGAATTAGTAGCTCTCTTTCAAAATGAATAATAGCGAGTACGCTGTGCATGTTACAAACAATCAGTTTTACTCAGCAAAAAAAAAATTGTAGGAAAAAAGTTATTGGCTTTTTTCTCTCTTTTTTATTTTTTTATTGATTTACTGGATATACTGACCTAAATAGTGTAGCATAATGTTTTCCTAAGATTTAAACCATGTGGAAGTCTGGTGTTTGAAAAATCCACCAAGCTTCCCTATTTTTCATTATTTCTTTCCTATCTCCTCCTCTATTGCTAGACTGTATTTGCTCAATGGACTACACCGTCATTGATGCGGTATTTCCCTGGTGGTAATCAATAAAGTGTTTTGAAGCTTGTGAAATCTTTTATTTATACTACTGTAATTATGTCATAACTAACTACTCCCACCTCCAGCTTCTGTAGTCTGTTAGTACCTCTATCCTTTGTAGAATTGCAATGATCTGCCGCCTTGGGCTACTTAAGGTGATCCTTACTGATCGGGAACTCCATTCATGCTCAAGGTGTCAAAGGAACTGTGTAAGCTGCTCCACATAAAACAATTGTGGACGTCGGTGTGCCATCTGCAGACCAATGAATTAGTCAAAATGTTTAAAAAAACTCTTAAATCCGTGCCAAAAAAGGTTGTCTTCAAGGATGGGAGGGATTCGGACATGTTACTGCTTTATTTAATGTTTGCCATCCACGAGGTCCCGCAGAGTACAACAAGATTCTCACTCTTTGAGCTATTATACAGCAGGCATTTAAGGGGGGCTCCTGGACATAGCCAAAGAGATGTGGGAAAAGGAGCCTGCTCCACATAAAAGCATAATAAAATACGTTGAAAGTATGCAGGACCGGATCATGGCGGTCATGCATATAGTGAAAGAACATTTAGTGGATGCCAAGGCAGCGCAGAGCCGAGCGTATAATAGAAAGGCCATGGTCAGATACTTCAAAAAAGGGGATTATGTATTAGTTTTAGTGCCCACAGCAGAAAGTAAACTCATGGCCAAGTGGTAAGGGCCATATGAAGTCTGAGAAGAGGTAGGGGAAATAAATTACAGAGGATACCAGCCTGGGAAGAGAAAACCCGCACAACTGTATCATATAAATCTGCTAAAAAAGCATGGGAAGACTGGGAGTGTTTGATTATGGATGCACCTTCGATCATATCATCTGTGGACTCTCCAAACCGGCCTGGGAGAAGGCTGGGAGAGAAGTAATAATAAGCGATGCTTTCTCTAAAAAGCAGTGATTGGAGGCTTAGAAATTGATGCAGCAGAATGCGTACGTAGTCTCATAACTGCCAGTCGTACATCTGTAATCTAAAATGTCATAGTCACCGAGCCGCAAGTAAGGGTACAAATGAAACCATATCATGTACTGGAGGCCTGGAGGCAAGCCATCATGGCTGAAGTGAAACCAATGCTGCAGCTAGGATTTATTGAGAAGTCCAGGTATGAGTGGGCTAGTCCCGTTGTACTAATTCTGAAGTCGAACGGACCATTACGATTTCGTAACAACTTCTGAAAATTGAATGAACTGTCCAAATTTGACCTATATCCAATGCCACAGGTGGATGAGCTGATTGAGAGACTGGCTCGGGCCCAGTACTTTATGACACTCGATCTGACCCAGGGTTATTGGCAGGAGCCTCTGACAGAGACGGCAAAATAAAAGACCATTATAACGCTGGAGGGCTTTTATCAGTATGTCATCTTGCCTTTTGGGTTACATGTTGACCTTGTCATGTTCCAGAGCTGATCGACATAGTGATAGAACCCCATCAGAAGTATGCGTCAGCATATAATCTTTAGTACTGATTGGCATACCCACTTGTCCCAAGCACAAGTGGTTGTGGATTCACTAAGAGCCGCTGGCTTTACATCGAACCCAAAAAATGTGCGTTAGGTCTTGATAAAGCATTTGACTTTTGAAGATAATTGCTTGCACCAAAACCAAAAAAAATGTAGGGGCTTCATAGCAAAAGGGTTGAATACATATGCACATACCAATTTTTAGTTATTTTGATACCATAAATTTAGTTTATACCTTTATTTTCTCACTTCATCAACTAACTCAATTATTTAGTGCTGATGCATCACACACAAATTGGACTTCAAAAATATTTAAACACTGATTGTAATGTAACAAAATAGGTAAAAAGCCAAGGTGGGGTGGGAGGTTAATACTTTTGCAAGCCACTGTATACCTGGAGCTGTAAGATGTCTAAGTTAGGTATTATATAATGCTTGCAGGTGAGTGGTCCTTTAGTGACCGCCCCAAGAGAAAAAAACAGAGGAAGCCAGTGTTCAGTGGAGAAAAAAATTACTTAATGGCAGAAGATCTTCACGGTTATAGAGTACAAAGGATCTTAAAGGTTAAACACTTTGGAAAAAGTCTCTACTATTTAGAAGATTCCCTTTTTTGGCTCAATAGTGATGTCCTGAAACTTTGTGGAATTCTAACTCTTCAGTACTACTTTATAGCATCAATTTCATTGTTTGCGTCTGGCTGGCATAGCACGCACGTGGGGTCGCACGTGCAACAGATATTAAGTGCAACAGTATAAAGTGCTTGGCAGTTAGACAATGGCATTGAAGCTGATGTTCCTCTCTTCTCTTCTTCACACAGGTATTTAATCCATCATCCGTTTTTGGGCTGAATGCAAGTGTGAAAAGAACCATATCTAGCAAGCTTTTTTTCTTGGTATTTAATCCATCATCCATTTGTGTTCTGATTGCAAGTGTGAACAAAACCATATCTAGCAAGCTTTTTTCTTGGTATTTAATCCATCACTCCTGTGTTGCTTTTTTTATTTTTTATTTTCTTATTTTTGGTTTCTGCTTTTTAAGTGTTCAAAGCAATTTTTTAGTTTTTTTCTTTCCCACTGTTTTATGGCCTTGTTCAGCATTGGTTGTTTACCCTGCATAGTAATGCCTGCTCCGGCTTTGTGCTAATTGATTAATTGCTGATTGTGGCCATTTGGTGCCCGATGCTAGCAGACATTTCATCTCATATATATTTTGATCTGGCTGGGATAGCACGCGCGTGGGGTCGCGCGTGCAACAGTATAAAGTGCTTGGCAGTTAGACAATGGCAGTTGGACAGGGCAGGAGACAGGTAAGGTACATAAGTTTTTCAAACAATCATGCTTCTTGGTCAGTCATACTACATTATGTATTGATCACATCAATCTGCTTCTTATTTGTTTTTACTTCTGCTTTCTCACAACTCGCCCGCCCTTTAACACATTCTGGGCACTCTCTCTATATCAACCCCTCCCTTCTCCCCTCTCCCATGTATAACTCTGAGGCTCTACTGACATTTCTTACCCACTCCAAACCATCCACTACCTCCATGCAGCACTCAAAATGTTCACACAAATCATTTCACCACCTGCTCTTTCTGTTTTTACTCCTTTTACTAGTTGCAGGCGACATCTCCCCCAACCCTGGTCCTCCCTCCATGAGCATACATTACTCTCCTCCAGCTACATATAGAAACCCTGCTAATCTTATTAACATTCAGTGCATGTCTTCTCCTATCACTTTCCACTGTGCTCTCTGGTATGCACGGTCTGTGTGTAACAAACTAACTTACACTCACATTTTTTTCCTATCAAATTCCCTTAACCTTCTGGCTATACCAGAAATCTGGATCCAGCATTCAGACACCACCGCCGTTGCCGCTCTCTCATTTGGTGGGCTGAAATTTTCACATACCGCCAGACCTGAGAACAGACAGGGTGGAGGTGTTGGTTTGCTCCTTTCATCACAATGTGCTTTCCAGGTCATCCCCCCCGGTTCCCTCACTTACGTTTCCTTCCTTTGAAGTCCGCGCCGTCAGACTCTTTAAGCCCTTCTCCTTGCGAGTGGTGGTTGTTTATCGTCCTCCAGGCTCCCCCCGCCAGTTTCTAGACCATTTTGCCACCTGGCTTACTCACTTTCTATCCTGTGACATCCCCGCCCTTATCATGGGAGACTTCAACATCCCCATCAATGATCCCCTCTCCCAATCTGCCTCTCATCTTCTTTCTCTAACTTCTTCATTCAGCCTCTCACAGTTTACTAATTCTCCTACACATGAGGATGGGAATACTCTGGACCTGGTATTCTCCCGTCCCTGCTCGCTGCACGACTTTACTAACTCCCCTCTCCCGCTCTCGGACTACAACCTTCTTTCCTTCTCTGTGAAGAATTGTCTCCTCAGCTGGGACACCCCCACTTATCACACTTACCAGAATACACGTTCCATTAATACCCAGCAGCTTATGGACAAGACGAGAATGAATAAGAGCGACAGTAAGAATCTTCGCAGTTTCAAAGGTGAGAAAAGGTCGGATTCTGGAGATGTTTTAAGATGCATGTGACAAGAGCGAGTGAGTGATCGGATATAGGGAGTAAAGGTAAGGTGTGTCTGAGGTTGGTTGTGCACCACAACCGTCAGAGACACTTCATTGTACTATGAGGGACCCTGTGCCAGTGTCGTCGCCCAAGAGTGGGCGCACCCACCTGTCCAGGCAAACGGCACTCGCATGGGTGCTTGCGCCAGGTGGTGACCACGGCCCTGTGTGGGGAGTCAGCCCATATAGGGAGGTATAAAAATGGCCTTTGGTGGACATTCAGCAGCTGCAAATGGTGAAAGTGTAGAAGTCAGTAAAAGGAGGCCAAAAGCAAGACTTTTTCAGGCAAGCTACGTGTCAGCAGGAGAAGGTGGGGCAAAATAATTTGAAATCCATGATTGGTTCATTTTAATGAAGGTTAGATCATCAACATTCTGGGTAGCCAGACGTGTCCTTTTTTCGGTCAGTATTGAACCAGCAGCACTGAAGAATCTTTCTGATAGCACACTAGAAGCAGGGCAAGCGAGCTCCTGTAATGCATATTCTGCCAATTCAGGCCAGGTGTCTATTTTAGATGCCCAGTAATCAAAGGGGAATGACCTGTGAGGTAGAACATCGATAAGGGAGGAAAAGTAGTTCGTAACCATACTGGACAAATGCTGTCTCCTGTCACTTTGAATTGATGCAGCGGTACCTGTCGTGTCACCGGTCATTGCGAAATCTCTCCACAACCTGGTCATAAAACACTTCTGTCCAACGCCACTTCGGATTTGTGCACCTCTAACACCTCTGCCATCTTGCCCCCTACGGCTCGTGTGAGAACCATCACTGCCGCTGTGTGCTGGGAATGCCTGAACCAAACGGTCTACAAGAATTGCTTGTTTGGTAGCCAATATTTGCTCAAGGTTCTCATGTGGCATGATATTTTGTAATTTTTCTTTATATCGTGGATCCAGGAGGCAGGCCAACCAGTAATCGTCATCGGTCATCATTTTGATAATGCGGGAGTCCTTTTTTAGGATACGCAAGGCATACTCAGCCATGTGGGCCAATGTTCCAGGTGTCAATTCACTGCTTGTGCTGGGTTGAGGAGCACTTTCTTGCAAATCAACATCACTTGTGTCCCGCAAAAGCCCTGTACCTGACCTTGCAGAGCCACCAGTTTCTATTGCCCCCTGTGAAGCATCCTCCTCCCATAAGTATTCATCCCCATCATCCTCCTCCTCCTCTTTGTCCGCCACCTCGTCCAGGAGAGTTCCCTGAGCAGACAATGGCTGACTGTCATCAAGGCTTCCCTCCTCCTCGGCTGCAGATGCTTGCTCCTTAATGTGCGTCAAACTTTGCATCAGCAGATACATTAGTGGGATGCTCATGCTTATGATGGCGTCGTCTGCACTTACCGGCCGTGTGCTTTCCTCAAAACACTGAAGGACTTGACAGAGGTCTTGGAGCTTCGACCACTTCACATCTGACAACTCCATGTCTGCCATCCAACTGCCTGCCCGTGTATGTGTATCCTCCCACAAATTAATTACAGCACACCTCTGTTTGCACAACCACTGAACCATGTGCAGTGTGGAGTTCTACCTTGTTGCAACGTCAATTATTAGGCGGTGCTGGGGAACATTCAGCGATCGCTGATGGTTCAGCATACAGCTGGAGTGTACGGGCGACCGGCGGATGTGCGAGCAAAGTCTTCACACCTTCAGGAGCAGGGCTGGTAACGCCGGATAATTTTTGAGGAAGCACTGCACCACCAGGTTCAAGGTGTGAGCCAGGCAAGGTATGTGTTTAAGTTCTGAAAGGGCTATGGCAGCCATAAAATTCCTTCGGTTATCACTGACTACCTTGCCTGCCTCAAGATGTACACTGCCCAGCCATGACTGAGTTTGTTGCTGCAAGTACTCGGCCAGTACTTCCGCGGTGTGTCTGTTGTCGCCCAAACACTTCATTTCTAACACAGCCTGCTGACGCTTACCACTAGCTGTTTGATAATGGGACACCTCGTGTGCTACACTGGCAGCTGCAGATGGAGTGGTCGTGCGACTGTGCTCTGTGGACGAGCTTTCACTTCTGGAGGAGGAGGAGGAGGAAGGGTGGCGAATGCCTACAGCCAACTGTTTCCTAGACCGTGGGCTAGGCAGAACTGTCCCACTATGGCTATCCCATGTGGACCCTGCATCCACCACATTAACCTAGTGTGCCGTGATGGATACATAATGTCCCTGGCCATGCCTACTGGTCCATGCATCTGTTGTGAGGTGCACCTTTCTACTGACTTCCTCAGTGCATGGACAATGCGGTCTTTGACATGCTGGTGGAGGGCTTGGATGGCATTTCTCGCAAAGAAGTATCGACTGGGTAGGTCATAGCATGGTACCGCGTAGGCCACCAGGGCTTTGAAAGCTTCGCTTTCAACCAACCGGTAGGGCATCATCTCTAACGAGATTAGTCTAGCAATGTGGGCGTTCAAACCCTGTGTACGCAGATGAGAGGATGAGTACTTTCCTTTCCTAACGAGAGTCTCTTGTAGGGTGAGCTGGACTGGAGAGGTGCATATGGTAGAACTAGCGGTGGTGGTGGTGGTGGTGGACATGGCGGATTGAGAGAGGGTTGGTTATGGTATTCTCAATGTTGGCCTACATACAGTGTTTCCTACCAATAACCTTTTGATTCCCTGACTGCCTTGCGACGATACCTCCACATTTGCTGCTGGTGGTGTCCTAACCGGTGGGCTTACAGTGAGAGAAGCAATGTAGCATTGCTGACTACCTTCATTCTGAGCAGGTGCACCAACGGTACAGGACGTTTGGTAGTTAGTCCAGGCTTGCAAGTGCATGCTGGTTAAATGTCTAAGCATGCACGTTGTATTTAAATTTTGAAGATTCTTCCCTCTGCTAAAGGTCTTTGAGCATTTCTTACAGATAACTTTTGACCGATCATTCGGATCTTGGTTAAAAAATTGCCACACTGCACTCTTCCTACTATGGAATATCTTTTCAGGCATTGCACGCTGTGCTACTTTCACCGGATGGCCACACTGTCCTAAAACTGTTTTTGACAAACGTTTTTGGCCTGATACGGGCCTGCCAGATGACGGCTGTTGCGAAGTAGATGGCTGCTGTGGATCATCCTCCTCCTCTTCTGAGCTACTGGCAGTGGCACCAACTGGGTCATCTATCACCTCCTCTTCAATGTCATGTGCACCTTCCTCTATGTCACCGTGTAAGGTGCTATAGCGTTTGAGACGGGGCACCATAGTCTCATCAGGGTCAGATTCTGGCTCAGTACACTGCGAGGGCAATGTAGTGATCTGAGTCAATGGAACAGCATTATAATCTAGCTGTGGCTGTGCATCAGTGCACTCCATGTCCGATTCATCTTGTAATGGGCAGTTAACAATTTCCCGTTCTAACCCAGGCACGGAATGTGTAAAGAGCTCCATGGAGTAACCTCTAGTGTCGCCTGATGCATCCTTCACTTTTGGTTTGGGTGAAGGACACAAGGAAAAGTCTTGTTCCTGACCGAGAGCATCCACTGACGACTCGCTGCTTTTATATTTGGAACTTTCTGAAGAGGAGGCGAAAGAGCTAGAGTCAGCAAGAAAAGCCAAAACTTTTTCCTGCTGCTCCGGCTTTAAAAGCCGTTTTCCTACTCCCAGATAAAAGAGCCTTCGAGGCCTTGTATAGCCAGACGATGATGCTGGCTCAACACCTCCAGGCTTAGGTGCTATTGTGCTTTTGCCACTACCACCAGATGAACCACCACCACCATCAATACCAGCTCGCAACCACCGCCCACGACCTCTTCCACCTGACTTCCTCATTTTTTTGAAAATCTAATCAAAATAACAACCATTATATGGTACTGTAACGCAAGGTAGAAGGTGTATATAAACGTGTTGAGATTTTAAATCTCCGTTTTTTGGGGGGGAGACTGAACAAATAATCAGGCCCCGTGCAAAAAACAATACAATGTAAGTGGCTGAAAGTGGCTGGCTGATATACCACAAACTAACAGGACTACAGTATATCCACTTTGTGATAATTTGAATCTCACTTTTTTGGGGGGGAGACTAAACCAAACCTCAGGCCCTGTGCATAAAACAACACAATGTAAGTGGCAGAAAGTGGCTGGCTGATATACCACAAACTAACAGGACTGCAGTATATCCACTTTGTGATAATTTGAATTTCACTTTTTTTGGGGGGGTGACTAAACCAAACCTCGGGCCCTGTGCATAAAACAACACAATGTAAGTGGCAGAAAGTGTCTGGAAGATATATGAAAAAATACAAGGACTGTAGTACAATTTCAATCTCCCTACAATAATCTCAGGACAAGTATGGCAGCAATAAAAAGGACTGCTGCACATTAAAGTGTGGACAAATAAACAAGATAACTGTGCAGAAAGGAGCAACAGGATTTTTGCTTTTAAAAAAGCAGTTGGTTTGCACAACATGCAAAAACAGCAATGCAGCTATCAGGGAGCCTTATAAGGCAGCCTAATAAGCTACAGAGCTGATGCACAAAAATATAGCCTCCACTGTCCCTGCAAACAAATGGTGGTGTTGGACAGTGGAAATCGCAACAGCACAAGCAGTTTCGGGCCTTAATCTTCCCTCCCTAACTATATCCCTTCTTCTGATGAAGCTGCGGCAACCTCTCCCTATGCTACGATCGGCAGAAATAAGATGGCGGTCGGCGTGCATGCCCCTTTATAGCCCCTGTGACGCCACAGAAAGCAAGCCAATCACTATCATGCCCTTCTCTAAGATGGTGGGGACCGAGACCTATGTCATCACGCTGCCCACACTCTGCATCCTCCTTCATTGAAAAATAGTGCTGAATGCGTCATACGAAACGCGACTTTGGCGCGAAGATCGCCGACCTCATGGCCGATCCCACACTAGGATCGGGTTGGGTTTCATGAAACCCGACTTTCCGAAAGTCGGCGATTTTTTTAATTTGTCCGATCCGTTTTGCTCAACCCTAGTTGTGAGCACGCCTGCATGTGAACAGCATTCGCAGCACGTGGCCACTGTGGGAGTGGTGGGAGGCGGGGTTAGGTCCTGAACTCCCAGGGATGATGACAGGAGCCGGGGAAGCCAAGAGAATTGTCAGGTGAGCTGAAGTCAGACCAGAGGACAGCGCGCTAGCCAAGGGGAGAGACTAATAGAATGGTAAGAGACGATCCGGGGTCAGAAGCCAGAGAGAGACACGAGGTACCAGAAGGACTAGCGAGCAGGAAGTCAGGGGACAAAGCAAAGATCAAAACCAGGAGTATCACGAAAAGTACTGAATCAGGAGACAAATGCAAAAAACAGGGAACAGACCGGGTCATACACAAGCATGCAAACAAGAATAAGTAATACGCACAGGTATTCATGGGGTCAGCTGCTCAGCCGAGATCGGATGTATAACTGACAACGGGCACAGCACAGGGGTGGGTAAATATAGCCCTCCCCAACCCAAAGAGAGGCCACATAAATTAGCCCTAGAAGTACTGACAAAGAAATCCTGAACAAACCATGACAGTTTCTTGTGTGTATGGGGTTCCTTATTGATTGGTATGTGTTCTAACATTGATTATTCATCAGCAGTTTCACAAATGTCATTTTCTCTCCTGAGCAGGATATTAAGTCAGGAGTTTTGTTTTTTACTTATTATGATTAAGACCCACACATGGGTCGCAATGCATAAAAGTTTTATTCTCATGTGGGACTAGCTATACAATTCTTTCTTGATATCTAACAATGTTTTTAAGAGGATTTGAATAAAGTAAAAGTTTTTCATTATCAAGAAGATGTGCTTCTTATCAAGAAGTATTATCAAGAAGATTATGGATTAGCTCTGACAGCAAAGTATGTCTTCCAAAATGTACAATGAGAAACACTCAAACTCAGTTTTTTGTTAGATCAAGGTTATGCCCTTTGGTGAGCTTATATGGAGATTGGTAGTTGGATGTGCTAGAATTTTATGAGCCTCCCAACTTACAAGATATCTTCATCCTTGGAGGTCCCAGGCGGGAGATATTGTCATCATGTTTCCTATTGGTATTTTTTCTTTCTATAGAGATGAAAAATGGCATGGATAGCATCATGGATTAACTTGGAGGAGTTAGAATGGTCCTACAGTGATGTGAGTGAATGTGTGATATTTTTCCCTTCGCAACAACGCCGAAAGTATTTCTCCCATATATGTCGGATCAATGCAAATCTCAATATTCATCCCTGACCACTGGCTCCAAACGGTGTGAAAAAAATCCTATAAACAGATGTTCTGCCTTCCTCCACATATGCTGTGTGGATTCTAGCATACAGATAAACTTCATCCAATTCCTCAGTAAACAGACTGTACAGGCTTTTAAGTCTATATTTATTGAGATGGTGAACGATGAACAACAATAGTAGATGATATTGTGAGATATGCGATATAATGGATGATCAGGTAAAAACTACAAAGGAAATAGCAGTGCATCAGTACTTGGCACATTACAGCATGTTACGGGATGCAATAAAATGAATATCAGAGATTACAGAGCTAACACAGAACACAGAATAAGGCAGATACACAGTTATCATGGCTCTCTTAGGGCAAGTTCAGGCTGTCAGCATTGTACTACTTTATACAGGCAAGCATCTATCTGCATATAGAGAAACAGCAATGTGAAACAAAGCACAACATGTATAACTACACACTCTGCTATACAGTGGCTGCATAGCTGTTCTAACACAAACATGAAGGTACATTTGTGCCTCACCAGAATCCGCTTATCAAGAGCAATTATCTGCAGGAAGAGAGAGCCAGGACATGTGTGCAAGACTCAAAGGTCCGGAGGAAAATGGCAACAACCTTCTTGCCCTGGAAACCAGGGGGCAATTCTAATCAGAACACAGGGCTTAAAGAGAAATGCTCCTGAATACAGGAACAGGATAAATGTGTACCTAATGACCTCTAATTGTGACAACTGGTACTACATTGTGAATTAACTTGCTGCACATTAATGGGCAGAACAACAGAGGAAGCCCATGCACTTCTCTGCCACTGAATAAACAAATGCCAGTCTTGGTGGCTGGTTCCAAGAGCAGACAAGTGATGTAAGTACCTGGTCACTGCAGGAGGTCACTACATCAATGGGGGTTGAAGTGTGAGCTCTCTCACTTCCCCAGTTATAATTAGTTTCTCTCTTCTCCAGTTATAATTAATTCCATACAGTATGTTCAATGTGAGGTCCTACTTCAATGTAGGCTGAAGTGTCAGTTCTTTCTTACTTCCCCAGCTATAATTAATCCCATATGTTCAATGTGATGGTGATATGTCCTCTCTCCAGAGATGTCCATATGGATTTTAATTTTGCTCTACGACATTGATTAACTTTGGTGCTCTAACCACCTTAACCAGGGTTTGAGCCAGAAGCTCTTATAAGTTGACGCTGTATGCGGAATTGATCGCTAATTCTCTACACAACATGACAAAATGTTACTCATGCAAAGAGACTGGCAGCAGCGGATCTTTATGATTTGAGTGATCACATAATTTATTTTACTACTCCAACAGAGAAAACAAGAGACTGAAGTTTAATTCGCAAGATCTTTTATTTCAAGTTGTAAAATAGCTCTGTATACTTTCTTAGTTTGAGTCTTCTGAAAACTTGTACTAATGATCGAATATCAAAAGTTCCTGGTCTTGTTCCTCACTGAGACTGCAGTCTGTGGAAAGAATAATTAAACTAATTTGCATAGATGCAATTAAATCAACATATTTAAGATGTAATCATACAAGGGACACATGGGGCATTGGGCTGCTTGTGAGTTACTTGAAAATCAAAGAATAATATCTGTGAACCTTAAAAAGTTACAACGTGACTAAAGCTAAAGTTTGCGTTCTTTTTCCTAACTGAATACAGACAACGATGAACAGAGGATGAAGGATATAAAAATCTGTTCAAGCGGGTCAACAGATTCACAGATAAAGATAGAAGTTTCTGTATATTAATATTCTATATAAGCTTGTAATAATATTCCGGTGTTTCGCTATTAATGCCAACTCACAATTGTACCATGGCAAAACCATCTTGTTATATTAGGATCTACTTTCTGGTATGGCTATTTGTGTAGAATTTCATATATTTACCTCCTTTATACTAGTGCGAGAGCAAATTCTTCAACTGTAGAAGGAAATCTGGTCTCTGGAAGGAAAAAAACCCAAATGTAAATATCAAGAATTAATCCATCAAAAATATGAGACGTTTACAGAATAGATATCCCAAAACTAATTTTCCTCAGTTTTCTGGTCTCATTTACTAATACAAATTTGCCAAAAATCGGGTTTAATTTGCATCAAAAGTTCA
This sequence comes from Ranitomeya imitator, assembly GCF_032444005.1. NCBI lineage: Eukaryota > Metazoa > Chordata > Amphibia > Anura > Dendrobatidae > Ranitomeya > Ranitomeya imitator. Next base: position 917,606,693 of record NC_091282.1, on the reverse strand, counting down.
AAACTATCATTTGTTTGGTGCACTTTTAGTTACAAATAGTGTTGAGCATTCCGATACTGCAAGTATCGGGTATCGGCCGATATTTGCTGTATCAGAATTCCGATACCGAGTTCCGATATTTTTGTGATATCGGAAATCGGAATCGGAAGTTCCTATAAGTTCCCAGTCATCTTCTGCGTGTGCGGTGCGTATGGTTCCCAGGGTCTGGAGGAGAGGAAACTCTCCTTCAGGCCCTGGGATCCATATTTATGTAAAAAATAAAGAATAAAAATAAAAAATATGGATATACTCACCCCTCCGACGAACCCTGGCTGTCACCGCTGCAAGCGTCCGCCTCCGTTCCTGAGAATGCAGAGAGTGAAGGACCTTCGATGATGTCGCGGTCACGTGAGCGGTCAGGTGGCCGGTCACCTGACCGCGACGTCATCGAAAGTCCTTCACTCTCTGCATTCTCAGGAACGGAGGCGGACGCTTGCAGCGGTGACAGCCAGGGTTCGTCAGAGGGGTGAGTATATCCATATTTTTTATTTTTATTCTTTATTTTTTACATTAATATGGATCCCAGGGCTTGAAGGAGAGTTTCCTCTCCTTCAGACCCTGGGAACCATCCAGGATACATTCTGATATTTGTGTCCCATTGACTTGCATTGGTATCGGGTATCGGTATCGGTGATATCCGATATTTTTTGGATATCGGCCGATACCATCCGATACCGATACTTCCAAATATCGGAAGGTATCGCTCAACACTAGTTACAAATAAACATTGCTTGATGTTGAGGGAGAGGGCATGAATTAAATGCAACAACGTGAACCTCAATTGCACCAAATCTTGTTTCAAAATATTGGCATAAAAAGCCACTCAATAGATGGCATAAAGTTATATAAAAGTGTCTGATGATATGCAACAATTATTATTTATATTTGACATAGTTCCCCACTAAATGTACATGTAAATATTAGCTAGGAGTAGTAAATTTGTCCAAAAAGTTGTGTAAATGGTAGTATTATATTTTCTCAGTGACCATACATAATTTTTCCTTCATGTGCTGATTTTCATCTGATTTGATGGGGATTGACAGAGCAACAACTTAAGCCACTTATCAGATAGGACATATATGGGCAGCACGGTGGCTCAGTGGTTAGCACTGCAGCGTTGGGGTCCTGGCTTCAAATCCCACCAAGGACAACATCTGCAAGGAGTTTGTATGTTCTCCCTGTGTTTGCGTGGGTTTTCTTCAGATTTTCCGATGGTTGTCCCCTTCGGGGACAGTGACAATAATGTCTGTAAAACGCTGTAGTTTGTGATGGAGCTATATGAGAAAGCCTAATAAATGATATGACCTGAGACATACTATGCAGCAAGGCTACAGTCTCTGGTCCGTGCTTTTTGTTTTTTTGCAAATATGTATCAAGCAGTCAAGTAGTTTCATCGTTTGAGCCCTCAAGTTTCTATTCTCCATTGCTTAAGTATGGGCAGACAAGTACCACATGATTCACGTTCTCTCTATTTTTTGCACTTTCTAATTTCTAGTCTTGTTCAGTGTCCCTTCCCGCAGGCGACATACAAAGTAGACCCACTTATCCTATGGTATTTATAATGATGTCTATCCCGCTGCACTTATACTGTATCTTTTGTTTTACAGAGGAAGAGAATGACATTACATTTGCTCAACATCTCCTCTGATCAGCAGAAAAGTCTCAGACAGCCTGTAGGCCAAAGCAGTATTGAGGCGACCTGAGCTCAAAGCAGCGAATCCAAAAATTACGGTAAGTCAAATATATAGGAGGAAACTGCAGATTACCCTTTAGTAAGTTTAAAAGTCCTATATCTAGAAACAGAAACTTATTAATGGGTTTAAATACAAAATATGTTATAATTTAATGATTTATTTAAGTCCACGATAGTCTTCACTTACACTGCAAGATAATTGTGAACGAGTGTTCTTCAAAAAGCGATTATCTTGCCGTGTAAACAGTCTGCCGATTACCAAATTAAAAGTTCTCATTCCTCGGGTGAAATTATCTTTTCCATTTTCGGTGTTGCGTAGTCCTGTGTAGCCTATATGCACTAAGCAATCTAGTATACGGTTCCTAGCCAAACCACCTCCGATCGGTAAAAGTTTACTCATCCGTCGTCTTTCTCTGTAAACAGACCTTAACTCACCTTAGATCTAAAATAGCTTCAATTACAGTAAAGTAAAGCAACCTATTTAATAGGTCTGTTCACATGGACTGACCGGCAGCACTGAATGACCGCTGATCGGTAAAGCTTTTCCAATTGTTGGTCGTTTATTCGCTTGTTTACACATGCAGACCGTGGTAAACAATGTGCACTGAAATAAGTTTCCATATTTCTCATAAGTGGACGATACATTGACGAGAACAATGATCTTATGCAAAAGATCACTTCACCCAATGAATGCCTTTTCTTCAAAGGAGCAGGAGCCTATTCACACTGAAAAATTATTACGAATTATTAAAAACTCTCATTCACTATAATCTTTCACTGTAAATGCAGATTAATTCACGCTAGATGTAAAATAGCTGCAGTCACAGTGAACAATAATACAAGAAACGTACTTCACTGTCAAAGCAGGCTTGGTGATCTTCTGCTTTACAGCATTTCACTCTCATTTCATTGAATTTTCCAATAATCTGATGTCTTTTCTCTTGTGGGGTATCAGGATTGTCTTTCAGGACACGAATCAACAATCTGCAATTTATTTAGAAAAGGATAGAACGATAAAGGCAACAAGAACAAACAAAAATAATATCTGCACATTACATATTCAGCATCGCCCAAGCCTAAAGAAAGGCACCCTGACTCATCTACAATTCAAAATCTTTTTCTATTATAATAGAATTTATGAAATGTAGCATCACTCAAGAATTGGATGTTACTTTCCTAGTTAGGCTTTTATCAAAGGGTAAGTTGGGAACATAAGCAATAATAACATTGGCTCCAGATGTAATTAACGAACTTACCCAAGCCTCTTGCGTTTCTGCTCCTCTTCTGTCCCCTCACAGATATCAGCACCACCTTTGTAGTGAGTTACATCAATCTCTGGTGCTTTGTAAGATGGGTCACGACCAAGTTTTGTAAAACATGGTCTTCTGTCCGAATAAGAGTCAATGCAACAATGATGAACTTGATCGTTTATAAATGTTTGTGATTCTCTTTCACACATTTCTCCTAGTAATATATCCAGCTGGAAATGCAAAAATAAGTATATTTTAATTGATGAAAAACAGTTATCAGTATAGATTGTAGCCAAAAATCTAATACATTGTGCCTTCTGTATTCAGTATCAATTGTTATTAGCAATGCCAACTTGTAATTAGCATTAGGGTGCCTTCAAACACAGCATTTCTGATCATTTGGGGGCATTTTTTGCCATCTTATTAACAGAGATTTCTACCATCTAAATGTCTCTAATTTATAAGGTGGATTATTTGCACTGTATTCAAAAGGGCCGTAACTCTGTCGTAAAACTGCTTGAATGTTACTCAGATTTTTGCACAAATTAAAAATGTTTGATTTCTGCCGGATTTTTTTTTTGCCTGTCCCAACAATTTTTTGAAAAGGGGTGGGGTCAAGCACAACCAACAAACTCAGCATAATTTAAACAACAAAAGTGGCATAAATTACATAAAAAATGTATGTCGGGCCCTGGCTGGCATAGGTTTCTAAAGCTAGTGCTGGGCAGTTGAAAGATTCGCCAAAGTCAATAAAAGGAGCACACCTGGTATGAATGTGAGGCATTTTACTCCAATATTTCCTCACTGATTCTGGCATACAAAACACCTGTCTTTAAGAATTGGGGCCAAAGAATTTTGAGAAGTTTTTGGGTTGTACTTGAGACAAGAATTTATTTAATTTATAAAAATAGAAAAAAAAAGAACCACTGTAGGATATGCACACAAGCAATGTTATGCAAAAAAGGAAAAACTTTATTAACAATTGAAAGTTAAAACATAATTAAAACCATTTTGGGCCACCCCATGCAATTAACATACCACATTGGTACCACGTGACTTCCGGTTCCTGCCATGACACGCCGACGCTCACTTGCACACACTGACCACTAATGATTTAAGGTATTTAAATCGTGCATTAACTGCTAGTGCTACTTCCCCTGACGAAGCTGTTCTGCTGACGGCGATACGCGTGGGGTACTGGTCTCCTCCCCCTTGCTCCTATTCTCCCTTGCTCCCTGTCTCAGACGGGTTCCAGATGGCCCTCGTGTTTTTCCCATGCAGGGCCCATGTTGCAGGCTCAATAAGGTGCGATTTCGGAACCTTTATTTAGTTACTTATCTTGCACCCTAGGGCTAGTCTGTTGCCCAGCAGTATAGGTATTGCTGTGGTAGGTGATTGCTTGGTGTTATTTATTTAATTGAGTGTGTTGCCTGGTCTACTCTAGAACATTGTGATAAATATATTTAAAGGGATAAGTATTGTGTTTACCACATACAGGAATTTTGATCATTATTTTCTATTTGATCATGCTGCTGTATTTATTGTCATGTTTGATGCATTAGGGGCATGTATTTTTTAGGGCCCATGAATTGTTACCAATGTGGTATGTTAATTTCATGAGGGGGACCCACATGGTTTTAATTTTGTTTTAACCTTCAAATGTTAATAAAGTTTTTCCCTTTTATCATAACAGTGGTGGTGTGCATATCCTACAGTGGTTCTTTTTTCTCTTTTTGCATGTTACAGTTTCTCCACCGATATTGCACCCCGTTGTTTATAATACTTATAACTATTGAGTAGTGCGCCTTGTGCTTAGTTTTTCTTCTTGGAAGAATTTATATAATTGGCTCTAGGAAGGACTCTTATGGTCCCTTTAGAAGTGCCAACTGCAGTCATTAAATAATTGCCAATCGACTATGTATTAGCCAATCGGCTCTCAACATAGGCCAACAAACATTCTATATGTACAGAAAGATCATTAAAGCTATCATTCTGTCCCCATGAAGCCACTTGTTATTGGCAGGGTGAATGTAATGCCAATACATATTTTAAGCCTGTTTAATAATCTTTGCACATGATGAACAAACATTTTTCTAGTTAATCTGCAGTTTGGTGGAATGTTTGGATGGTTCTAGACTAAGGAACGAGTGCTCTTATGAACGCTCATTCCCTGATTATTGTTTAGTCAAAATTGGCCATTTCTTCTATACAGTCAGCAGAGTTCTGCATATGAAGGCTGCACTTAGCTGTATGGCATCCATAAGTGGCTGTTGGGCACTTTCGGTATAAACTGATTAACTGCTAGAAGCATAATTTTGGAGTCTGAATGAACCTGACATATTTTTCTGTAAGATTTGTATGTTGGTAGATACCTATGGAGCTCTTTGGCAGCCAGTATATATATCCAAGTTTCAATTAAAGATTTATTTCTTTATTTGAAAATCAATTTTCGGGATCATTGTTATCCTGCACTGATTACATCTACCCAGTGTGTATGAATGTTGAAGGACATTCTGGATTATTTCTATAAGATTGTGAAAATTTTGTGCAATGATTTTCATGGACCCTTCACAGTATCTACGCCAATTCCATTGGTAAGGTTTAAAAGCTTTTTTTTGGATTATTATTTTATAATGTGACCTGATCCATGAAATTAAAAGAATCAGTACCTAAGACCGCACCTAGGACTTTTGGACTGAACACATGAAAGCAACATACCTTGTCATCTGCACAAGACAGTCTTTGGTTCTCAGGAAGTGCACAACACTTGCCAGCAAATTTCGTCATTTTACCAGTGACTCCAATTAGAGTTTCATCTGACACCTGTGGCATTTTTGGTACATAGCGTCCTAGCACTCTGAAAAGCAAAAAAATATCTCCTACATTAGGAAACCTTCTTATCAAATTACTTAAAATAGGATTCATGTTTTTGGACAGTCTTTGTACAATCATAAAGCAATCACTTACAATCATTTCGATTGACTCTAAAGTCAAATCAATAAACTCAGTTTAATGCTCCATGCAGTAGACTCTTGGGCTTTAATCACAGTAATTAAACATTCTGCATATAGAATTATTCATATATTCCACAGAATACAAGTGCATTTCTAAATATCAACCAGGTCAAAATAATACCTATAATCACTATTTATTCTATTAACAGAACAATTTTTTACATCTTTTTTTGTCTGACCCCAACAATAGTTAAGTTAGTCACAGAATTACTGATGAAAACTTACTCAGCATGATAAACATCAGGTCCAATATTTGCATAAGCGTCACAATTTTGCTTTGCTAGAGCTTGGGTTTCTTTGATTCTGGCTTCAAACAGTTGAGGCTGCGAAGAAACCAAAAGTAGATTATTTCTATAACCTGTTTTTTACTTTGACAGGTGATTGTCTAGGTAAAAGACATCTTACCGCAGCCTTGTAGCAATCCGCAGGATGGTCCTCTGCACAGCACTTCTTGAGCAGGTCTTCATAGCCTTTAGCAACTCTCAAACAGGACAGGTCGGATAATTCTGGATGCCTTCTTGTGAATTCAAAAAGGAACCTACAACAGAGCATAAATATTAAAACAATATTAGATGCTGTAAACTACATTATCATTAAAATTATGGACATATATGTCACAGTAAAATTTCCTTCAAGTAGATTTAAAATAAAAAATTATTGGAATATATTTATAACTAGGACAACTGAATACAGAGTGATCTATTTCAAGTGTTTATTTCTGTTAACGCAGATGATAATGGCTTGCAGCCAATGAAAAAGTCATTATCTCAGTAAATTAGAATACTATATAACACCAGCTTGAAAAATGATTTTAAAATCCGAAATGTTGGCCTTCTGAAATATATGTTCAGTAAATGCACTAAATACTTGGTCGGGGCTCTTTTTGCATCAATTACTGCATCAATGCGGCGTGCCATGGATGAGATCAGCCTGTGGCACTGCTGAGGTATTATGGAAGCCCAGGGTGCTTTGATAACAGGCTTCAGCTCGTCATCATTGTTGGGTCTGGTGTCTCTCATCTTCCTTTTGACAATACCCCATAGATTCTCTGAGGTTAAGGTCAGGCGGCGAGTTTGCTGGCCAATCAAGCACAGTGATACTGTTTTCTTTAAACCAGGTATTGGTAGTTTTGGCCATGTGGACAGGTGCCAAGTCCTGATGGAGAATGAAATTTCCATCTCTAAAAAGCTTGTCGGCAGAGGGAAGCATGAAGTGCTCTAAAATTTCCGGGTAGATGGCTGCGCTGACTTTGATCTTGATAAAACACAGTGGACCTACACCAGCAGATGACATGGCTCCCCAAACCATCACTGATTGTGGAAACTTCACTCGACCTCAAGCAGCTTGGATTATGGGCCTCTCCACTAGGCTTGAGCGAAACGGATCGTACAAATTCAAAAGTCGCCGACTTTTAGCAAAGTCGGGTTTCATGAAACCTGACCCGATCCTAGTGTGGGATCGCCCATGCGGTCGGCGATCTTCGCGCCAAAGTCACGTTTCATATGACGCGTTTGGCGGCATTTTTTCAGCCAATGAAGGAGCGTGGGCAGAGTGATGACATAGGTCTTAGGGGCGTGGATGCCTATCGCCATCTTGTCGCTTGTGCGCTGTAGCGATTTGCAATGTGTAACACCAGCTTTTCTGTTCAGGGATGGAGGAGAGAGAGAGAGAGAGAGAGAGAGAGAGAGAAAAAAAAAAAGATTTCCCATTGACTTTGCATTGGGTTTCGTGTTTCGGTCGATCCCCGACTTTCCGCCATAATCGGTCAATTTCACTCGACTCGACTTTTGAGATTGTCGGGTTTCGCGAAACCTGACTCGACCCTAAAAAAGTAAAAGTCGCTCAACCCTACTCTGCACTCTTCCTCCAGACATTGGGACCTTGATTTCCAAAGGAAATGTAAAATTTTATTTCATCTGAAAACAACACCTTGGCCCACTGAGCAACAGTCCAGTTCTTTTTCTCCTTGGTCCAGGTAAGACGCTTCTGGCATTGTCTATTGGTCATGAGTGGCTTGACACAAGGAATGCGCCAATTTTAGCCCATGTCCTGGATACGTCTGTGTGTGGTGGCTCTTGAAGCAATGACTCCACCAGCAGTCCACTCCTTGTGAATCTCCCCCAAATATTTGAATGGCCTTTTCTTAACAATCCTTTCAAGGATGTGGTTATCCCAGTTGCTTGTGCTCCTTTTTCTATCACACTTTTTCCTTCCACTCAACTTTTCATTAATATGTTTGGATGCAGTACTCTGTGAACAGCCAGCTTCTTTAGCAATGACCTTTTGAGGCTTAACATCCTTGTGGAGTGTGTCAGTGACTGCCTTCTGGAAGTCAGCAGAATAAGGGACCTTTTTAAACACTTAGGAAGACTTTGCAAGTTTTTTTTGTTAATTATTCTAATTTACTGAGATAATGGCTTTCGGGTTTCATTGATTGTAAGCCATAATCATCTACCTTAACAGAATTAAACACTTGAATTAGATGACCCTGTTTGTAGTGACTCTATATAATATGTAAGTTTCACTTTTTGTATCGAAGAACCAAAATAAATTAACTTTTTCATGATATTCTAACTTTGTGAGAAGCACCTGTATGTATATATACTGTATATATAAATATATATATTTATACTTTCATATAAGTGTATATATACTTTTGCCCACCCTGTATGTGTGGGTATATATATATATATATATATGTATATATATATATATATATATATATATATATATATATATATATATATATATATGTGTGTGTGTACAGTCATCATATTTATATATATATATATATATGCACACACTTATTGCAATACGTTTTGTTTATACAGTGGGTACGGAAAGTATTCCTACCACTTTAAATTTTTCACTCTTTGTTTCATTGCAGCCATTTTGTAAATTCAGAAAAGTTCATTTTTTTCTCATTAATGTATACTCTGCACCCCATCTTGACTGAAAAAAACAGAAAGGTAGACATTTTTGGAAATGTATTAAAAAAGAAAAACTGAAATATCACATGGTGATAAGTATTCAGACTCTTTGCTCAGTATTGAGTAGAAGCATCCTTTTGAGCTTGTACAGCCATGAGTCTTCTTGGGAATGATGCAACAAGTTTATCACACCTGGATTGGCACTGAGGAGAGGCTTCCGTCAGGCCATCCTGCCATAAAGGCCTGACTGGTGGAGCTCTAGTTGACTTTGTGGAACTTTCTCCAATCTCCCTACTGCATCTCTAGAGCTCAGCCACAGTGATCTTGGGGTTCTTCTTTAGCTATCTCACCAATGCTCTTCTCCCACGATTGCCCAGTTTGGCTGGATGGTCAAGTCTTGGAATACTTCTGGTGGTCCCAAACTTCTTACATTTAAGGAGGCCACTCTGCTCTTAGGAACCTTCAGTACTGCAGAAATTCTGTTGTAACCTTTGCCAAATCTGTGCCTTGCCACAATTCTGTCTCTGAGCTCCTTGCCCTGCTCCTTTGACCTCATGATCTCATTTGGGCTGACATGCACTGTGTGCTGTGAGGTCTTATATAGACAGGTGTGTGACTTTCTAAATCAAGTCCTATCAGTTTAATTAAACACAGCTGGACTCCAATGAAGGAGTAGAACCATCTCAAGGAGGATCACAAGGAAATGGACAGCATGTGACTTAAATATGAGTGTCTGAGCAAAGGGTCTCAATACTTATGACCTTGTGATATTTCAGTTTTTCTTTTTTATTAAATGTGCATAAAAATCTACATTTCTGGGTTTTTTTCAGTCAAGATGGGGTGCAGAGTGTACATTTATTTTTTAAAAAATGAACTTTTTTGAATTTACCAAATGGCTGCAATGAAACAGAGAGTGAAAAATTTAAAGGAGTATGAATACTTTCTGTACCCACTGTATAAATCTGTGACCTACATTTTACTCGATTCATTGTCAAATATAGACCCACTGTATGTGCATATATATAATGTATAGGGTACAGATATATATACAGTATATATATATATATATATATATATATATATATATCATTAGTAAATAAATCTCCTATGTTTTGTGGAGTTTCCACCATTACTGAATTTGCTTATCCAAAATAGAGATTGCTATTAGTATAGAATTGTGTAAATCTTCTACATCTGAATCTAAGTATATTTACTTTGCTAAGTAGACATCTTTTTCATCTGCATAATGTTTGCACACATCGTCGGCCTCTACAAACTCTTTCATTTCTTTAGGCAGATCAGCTGGGATGTCGTCGCTAGGCAAGGCAATCATGCAGGGTGTGCGCTCAAGTATACTCTTTTCACAACAAGCTTTCAAGTTGGGTGATATCTTCTCCTGATTGTCACAGATATGCTGAAAGTATTCCATCTGCCAGATAGAGACATAAAGGATTAGTCCTATGGCTGCACTTTACCCACTTACACTGAAATCAGGTCTAGAAGAAGACATGTTCTGAAATGCTGTGCCCAGGATCTGCTCAAAGTTTACTAGTTTTATTAGTGGGTGAGAAGAATAAGAGGCTTCAGGAGCGGCAAAATAACTTGGTAAGTCCGGCAAAAGATATTCCTTTCCATGTCTTACAAGGTTGAGGGGTATGTCCTTCTGTTAGTGCTTAGGTGCTGTGATAGGACTCTTGCTATGAGGTCCTGCTGTCCCCATTGTTATTGGAAATAATAAAATATTAATATACTATCCTACAAAACCTATCCATAAACTCAAAGTTTTTATCTTTGCTGTAGCATTTGTGTCTTTCTTGTCTTACCTTCTCAGTCATACATTCGACCACATCATCCTTACAGCAGTCCTTACTCAAATGCACCGATTCAAGAGTGAGCTTATGTACAACATCAAAAGAAGAGGCAGGGAATTTCTTAGCGTATTTAACAAGTTTTCTGAAGTAGAGAAATGCAAATTAGGAAATATTAACAGGTAATAGGTGTTCTCAAGATCGCAGATTTTCACCTATCTTCACAATGCATGATAAATGTTTGGCTGCTGAAGGTTCCACCACTAGGACCTCCACCAAACATTAGAATGGGAGTTTCAGGTTCCCCATTTGAATGAATAGGATGTTGTGAAAATACCATGCGATTCTATTTAAGGATTATTTGAAAATATTTAAATGAATCAGCGGACACAATGTGCACTGATACTCGAACTCGGAACATGGGAACCCATGGGAGTCCCAGTGATTTGACCCTCGTGTTAAGACACTAATCATCTAATCTGTTTATAGGTAAGAAGTTTCTAAGATCTCTAAAAAGTTCCATTTAGTATCAAGTTATGCAAAGTTTGTTGTAGATACAGTTCACATTTATGTCACCCCTGTAGTAATTCTGTTTCTTCTGGGTACGCTATATCACATTATGACAAATTATGAGACAGCATATGATAAAGGTAGGTAGTGGCTAACTGGGAAATTGCCTCTTTTTCCTAAGGCCTACTTGATCCCTTCCTGACCCCCCACTAGCTAAACCCTTGAATTATGAATAAATAACAATAACAGTCAATCAATAATCCAGTAGATAGTCCGTGACTTACTTGGCATAGTAGACTCTCTCTGGTGGGAATGATTTAAGAACATGGCAAGTATGTTTCTGTTGATATTCTAAATAAAGTGTGGTTTTTTGAACGTCAATGAACTGTAAAATTACAAAACAAAACAATGAGAAAAAAATAGGAAACATATTACAAAGTCTTGTGAAATTTAAATGGGTTCTGGCATTTTGTGTTATCTCAAGCTACTTGATTCTTGATAGTCTATTTCCTGAACTGCAGGGAAGTGCTCCTGGACTAGTTTACTTAGAGCTTTCTATGTCCACATTCCCCTTCCTCGGAGATCTCCATGAAAACAAACCAAAGAGCATGGAAAGAACAGCACTGATGTATACAGCGCACACAGGGTATACAGGGGTCAGGTCCTTTCGGTAGATATGGTTGTGATTATAAATTAATACAATTTTACAGTAAAACGTTGCATACCATACCCTGGCATCGAAACATTTCTCCTTCTCTTCTTCTGCACAGCAGTCATTCATAATAACGCTGTATTGTTTAGCAAGCCCCAGAACTGCCGGGGGGTAGAGAGATGGGTGTCTTTTAGCAACAGTATCAATGTAGCTGAAAGTAAACAAATCATATGGTTAGGATAGCCATCTACATCCTAGATAAAGCGCCATCCTCATCTTCTAAAAATTATGCAACTTTCTCTATTAGTTATTAATTAGTTTCAGGATCTCTGCTTGCTGCCAGCAGATATTGAACATGATGAGGACAGGTTTGGGGCCTTGTTTCTGTTCATTGATAGGAAGCAGAGGTCTTAAAACTGTGGGGAACTGAAATATAAAGTATATTGTAAAATTTCACAACTTTTTATAGCGAATTTATTTTCTGTAGTAAAAAACGGAAGGCAGCACTCCAAAAAGTAGTTTTAAAATAAGGTGGACTTTATTAGGTCCACATGGCGTGGCGACGTTTTGGCTATAAGCCTTTTTCAATTTATTTTCTGGCTAGATATAATTTCTCATGCAGATGTCCAAGAGGTAGCAATAGTGGGTGCAGATGCTGTAGTTGCACCCAGTCTCTCGGCAATATATGAAGCCACCTATATATGGGTTGGAGGGAGGTTTTTTGTAGATTTTGCATTACTACTCCTAAGCTTCAAATTACACTTCTGGGCACAGATGTGCCATTATGAAACATGTTATGATAGATTTATATGGTGATATGAACGACTGCACCAATAGGTATACTACATGTACACATTACACACAAATAACAAAAAGGAATAAGAAAATACATTTAAAAAATGAATGCAAACACCTACTAGTGGAAAGCTTCATGAGGATCTTCTGTCTGTAGTTTACAAGCAGCAGCAGCATCTGGTTTTTTAAATGGCTCAATGTTGGTATCTCTATGGTCATGGAAACACTTCTCTCTTTCTGGGTCTTGCTTTCCACAGCAGTCAGCTTTCCAGGGATAAGAGTGCGTTTCGTCTGATGCTGTACATACTTTATCATAGAAAATTGTATTCTGCAAAAGCATGAAAGAAAATAAATCAGATGTGTCATTTGAAAAAGACAATGTGAAAAAAACCTGTAAGGAATGCTTAAAGGGGTTGTTCTACTGATAAAGTATATTTTAGTCAGGGCCGCCTCCAGGTTTTTGAGGGCCCCGGGCAAAAGAGTCTCAGTGGGCCCCCCTTTTAGCACATACCATGATTTATGATGCACAGATACAGCAGAGAAATATAGTTATAGTACAATGCCAGATTTAACTTCTTACATGAATGATAGCTATTGTACATTCTACAATACCATACAGCAGAGGGGCTTTATATAAGTCAACCCCTTATATGCCAATTTTTGTGACCTACTCCCTCTTCCTCAGTTACCAGTAAGCATTTTATGGTTAGCTAAACTTGCTGCAAAGAAAAAACTGCATAAATTGAATGACAATTTTTTTTATGGAAAACTAATTAACGTAGAACATTTGAAAAAAGTGCAAAATATGTAGAATATAGCACAGCCCACATAGTATATAACACAGCCATGTAGTATATAACACAGCCACGTAGCATACAACACAGCACATGTGGTACATAACACAGCCCACGTTGCATGCAGCACAGCTAAGTAGTATATTGCACAGCCACGTAGCATATAACACAGCCCACGTAATATAAGCAAAAACCTCAGTGACATGTTATTAACATCACAATAGGGCTAAAAATAGCCCATTGAAGAAAAAAGAGAAAAAGGGGGATACCCACTCCAAGATACATATATCAAAAAGGAGAAATAGGAGTAATCAGGTATATAAAAAGTATGTTATTTATAATTCAAAGTAAGCCAAACAAATATCATAAGTAACACCATCAAAATATTTTATAATATAGCATATGCAGGAAGGAGACACGGAAATCAGGGACCAGAGCAATTGCACCTGTCCAGCTTGTACAAATAATTAAATAAATTAATTTAATAAAGTGCCATTGCAGTAGTGTATCACATTAAAATGGCAAGCCAGTTCCCCATAAGACAAATGTCAAGTGACTATATAAAAAATAAAGCCAAAAAGAGGACATAAGTTTACCGAAGGCAGGAGTTGAAGGGTCCTGAACCGGATGTGCACGCCCCGAATACCCCGACGTGCATTTCGCGTGTCTAATACACCCCTTTCTCACAGGGAACACCAGAATGTGACAACCAGGACCTTTTATGAGCATGTGACAGGTCACATGGTAAGAGACTGGCCAATAACAGTGATCGAAACTGCGCATGCTTGGGTCCCGGCAGATACACCGGAGTGTCAACATTGCTAGACACGCACGGGGAGAAGAGAGTACCCACGCATGATAGCAAGGCAAAAGACGCACCGGTGCACGCCCGGAACCCAGAGTGGTGGCACGCATGCGCACAAACACTGTATCACCAATAGAATGTATTTATCCAAGAAAACTATGTCTCTTTCTATCCATAAAAAGGTGACAGCTACTGTAAGTTATCTAGACCAGCCAATGTGATATAAATAGAGACAGGTAATTAGTAGCACAACCATGTAGCATATAGCACAGCCCACATAGCATGTAACATGGCCCACATAGCATATAACACAGCCCACATAGTATATAACAGCTCAAATAGCATATAGCACAGCCACATAGCATATAACACAGCCATATAACACAGCCACGTAGTATATAACACAGCCCACATAGTATTGCACAGCTGAGCCCACGTAGTATATAGCACAGCCATGTAGTATATAGCACAGCCACGTAGTATATAGCACAGCCCATGAAGCATATAGCACAGTCACGTAGTATATAACACAGCCCACATAGTATATAGCACAGCTGGGCCCACGTAGTATATAGCACAGCCCACGTAGCATTTAACACAGCCCACGTAGAATATAGCACAGCCACGTAGTGTATAGCAGCCACATAGTATATAACACAGCCACATAGTATATAGCACAGCCACCTAGTATATAGCACAGCCACGCAGTATATAACACAGCCACGTAGTATATAGCAGTGTGGACACCATATCCCTGTTAAAAAAAAATAATTAAAATAAAAAATAGTTATATACTCACCTTCTGGCGGCCCCTGGATCCAGCCCAGGCCTTAGAGATGCTCCTGTTCCCAGTAATGCCTTGCGAGACAATGACCTTTGATGACGTAGCAGTCTCACGTGACCCTACATCATCTGGGGTCATTTCGCAAGGCATCACTGGGAATGGAAGCTGCCGGGAACATCGCGAGGATCGGGAAGGCTGCGGGGGTCACCGGAAGGAAAGAATAGCACGATTTTTTATTTTTTTAATTGTTTTAAACATTATATCTTTTTACTATTGATGCTACACAGGCAGCATGTTTCTTGCTATGTCTCCCTCACTTTGAGCTCACATAAACCAAGTCCATGACAAGTGATTTCAGCATAATCCGCAGCTCTTACCTCACTGATTTGATTTATGATAAGCTCAGGGGACGGGAGACGTGGCTGAAACACTCGCTCAAGTAATAAAACAGGCAGAGTAATGTTATACATCACAGTAAGCAGCAGCTGCAAGCCATTCCTATGTCATCTGTATAATGGCTTATTCTTTATTCCCTGGTCAAAAGATATATTATGTGCAGACCATGTCCCTGCATGGTCAGAAACATTCATTACACCATACATAGCTGGGGCACCTTTATAAGATCACAGGGGGGGGGGGGAATAACACATCCAATTGTGTAGCTTATTATTATTACAAGATCTTTTAATTAAAATGTATTTGCCTGTGGGACAACCTTTTAATTTTTTTTAAAAAAAACTTTTCACATCAGACTGATTTGTTTTTCTGTAGAGATCCAGCTGGCTTGTGACATGGAAGGTGACTCCAATCTATATGTAAAGTATGGAAGATTACATTGGATCCGCATGCTATATGATTATAACTTTCAATGTGGGGGGTTTCAGAGTAAAAGCTATGTTGTGGAATTATCGCTAGCAAACATTCATACCATTGGTTTTTTGCAATCTGCTTCATCTTCGTGATCTACACAATGTTCAGCAACGGCGGAAAGTTCTTGAACCAGTTTCATGTGTTGTTGAAGTGAACATTTCTGGAAGTTCTGAGCGGTCATAGCAAGCAGTCTACAAAATAACAGTGTGAAGTTAATGACTCAAAATGGCAGCACATTAAATGCATCAGCTTTGAATACTTCTTTATTTTTACGATTCTTGCTAGTATTGTAAATATATTTGCAGTATTAAACCCAGAAGGGTGTACATTTATATGGAAATTAAAGAGCTTATATTATTGTTATCCAGTCTACTGGGACAGAAATAATATTTTGCTCTATGGCATACTAAAAAGAAACGTAACAGCATTTCCTAGTTTTTAGTAGATTGCAAATGAGTCAATTATCATAATTGCTGGTGGGTAGTGTAGGACAAGCCCCTTAGTAGAGACAAATTAAATGATGAGATGTATAAAGGCCATATAATTTACCGTAATGCCTAATTTTGCTGCCCACATTCACCCTGCTTCAATGATTATTTTAGGTTCCCATAATACAATGAATAAACTATAAAAAGCTAAAAAGATAGAAAACTGTGGAAAAACAGATCACAAATACTTACATGTGTTTAAAGTTGTCTGGGCCGAGAGTAACATACATGCTACCAATGAGCCTGGGATGATGCTCTAGAAAAAATGAAAAGACAGGGAAGAATATAAATATACATTTCATGCAAATTATAATTCTCATTAGTGGAAAAGTAGACATTTGGCACATCTAAACAGAGATAACTTAAAATATCTCAAATATCTTAGTCTTTATGAGAAGTTCATAAAATAATGAATCAGTACTGGTGACATGTTAAGAACTGACGCGTTTCTGGCAACAGCCATTAGTCACATTACTGTGAAGATAAATTTGCATCAACCCTTAAGATAATAACAAAATATAATAATACATAGTATAGACTACAAAACTTGTAAAATTGTACATGTGGTCTTTTCAGGATGTAATGTAACAAATGCAGCACATACTATTTTCTGTGTGTTGGACAAAGAATAGTTGAGTGAAGTTTTGTTTGTCATTGATAATAATTACATATTGGTTAGTACTTAGTACAATCCTCACTTACCTGCATCCCTCTTTTGCAAATGTCTTGACTCAGTTGCTATCGTGCAGAGGAACACACAAATCAGAGTGACCCACTTCATGGCTGCAGCTCTTTGGGGAGGACCTCTCAGAAGCCTGGAGAATATATGAAAATCTTGGGAATATATATGGTGTCTGGCTCCATTTACAAATGATTAACCAGACTGGTTCTATAAATTATTAATATTTACCTTGTGATTGAAATAGGGGGATGGCAAAAACACACTATTTGTAAATTAGGTTGATACTGGCACCCATCTCTTTAAAAGTCCTTGTATATCAGGTAGATGTCCACAGATTAACTACATCTGTCTTAGGTTATTACTCAATGAAACTACAAACAAAAGGTTAAGTAAAGTGATCCTTGATTATGACAGCTTCTCGGTCTCGGTTCATTGTCTACTCCAAATGTGTACAAAGGTAAAATAATAAAAAAGACATAATACTTCTATGTCGTTCCCCTATATTTTACTCATATATACAGTGGTTTGAGAAATATTTACCCCCTGACATTTTTTTTTTGTTTATCTACCTTACAACCTGGAATTTCACTGGTTATTTTAAGGTTCTGCATCAGTTCATGTAAAGAATATGCCTACAACTGTCAAAATTTTAATTTTTTTTATTGAGAAGCAAACAACAAATATGACACAATAACTGAAAACTTCAGTATGTATAATTATTCACCCCCAGTGACCAGGTCACTCCAAAACATTTAAACCTTTCCCCTTAAACCACTGTAGTGATGCTTTAGCAGTATGCTTGGGTCACTGTCTTCTTGGAAGGTGAACCTCTATGGAGTGTACGGCTTTTTGTGGTCATATGGAGAGATACTCCAGTCTCTGCTTGGGAACTCTGCAGCTCCTTCAGGGTTACCTTCGGTCTCTGTGCTGCTTCTCTGATTTATGCCTTCCTTGTCTTGGCTGAGAGTTTTGGTGGGCGGCCATCTCTTGGCAGGTTTGTTGTGGCACCATGTTATTTCCATTTGATGATAATAGTTTTGATGGTGCTCAGAGATTGGGTTATTTTTTTTATGACCCAACCCTGACTGATACTTCTGAACAACTCTGTCCCTTACTTGTTTTCAAATCTCCTTGGTCTTCATGGTGTTTGGTTGTGGTGCCTCTTTCTTAATGGTTTTGCAGCCTCTGTGGCCTTTTAGAAAAGGTGTGCATATACTAACAAACCATCTGACAGATTACACACAGATGGTCTTCCTTTCACTAAATATGTGACTTATGAAGATAATTGCTTGCACCAGAAATTTTTAGGATATATGCACATGCCAATTTGTATTTATTTTATCCCATAAACTTAATTTTTGCCTAAATTTTTCTCTCTTCACTTCACCAACTCAGACTAATTAGTGCTAATGCATCACACTCAAATCAGATTTTCAAATTTTTTAAGCACATATTGTAATGTAAAAAAAAATAGCTAAAATATACAAAATTTACTTTATACACCTATTCACACACACAAATAGGAGAAACCATGCTAAAACTCTTCAAAAACAATAATTGATACTGTTACAATAAGGCTAGGTTCACATTCATATTGTGAAAGCCCCTTTGAAAAAGCTGATGCCAAATGGATGTTATGGGTGGTTTATCCTAAGTCATGTGACAAGGCTCGTTAACCCCTTAATCTCATATGACGTACTATCCCGTCGAGGGGACCTGGAACTTAATTCCCAGTGATGGGATAGTACATCATATGCAATCGGCCGCGCTCACGGCTCACAGGGGAGCGCGGCCGATCGCTGCCGGGTTTCAGCTGACTATCGGAGCTGACATCCGGCACTATGTACCAGGAGTGGTCACGGACAGCTCCTGGCACATTAACCCCCAGCACACCACGATCAAAGATGATCGCAGCATTCTGGGGGCATAGGGAAGCATCGCCTAGGGAGGGGGCTCCCTGCGGGCTTCCCTGAGACCCTCGGTACAATGCGATGTGCTCGCGTTGTACCAAGCGACTCCTCCCTGCAGGCCCCTCCCAAAATGGCCACGGGGCTACTTCTGGGTCCTGCAGGGAGGTGGCCTACAAGCGCCTGCTCAGAGCAGGTGCCTGTAAACCTGGAGCAGTGCACGTCAGATCGCTGATCTGACACAGTGCTCTGCCAAGTGTCAGATCAGCGATCTGTCACTATATAGTGATATCTCCCCCGGGACAATGTGATAATGTAAAAAAAAAAATATTTAGATGTGTGAAAAAAAAAAAATTTGTAAATAAAGAAAAAAAAATATTGTTCCCATAAATACATTTCTTTATCTAAATAAAAAAAACAATAAAAGTACACATATTTAGTATCGCCGCGTCCGTAAAGACCCAACCTATAAAACTGTCCCACTAGTTAACCCCTTCAGTGAACACCGTAAAAATAAAAAAGGCAAAAAACACTTTATTATCATACCGCCAAACAAAAAGTGAAATAACACGCGATCAAAAAGACGGATAAAAATAACCATGGCACCGCTGAAAACGTCATCTTGTCCCACAAAAAACGAGCTGCTATACAGCATCATCAGTGAAACAATAAAAAAGTTATAGTCCTCAAAATAAAGCAATGCAAAAATAATTATTTTTTCTATAAAATAATTTTTATCATATAAAAGCGCTAAAACATATAAAAAGATATAAATGAGGTATCGCTGTAATCGTATTGACCCGAAGAATAAAACTGCTTTATCAATTTTACCAAACATGGAACGGTGTAAACGACCCCCACAAAAGAAATTCATGAATAGCTGTTTTTTGGTTATTCTGCCTCACAAAAATCGGAATAAAAAGCAATCAAAAATTGTCACGTGCCCGAATATGGTACCATTAAAAACGACAACTCGTCCCGCAAAAAACAAGACCTCACATGACTCTGTTGACCAAAATATGGAAAAATTATAGCTCTCAAAATGTGGAGAAGCAAAAACTATTTTTTGCAATAAAAAGCATTGCGGCTTTAAGTCTCCTCATCTCAACATGCTGAACATGTCACTCTCCACAAGTAGAAATTATACTTCTTGGATCCCAGAGCTTGAACATATAAATATTACATATAATGAGATATTCCAGTGTAAAGGAATTAGTGGCTCTATTTCAAAATGAATAATAGTGAGTATGCTATGCATGTTACAAGCAATCACTTTTCCTCAGCAAAGAAAAAAATTATTGGATTTTTTTTCCTTTTTTAATTTTTTTTATTGATTTATATATTGACGTAAGGAGTGTAGCATAATGTTTTCCTAAGATTTAAACCATGTGGGAGTCTGGTGTTTAGTTTGAAAATCCACCAAGCTTCCCTATTTTTTATTATTTCTTTCCTATCACCTCCTATATTGCTAGACTGCATTTGCTCAATGGACTACACCATCATTGATGCGGTATTTCCCTGGTGGTAATCAATAAAGTGTTTTTGAAGCTTGTGAAATCCTTTTATTTGTACTACTGTAATTATTAATGTCATAGACATGTTTTCTGAACCGCATCATTTGCCCCATGTTGCAGCCTAAATACTTTACAAAGCATTCAGTGCATTGAATTATACAGACTACATGATTGGCAGTTCATAAAGGTTTTTATTTGATGTATTGTATTATTGGAGGAATTGAAAATGGTTCTGCATTTTATAATGTATGTGCACAAGCTTTCATTCCGCATTTAAAAATAACTTTTTACAATAGCAAATCTTTTTTTACTTTATACTTTTTTTAAAGTCTTACTTTTCGTCTGTCTCAAGTAACGGAAGATATTTTAGAAACAAATTTTATTTTTGTTTATTGTTTCCCCTGCCTTTTTTCTGTTAATTTAAGATTCAAGAATTCTACTATATTCACCACACATGTAGGTAAGTTTCATGAGGGGTCTAGTTTCCAAAATGGGGTCACTTGTGGGGGGTTTCTACTGTTTAGGCACATCAGGGGTTCTCCAAATGTGACATGGAATCCGCTAATTATTCAAGCAAATTTTACATTCAAAAAGTGAAATGGCGCACCTTCCCTTAAGAATGCTGCCGTGTGCCCAGACAGTGGTTTTTCTCCACATATGGGGTAATGGCATGCTCAGGAGACATAGCACAACAAATTTGGGGTCAATGTTTTCCTGTTATCTTTGCAACAATAAAAAAATTAGGCCTAAATTAAAATTTTTGCTTAAAAAAATTTAAATGTTCATTTTTTCCTTCCACATTCCATTAATTCCTGTGAAGCACCTGAAGGATTAATAAACTTGAATGTGGTTTTGAACAACTTGAACTGTGCAGGTTTTAGAATGGTGTTACTTTTGGGTATTTTCTGTCATATAGGCCCCTCAAAGTCACTTCAAATGCGATGTGGTTCCAAAAAAAAAAAGGTTTTGTAAATTTTGTTTGAAAAATTAGAAATCGCTGGTCAACTGTTAACTTTTGTTTTTTAGGAAGTAATGAGGCTATGTTTCAAAAATTGAGCTGATGTAGACATGTGGGAAATGTTATTTATTAACTATTTTGTGTGACGCAACTCTCTGATTTAAGGGTTTAAATTTAAAAGTTTGAAAATTGCAAGATGTTCAAAAATTGTGCCAAATTTTCCATTTTTTTTTACAAATGAACACAAGTCATATTGAAGAAATTTTACCACTATCAGGAAGTACAATATGTAACAAACAAACAATCTGAGAATCAGTGGGATCTGTTGAAGTGTTCCAGAGTTATTGTCACATAAAGTGACACTGGTCAGAATTGTAAAATTTGACCTGGTCATGAAGGAGAAAACAGGTTAAAGGGTTCATAAATGGATTATCGAAATTAAATATATAAAACTCCTCCTACCAACTCATAGCCAAGTTAGAAAAAAATATAGAAATACAAGTTGTCTGTAATAATATTTATTATTGAAGCTGAAAAATATGTTTCTCATCAAAAAGGAAACAACCTTTTCAATGTACTCCTGCAAAAATAGGGAATAGTTACTGTACTTTTTTAAATGGAAATTTGTGCATTGTAAAGTATGTAGACTGCACCACGCGGGAAGTGATGCGGGTCAGAAAACATGTCTATGGCATTAATAATTACAGTAGTACAAATAAAAGGATTTCACAAACTTCAAAACACTTCATTAATCAACACCAGGGAAATACCGCATCAATGAAGGTGTATGCTATCGAGCAAATACAGTCTAGCAATAGAGGAGGAGATAGGGATGAAATAATGAAAAATAGGGAAGCTTGGTGGATTTTCAAACTAAACACCACATTCCCACATGGTTTAAATGTGAGGAAATGCATTATGCTACATTATTTATGTAAAGGTATAAATCAATAAAAAATTTAAAAAAATTCCAGCAATTTTATTTTCCCATGGAATTTTTTTTTTTCAGAGGAAAAGTGATAGTTTGTAAAACGCATAGCGTACTCGCTATTATTCATTTTGAAATAGAGCTGCTAATTCCTTTACACTGGAATATCTCATTATATGTAACTTTTGTATGTTCAGGTTCTAGATTTCTTCTATGGTGTCAAAAACAAGTGCAGCAACAGGAGATCTAATCAAGCTATTAGGCTGGTTTCACATTTGCGTTTAAAAACGCAGCATTTTAAACGCAAACGCATTTGGTGAAAAAACGCATTTAAACGCTGCAGTTTTTAGACGCATGCGTTTTTGCATGTTTTAATACAAACGCGGCGTTTTGACGCGTTTACATGCGTTTTTTTCTGCGTTTGCGTTTTTGAAACGCATGATGAGAAGTGTGTGACAGCTGCCAATCATCAAAATCAACAAGAAAACCCACTATAAACAGAAATAGCTAGGGTTAGGGTTAGGATCCCTAGTAACCCTAGGGATCCTAACCCTATCCCTAACCCAAACCCTAACCCTGACCCTAAGGGATCCTAACCCTAACCCTAACCCTAAGGGATCCTAACCCAAACCCTAACCCTAAGGGATCCTAACCCAAACCCTAACCCTAAGGGATCCTAACCCTAACCCTAAGCGATCCTAACCCTAACCCTAAGGGATCCTAACCCTAACCCTAAGGGATCCTAACCCTAACCCTAACCCTAAGGGATCCTAACCCTAATCCTTAGGGTTAGGGTTAGGGTTAGGATCCCTTAGGGTTTTGGTTAGGGTTAGAATCCCTTAGGGTTAGGGTTAGGGTTGGGGGTTGGCTTATCAGTGTGTATTCTTGTGTTTTTCTATGAAAACGCATGCGTTTAAAAATGCATGCAAACGCATGTGCTTAAAAACGCATGCGTTTACATAGACAGCAAT
The DNA here is from genome assembly GCF_032444005.1 of Ranitomeya imitator. Classification (NCBI taxonomy): domain Eukaryota; kingdom Metazoa; phylum Chordata; class Amphibia; order Anura; family Dendrobatidae; genus Ranitomeya; species Ranitomeya imitator. The sequence continues at coordinate 917,583,301 of NC_091282.1, read as the reverse complement.
ACTTTTTTGGGGGCAAAAAAACACATGCTTTTTTTGCAGCAAAAAAACGCCGCTAGAAATTACTACATGTTGCATTTCTGCAACACAACGCATGCATAGAAACGACGCATGCGGCGGCAAAACGCATGCAAAAAAAGCATGCGTTTTTAATGTTAAGTATAGGAAAAAAACGCATGCTTTTTTTGCGCTAAAACGCAGCGGCAAAAAACGCAAATGTTAAACCAGCCTTAATTAGCCTGAAATTCAGGCCATATAAAAAATCTGACTTGTGTGCACGTCATTATGAGTATATTTACCTGAAATGCGTAGATCGAATTTTCATTTGTCTATCATGATATTTTAATTGCACTGATGTCTGTGTACTCATTCACACTGAGAATACATTATTTACTGTGGTCGTGGAGCTGGACTCCTTTTATGTCTTTTGAACAACATGAATGTGAGCAAGGTCTAAGGCACACCGCGCTTACAGGAATCAAGATTCTAATTAATTTAGCATATAGGGTAAAATTAGTCATGACAGATAGTAATATTTCTGTATATTATTGGTAAACGCCAAGAAACAAAAATATAATGCTGTAAATAAAAACATTGCACATATTGAAGAATCAGGAAGCCCCGTGTATCATTTTAGAAAGGAAAGCACATTCACACATTAATATATCAGTACACAAAGCATCAGAGGCTGTGAGTGCTGCTCTGGGAGCAGGGGTGTAAGTAAACCTCAAATAGAGCCAACAGAAGTGCTGACATGCCAGGTTGTTGATTATAATCCTGGCCTTGGCGTAGCTCTTATGTCATCTGGGACTTTGTACACTGATATATCTCATTGTGAATGTGTTTTTTCACTATTAGGCCTCGTTCAAAAGTTTGTTTTTCATGTATCCATGATTTTCATGTACCCATTATGATCTATGGGGCTGTGTTCACATATCCATAGTTTTTGGCGGACCATGTGTCCGTGCAAAACTCACAGAGACATCTTGATTTTTTACGGGCATCACGAATGAAAAATACTAATACAAGTCTATGAGTACATGAAAATCATGGACAGAAGATGGATGCTATCTGTGTGCAGTCCATGTGCTGCTGTCCATGATTAACACTGTAATGCATAGGAGAAACTTTGCAGTTTATTTATCCATACGTGAAAATCACTGTTGTGGGGTTCTGCATGCTGCTTTTTAAAAATTTTATATACTGTATTATATTTTAGGGGGTCAAAACGCTCATGTTTGTCAGCTAGGTTTTGTTTACTACGAGTATACACTGATTAGGGTAACAATGTCTTGGCTATCTCATACATAAACTTGACTTGCAACTATTTAGCATATGATTAATAATGCAGATTCTTGTCATGTCACTGCATTGTTACTGTTTTGCTACTAAAAATCTAAATTTAAATTTTTCTTATTTTGTAAATCCACCTTTGGCTTTATCATTCTGGGCTGCTCTCGATCAGACTCAAACATGTCTCAACTCTCAACCAAAAATCTGATCCCAGGTCTCTTCTTCACGTTCTCAAGGTTGGTGCATAATGGTTGACTCATTCAGGTACAGTTCAGACCAAAAGTTTGGACACACCTTCTCATTTAAAGATTTTTCTGCATTTTCATGAAAATTGTAAATTCACACTGAAGGCAGCAAAACTATGAATTAACACATGTGGAATTATATACTTAACAGAAAAGTGTGAAAGAACTGAAAATATGTCTCACACTCTTGCATCATAGCCCAATTTGACAATTTTGCATGGAAGTACAGAAAAAAGGAGCCTTTTTGTATTCTGTTTCTTTTCTTTAATATGCATATACATAGCATAATCAGTCATCATAATTGATAGGTGTCGAGCTCCCACCTCTGCACAGGGGGAATCTTGAACCACCTCCGCTGCGGTCTCCCATTCTTCTCCAGCTTCAGAGGAGCCTGCTCAGCGGAGACGTCGGTCCCGGTCCCTGGCTCAGGCTGATACTGGGTGACTGGTTACTACTGTTCTTCCAGGCTCTGCCTTTGTAACCAGTACTGGTCAGCAGCGAGCAGAATTCTCTGGGACTAAGTCCTGCTTTTCCCCTTCTGAGCATGCCCAGGGTAAGACCTCTCATTGAAGGTCGGGGGTCACATGCTCAGATACTGCAGCAGCTCCCATTGGTCCTCTAGGAAGGTCCTGAAATTTCTACAGCTATAAAAGGTTTGCACGGCCATGCGCTAATATCAAATCAATGTCTATGAGCTCAGCGCCAGTGTGGTCACTTGAAATACATCCAGCAGCTGGAGGGTAGGTTGGCAGCTCTCGAGCGCACAACCTCAGCTGTGGATATTACCGCAGTAGCTGTTCAGGTTGCTAGCGTGGCTGCAGCAACCTTGTCCACAGCCACCCCTGTTCCGACTCTATCTCGCCTCACACTGCCAGAAAAATTTTCTGGTGATAGTTATTCTAGTAGGGGCTTCGTGAGCGAGTGCTCTATACATCTTGAGCTCCTGGAGGCACGTTTCCCCACAGAGCGGGCAAAGGTGGGATTCATTGTGTCTCTGCTGTCAGACAGGGCGTTGGAGTGGGCTACGCCGCTGTGGGAGCGTGGCGATCATGTCGTGCAGAGTGTTCCGCTGTTCTTGAGCACTCTGAAACAGGTCTTTTTAGGGCCTCGAGTCACCCATGATACAGCGCTCCAACTGTTGGCATTGACTCAGGGCTCGTCCTTGGTCAGCCATTGTGCCGTCCACTTCTGCACACTAGCATCTGAGCTGGAGCCGTCGGATAAAGCCCTTATCCCTATATTTTGTAGGGGGCTAGCTGACCACGTGAAGGATGCTCTGGCCACAAGGGAGATTCCCACTACACTGGAGGATTTAATAGCTGTGTCTACCCGTATTGACCTCCGTTTTCACGAGCGGAGGTTAGAGCGGGCCCAGTGTAGGCAGAGGTTTCGGCTGGCTCCCACCTTCGCCTAACCTTTGGAATCTCCAGTCCTGATCCCTGAGTCACATGAGACCATGGAAGTGTCACGAGCGGGATCTAAGTCCCGGACCGCTCATGCCCTCAAGGTCTGCATGTTTGCCAGCATTCAGGACATCTTGCCACCAGATGTTCACAGCGGTCGAGGAAACGTCAGCGTCTAGTGGTAGTAGGTGGAGGTACACTAGACACGGCGATGTTTGCCTCCAAATTGTCCTTTAAGGGTACAATTATAATAGGCTCATTTACTCACTCGGTAGAGCTCTGTGTGGATTCTGGGGCAATTTTATGTCTTCTGCCTTCGCCCAACGTCACGCAATAGCCCTGGTAATGCTAGGTCAACCAGTAACTGTACGAGTGGTGAATGGGTCGACACTGCCCTCACAGATTACACACCAGACCATCCCTTTCACTCTGTCCTTGTCGCCATCTCATCAGATTATATCTCTGCTCGTCATTCCTGAGGGAATTGATAAGGTCCTGTTAGGGATGCCTTGGCTACGCTATCACTCTCCTCATATCGAGTGGTCCACAGGCAGAATTTTCAGATGGGGTGAATCTTGTGGCGGTAGATGTCAGAGGGAGAGCGTTCAGGTTGCTACAACTGAGGTTCCCGCAGATCTATCCTCTCTGCCCAAGCAATATTGGCACTATGTGGACGTGTTCTTCAAAAGGGCTGCGGAGACCCTTCTGCCTCACCACCCCTATGACTGTCCTACTGACCTCTTGCCTGGTGCGGAGCCTCCCCGGGGTGGAGTCTATCTGTTATCTCTCCCAGAGAAGGAGGCAATGTCTCAGTACATCCAGGAAAATCTGGCAAGAGGATTCATTAGAGAGTCAGTGTCTCCTGCAGGAGCTGGGTTCTTCTTCGTGCGGAAGAAGTACGGGGAACTACGTCCATGCATAGACTACAGGGGTCTTAATGCCATTACCATTAAGAATAAATATCCTCTGAGCTTTTTGATGAGCTTCGGGGAGCAAGGGTGCTTACTAAACTTGATCTGCGGGGTGCTTACAATCTGATTCGCATCCGTGAGGGGGACGAATGGAAGATGGCTTTTAACACCACGGATGGGCACTATGAATATCTAGTGATGCCCTTTGGGCTCTGTAATGCCCCAGCCATTTTCCAAGACTTTGTAAACGATATTTTCCGGAATATGCTCTCCATCTCGGTCGTAGTCTATCTGTATAATATTCTCATCTACTCTACAGATATTAACTCCCACCAGAGAGATGTTTGCAGAGTCTTCGACCTCTTACGAACTAAGTCCCTCTACGCCAAGTTGGAGAAATGTGTGTTTGAGCAGGAGTCCTTACCGTTCCTGGGCCATATCATCTCCGCCCAGGGATTGGCTATGGATCCTGCAAAACTACAGGCTGTGATGGACTGGCAAGAACCCCATTCTCTTAAAGCGGTGCAGCGCTTTATGGGGTTCATTAACTATTATCGCCAGTTCATCCCTCATTTCTCAACTTTGGTAGCTCCCCTGGTAGCCCTCACCAAGAAGGGAGCAAATCCCAAATTGTGGTCTGAGGAGGTCTCCAAGGCCTTCACTTCTATTAAATCTTATTTTGCTAGCGCTCCCATCCTACATCACCCCGATGTAGATACGCCATTTATAATAGAGGTGGATGCCTCATTCGTTGGTGCTGGAGCAGTCCTCTTCCAAAAGGATGCTCAAGGTCAGAAGCATCCTTGCTTCTTCTTTTCCAAAACCTTCACACCAGCGGAGAGGAATTATTCCATCGGGGACAGGGAGATGCTAGCAATGAAGTTGGCCTTTTCAGAGTGGAGACATCTCTTGGAGGGGGCTCGCTTTCCCTTCCAAGTATTCACAGACCACAAGAATTTGGTTTATTTATAGACCGCCCAGCGGCTAAATTCTCGCCAGGCCAGATGGTCCTTGTTCTTCTCTTGGTTCCATTTCACCCTCCATTTTCTTTCCGGGGAGAAGAACATTCGTGCCGACGCTCTCTCTCGCTCCGTTGTATCATCTGAGGAGGAGGAAGAGGAGCCTCGGCTAATTGTCCCTTCCGAGAGCCTGAGAACTGTGGCCCCGGTTTCGCTAGAGTCTGTGCCTCTGGGCAAGACTTTTGTACCATCCAGTTTGCGTCCGGAGGTTCTCTCTTGAGCTCACTCGTCTATGGTGGCTGGACATTTCAGAACCAAAAGGACATCTGAGCTGCTGGCGAGGACATATTGGTGGTCGCGTATGGCCCGTGACGTCGCAGATTACTGTATGTTCCGGCATGTGTCTCCTGCGCCAAGAACAAGTCTCCTTGTCAACAGCCAGCTGGGTTGCTTCACCCCCTGCCGGTGGCAGACAGTCCCTGGGAGATGGTCGGAATGGATTTTGTGTTGGGCTTACCCAAGTCTCGTAGCAGCACCATAATTTGGGTGATCACCGACCATTTTTCCAAAATGGTGCACTTGGTGCCTCTTCCACGGCTACCTTCTGCACGGGCTCTGGCAGCGTTGTTTATCAAACACATATTTCACCTACACGGTATGCCAGACAAAATTGTCAGTGACTGGGGTCCCCAGTTTGCGTCTCGATTCTGGAGAGAGCTTTGTTGTCTACTCAGCATTGAGTTGAATCTCTCCTCAGCATATCATCCCAAGATGAATGGGTTGGTAGAGAGGGCCAACCAGACCCTGGTCACATATCTGTGACATTTTGTTTCTGCCAGGCAGGATGACTGGGCATCCTTGCTATTGTGGGTGTAGTTTGTGCTTAACAACACTGTAGCCGACTCCACCGGTCAGACTCCTTTCCTCCATAATTACGGCTAGCATCCGCTGGTTCCTGTGCCTATGCCCGTGTCTTCCGCCATCTCCAGGGTGACAGACTGGGCTGTGGAGGCATGGGACATTTGGGACCGCACTCAGGATGCCATCCGGGTTTCCAAGGAGAGAATGAGGTCCTCTGCCAATGCACATCGGTGCCCTGCTCCGACCTTTGCTTCTGGCGACTTAGTGTGGCTCTCCGCCTGTAACATCAGGCTGCGAGTTGAGTCCACTAAGTTTGCACCTCGCTACTTGGGTCCCTTCAAGGTCCTCGAACAGGTTAACCCTGTGGTCTACCGTCTGACCCTTTCTTCATGCCTAGGTATCACCGACACCTTTCATGTGTCCCTCCTGAAGCCTGTGTACATGTCCCGGTTTTCCGAGTCATCTGCCTGGACATCGGGTTCATCTTCGGATGATTACGAAGTGAACGCTATTTTGGGGTGCAAGGTGGTACGTGGCAAAAATTTTTATTTGGCGGACTGGAAGGGTTATGGCCCAGAGTACAGGTCCTGGGAGCCTGCTGAGCACATTTGAACTCCGCAGCTCATTGCTGCCTTCGAGCATAGCGAGTTCCAAGGAGGGGGGCCAAGGAGGGGGGTAATGTTAGGTGTTGAGTTCCCGCTTCTGCACAGGGGGAACCTCGAACCACCTCCGCTGCGGTCTTCCATTCTTCTCCAGCTGCTGTGGAGCCTGCTCAGTGGAGACGTTGGTCTCAGCGTCTGGCTCAGGCTGATACTAGGCGACTGGTTACTACAGTTCTTCCAGGCTCTGCCTTTGTAGCTAGTACTGGTCAGCGGCGAGCAGACGTCTCTGGGACCAAGTCCTGCTCTTCCCCTTCTGAGCATGCCCAGGGTAAGACCTCTCATTGGAGGTCGGGGGTCACATGCTCAGATACTGCAGCAGCTCCCATTGGTCCTCTAGGAAGGTCCTGAAATTGCTTAGGTACTGTAGCAGCTCCCATTGGTCCTCTAGGAAGGTTCTGAAGTTGCTGCAGCTATAAAAGGTTTGCACGGCCATGCGCTAGTATCAAACCAATGTCTATGAGCTCAGCGCCAGTGTGGTCATGCCTGGATGTGGTTAGGGTTTGGCTGAAATAAGCCCCTGGAATACCGGCACCTCCGGTAAGGAGTTTGTATGAGTGTATTCAGGGCCTTGGCTGAAATAAGCCGCTAGAACACCGACACCTCCAGTGAGGAGTTGCTTGTCTGTTTTTTCTGACTGCATGACCACAGTTTGCTCTGGTTGGTGTACCTCTGTGAGGTTAACATGGCACAGCATCTTGTTCCTATTGACTCTGTGGAGTTAACAAAGTTCGCTTATACCGCCATGTAGCGCCGCCATTTGCCAGCAGCAGGTTCCTCTCCTGCACGGTGGACCCAGGGTTGCGAACGCACCTAATAATACATATATATATATATATATATATATATATACTTGGTGCATTCCGCCAAACCTAACACATAATAATTATAATTATGAACAAACTCATAATCCATATAAAACAATGGACAACCATCTGTTCATATTTTTTACTGCATGAAATCATAGATTATGTAAAAAAATTGCACTTTTAATAAAAAAATTGTTTATGTTTTGCTTCTGCAAGGTGCTCCATGCCAAGTGTCAACTAAACAGTCACCTTGTTGACTTTGTCTACTGTGTTTCCTGTGTTCTCCTAAATGTGTATCTAAGCTTATTTCTGGTCACATCATATCAGATATTTGTGCTATACCTGTTAAGATATTATATAAATTTGCTTGTTTGGGATTCTCAATTTTGTTTTTTCTTACAAAAAATAAAATTAAATTCTTGTAACCTTGCTCTAATTGGCTTAGAGATTTAAAAGCTATGCAGTTCTCACTGAGTCAATATGTGGATTTTGAAATACAGAGTCCATGTTTATTCTCGGATTTCACTGCTTGGTCTTTGACTCTGAATTATAAAACTGTTTAAAGAGGATTTCATATGGTAGACCCATTTTGAAATATGAGGCTTTTTTTTTTTTTTTAAATATACAAAGGTATAATCCCTGTAACAACTCAGTTGCTTCAAATAAATGGATGTTCCATAATCTACTAGTCCAAAGATTTGCTGTCACAAAGGGAATATGTCACAAAGTTTGAACCCCCTTATAGTGTACCTTTATTGTATTAATTACCTCTATTATAATTTATATTTATCATTATAACTTAGTATGCAGTCAGATGACCATGCTTCTTGCGTGAGGATCGCTTAAGGATCCTTGGACTGACTGTCAGCTCTCGTGACCTGACCGTGGCAGCTGCATAGAAATACATGCTGTCATGTTCAGGTCAGGAGAACCGACAGCTAGTCTGAAGATTGCTATACAATTCTCGCACGAGTATTACGGCCATCTGACTGTGTCCTAAAGTTGTAAACGATAAATCTAAATAATAGTAGAGATAATGAATACAATAAAGGAACAATGCATTCAACTTTCACTAGGCTACATGTGCATATAAACGGTTAAGGAAGATCAACTTTGTTAGGACTGGCGGAACGCACCAAATAATAATTAGAGAGGATATAAGGTGCGTTTTCAGTCCAGGGTCCACAGTGCAGAAAGGAAACCTGCTGCTCGTTAACGGCGGACTTGATGGCGGTATAATATGAATACACACATGGGTTAGCTTCACCCGGTATGACGGAAGCGAACCCTGTTGCGTCACAGGGCCGCGATACCGCACAGAGAGCGCAAGTAAAGAGTCACAAAACTCTGTCCCAAGACACGGGGAAAAAGTTCCTCTAGACCTCTTACGCTCGACCCCGCTACTGTGGTGTCAGGGATAGAACTGAACTAATAATTTATCGCACAAGAGTGCGTACAATGCCGCTCTGGCGGACGCCACTAACCACCCTAACCAGGGCCAGGAAAGCGCACTAAGCGCACGGCGCTGCACTGGCGGTCGCTGCTGAGAGATGCTTAATTGTGTGCTGGATGTGCAGAGTAGCACTGTCTGGTGCTAGGTAGCTTGCAACATTCGCGAGCAGGCAACAACACTAGGGATGGGAATGATTCGGAGCTTTCATCCATCAACAGGCATACATCCACACACACACATTAGCAAGTTTACACTAGTGTATGGCCGAACGGCCATGCAAACCTTTTATAGCGCTCCGGGACCTTTCTAATGGTTCAATAGGAGCCGCAACAGGACCTGAGCATGTGAACCCCGACCTCCAATGGGAGGTCGTCCCGTGGGCATGCTCAGTATAAGAAAAGCAGGACTTAGTCCCAGAAAGGCCTGCTTGCTGCTGATCAGTGCTGGCTACAAAGGCAGAGCCTGGAAAGGCAGAAGTAACCATTTGCACAGTATCAGCTTGAGCGAGACACTGGCACCGACATTTTCACTGCAGCTGGAGGAGAATGGGAGACCGCAGCAGACATGGTTCGAGATTCCCCCGGTGCAGCAGTGGGAGTTTGACACCTAACAAACTTACTGCTATTCCCTTTAATTAAAATAAGCTTATTTAGAACATCAAATTAATTAAATACCAAGGGGCTGAGTAATCAAAGTTCTTACTCCAGAAAACTGGTGTAAAATGCTTTGAAACTTCACAAATTTACACCGTGTTCCAAATTATTATGCAAATTGGATTTAAGTGTCATAAAGATTTCATTGTTTTGTTTTTCAAATAAACTCATGGATGATATTGTGTCTTAGGGCTCAATGGATCAATGAAATCAATCTTAAACACATGTGATAATTAGTTTTCCAGGTGATTCTAATTAAAGGAAAGCTACTTAAAAATGATGTTCCACATTATTAAGCAGGCCACAGTTTTCAAGTACCATGGGAAAGAAAAAGGATCTCTCTGCTGTTGAAAAGCATCAAAGTGCAATGCCTTGGTCAAGGGATAAAAACATTAAATATTTCCCAAAAACTTAAGCATGATCGTCGTACTGTTAAGAGATTTGTGGCTGAATCTGAGCACAGACGTGTTTGTGCTGATAAAAGCATAATGAGGAAGGTTTCTGCCAGGCAAGTTCATCGGATTAAGAGCAGCTGCTAAAATGCCATTACAAACTAGCAAACAGCTATTTGAAGCTGCTGGTGCCTCTGGAGTCCTTCGAACCTCAAGGTGTAGGATCCTTCAAAGGCTTGCTTTGGTTCATAAACCTACTATTCAGCCACCCCCAAACAGTGTTCACAAGCAGAAACGGTTGCAGTGGGCCCAGACATACATGAAGACTAATTTTCAAACAGTCTTGTATTCTGATTAGTATCGAGCAACCCTGGGTGGTCCAGATGGATGGAGTAGTGGATGGTTGGTGGATGGCTGTGACATCAGCAAGGAGGTGATGTTTTGGGACGGAATCATGAGGAAACAGCTGGTAACACCTTTAAGGTTCATGAAGGTGTGAAAATGATCTCTGCAAAGTATATAGAGTTTCTGACTGACAACTTTCTTCCATGGTATAAAAAGCAGAAACGTGCCTTTTGGAGCAAAATCATCTTCATGCATGACAATGCACCATCTCATGCTGCAAAGAAAACCTCTGTCATTGGCTGCTGTAGGCATAAAAGGAGATAAACTCATGGTGTGGCCACCATCTTCCCCTGACCTCAAACCTATAGAGAACCTGTTGAGTATCATCAAGCAAAAGATCTATGAGGGTGGGAGGCAGCTCACATCAAAACAGCAGCTCTGGGAGGCTATTCTGACTTCATGCAAAGAAATACGAGCAGAAACTCTCCAAAAACTCACAAGTTCAATGAATGCAAGAATTGTGAAGGTGGTATCAAAGATGGGTTCCTATGTTAACATGTAACTTGGCCTGTTAGGATGTTTTGAAGTTAAATATCTTTTTTGTTCAGTGAATGTGACATCCTAATTCTGCAAATTCAACAAATGAGCATTTTCAGCTCTTTAAAACATATCAAATGTTTAGAAATTCTACTGTGCCTAATAATTTGGATCAGTGCATTTTGAGTTTTTATTAATTTTGGAGATTACACTGTTATCATTGGGAGGTTTCTTCAATAAAATTCAATGTATACTCTGACAGGTGATGACTTTTAAAATTTGAAACTTTGAAATTGAGAGAGTAACTGACAGCACAACTGGCAATGGGATGCCCGTCCTAGTCCCACGGACCAAAGTGGAAGTGTACATACCCTTCTTTTTATTTTGTTGTCTTGTATCTGTCCTACAGATCTCCTTAACTCTCTTCCTATGTGTTGTAACTGTGCTGTCAGGATAACCTCTATCCACAAATTTCTTGCACATCACATCTAGCCTGGAATCAAGGAGTGACTCATCTGTCACAATTCTGTCACAAATAAAAAGAGTAAAGACATGCGAATTCCATTCGTGTCCACGTTCAATACAGCTAGTCTGGGGTTTATTAAAACAAGGTCTTCCTGGAGTAGATGGGTTTACCCAACCCCCGATTTTTTCATTTAGGAGAGGTCATAACATAAAAGATAAGCTTGTTAGGTCTGACATCGGCCATGAACGGACAACTGTACAAAGGACATTGGCGCCACCCAGGATGGGGAATTTTCCCTGCCTGGGGTGTGCCTGTTGTGGCAATTTAATTAAAGGTGATTTCTTCTATCACCCCCATACGGGGAAGAAAATCTATATCAGGGGGAGGTACACTTGTACCTCCAGCTTTGTTATTTGTTTGATCGAGTGCCCATGTGGTTTGACCTACGTAAGTGAGACCACCATGGAGGTCAAGGCACGAATTGGTAAGCACAAAAGTACCATCAGGACCAAATTGGTGGAATTGCCGGTGCCTAAGCATTTTGTGGAGAGTGGTCACTCGGTTAGTCAGTTGAGGTTTAGGGTAATTGACAGTGTACCCCCCCTTGAGGAGAGGAGGGGATAGGGTCAGATTGTTGAAACAGAAAGAACTAAAGTGGATCTCTAGACTTGGTTCCCTTTATCCGGGAGGTTTGAATATTGAATATAACCTACAGTTGTGTGCTTCTTAAATATACGTGCAGTATCTAGTCAGTGTAGTTTGTTTTTAATAATTGGTTGTTTTAATTGGTGTTTTGTATGGAGAGTTTTCCTATGGTTTATTATTGTGGGGTCTGAATATAGACTATCTACATTGTTATTCTGATAAGATAGCTATGGCCACTTTAAGCAAAATGTGCCTGTCCTTGTCAAATCACAAATGCTAAGCAGCTTGAGGCTGGGTTAGTACCAGCATGGGAGACTGGCTGGGAAAACCCGATATGATGGCTTGGGTGCCTTTTACTAGAAGAAAAGAAAAAACCAGGTGGTTTTCTGGATAGTGTGTATAAAGATATATTGGTCCCCTTCCTTTCAAGAAACCATGGATATGGTGTATAAATGTTAGTCAAGTAAGATATATTTAGTGCTCTGATTGGGTTAAACTGGACATGTGACCACTTTTTGTTGGTAGCCAATGGCAGTCCTTGTAGTAAACAATGTTGGAAGTAACGCTGTGATTTGCTGATATATTTAGAGCTCTGATTGGGTTAAACTGGACATGTGACCACTCCTTGTTGGTAACCAATGGCAGCCCTTTTATTAAACCATGCTGGGGATAGTGCTGTAATTTACTGATATATCTGGAGCTCTGATTGGGTTAAACTGGACATATGACCATTTTTTTTTTTTGGTAGCCAATGGCAGTCCTGGTATTAGACCATGCTAGAGATAACGCTGTGATTTGTTGACTTTTTTAGAGTTGTGATTGGTTTAAACTGGACATGTGACCACTCTTTGTTAAGTTACATCTTATTGGTAGTGAATTAGTGACCAAAGCACCTTTTGATGTAATGATTGGTTTAGACACAACAGCATGTTTCTGTTTATTTACGCTTGCTGTACTCCATGTGCTAGCAGTGACATCTATAGCGTTTTTATTAGGAATCTCTCCATATAAATAAGAATTGATACATTTAGGTAGATGTGATGTATTAATGTGTGTTTTTATATATTGTTCACTTTATTATATATTTGTATGTAAATTGTATGGGCGGTTTCTTGTAAAGAGATTGGTGGGATTTACAACCATTCCCTATTTAAAGCCACCATTTTAATCATTTTGTATGCTTGAAAAAGACCCTTGATGGTTGAAACGTTGCACTTGGCACAATAAAAGAAGTTTTTGTCACCTGGATTGGATGCTGTCCTTCATCATTTTTTTGACTTTTATTAGACTGACTGTCATTTGCACTGACCATTTAGGAAAATCCAAGAAAAATATAATTTGCATAATAATTTGAAACATTGTGTATGTGCAACATGAGGTTGCGCAAACATTTTGCGACTTTTTGACATTTCATGCCAGATGGAAGCAGCAATGTTTAAATGTGCAGAGCTCGGAAAGAGCCAAGGTGGAAAAGGGCATGTCAATGGCTGTCCATCCAATTAAGAATGAAAACCAGAAATGCTACCCCAGTTTCTGACCAGAGTAGAATTTATGGGGAGGCGCACAGTGGCACACACAACTCAGAAGATGAGTTTGGCACATTCTTCTCCAGTGAGCCTTTCACTTAGGCCGGTTTCACGCGTCCTGATGTTTCCAGTACCGGAAAAACTGGTACCAGAGATATCAGTGTCCGTGTGTGTACTACGTTCGGCACACGTGTGGCAACCATGTGCCGCCCGTGTGCCGCATGAGTACCATATGGATAGCCGCCAGGGTAGTAGGGCTACTCTAAGCGCTGTTCTCCAGTGGCTGTTGCTGAACGCGGCTCTCATCCATTCTCCCCTGCTCTGCCGATGAGCAGCGCGAGCAGGGGAAATGAATGAATGAAAAACCCGATGTGGTGTCCCCTTATGTTTTTAAACCAACACAGCAAAATGCACAGGTGCGGGCTGCAATTTTCAGGCTGGTAAGGGGCCATAGATATGGGCCCCCCCAGCTTTAAAACAGCAGCCCGCAGCTGCCCAGAAAAGCGGTAACTAGTGGTGACATTACTGAGTCTGTGCTCACTATCGGCATGAACTCCTGTGACCTCAGGACCGTGGGAGAATACAAGTGATGAGGTCACTGTGACAGAGCTTGAACTGCCGTGACCTCATCACTTGCATTCTCCCACGGTCCTGAGGTCACAGGAGTTCATGCCGGCAGTGAGCACAGACTTAGTTACGTCACTGCTAGTTACTGAGCCTGTGCCAGCTGCTTCTCATTCATTCCCCAGTAGTTTACAGCCGAGCGGTGGCATCTTAGCACTGCTTTGGCTGTAATCTGTACATTCCCCAGATATGGATTATGCCGTGAGACTGAACGCCGGACAGGAATGGTATTTTGTTGGTTTAGTATTATAATAAAAATGGCAAAACTGTGTAGTGTATGATTTCATTAAAATACCTTATTCTTACTGTGTTGTGTTTATTTAACCATTTACCAACTCTAGGATTAGTAATGGATAGGTGTCTCCATTACTAAGCCGGGCTTAATGTCACCTTACAATAGCAAGGTGACATTAACCCCCCATTACCCCACTTGCCATGCTACAGGGCAAGTGGGAAGAAGCGGGCAAAGCTCCAGAATTGGATAGATGTGCCTTTTCTGTGCAGCTGCGGGCTACTCTTTTTAGGCTGGGGGGCCATATCCATGGCCCTTTACCAGCCTGAGAATTGTAACCCACACCCGGGAGTTGGGGTGGGTTGGTTTAAAAACATTGGACATGGACATGTCTGCTTGTTTTGCACATCAACACAAGGTCTGTGAAAACACGCTGACATGTGCATCACTCATTCATTTGAATGGGTTTACGTGTGTCAGTGTCTCTGGTAAGTGAGAAAACTGTTACCACACGTACCGGAGACACTGGCGTGTGAAACTGGCCTAAGACAGACATGCGCAACACCAGTTTTAAATAATCAGTCTCGAAGTCTTTTTATGAAATTTTATTGTTTTTTTTGCTGCACTAATTTGCAATATATACACTGTTATCAGTCAACAGTTTTTTTTAAATCTATAAATGTCTCCTTACTAGTTGTCTTTTTTAAAAATAAGACTAATACAGAAGCGTACTGTATACCATCATAGAAATTAAAATGTGTTCCATCTGAGAAGCAGAATACAGTTAAATGCACTGCAAGCCATTAAGCATGCTGAATTTTTTATGAATCCTCTTCATAAAAATTCTCATGCAGCATTAAATGGAATCCATGCAAAATTTATCACAAATTTCCCTGTGTGCATTAAACCTTATCACACAAAGAGATACACAGACAGTGGGGGAAATAAGTATTTGATCCCTTGCTGATTTTGTAAGTTTGCCCACTGACAAAGACATGAATGGTCTATAATTTTAAAGGTAGGTTAATTTTAACTTGAGAGATTATTATTATTATTATTATTATTTATTGTTATAGCACCATTTATTCCATGGCGCTTTACATGTAAGGAGGGGTATACTATGTAACTATGTAACTGGTACAGGAGGAGAGAGGACCCTGCCCGCAAAGGCTCACAATCTACAAGGGATGGGTGAGAATACAGTAGGCGAGGGTAGAGCTGGTCATGCAGGGGTTTGGTCGATCGGTGGTTACTGCAGGTTATAGGCTTGCCAGAAGAGGTGGGTCTTCAGGTTCTTTTTGAAGGTTTTGATGGTGGGTGAGAGTCTGATATGTTGGGGTAGAGGGTTCCAGAGTGGGGGTGATACGCAAGGGAAATCTTGCATACGATTGTGGGAAGAGGAGATAAGAGGGGAGCAGAGAAGGAGGTCTTGTGAGATAGAATATCATCAAAATAAAATACAGAAAATCATATTGTGCAAATTATATAAATTTATTTGCATTTTGCAGTGAGAAATAAGAATTTGATCCCCCTGGCAAACAAGACTTAATAATTAGTGGCAAAACCCTTGCTGGCAAGCACAGCAATCAGACGTTTTTTGTAGATGATGATGAGTTTTGCGCACAGGAACAATTTTGTCAGGAGGAATTTTGGTCCACTCCTCTTTGCAGGTCATCTCTAAATCATTACGATTTTGAGGCTGTCGCTTGGCAACTCGGAGCTTCAACTCCCTCTATAAGTTTTCTATGTGATTAACCCCTTTGCCCCCAAGGGTGGTTTGCATGTTAATGACCGGGCCAATTTTTACAATTCTGACCACTGTCCCTTTATGAGGTTATAACTCTGGAACGCTTCAACGGATCCCAGTGATTCTGACATTGTTTTCTCATGACATATTGTACTTCATGATAGTGGTAAAATTTCTTTGATATTGAAAATTTTGAACATTTTGCTATTTTCCAACTTTAAATTTTCATGCCCTTAAATCATAGAGATATGTCACACAAAATACTTAATAAGTAACATTTACAACATATCTACTTTACATCATCACAATTTTAGAACCAAATTTTTTTTTTGTTAGGGAGTTATTAGGGTTAAAAGTTGACCAGCAATTTCTCATTTTTACAACACCATTTTTTTTTAGGGACCACATCATATTCGAAGTCACTTTGAGGGGTCTATACAATAGAAAATTCCCAAGTGTGACACCTTTCTAAAAACTGCATGCCTCAAGGTGCTCAAAACCACATGCAAGAAATGTATTAACTCTTCAGGTATCTCACAGGAATTTTTGGAATGTTTAAAAAAATGAACATTTAGCTTTTTTTCTCAAAAAAGTTACTTCTGATCCAATTTGTTTTATTTTACCAAGGATAAGAGGAGAAATTGGACCTCAAAAGTTGTTATACAATTTGTCCTGAGTACGCTAATACCCCATATGTGGGGGTATACCACTGTTTGGGCGTATGGCAGAGCTCAGAAGGGAAGGAGCGCCATTTGACTTTTCAATGCAAAATTTGCTGGCATAGAAATGGGATGCCATGTCTCGTTTGGAGAGCCGCTGATGTGTCTAAACACTGGAAACCCCCAAAAGTGACCCCATTTTGGAAAGTAGACACCCTAAGGAACTTATCTAGATGTGTGGTGAGCACTTTGAACCCCAACAAGTGCTTCGCAGAAGTTTATAATGAAGAGCTGTGAAAATTAAAAAATCTTTTTTTTCCACAAAAATGATCTTTTAGCCCCGAGTTTTGCATTGTCCCAAGGGTAACAGGAGAAATTGGACCCCAGACATTGTTGTGCAATTTGTCCTGATTACATTAATACCCCATATGCAGAGCCCCAGAGATCTGGTCGTTGCAGTATGACACTCTGCCACTAAGGGGAGTGATGGTACGTCCGATGGCACTAAAGGAGTTCTCCTGACCAGGTATCACCAGAACACATTACACTTCACACTCCAGCCACTAGGGGGAGAAAAAGGCTTTATTTATTGGGCCACTCCTCACACTGGTAAAACTAGTGGTTGGGGAGGAAGTTAGTCAGAAGCTGATTGGGTTGGATTCAGGCAACATCTCGTGGCAGGGGGTGTTGCAGGGAGAAGACACAGGGGGATCCCTGTCAGGCGTGGGAACCTGGCAGGTGCCTAGCGAACAGAGCAGAACGTAACGGAACTGCGCCTGCACTACCTTGCGGCGGTACCCCAAGAAAGAGACACGAAGGGAAGGATATTGTGGAACAGTGTAAACGAGATCAAGCACAAAGGAGTACCAGTAGGAGTTGTGCCATGAGACCGAGGCAACATCCTACTGAGGCGCGTAGCCGGTGGCCGGAACACCGCGGGAGTAACTGACTCTAGGCCTTACTTCGAACTCCGCAGGACAGTTAATTATAGGTTGGCTGTCTACCTTACATTTCCTATGAAGACATAGGGGGCAACAGTGGGAGAGGGGCTTCTCTAGGGTCCCGGAAGACCTCCAGGCCTTCCCGTCATACGGGTGCATCCTGGCCAAAACATACTGGGGGAGGAGAAACTAGTAACATCTGGATCTAAAGAAAGAGTGAGCTGTAGAGAATGAACGAACGAGAACAGCAGTTGTGAGGACTATTCCGAATGCTCAGCAGGGTAGGACTAGAACACACAGGTGCTAGTGGTAGGCAACGATTTCCATCTGCGAAGGAAACTCTGGAAGTGCCCATCGGACCGGCCGGTCTCAGATAGCCCTGCTAAACGTGCTCTGGATTGAGGATCCTGAAGTCTACAGTAAAGAGGTAAAGAGACTGCAACCCTGTGTCCTCGTTATTGACTGCATCTCACACCATCACCATCCACCTTACTGGGAAGCCCTGGGGACATACTTCACCTGTGGGAAGGTACACCATCCAGCTGCCATTCCATCACCCCAGCGGACCCCACAGCAGCGTCGGTCAACCTGACGGAACACCACAGGTGGCGTCACGAACCCCTGAGAGACTGCACCACCTTTATTGGACGCCCCTTAGCAGGGTCGCGGACAGCCTCAGAACCGAACCAGAGAGGCCCGGTACCGAGAACTCGTGGCCATGTGTCTGGGGGCGCTCCACATATGTGGGAGAAAACTATTGTTTGGGTGCATGGCAGAGCTCGGAAGGGAAGAAGTTGCGTTTTGGAATGTAGACTTTGATGGAATGGTCTGCGAGCGTTACATTGCGTTTGCAGAGCCCTTGATGTACCTAAACAGTAGAAACTCCCCACAAATGACCCCATTTTGGAAACTAGACCGCCCAAGGAACTTATCTAGATGTGTGGAGAGCACTTTGAATCCCCAAGTGTTTCACTTAAGTTTATAACGCAGAGCCATGAAAATAAAAAATCTTTTTTTTCCACAAAAATGATTTTTTATACCCCAGTTTTGTATTTTCCGAAGGGTAACAGGAGAAATGGGACCCCAAACGTTGTTGTGCAATTTGTCCTGAGTACGGTAATACCCCATATGTGGGAGAAAACTACTGTTTGAGCGCATGGCAGAGCTTGAAAAGGAAGAAGTGGCGTTTTGGAATGCAGACATTGATGGAATGGTCTGCGGGTGTCACATTGCATTTGCAGAGCACCTGATGTACCTAAATAGTAAAAAAAAAACACAAGTGACCACATTTTGAAAATAGATCCCCCAAGGAATTTATCTAGATGTGTGGTGACTGGTGAGCACTTTGAACCCCCAAGTGCTTCACTAAAGTTTATAATGCAGAGCCGTAAAAATAAAAAAATCCTTTTTTTTTCACAAAAATGATATTTTTGCATTTTCCCAAAGGTAACAGGAGAAATTGGACCCTAAAAGTTGTTGTCTAATTTGTCCTGAGTACGCTGATACCCCAAATGTGGTGGAAAACTACTGTTTGGGTGCATGGCAGAGCTCGGAAGGGAAGAAGTGGCGTTTTGGAATGCAAACTAAATTTGGCTGGAATTGAGATCGGACGCCATGTCGTGTTTGCAGAGCCCCTGATGTACCTAAACAGTAGAAACCCCCCACAAGTGACCCCATATTGGAAACTAGACACGCCCAAGGAACTTATCTAGATTGTGGTGATCACTTTTGAACCCCCAAGTGTTTCACTAAAGTTTATAACGCAGAGCCGTGAAAAGAAAAAATCCTTTTTTTTTCCACAAAAATGATTTTTTAGCCCCCAGTTTTGTATTTTTCCATGGGTAACTGGACAAATTGGACTCCAAACGTTATTGTGCAATTTGTCTTGAGCACACTGATACCCAATATGTGGGGGTCAACCACTGTATGGGTGCACGGCAGAGCTCGGAAGGGAAGGAGCACCATTTTACTTTTTCAACGCAGAATTGTATGGATTGAGATCGGACATCATGTTGCGTTTGCAGAGCCCCTGGTGTGCCTAAACAGTGGAAACCTCTCAATTCTAACTCCATCCCTATCCAAAACACACCCCTAAGCCTAATCTCAACCCTAACCACACCCCTAACCCCAACACACCCCTAACCCTAATCTCAACCCTAACCACACCCCTAACCCAAACACACCCCTAACCCTAACCCCAACACACCCCTAACCCCAACACACCCCTAACCCTAATTCCTACCCTAACCACACCCCTAACCCAAACACACCCCTAACCCTAACTCCAACACACCCCTAACCCCAACACACCCCTATCCCTAATTCCTACCCTAACCACACCCCTAACCATGACACACCCCTAACCCAACCATAAACGTAATCCATACCCTAACCCTAACTTTAGCCCCAACCCTAAATTTAGCCCCAACCCTAATTTTAGCCCCAACCCTAGCCCTAACTTTAGCCCCAACCCTAACTTTAGCCACAACCCTAACCCTAACTTTAGCCCCAACACTAACTTTAGCCCCAACCCTAACCCTAACCCTAATAGGAAAATGGAAATACATACTTTTTTTAATTTTATTATTTTTCCCTAACTAAGGTGGTGATAATGGGGGTTTGATTTACTATTTATAGTGGGTTTTTAGAGCTGGTTTTTATGATTGGCAGCTGTCACACACTAAAAGTCGCTTTTAATTGCAAAAAATATTTTTTGCGTTATCACATTCCGAGAGCTATCATTTTTCCATATTTTGGTCCACAGAATCATGTGAGGTCTTGTTTATTTGCGGAATGAGTTAACGTTTTTATTGGTATCATTTTCGGGCACATGACATTTTTTGATCGCTTTTTTATCCGATTTTTGTTAGGCAGAATGACCAAAAAACAGCAATTTGTGAATTTCTTTTGGGGAGGGCGTTTATACCGTTCCGCGTTTGGTAAAACTGATAAAGCTGTTTTATTCTTCGGGTCAGTACGATTACAGCGATACCTCATATATATCTTTTTTATGTTTTGGCGCTTTTATACAATAAAAACTATTTTATAGAAAAAATAATTATTTTTGCATCACTTTATTCTGAGGGCTATAGCTTTTTTATTTTTTTGCTGATGATGCTTTATGGTGGCTCGTACTTTGCGGGACAAGATGATGTTTTCGGCGGTACAATGTTTATTTATATCTGTCTTTTTGATCGCGTGTTATTCCACTTTTTGTTCGGCGGTATGATAATAAAGCGTTGTTTTTTGCCTATTTTTTTTTTTTACGATGTTCACTGAAGGGGTTAACTAGTTGGACAGTTTTATAGGTCGGATCATTATGGACGTGGCGATACTAAATATGTGTACTTTTATTGTTTTTTTTATTTACATAAAGAAATGTATTTATTGGAACAATATATTTTTTTCATTTATTTAGGTTTTTTTTTTTTTTTACACATGTAAATATTTTTTTTAACTTTTTTACTTTGCCCCAGTGTGGGACATCACAGTATAGTGTCAGATCGCTGATCTGGCACTTTGCAATGCACTGTGTCAGATCAGCGATCTGACAGGCACTGCAGGAGGCTTGCTGGCGCTTGCAAATCACCTCCCTGCAGGACCCAGGATGTTATGAACAGGTAATTCAGAACCACAATGGACCTTGAAGTTCAGAGCACACAAGGTGACTTGGCATTTACCAAAAACATAGGACAAGCTCTGAGACGTGGAAACTCTGCTGACCGCAATCCCTAATCCTAACACACCACACTAGAGGTAGCCGTGGATTGCGCCTAACGCTCCCTATGCAACTCGGCACAGCCTGAGAAACTGACTAGCCCTGAAGATAGAAAAACAAGCCTACCTTGCCTCAGAGAAATTCCCCAAAGGAAAAGGCAGACCCCCACATATAATGACTGTGAGTAAAGATGAAATACAAACACAGAGATGAAATAGATTTAGCAAAGTGAGGCCCGACTTACTGAATAGACCGAGGATAGGAAAGATAGCTTTGCGGTCAACACAAAAACCTACAAAACAACCACGCAGAGGGGCAAAAAGACCCTCCGCACCGACTAACGGTACGGAGGTGCTCCCTCTGCGTCTCAGAGCTTCCAGCAAGCAAGAAAAAACCAATATAGCAAGCTGGACAGAAAATATAGCAAACAAAAATAACACAAGCAGAACTTAGCTTATGCAGGATAGAGAGGCCACAGGAACGATCCAGGAGGAAGCAAGACCAATACTAGAACATTGACTGGAGGCCAGGATCAAAGCACCAGGTGGAGTTAAATAGAGCAGCACCTAACGACTTAACCTCATCACCTGAGGAAGGAAACTCAGAAGCCGCAGTACCACTCTCATCCACCAAAGGAAGCTTATAGACAGAACCAGCCGCAGTACCACTCACGACCACAGGAGGGAGCTTGGCCACAGAATTCACAACACCAGGAGCCCGACGGCCATCGTAGATCTGGGGCCTGCAGGGAGGAGGATGGAGGAGACGCTCGGAGCAACGCAATCACAGGTCTCAGGGAAGCACGCCCGGAGCCCCCTCCCTGCGCGATGCTTCCCTATGCTGCCGGAACGTGTTCCGGGGGTTAATGTGCCAGAAGCGGTCCGGATGTCGGCTGTGATAGTTAGCTGACAACCTTGAGCGCAGCTGATCGAGTTAGACATACTATCCTGTCAGTGGTCATACGAGCCCATACCACCTCGACGGGATAGTACGTCTAATGTCAGAAGAAAGGGGTTAAGGTTTAAAGACTGGCTAGGCCACTACATAACCTTAATGTGCTTCTTTTTGAGCAACTCCTTTCTTGCCATGGCTGTATGTCTTGGGTCATTGTCTTGCTGGAAGACCCAGCCACGACCCATTTTTAATGTCCTGGCGAAGAGAAGGAGGTTGTCTCTCTGGATTTTACGGTACATGGCTCCATCCATTCTCCCATTGATGCAGTGAATTAGTCCTGTGCCCTTAGAAGAGAAACACCCCAAAAACATAATGTTTCCACCTCCATGCTTGACAGTTGGGATGGTGTTCTATGGTCCATAGGCAGCATTTCTCTTCCTCCAAACACGACGAGTTAAGTTAGTGCCAAAGAGCTCAACCTTTGTCTCATCTGACCACAGCATCTTCTCCCAATCACTCACAGAATCATCCAGGTGTTCATTGGCAAAGTTCAGATAGGCCTGCACATGTGCCTTTTTGAGCAGGGGGACCTTGCGGGCACTGCAGGATTTTAAACCTTTACGGGGTAATGTATTACTAATGGTTTTCTTGGTGACTGTGGTTCCAGCTCTCTTGAGACCATTAACAAGTCTCCCCTGTGTAGTTTTAGGCTGATCTCTTACCTTCCTCATGATCAAGGATATCCGACGAGGTGAGATTTTGCATCTTGCCCCAGATTGATGTCGATTGACAGTCATTATATATTTCTTCCATTTTCTTACTATTGCATCAACAGTTGTCTCCTTCTCACCCAGCATCTTACTTATGGCTTTGTGCAGGTCTATGATCTGGTACCTGAAATCCTAAGAAAGCTCTTTGGTCTTGCCCATTTTATAGGGGTTACAGTCTGACTGATTGATTGAGTCTGTGTACAGGACTTTAACCCCTTCCCGACCTTTGACGCCACGTAGGCGTCATGAAAGTCGGTGCGAATCCGACCCATGACGCCTATGTGGCGTCATGGAAAGATCGCGTCCCTGCAGATCGGGTGAAAGGGTTAACTCCCATTTCACTCGATCTGCAGGGACAGAGGGAGTGGTAGTTTAGCCCAGGGGCTACGATCGTGGCTACGATCGCTCTGATTGGCTGTTGAAAGTGAAACTGCCAATCAGAGCGATTTGTAATATTTCACCTATTATAACTGGTGAAATATTACAATCCAGCCATGGCCGATGCTGCAATATCATCGGCCATGGCTGGAAACACTAATGTTCCCCCACCCCACCCCACCGATCGCCCCCCCAGCCCCCCGATCTGTCCGGTACACTGCTCCGGCTCCCCTCCGTCCTGTGCTCCGCTCCCCCCCCGTGCTCTTGTCCGCTCCCCCCGTGCTCCAATCACCCCCCCGTGCTCCAATCACCCCCCCTGCACTCCGATCCACCCCCCCGTGCTCCGTTCCAGCCCCCCCATGCTCCGTTCCAGCCCCCCGTGCTCCGTTCCACGCCCCCCGTGCTCCGTTCCACGCCTGCCGCGCTCCGATCCCCCTCATGCTCCGATCCCCCCCCGTGCTCCCCCCCCACCCATCATACTTACCGATCCTGCCGGGCTCCATCCGTCTTCTCCCTGGGCGCCGCCATCTTCCAAAATGGCGGGCGAATGCGCAGTGCGCCCGCCGAATCTGCCGGCCGGCAGATTCGTTCCAAAGTGCATTTTGATCACTGAGATAGATTATATCTCAGTGATCAAAATAAAAATAATAATAAATGACCCCCCCCCCTTTGTCACCCCCATAGGTAGGGACAATAAAAAAATAAAGAAATTTTTTTTTTCCACTAATGTTAGAATAGGGTTAGGGTTAGGGGTAGGGGTAGGGGTAGGGTTAGGGTTAGGGCTAGGGTTAGGATTAGGGGTAGGGTTAGGGCTAGGGTTAGGGGTAGGGTTAGGGTTAGGGCTAGGGTTAGGGCTAGGGTTAGGGTTTCGGTATGTGCACACGTATTCTGGTCCTCTGCGGATTTTTCCGCTGCGGATTTGATAAATCCGCAGTGCTAAACCGCTGCGGATTTATGGCAGATTTACCGTGTTTTTTCTGCGCATTTCACTGCGGTTTTACAACTGCGATTTTCTATTGGAGCAGTTGTAAAACCACTGCGGAATCCGCACAAAGAAGTGACATGCTGCGGAATGTAAACCGCGGCGTTTCCGTACAGTTTTTCCGCAGCATGTGTACAGCGATTTTTGTTTCCCATAGGTTTACATTGAACTGTAAACTCATGGGAAACTGCTGCGGATCCGCAGCGTTTTCCGCAGCGTGTGCACATACCTTTAGAATTAGGCTATGTGCACACGGTGCGGATTTGGCTGCGGATTCGCAGCAGTGTTCCATCAGGTTTACAGTACCATGTAAACATATGAAAAACAAAATCCGCTGTGCCCATGGTGCGGAAAATACCACGCAGAAACGCTGCGTTGTATTTTCCGCAGCATGTCAATTCTTTGTGCGGATTCCGCAGCGTTTTACACCTGTTCCCCAATAGGAATCCGCAGGTGAAATCCGCACAAAAAACACTGGCAATCCGCGGAAAATCCGCAGGTAAAACGCAGTGCCTTTTACCCGCGGATTTTTCAAAAATGATGCTGAAAAATCTCACACGAATCCGCAACGTGGGCACATAGCCTTAGGGTTAGGGTTGGGTTGGAATTAGGGTTGTGGTTAGGGTTAGGGGTGTGTTGGGGTTAGGGTTGTGGTTAGGGGTGTGTTGGGGTTAGGGTTGTGATTAGGGTTACGGCTACAGTTGGTTTAAGGGTTAGGGGTGTGTTGGAGTTAGTGTTGGAGGTAGAATTGAGGGGTTACCACTGTTTAAGCACATCAGTGGTCTCCAAACGCAACATGACACCACCATTGATTCCAGCCAATCTCGTATTCAAAAAGTCAAATGGTGCTACCTCACTTCCGAGCCCTGACATGTGCCCAAACAGTGGTTTACCCCCACATATGGGGTACCAGCATACTCAGGACAAACTGCACAACAATTACTGGGGTCCAATTTCTCCTGTTACCCTTGTGAATCTAAAAAAATGCTTGCTAAAACATCATTTTTGAGGAAAGAAAAATGATTTTTTCTTTTCACGGCTCTGCGTTGTAAACGTCTGTGAAGCACTTGGGGGTTCAAAGTGCTCACCACATATCTAGATAAGTTCCTTGGGGGGTCTAGTTTCTAAAATGGGGTCACTTGTGGGGGGTTTCTACTGTTTGGGCACACCAGGGGCTCTGCAAACGCAACGTGACGCCCGCAGACCATTCCATCAAAGTCTGCATTTCAAAAGTCACTACTTCACTACTTCACTACTTCCCTTCTGTGTGCCCAAACAGTGGTTTACCTCTACACATGGGGTATCAGCGTACTCAGGAGAAACTGGAAAACAACTTTTGGGGTCCAATTTCTCCTGTAACCCTTGGGAAAATAAAAAATTCTGGGCTAAATAATTATTTTTGAGGAAAGAAAACGTATTTATTATTTTCACGGCTCTGCATTATAAACTTCTGTGAAGCACTTGGGGGTTCGAAGTGCTCACCACACATCTAGATAAGTTCCTTTTGGGGTCTAGTTTCCAAAATGGGGTCACTTGTGGGGGGTTTCTACTGTTAAGCCACATCAGGGGCTCTGCAAACGCAACGTGACGCCCACAGAGCATTCCATCAAAGTCTGCATTTCAAAACGTCACTACTTCACTTCCGAGCCCCGGCATGTGCCCAAACAGTGGTTTACCCCCACATATGGGGTATCAGCGTACTCAGGAGAAACTGGACAACAACTTTTGGGGTCCAATTTTTCCTGTAACCCTTGGGAAAATAAAAAATTCTGGGCTAAATTATTATTTTTGAGGAAAGAAAACGTATTTATTATTTTCACGGCTCTGCATTATAAACTTCTATGAAGCACTTGTAGGTTCAAAGTGCTCACCACACATCTAGATAAGTTCCTTTCGGGGTCTAGTTTCCAAAATGGGGTCACTTGTGGGGGGTTTCTACTGTTTAGCCACATCAGGGGCTCTGCAAACGCAACGTGACGCCCGCAGAGCATTCCATCAAAGTCTGCATTTCAAAAGTCACTACTTCAATTCCGAGCCCCGGCATGTGCCCAAACAGTAGTTTACCCCCACATATGGGGTATCAGCGTACTCAGGAGAAACTGGACAACAACTTTTGGGGTCAAATTTCTCCTGTTACCCTTGGGAAAATAAAAAATTGCAGGCTAAAAGATCATTTTTGAGAAAATAATTTTTTATTTTTATTTTCATGGCTCTGCGTTATAAACTTCTGTGAAGCACTTGGGGGTTCAAAGTCCTCACCACACATCTAGATTAGTTCCTTTGGGGGTCTAGTTTCCAAAATGGGGTCATGTCTGGGGGATCTCCAATGTTTAGGCACACAGGGGCTCTCCAAACGTGACATGGTGTCCGCTAATGATTGGAGCTAATTTTCCATTTAAAAAGCCAAATGGCGTGCCATCCCTTCCGAGCCCTGCCGTGCGCCCAAACAGTGGTTTACCCCCACATATGGGGTATCAGCGTACTCAGGACAAACTGGACAACAACATTTGGGGTCCAATTTCTCCTATTATCCTTGGCAAAATAGGAAATTCCAGGCTAAAAATCATTTTTGAGGAAAGAAAAATTATTTTTTATTTTCATGGCTCTGCGTTATAAACTTCTGTGAAGCACCTGGGGGTTTAAAGTGCTCAATATGCATCTAGATAAGTTCCTTGGGGGGTCTAGTTTCCAAAATGGGGTCACTTGTGGGGGAGCTCCAATGTTTAGGCACACAGGGGCTCTCCAAACGCGACATGGTGTCCGCTAACAATTGGAGCTAATTTTCCATTCAAAAAGTCAAATGGCGCGCCTTCCCTTCCGAGCCCTGCCGAGTGCCCAAACAGTGGTTTACCCCCACATATGAGGTATCGGCGTACTCGGGAGAAATTGCCCAACAAATTTTATGATCCATTTTATCCTATTGCCTATGTGAAAATGAAAAAATTGAGGCGAAAATAATTTTTTTGTGAAAAAAAAGTACTTTTTCATTTTTACGGATCAATTTGTGAAACACCTGCAGGTTCAAAGTGCTCACTATGCATCTAGATAAGTTCCTTGGGGCGTCTAGTTTCCAAAATGGGGTCAATTGTGGGGGAGCTCCAATTTTTAGGCACACGGGGGCTCTCCAAACGTGACATGGTGTCCGCTAAAGAGTGGAGCCAATTTTTGATTCAAAAAGTCAAATGGCGCTCCTTCCCTTCCAAGCCCTGCCGTGCGCCCAAACAGTGGTTTACTCCCACATATGAGGTATCAGCATACTCAGGACAAATTGGACAACAACTTTCGTGGTTCAGTTTCTCCTTTTACCATTGGGAAAATAAAAAAATTGTTGCTAAAAGATAATTTTTGTGACTAAAAAGTTAAATGCTCATTTTTTCCTTCCATGTTGCTTCTGCTGCTGTGAAGCACCTGAAGGGTTAATAAACTTCTTGAATGTGGTTTTGAGTACCTTGAGGGGTGCAGTTTTTAGAATGGTGTCACTTTTGGGTATTTTCAGCCATATAGACCCCTCAAACTGACTTCAAATGTGAGGTGGTCCCTAAAAAAAATGGTTTTGTAAATTTCGTTGTAAAAATGAGAAATCGCTGGTCAAATTTTAACCCTTATAACTTCCTAACAAAAAAAAATTTTGTTTCCAAAATTGTGCTGATGTAAAGTAAACATGTGGGAAATGTTATTTATTAACTATTTTGTGTCACATATCTCTCTGGTTTAACAGAATAAAAATTCAAAATGTGAAAATTGCGAAATTTTAAAAATTTTCGCCAAATTTCCGTTTTTATCACAAATAAACGCAGAATTTATTGACCTAAATTTACCACTAACATGAAGCCCAATATGTCACGAAAAATCAGTCTCAGAACCGCTAGGATCCGTTGAAGCGTTCCTGAGTTATTACCTCATAAAGGGACACTGGTCAGAATTGCAAAAAACGGCAAGGTCTTTAAGGTTAAAATAGGCTGGGTCATGAAGGGGTTAATGCAGGTAACAAGTTGATTGGGAGCGTCTAACTGATCTGTAGGAGCCAGAATTCTTAATGGTTGGTAGGGGATCAAATACTTATTTCTCACTGCAAAATGCAAATAAATTTATATAATTTATACAATGTGATTTTCTGGATTTTATTTTTGATATTCTATCTCTCAATGTTAACCCCTCTCTGACCGTAGACGTACTATCCCGTCGAGGTGACCTGAGCCTATCTGACCCTCGACGGGATAGTACGTCATGCCCTTTAAAGCGATACCTAAGTCGCGGTGATCGCATTAAAATTCCGACGCCATCTTACCTTAGGGAAGATGGTGTTGGCATACGGGCATTGTCACCGCCCACCCAGCCTCCCGATTCTGAACAGCCAATCACAGCCATTCTCATTGTTTCAGCCAATCGGAGTGGCTGAAACAATGAGGTCACAGGCTAGGATCGAGTACCAATGTACTCGATCCTAGGTCCGGTGCCTGGCAAAGCCAGGCACCAGAAAAAACACCCCGGATTGGCGCGATCGCATCGATCGCGCCAATCGCAGGCACAGCGCGGTATTACCGCGCTGTGCCCTGCCAGAACCTGCGTAGATCAGTGCTCTAATAGCACCAATCCTAGGCTAGAACCTAGCACAGGCCCAGCAGGGCCTGCAGGAGCTGATTGGCGCAAACGATGTCATGGTCGATCGTGCCAATCACAGGGCACTGCGGCGGTCACGCTGTGACCGCTCTGTGCCTTGCAGGTGACCTGGCTGTGACCTGCCTAGGATCGGAGCTAACATCTCTGATCCTATACAGGTCACAGCAGTTGCCAGGGTGACCAGGAAAGCTCTGATTGGTGGGATCGATATTATGGTCGATCCCACCAATGACAGGTCACAGCAGCAGTATCACTGCTCTGTGACATGTCTGTCACCTGCCTGACCTGTGTATGACCGCTCTGCAGGGGTCCTCACTCTAGCTGAGGATTCCTACAGAGCGGTCATACTGCTGGATCTCCCTGCTGGATCTGGTGCCTGGATCTCCCTGCTGTGCTGGGTATTGTGGTGCCACAGCAGCCTGTAGCACAACAATCCCTGCTAAAGAAAGAAGAC
Source organism: Ranitomeya imitator (assembly GCF_032444005.1). NCBI lineage: Eukaryota > Metazoa > Chordata > Amphibia > Anura > Dendrobatidae > Ranitomeya > Ranitomeya imitator. Next base: position 917,554,128 of record NC_091282.1, on the reverse strand, counting down.
AACTAAACGTAAGATCTATCCCTGATCCCTGCCCAATCCCCCTTCATCCACCCCAATCCCCACATCCACCCCAATCCCCCCCTTCCCCCTCTTTTTACCCACCTCCACCCCATTTGCGCCGCCTCCATGCGCACATTTAGTAGCCACCGAGTGTTAATTGGTGACGCAGTTCACGATCAATGCTCGTGCTCGCTTTTTTTCCTCAGCCCCTTTGCGCCAACTCCGTACACACATCCCGCAGCCGCCAAACTTTGATAAGTGACTCAGTTCACTTATCAGAGTTTGTGCCTGCCGTTTTACTTTTTTTTTCTCCCCCCTTTGCGCCACCTGACTACAGCCGTACGTTTTGATCACTGATCCCTGCCCAATCCCCACATCCATCCCCATCCCACTTCCTCCTCTTTTTACCCCCCTTTGCACCTCCTTCCGTGCGCCCTTTTAACAGCTGCCGAGCGTTCATTGATGAAGTAGTTCATCGATCAACTCTCGCGCTCACTTTTTTCCCTCAGCGCCTTTGCGCAACCTCCGTACACACATCCCGCAGCCGCCAAACTTTGATAAGTGACGCAGTTCACTTATCAGAGTTTGTGCCTGCCGTTTTCCTTTTTTTTACCCCCCTTTGCGCCACCTGACTACAGCCGTACGTTTTGATCACTGATCCCTGCCCAATCCCCACATCCACCCCTATCCCCTTCCCCCTCTTTTTATCCCCTTTGCACCTCCTTCCGTGCACGCATTTAACAGCCGCCGAGCGTTCATTGGTGAAGTAGTTCACCGATCAACTCTCGCGCTCGCTTTTTTTCCCTCAGCCCCTTCGCGCAACCTCCGTACACACATCCCGCACGCCGCCAAACTTTGATAAGTGATGCAGTTCACTTATCAGAGTTTGTGCCTCTTGTTTTCCTTTTTTTTTTTTAACCCCCCCTTGCCCGACCCCCGTGCGCACATCAAGCAGCGGCCAAACTTTGATAAGTGAAACAGTTCACTTATCAGAGCTGGGCCTGCTGTTTTAGACACTTTTACTTTTTTTGTCATCTCCGTGCGCACATCGAGCAGCCGCCGAATTTTGATAAGTGACGCAAGTTCACTTATCAGAGCTAGGGCCTGCGGTTTCAGACTTTTCTTTTCACACGTTTTTTTTCTCCTTTTAGCGTTTTCTTTTCAGATAATAGTTTGCACAAATCACTATCCCCCCCACACATACAGTTATCAATAAAGTACACCCAAGCACCATATTCACACAAAAATGTCCCGCTCGTCCCGTTTGTCAAAACAGCGCTATTCATTGGAGGAGGCATATTCTTTCCTTGCCTCCGACACTGATAGCGAGGGAGAGGATCCCACTTTTCTTTACTTTTCTGATTCTTCATCCTCTTCTTCCTCCTCCTCCTCCTCATCTTCCTCCTCGGGTCCTGCGGAACCACCACGCAGACGCCCCAGGACAGAAGATAAGGTAGCACCCACCATTCCTGAACCAGCGCTCCCCACTGAGGACCCCATATGGACCTCGCCCCCCGAAAATTACAAGCCACTGATTCCTGATTTTGTGGCAGAATCAGGAATCAAGTTTGACACTACCGGCCTCACAGAAACAGACTTTTTCAAATACTTTTTCTATGAGGATTTTATTAACCTCATGGTGGAGCAAACTAATTTGTATGCTCGTCAATTTTTGGAGCAAAACCCCGTTTCATCATTTTCCAACTGGTGTCCTGTAGACGCAGTTGAAATGATGCAGTTTTGGGGCCTGGTCCTCCACATGGGGATCGTGAAAAAGCCAGAAATTCGGCAATATTGGGGTGTAGATATTTTATATAACACTCCAGTGTTCCGAATGGTCATGGTTCGGAAGCGTTTTGAGGCCATCCATAAGTTCTTGCATTATTCCGATAATGCACAGTGTCCCGCACGAGATGACCCCAACTTTGACCGTCTGTTCAAAGTTCGGCCGGTCATCGAACACTTCAACAAAAAGTTTTCTGAAGTGTACGTGCCCATCTGCGTGGATGAGTCCTTGGTCCATTTTAAGGGCGGCTCGGATTCCGTCAATACCTACCCAACAAGAGGGCCAGGAATGGAATCAAACTCTACAAGAGTACCTCAGGGTACATCCACAGGTTTAGAGTGTATGAAGGGAAGGACACCAGGATTGAACCCCCTGAGTGTCCTCCTGTCCTGGGAGTGAGCGGAAAGATTGTGAGGGATTTGGTGCACCCACTGCTGGATAAAGGTTATCACCTCTATACCGATAACTTTTATACCAGCATCCCACTCTACAAATCCCTCTCTGCGCGAGGTACCGCAGCCTGCGGTACTGTCTGCAAAAATCAGAGAGGGCCCCCAAAGAAGCTACTTGGCAGATGCTCAGAAAAGATGAGAGCAAATCCCAATGTAGCGACCACCTGCTGGTGGTCAAGTACAAGGACAAGAGGGATGTCCTTCTCTTGACCACCATACACGGTGATGACAGCGCCCTCAGCACTGTACGGGGTACCTCTACACAGGTCTGCAAACCGGACTGTGTACTGGGGTACAACAAAAGCATGGGGGGCGTTGATCTCTCTGATCAACTCCTCCAACCGTACAGTGCTTTGAGAAAGGCCAAGGTGTGGTACAAAAAGCTGGCCATGCACATTGTACAAATGACAATGCTCAACGCTTTCCCGCTGTCACGATGTGCACGCCACACCGATACATCGTACTTTCAGTTCCAGGAGGTAGTGGTTAAGGCCATGATATTTGGCACTCCGGAAGGAGAGGGCCCCAGTACTTCCGGAACTGAAGGTGCTCGTATCGTACTAGGCCAGCATTTTCCGGGGGTGGTCCCGCCAACTGGAAGAAAAGGTAAGCCGCAAATTAGGTGCCGAGTGTGTTACAAAAGGGAATACGCAAGGACACCATTTATCAATGCGACACCTACCCCAAAAAACCTGGCCTGTGTATGAAGGATTGCTTCAAATTGTACCACACCTCCATGCACTACTAATTTACTTTACAGGAAACCGTACATTATTTTCAAAAAGGGGGCACATCTAGATAAGTTCCTTGGGGGTTTAGGTTCCAAAATGATGTCACTTGTGTTTTTTTTTACTGTTTAGGCACATCAGGGGCTCTGCAAATGGAAGATGACAACCGCAGACCATTTCATCAAAGTCTGCATTCCAAAATATCACTACTTCCCTTTTGAGCCCCAACATGTGCCTAAACAGTTTTCCCACATATGGTGTACGAGAAATTGGACTTTTGATGTCCAATTTCTCCTGTTACCCATGGGAAAATTAAAAATTGGGTACTAAAAGATCATTTTTGTGGGAAAAAATAGGATTTTTTATTTTCATGCCTGGGCATTATAAACTTTAGTGAAGCACTTGGGGGTTCAAAATTCTCACCACACACTTAGATAAGTTCCTTAGGGGGACCAGTTTCCAAAATAGGGTCACTTGTAGGGGGTTTCTACTGTTTAGGCACATCAGGGGCTCTGCAAACGGAACATGATACCCGCAGAACATTTCATCAAAGTCTGCATTCTAAAACATCACTACTTCCCTTTCGAGCCCCAATGTGTGCCCAAACATTAGTTTTCTTCAACATGTGGGGTACCAACATACTCAGGACAAACTGGACAACAGCTTTTGGGGTCCAATTTCTCCTGTTACCCTTGGGAAAATTAAAAATTGGGGACTAAAAGATCATTTTTGTGGGAAAAAATAGGATTTTTTATTTTCATGCCCAGGCGTTATAAACTTCTGTGAAGCACTTGGGGGTTCAAAGAGCTCACCACACATCTAGATAAGTTCCATAGTGGGTCTAGTTTCCAAAATGGGGTCACTTGTGGGGGGTTTCCACTGTTTAGGCACATAAGGCGCTCTGCAAATGCGACATGGCGTCCGATCTCAATTCCAACCGAATTTTGCTTGAAAAAGTCAAACGGCGCTCCTTTCCTTCTGAGCCCTGTCATGCGCCCAAACAGTAGTCACCCCCACATATGGGGTATCAGCTTACTCAGGACTAGGGTTGAGCGACCTTGACCTTTTTAGAGTCGAGCCGTGTTTCGCGAAACCCGACTATCTTAGAAGTCGAGTCGAGTGGAATCGGCCGATTATCGCGAAAAGTCGGGTATCGCCCGAAACACGAAACCCAATGCAAGTCAATAGGGGAGCATAGTCGGCAGTGAGTGGAGGCCAGGAAAACACCTACACTGCCCATTTTAATGGCAAAAACATCCATTCTTGTTACAGAAGCTTGTCAATCGTAATTTACCTTATAATAATTGGAAGGCATTTGAAATTGGGGGTCATTTGGCTAAAGTTGTGGGGGGTAGGGCTGGTTCAAGTAATTAGTGGGCCCAGGAAATCTGGAACACGTCACGGCAGTGGAGCAGGGAGAGGTAAGTATTTAAACTTTGCAAGTGCTGTGATCCTGAGCAAGCAGGGGTGGCCCACTCGTTGGCATTGGCACTGGCACAGGGCCCCTCAAAGTACAGCGGTGTGTTTGCACGGCGGGGGCGCCTCCCACCGGCAGCAACACTTTTGCGTACTATGAGAGGCCCTGTGCCAGTGACTTCGCCAACTAGTATTCCTCCCCCCACCTGATGAAGGAACCTGCACTTTCATCTGCACCTTCCTCTTTGTCCCCGTGTAAGGTGGTATGGTATGCGGGAAGAGGAACCTGACTTTCAGCAGGGTCACAATCTTGCTGTGTAGCGTGCACGGGGAATGTTGCATTATGGGTCAATGTACCAGCAGACTCATCTATCACTGGCTGGGCAATGGGCAGGATAAGGGGGAAACAGATATGGGCCCAAAGAATAAAGTGGGCTAAATGCAGTTCAAAATTGGTAACAGGACTAACCAGGGGGCATTGTTTTGTTCAGTGGAGGACAACTGGAATGAGAGGCTGACACAGAGAGTAGGCCCAAATCAGTAAGTATTCTAAATGCAGTTCAAAATTGGCAACAGTAGTAAACCGGCGGCACAGCTTTGTTCACTGTAGGAGAACAGCAAGGAGCGGCAGACACAGATAGAAGGCCCCAACCCAACTAGTAGGCCTAATGCAGTGTTGTTTTCAACAACTACTAAACGAGAGCCAGAAGATCGAAGCAATGGAGAGGAAACCTGGGGAACACCTTGGAGTGGAAGACACCGTCTCTACACCCCAGACCCAACTTGTAGGCCGAATGCAGTGTTGTTTTCAACAACTACTAAACGAGAGCCAGAAGATTGAAGCAATGGAGAGGCAACCTGGGGAACACCTTGGAGCGGAAGACACCGTCTCTACACCCCAGACCCAACTTGTAGGCTGAATGCAGTGTTGTTTTCAACAACTACTTAAGAAGAGCCAGAAGATCGAAGCAATGGAGTGGCAACCTGGGGAACACCTTGGAGTGGAACACACCGTCTCTACACCCCAGACCCAACTTGTAGGCCGAATGCAGTGTTGTTTTCAACAACTACTAAACGAGAGCCAGAAGATTGAAGCAATGGAGAGGCAACCTGGGGAACACCTTGGAGCGGAAGACACCGTCTCTACACCCCAGACCCAACTTGTAGGCCGAATGCAGTGTTGTTTTCAACAACTACTAAACAAGAGCTTTAAGATTGAAGCAATGGAGAGGCAACCTGGAGAACACCTTGGAGCGGAAGACACCGTCTCTACACCCCAGACCCAACTTGTAGGCATAATGCAGTGTAGTTTTCAACAACTACTAAACGAGAGCTTTAAGATTGAAGCAATGGAGAGGCAACCTGGAGAACACCTTGGAGCGGAAGACACCGTCTCTACACCCCAGACCCAACTTGTAGGCCGAATGCAGTGTTGTTTCAAACAACTACTAAACGAGAGCATTAAGATTGAAGCAATGGAGAAGAAACCTGGGAAACACCTTGGAGTGGAACACACCGTCTCTACACCCCATATCCAATTTGTAGGCCTAATGCAGTGTAGTTTTCTACAACTACTAAACGAGAGTCGGAAGACCGAAGCAATGTGGACGAAACCTGGGGAACACCTTGGAGTGTAACACACCATCTCTCTACACCCCATACCCAATTTGTAGGCCTAATGCAGTGTAGTTTCCAACAACTACTAAACGAGAGCATTAAGATTGAAGCAATGGAGAAGAAACCTGGGGAACACCTTGGAGTGGAACACACCGTCTCTACACCCCATATCCAATTTGTAGGCCTAATGCAGTGTAGTTTTCTACAACTACTAAACGAGAGTCGGAAGACCGAAGCAATGTGGACGAAACCTGGGGAACACCTTGGAGTGTAACACACCATCTCTCTACACCCCATACCCAATTTGTAGGCCTAATGCAGTGTAGTTTCCAACAACTACTAAACGAGAGCCAGAAGATCGAAGCAATGGAGAGGAAACCTGGGGAACACCTTGGAGTTGAACACACCGTCTCTACACCCCATACCCAATTTGTAGGCATTAAGCAGTGTAGTTTTCACCAACTACTAAACGAGAGTAGGAAGATCGAAGCAATGTGGACGAAACCTGGGGCACACCCTGTGGCGGCAGACACCGTTAGTAGGCCCTACCAAAGTTGTAGCCCCAATGCAGTTTTAAAATTCCTAGAGGCTGAAAACAAGACTATTGACGCTCAGCTTTTTTCAAAGGAACACAGCTGAATTGAGTGGCGCAGACAAACACAGGTAGTAGGCCTTAAACCAAAAATGTGGCTCACTGCAGCTTAAAAAAGGTTACAGGGGTACACAGGCAGCATTGCTCTGGGCAGTGGAGGACAATTTCAATAGTGGACCGCAGACAGACTTTGTACGCCTACTATTAAAAAAAGGATGCTCTATGCAATAAAAAATAGGTTCCAGGGGTACACGGGCAGCAGTGGTCTGGTCAGTGTAGGAGTAGTAGAAAGAACGGGCCGCAGACAGGCTTCGAAGGCCTAACATAAAAAAATATTGGACTGTAGGCACTTTAACATTGGTACCAGGGGTACACAGGCAGCAGTAGACTGGTCAGTGTAGTAGTAGTAGAAAGAACGGGCCACAGACAGGCTTCGAAGGCCTAACATAATAAATTGGGCTGGCTGTAGGCACTTTATGATTGGTTCCAGGGGTACACGGGCAGCAGTAGACAGGTCAGTGGAGGCCTAGTGGAAGGAGGGACCGCAGACAGGCTTCGAAGGCCTAACATAATAAATTGGGCTGGCTGTAGGCAATTTAAAATTGGTTCCAGGGGTACACGGGCAGCAGTAGACAGGTCAGTGGAGGCCTAGTGGAAGGAGGGACCGCAGACAGGCTTCGAAGGCCTAACATAATAAATTGGGCTGGCTGTAGGCAATTTAAAATTGGTTCCAGGGGTACACGGGCAGCAGTAGACAGGTCAGTGGAGGCATAGTGGAAGGAGGGACCGCAGACAGGCTTCGAAGGCCTAACATAATAAAATGGGCTGGCTGTAGGCAATTTATGATTGGTTCCAGGGGTACACGGGCAGCAGTGGTCTGGTCAGTGGAGGCCTAGTCGAAGGAGGGATCGCAGACAGGCTTCGAAGCCCTAACATAATAAAATGGGCTGGCTGTAGGCAATTTATGATTGGTTCCAGGGGTACACGGGCAGCAGTGGTCTGGTCAGTGGAGGCCTAGTGGAAGGAGGGACCGCAGACAGGCTTCGAAGGCCTAACATAATAAAATGGGCTGGCTGTAGGCAATTTAAAATTGGTTCCAGGGATACACGGGCAGCAGTGGTCTGGTCAGTGGAGGCCTAGTGGAAGGAGGTGCCGCAGACAGGCTTCGAAGGCCTAACATAATAAAATTGGACAGGCTGTAGGCACTTTATGATTGGTTCCAGGGGTACACGGGCAGCAGTAGACAGGTCAGTGGAGGCCTAGTGGAAGGAGGGACCGCAGACAGGCTTAGAAGACCTAACATAATAAATTGGGCTGGCTGTAGGCAATTTAAAATTGGTTCCAGGGGTACAAGGGCAGCAGTAGACAGGTCAGTGGAGGCCTAGTGGAAGGAGGGACCGCAGACAGGCTTCGAAGCCCTAACATAATAAATTGGGCTGGTTGTAGGCAATTTAAAATTGGTTCCAGGGGTACACGGGCAGCAGTACACAGGTCAGTGGAGGCCTAGTGGAAGGAGGGACCGCAGACAGGCTTCGAAGGCCTAACATAATAAAATTGGACAGGCTGTAGGCACTTTATAATTGGTTCCAGGGGTACACGGGCAGCAGTAGACAGGTCAGTGTAGTAGTAGTTGAAAGAACGGGCCGCAGACAGGCTTCGAAGGCCTAACATAATAAAATGGGCTGGCTGTAGGCAATTTATGATTGGTTCCAGGGGTACACGGGCAGCAGTGGTCTGGTCAGTGGAGGCCTAGTGGAAGGAGGGACCGCAGACAGGCTTCGAAGGCCTAACATAATAAAATTGGACAGGCTGTAGGCACTTTATAATTGGTTCCAGGGGTACACGGGCAGCAGTAGACAGGTCAGTGTAGTAGTAGTTGAAAGAACGGGCGGCAGACAGGCTTCGAAGGCCTAACATAATTAAATTGGGCTGGCTGTAGGCAATTTAAAATTGGTTCCAGAGGTACACGGGCAGCAGTGGTCTGGTCAGCGGAGGCCGATTGTAATGAGTGTCTGCCAGTTAGTAGTCCAAAACAATAAATAAATGTGAATGTCTCGCATTAAAACAAAACGAAAACACTAAAGGGTGCAATCATTAGGTACAGGGGTGGGATCCTCTGCGTAGTTTCAGACCTACTAATTTAGCGCAAGTATTTACTGTGGTAAATAGAGGACACTGCCCCTGACTATGTTAAGTACCATCATACATGTCAACACAATGGTATTGTCAGTGGCAGGAATGGAAGGATGTCAGCGCATAGACTAAACATTGGTGGAAGTGTGAGAGATAACTGTGGAAGTGGTAGAGCAATGTTTGACCTGGGGGTGGGTGAGCTCTCTTGAGGCCGGCGGTACAGGCCCAGGGCCCCTCATGTTACAACAGTGTGTCTGACATTGGGTGCGCACCGCCAGAGACACTTTATTGTACTATGAGGGACCCAGTGGCAGTGCCGTCGACCAAAAGCGGGCACACCCACCTCTTCAGACAAACAGCACTCTCACGGGTGCTTGCGCCAAGTCGCGATACCACGGCCCCGTGTGGGGAGTTTGGCCATTTAGGGAGGTGTAAACATGTCGTATGCTGGACAATCAGCTGCAGCAAATTGGACATTAGAAAAGTAATTCACAGTAGTCCACAGGCAAGAGCTTTTCATAGGAAAGCTAGGTGTCGGCTGGGCAAGGTGGGGCAAAAGAATTCGAAATCCAGTTGTGGTTCATTTTAATGAAGGTTAGATCATCAACATTTTGGGTAGCCAGACGAGTCCTTTTTTCGGTTAATATTGAACCTGCAGCACTGAATACTCTTTCTGATAGGACACTAGCTGCCGGGCAAGCAAGCTCCTGCAATGCATATTCTGCCAATTCTGGCCAGGTGTCTAATTTTGATGCCCAGTAATCAAATGGGAATGACGGTTGAGGGAGAACATCGATAAGGGATGAAAAATAGTTTGTAACCATACTGGACAAATGTTGTCTCCTGTCACTTTCAATTGATGCAGCAGTACCTGTCCTGTCTGAGGTCATAGCAAAATCACTCCACAACCTGGTCAGAAAACCCCTCTGTCCAATGCCACTTCTGATGTGTGCACCCCTAACACTCCTGGTCTGCTGCCCCCTGGAGCTCGTGTGAGAACGATCACGTGCGCTGTGTGCTGGGAATGCCTGAAGCAAACGGTCAACAAGAGTTGATTGTTTGGTTGCTAATATCAGTTCCAAGTTCTCATGTGGCATAATATTTTGCAATTTGCCTTTATAGCGTGGATCAAGGAGGCAGGCCAACCAGTAATCGTCATCGTTCATCATTTTAGTAATGCGTGTGTCCCTTTTGAGGATACGTAAGGCATAATACGCCATGTGGGCCAAAGTTCCAGTTGTCAAATCTGCGGTTGTGATTGGTTGAGGGGCAGTTTCAGGCAAATCTACGTCACTTGTGTCCCTCAAAAAACCAGAACCCGGCCTTGCCACGCAACCAATTTCCAGTGCCCCCGGGAAAGCTTCCTCATTAAAAATATACTCATCCCCATCATCCTCCTCGTCCTCCACCTCCTCTTCGCCCGCTACCTCGTCCTGTACACTGCCCTGACCAGACAATGGCTGACTGTCATCAAGGCTTTCCTCTTCCTCTGGTGCAGACGTCTGATCCTTTATGTGCGTCAAACTTTGCATCAGCAGACACATTAGGGGGATGCTCATGCTTATTATGGCGTTGTCTGCACTAACCAGCCGTGTGCATTCCTCAAAACACTGAAGGACTTGACACATGTCTTGTATCTTCGACCACTGCACACCTGACAACTCCATGTCTGCCATCCTACTGCCTGCCCGTGTATGTGTATCCTCCCACAAAAACATAACAGCCCGCCTCTGTTGGCACAGTCTCTGAAGCATGTGCAGTGTTGAGTTCCACCTTGTTGCAACGTCTATGATTAGGTGATGCTGGGGAAGGTTCAAAGACCGCTGATAGGTCTGCATACGGCTGGAGTGTACAGGCGAACGTCGGATATGTGAGCAAAGTCCACGCACTTTGAGGAGCAGGTCGGAGAACCCAGGATAAGTTTTTAATAAGCACTGCACCACCAGGTTTAAGGTGTGAGCCAGGCAAGGAATGTGTTTCAGTTGGGAAAGGGAGATGGCAGCCATGAAATTCCTTCCGTTATCACTCACTACCTTGCCTGCCTCAAGATCTACTGTGCCCAGCCACGACTGCGTTTCTTGCTGCAAGAACTCGGACAGAACTTCCGCGGTGTGTCTGTTGTCGCCTAAACACTTCATAGCCAATACAGCCTGCTGACGCTTGCCAGTAGCTGGCCCATAATGGGACAACTGGTGTGCAACAGTGTCAGCTGCCGATGGAGTGGTTGGCCGACTGCGGTCTGTGGAAGAGCTGTCGCTTCTGCAGGAGGACGAGGAGGAGGAGGAGGGGGTGCGAACGCCTACAGCCAACTGTTTCCTAGACCGTGGGCTAGGCATAACTGTCCCGAAATTGATGTCCCCTGTGGACCCTGCATCCACCACATTCACCCAGTGTGCCGTGATGGACACGTAACGTCCCTGGCCATGCCTACTGGTCCATGCATCTGTAGTCAGGTGCACCTTTGTACTCACAGATTGCCTGAGTGCATGGACGATGCGCTGTTTAACATGCTGGTGCAGGGCTGGGATGGCTTTTCTGGAAAAAAAGTGTCAACTGGGTAGCTCGTAGCGTGGTTCAGCGTACTCCATCAGGGCTTTGAAAGCTTCGCTTTCAACTAACCGGTAGGGCATCATCTCTAACGAGATTAGTCTAGCTATGTGGGCGTTAAAACCCTGTGTACGCGGATGCGAGGATAAGTACTTCCTTTTTCTAACCAGAGTCTCATGTAGGGTGAGCTGGACTGGAGAGCTGGAGATCGTGGAACTAGCGGGTGTGCCGGTGGACATGGCAGACTGAGAGACGGTTGGAGACGGTATTGTTTCCGCCGGTGCCCTAGATGCAATATTTCCTCCTACAAAACTGGTGATTCCCTGACCCTGACTGCTTTTGGCTGGCAAAGAAACCTGCACAGATACTGCCGGTGGTGCGGAAAATGGTGGCCTTACAGTGACGGAAGGGATGTTGCGTTGCTGACTAGCTTCATTGGCCGAGGGTGCTACAACCTTAAGGGACGTTTGGTAGTTAGTCCAGGCTTGAAAATGCATGGTGGTTAAATGTCTATGCATGCAACTTGTATTGAGACTTTTCAGATTCTGACCTCTGCTTAAGCTAGTTGAACATTTTTGACAGATGACTTTGCGCTGATCAATTGGATGTTGTTTAAAAAAATGCCAGACTGCACTCTTCCTAGCATCGGATCCCTTTTCAGGGATTGCAGACTGAGCTTTAACCGGATGGCCACGCTGTCCTCCAACAGGTTTTGGCTTTGCCACGCGTTTTGGGCCAGATACGGGCCCGGCAGATGGAACCTGTTGCGATGTTGATGCCTGCTGCGGCCCCTCCTCCACCTCCGCTTCTGAACTACTGCCGCCTGCACCCTGTTCCCCCAATGGCTGCCAATCGGGGTCAACAACTGGGTCATCTATTACCTCCTCTTCTAGCTCATGTGCAACTTCGTCTGTGTCACCGTGTCGGTCGGTGGTATAGCGTTCGTGACGGGGCAACATAGTCTCATCAGGGTCTGATTGTGGATCAGTACCCTGAGAGGGCAATGTTGTGGTCTGAGTCAAAGGACCAGCATAGTAGTCTGGCTGTGGCTGTGCATCAGTGCACTCGATGTCAGAATCTACTTGTAATGGGCATGGCCTGTTAACTGTTTCACTTTCTAACCCAGGGACGGTATGTGTAAAGAGCTCCATGGAGTAACCCGTTGTGTCGCCTGCTGCATCCTTCTCTCTTGTTGTTTTTGCTGAAGAGGACAAGGAAGCGACTTGTCCCTGACCGTGAACATCCACAAGCGACGCGCTGCTTTTACATTTACCAGTTTCAGAAGAGGAGGCAAAAGAGCTAGAGGCTGAGTCTGCAAGATAAGCCAAAACTTGCTGTTGCTGCTCCGGCTTTAAAAGCAGTTTTCCTACTCCCAGAAAAGAGAGCGTTCGAGGCCTTGTGTAGCCAGACGACGAACCTGGCTCCACAGCTCCAGACTTAGGTGGAATATTTTTTTTTCCCACGACCACCTGATGCTCCACTACCACTACCATCATTACCAGCTGACAATGAACGCCCACGGCCACGACCTCTTGCACCAGACTTCCTCATTGTTTTAAAAACTTAACCAAAGTAACTTTATTTGTTGCTGTCAAACAACTTACACGGTGAGCTATAACTTCAGTATGATTTCAATATCCCTTTACAGGTTGGTGAGACCACAAGGAAAATCAGGCACAATGTTACACACTCTGTTTTCTGTGGCACCAAATCACAGAGATGCCACACACGCAGGACTGTCACTCAAGCACAAATGTCAATATTAATCTCCCACTGATTTTTTTTTTTTTTTCAGGGAGACTTTAGAAACAAAATAAAATAAAATGATTTTTTCAGGGACAATTTAGAAACCAAATAAAAAAAAAAAAAAGGCTTTCTATGGCCCACTGAGTGAGAGATGGCACACACAGGAGTCAGGAGTCGCACACAAGCCCAGAGGCCAATATTTATCTCCCACTGAATGATTTATTGATTTTTTCAGGTAGAATTTAGAACCCAAATCAAGCAAAAAAATAAATAGGCTTTCTATGGCCCACAATTTGAGAGAGAGAGAGAGATGGCACACCCAGGAGTCAAGACTGTCACTCAAGCACAAATGTCAATATTAATCTCCCACTGATTTTTTTTTTTTTTCAGGGAGACTTTAGAAACAAAATAAAATAAAATGATTTTTTCAGGAAGAATTTAGAAACCAAATAAAATAAAATGATTTTTTCAGGGACAATTTAGAAACCAAATTAAAAAAAAAAGGCTTTCTATGGCCCACTGAGTGAGAGATGGCACACACAGGAGTCAGGAGTGGCACACAAGCCCAGAGGCCAATATTTATCTCCCACTGATTGATTTATTGATTTTTTCAGGTAGAATTTAGAACCCAAATCAAGCAAAAAAATAAATAGGCTTTCTATGGCCCACAATTTGAGAGAGAGAGAGAGATGGCACACCCAGGAGTCAAGACTGTCACTCAAGCACAAATGTCAATATTAATCTCCCACTGATTTTTTTTTTTTTCTTTTCAGGGAGACTTTAGAAACAAAATAAAATAAAATGATTTTTTCAGGAAGAATTTAGAAACCAAATAAAGTAAAATGATTTTTTCAGGGACAATTTAGAAACCAAAAAAAAAAAAAAAGGCTTTCTATGGCCCACTGAGTGAGAGATGGCACACACAGGAGTCAGGAGTGGCACACAAGCCCAGAGGCCAATATTTATCTCCCACTGATTGATTTATTGATTTTTTCAGGTAGAATTTAGAACCCAAATCAAGCAAAAAAATAAATAGGATTTCTATGGCCCACAATTTGAGAGAGAGAGATGGCACACCCAGGAGTCAAGACTGGCACACAAGCAGAAAGGGCAATATTAATCTCCCACTGCTTTTTTTTTTTTTTTTCAGGGAGACTTTAGAAATAAAATAAAATAAAATGATTTTTTCAGGGACAATTTAGAAACTAAATAAATAAAAAAAAAGGCTTTCTATGGCCCACTGAGTGAGAGATGGCACACACAGGAGTCAGGAGTGGCACACAAGCCCAGAGGCCAATATTTATCTCCCACTGAATGATTTATTGATTTTTTCAGGTAGAATTTAGAACCCAAATCAAGCAAAAAAATAAATAGGCTTTCTATGGCCCACAATTTGAGAGAGAGAGAGAGATGGCACGCCCAGGAATCAAGACTGTCACTCAAGCACAAATGTCAATATTAATCTCCCACTGATTTTTTTTTTTTCATACAATGTGCCTGTCAGGCACCTGCTGGAAAAATACCTATAATATCTAATGTTTGCAATTTCAGTGCTCTAAAAGTGATCAGTGACCTTCATAGGGATGTAATAAAAGAGACTACACATAATCAGTTGCAAAAAAAACCATTTACTTAACATAAAACTAATAACTATGAAATACAAACTTTTCAAAACTCCCGCCAAATAGTCCCCAGTTCGACTCTCTCAAAAAAATGTACAAAGAAAATTTTTGAACACAAACTTAATTTTAAGGTACCTTAAGTACTATTAAAAACATATTCAATCAGAAGTAGATGCTGAGGTTTCCCCAGAAAAGTCACACTTGCAGAGCAAATAGCAAGAATTACACACCATTTTTGCATGTGTCAGGCAAATTGCTTTATGACATTTGAGACATTCATAATTTGAAAGCCTTCTGGTTCCGCTTTCCGTTTGGCAGGTGGTGCATCTCCTTCTTTTGTGAGGTGGTGCAGATGGTGACTTTTCACCATCATCTTCTGGGTGGAACCTTTTGAGCTGAACTTGAATATGACCATTGGCCAGCGTTTGATGTTTCTGCTGACGTAGAAAAAGTGGAGCACATCTGATCTGCTGTATCCACACCCCCTTTGGTGGCATTGTAAAATGTAATTATCTCCGGTTTTTTTTCTGCCCCAGTCCCAGGATCGATGGCAGCATCATCATGAAGTGTTGATAGAAGAAGTACGATTTTTTTGGCATGTGGTACATAGGAAACTAAAGCCTTTCCATTATGGAATGCAAACATACTGCTGTACTGTTGTCTCTCTTTCACACTTACAAACTGTGGCGGCAATTCCCTTTTGTTTTTTCTTACAGTTCCTACATATGACAGCTTCTGAATTTTCAGATAATCAATCAGATCACAACTTGTAAACCAATTGTCAGCTGTAATATTGCGACCCGATCCAAATAAGGGTTCAGCCAGTCTTTTTACAACATCAATGGGTTTGTTGCTCACACAGTAAGGACCTTCTGGTTGTTTTCCTGCATAAACTTCCAGGTTGTAAGTGTAGGTCTTACTGGCATCAACAAGGGCATACATTTTTATTCCATATTTGTTTGGCTTTGATGGAATATATTGACGAAAGGCACATCTACCACGAAAACCAGGGAGCATTTCGTCAATAGTGAGATTCTCTCCAGGGTAATAACTTTGTTTACAGTTTACAACAAATCTTTGAAATATATCACGAATTGGAGCAAGTCGGTCATGTGTTTTGCGTTCGGTTCGGGTAGTTCTGTCATCAAACCGAAGGCAACGAATTAGAATCTTGAATCTGTTTATGGACATAACAAGGCTACATTTTTCAACTCCATCCCCATCTTTACCCCAAAGTTTCTCCAAACTTTGTCTATTTGCCCTATAAGCTCCTGCAAGGTACAGTAATCCAAAAAAAGCACGCAGTTCTATTTCATCTGTGGGCTTGATGGTTCTGTTGCAGATGTACTTGTCCTTTATAATGTCTATATATTGGTTGGTATATGTGACAATAGAGTCCAGAATGTCATCTGTAAATATACTGTTCCAGCATTCAACTGCAGTTTTTGCATTACGTGCAGTTCCTATTACTGCAGGAAGGTGAGTAATAATGTTTAAAGGTTCCCTACGTTTTTTCTGGAATGGCTTCTTGTTCCATTTAGTATTTTTATCTTTTCCAATATAATATGATCCAACTTCTTCATCCTCACCACTGTCACCATCTTGGTCTGTTTCAGAATCCAGGACACATTCTTCCACCTCATCATGAGAATCAATCTCACTTTCCTCTCCTAAATCCTCATTCAGTGTGAGGTCTCTATCATCTAACAGCATGTTTGTTACTTACTCAACATCAAGTTGTTTGGATAAATTGTACATTTTCCTCTCCATTTCAGCAGATAATCTGAAGCAAGAGAAGGAATATGTTAGGGAACTACTGTATATGCCTGAGCAGCACACTTTCTTTTATAAAATCTCCCTTATTTCTATGAAATATCCTCACATTTTGTGCTATACATTCATAAAACAAGCTAAATAAACTATTGTGATGAATAAAAACATTAAATACCAACCTTACTGAATGTGACGTATTCACATACAATGAGCCTGAGAGATCTGTGCAGCTATATCCTCTCCCCTGAAGCTCTGAAATCCAACTGTGATATCAGGTTTCACAGACCTTCAAGAGACAGGAGACTACCTGGAGGGAGGGGGATTCCTCACAATCTGGTGAGGAAGGAGAAATGAAAGTAAAAGAGAAGCGCCTGTCAGATCAGTTGTATGTGACAGAGGGTTAATGGTTGGCGAGATGTTCATTTCAAATTATGAGCCCGTTTTTTCATTGTGGCCAAAGAGTTCTATTTTAACCTCATTGGTGTTAGGGGTCGAGTTCCCGCCTCTGCACAGGGGGAATCTCGGGCCATCTCCGCTGCAGTCTCCCATTCCTCTCCTGCCGCAGTTGTGCCTGCTCAGCGGAGACGTCAGTCCAAGCGTCTTGCTCAGTCCCACTCTGTACAAAGAGTTACTGCTGCCTTTCCTGCTTCTGCCATTGAAGTCAGTGCTGGGCAGCGGCGAGCAGACGCTTCTGCGACTAAGTCCTGCTTTTCTCATTCTGAGCATGCCCTAAGTAAGATCTCTCAGTGGAGATCGAGGGTCACATGGTAGGAAGGTCCTATTGCTGCTAGGACTAACTCCTGCTTTTCACACACTGAGCATGCCCAGGGTAAGATCTCTCAGTGGAGATCTAGGGTCACATGCTCAGTTATGGCAGTCTCTCATTGGTCCTTCTAGGAAGGTCTTTTTCTTGCTGCAGCTATATAAGGCTCGCATGGCCGCACGGCCATGCGCTAGTATCAATGCATGACATGAGTTTTGCGCCACTGTGGTCACGCTTGTGTGTATTCAGGGACCCGGCTGAAATAAGCCACTAGAATACCGGCACCTCCGGTGAGGAGATTGTGTGTTTGGTTACAGGGCCCCGGCTGAAATAAGCCACTAGAATACCGGCTCCACCGGTGAGGAGATTGTATGTTTGCCTCCTGGACTGCGTGACCACAAGCTGCTATCTGCTCAGCAGTTACTGTGTATTCCTGTGGAGTTTAACAGGACACAGTCCTTTCCTTATAGCGACTCTGTGAAGCAACAGAGTTCGCTTCTACCGCCATATCGTGCCGCTGTTTGCCAGCAGCAGGTTCTATTCCTGCACGGTGGACCCCGGGCTGCGAACGCACCAAATAACATCTCTATATTTACTCGGTGCGTTCCGCCAGCCCTAACAGTATACTAGCGCCAGGGTCTGGCTGGTAAATGGCGGACGATCAGCGTTTACAGCGGTACATCCAGCAGCTGGAGGGTAGGTTGACGGCTCTCGAGCGCACAACCTCAGCTGTGGATGTTACCGCAGTCGCTGTTCAGGCTGCAAGTGTAGCTGCAGCCAGTTTGTCCTCTGCCACCCCTGCTCCGACTTTATCCCGTCTCCTGCTTCCAGACAAGTTTGCTGGTGACTAGGGTTGAGCGAAACGGGTCGAAATTTTTCAAAAGTCGACGACTTTTGGCAAGGTCGGGTTTCATGAAACCCGACCCGACCCCAGTGTGGGGTCGGCCATGCAGTCGGCGATCTTTTGAATATGGAATCGGAATTCCGATACCGATTCCCGATATGTTTAAGATATCGGGAATTGGTATCGGAATTCAGATTAAAGTGTAAAATAAAGAATTAAAATAAAAAATATCGCAATACTTACCCTAATAGGAATTTACTCACCCTCGGAAGCGCCCTGCTTCCTTCCGACAGCCTTCCTTCCTAAGAATCAGCCCTTCCAGGACCTTCCGTGACGTCGCGGTGACGTCGCGGCTTGTGATTGGTCGTGCGAGCGGTCACATGGGCGGCCGCGCGACCAATCACAAGCCGCGACGTCACCGCGACGTCACGGCAAGGTCCTTGAAGCGCGGATTCGAAGGAGGAAGGCTGCCGGTTACTACCAGGGCGCGTCAGAGGGTAAGTATTGCGATATTTTTTATTTTAATTCTTTATTTTACACTTTAATATGGATCGCAGGGCCTGAAGGAGAGTTTCCGCTCCTTCAGACCCTGGGAACCATGGAAACCCAATGCATTGCATTGGGTTTCGGGTTTCGGCCGACCCCGACCCCAATTTTTTTATAGGATCGGCCGATTTCACTCGACCCGACTTTTGAAAAAGTCGGGTTTCGTGAAATCCGACCCGATCCTATAAAGGTAAGGGTCGCTCAACCCTACTGGTGACAGTAAGCTATGTCGGGGATTCGTGAGTCAGTGCTCCATACATCTTGAGCTTCTGGCTGCACGTTTTCCTACGGAACGGGCGAAAGTGGGATTTATTTTATCCCTTTTGTCGGGCAGGGTGTTGGAGTGGGCAACGCCGCTATGGGAGCGCAATGATCGTGTGGCGCAGAGTGCTCCTCTCTTCCTGGACGCTCTTAAACAGGTCTTTTTGGGACCTCATGTCACCCACGATACTGCGCTCCAATTGTTGGCAACAACACAGGGTTCGTCCATGGTCAGCCAGTTCGCCGTCCAATTCCGGACTCTGGTCTCTGAGCTGGAATGGCCGGATAAAGTCCTTATTCCGGTGTTCTGGAG
This sequence comes from Ranitomeya imitator, assembly GCF_032444005.1. Lineage (NCBI taxonomy): Eukaryota > Metazoa > Chordata > Amphibia > Anura > Dendrobatidae > Ranitomeya > Ranitomeya imitator. Next base: position 917,534,989 of record NC_091282.1, on the reverse strand, counting down.
AGGACTGGCAGACCATGTGAAGGACGCCTTGGCCACCAGGGAGATTCCCGCCACACTGGAGGAGCTTATTTCTATATCTACCCGCATCGACCTCCGTTTTAACGAGCGGAAGTTGGAGCGGGCCCAGTGTAGGCAGAGGTTTCGGCTGGCTTCCACCTTCGCCAGACCTCTGGAATCTTCCATTCAGGCGTCCGACTCCCATGAGGCCATGGAGGTTTCTCGAGCGGGACCTAAGTCTCGGACCGCTCAAGTACCCGTGGTTTGCAGAAATTGCCAACAAGAAGGACATTATGCCAATAAATGTCCACGGCGGTCGAGTAAACGATCGCGTCTAGTAACCCTTGGAGGAGGTTCACTAGACACAGCGGCATTTTCCTCCAAGCTGTCCTTCAAAGGGACAATCATATTAGGCTCTTACTCTCTAACAGTCGAGCTTTGTGTGGATTCTGGAGCTGAGGGGAATTTCATCTCCTCAGCTTTTGCTCTGCGCCATGCAATACCTCTGGTGATGCTCGCCAAACCGGTGACTGTTAGAGTAGTGAATGGGTCAACACTTCCATCTCAGATAACACACCAGACTGTCCCTTTCACGTTAGCTATGTCCCCATCCCACCATGAGATAATTTCCCTTCTTGTCCTTCCCGAGGGAATGGATGAGATTCTGCTGGGAATACCCTGGCTCCGTTTCCATTCCCCACATATTGAGTGGTCCTCTGGGAGGATATTGGGTTGGAGTGATTGATGTAAGGGCAGATGTTTGAGAGAGTGCGTTCAGGTTTCTACCACCGAGATACCTGCAGATCTTTCTTCCCTTCCCAAATGCTATTGGTCCTATGCAGACGTCTTCTCCAAAAAGGCTGCAGAGACCCTTCCACCTCACCGCCCCTATGACTGTCCTATTGATCTCTTGCCTGGAGCAGAACCTCCTCGGGGACGGGTCTATCCCCTCTCCCTCCCGGAGACAGAGGCTATGTCCCAATACATCCAGGAAAATTTGGCAAGAGGGTTCATTAGGAAGTCAGTGTCACCTGCAGGGGCAGGGTTCTTCTTCGTGCAGAAGAAGAACGGAGAATTACTTCCTTGCATAGATTACAGGGGTCTTAACGCCATCACCGTTAAGAATAAGTACCCATTGCCCCTGATTTCTGAGCTCTTTGATAGGCTACGTGGAGCAAGGGTATTTACCAAATTAGATTTGCGGGGTGCTTATAACCTGATTCGCATCCGTGTGGGGGATGAATGGAAGACGGCGTTTAATACCAGGGATGGGCACTATGAGTATCTGGTGATGCCCTTCGGGCTCTGTAATGCCCCAGCCGTCTTCCAAGACTTTGTCAATGACATCTTCCGGGATATGCTCTCCACCTCGGTCGTAGTCTATCTGAATGATATTCTCATCTTCTCTCCAGATATTGACTCCCACCGGAGAGATGTTGGCAGAGTCTTCGACCTCTTACGGTCAAATTCCCTCTATGCAAAGTTGGAGAAGTGTATGTTTGAGCAGGAGTCTTTACCTTTCCTGGGCTATATCATTTCCGCCCAGGGACTGGCTATGGATCCTGCCAAACTACAGGCTGTGATGGACTGGCAAGAACCCCATTCTCTTAAAGCGGTGCAGCGCTTTATGGGGTTCATTAATTATTACCGCCAGTTCATTCCACACTTCTCAACTTTGGTAGCTCCCTTGGTAGCCCTCACCAAGAAGGAAGCAAATCCCAAATTGTGGTCTGAAGAGGTCTCCAAGGCCTTCTCTTCTATTAAGTCTCATTTTGCTAGCGCTCCCATCCTACATCGTCCCGATGTGGATAAGCCGTTTATAATGGAGGTGGATGCCTCATCCGTTGGTGCAGGAGCAGTCCTCTTCCAAAGCATCCTTGCTTCTTCTACTCCAAGACCTTCACACCAGCGGAGAGGAATTATTCCATCGGGGACAGGGAGTGGCTAGCGATGAAGTTGGCTTTCTCGGAGTGGAGACATCTCTTGGAGGGGGCTCGCTTTCCCTTTCAAGTCTTCACGGACCACAAAAATTTGTTATATTTGCAAACAGCCCAGCGGCTAAATTCTCGCCAGGCCAGATGGTCCTTGTTCTTCTCCCGGTTCCACTTCACCCTCCATTATCTCGCTGGGGAGAAGAACATTCGTGCTGACGCCCTCTCTCGCTCTGTTGTGTCATCTGAGGAGGAGGAAGGGGAACCTCGGCTTATTGTCCCTTCTGAGAGCCTGAGAACCATAGCTCCGGTTTCGCTAGAGTCTGTGCCTCCGGGCAAGACTTTTGTACCCATTAATTTGCGACCGGAGTTTCTCTCTTGGGCTCATTCGTCCAGGGTGGGTGGACACTTTGGGACAAAAAGGACATCTGAGCTGCTGGCGAGGTCGTACTGGTGGCCACATATGGTTCGTGATGTCAGAGATTACATTCAGGCATGTGTCTCCTGTGCCAAAAATAAATCTCCTCGACAACGGCCAGCAGGGTTACTCTATCCCTTGCTGGTGGCAGACAGGCCCTGGGAGATGGTCGGGATGGACTTTGTGGTGGGTTTGCCCAAGTCTCGTGGCTGTACCATCATTTGGGTTGTCACCGATCATTTTTCTAAAATGGTGCATTTGGTCCCGCTTCCACGGTTACCTTCTGCACGGGCCTTGGCAGCGTTGTTCATAAAACACATCTTCCGCCTACACGGTATGCCAGACAAAATTGTCAGTGACCGGGGTCCCCAGTTTGCGTCTCGGTTCTGGAGAGAGCTTTGTCGTCTTCTCAGCATTGAGTTAAATCTCTCTTCCGCATATCATCCCGAGACGAACGGGTTGGTAGAGAGGGCCAACCAGACCTTGGTCACATATCTGCGACATTTTGTCTCAGCCAGGCAGGATGACTGGGCATCCTTGCTATCATGGGCAGAGTTTGCGCTGAACAACGCCGTGGCCGACTCCACTGGACAAACCCCATTTCTCCTTAACTATGGTCAGCATCCGCGGGTACCTGTGCCAATGCCCGTGTCTTCCGCCGACTCCAGGGTGGCAGACTGGGCTGTGGAAGCACGGGATATTTGGGACCGCACTCAGGATGCCATTCAGGCCTCCAAGGAGAGAATGAGGTCCTCCGTCGATGCACATCGGCGCCCCGCTCCGACCTTTGCTCCTGGCGACTTGGTGTGGCTCTCCGCCTGTAACATCAGGCTGCGAGTGGAGTCCACTAAGTTTGCACCTCGCTACTTGGGTCCTTTTAAGGTCCTCGAACAGGTTAATCCTGTGGTCTATCGTTTAGCCCTTCCGCTACGCCTGGGTATCATCGACACCTTTCATGTGTCCCTCTTGAAACCCGTATACATGTCCCGGTTTTCCGAGTCATCTGCTGGGACATCGGGTTCGTCTACGGATGATTACAAGGTGAATGCTATTTTGGGGTGCAAGGTGGTACGTGGTAAAAAGTTTTATTTGGTGGACTGGAAGGGTTATGGTCCTGAGGACAGGTCCTGGGAGCCTGCTGAGCACATTCAGGCTCCCCAGCTCATTGCTGCCTTTGAGCGTAGCGAGGTCCAAGGTGGGGGGCCCTAGGAGGGGGGGGTAATGTTAGTGGTCGAGTTCCCGCCTCTGCACAGGGGGAATCTCGGGCCATCTCCGCTGCGGTCTCCCATTCCTCTCCTGCCGCAGTTGTGCCTGCTCAGCAGAGACGTCAGTCCAAGCGTCTTGCTCAGTCCCACTCTGTACAAAGAGTTACTGCTGCCTTTCCTGCTTCTGCCATTGAAGTCAGTGCTGGGCAGCGGCGAGCAGACGCTTCTGCGACTAAGTCCTGCTTTTCTCATTCTGAGTATGCCCTAAGTAAGATCTCTCAGTGGAGATCGAGGGTCACATGGTAGGAAGGTCCTATTGCTGCTAGGACTAACTCCTGCTTTTCACACACTGAGCATGCCCAGGGTAAGATCTCTCAGTGGAGATCTAGGGTCACATGCTCAGTTATGGCAGTCTCTCATTGGTCCTTCTAGGAAGGTCTTTTTCTTGCTGCAGCTATATAAGGCTCGCATGGCCGCACGGCCATGCGCTAGTATCAATGCATGACATGAGTTTTGCGCCACTGTGGTCACACTTGTGTGTATTCAGGGCCCCGGCTGAAATAAGCCACTAGAATACCGGCTCCATCGGTGAGGAGATTGTATGTTTGCCTCCTGGACTGCGTGACCACAAGCTGCTATCTGCTCAGCAGTTACTGTGTATTCCTGTGGAGTTTAACAGGACACAGTCCTTTCCTTATAGCGACTCTGTGAAGCAACAGAGTTCGCTTCTACCGCCATATCGTGCCGCTGTTTGCCAGCAGCAGGTTCTATTCCTGCACGGTGGACCCCGGGCTGCGAACGCACCAAATAACATCTCTATATTTACTCGGTGCGTTCCGCCAGCCCTAACAGTTGGTCCTCAGTACTTGTTGCCAAAATGCATTAGGCTTGTTTAAATGTTCTTTTGAATACTTCTGATGGTGAATTTTATGGTCAGGATGCAGGAGAGGTTTTCTTCTGATAACTCTTCCATGTGGATCATATTTCTGCAGGCGTCTCTGAACAGTAGAACAATGCAACACAATTCCAGTGTCTGCTAAATTTTTCTGCAGGTTTTTTGCAGTCTAGTGGAGGTTCTGACTTGACTCTCTGGCAATCCTACGAGCAGCTCACATTGAAATTTTGCTTGGTCTTTCAGACCTTATCTTGACCTCCACTGTTCATGTTAACGGCCATTTCTTTGTAACACTTCCAACTGGGTAAAGGGCAACATGAAAATACTTTGCTATCTTCTTATAGCCTTCTCCTGCTTTGTGGGCCTCCAACATTTTCATTTTCATAGTGCTAGGCAGCAGATTAGAAGAACCCAAAGGTGCTGTTTTTTTTAGCACAAGGTTAGAGGTGGCTGGGTTTTTATAAAGCTGGCCTTTACTAAAGATGATAATGAGCATCAACCCTAACAGTCTAATTAAGATCTGAAACCTTGGTCAAAGATATCTGAGCAAACAAATCTCCAAGGGTACTCAAACTTTTCATCAGTCCATTTTCATTTTTGTAATATTTGAAGGTTTCTGAGGGATGTTATTCTGGATTATCTCAATAAGAATAACTGTTTAACTCCATATCAGCATGGGTTTATGAGGAATCGCTCCTGTCAAACCAATCTAATCCGTTTTTATGAAGAGGTAAGCTATAGACTCGACCAAGGTGAGTCATTGGCGTGGTATCAGGGTCAGACTGGCCCACCGGGAGATCAGAAAATCCTCTGGTGGGCCCGCTCCCCTCACCAGACTCCTGCCTCATTCATTAGTGCCTGCTCTGCCCTATATTACGATTGCGTGCACCCAACAGTGAGTGCCTTATTCTATACCTGGTGCCGGCTGCAGTCTGCACTGCTCAACAACAAGTGATGTGAGGTGAGCGCTTTCTCATCACCTGGTGCTACCGGCTTCTATTGATCTTATTGAGCACTGCGCAGGTGAGAGAGTGGTGAGCGCCACGAGATCAGTAGAAGGCGCAGCAGCAGCATGTGATGAGAAACCTCTCACCAAACATTACTTGCTGCTACTTGCTGCTGAGCAGTGCAGACTGCAGCCGCCATCGGGTATAGAATAACGCTCTCATAGCACAGCCGGCACAGAGCCACAGGCTATGAGACTGCACACAGCACGGGAGCGTCTAGAATGTAGTTGATTTTTTGAGGGAATGATGTCACCAGAAGGGGCAGGGCCTCCATCTGACCAGTGAAAACCCGATAGCAGGAAGCAGCGCTGTGCTGCTGAGGCTGCTGGAGAGGAAGGAAATGAGAGGCTGCCCTGTGAGGAGAGAACTGGGGGGCTGCAGGGTGGAGCCCTGTGAGGAGAGGACTGAGGGGCTGCACAATGGACCCTTGCACATATAGGATAGCATACTTGTTGCATTCCTGTCTGGTCGGCGGGCGCATCAAAGCAACGCATCCGCATACATTCGCATATATCCGCATGTCCTACATACCCAATGTTAAAGATAGGTACGCAAGACGCATGCAGAAGTATGCGGAAGTAGGTGGGGCTTAACGGAGGACGTACACAGCCTTCCGCAAAGCCCCGAACGTTATTGCAAACCCAGCCTAAGAGATTAGTGTTTTGTGCCACTGGATGTTAGGGGTGAGGTAATATTAAGGCACAGGCAATCTATTAGGAGGTATGGATGCAAGAGCAATATCGAATCTCATGAGAGGTGAAAGAATTGAATCTGACTGAAATACATTGTAAATAGGTAGCAGATGAAGCGACCTGTGTGCCTGCATGTCCTAAACTAGCTACCATGGCCTGCAGTATCTCCTATTGAGCACATCAGGTTCATCATTGGTCTGCAATTGTAAAGGGAACTTCTAGCAGTGGATCTTGTTGATTTACGAGTGCATTCAGCATGGCAGAACATTCCTCAGGCAACCATTAATAACCTCATTGATAGCATGCCAAGGCATAGAATTGCTTATATTTCTGCTTTCTGCATGTGGTGCTGAAACTTGATAGTAAATGGATTAAAATGGGTTGTCTGGGCTTTCTGTAAAACTTGTGTGTGTACCTAGGATGCAGAATGCTGACAGTATATAATATACTCCCTGACAGCATTCTGCATGGTGTCCTAGATAGCACACCTAGTCATGGGAGCAGCTCTCTACTGATTCTGCAGGAGCTGCTGACTCATGGACAAGAGTTTTTCTGTCTGGCAGAGACTAGTCGGTGATGTCACAACATGTACCACCATAATCTCTGCCAAACCCTCCTGCTCCAGCCTCCCCGTGCAGCAATGTGTGCGAGGCAGCATGGGAATGATTCAGCTGATTGGACCAACCAGGAAAAAAAAGGCTTCTACATAAGTGAGTATAATGTGCTGTGTGCGACTTTTCCTTCTTGGTGCTGCAATTTCAATGTTGAGGAGTTTATAAATCAAATTATTAAGACTATTGGATAAAAAATGGTACCATGTAGTCAGCACAGAAAAATCTATAAATTTATCTTTGAACATCCACTCCTTCCTGGAATACAATGGATATTAATATGGTATGAGCAAAAGTTTTTAGACAGATAATAACACCGCATATGAAAAATAAATGAAAAGCCAGTTCACTAGGGATCAAACAGCATCATGAAAATCAAGGAAAACACCAGACAGGTCAGGGACAAAGTTGTGGAGAAGAGTAAAGCATCGTAAAGTTATAAATAAAAATAGCCCAAGCTCTGAACACCTCAAGAAGCAGTATTCAATCCATCATCCAAAAATGGAAGGAGTATGGCACAAGACATGGCCGTCCATCTAAATTCATATTCTAAGCAAAGAAAGCACTAATTGGAGAAGCAGTCAAAAGACCTGTGCTAATGGACACAGCTAGCATGCAGCAGAAGGTAGTCTGGTCAGATGAGACCAAAGTTAAACTTTCTAGGCTAAATGCAAATGCCATATGTGGTGGAAAACTGATACTTCACATCACCGTGAAAACAACATCCCCACCCTCAAACATGGTGGTGATAGCATCATGGTAGTGGTAGCATCATGCCTTGAAATGCTTTTCTCCAGCAGGGACAGGGAAGCTGATCAGAGTTCATGGCAAGATGGATGAAGCTAAATTCAAGGCAACCCTGGAGTAAAACCTGTTAGAGGCTGCAAAAGACTTGAGACTAGGGCGTAGGTTCAGCTGCCAGTAGGTCAACTACTCAAAAGATACTGCCAGAGCCACAATGGAATGGATTAGATCAAAGCATATTCATGTGTTTCAATGGCCCAGTCATAGTCCACACCTAAATCCCATTGAAAGTTTGTGGAAAAACTTGAACATTTCTGTTCACAGGCACTTTACATCCATTCTCACATCCATTTCAGAATCTAGATATGCAAAGCTGTTAGAGACATGCCCCAATAGACTTGCAGAAGTAATTTCAGCGAAAGGAGGTCCTACAAAGTATTGACTCTGGGACTGAATAAAAATGCACTTCACAATTTCCAGATTTCCATTTTTAAAATATTTAGAAATCCGTGTATCATTTCCCTTAGCTTTCACAAATAGTTTCTACTTTGTGTTGGTATAGCACATAAAATCCCAATAGAATACATTTAAATTTGGGGTGTAATGTGAAAAAAATGTATTAAAGAATAGCCGCAAAAGAGCCATGGGTTGATGTGATCTTAGGTGCCATGTTGCTGGAAGTTGAAGGTTGGGGAGTCATTCAGTGAAGTTTGGACATAGGAGGCACTTTATGTGTGATGTAACTTTAATTGAGTGGGTTTGAAGAACCTGTCTAAGGTCTCACTCACATGTAGTTTCTCTCCTACTAGAGATTATGATAATGATACTTGCTTCAAACTTTGTCAGAGCTTGAGCCGATTGTCATGTCGGCATGATTGAATTCTCTCTCATGAGAGAATCAGACCACATGTGTGGAGAAGATGGAGAACTTCATTTCTCTATCTTCGTGTTTGAGCCCAGGAGTGTAGTCTGATGTTTCACACACCTATAGTCTGTACGGGTGTGCATGGTCCAATAATCAGATGTACTCGCAGCATACTGCACATTTTTTCTTATGCTGAATCAAAAAGAGAAAATAATCGCAGATTTGCACTGCCCCATAGTATAAGATTGGGCAGAGTGCTATCTGATAAAACCGTGTTATAGGCTAGTGTGAGCGAGACCGAAAGATTCAAGTTTTTCTCATGGTGGTCAGAGAGGCAAATGCTTATAGTGCAGACTAATATTCAATGAGCGGCATGGGGTCAGTCTACAATCAGCTGGCAGAATACTGGAAGATATGAAACAAACAATGAAATTGATGCTATAGGGTAGTACTGGAAGAGCTAGAATTTCACAAAGTTTCAGGGCATCCCTCTAGAGGAAAAGGGAAAAAGGGAAGCTTCTAAATAGTAGAGACTTTTTCCAAAGGGTTTAACCTTTAAGATCCTTTGTACTGTATAACCATGAAGATCTTCTGCCGTTAAGTAATTTTTTTCTCTACTGAACACTGGATTCCTCTGTTTTTTTCTCTTGGGGTGGTCACAGTAGGACCACTCACCTGCAAGCATTATATAATACCCAACTTGGACATCTTACAGCTCCAGGTATACAGTGGCTTGCAAAAGTGTTAACCTCCCTCCCTACCTTGGCTTTTTACCTATTTTGTTACATTACAACCAGTGATTAAAAATTTGTTGAGAAGTACAAGTCAGGGTTGGGTTATAAAAAAAAATCCCAATCTATGGTGCTCCCCCAAAGCACCATCAAATCCATTATCATCAAATGAAAAGAACATGCTGCCACAACAAACCTACCAAGAAAGGTCCACCCATCAAAAACTCTCAGCACAAGGAGGGCATTATTCAGAGAGACAGCACACAGACTAAAGGTAACAATGCAGGAGATACAGAATTCCCAAGCAAAGACTGGAGTACCTTTCCATACGACCACAATAAGCTGTACACTCTATAGAGGCGGCCTTTATGGAAGAACGGGCAGAAAAAAGCCTTTACTTACACACAAAAATTGTAAGGCTCTGTCTGACTTTTTTCAGCAGACATGTGGGAAACTCCTCAAATGTATGGAGGAAGGTGCTGTGATCAAATGAGATCAAAATTGAACTTTTTAGCCACCAAGGTAAACACTATGTCTGTAGTCAAACCAAGACATATAATCGCGTAAAGAATACCATCCCTACAGTGAAACATTGTGGTGGCAGCATCGTGCTGTGAGAATGTTTTTGTCATCAGAGACAAGGAAAAGGTCTGAGCTGAGGGGAAGATGGATGGTGCAAAATACAGGGATATTCTTAAGCAAAACCTGTTTCAGTCTGTCAGTGATTTCAGACTGGTACTAAGGTTCATCTTCCAACAAGACAATGGCCCAAATTGCATACTAAAGCAACACTCAGGTGGATTAAGCAGTGTAGCGTAGAGATGTTCACACAAGTGCAGTAAATAGACAGATTAGTCCAACTTAAAAATTCTTTATATTCAAAACTCACAAATTAAAGGCAAATGTTATTCTCCGGATTACAGCCAGGTTATCCAATACAGTCTGTACCAAACTCGTTGCCGTTTGGGTGCGTCAATTGAGTTACCTTCTCCAGCCTGTGGTCAGTCTTCACACAGACCTGTCCTGTACAGAGTTCCCTGCTCAAATACTTGCAAACAACACACTGACAGACCCAAACAAAAACTGAGGTTTAAATGGGTTTTGTGGACATGGGCCACTCCCAAAACCTGGAGTGGAAGGAGAAATTTGCCCTACTAAAAACCTGCAAATCTCTCCTAAATTCTGACTTGGTGAAATAGTTTGACCAAATCCACACTCGTTTTTATTCCGCATTGTAACCACACGCGTTGCTGTACTTGTAAGCAGGTTGCAGGATGCAGTGACACACAGGAGGCAGAGCAAGGGTTAGCAAACTTAACAATTTGCTTAAACAGGATATTAACTCCTTGCAGGGAGATGAATGGTTAAAGAATTGTAAGAAGAAACAACAAGTACGAAATTTTAGCAGTCCAGTTATTAAACGTATCGTGTTCTTAATGCTCCTCCACCGCAGATGATCCAGCACGCAGGGCCAGACTGGCCATCGGGCAGTTCTGGCAAATGCCAGAAGGGCCGGTGGCAATCGTGGGCCACTCGCCAGCGCTGACTACACCCCGACTCACCCCCCCGCTGACGACGACTCAGCCCCCGCCGACGACGACTCACCCCCCCGCCAGCACCGCCGCATTCAACTATACCGTATACAGTTGAATGCAATGATGGAGGAGAGTGCGTCTGTTGATGCTCCCTCTCACATCATTCCCCGCTCTGCTATGGAGGGCTGGCTGCATTACATTCTATGGGGGCTGGCTGCATTACATTCTATGGGCGCTGTGCTGCATTACATTCTATGGGGGCTGTGCTGCATTACATTCTATGGGGGATGGCTGCATTACATTCTATGGGGGCTGTGCTGCATTACATTCTATGGGGGCTCTGCTGCATTACATTCTAAGGGGGCTGTGTTGTGAATTCTGGTCTTGGGCTCCCTCCGGTGGATATGAGTGGTAGTGCTGCTGTCTTTGGATCGCAGCATTTATCAGGTGTGTCCACTTATTGCAATTTGGACTGGGCTATTTAGTCTTCCTTGATCCTTTAGTCAGTGCCAGTTGTCCATTGTTTTTGGAGGATTCACATCCCTGACTGGTCTCTCCTGTTTTGCTGTTCTTTTCAACAAAGATAAGTTCTGGCTTTGTTATTGCTGTCCACATGCTGTGGGCCTTATAGTTCTGTGCATTTTCATGTTTTGTCTTGTCCAGCTTTGTCTGTCTCTGGAGATGCAGATATACCCTCCATGTCTTTAGTCAGATGTGGAGATTTGTATTTTCTGTGGTGGATATTTTCTAGTCTTTTGATACTGACCGCATAGTACTCTGTCCTATTCTTTCATTTTAGCTAGAAAGGCCTCCTTTGCTAAATCCTGTTTTCAGTCTGCGTATGTCATTTCCCTCTCCTCTCACAGTCAATATTTGTGGGGGGCTGTCTATCCTTTGGGGATTTTCTCTGAGGCAAGATAGTTTTCCCGTTTCTATCTTTAGGGGAAGTAAGTCCTTAGGCTGTGTCGAGGTATCTAGGGAGTGTTAGGTACATCCCACGGCTACTTCTATTTGCGGTGCTAAGTTCAGGGTCTGCGGTCAGTACAGGTACCACCTTCGCCAGAGTACGTCTCATGCTGCTCCTAGGCCACCAGATCATAACAGTACAACTGGCCAACAATGAGTTAAATGCATCACAGAAGAAGGGAAGGAAAGTGCTGAGCCATTTTTTTTCTGTAGTCTGTTTTGTCTTTCCTTCCCTCTTTTCCTCTGGGTGGCTCAGGAGTTAGGTGCTGGCATGGAGGTTCAGGAATTGGTTTCTCGTGTGGACCAACTTGCTGCTAGAGTACAGGGTATTTCCGATTATATCGTACAGATTCCGGTTTTAGAGCCTAGAATTCCAACTCCTGATTTGTTTTTTGGGGACAGGTCCAAATTTTTGAGCTTTAAAAATAACTGTAAACGGTTTTTTGCTCTGAAACCCCGTTCTTCTGGTGATCCCATTCAGCAGGTTAAAATTGTTATTTCCCTGCTGCGTGGTGATCCTCAGGATTGGGCATTTTCCCTGGAATCTGGGAATCCTGCTTTGCTCAATGTAGACACCTTTTTTCAGGTGCTAGGGTTATTGTATGATGAACCTAATTCAGTGGATCATGCAGAGAAGACCTTGTTGGCCCTGTGTCAGGGTCAAGAAGCGGCAGAATCGTATTGCCAGAAATTTAGAAAATGGTCTGTATTGACAAAATGGAATGAGGATGCCTTGGCGGCAATTTTCAGAAAGGGTCTTTCTGAATCCGTTAAAGATGTTATGGTGGGGTTCCCCACGTCTGCTGGTCTGAGTGATTCTATGTCTCTGACCATTCAGATTGATCGGCGCTTGCGCGAGCGCAGAGTTGTGCACACTGTGGCGTTGTCCTCCGAGCGGAGCCCTGAGCCTATGCAGTGTGATAGGATTTTGTCTAGAGTTGAACGACAAAGATTCAGGCATCAGAATAGGTTGTGTTTTTACTGCGGCGATTCTGCTCATGTTATTTCTGATTGCCCTAAGCGTACAAAGAGAATCGCTAGTTCTGCTACCATCAGTACTGTACAGCCTAAATTTCTGTTATCTGTGACCTTGATCTGCTCATTATCGTCATTTTCTGTCATGGCATTTGTGGATTCAGGCGCTGCTCTGAACTTAATGGACTTAGAATTTGCCAGACGTTGTGGTTTCCCCTTGCAGCCTTTGCAGAACCCTATTCCTTTAAGGGGCATTGATGCTACACCGTTGGCTAAAAATAAACCTCAGTTTTGGACACAGCTGACCATGTGCATGGCGCCAGCCCATCAGGAAGATTGTCGTTTTCTGGTGTTGCATAATTTGCATGATGCTATTGTGCTAGGTTTTCCATGGTTACAGGTACATAATCCGGTGTTAGATTGGAAATCTATGTCTGTGACTAGTTGGGGTTGTCAGGGGGTTCATGGTCACGTTCCTTTGATGTCAATTTCCTCTTCCCCCTCTTCTGAAATTCCTGAGTTTTTGTCAGATTTCCAGGATGTATACGATGAGCCCAAATCCAGTTCCCTTCCACCGCATAGGGACTGTGATTGTGCTATTGACTTGATTCCAGGTTGTAAGTTCCCTAAGGGCTGACTTTTCAACCTGTCTGTGCCAGAACATGCCGCCATGCGGAGCTATATTAAGGAGTCTTTGGAGAAGGGGCATATTCGGCCATCTTCTTCACCATTGGGAGCAGGTTTTTTTTTTTTGCCAAGAAGGATGGCTCCTTGAGACCCTGTATTGATTATCGCCTCTTGAATAAGATCACGGTCAAATTTCAATACCCTTTGCCTTTGCTTACTGATTTGTTTGCTAGGATTAAGGGGGCTAGTTGGTTTACTAAGATGGACCTTCGAGGGGCATATAATCTTGTTCGTATTAAGCAGGGTGACGAATGGAAAACTGCATTTAATACGCCCGAAGGCCATTTTGAATACCTCGTGATGCCATTCGGACTCTCTAATGCCCCATCAGTGTTCCAGTCCTTCATGCATGATATCTTTCGGAGTTATCTTGATAAATTCATGATTGTATATTTCGATGATATTTTGATTTTTTCCGATGATTGGGAGTCTCATGTGAAACAGGTCAGGATGGTATTTCAGATCCTCCGTGATAATGCTTTATTTGTGAAGGGGTCTAAGTGCCTCTTTGAAGTGCAGAAGGTTTCTTTTTTGGGGCTTTATTTTTTTCTCCCTCATCTATAGAAATGGATCCGGTTAAGGTTCAGGCCATTCTTGATTGGATTCAGCCCACATCTGTGAAGAGCCTTCAGAAATTCTTAGGCTTTGCTAATTTTTATCGTCGTTTCATTGCCAACTTCTCCAGTGTGGTTAAACCTCTGACCGATTTAACGAAGAAAGGCGCTGATGTGACGAATTGGTCCTCCGCGGCTGTTTCTGCCTTTCAGGAGCTTAAACGCCGATTTACTTCTGCCTCTCTGTTGCGTCAGCCGGATGTTTCTCTTCCATTTCAGGTTGAGGTTGACGCGTCTGAGATTGGGGCAGGGGCCGTTTTGTCTCAGAGGAATTCTGATGGTTCCTTGATGAAACCGTGTGCCTTGTTTTCTCGGAAGTTTTCGCCTGCGGAACGCAATTATGATGTCGGCAATCGGGAGTTGTTGGCTATGAAGTGGGCATTTGAGGAGTGGCGACATTGGCTTGAGGGGGCCAAGCACCGTATTGTGGTCCTGACCGATCAAAAAAATCTGATTTACCTCGAGTCTGCCAAACGACTGAACCCTAGACAGGCTCGATGGTCCCTGTTTTTCTCCCGTTTTGATTTTGTGGTCTCGTATCTTCCGGGTTCTAAGAATGTTAAGGCTGATGCTCTCTCTAGGAGTTTTTTGCCTGATTCTCCTGGGGTCCTTGAGCCGGTCGGCATTCTGAAGGAAGGGGTGATTCTTTCTGCCATCTCCCCTGATTTACGACGGGTTCTTCAGGAATTTCAGGCTGATAAACCTGACCGCTGTCCAGTGGGTAAACTGTTTGTTCCTGATAGATGGACTAGTAAAGTGATTTCTGAGGTTCATTGTTCTGTGTTGGCTGGCCATCCTGGCATTTTTGGTACCAGAGAGTTGGTTGGTAGATCCTTTTGGTGGCCTTCTTTGTCGCGGGATGTGCGTTCTTTTGTGCAGTCCTGTGGGACTTGTGCGCGGGCCAAGCCTTGTTGTTTCCGTGCTAGTGGGTTGCTTCTGCCTTTGCCGGTCCCTGAGAGGCCTTGGACGCATATTTCTATGGATTTTATTTCAGATCTTCCGGTTTCCCAGAGGATGTCGGTTATCTGGGTGGTTTGTGATCGGTTTTCTAAGATGGTTCATTTGGTACCATTGCCTAAATTGCCTTCCTCTTCTGATTTGGTTCCGTTGTTTTTTCAGCATGTGGTTCGTTTGCATGGCATTCTGGAGAATATTGTGTCCGATAGAGGTTCCCAGTTTGTTTCTAGGTTTTCGCGGGCCTTTTGTGCTAGGCTGGGCATTGATTTGTCTTTTTCTTCCGCATTTCATCCTCAGACAAATGGCCAAACCGAGCGAACTAATCAGACTTTGGAAACTTATTTGAGATGCTTTGAGTCTGCTGATCAGGATGATTGGGTGGCTTTCTTGCCATTGGCCGAGTTTGCCCTTAATAATCGGGCTAGTTCTGCTACCTTGGTTTCGACTTTTTTTGTAATTTTGGTTTTCATCCTCGTTTTTCTTCAGGGCAGGTTGAGCCTTCTAATTGTCCTGGTGTGGATTCTGTGGAGGACAGGTTGCAGCAGATTTGGGCTCATGTGGTGGACAATTTGGTGTTGTCTCAGGAGAAGGCTCAGCGTTTTGCTAACCATCGTCGGTGTGTTGGTTCCCGGCTTCGGATTGGGGATTTGGTCTGGTTGTCTTCCCGTCATGTTCCTATGAAGGTTTCTTCCCCTAAGTTCAAGCCTCGGTTTATTGGTCCTTATAGGATTTCTGAGATTATCAATCCAGTGTCTTTTCGTTTGGCCCTTCCAGCCTCTTTTTCCATCCATAATGTTTTCCATAGATCTTTGTTGCAGAAGTATGTGGTGCCCGTTGTTCCCTCTGTTGATCCTCCGGCCCCAGTGTTGATTGATGGGGAGTTGGAGTATGTGGTTGAGAAGATTTTGGATTCTCGTTTTTCGAGGCGCAAGCTTCAGTATCTTGTCAAATGGAAGGGTTATGGCCAGGAGGATAATTCTTGGGTTGTTGCCTCCGATGTTCATGCTGAAGATTTGGTTCGTGCCTTTCATTTGGCTCATCCTGATCGGCCTGGGGGCTCTGGTGAGGGTTCGGTGACCCCTCCTCAAAGGGGGGTACTGTTGTGAATTCTGCTCTTGGGCTCCCTCCGGTGGTTATGAGTGGTAGTGCTGCTGTCTTTGGATCGCAGCATTTATCAGGTGTGTCCACTTATTGCAATTTGGACTGGGCTATTTAGTCTTCCTTGATCCTTTAGTCAGTGCCAGTTGTCCATTGTTTTTGGAGGATTCACATCCCTGACTGGTCTCTCCTGTTTTGCTGTTCTTTTTAACAAAGATAAGTTCTGGCTTTGTTATTGCTGTCCACATGCTGTGGGCCTTATAGTTCTGTGCATTTTCATGTTTTGTCTTGTCCAGCTTTGTCTGTGTAAGGATTTTTTGCAGCCAAGCTGTATCTCTGGAGATGCAGATATACCCTCCATGTCTTTAGTCAGATGTGGAGATTTGTATTTTCTGTGGTGGATATTTTCTAGTCTTTTGATACTGACCGCATAGTACTCTGTCCTATTCTTTCATTTTAGCTAGAAAGGCCTCCTTTGCTAAATCCTGTTTTCAGTCTGCGTATGTCATTTCCCTCTCCTCTCACAGTCAATATTTGTGGGGGGCTGTCTATCCTTTGGGGATTTTCTCTGAGGCAAGATAGTTTTCCCGTTTCTATCTTTAGGGGAAGTTAGTCCTTAGGCTGTGTCGAGGTGTCTAGGGAGTGTTAGGTACATCCCACGGCTACTTCTATTTGCGATGCTAAGTTCAGGGTCTGCGGTCAGTACAGGTACCACCTTCTCCAGAGTACATCTCATGCTGCTCCTAGGCCACCAGATCATAACAGGGCTGGCTGTATTACATTCTATGGGGGCTGTGCTGAATTACGTTTTATGGGGGCTGGCTGTATTACATTCTATGGGGGCTGGCTGCATTACATTCTGTGGGGGCTGTGCTGTATTACATTCTATGGGGTCTGTGTTTTTATTACATTATATGGGGGCTGTGTTGCATTACATTCTATGGGGGCTGGATGCCTTACATTCTATGGGGGCTGTGCTGTATTACATTTTATGGGGGCTGGCTGCATTACATTCTATGGGTGGCTGGCTACATTGCATTCTAATGGGGCTGTGCTGTATTACATTCTATGGGGGCTGGCTGCATTACATTCTATGGGGGCTGACTGCATTACATTATATGGGGGCTGGCTGTATTACATTCTATGGGGGCTGTGCTGCATTACCTTCTATGGGGGCTGGCTTCATTACATTCTATGGGGCTGTGCTGCATTACATTCTATGGGGGCTGGCTGCATTACATTCTATGGGTGGCTGGCTGCATTACATTCTATGGGGGCTGGCTGCATTACATTCTATGGGTGGCTAGCTGCATTGCATTCTATGGGGGCTGACTGCATTACATTCTATGGGGGCTGTGCTGTATTACATTCTATGGGTGCTGTGCTGTATTACATTCTATGGGGGTTGGCTGCATTACATTCTATGGGTCTGTGCTGCATTACGGCGCGCAAATTTTTGCCTGTAGGACATTATTGCAAGAGAGCTTGGCTGAGTAGATTACACAAGAAGGAAAACACACAGCAAGTCAGCAGGATCTAGGAGCAACATGGCAGATGTGACAACCTACATGGTGAGCTGCAGCATGTGCTACATGTTCACAGATCGACCAGAAGAAGAATCCAATTTCACCTGTCAGAAGTGTAGACTAGTGGCCCTTTTAGAAGAAAAGGTGCGGGGTCTGGAAGAAAGAATAGCAACTTTGAAACTCATCAAAGAGAATGAAGACTTTCTAGACAGAACAGAAGCATCTCTACTGGTCACAGAAGGTGCAAAAAGTGTCAGAGAACCTCCAAAAGCAGATGAGTGGAAGCATGTGACCAAAAGAAGCAAGAAGACCATGGAGAAATCACCAACCACACAACTGAAGAACCGATATCAAATCTTTGTAGAGGATGAAGATGGCACACCTAAGGATGAAGCAATACCAGCAAGCAAAAAAGAAAAAGGCACACAGCAACAAGTGAAAGCAAAAAGTACAGCCAAGAAGCAACGAAGAGTGGTGGTGGTGGGAGACTCACTACTGAGAGGCACAGAAGCAGCCATCTGCAGACCGGACATAACCGCAAGAGAAGTATGCTGCCTTCCAGGTGCGATGATCAAGGATGTGACCGATAGGATACCAAAGCTCTTCAGCTCCAAGGACGTCCACCCATTTCTTCTGATACATGTTGGCACCAATGGCACGGCAAGGAAGGACCTACCGACAATCTGCAAAGACTTTGAAGAGTTGGGGAAGAAAGTAAAGGAACTGGATGCACAGGTAGTTTTTTCTTCTATCCTTCCAGTAGACGGGCATGGCACCAGGAGATGGAACAGGATCCTTGATGCAAACAACTGGCTAAGACGATGGTGCAGACAGCAAGGATTCGGATTCCTGGACCACGGTGTGAATTACTTGTACGATGGACTCCTCGCCAGAGACGGACTACACCTCAACAAACCTGGGAAACACACATTCGCCAGAAGACTCGCTACACTCATCAGGAGGGCGTTAAACTAGAAGAAGAGGGGACGGGAAGAAAAACATTAGACTTGAACAAAGAAGATCCAGGAAAACATACTCAGAAGGGAGGTAAGAACATTTCTAAAACAATCCACAGCGAGGAGATTGGAACAAAACAAAATCCTCTAATGCTCTGCATGCTCACAAACGCCAGAAGCCTGACAAACAAGATGGAAGAACTAGAAGCAGAAATATCTACAGGTAACTTTGACATAGTGGGAATAACCGAGACATGGTTAGATGAAAGCTATGACTGGGCAGTTAACTTACAGGGTTACAGTCTGTTTAGAAAGGATCGTAAAAATCGGAGAGGAGGAGGGGTTTGTCTCTATGTAAAGTCTTGTCTAAAGTCCACTTTAAGGGAGGATATTAGCGAAGGAAATGAGGATGTCGAGTCCATATGGGTCGAAATTCATGGAGGGAAAAATGGTAACAAAATTCTCATTGGGATCTGTTACAAACCCCCAAATATAACAGAAACCATAGAAAGTCTACTTCTAAAGCAGATAGATGAAGCTGCAACCCATAATGAGGTCCTGGTTATGGGGGACTTTAACTACCCGGATATTAACTGGGAAACAGAAACCTGTGAAACGCATAAAGGCAACAGGTTTCTGCTAATAACCAAGAAAAATTATCTTTCACAATTGGTGCAGAATCCAACCAGAGGAGCAGCACTTTTAGACCTAATACTATCTAATAGACCTGACAGAATAACAAATCTGCAGGTGGTCGGGCATCTAGGAAATAGCGACCACAATATTGTACAGTTTCACCTGTCTTTCACTAGAGGGACTTGTCAGGGAGTCACAAAAACACTGAACTTTAGGAAGGCAAAGTTTGACCAGCTTAGAGATGCCCTTAATCTGGTAGACTGGGACAATATCCTCAGAAATAAGAATACAGATAATAAATGGGAAATGTTTATGAACATCCTAAATAGGCAGTGTAAGCGGTTTATACCTTGTGGGAATAAAAGGACTAGAAATAGGAAAAACCCAATGTGGCTAAACAAAGAAGTAAGACAGGCAATTAACAGTAAAAAGAAAGCATTTGCACTACTAAAGCAGGATGGCACCATTGAAGCTCTAAAAAACTATAGGGAGAAAAATACTTTAAAAAACTAATTAAAGCTGCCAAAAAGGAAACAGAGAAGCACATTGCTAAGGAGAGTAAAACTAATCCCAAACTGTTCTTCAACTATATCAATAGTAAAAGAATAAAAACTGAAAATGTAGGCCCCTTAAAAAATAGTGAGGAAAGAATGGTTGTAGATGACGAGGAAAAAGCTAACATATTAAACACCTTCTTCTCCACGGTATTCACGGTGGAAAATGAAATGCTAGGTGAAATCCCAAGAAACAATGAAAACCCTATATTAAGGGTCACCAATCTAACCCAAGAAGAGGAGCGAAACCTGATAAATAAGATTAAAATAGATAAATCTCCGGGTCCGGATGGCATACACCCACGAGTACTAAGATAACTAAGTAATGTAATAGATAAACCATTATTTCTTATTTTTAGGGACTCTATAGTGACAGGGTCTGTTCCGCAGGATTGGCGCATAGCAAATGTGGTGCCAATATTCAAAAAGGGCTCTAAAAGTGAACCTGGAAATTATAGGCCAGTAAGTCTAACCTCTATTGTTGGTAAAATATTTGAAGGGTTTCTGAGGGATGTTATTCTGGATTATCTCAATGAGAATAACTGTTTAACTCCATATCAGCATGGGTTTATGAGAAATCGCTCCTGTCAAACCAATCTAATCAGTTTTTATGAAGAGGTAAGCTATAGGCTGGACCACGGTGAGTCATTGGACGTGGTATATCTCGATTTTTCCAAAGCGTTTGATACCGTGCCGCACAAGAGGTTGGTACACAAAATGAGAATGCTTGGTCTGGGGGAAAATGTGTGTAAATGGGTTAGTAACTGGCTTAGTGATAGAAAGCAGAGGGTGGTTATAAATGGTATAGTCTCTAACTGGGTCGCTGTGACCAGTGGGGTACCGCAGGGGTCGGTATTGGGACCTGTTCTCTTCAACATATTCATTAATGACCTGGTAGAAGGTTTACACAGTAAAATATCGATATTTGCACATGATACAAAACTATGTAAAGCAGTTAATACAAGAGAAGATAGTATTCTGCTACAGATGGATCTGGATAAGTTGGAAACTTGGGCTGAAAGGTGGCAGATGAGGTTTAACAATGATAAATGTAAGGTTATACACATGGGAAGAAGGAATCAATATCACCATTACACACTGAATGGGAAACCACTGGGTAAATCTGACAGGGAGAAGGGCTTGGGGATCCTAGTTAATGATAAACTTACCTGAAGCAGCCAGTGCCAGGCAGCAGCTGCCAAGGCAAACAGGATCATGGGGTGCATTAAAAGAGGTCTGGATACACATGATGAGAGCATTATACTGCCTCTGTACAAATCCCTAGTTAGACCGCACATGGAGTACTGTGTCCAGTTTTGGGCACCGGTGCTCAGGAAGGATATAATGGAACTAGAGAGAGAGTACAAAGGAGGGCAACAAAATTAATAAAGGGGATGTGAGAACTACAGTACCTAGATAGATTAGCGAAATTAGGATTATTTAGTCTAGAAAAAAGACGACTGAGGGGCGATCTAATAACCATGTATAAGTATATAAGAGGACAATACAAATATCTCGCTGAGGATCTGTTTATACCAAGGAAGGTGACGGGCACAAGGGGGCATTCTTTGCGTCTGGAGGAGAGAAGGTTTTTCCACCAACATAGAAGAGGATTCTTTACTGTTAGGGCAGTGAGAATCTGGAATTGCTTGCCTGAGGAGGTGGTGATGGCGAACTCAGTCGAGGGGTTCAAGAGAGGCCTGGATGTCTTCCTGGAGCAGAACAATATTGTATCATACAATTAGGTTCTGTAGAAGGACGTAGATCTGGGGATTTATTATGATGGAATATAGGCTGAACTGGATGGACAAATGTCTTTTTTCGGCCTTACTAACTATGTTACATTCAATGGTGGCTGTGCTGTATTACATTCTATGAGGCTGTGCTGTATTACATTCTATGGGGGCTGTGCTGTATTACATTCTATGGGGGCTGTGTTGTATTACATTCTATAGGTGGCTGGCTGCATTACATTCTATGGGCGCTGTGCTGCATTACATTATATGGGGGCTGGCTGCATTACATTCTATGGGGGCTGTGCTGCATTACATTCTATGGGGGCTGGCTGAATTACATTCTATGGGGGCTGTGCTGCATTATACTCTATGGGGCTGTGCTGCATTATACTCTATGGGGCTGTGCTGCATTACATTCTATGGGGCTGTGCTGAATTACATTCTATGGGGGCTGGCTGTATTACATTCTATGGGGGCTGGCTGTATTACATTCTATGGGGGCTGTGTTGTATTACATTCTATGGGGGCTGTGCTGCATTACATTCTATGGGGGCTGGCTGCATTACATTCTATGGGGGCTGTGCTGTATTATATTCTATGGGGGCTGGCTGCATTACATTCTATGGGTGGCTGGCTGCATTACATTCTATGGGAGCTGTGCTGTATTACATTCTATGGGGGCTGACTGCATTACATTTTATGGGGCTGGCTGCATTACATTCTATGGGGGCTGGCTGCATTACATTCTATAGGTGGCTGGCTGCATTACATTCTATGGGTGGCTGGCTGCATTACATTCTATATGGGGCTGGCTGCATTGCATTCTACAGGGGCTGGCTGCATTACATTCTATGGGGAGGGCTGTATTACATTCTATGGTGTGCTGTATTATATTCTATGGAGGGTCTACATTATATTCTATGGGGGGCTTCATTATGATCTATGAGGGGGCTACCATATATTATATATGCAGGGGCTGCATTTTACTATATGAGGGGGCTGCATTATATTCTCTGGGGGTTACATTATTCTCAGGGGCTACAATATATTCTGTGGGGTGGCTGCATTATACTCTGGGGTGGCATCATTATACTATATGTGGGCTGCATTATACTGTATCGAAGACTATGGGGAATACATTATACTATATGAAGAACTATGGGGTGCATTATACTATGGGAAGTGAATTGTACTACATGGATGACAATGGCGGGGCATTATACTATATGGAGCACTATGAGGAATGTATTATACTATTTGGAGGACTGAGGAGTGTATTATACTATATGGAGGAATTGCAGTGTTTTTTTAATATATGGAGGTCTATGAGGAGTGTATTACACTATATGGAGGACTGTGTGGAGTGTATAATACTATATGGAGGACTGAGGACTGAGTGTATTATACTATATGGAGAACTGAGGAGTGTATTATACTATATGGAGGACTGAGGAGTGTATTATACTATATGGAGGACTGAGGAGTGTATTATACCATATGGAGGACTGAGGTGCACATTATAATATATGGAGGACTATGGGGTGTATTATACTAAACAAGCAAAATGCTGCCTATTCATCGAGTGATTGGATTGTTTATGTGGGAACAGAAATCCTTGTTCTCAGCAGCACATCGCCAGTGTAATCTGTAGATGTGCTGCTGATAACATGATTCTGTATGGGGACAGATTGATCTAATTGTGATTGTTCTGTTCCCTTCATTCTTCCTCAGTTGGTGTAAAGAGGCCAGGAAACAAGCGAACTACTTCACTATTGTCGATCACACTCGTTTAGTGGCCTGAGATCAGAGCATGTAAATACAGCAGAAATGCTTCGCAGAGAGATCAGGCAAGGATGATGACAGTTGTAGTTAGCACCCGACGCCTGGGAATAGTGCTAACTCTACTGCTTTTCCCAGCCGCCAGAGCATTTAATTCTTGCATGTGTAATGATTTTTAGGGTTGATGTCAGCTGTGTAATGTCAGCTGCTATCAATCCCTGGTGTAAGTAATGGAGAGGTGTCTATCAGACACCCCCACTACTAGCCCAGACCTGGCGAGATCCAGCGACTCTGAAGAGCGGTGACGGTAGTAACAGTACCACTCTTCACAGTTGCCGAGCTCAGCGCAAGACCCGGAATATCTGAAGAGCGGTGATGTTACTGATGTCACCGCTCTTCAGAGTCACCGGGTCTCGTGCTGCGCAGTGGAACCAAAAGTGGCTGTAGGCAAAGTTTATGGAGCATCAGAATGAGGTTCCATAGCCTTCGATTGTCTCATCCCTTGATTGTCTACGAGATCCAGTTATGTAGGTAAAGTAGCGGCTTTTCTTGGTACTGCAACTAAAAGCAATAAATAAGACTGAGCTGGAATGCTGGATACAGGTGTGATTATATGTTATATAGTCGTGTTACACTCCCCTTAATTCTTGTAACCTACAAGTGTACAAAGATATTATACAGTCACCATGTGACAAGTGGGCCTGTGTGCCTTCAAATGCCAGGGCTGAATTTTAGTCCCAGTCTGGCCATGCCAGCAGGGGTTGTAGCACCGGCAACGGCCAGGAAGAGGTCCACAGGGGGGGTCCTTTGAACAATGATCCATCTTCTGGCAGCAGCGGTTGGTCTCCGATACCTTCCGCTGAGCCCCTAGTCCATCAACTTGTGCAGCCAGAGCAAACCAGGCCGCAGCACTCTTGGGGTAGAACGTAGGTTGTCATTCAGCAAATGGCAGGGTAGGCTGCGAACGAATGTCCAATACTCGGCCATCTCTACTCCGCACATGTGCAGTGCTCACAGTCTCTGAGTGCGCGACATCACTCTCCTTTTCGGTCCAGCTGGTCACGATGGGAGCTGACAGCTGCAGCCTATCGTAGCGCTGGTGCTCAGCAGGTGGAGCACACTGCTCACGCTGCTGCACACTGTTCGCGCCAAACTGCCTGTCGCTGCACATGCTTTTTCTTTCTTAGTGCCCCTCCGACCCGGGTCATGAGGTTGTTCTGGTCCCTCCTCATTCCTTCCCCAGTCAACATGGGAGGCAGCCTCAATAGTTCCAGACCCGGCTAGGTACAGGTATCCACAGCCCGGTCTTCCTCCCAACATACTAACAATGCACTGCAGGGTGTGCAATATGTCTCTATGCGCATCCTGGGGGACACTTACCGGCCATGGCATGTGATTACCCTCACTGTCTCGCCCCCTTCAAACTTGTGGGGTTGAACAGCTGTCACCATACATGGTACCAAAGGCTGCGTATCTGCATTCCCTTGCGACTTCCCAGCTCAATATACCATCATGAAGCTAAAATTTTGCAGTGACTGGAACATCTGGTGACTCAAGCATTCCTCTCATTGGTATTTCTCATCCAGACCAAGGGTGAATAGTCCATTACCAATGGAAACGGTTGCCTGAGCAAATAATAACATAGGAACTCCAAGACCCACTTAATGGCCAAGCACTCCATCTCCACTATGCTATAATTCTTTTCTTCTGGGGTAAGTTTCCTTCTCAAGTAGGTGACTGGATGTTCTTCTCCTTTCACCTTCTGTGACAGAACCACTCCTAGACCTACCCCACAGGCATTCGTTTGTATGATAAAGCCTTTCTTGAAGTTTGGGCTGGTGAGGACTGGCGGCTATCCGCATAATACCAAAAGAGCGGTCCGGTCAAGGGTGATGATCTCCCAGAAAAATTAGAAACTTTCAGGTGGTACCAAATGATGCAGAGGAACGCTCTCGACTGTTTTATAGTAAAAGGCCAGGGCCAGTTTTGAATGACATTGATCTTGTTTATTTGCACTTTGATAACCTACGGCCAATCACGTACCCAAAGTACTGGGCTTTATCTAGACCGGGTTCGATGTCAAGCCCGCGGCTCTGAGTGAATCCGCAACCATTTGTACTTGGGACAAGTGGGTATGCCAATCAGTACTAAAGATTATAATGTCATCCAAATACGATGATGCATACTTCTGATGGGGTTCTAACACTTTGTCGATCAACCTCTGGAACGTGGCAAGGTCCAAATGTAACCCAAAAGGCAAGATGACATACTGATAAAAGCCCTCCGGCGTTATAATGGTCTTTTATTTCGCCGACTCTGTCAGAGGCACCTGCCAATAACCCTGGGTCAGATCGAGCGTCATAAAGTACTGGGCCTGATCCAGTCTTTCAATCAGCTCATCCAGCTGGGGCAATGGATATAGGTCAAATTTGGACACTTCATTCAATTTTCAGAAGTTGTTACGAAATCGTAATGATCCGTTTGGCTTCAGATGGGGCTGTACAATGGGGCTAGCCCATTCACACCTGGACTTCTCAATAAATCCTAGCTGCAGCATTTGTTTCACTTCAGCCACGATGGCTTGCCTCTGGGCCTCCAGTACATGGTACGGTTTCATTCGTACCCTTACTTAAGGCTCTGTGACTATGTCATATTGGATTACAGATGTACGGCTGGCAGTTATGAGAATGTACTCTCATGTCACCTTGAACATAAAAGGAGTCCCGATCAGTAAGGATCTCCATAAGTAGCCCAAGGCCGCAGATCATTGCAAATAGCTCCTGGGTGATAAGTTTAGCCAAGGTGTGGCGAAGCAGAATTGCCTGCAGGTAACGGATATGTGTTGGTGGCCATGGGCGTACTTTATTATTGGCCTGACCAGATCCATAACAATCTGCTCTAATGGTATCTCTACAATGGATAGAGGTACTAAAAGACTACAGAAGCTGGCAGTGGGTGTAGTGTAGTTAGTTGGCACTCTGGACATGACTCAAAAATCTCTGTACCTTGGCATAAATCCCATGCCAAAAAACATTGTAAAATACTTTCTTGTCTTTTTTAACCCCTAGGTGACCACCCTGAATGTGTGTGTGAGCTTTCTCGAGCACCGCTCGACGGTAGGATTGGGGTAGTACCAGCTGTTCCATTACTTAATTCCGAATTTTGTCAATGCTATATAGCAAATCATGGTTGACCAACATTAGCAGAAATAAACCTTCTGCACCTGGTTGTTGAGCCACCCTATTTATTTCTATCACCCTTTCCAGGGCCCTGGTCAGTGTGGTATCTTGGAGCTGGGCTGTCCCAAATGTTCCCCAGAATGCTTCCAGCTCTGAGATTGATGGGATCTCTTCAACCTCTCCTGCCAATACATCTAGGAGAAACCTATCGGGTTTACACTCTGTCCCTAAGTGGGTGACCCCTACGGCAGGTATCCCTGACTCGGGATATTCGAGTTCTATACCTGGACAGACCTTTATCCTGGGAAGGTGAATTTTACTCTCCCACAAGGACCAAAACAGGGGTAAGTAGGAAGGGTTTTGACTACCTCACCAAGTTTGACATCCACTCATGGAGTGGAAAAGGTCGCTTCCACTGGGTACTCCCGGAGTTCACCTTGTATGCATACAAACCCGACTTTCTCCCTAGTGGGTTCTAGGCTGGAGATCAGTGACTCTTGCATGACTATCACCAGGCTCCCTGAGTCCAGGAAAGCCTCTACCCAGTGTCCATTGGCACACACCTGGCACAGATGGGGTTCACCGACTGGGGCAATGGCTTCCTCCTACAAGGATAGCTGGCGAGTAAACCTGCAGTCCATGGGTTCAGCAGTGAGGGGGCAGTTGTCAGTCACATGTCCCGGTCCTTGGCACCACTACCTGATAGTGGTGGCACCGCTAGTACACAAAACCTGTTTAGGGGAAACTGGTCTCCTGTCTCCCTCACTCCAGAGTATCCCCTCAGTATGGGCTCGGTTCTGTCTGACCCCAGCAGAGGGTTGTGTTTCTTTCCCAGGCTCCTGGGCATGGTGTCATAGCCACATTGGGGCACAGTGAAGTATGACGTTCTGAGTGGTTGTATACTGCTCGATCAGGCTAACCACCTGATCTATAGTGCCAGGTCCCCTTGCCCCCCAGGCAGAGTTCTCACAAGCCGGTCGACCACCACCCTTTCTACCATCTGGGAACGAGTCAAAGTCTCAGTTTGGAGCCATCTTTTGACTAGCTGCAGCAAGTCATACACTTGAGGTTGGGTTGGACCTCCACAGAAGACCATTGATACACATGTTGTGCCCGTACATATATGTTAACCCCCAGTCGAGCAAGGATCTCCATTTTCAGCTTCCCATAGTCCTGAGCCTCCTCCAGATTGAAGTCAAAGTAGCTTTTCTGGGCATCTCACATTAGGCACAGGGCCACTGCTTCAGCTCATTGGGAAGTTGGCAGGCTCTTCCACTCTGCTGTGCGTTCGAAGACAGTGACGATGACTTCCATGTCATCCTCCATACTCGACTTTCTCAATGCTGGCCAGGCTTTGGGCCTTATGATGAACCAGGGTCGGTGGTGGGGCGCCTCTCACACAGCCACAATCTGCTGCAGTATCAGGTGATTAGTCTGCTGCTGTTGCTCCTGCAACTTCTGCTGCCATGCCTGTGCTGCTCCTGCTGTTGCCGCTGGAATTATAGCTGCTGCTCTTGCTGTTGCCGACACTGCTGTTGGTGCTGTTCCTGCTGTTGCTGTCGAAACTGCAGCACTGCTGCTGAGTGGGGACAAACTGCTTTGGAATCCCCTTCATTTTTTTAGCAGGCCTGAGCTGTAGTGCTGCAGGATTAATTTCGGACATGCAGCTTGCTTTGGGATATGCCTCATGTCACTATGCGCATCCTGGGGGACACATACCGGCCCTCGTGTATAATTTCCCTCACTGTCTCACAGGGGAAAAATGTAAATGTTTTAAAGTGGTCTAGTCAAACTCCATAACTTAATCTAACTGAAAATATGTGGTCAGTCTTGAAGATTGCAGTTCACTAGAGGAAGCCATCTATCTTGAAGGAGCTGGAGCAGTTTTGCCCTCAGAAGTAGGCAAAAATCCCAGTGGCAAGATGTGGAAAACTAATATAGACTTATTCAAAGCGACTTGCAGCTATAATTGCCACAAAAAGAGGCACTACAAAATACTGATTTTTGGGGGTTGAATACTTATGCACACTTAAGTTTTTAGTTATTTGGTCCTATACATTGTTTGCGTTTGCTTCACAATAAAAGGAAATCCAAATGTTCACAGTTCAAGGCATGTTCTTTACATGAAATGATGCCAACCCTCATAAAAACACATAAAAACAACAGTGCAATTCCAGGATGTGAGGTAGCAAAATATGAAAAATGCCAAGGAGGGTTAATACTTGCACAAGCCACTGTATATGCAAGGTTAATGCTTCTGTAAGTTTGGTCATTGGCATTTTTAGGCAATGTTATATCTGCATTGTATATTATTTCATGGCCACCATGTAAAATATGAAGGAAGTTGCCAAAAATGGATATTTATTTCAATTAATCTTATAGATACATTTTGAATTGTCATATTCTTGTCATAGTTATTTTAGCCTTTCTTTTTCAAAATTTGACCGTACCAAGGTCACTTGACTTTGATTTTTGGCAAGCTGTCTAGACTCCTGTTATGTAACTCTTAACACAATCCGTTTGTTTGATTTAGTGTAAAGTGCCCTTTATTCCTATTTGGCTTTAGACACCACTGTGTGTAAAAGTGATTCATACTTACTACTCTCCAGAATTCTTCAGAACTTTTGTGACAAAAATTGATCTTACCGCCAATCAGAGCCCGTGTTTGCTGGGCTGTCACACAGATGACAGCAGGGCAAACAATGGATGTTCAGGCCCCAATTCATCTGAATAGGGTCTGGGTTCAGGTACTTTTCTGGCAGTCAAATCAAACTTTTTTTTATAGATGTTTGGCCGAACTGCCGGACTTGAACATCCACGGGTTTATACATCACTACTCAGGACATGCAGCAACCACTTTCTTTTTCATCATCATCGAGGGGGATTATAGGAAGAGAACAGATACAAACAAAATTAGGAGATCATACAGTCAAGTACGTATTTACAGCTAATGCTTCCATAGGCACAAGATCTTATTATCCCCCCACACACCCACCCTATTAAAGGTTCATTTATACAAATCAGTTATCATCATATAGCCAAAGAGTGGTCGTAAATGGCTGCACGTCCAGTTGGAAGAATGTCTCAAGATGGGTACGACAGGGTTCTGTCCTGGGCCCTGTATTGTTCAACATCTTTATCAATGATTTAGATGAAGGAATTGAGAGTACACTGATTAAATTTGCTAATGACACAAAGCTAGGAGGGATCGCTAAAGCTAGAGAAGAGATAGAGAGGATTCAAAAATATATTAATAAACTGGAGCAGTGGGCAGCAACTAACAGAATGGTTTTTAACAGGGAAACAATGCAAAGAACTACATCTGGGCAATACAAATGAAAAAAGCATGTACAGAATGCGAAGAATAGGGCTAAGCAACAGCACATGTGAAAAAGACTTGGGTATACTAACAGATTATAAACTGAACATGAGTCAACAGTGTGATGCAGCAGCAAAAAAGCCAAATGCAATTCTGGGATGTATTAACAGAAGCATACAGTCTAGATCACGTGAAATCATTATTGCCCTCTACTCCTGTTTGGTCAGACCTCATCTGGAATACTGTGTCCAGTTTTGGGCACCACATTTTAAAAAAGACATCAACAAATTGGAGCAAGTTCAGAGAAGAGCGACCAGAATGGTGACCGGTCTGCAAATCATGTCCTATGAGGAACAGTTGCAGGATTTGGGAATGTTTAGCGTTCAAAAATGAAG
This sequence comes from Ranitomeya imitator, assembly GCF_032444005.1. Classification (NCBI taxonomy): domain Eukaryota; kingdom Metazoa; phylum Chordata; class Amphibia; order Anura; family Dendrobatidae; genus Ranitomeya; species Ranitomeya imitator. Next base: position 917,504,981 of record NC_091282.1, on the reverse strand, counting down.
ACTGAGAGGAGACTTAATAGCTGTCTACAAATATCTCAAGGGCTATCACATTGTAGAAGGATTATTTTTATTCTCATTTGCACAAGGAAAGACAAGAAGCAAAGGGATGAAACTGAATGGGAGGAGACACAAATTAGATATTAGAAAAACTATTTGACAGTTAGGGTGATCAATGATTGGAACAGGCTGTCATGAGAGGTGGTGAGTTCTCCTTCCATGGAAGTCTTCAAACAGAGGCTGGACAGGCATCTGTCTGGGATGATTTAGTTAATCCTGCTTTGAGCAGGGGGTTGGACCAGATGACCCAGGAGGTCCCTTCTAACTTTAGCATTCTATGATTCTATGATTATTGACTTGCTAGTTTCTGAGCATCATAATGAAAACTGGTCAATTTGAGAGTAGGGTTAGATGCAACAATGGTTAAACAGCCAAGGTGTGGCTACAACCATGTGAACATTGACAATAAGCAATCAATTTTAACATACTTCATTTATTTACTGTAATTATCTGGAAGCAGCTGCACCTTAGTTGCACGCCGATCACTACATCTAAACCAACCTTTAAAGGGTCATTCAACCTTTAACTCCTTAATGACCACTGATACGCCTTTTAACAGCGGCAGTTAAGGGTACTTATTCCTCAGTGCCACTTTTTAATGGTGCTGAGAAATAAGTGTATAGCACCCCCAAGAGTCAGAATTTAAAATCCTGCAGTGCCCGCAAGGTCCCTTGCTCAAGAAGGCACATGTGAAGGCCTTTCTGAAGCTTGCCAATGAACACCTGGATGATTCTGTGATTGATTGGGAGAAGGTGCTGTGGTCAGATGAGACAAAAATTGAGCTCTTTGGCTTTTACTCAACTCGCCGTGTTTTGAGGAAGAGCAATGCTGCCTTTGACCCAAATAACACCATCCCCACTGTCAAGCATGGAGGTGGAAACTTTATGCTTTGGGGTTGTTTCTCTGCTAAGGGCACAGCACTACTTCACCGCATCAATGGGAGAATGGATGGAGCCATGTACCATTAAGTCCAGAGTTGCAACCTCCTTCCTTTCGCCAGGACATTAAAAATGGGTCATGGCTGGGTCTTCTAGCAAGCCAATGACCCAAAACATACAGCCAAGACAACAAAGGAGTGGCTCAAAAAGAAGCACATTAAGGTCATGGAGTGGCCAAGCCAGTCTCTAGACCTTAATCCCATAGAAAACTTATGGAGGGAGTTGAAGCTCCGAGTTGCCAAGCTACAGCCTCAAAGTCTTAATGATTTAGAGGTTATCTGCAAAGAGGAGTGGACCAAAATTCCTCCTGACATGTGTGCAAACCTCATCATTAACTACAACAATTGTCTGACTGCTGTGATTGCTAACAAGGGTTTTGCCACCAAGGATTAAGTCTTGTTTCCCAGAGGGATCAAATACTATTTCTCACTGCAAAATGCAAATAAATTTGTATAATTTATACAATGTGATTTTCTGGATTTTATTTTTGACTAGCTGAAGAGCCCGGCGTTGCCTGGGCATAGTAAATATCTGTGGTTAGTTATAGCACCTCACTTCTCTTATTTTCCCATCACGCCTCTCATTTTCTCCCTCACTCCTCTCATTCCCCCCTAACACTTGTCATTTCAACCTCACATCTGTCATTTTCTGATCACTCCACTATTTTTCCTCACTCCTCTCATTTTGCACTCACACGTTTTCATTTTCACCTCACACCTCTCATTTTCACCTCATCACCTCAGTATATACATGTTTGTCATCTCCCTTATATATAGTATACATCTGTATGTCATCTCCTGTATATAGTATATACCTGAATGTCATCTCCTTCTATATATAGTATATACCTGTATGTCATCTCCTCCTGTATATAGTATATACCTGTGTGTCATCTCCCCTGTATATAGTATGTATGTGTGTCATCTCCTCCTGTAAATAGTATATACCTGCATGTCATCTTCTATATATAGCATATACCTGTATGTCATCTCCTCCTGTATATAGTATATACCTGTAGGTCATCTGCTCCTTTATATAGTATATACCTGTGTGTCATCTCCTCCTGTATATAGTATATGCCTGTATGTCATCTCCTCCTGTATATATATGTACCTGTATGTCATCTCCTCCTCTATATAGTATATACCTGTGTCATTTCTCCTGTATATAGTATATATCTGTGTGTCATCTCCCCTGTATATAGTATATACCAGTGTGTCATCTCCTCCTGTATTAGACCTTGTTCACACGTTATTTGCTCAGTATTTTTACCTTAGTATTTGTAAGCTAAATTGGCAGCCTGATAAATCCCCAGCCAACAGGAAGCCCTTCCCCTGGCAGTATATATTAGCTCACACATACACATAATAGACAGGTCATGTGACTGACAGCTGCCGTATTTCCTATATGGTACATTTATTGTAGTTTGTCTGCTTATTAATCAGATTTTTATTTTTGAAGGATAATACCAGACTTGTGTGTTTTAGGGCGAGTTTCGTTTGTCAAGTTGTGTGTGTTGAGTTGCGTGTGGCGACATGCATGTAGCGACTTTTGTGAGATGAGTTTTGTGTGGCAACATGCGTGTAGCAACTTTTTGTGTGTCGAGTTGCTTGTGACAGGTTAGTGTAGCAAGTTATGTGCAGCAAGTTTTGCGCATGGCGAGTTTTGCGCGTGGCGAGTTTTATGTGTGGTGCCATTTGAGTATGTGCAAGTTTTGTGTGAGGCCACTTTTGTATGTGTTGCAACTTTTGTGCATGTGGCAATTTTTCCGTGTGTGCAAGTTTTGCGTGTGGCGAGTTTTCCATGAGGTCAGTTTTGCACTTGTGGCGAGTTTTGCAAGAGCCTAGTTTTTGCATGTGGCGAGTTCTGCGCGTGGCGAGTTTTGAGCGGCGACTTTTGTGTTTCGACTTTTATGTGGCGAGGTTGGTGTATTTGTGGTGAAATGTGTGCTGAGGGTAATATGTGTTCAAGCACGTGGTAGTGTGTGGCGCATTTTGTGTGTGTGTTCATATCCCCATGTGTGGTGAGTATCCCATGTCGGGGCCCCACCTTAGCAACTGTACGGTATATACTATTTGGTGCCATCGCTCTCATTCTTTAAGTCCCCCTTGTTCACATCTGGCAGCTGTCAATTTGCATCCTACACTTTTCCTTTCATTTTTTCCCATTATGTAGATAGGGGCAAAATTGCTTGGTGAATTGGAAAGCGCGGGGTTAAAATTTCACCTCACAATGTAGCCTATGACGCTCTCAGGGTCCAGACGTGTGACTGTGCAAAATTTTGTTTCTGTAGCTACGACGCCTCCAACACTTTTCCTTTCACTTTTTTCCCCATTATGTAGATAGGGGCAAAATTGTTTGGTGAATTGGAAAGCGCGGGGTTAAAATTTCACCTCACAACATAGCCTATGACGCTCTCAGGGTCCAGACGTGTGAGTGTGCAAAATTTTGTGGCTGTAGCTGCGACGGTGCAGGAGCCAATCCCGGACATACACACATACACAAACACACACACACACATTCAGCTTTATATAGTAGATATTCTATCTCTCAATGTTAAAATTAACCTACCCTTAAAATTATAGACCGTTCATGACTTTGTCAGTGGGCAAACTGACAAAATCAGCAAGGGATCAAATTATTATTTCCTTCACTGTATATACAGTACAGACCAAAAGTTTGGACACACCTTCTCATTTAAAGATATTTCTGTATTTTCATGACTATGAAAATTGTAAATTCACACTGAAGGCATCAAAACTATGAATTAACACATGTGGAATTATATACTTAACAAAAAAGTGTGAAACAACTGAAATGATGTCTTATATTCTAGGTTCTTCAAAGTAGCCACCTTTTGCTTTGATGACTGCTTTGCACACTCTTGGTATTCTCTGGATGAGATTCAAGAGGTAGTCACTGGAAATGGTTTTCACTTCACAGGTGTGCCCTCTCAGGTTTAATAAGTGGGATTTCTTGCCTTATAAATGGTGCTGGGACCATCAGTTGTGTTGAGCAGAAATCTGGCGGATACACAGACGATAGTTCTACTGAATAGACTGTTAGAATTTGTATTATGGCAAGAAAAAAGCAGCTAAGTAAAGAAAAACGAGTGGCCATCGTTACTTTAAGAAATGAAGGTCAGTCGGTCCGAAAAATTGGGAAAACTTTGAAAGTGTCCCCAAGTGCAGTCGCAAAAACCTTAAGCGCTACAAAGAAACTGGCTCTCATGAGGACTGCCACAGGAAAGGAAGATCTCTGCTTCTGAGGATAAGTTTATCCGAGTCACCAGCCTCAGAATTCACAGCTTAACAGCAGCTCAGATTAGAGACCAGGTCAATGCCACACAGAGTTCTAGCAGCAGACATATCTCTACAACAACTGTTAAGAGGAGACTTTGTGCAGCAGACCTTCATGGTAAAATAGCTGCTAGGAAACCACTGCTAAGGACAGGCAACAAGCAGAAGAGACTTGTTTGGGCTAATGAACACAAGGAATGGACATTAGATCAGTGGAAATCTGTGCTTTGGTCTGATGAGTCCAAATTTGAGATCTTTGGTTCCAACCACCGTGTCTTTGTGTGATGCAGAAAAGGTGAACGGATGGACTCTACATGCCTGGTTGTCACCGTGCTTTGCTGGTGACACTGTTGGGGATTTATTCAAAATTGAAGGCATATTGAACCAGCATGGCTACCAATACATCTTGCGGTGGCATGCGATTCCATCCGGTTTGGGTTTAGTTGGACCATCATTTATTTATCAACAGGACAATGACCCAAAGCACACCTCCAGGCTGTGTAAGGGCTATTTGACCAAGAAGCAGAGTGATGGGGTGCTACGCCAGACCTGAACCCAATCGAGATGGTTTGGGGTGAGCTGGACCGCAGAGTGAAGGCAAAAGAGCCAGCAAGTGCTAAGCATCTCTGGGAACTCCTTCAAAATTGTTGGAAGACTATTTCCGGTGACTACCTCTTGAAGCTCATCAAGAGAATGCCAAGGGTGTGAAAAGCAGTCATCAAAGCAAAAGGTGGCTACTTTAAGGAACCTAGAATATAGGACATATTTTCAGTTGCTTCACACTTTTTTGTTAAGTATATAATTCCACATGTGTTAATTCATAGTTTTGATGCCTTCAGTGTGAATTTACAATTTTCATAGTCATGAAAATACAGAAAAATCTTTAAATGAGAAGGTGTGTCCAAACTTTTGGTCTGTACTGTATATATATATATATATACTAGATGGTGGCCCGATTCTAAAGCATCGGGTATTCTAGAATTTGTATGTATATAGCAGCCACATAGTATATAGCACAGGCCATGACATATTCTTGAATACCCGATTGTTATGGACCTGGTGGTTAGGAGCACCCGGAACGACCTGATGGTTAAACTAACACAGGACAAGCTCTGGTAAGTGGGAGCTCTGCTGACCGCAACCCCTAATCCTATACACACACTAGAAATAGCCGTGGAGCGTACCTAACTGCCTAGACGCCTCTTCACAGCCTAAGAGCTAACTAGCCCTAGAGATAGAAAATAAAGCCTACCTTGCCTCAGAGAAATTCCCCAAAGGAAAAGGCAGCCCCCCACATATATTGACTGTGAGTTAAGATGAAAGTCACAAACACAGAAATGAAACAGGTTTCAGCAAAGGAGGCCAGACTAACTAAACAGACTGAGGAGAGGAAAGGTAACTTTGCGGTCAGCACAAAAAACTACAAAAAGACCACGCAGAGTGTGCAAAACAAAAACCTCCTCACCGACTCACGGTGCGGAGGTGCCACTCTGCATCCCAGAGCTTCCAGCTAGCAAGGCAAAATCATGACAGCAAGCTGGACAAGAAAACAATGAACAAATAATTAACTAGCAGGAACTTAGCTTCTGCTGGAGTAGACAGGTGTTGTGAATTCTGTGGCTGAGTTCACTTCTGTGGTCACAAGTGGTATTGCAGTCTCTGGGCTTCCTCCCTCAGGTGTTTTGGTGAGCTCGTTGGCTGCCTTGCTATTTAGCTCCACCTGAGTCTGTCTTCCTTGCTCCTTGTCAATGTTCCAGTGTTGGATCTGAGCTACTGCATCTTTCCTTGGGCCTGCTGCTCTGCTAGAGAAGTGCTTCTAGTTTGTTTTCTGTTTTTTCTGTCCAGCTTGCTATTATCTTTTGCTGGAAGCTCTGAGAAGCAAAGGGGTGCACCGCCGTGCTGTTAGTTCGGCACGGTGGGTCTTTTTGCCCCTTTGCGTGGTTTTCGTTTTAGGGTTTTTTGTAGACTGCATAGTTCTCTTTGCTATCCTCGCTCTGTCTAGAATATCGGGCCTCACTTTGCTGAATCTATTTCATTCCTACGTTTGTCTTTTCATCTTGCTAACAGTCATTATATGTGGGGGGCTGCCTATTCCTTTGGGGTATTTCTCTGAGGTAAGTCAGGCTTGTATTTCTATCTTCAGGCTAGTCAGCTCCTCAGGCAGTGTCGAGTTGCATAGGTAGTGATAGGCGCAATCCACTGCTGCTTATAGTTGTGTGAGGATAGATCAGGTACTGCAGTCTACAGAGATTCCACGTCTCAGAGCTCGTCCTATTGTTTTTGGTAATTGCCAGATCTCTGTATGTGCGCTGATTACTGCACGCTGTGTTGCCTGATTGCCAGCCATAACAGTACAAGGAGCCACACCAATGATTCCCAATAGAGGGAAAAAAGAAATCCTGACATCATTTTTTTTTCTTAGCTCTGTCTTCAGTCTTTTTTTTCCCCTAGACATTAGAGTGCTTCAGGACACAGCTGTGGACATGGATATTCAGGCTCTGTGCTCCTCAATGGATAATCTCGTTGTAAATATACAAAAGATTCAAGATACTATTGATCAGAAATCGATGCTAGAACCAAGAATTCCGATTCCTGATTTGTTTTTTGGTGACAGAACTAAGTTCCTGAGCTTCAGAAATAATTGTAAGCTATTTTTGGCCTTGAAACCTCATTCTTCTGGTAATCCTATTCAACAGGTTTTGATAATTATTTCTTTTTTGCGTGGCGACCCACAGGACTGGGCGTTTTCTCTTGCACCAGGAGATTCTGCATTGAGTAATGTTGATGCATTTTTCCAGGCGCTGGGATTGCTTTACGATGAGCCTAATTCAGTGGATCAAGCTGAGAAAAATCTGCTGGCTTTATGCCAGGGTCAGGATGATGTAGAAGTATATTGTCAGAAATTTAGGAAATGGTCAGTACTCACTCTGTGGAATGAATCTGCACTAGCGGCTTTGTTCAGAAAGGGTCTCTCTGAAGCTCTTAAGGATGTAATGGTGGGATTTCCTATGCCTGCTGGTTTGAATGAGTCTATGTCCTTGGCCATTCAGATCGGTCGTCGCTTGCGCGAGCGTAAATCTGTGCACCATCTGGCGGTATTGTCTGAGAGTAAGCCTGAGCCTATGCAGTGCGACAGGACTATGACTAAAGTAGAATGGCACGAACACAGACGTCTGAACAGACTGTGTTTCTATTGTGGTGATTCTACTCATGCTATTTCTAATTGTTCTAAACGCACTAGGCGGTTCGATAGCTCTGCCGTTATTGGTACTGTACAGTCCAAATTCCTTTTGTCCATTACCTTAATGTGCTCTTTGTCATCATATTCTGTCATGGCGTTTGTGGATTCAGGCGCTGCCCTGAATCTGATGGATTTGGATTATGCTAAACGTTGTGGATTTTTCTTGGAGCCTTTGCGGTGTCCTATTCCGTTGAGAGGAATTGATGCTACACCTTTGGCCAAGAATAAGCCTCAGTACTGGGCCCAGCTGACCATGTGCATGGCTCCTGCACATCAGGAAGTTATTCGCTTTCTGGTACTGCATAATTTGCATGATATGGTCGTGTTGGGGTTGCCATGGCTACAAACCCATAATCCAGTATTGGATTGGAACTCTATGTCGGTAACCAGCTGGGGTTGTCAGGGAGTACATGGTGATGTTCCATTTTTGTCTATTTCGTCATCCATTCCTTCTGACATCCCAGAGTTCTTGTCGGACTTTCAGGATGTATTTGAAGAGTCCAGGTCTGATGCCCTACCTCCGCATAGGAATTGTGATTGTGCTATCGATTTGATTCCTGGTAGTAAATTCCCTAAGGGTCGTTTATTTAATTTGTCCGTACCTGAACACACCGCTATGCGCAGTTATGTGAAGGAGTCCCTGGAGAAGGGACATATTCGCCCATCGTCGTCACCATTGGGAGCAGGGTTCTTTTTTGTAGCCAAGAAGGATGGTTCGCTAAGACCGTGTATTGATTACCGCCTTCTTAATAAGATCACTGTTAAGTTTCAGTATCCCTTGCCATTGATATCTGACTTGTTTGCTCGGATTAAGGGAGCTAGTTGGTTTACTAAGATTGATCTTCGTGGTGCGTATAATCTGGTGAGAATCAGGCAGGGAGATGAATGGAAAACGGCATTTAATACGCCCGAGGGTCATTTTGAGTATCTGGTGATGCCGTTTGGACTTGCCAATGCTCCATCTGTTTTTCAGTCTTTTATGCATGACATTTTCCGTGAGTATCTGGATAAATTCTTGATTGTTTACTTGGATGACATTTTGATCTTCTCAGATGATTGGGAGTCTCATGTGAAGCAAGTCAGAATGGTTTTCCAGGTACTGCGTGCTAATTCCTTGTTCGTGAAGGGATCAAAGTGTCTCTTCGGTGTGCAGAAAGTTTCATTTTTGGGGTTCATCTTTTCCCCTTCTACTATCGAGATGGATCCGGTTAAGGTTCAGGCCATCCAGGATTGGACTCAGCCGACATCTCTAAAAAGTCTGCAGAAATTCCTGGGCTTTGCTAATTTTTATCGTCGCTTCATCTGTAATTTTTCTAGCATTGCCAGACCATTGACCGATTTGACCAAGAAGGGTGCTGATTTGGTTAATTGGTCTTCTGCTGCCGTGGAAGCTTTTCAGGAGTTGAAGCGTCGTTTTTGCTGTGCCCCTGTGTTGTGTCAACCTGATGTTTCTCTTCCGTTCCAGGTCGAGGTTGATGCTTCTGAGATTGGTGCAGGGGCGGTTTTGTCACAGAGAGGTTCTGGTTGCTCAGTGTTCAAACCATGTGCTTTCTTTTCCAGGAAATTTTCTGCTGCTGAGCGTAATTATGATGTGGGCAACCGAGAGTTGCTGGCCATGAAGTGGGCATTCGAGGAGTGGCGTCATTGGCTTGAGGGTGCTAAGCATCGCGTGGTGGTTTTGACTGATCATAAGAACCTTACTTATCTTGAGTCTGCCAAGCGCTTGAATCCTAGACAGGCCCGTTGGTCGTTATTTTTTGCTCGTTTTGATTTTGTGATTTCATACCTTCCGGGCTCTAAAAATGTGAAGGCGGATGCTCTGTCTAGGAGTTTTGTGCCCGACTCTCCGGGGTTATCTGAGCCGGCGAGTATCCTCAAGGAAGGAGTCATTGTGTCTGCCATCTCCCCTGATTTGCGGAGAGTGTTGCAGAAATTTCAGGCTAATAAACCTGATCGTTGTCCGGCCGAGAAACTGTTCGTCCCTGATAGGTGGACTAGTAAAGTTATCTCTGAACTTCATTGTTCGGTGCTGGCCGGTCATCCAGGAATCTTTGGTACCAGGGAGTTGGTTGCTAGATCCTTCTGGTGGCCATCTCTGTCACGGGATGTGCGTGCTTTTGTGCAGTCCTGTGGAATTTGTGCTAGGGCTAAGCCCTGCTGTTCACGTGCCAGTGGGTTGCTTTTGCCCTTGCCGGTCCCGAAGAGGCCTTGGACACATATTTCATAGTAACATAGTAACATAGTTAGTAAGGCCGAAAAAAGACATTTGTCCATCCAGTTCAGCCTATATTCCATCATAATAAATACCCAGATCTACGTCCTTCTACAGAACCTAATAATTGTATGATACAATATTGTTCTGCTCCAGGAAGACATCCAGGCCTCTCTTGAACCCCTCGACTGAGTTCGCCATCACCACCTCCTCAGGCAAGCAATTCCAGATTCTCACTGCCCTAACAGTAAAGAATCCTCTTCTATGTTGGTGGAAAAACCTTCTCTCCTCCAGACGCAAAGAATGCCCCCTTGTGCCCGTCACCTTCCTTGGTATAAACAGATCCTCAGCGAGATATTTGTATTGTCCCCTTATATACTTATACATGGTTATTAGATCGCCCCTCAGTCGTCTTTTTTCTAGACTAAATAATCCTAATTTCGCTAATCTATCTGGGTATTGTAGTTCTCCCATCCCCTTTATTAATTTTGTTGCCCTCCTTTGTACTCTCTCTAGTTCCATTATATCCTTCCTGAGCACCGGTGCCCAAAACTGGACACAGTACTCCATGTGCGGTCTAACTAGGGATTTGTACAGAGGCAGTATAATGCTCTCATCATGTGTATCCAGACCTCTTTTAATGCACCCCATGATCCTGTTTGCCTTGGCAGCTGCTGCCTGGCACTGGCTGCTCCAGGTAAGTTTATCATTAACTAGGATCTCCAAGTCCTTCTCCCTGTCAGATTTACCCAGTGGTTTCCCGTTCAGTGTGTAATGGTGATATTGATTCCCTCTTCCCATGTGTATAACCTTACATTTATCATTGTTAAACCTCATCTGCCACCTTTCAGCCCAAGTTTCCAACTTATCCAGATCCATCTGTAGCAGAATACTATCTTCTCTTGTATTAACTGCTTTACATAGTTTTGTATCATCTGCAAATATCGATATTTTACTGTGTAAACCTTCTACCAGATCATTAATGAATATGTTGAAGAGAACAGGTCCCAATACTGACCCCTGCGGTACCCCACTGGTCACAGCGACCCAGTTAGAGACTATACCATTTATAACCACCCTCTGCTTTCTATCACTAAGCCAGTTACTAACCCATTTACACACATTTTCCCCCAGACCAAGCATTCTCATTTTGTGTACCAACCTCTTGTGCGGCACGGTATCAAACGCTTTGGAAAAATCGAGATATACCACGTCCAATGACTCACCGTGGTCCAGTCTATAGCTTACCTCTTCATAAAAACTGATTAGATTGGTTTGACAGGAGCGATTTCTCATAAACCCATGCTGATATGGAGTTAAACAGTTATTCTCATTGAGATAATCCAGAATAACATCCCTCAGAAACCCTTCAAATATTTTACCAACAATAGAGGTTAGACTTACTGGCCTATAATTTCCAGGTTCACTTTTAGAGCCCTTTTTGAATATTGGCACCACATTTGCTATGCGCCAGTCCTGCGGAACAGACCCTGTTGCTATAGAGTCACTAAAAATAAGAAATAATGGTTTATCTATTACATTACTTAGTTCTCTTAGTACTCGTGGGTGTATGCCATCCGGACCCGGAGATTTATCTATTTTAATCTTATTTAGCCGGTTTCGCACCTCTTCTTGGGTTAGATTGGTGACCCTTAATATAGGGTTTTCATTGTTTCTTGGGATTTCACCTAGCATTTCATTTTCCACCGTGAATACCGTGGAGAAGAAGGTGTTTAATATGTTAGCTTTTTCCTCGTCATCTACAACCATTCTTTCCTCACTATTTTTTAAGGGGCCTACATTTTCAGTTTTTATTCTTTTACTATTGATATAGTTGAAGAACAGTTTGGGATTAGTTTTACTCTCCTTAGCAATGTGCTTCTCTGTTTCCTTTTTGGCAGCTTTAATTAGTTTTTTAGATAAAGTATTTTTCTCCCTATAGTTTTTTAGAGCTTCAATGGTGCCATCCTGCTTTAGTAGTGCAAATGCTTTCTTTTTACTGTTAATTGCCTGTCTTACTTCTTTGTTTAGCCACATTGGGTTTTTCCTATTTCTAGTCCTTTTATTCCCACAAGGTATAAACCGCTTACACTGCCTATTTAGGATGTTCTTAAACATTTCCCATTTATTATCTGTATTCTCATTTCTGAGGATATTGTCCCAGTCTACCAGATTAAGGGCATCTCTAAGCTGTTCAAACTTTGCCTTCCTAAAGTTCAATGTTTTTGTGACTCCCTGACAAGTCCCCCTAGTGAAAGACAGGTGAAACTGCACAATATTGTGGTCGCTATTTCCTAAATGCCCAACCACCTGCAGATTTGTTATTCTGTCAGGTCTATTAGATAGTATTAGGTCTAAAAGTGCTGCTCCGATTTCATTTCTGACCTTCCCGTTTCTCAAAAAATGTCGGTCATTTGGGTGGTCTGTGATCGCTTTTCTAAAATGGTCCATCTGGTGCCCTTGGTTAAATTGCCTTCCTCCTCTGATTTGGTGCCTTTGTTCTTCCAGCATGTGGTTCGTTTACATGGCATTCCTGAGAATATTGTTTCTGACAGAGGTTCCCAGTTTGTCTCGAGGTTCTGGCGAGCCTTTTGTGGTAGGATGGGCATTGACCTATCTTTTTCCTCGGCCTTCCATCCTCAGACTAATGGCCAGACCGAATGAACCAATCAGACCTTGGAAACATATCTGAGATGTTTTGTTTCCGCTGACCAGGATGATTGGGTGTCATTTTTGCCGTTGGCTGAGTTCGCCCTTAATAATCGGGCCAGCTCGGCTACCTTGGTCTCTCCATTTTTCTGCAATTCTGGGTTCCATCCTCGTTTCTCTTCAGGACAGGTTGAGTCTTCGGACTGTCCTGGTGTGGATTCTGTGGTGGACAGGTTGCAGCAGATCTGGACTCAGGTAGTGGACAATTTGACCTTGTCCCAGGAGAAGGCTCAGCTTTTCGCTAATCGCAGACGCCGTGTGGGACCCCGACTTCGTGTTGGGGATCTGGTTTGGTTATCTTCTCGTCATATTCCTATGAAGGTTTCCTCTCCTAAATTTAAACCTCGTTTTATTGGTCCGTATAGGATTTCTGAGATTCTCAATCCGGTGTCTTTTCGTCTGACCCTCCCAGACTCCTTTTCCATACATAATGTATTCCATAGGTCGTTGTTGAGGAGATACGTGGCACCTATGGTTCCATCTGTGGAGCCTCCTGCCCCTGTTTTGGTGGAGGGGGAATTGGAGTATATTGTGGAGAAGATTTTGGATTCTCGTGTCTCTAGACGGAAACTCCAGTATCTGGTCAAATGGAAGGGTTATGCTCAGGAAGATAATTCCTGGGTTTTTGCCTCTGATGTCCATGCCCCAGATCTTGTTCGTGCCTTTCATGTGGCTCATCCTGGTCGGCCTGGGGGTTCTGGTGAGGGTTCGGTGACCCCTCCTCAAGGGGGGGGTACTGTTGTGAATTCTGTGGCTGAGTTCACTTCTGTGGTCACAAGTGGTATTGCAGTCTCTGGGCTTCCTCCCTCAGGTGTTTTGGTGAGCTCGTTGGCTGCCTTGCTATTTAGCTCCACCTGAGTCTGTCTTCCTTGCTCCTTGTCAATGTTCCAGTGTTGGATCTGAGCTACTGCATCTTTCCTTGGGCCTGCTGCTCTGCTAGATAAGTGCTTCTAGTTTGTTTTCTGTTTTTTCTGTCCAGCTTGCTATTATCTTTTGCTGGAAGCTCTGAGAAGCAAAGGGGTGCACCGCCGTGCTGTTAGTTCGGCACGGTGGGTCTTTTTGCCCCTTTGCGTGGTTTTCGTTTTAGGGTTTTTTGTAGACTGCATAGTTCTCTTTGCTATCCTCGCTCTGTCTAGAATATCGGGCCTCACTTTGCTGAATCTATTTCATTCCTACGTTTGTCTTTTCATCTTGCTAACAGTCATTATATGTGGGGGGCTGCCTATTCCTTTGGGGTATTTCTCTGAGGTAAGTCAGGCTTGTATTTCTATCTTCAGGCTAGTCAGCTCCTCAGGCAGTGTCGAGTTGCATAGGTAGTGATAGGCGCAATCCACTGCTGCTTATAGTTGTGTGAGGATAGATCAGGTACTGCAGTCTACAGAGATTCCACGTCTCAGAGCTCGTCCTATTGTTTTTGGTAATTGCCAGATCTCTGTATGTGCGCTGATTACTGCACGCTGTGTTGCCTGATTGCCAGCCATAACAGACAGGTCACCAGAAAGATACAAGAGCGAACTGAACCAGTACAAGAACATTGACAGCTGGCATGGAGTAACGATCTGAGTGGAGTTAAATAGAGCAGCCAGCCAAAGAATAAACTAAGTCACCTGTGGAAGGAACCTCAGAAGCAGCAGCTCCACTCACAGCCACCAGAGGGAGTCCATGGACAGAACTCGCCGAAGTACCATTCATGACCACAGGAGGGAGTTCGATAACAGAATTCACAACACCCGATGCGTTAAATCAGGCCACGCAGTATATAACAGTGGCCATGCAGTATATAACACAGTCCAAACAGTATATAACACAGCCCATGCAGTATATAACATTGCCCACATAGTATATAACACTGGCCATATAGTATATAGCAGCCATGCAGTATATAACGCAGCCCACACAGTACATAACACTGCCCACATAGTATATAGCAGCCATGCAGTATATAACGCAGCCCACACAGTATATAACACTGCCCACATAATATATAGCAGCCATGTAGTATATAACGCAGCCCACGCAGTATATAACATTGCCCACATAGTATATAACACTGCCCACATAGTATATAGCAGCCATTTAGTGTATAACGCAGCCCACGCAGTATATAACATTGCCCACATAGTATATAACACTACCCACATAGTATATAGCAGCCATGTAGTTTATAATGCAGCCCACACAGTATATAACACTGCCCACGTTGTATATAGCAGCCATGTAGTATATAACGCAGCCCACGCAGCATATAACCTTGCCCACATAGTATATAACACTGCCCATGTAGTACATAGCAGCCATGTAGTATATAACGCAGCTCACGCAGTATGTAACACAGCCCACGTAGTATATAGCAATGTGGGCACTATATGCGTGGTTAAAAAAGACTTAAAATAAACATATACTCACCTTCTGAAGGCCCCTTGTAGTCCTGGCGCCTGTGTGCGGTGCACGCGGCAGCTTCCGGTCCCAGGATTGGTATGAGCGCAGGACCTGTGATGACGTTGCGGTCACATGACCGTGACGTCATGGAAGGTCCTTCTCGCATAGCATCCTTGGCACCGGAACCTGCCGCTTGCACTGCCGAGGACAGCGCACCACATGGGGTGAGAATAATTTTTTTTTATTATTATTATTATTTGTAACATTAGATTTTTTTACTACCATATTGATGCTGCATACACAGCATCAATAGTAAAAAGTTGGTCAAACAGGGTTAATAGCTGCGTTAATGGAGTGCGTTACACGGGCACTGACTGTGGGGAGGAAGGAGCGGCCATTTTGCCACCGAACTGTGCCCGTCGCTGGTTGGTCATGGCAATGGTCGTGGGCGTTTTGCCACGACCAATCAGCGACTTGGATTTCCATGACAGACAGAGGCCGCGACCAATGAATGTCCGTGACAGACAGACAGAAAGACAGACAGACAGATGGAAGTGACCCTTAGACAATTATATAGTAGATATATATATGTGTGTGTGTGTGTGCCACTGACATCTATATATATGTATTCTATGTGTATCTACTTATCTATTCTATTCTAGCCTGTCAGTGTGATTTTACTGTACGCGGCACATGAATTGCCGTCTTTTCAAATGCGATCGGTGTGTAAAAATCGAATGGCTGGTCCAAGTGCTGTCCATTTTTTTTCTCGCACCCATAGGCTTTCAGTGATGAGTCTTGGCCAAGTCTCGATGGCAATCGCAGCATGCTGCGATTTTACATGCATGCTGAATATGACTGAGAAAATAAATGCCGATGTGTGCTGCCCCACAGATGTCTTCTCGCATAGCACTCACCCATATTCCCTGTTCCCCTGTATTTTTGATAACCATTCAGGCAAAATTCACAGCTGGGGGCTGCAACCCTCAGCTGTCAGCTTCAGCAAGGCTGGTTATCAAGAATAGAGGTTTACCCATGCAGTATTTTTTAATTATTTAAATAACTAATTTAAAAAAACAGCATAAGGTCCCCTCATTTTTGCCAACCAACTGTTAGGGTTGCCTGATCGCACTAAATATAAATTATGATGAAGTGCTATCGCAACCCAGGGTCCACCGTGCAGAGATGGAAAATTACAACTAATGTGAACAATGACGGAACACACAGCGAACGATAGCCAACTCCCACTGAGTGTATAACACATGAGACATTGCGCTCCCACAGCGGCGTTGCCCACTCCAACGCCTTGTCTGTTAATAAGGAAACCGAAAACCCCACCTTAATCTGATGGAATCTGATGCCAGTAGCTCCAAATGAATGGCGCACTGGTTCACGAATCCCCAATAGACTTTCCTGTCCCCCGAGAACTTATTGGGCAGGGGAAAGTGCATGAGAGATGGAACAGGGATAGCAGTGAAAACTCTGGACACAGCTTCACTGGCTGCATGAGCCACTACAGCGGTAACATTCACTGCTGTAGTCGTGCGCTCTAGAGCGGACAACCTGCCCTCCAGCTGCTGGATGTATCGCTGTAAATGCTGCTCATCCGCCATTGCTAGCCAGACCCTGGCACTAAGATACTGTTAGGGTTGGCGGATCGCACTAAATATTAATTATGATGAAGTGCAATTGCAACCCCGGGTCCACTGTGCAGAGATGGAAAACTGCAGCTAATGTGAACAATGGCAGAACACATAGCAAACGATAGCTAGCTCGCGCTGAGTTAAATGTCACTCAGTGTGTTACACAAGAGACATTGCGCTCCCAAACGGTAAAGGAAAAGATGCTCTGCAGCAGAGCTGTGCCACTCGCACACAGTAACAGAGCAGGTATGGTGCTAAACACAATCCCTGTTAACCTCACAGGGAATGCAACCCTTACATGGGCAAGAGAACAGGTAGTAGACACAAATGCAACGTGTGCACACACGCAAACTCCTTTCCGGAGGTGCCGGAATTCTAAAGGCTATATGCCGACCATGAATTCACTCAAACTCCCCTCCAGAGGTGCTGGAATTCTAAATGCTAAATGCCTTCCCTGAGCACTTGCAGACAAGTCCACACTATCGTTATGTTCCACACACTCATAAGACATAAATGATCTTAGCACTCCAGCAAACCTTTTATACGTTCCTGTTGAAGTCCAGTCAGGCAGGACCTTGCTTGTGGACCAATCCAGAATTGCCACATCACCCGAGCAGCTGATGACCGACCACCATTGAGAGTTCGCCACCTCACGAGCATGCTCAGTAAGGTGATTTCTGGACTTAGCCTCTGGAACACCTGTTCGCCGCTGCCTATTGCTAGTTACTATAGCTTTGGCTGGAAAGCCAGCAGTAACCAAGCGAACAGCACAAGTCTGGGCAAGATGCTGAGATTGACATCTTTGCTGATCACCTCCCACTGCGGCCGAAGCAGCATGGCAGACCGCAGGGGCAGACAAGGCTTGGGATCTACCCCATGCAGTGGGAGAATCCCGGCGCCTAACACCAGGCTTGCTGAGGCTGGGGGCTGGTATTCTCAGGCTGGTAAGGGGTCATGGTTATTGGTCCCCCAGCCTAAAAATAGCAGCCTGCAGCAGCCCAGAAAAGGTACATCTTTTAGATGCACCAATTCGGGCACTTTGCCTGGTTCTTCCCACTTGCTCTGTAGTGGTGTAAAGTGGGGTTAATATTTGTGGGGTTGATGTCACCTTTATATTGTCCGGTGACATCAAGCCCACGGATTGCTGATGGAGAGGTGTCCGCTGGGGTGATGGAATGGCAGCTGGATGGTATACCTTCCCACAGGTGAAGTATGTCCCCAGGGCTTCCCAGTAAGGTGGATGGTGATGGTGTGAGGTGCAGTCAATAACGAGGACACAAGGTTGCAGTCTCTTTACCTCTTTAATGAAGACTTCAGGATCCTCAATCCAGAGCACGCTTAACAGGGCTGTCTGAGACCGGCCGGTCCGATGGGCACATCCAGAGTTCCCTTTGCAGGTGGAAATCAGTGCCTACCACTAGCGCCTGTGTGTTGTAGTGCTACCCTGCTGAGCATTCAGAATAGTCCTCACAACTGCTGTTCTCGTTCGTTCGTTCTTTCTAATTCTCTCTCGCTTGTTCCAGATGTTACTAGTTTCTCGTCCCCCAGGTATGTTATGGCTAGGACGCACCCGTATGACGGGAAGGCTCGGAGCTCTTCCAGGACCCTAGAGATGCCCCTCTCCACGCGTTGCCCCCTATGTCTTCGTAGGAAATTTAAGGTAGACAGCCAACCTATAATTAACTGTCCTACGGAGTTCGAAGTAAGGCCTAGAGTCAGTTACTCCCGCGGTGTTCCGGCCACCGGCTACGCGCCTCAGTAGGATGTTGCCTCGGTCTCACGGCACGACTCCTACTGGTTCTCCTTTGTGCTTGATCTCGTTTCTCACTGTTCCACAATATCCTTCCCTTCGTGTCTCTCTTTTAGGATACCGCCGCGGGGTGTGCAGGCGCGGTTCCTTTACGTTCTGCTCTGTTCGCTAGGCACCTGCCAGGTTCCCACGCCTGACAGGGACCCCCCTGTGTCTTCTCCCTGCAACACCCCCTGCCACGGGATGTTGCCTGAATCCAACCCAGTCAGCTTCTGACTAACTTCCTATCCAACCCCTAGTTTTACCAGTGTGAGGAGTGGCCCAATAAATAAAGCCTTTTTCTCCCCCTAGTGGCCGGAGTGTGAAGTGTAATGTGTGCTGGTGATACCTGGTCAGTAGAATTCCTTCAGTGCCATCAGACGTACCATCACTCCCCTTAGTGGCAGAGTGTCATACTGCACCGACCAGATCCCTGGGGCGCTGCACAAAGGTGATATCAACCCCACAAAAATGAACTGACATGTGCCAGGATATCCTTCCACCAGCTTCTCACAATAGTTGATTGCAATTTGGACCCATTTCTCCTGACAAAACTGGTGTAACTGATCCAAGTTTGTATTTATTTATTATTATTATTTATTTATATAGTACCATTAATTCCATGCTGCTGTACATGAGAAAGGGGTTACATACAGAATTATAGATATCGATTACAGTAAACAAATTTACACTGATAGACTGGTACAGAGGGGAGAGGACCCTGTCCTTGCGAACTTACATTCTACGGGATAATGGGGAAGAGACAGAAGGTCGGGAGTGCAGCAGCTCTGGTGGTGGTGAGGTGGCAGAATGGTTATTGCAGGCTGTAGGCTTTCCTAAAGAGATGGGTTTTCAGGTTCCGTCTGAAGGATCCAAGGGTGGTGAATGATAATCAGATGTGTTGAGGCGTGGAATTCCCGAGGATGGGGGATATTTGGGAGAAATCTTGGAGGCAGTTGTGTGAGGAATGAATAAGTGTGGAGGAGAGTAGGAAGTCTTGGGAGGATCGAAGATTATGTGTGGGAAGATATTGGGAGATTAAAAATGCCTTAAAACATTCTCTAATAATTATGGTAATCCTAATTGACCTAAAATGGTAAAGGTTTGTTCTGATTTCATGTCAGATATTGAGAAAAACATGCTTATGTGTCTTTTTATATAGTGTATGTAAACTTCTTGTTTCACTAACACATTATATACATGTAGCACACACATCACTCATGTTGAAAACACATCACTTGCACCTTATACACATGCAGCACACGTCATACATATACATGTAGTACACACATCGCTTACATATTCTGTACATGCACACACGTTGTACACATACAGCCACTCTCAATGTTGGACTGGGACTCAATTTCAGCCCTGGCATTTGAGAGCACACAGGCCCACTTGCTATAAAGCGAATGTGTTATATATTGATCGATTTTGGATTTATCGATTGTTCGAGATACAGTTGTGTGCAAAAGCGTTTGCCCCCTTTCTGATTTCCTATTCTTTTGCATGGTTGTCACACTTAAATGTTTCAGATCACCGAACAAACTTAAATGTTAGACAAAAATAATACAAGTAAACACAAAATGCAGTTTTTAAATTAAGGTCTTTTTTATTAGAGGGAAAAATGAATCCATACCTACAGGGCCCTGTAACTAGGTAGCAAAAGGGCATATAATCTGCAGACCTCACCTGAGCAGAACTGTCGCCATGCTGTCACCATGCTGCTGAAACATAGGTCGGGTCACTGCTGGAGTTAATCCCTGGCAGAGCAGGAATCTAAATAGAACAAATAGGACATCTCTGGAGTGAAGGAGAGGTCCTCATTTGGCACAGGCCCATCTGGCATTCGCCAGAATTGCCAGCTGGCCAGTCCAGCCCTGACCACTCTCACCTTCTGTGGTATCCTGCTGTGCAATTCATTAGTCATGCAAAGCAGTGTTGTCATGTCTTATGTGGATCAGTTGGTCATCCTCCACTAATAAACTTATAATGGTTCTTCCTGACAGTTTTTCTTGTTACATTCCTGCTTAACCCCTTAATCCCATATGACGTACTATCCCGTCAATGTGACCTGGGACTTAATTCCCAGTGACGGGATAGTAAATCATATGCGATCGGCCGCGCTCATGGGGGAGCGCGGCCGACCGCGGCCGGGTGTCAGCTGACTATCTCAGCTGATATCCGGCACTATGTGCCAGGAGTGCTCACGGACCGCTCCCGGCACATTAACCCCCGGCACACTGTGATCAAACATGATCGCAGTGTTCAGGCAGTACAGGGAAGCATCACGCAGGCAGGGGGCTCCCTGCGTGCTTCCCTGAGACGATCGGTACAAGGCGATGTGCTCACCTTGTACCGAGCGTCTCCTCCCTGCAGGCCCTGGATCCAAAATGGCCGTGGGGCTACTTCCGGTTCCTGCTCCCTGTACTTCTGGGTCCAGAGCAGGCTCTGGTAACCTAGCAGCAGGGCACGCCAGATCGCTGATCTGACACAGTGTCCTGCAAAGTGTCAGATCAGCGATCTGTCATTATACAGTGATGTCCCCCCTGGGACAAAGTAAAAAAGTTAAAAAAAACATTTTTTTAGACGTATAAAAAAATTTAAAAAAAAAAATTCCTAAATAAAGGAAAAAATATATATATATTGTTCCCATAAATACATTTCTTTATCTAAATTTTAAAAAAAAACAATAAAAGTACACATATTTAGTATCGCCGTGTCCGTAACGACCCGACCTATAAAACTGTTCCACTAGTTAACCCCTTCAGTGGACAGTGAAAAAAAAAAACAAGGGAAAAAACAACGCTTTATTATCATACTGCCGAACAAAAAGTGGAATAACACGCAATCACAAAGACGGATATAAATAACCATGGTACCGCTGAAAACGTCATCTTGTCCTGCAAAAAACGAGCCACCATACAGCATCATCAGCAAAAAAATAAAAAAGTTACAGTCCTCAGAATAAAGCAATGCAAAAATAATTATTTTTTCTATAAAATAGTTTTTATCGTATAAAAAGCGCCAAAACATAAAAAAATGATATAAATGAGGTATCGCTGTAATCTTACTGACCCGAAGAATAAAACTGCATTATCTATTTTACCAAACGTGGAACGGTATAAAGGTCCCCCCCCCCCCAAAAGAAATTCATGAATAGCTGGTTTTTGGTCATTCTGCCTCACAAAAATCGGAATAAAAAGTGATCAAAAAATGTCACGTGCCCAAAAATGTTACCAATAAAAACGTCACCTCGTCTTGCAAAAAACAAGACCTCACATGACTCTGTAAACCAAAATATGGAAAAATTATAGGTCTCAAAATTTGGTAACGCAAAAAATATTTTTTGCAATAAAAAGCGCCTTTTAGTATGTGACGGCTCCCAATCATAAAAATCCGCTAGAAAACCCGCTATAAAAGTAAATCAAACCCCCCCCCCATCACCCTCTTAGTTAGGGAAACATTAAAAAATTTTTACAAATGTATTTATTTCCATTTTCCCATTAGGGTTGTTACCTCGGCTCCCGTTGCTCCGCCTCCTGCCGCCGGCTCACTTGCTCTCCCTGCTGCGTCCTTTTCTCCCCGTGGCTCGGTCGTGGCATCCCGGCGGTGCGTCCTCTCTTCACTTGGGTGCGCGCTCCTGTGGGTTGCGCAGGCGCAGTCGGATCTGACCGCTCCCTCTTCCTCTTCTCTTCTTGCGTGGCCTCACCTGGTAGTACTCCCTGGCCTATCGGCGTCCGGCGTCAGGTACTTCAAGCCCTCCTTCCTTATTGGAGGCGCCTGATTATTGAGTTGCTTTTTCATAGTTAGGTCGCATAGTTTTCCCTGTGCTACTCTAGTCGTTTGCTCTTTAACTCCTGGTTCTTCTTTTGTCTTCCCTCAGCTCCTGTGTTCCTCCGTTCCAGTGTCCTTCCTCTGTTCCTGCTCCCGTGTTCCTCCGTTCCAGTGTCCTTCCTCTGTTCTTGCTCCCGTGTTCCTCTGTTCCAGGTTCCTCCATTCTTCAGTCCGGTTTTCATCTCTACATTTGTGTCTGCCCTCAGGTTTCAGACTCTTCTGGTCCTCAGCTTCCATTCCTCTCTCCCAGGTTTTTCCTCTGTTCCTTCCTCCTGTTATTTCCCCTCGGTTTCCTTTTTGTCTGTTCTTTGAGCTGATCCCTGGTCCTGGCTCCGTGGTTCTAGAGGTCCCTGTGCTTGCCTCCTAACAGTCCCTGTATAGGGGTTGGTCCCACTCTGGAGTGCTCGCTCGAAGGAGGTTCGGTTCCACGGTCCAGTGGGTCCACTCCTTGTACCCATTAACTTCAGTGTAACACCCATTACCTTCGGCGTAACAGTATAATCAGACCATGGACTCCGCCGGGGCCACTGCCTTAAAGGAGTTGGTGTTCTTGCGAGAAAACCAGACCTGAATCATGTCTTTTATGAAGACGATGGATTCCCGGTTGTCTGCTTTACAAACCGCGGATCCCGGGAATGCTGCTCAGTTGGCCAGTCTCCAGCAAGAGCTGGTTCAGCAGTGTGATACGCAGGTGCACATCTTGTCCTATATGGCTTCCGTGGATGGTCGCTTGCTTTCCTTGCAGACAGCTTCTTCACAAGCTTCCTCCCGGTCTCCAGATACTTCCTCTGCGCCTCCTCCTCGTTTGGGTAAGCCGCCTCGCTATAGCGGCAATCCTAAACTATGTCAGGGTTTCCTCAACCAGTGTCTTTTATACTTCGAGTTGCTGCCCCAGTAGTATCCTACCGACCGGGCTAAAGTTGCTTTTATTGTGTCCCATTTAGAGGGAGAGGCTCTTTCCTGGGTAAATCCTCTCTGGGAACGGGACGACCCTATTGTGACCAGTATTGCCACCTTTTTGGACACTTTCAGGAGGGTTTTTTGATGAGCCCGGAAGGCTCGCTTCCACGACTGAGGCTCTTTTTGACCTTCATCAGGATTTCCGCTCTGTAGGGCAATATGCCAATACGCTTTCGTACCCTGTCATCGGAACTAGGGTGGAATAACGAGGAGTTGGTAGGTACTTTTTGACGCAGTTTGTCGGGAAAGATTAAAGATGAGCTTGCAGGAAGGGATACTCCCACTACCTTGGAGGAGCTCATTTCTCTTGCTACAAGCATCGATTTGCGCTTCCAGGAGCGTTCTAGAGAGGCTGCTAGGGAGAGGAGGCCTATGTTCCTTCCTCTTCTTCGGTACAGTGTCCTCCTACTCTTCGGTCTTCGGTTTCTGCTAGTGCAGCTCCCGAACCTATGCAGGTTGATCGGGTCAAGATGGCAGACCAGCGCAGAAGAGAGAGGCTGGCACAGGTTCTGTACTGCGGTGGCGCGTCTCATTTCCTGCGCTCATGTCCAGAGGCCGGGAAACGCCTCCACTTAGGACAGGTAAGAGAGGCCTCCCTAAGTGTGTGTGAACCCTCTCCATCTCTTACTCTTTCTGTCCTTATAATTCAGGGGCAGAGACGTGGCTCGGAACAAGCTTATTTGGATTCAGGTGCAGCAGGTAACTTTATTCGGCTTAAGGAGGTGAAGAAATACCAAATTCCTGTGGTCACCCTGAGTTGTCCACGAATGATTGCTTCCATGGATGGCAAGCTTCTGCAGGAGTCCGTCTCTATGGTTACCGAGGAGGTAATCCTTCAAGTGGGAGCTTTGCACCAGGAGAAGATTGCTCTCTACGTTTTGCCCAACTTGTCTCATCCTCTTCTGCTCGGCCTTCCTTGGCTTCGGACCCACGAACCAGTTCTGGATTGGTGTTCAGGAGAGATTCTTCGGTGGGGACATCCATGCCTAGAGAGGTGCTTAGCTTCTGTTCGCCCGGTTACTGTTTCTCAACCCTCCTCAGGTCCTGAGGGCTTGCCTCCTGCCTATTGGTCTTACGCTGACGTTTCCGACAAGAAAGAAGCTGAGACTCTGCCTCCTCATCGGCCCTATGACTACCCTGTCGAATTACGACCTGGGACCACGCCACCCAGAGGTCGGATCTATCCCTTGTCTCCTGCTGAGACGTCTGCCATGTCCGAGTGCATCCAAGAGAACCTCGCTAAGGGTTTTATAAGAAAATCTTCCTCGCCTGCTGGTGCCGTTTTTTTCTTTGTAAAAAAGAAAGACGGTTCTTTAGGTCCCTGCATTGACTACCGGGGTCTGAACGACATCACGATAAAGAATAAATACCCGTTGCCTTTAATCCCGGAGCTCTATGATCGCTTGAGAGGGGCGCGGATTTTCTCGAAGTTGGACCTACATGGAGCCTACAATCTTGTGCGTATTCGCTCAGTAGATGAGTGGAAGATGGCTTTTAACACATTCGGGATGGACATTACGAGTATCTCGTCATGCCCTTTGGGCTGTGTAACGCTCCCGCAGTTTTTCAGGAGTTTGTCAATGACATCTTTCGGGATATGCTTTATTCCTGCGTTGTGGTCTACCTAGACGATATCCTCATTTTCTCTCCGGATCTGTCTTCTCACAGAAGGAGCGTCCGACTTGTCCTGCAGCGTCTCCGGGAGAATCGCCTTTATGCTAGGATGGCGAAGTGTCTCTTCGAACGATCATCTTTGCCCTTTTTAGGATATATTGTCTCTGAGAATGGGCTGGAGATGGATCCAGAGAAGTTATCTGCTATCCTCCAATGGCCACGTCCGGCAGGGGTGAAGGCTATCCAACGCTTACTCCGTTTTGCTAATTACTACCGACAGTTTATTTCACACTTTTCGTCTATCATCAAGCCTATTTCCAATCTCACTCAGAAGGGATCCAGGTCTATTGTGTGGTCTCCTGAGGCCGAAGAAGCTTTTTCAAGTCTAAAACGGGCTTTTTCTTCCGCACCTGTATTGCATCGGCCTGAGGCTAACAAGCCGTTCGTCCTGGAAGTGGACGCTTCTTCCACCGGAGCTGGCGCAGTGTTATCTCAAGGGTCCTCCTCTGGTCATTTGGTTTCCTGCGGGTTCTTTTCTAAGGCCTTCTCTCCTGCGGAGTGCAACTATTCTATTGGGGATAGAGAGCTGCTGGCCATCAAGATGGCTCTAGAGGAGTGGCGCCATTTGCTGGAGGGAGCTGTTTATCCGTTCACTATTTTCACTGACCACAAGAATCTGGCCTACATCCAGTCAGCCCAGAGGCTCAATCCTCGATGGGCCAGGTGGTCCCTATTCTTCGCTCGCTTTGATTTCGAGTTTACATTTTCGTCCTGGTCAGAAGAACTTCAAAGCAGACGCTTTATCCTGATCCCTTCAACCTCAAGATTTTGAAGAGGATCTCTCTCACATCATAGATCTGGTCAAGGTCATCTCCGTGGCTCCCGTGAGGTTGATTTCTCCACCGCCTGGCAAGACCTTTGTTCCTGAGTCCAAAAGGACTCTAGTGTTGCGCTGGGGTCATTCCTCCAAAATCTCTGGTCATGTCGGGGTTAAGAAGACTTTTGAACTCCTCTCTCGGTTTTACTGGTGGCCCTCTCTCCGCCAGGATGTGGTTGACTTCTCTGCTTCCTGTCCGTCCTGCACCAAGGTCAAGGTTCCCAGACGATTGTCTTCTGGACTTCTGCTTCCTTTACCTGTTCCTTCTGCTCCTTGGCAACACATTGCCTTGGATTTCATCACGGATTTGCCTTATTCTTCTGGTTTCACTACCATCCTGGTAGTGGTAGACCGCTTCTCCAAGATGGCACACTTTGCTCCGTTACAGCAACTACCTTCTGCTCAAGAATTGGCTAAGGTCTTTGTTCAGCATGTTTTGCGACTTCATGGATTTCCCTCTCACATGGGGTCGGATCGAGGTGTGCAGTTTACTTCTCGATTCTGGAGGGCTCTGTGTGGACTTCTGGAGGTCAAATTGGATTTTTCCTCCGCTTGTCATCCTCAAACCAACGGCCAAGTGGAATGTGTCAATCAGGTGTTGGCATCCTATCTTCGCCATTTTTCTAATGCACATCATGATAATTGGTCAAGTCTTCTTCCTTGGGCTGAGTTCGCCTATAATAACCACCCTAGCGAGTCCTCTGGCAAGTCTCCATTCTTTGTGGTCTATGGTATGCATCCCAGGGTTCCTTTGCCCATCTCTGCCACCACCGGTGTTCCTGCAGCCGACGCTGAAACTACCGAGTTCTCCAAGATCTGGCTGGAGACTAAAGAAGCCTTGGTGAGGACGGGCGAACGCATGAAGAGACATGCTGACAAGAAGCGCTTGGATGCTCCTTCTTTTCTTCCGGGCGAGAAGGTTTGGCTGTCTTCAAAATACATTAGATTGAAGATTCCTTCTTACAAGCTTGGACCTCGTTATATCGGTCCTTTTGAAGTCCTCCGGCGCATCAACAATGTCGCCTACAAGCTCAGGTTACCTGTCTCTCTCCGTATTCCTAATGTTTTCCACGTCTCTCTCCTGAAGCCGGTCATTTTGTTATTCAGTTTCATTCTATTCCCTGTTCTTCTCATCCTCCTGTTTCTGCAGATAATGTTTTTGAGGTGGAGGATATTTTAGCATCCAAAAGAGTCCGGGGCAAAACATTCTTTTTGGTTTATTGGAAAGGCTTTGGTCCTGAGGAGAGGTCTTGGGAACCCAGGGAGAACATTAACGCTTCTCGCATTCTTAAGAAGTTTTTATCTTAAAACAGAGGGAGGGGGTGTAAGAGAGGGGGTACTGTTACCTCGGCTCCCGTTGCTCCGTCTCCTGCCGCCGGCTCACTTGCTCTCCCCGCTGCGTCCTCTTCTCCCCGGGACTCGGTCCTGGCATCCTGGCATGCGTCCTCTCTTCACTTGGGTGCACGCTCCTGTGGGTTGTGCAGGCGCAGTCGGATCTGACCGCACGCGCTCCCTCTTCCTCTTCTCTTCCTGCGTGACCTGACCCGGTAGTACTCCCTGGCCTATCGGCGTCTGGCATCAGGTACTTCAGGCCCTCCTTCCTTATTGGAGGCGCCTGATTATTGAGTTGCTTTTTCATAGTTAGGTCGCATAGTTTTTCCTGTGCTACTCTAGTCGTTTGCTCTTTAACCCCTGGTTCTTCTTTTGTCTTCCCTCAGCTCCCGTGTTCCTCCGTTCCAGTGTCCTTCCTCTGTTCCTGCTCCCGTGTTCCTCTGTTCCAGGTTCCTCCATTCTTCAGTCCGGTTTTCATCTCTACATCTGTGTCTTCCCTCATGTTTTAGACTCTTCTGGTCCTCAGCTTCCATTCCTTTCTCCCAGGTTTTTCCTCTGTTCCTTCCTCCTGTTATTTCCCCTCGGTTTCCTTTTTGTCTGTTCTTTGAGCCGATCCTTGGTCCTGGCTCCGTGGTTCTAGAGGTCCCTGTGCTTGCCTCCTAACAGTCCCTGAATCGGGGTTGGTCCCACTCTGGAGTGCTCGCTCGAAGGAGGTTCGGTTCCATGGTCCAGTGGGTCCACTCCTTGTACCCATTACCCTCGGCGTAACACCCATTACCTTCAGCGTAACAAGGGTTAGGGTTAGGGCTAGGGTTAGGGCTAGGGTTAGGAATAGGGTTAGGGTTAGGGCTAGGGTTAGGTCTAGGGTTAGGGTTAGGGTTGGGGTTAGGGTTGGGGCGAGGGTTGGGGCTAGGGTTGGGGTTAGGGTTGGGGCTAGGGTTGGGGCTAGGGTTAGGGTTGGGGCTAAAGTTAGGGTTGGGGCTAAAGTTAGGGTTAGGGTTGGGGCTAAAGTTAGGGTTGGGGCTAAAGTTAGGGTTAGGGTTACATTTACTGTTGGGATTAGGGTTAGGGGTGTGTCAGGGTTAGGGGTGTGGTTAGGGTTATGGTTGGGATTAGGGTTAGGGGTGTGTTGGGGTTAGGGTTTCAGTTAGAATTGAGGGTTCCACTGTTTAGGCACATCAGGGCTCTCCAAGTGCGACATGGCGTCCGATCTCAATTCCAGCCAATTCTGCGTTGAAAAAGTAAAACAGTGGTCCTTCCCTTCCGAGCTCTCCCATGCGCCCAAACAGGGGTTTATCCCAACATATGTGGTATCAGAATACTCAGGACAAATTGGACAACAACTATTTGGGTCAAATTTCTCCTGTTACCCTTGGGAAAATAAAAATTTGGGGGTCTAAAAAAACATTTTTGTGGGAAAAAAAATTAATTTTTATTTTCACGACTGCATTATAAACTGTAGTGAAACACTTGAGGGTTCAAAGCTGTTAAACACATCTAGATAAGTTCCTTAGGGGGTCTACTTTCCAAAATGGTGTCACTTCTGGGGGGTTTCTACTGTTTAGGTGCATCAGGGGCTCTGCAAATGCAACGTGATGCCTGCAGACCAATCCATCTAAGTCTGCATTCCAAATGGCGCTCCTTCCCTTCCGAGCTCTGCCATGCGCCCAAACGGTGGTTCTTCCCCACATATGGGGTATCAGCGTACTCAGGACAAATTGGACAACAACGTTTGGGGTCCAATTTCTTCTCTTACCCTTGGGAAAATAAAACAAATTGGAGCTGAATTAAATTTTTTGTGAAAAAAAGTCAAATGTTAATGTTTTTTAAAACATTCCAAAAATTCCTGTAAAACACCTGAAGGGTTAATAAACTTCTTGAATGTGGTTTTGAGCACCTTGAGGGGTGCAGTTTTTAGAATGTTGTCACACTTGGTTATTTTCTATCATATAGACCCCTCAAAATTACTTCAAATGTGATGTGGTCCCTAAAAAAGTATTGGTGTTGTAAAAATGAGAAATTGCTGGTCAAATTTTAACCCTTATAACTCCCTAACAAAAAAAATTTTTGGTTCCAAAATTGTGCTGATGTAAAGTAGACATGTGGGAAATGTTACATATTAATTATTTTACATATTTCTGTGATTTAAGGGCATAAAAATTCAAAGTTGGAAAATTGCAAAATTTTCGCCAAATTTCCATTTTTTTCACAAATAAACGCAAGTTATATCGAAGAAATTTTACCACTATCATGAAGTACAATATGTCACGAGAAAATAATGGCAGAATCGCCAAGATCCGTTTAAGCGTTCCAGAGTTATAACCTCATAAAGGGACAGTGGTCAGAATTGTAAAAATTGGCCCGGTCATTAATGTGCAAACCACCCTTGGGGATTAAGGGGTTAATTATCGATAGTGTAGTAATACCCTCTCACAAGTCATCTCTGTACACTTATATTTCGACTTTATACAATGGCTGGTAAATGTCATTATTTAGTTTGTCCACTGTAAGGCTATGTGCCCACGATCAGGAATTGCATCGTTTTGGCCTCAGTGTATTTTCGCTGCCTCCAACACGCTGCATTCTAATCACACAGTTAAATCCGCATGTTCTTATTGAACTATGCGGATTTACCGCATGTAATGAGTGGCTATGGTAGAAACTATGCAGAAGAGACTAGCATCTCCGCCGCCAAAATTAACATGCTGCGGATTGTAAAACAGCACCACGGACGAGTATACGCAACGGTAAATAGAAGCACACTGGATGAGATTTCTATAAAGCCCATTTACTGTGCTTTTAATGCAGAACGCAGTGTTTTGGACGCAGCACAAATGGGCTGCTACTCCTGATCATGGGGGCGCAGCCTAAGTTGATAAGCTACTGAACATATTCCTTCTCTCCTTTGTGTGCACAGCTCCAGTTAAAAGGTTGGACGCACTTGTTTCACATATATTTCTTTACTTGGTTTATCCATGTGTGTACATTCGTGTATATTGCTGCCTTCAGTCTGAATCTACAATGTGCACATTCCAATGAAAAAGGGGAGACCATTGCATGGAATCCAAATACTAAATATACCCATATATAAATGTGTGAATGGACCTGTAGTTTCCAAAATGGGGTCACTTTTGTGGTTCTAACCGTTTACCACTTTATAGCCAATGCAAACTAGGCATGGTGCATAAAACATGTTGCTGTTACAGTAAGCCCTGAAGTATAAAAAAAAAACAAATCTTAAAGTATAACAATCTTAAAATAACTAGTGTTAAAATGAGGAAACATAAAAAATGTATTAACAGTAGTGATGAGCGAATATACTCGTTACTCGACATTTCTCGAGCATACTCAGGGATCCTCCAAGTATTTTTTAGTGCACGGAGTTTTAGTTTTTAGCGCCGCAGAAGAATGATTTACATCTGTTAGCCAGCAAAAGTACGTGTGGGGATTCCCTAGCAACCAGGCAACCCCCACAAATACTTATGCTGGCTAACAGATGTAAATCATTCAGTTGCGGCATTAAAAACTAAATCTCCGAGCACTAAAAAATACTCAGAAGACCCCCGAGCATGCTCGAGAAATCTCGAGTAACGAGTATATTCGCTCATCATTAATTGACAGATCTCTATGGTACAACTCGTATGCAGAAATTAATATTTAAAAAAGCTCACAGTTTTACATTTTCAGCAATTTTTGTGATTCCTAATAAATGCAAACTTTATTAACATTATTTTACTATTAAAAAACTAAAAAGTACAAGTGACAAAAACAAATGTCAAACCTGTAAAAAGAAAAGAATATGCAGATTAGTTCCCTAATATATTCACACATCCAAAATTGACCTCAAAAGGTAAATTATTGATCAGTGTGGGTCGGAAGGCTGGGACCTGCATTGATCGTCAGAACAGGGAAACTTTATCTCCGTTAGAATGAAGTAACAGGTCAGATTCCCGAATGCCGCTCCATTAAAGAGTATATCAGGGACTTTATGAAAAACAAGAAATGTGCCTAAACACAAACAGTCAGGTAGTTGCTACTTACCTGCCTGTTGTGCCCAGTTCTGATCTTCCCCGGCACAGAGCTGTCACAAACCACTCCTGCCGACGATTCACCTGCCTCTTCTGACGCGATGAGACAGGACTTTTGACATATTTCTGATTGACAGCTTGGATCCCCCCAGTTATGCAACGGAAATCCAACTGTCAATCTGAATGACATCGGAAGTCCCGCCCTGTCAACGAAGAGGAGCAGAGAAGAAGCCTCCGCTCTGTCAATGTGATATCAGCAGAGGCAGCTGAATCCCCACCAACAGTGGCCTATCACCATTCAGTGTTGGGGAAGAACAGCACTGTGCACAATAGGTAGGTAGCAAATACCTGTGTCACACCGCCGCTGTCCCGGTTCTCTTCTGTGTCACCGCCGCTGCCTCGGGTGCCTCCTCATACTGACCATTCCACGGCGTCCGGGCGCGCTTCTGGTTCTGCAGCTGCTTCCGGTCTCCTGCGCGTTCGTCCCTCCTCTGTTTCTCCTCGGGTGCACGCACGCTCCAGATCCCACTGCGCACGTGCGCACAGCGCTCGCTGATTCTGCTGCTCCCTTTGCTCCTCTCTATGCCGCTGGAGGACTCTGACCTGGAAGGTACGCTGCCGCTCTGCATATCAGGCCGCCTCTTCCGTTTGGTGGTGCCTGACTATCATTTGTATTTCCAAGTGACTCTGGCCCCCGTGTTCCTCTGCATTGTCAGCAGCTAGCCCTCCGTCTTGGTGTTCTTTGGCTAGCCTCTCCCTGACTAACCTTTGCTCTCTCCTTGCTTCCTTCTTGCTCTGGTATTCCTGTGCCTCCATTTCCTCAGAGTTCCTGCGTGTCTGCGTAGTCTTCCAGTCCATTTCGTCACCGTCTCCACTGGTTTGTTTCTCACCTCTCCTTGTGCTCCGGTCTCCTTGTTATTACAGTATATGTCCCTGTCTCCGTACGTGTTTCTCCCTTTGCTTCTGCCTTGCCGTTCCCTTCTTCTTGTCTCCCCTTCTGATTTCGGTTAGTCCCATTCTCTTTTTAGTACCAGCTGCCGTAGCAGTAGTCTCCCCAGGGCCTGCTCCTATCGCTCCCTGTATAGGGGGTGGTCCACCTTGTCCCCTCGCCCAGGGGAGGTTCGCTGTTGCGGTCCAGCGGGTTCACCCCTAGTTGTCTCCAGCTTTCAGCATTATAACCTGCATGTTAGAGCTTAGGAAACCCTGCTGAGAAAGCGATATACGCGAAACGCGCGTCCAGGGGAGCCACACTAGGAGGAGACACCCTTGCTAGCAACCTCTATGGGTAAGCCGGATACAATTTTTTGATGCATTATAGGCACCATGCTGTTGTGCTATCCATATTAAGGAGAGACTGGTGGGACCCTATACCTAATAATAAGTGGTGTTAAAATGCTAGTGTTAGGGATGATATGAAGATATATGTGATATATGACTTAACGTCTATCCCTCTTTGTGTTTTGGCTATCACCATGTTTCCTCTCTATCTCCGTCCTGTGTGTGCGGAGTGCTTACAGCACTCCTTGCACTGCCAGCATTAGTTGGTATTTTCTGATGATAATGTTGGTATTATTTTGATGTATTTTTGATAGAACCATTTAACAAACGTTATACCTTTTTATTAATTATGGTGTTATGGATGTTTTTTCTCCGTTTTTCCGTACTAATCTTTGTCTGGAGCAATCCTGGTTTGCTAGCGCCTGTTGGGCGTGTAGGAAGAGCTAGTGTTACTCGCTCTTCATTACTACTCACTTCAGTGCTTCATGGTTTTGCTATTAAATGTTAGAGCTTAGGCAAATTTTTTGTTTTTCATAAAGTCGCAAATATCCCCTTTAATTGTCTATGGGGCTGCCTGAAGAAGCCAAGCACAGGCGTAATCTAATGACATAATCGTGCCTGCTGTGCTGTCATTCTCAGACACACAGTTTGAATGGTGCAACAGAGAGATGATAGCTCCCTGCTGCACCATTCTACTCAACAGTGTTTTCATCTTATCTGTGCAGAAACTATTGAAATTGTGAAGATAGGTGGGCGAAGTTAGGTGGCTGGTGCCACTTGGCACCAGGTCCCCTCAGCTCACAGGCCCCATAATAGCTGCGTGGTCCACTGCTATGGACAGTATGTCTCTGGGCATATTTAATAATGTAATTCACAGAGTGGGTCTTTGGCACAATGCAAATTTACTTGCAAAGAAAATACTGATCACTAAAGGGCTGGTCCAAAAAATCCCTTTAATGCATATAATTTAGAAGCAAAGGTCAAATTAAAAGATAAATGTCTTATTTGTCCTAACTCACATCTAAAGAAAATTTTCACTATGAAAATGACATGAAATCCATTTCAAAATCTGCAACAAAATCCACAATAAATACATTGAATATGTCCAAACTTCAGGGTGTCTTATTTCAACTCCAAAACTGAGCCATGACACAGACATGTGCATGAAGACCTAAAGCAGACAAACTTGGCCTACATTGGTTTGCTTATTATTATTATTTATTGTTATAGCGCCATTTATTCCATGGCGCTTTACATGTAAGGAGGGGTATACATAATAAAACCAAGTATAATAATCTTAATACAAGTCATAACTGGTACAGGAGGAGAGAGGACCCTGCCCGCGAAGGCTCACAATCTACAAGGGATGGGTGAGAATACAGTAGGTGAGGGTAGAGCTGATCATGCAGCGGTTTGGTCGATCGGTGGTTACTGCAGGTTATAGGCTTGTTGGAAGAGGTGGGTCTTCAGGCTCTTTTTGAAGGTTTCGATGGTAGGTGAGAGTCTGATGTGTTGTGGTAGAGGGTTCCAGAGTAGGGGTGATACGCGAGAGAAATCTTGTATACGATTGTGGGAAGAGGACATAAGAGGGGAGTAGAGAAGGAGGTCTTGTGAGGATCGGAGGTTGCATGTAGGTAAGTACCGAGAGATGAGGTCACAGATGTATGGAGGAGACAGGTTGTGGATGGCTTTTTATGTCATGGTTAGGGTTTTGTACTGGACACATTGATCACACAGTTTATTATGCAAGAGAGCTTGGCTGAGTAGATTACACAAGAAGGAAAACACACAGCAAGTCAGCAGGATCTAGGAGCAACATGGCAGATGTGACAACCTACATGGTGAGCTGCAGCATGTGCTACATGTTCACAGATCGACCAGAAGAAGAATCCAATTTCACCTGTCAGAAGTGTAGACTAGTGGCCCTTTTAGAAGAAAAGGTGCGGGGTCTGGAAGAAAGAATAGCAACTTTGAAACTCATCAAAGAGAATGAAGACTTTCTAGACAGAACAGAAGCATCTCTACTGGTCACAGAAGGTGCAAAAAGTGTCAGAGAACCTCCAAAAGCAGATGAGTGGAAGCATGTGACCAAAAGAAGCAAGAAGACCATGGAGAAATCACCAACCACACAACTGAAGAACCGATATCAAATCTTTGTAGAGGATGAAGATGGCACACCTAAGAATGAAGCAATACCAGCAAGCAAAAAAGAAAAGGGCACACAGCAACAAGTGACAGCAAAAAGTACAGCCAAGAAGCAACGAAGAGTGGTGGTGGTGGGAGACTCACTACTGAGAGGCACCGAAGCAGCCATCTGCAGACCGGACATAACTGCAAGAGAAGTATGCTGCCTTCCAGGTGCGATGATCAAGGATGTTACCGATAGGATACCAAAGCTCTTCAGCTCCAAGGACGTCCACCCATTTCTTCTGATACATGTTGGCACCAATGACACGGCAAGGAAGGACCTACCGACAATCTGCAAGGACTTTGAAGAGTTGGGGAAGAAAGTAAAGGAACTGGATGCACAGGTAGTTTTTTCTTCTATCCTTCCAGTAGACGGGCATGGCACCAGGAGATGGAACAGGATCCTTGATGCAAACAACTGGCTAAGACGATGGTGCAGACAACAAGGATTTGGATTCCTGGACCACGGTGTAAATTACTGGTATGATGGACTCCTCGCCAGAGACGGACTACACCTCAACAAACCTGGGAAACACACATTCGCCAGAAGACTCACTACACTCATCAGGAGGGCGTTAAACTAGAAGAAGAGGGGACGGGAAGAAAAACATTAGACTCGAACAAAGACGACCCAGGAAAACATACTCAGAAGGGAGGTAAGAACATTTCTAAAACAATCCACAGTGAGGAGATTGGAACAAAACAAAATCCTTTAAACTGCATGCTCGCAAACGCCAGAAGCCTGACAAACAAGATGGAAGAACTAGAAGCAGAAATATCTACAGGTAACTTTGACATAGTGGGAATAACCGAGACATGGTTAGATG
This sequence comes from Ranitomeya imitator, assembly GCF_032444005.1. Taxonomy (NCBI): domain Eukaryota; kingdom Metazoa; phylum Chordata; class Amphibia; order Anura; family Dendrobatidae; genus Ranitomeya; species Ranitomeya imitator. Next base: position 917,469,774 of record NC_091282.1, on the reverse strand, counting down.
AAAGCTATGACTGGGCAGTTAACTTACAGGGTTACAGTCTGTTTAGAAAGGATCGTAAAAATCGGAGACGAGGAGGGGTTTGTCTCTATGTAATGTCTTGTCTAAAGTCCACTTTAAGGGAGGATATTAGCGAAGGGAATGAGGATGTCGAGTCCATATGGGTTGAAATTCATGGAGGGAAAAATGGTAACAAAATTCTCATTGGGGTCTGTTACAAACCCCCAAATATAACAGAAAGCATGGAAAGTCTACTTCTAAAGCAGATAGATGAAGCTGCAACCCATAATGAGGTCCTGGTTATGGGGGACTTTAACTACCCGGATATTAACTGGGAAACAGAAACCTGTGAAACGCATAAAGGCAACAGGTTTCTGCTAATAACCAAGAAAAATTATCTTTCACAATTGGTGCAGAATCCAACCAGAGGAGCAGCACTTTTAGACCTAATACTATCTAATAGACCTGACAGAATAACAAATCTGCAGGTGGTTGGGCATTTAGGAAATAGCGACCACAATATTGTGCAGTTTCACCTGTCTTTCACTAGGGGGACTTGTCAGGGAGTCACAAAAACATTGAACTTTAGGAAGGCAAAGTTTGAACAGCTTAGAGATGCCCTTAATCTGGTAGACTGGGACAATATCCTCAGAAATGAGAATACAGATAATAAATGGGAAATGTTTAAGAACATCCTAAATAGGCAGTGTAAGCGGTTTATACCTTGTGGGAATAAAAGGACTAGAAATAGGAAAAACCCAATGTGGCTAAACAAAGAAGTAAGACAGGCAATTAACAGTAAAAAGAAAGCATTTGCACTACTAAAGCAGGATGGCACCATTGAAGCTCTAAAAAAACTATAGGGAGAAAAATACTTTATCTAAAAAACTAATTAAAGCTGCCAAAAAGGAAACAGAGAAGCACATTGCTAAGGAGAGTAAAACTAATCCCAAACTGTTCTTCAACTATATCAATAGTAAAAGAATAAAAACTGAAAATGTAGGCCCCTTAAAAAATAGTGAGGAAAGAATGGTTGTAGATGACGAGGAAAAAGCTAACATATTAAACACCTTCTTCTCCACGGTATTCACGGTGGAAAATGAAATGCTAGGTGAAATCCCAAGAAACAATGAAAACCCTATATTAAGGGTCACCAATCTAACCCAAGAAGAGGTGCGAAACCGGCTAAATAAGATTAAAATAGATAAATCTCCGGGTCCGGATGGCATACACCCACGAGTACTAAGAGAACTAAGTAATGTAATAGATAAACCATTATTTCTTATTTTTAGTGACTCTATAGCGACAGGGTCTGTTCCGCAGGACTGGCGCATAGCAAATGTGGTGCCAATATTCAAAAAGGGCTCTAAAAGTGAACCTGGAAATTATAGGCCAGTAAGTCTAACCTCTATTGTTGGTAAAATATTTGAAGGGTTTCTGAGGGATGTTATTCTGGATTATCTCAATGAGAATAACTGTTTAACTCCATATCAGCATGGGTTTATGAGAAATCGCTCCTGTCAAACCAATCTAATCAGTTTTTATGAAGAGGTAAGCTATAGACTGGACCACGGTGAGTCATTGGACGTGGTATATCTCGATTTTTCCAAAGCGTTTGATACCGTGCCGCACAAGAGGTTGGTACACAAAATGAGAATGCTTGGTCTGGGGGAAAATGTGTGTAAATGGGTTAGTAACTGGCTTAGTGATAGAAAGCAGAGGGTGGTTATAAATGGTATAGTCTCTAACTGGGTCGCTGTGACCAGTGGGGTACCGCAGGGGTCAGTATTGGGACCTGTTCTCTTCAACATATTCATTAATGATCTGGTAGAAGGTTTACACAGTAAAATATCGATATTTGCAGATGATACAAAACTATGTAAAGCAGTTAATACAAGAGAAGATAGTATTCTGCTACAGATGGATCTGGATAAGTTGGAAACTTGGGCTGAAAGGTGGCAGATGAGGTTTAACAATGATAAATGTAAGGTTATACACATGGGAAGAGGGAATCAATATCACCATTACACACTGAACGGGAAACCACTGGGTAAATCTGACAGGGAGAAGGACTTGGGGATCCTAGTTAATGATAAACTTACCTGGAGCAGCCAGTGCCAGGCAGCAGCTGCCAAGGCAAACAGGATCATGGGGTGCATTAAAAGAGGTCTGGATACACATGATGAGAGCATTATACTGCCTCTGTACAAATCCCTAGTTAGACCGCACATGGAGTACTGTGTCCAGTTTTGGGCACCGGTGCTCAGGAAGGATATAATGGAACTAGAGAGAGTACAAAGGAGGGCAACAAAATTAATAAAGGGGATGGGAGAACTACAATACCCAGATAGATTAGCGAAATTAGGATTATTTAGTCTAGAAAAAAGACGACTGAGGGGCGATCTAATAACCATGTATAAGTATATAAGGGGACAATACAAATATCTCGCTGAGGATCTGTTTATACCAAGGAAGGTGACGGGCACAAGGGGGCATTCTTTGCGTCTGGAGGAGAGAAGGTTTTTCCACCAACATAGAAGAGGATTCTTTACTGTTAGGGCAGTGAGAATCTGGAATTGCTTGCCTGAGGAGGTGGTGATGGCGAACTCAGTCGAGGGGTTCAAGAGAGGCCTGGATGTCTTCCTGGAGCAGAACAATATTGTATCATACAATTATTAGGTTCTGTAGAAGGACGTAGATCTGGGTATTTATTATGATGGAATATAGGCTGAACTGGATGGACAAATGTCTTTTTTCGGCCTTACTAACTATGTTACTATGTTACTATGTTACTATTTGCCACTTTGATAGAAAGGTTAATAAGTGGGTTTGCAATCTGACCACTTTTCTTGGCACAATCATATGTTTTACAAAAAGTCATGAGGAGACTTATTAAATACAGCGCTATACTTTTCATTATATATACATCTCATATACTGTTTAAACTGCATTCATAAATCTATTTTCCTGTGGTATTGATTCAGAATGCTACAGCACACTGTTATATTGCAAAACAAAGATGGTTGCATTAAAAACATTAGTTTTATTTGTCATCTGCAACTTGACGGACATCAGTTACATTATTCTGTGTTAGATCTTCATCTTCAAAGTCTTTATCACATGCACTAAAAAAACACCATTTCATTAAACTTTACACATTTATGAGGTTGTGTAAAGATTACGCGGTCAGCCCTTGGCAGACCTTGTCTAAGAACTTTGTGCCTTTCACACATACAAACAAAAGAGTACAATTGTTGAAGGACATTGCTAGGATGATAAAAGCTTTATGCATTTTTTTCACAGAAAAATGGGATTGGATCCACAACCATGAGATTTATTATTATTATTATTTATTTATATAGCACCATTAATTCCATGGTGCTGTACACCAGATGGGGTTACATCAAAATACAAATATCACTTACAGTAAATAAAACTAACAATTACAGACTGATACAGAGGGTAGATGACCCTGCCCTTGCAAGCTTACATTCTACAGGATTGTGGGGAAGGAGACAGTGGGTCGGCGGTTGCAGTAGCTCCAACGTTGTTGAGGTGGTCGTGTGGCCATTACAGGTTGTAAACCTCTTTGAAGAGATGGGTTTTCAGGTTCCATTTGAAGGATCCAAATGTGGTGGATAACCAGATGTGTTGGGGCACAGAATTCCAGATGATGGAGGATATTCGGGAGAAGTCTTGGAGGCGATTGGGTGAGGAGCAAACAAGTGTGGAGGAGAGAAGGAGGTCTTGGGAGGACCAGAGATTACATGAGGGAAGATATTGAGAGATTAGTTCGGAAATATACGGAGAAGAAAAGTTATGGATGGCTTTGTAGGTCAGTGTTAGTAGTTTAAACTGGATACGCTAGGATATTGGGAGCCAGTGGGATTTGCAAAGAGGGGAAGCAGGAGTGTAGCAAGGAGAGAGATTAATTAGTCAGGCAGCAGAGTTAAGGACGGACTGGAGGGGTGCGAGAGTGTTAGAAGGTAGGAGGATGTTGCAGTAGTCGAGGCGGGTCATGATTAGGGCATGCAGAAGCATTTTGGTAGAATGAGGGTTGAGGAAAGGACGGATTCTGGAAATATTTTTGAGCTGGAGGCGACAGGAGGTGGCGAGAGCTTGGTTGTGTGATTTGAAGGACAGGGCAGAGTCGAGGGTTACTCTGATTTCCGGGACAGGGGAAAGTGTGATTTCATTTATTTTGATAGATAGATCAGGTAGGGAAGATATGCGAGATGGAGGAAAGATAAGTAGTTCATATTTGTCCACATCGAGCTTGAGAAAGCGAGAGGAGAAGAAGGTGGATATGGCTGATAGACACTTTGGGATTCTGGAGAGCAGAGAGGTGACATCTGGGCCAGAGAGGTAGATCTGAGTGTCATCAGCATATAGATGATACTGAAAGCCATAGGACTTTTTGAGTTGTCCCAGGCTAAGGGTATAGATTGAGAAGAGAAGGGGTCCAAGGACAGAACCTTGAGGGACACCAACAAAGAGAGGGCAAAATGAAGAGGTAGTATGGGAGTAGGAAACGCTAAATGTGTGGCTGGTGAGGAGATCCAAGAAAGGGCAAAGTCTTTTACACCAAAGGAAGAGAGGATCTGGAGTAGGAGGCAGTGGTCAACTGTGTCAAAGGCAGAGGACAAGTCTAGAAGGAGGAGTATAGAGAATTGTCTGTTAGCTTTGGCTGTAAGTAAGTCGTTAGTAATTTTGGTCAGGGCAGACTCAGTGGAATGGTGGGGACGGAAGCCAGATTGTAGGTTGTCGAAGAGAGAGTTAGATGCAAAGAGAGAGGAAAGTTCAGCATGGACGTGCTGCTCAAGGAGTTTGGAAGCAAATGGGAGCAAATATATGGGGTGATAGCTGGGCATAGCGCTCGGGTAAAGGGATGGCTTTTTGAGGATAGGTGTGATTGTGGCATGTTTGAAAGCAGAGGGGAAGGTACTAGAAGTTAGTGATAGGTTGAATAGATGGGTTAGGGATGGGATTAGTGTGGTGGTGAGGTTGGGGAGGAGGTGGGATGGGATGGGGTCAAGCGCACAAGTGGTGAGGTTCGATTTGGAGAGAAGATGAGCAAGCTCTCCTTCAGTGATTTTGGAGAGGGAAGTTATGGGGTAGGGCATTGGTCTGATAAACAAAGGGGTTGTGATGGTTTGACAACAAAGACTTGCCTTGTTTCATCTATCTTATTTTTGAAGTGCGTGGCAAAGTTCTCGGCAGAGATTATGGAACTCGGAGGGTGGCAGTGGTGGGCGGAGGAGGGAGTTAAAAGTGGTGAACATGAACAACTGTTTGGGGTTGTGGGATAAATAAGATATGAGGGATGTGAAATAGGCCTGTTTAGCAGAGGTGAGAACTGATTTGAATGCAAGTGTTGCTTGTTTGACTGCAGAGAAGTCATCTTGTGAATGCATTTTCTTCCAACGCCTTTCTGCAATTCTGGATACTTGCCAAAGCTTTTTAGTGATGCCATTGTTCAAGGGTTGTCTATTGATTGATTTATAAATCTTAAACAATTATTCTCTGCTTTGGAAATGCTGCTTTTTCTAGATAAGGTTGGCTCTAAAATTGGGCTAAAGCTTTGTCTACACCAGTGCTCCCCACTTTTCTTAAACCAAAGAGCCACATTGAGCCCTAACAGAGGGTCACGAGCCACATCCAAAGTCCTGCTCGTAGTGAGACCTAGAGTCCTCCCCAAAACTGTATAATGACAACCAAAGCGTCCCCTACAGAAATTACACTGATACTCCATACTGCCCTGTCTTATATACAGTAAATTTGCGAGTCCGACTAGGGGTTTCCACCTTATCCCCATTTGGTATTCTCATATCAAGCACTCCAACCACACTACCATATGTAGCTTCAAGTATCCCCAATATCTGAGAGCATCATCCTATTTCAGCTCACCATATTTATCTCTCCACCACCATGGGCCAGTATATGCACACCCAGATCTGCTCTTCTGTGCGGGTTGTACAGAAAATTCACCATCCGGAGACCTGTTCTTAGCTGTTTGCTAGACCTCGTCCTAATGCACTAAGTTGGCCGAGAACTATGAGCCACGCATTTTGGGCCTGTGAGCCACATGTGGCTCCCAAGCCATTGGTTGGGGACTCCTGGTCTACACAGTACCCAGAAACCCAATAGCAGTAATTGGGGAGCTAAATGCATATGTGATATCCCCCGAAGTGTCCATTTCTATGGGATACCGGATATACAGTGTGTTTTCATATAAATACTGCATACCTCCCAACTGTCCCTCATTGTGCGGGACTTTCCCGGATTTGACTCTTTGCCCTGCTGTCCAGCGCAGGACGCTCTCATCCCGGGAGACAGCAGGAGAACTCCGTCACACCCCCTTTTGTTAGGCCACGCCCCTTCCCCATGTTCCTGAGTCTCCCAGCGTCACTGGTCAGAGAGGGAGAGAGAGGGGACACTTCTAGTTTGAGGTAACAGCCGAACACAGCCTGGGTGACGGCGGCAATGTAAGCAGACCAGTATGAGTGGACTGGAGCTGCTAATTCTAATGCCTGGCTAGTGTAATCATGCTTGGAATGAGTGGGGCTCAGCAGGGAGGGACAGACACACTCACAGCCTCCTCTGTTTGCCTCCGCTGCTCAGTGCTCACTGCTGTGTTATCTGCAGATCAGTGTGAGTGAGATCGATGACTCCCTGACACGTCTGTCTCCCAAGGAGAGGGTGACAACACGACGCTATTGTGGCTGCTATTCACCCCCCCCCCCGCATAAAAAGGGCTAAACCAAAGCCCCTGTGACAGCCTGACACTGTAATGTAGCAGAGCTGTGTGTGTACAAGGTGTATGGATCGGAGCAGCATGTGAAAGGTGTATGGAGCATAGTCGTGTGTGTAAGACGTGTACGGAGCCGTGTGTACGAGGTGTACGGAGCGGAGCAGCATGTGTAGGAGGTGTGCGGAGCAGAGCCATGTGTGTACAAGGTATACAGAGTGGAGCAGCGTGTGCAATGTGTATGGAGCGGAGCCGTGTGTGTATAAGGTGTATGGAGCTGAGCCGTGTGTGTGCAATGTGTACGGAGTGGAGCCGTGTGTGTGCGAGGTGTACGGAGTGGAGCCGTGTGTGTACGAGGTGTATGGAGCTGAGCCGTGTGTGTGCAATGTGTACGGAATGGAGCCGTGTGTGTGCGAGGTGTACGGAGTGGAGCCGTGTGTGTGCGAGGTGTACGGAGTGGAGCCGTGTGTGTGCGAGGTGTACGGAGTGGAGCCGTGTGTGCATGAGGCGTACAGAGCGGAGCCGCATTAGCAAGGTGTATGGAATGGAGTCGTGTGTGTACGAGGTGTACGGAGCAGAGCCGCATGCGTACGAGGTGTACGGAGCGGTGCCGTGTGTGTACGAGATGTATGGAGAAGAGCCGTATGTGTATGAGGTGTACGGAGCGGAGCCGTGTGTGTGCAAGGTATACTGAGCGAAGCAGCGTGTGCAATGTGGACGGAGCGGAGCCGTGTGTGTACGAGGTGTACGGAGTGGATCCGTGTGTGTATGAGGTGTATGGAGCGGAGCCGTGTGTGTACGAGGTGTATGGAGCGGAGCCGCATGTGCAAGGTGAATGGAGCGCAGTCATGTGTGTACGAGGTGTACGGAGCAGAGCCGCATGTGCAAGGTGTATTGAGCGGAGCCATGTGTGTACGAGATGTATGGAGAGGAGCCGTGTGTATGAGGTGTACGGAGCGGAGCCATGTGTGCAAGGTATACTGAGCGGAGCAGCGTGTGCAATGTGGACGGAGCGGAGCCGTGTGTGTACGAGGTGTATGGAGTGGATCCGTGTGTGTATGAGGTGTATAGAGCGGAGCCGTGTGTGTACGAGGTGTATGGAGCGGAGCCGCATGTGCAAGGTGAATGGAGCGCAGTCATGTGTGTACGAGGTGTACGGAGCAGAGCTGCATGTGCAAGGTGTATTGAGCGGAGCCATGTGTGTACGAGATGTATGGAGAGGAGCCGTGTGTATGAGGTGTACGGAGCGGAGCTGTGTGTGTATAAGGTGTATGGAGCGGAGCCGTGTGTGTACGAAGTGTATGGAGTGGAGCCGTGTGTATGAGGTGTACGGAGCGGAGCTGTGTGTGTATAAGGTGTATGGAGCGGAGCCGTGTGTGTACGAAGTGTATGGAGTGGAGCCGTGTGTGTGCAAGGTGTATGGGGAGGAGCCGTATGTATGAGGTGTACGGAGCGGAGCTGTGTGTGTACGGAGCGGAGCCGCATGTGCAAGGTGTATGGAGCGGAGTCGTGTGTGTACGAGGTGTATGGAGCGGAGTCGCATGTGTACGGAGCGGACGCTGGCTGTGTCAGATCGGAGCAGATATTGCTCCTCGCTCTGACACGGACTGGCACAGGAGACACAGAGGTCTTTATCAGTGGCATATCACAGCTGCAGCGACGTGAGCAGTCAGCGGCGCAGCTGGATGACACCATTCAGCGCCGTGGGAGTGGAAGCTGCCGGCTGCTGCGAGGGAGCGCGGTGAAAAGTGTCTGTGTGTAGTGATGGAGAAGGCAATGATGGGGGTGGGGTAACCATGTGTGGCCAGTATACTGTACCCAGCATTATGTGTGGCCATTATTCTATACCCAGCATCGTGTGAGGCCATTATACTGTACAAAGCATAATGTGGCGCCATAATACTGTATGGACCATCACGTGGGGCAAGTATGCTGTACGCAGCATCATGTGGGGCCGTTATACAGTATGGAGCATAATGTGGCCAATGGCCATTGTACAGTATGGAGCGTCATGTGTGGCCATTATACAGTATGGAGCGTCATGTGTGGCTATTATACAGTATGGAGCATCGTGTGTGGCCATTGTACACTATGGAGCATCGTGTGTGGCCATTGTACACTATGGAGCGTCGTGTGTGGCCATTGTACAGTATGGAGCATCGTGTGTGGCCATTGTACACTATGGAGCATCGTGTGTGGCCATTGTCCAGTATGGAGCGTCGTGTGTGGCCATTGTACAGTATGGAGTGTTGTGGGTGTGGCCATTGTACAGTATGGAGCGTCGTGTGTGTGGCCATTGTACAGTATGGAGCGTCGTGTGTGGCCATTGTACAGTATGGAGCGTCGTGTGTGGCCATTGTACAGTATGGAGCGTTGTGTGTGGCCGTTATACAGTATGGAGTGTCGTGTGTGTGGCCATTGTACAGTATGGAGCGTTGTGTGTGGCCGTTATACAGTATGGAGCGTTGTGTGGGGCCATTGTACAGTATGGAGCGTCGTGTGTGTGGCCATTGTACAGTATGGAGCGTAGTGTGGGGCCATTGTACAGTATGGAGCGTCGTGTGGGGCCATTGTACAGTATGGAGCATCGTGTGTGGCCATTGTCCAGTATGGAGCGTCGTGTGGGGCCATTGTATAGTATGGAGCATCGTGTGTGGCCATTGTACACTATGGAGCATCGTGTGTGGCCATTGTCCAGTATGGAGCGTCGTGTGTGGCCATTGTACAGTATGGAGTGTTGTGGGTGTGGCCATTGTACAGTATGGAGCGTCGTGTGTGGCCATTGTACAGTATGGAGCGTCGTGTGTGGCCATTGTACAGTATGGAGCGTCGTGTGTGGCCATTGTACAGTATGGAGCGTTGTGTGTGGCCGTTATACAGTATGGAGTGTCGTGTGTGTGGCCATTGTACAGTATGGAGCGTTGTGTGTGGCCGTTATACAGTATGGAGCGTTGTGTGGGGCCATTGTACAGTATGGAGCGTCGTGTGTGTGGCCATTGTACAGTATGGAGCGTAGTGTGGGGCCATTGTACAGTATGGAGCGTCGTGTGGGGCCATTGTACAGTATGGAGCATCGTGTGTGGCCATTGTCCAGTATGGAGCGTCGTGTGGGGCCATTGTATAGTATGGAGCATCGTGTGTGGCCATTGTACACTATGGAGCATCGTGTGTGGCCATTGTCCAGTATGGAGCGTCGTGTGTGGCCATTGTACAGTATGGAGTGTTGTGGGTGTGGCCATTGTACAGTATGGAGCGTCGTGTGTGTGGCCATTGTACAGTATGGAGCGTCGTGTGTGGCCATTGTACAGTATGGAGCGTCGTGTGTGGCCATTGTACAGTATGGAGCGTTGTGTGTGGCCGTTATACAGTATGGAGTGTCGTGTGTGTGGCCATTGTACAGTATGGAGCGTTGTGTGTGGCCGTTATACAGTATGGAGCGTTGTGTGGGGCCATTGTACAGTATGGAGCGTCGTGTGTGTGGCCATTGTACAGTATGGAGCGTAGTGTGGGGCCATTGTACAGTATGGAGCGTCGTGTGGGGCCATTGTACAGTATGGAGCATCGTGTGTGGCCATTGTCCAGTATGGAGCGTCGTGTGGGGCCATTGTATAGTATGGAGCATCGTGTGTGGCCATTGTACAGTATGGAGCGTCGTGTGTGTGGCCATTGTACAGTATGGAGCGTCGTGTGTGGCCATTGTACAGTATGGAGCGTCGTGTGTGTGGCCATTGTACAGTATGGAGCGTCGTGTGTGACCATTGTACAGTATGGAGCGTCGTGTGTGTGGCCATTGTACAGTATGGAGCGTCGTGTGTGGCCATTGTACAGTATGGAGCGTCGTGTGTGGCCATATTTTTTTGTTTATAATTATTGTTTACGAAACATTGTGATCAGAAGTGCTAAATGGGTGTGGTTGGGGCGTGGCTAGTTGTGAAATGGGTGTGGTCAGAGGTGTGGCCTAAAATGTGTCCCTCTTTCCCTTCCTCGAAAGTTGGGAGGTATGATACTGTGAATTTTTATGTGGACTGTGCATTTTAAATACATTGTGAGACCTGCTGACAGGCAAAACAAAAAGGGTTAATCTTCTCACAGGCTTGATCAGATGACCCAGCCTTGTTTTAAGATGCAGAAGGTTCTGGAAAAATGCCTCAGGGCAGCCAGCCAATGACTACAGCTCTACAGTAACATATAAGAGGGAGGAGCCAAGTCCTGTGAGTGAGTTCTTAATATGAAGTGGCAGTTGGTGGTCAGACATCTTGAGAAGAGGAAGCCATTTTGTAGGTGAAGGAATTACCTACCTTCTCCCTGCATGCTTCACTTAAAAAGGGGTCTGACACGGCAAGGGGAGTTAATAGTCTTCATATCTAGGAGGAAGAATTACCTCAGGGCAGAAACAGAGCACAGAGCTGAAGAAATATTCAGACTTAATAAAACCAGAGGATACTCAGATCTTCCTGTCTGTAGGTTCACAGCAATCATTATCCTTGAGTGTAATCCTATACCTCAGTTTCCTGCTGTTTGTAAATAACAATTTGCCCATTACCTTGAGTAAAAAGACTTCTGTTTTAAATTCTTATGGCTGCTTCATGACTGGGGCTCAAATGCACCAACTACTACCACCATCATAATCTTCTGCCTAGAGGCAGTTACTGTGCAAACATTGTATTGTGGAGTTTCCTGTGTGTGTGTAATTTGAGAAGGAAAGACTCTTCTCCTGACAGGAAGCTTGGCCACTGTAAGATACACCATACCCTGTCAGGAGTACAACCCTCAGCCATACATCACATGAGGACAAAACACATAGAACTAAGTTGAATCATATGAGCACTAATAAAAAAATCTGTAACAGGGCCCCTGCCCTATAGGGCATAGGGAACTTTTAGGCACATTAAAGCTCACCTGGATGCAACCACTACAAATCCTATAGATAAAAGGTTCCCTTTTAATTCTAAAATTTTAATTATCTTTTAATTTAATTTTCTAGTGCCAATCTGAAGGCATCACTGGGTTGGCAGTGCATCAAATATGTGCCAGTTCAGAAGCTTTGCTTACTTGCAAACCATGTACTTAAAGTATAGCATTTAGTTCCCATTTTTTCACTCCTAAACACCCTATCTAACGTTATTTGTTAGCACCATCAACCAGGGCAAATGCCCTAAGAGTAGGCAGTGTGCATGCCATTGGTGTTTGGAACAGCAAATTGACTTGCAAGATTTAAGGGGTTGGGCCGCTATTTTCACGTATACGGTGATATACGACAGACCATATGTATGGGATTTATCAAATCTGTTTAAGGCTTCTTTTACACTTCCGTTGGTACGCAGCCGTCGCTAAGCGTCGGTGCGACATACCGACGGACGTTGAATTTTTTAAGAACAACGTGGGCATTGAAACACTGCGTCAGCTGCCCATTGTGAAGTCCCAGGGAGGAGGGAGTGGAGTTCCGGCTGTGCCTGTGCAGTTTAAAATGCAGGACCCAACGTACAAAAAAAGTTCCCTTGAACGTTTTTTCGATACGACGGCCCGCCAAATACCGACGCATCCAGTGCACGACGTATGGAACGCATGTCCATACGTCGCGATGCGTCGGTAATACAAGTCTATATGTAAAAAACGCATCCTGGGGGCAACTTTGCAGGATGCGTTTTTTTCCACAGAACGACGCATTGCGACGGCCCCTAAACGACAGAAGTGTGAAAGAAGCCTTAGACGTGGCAGAAAAAATCCATGTAGATTTTACTTCATGAAGCAAATTTTTTTGTACCATACATGACCTATATATTAGAACCAACGATGTAGGAAGATTAGTTAACACAGAATTAAAAGCTAATAAATCTATAAAAGAAAAAAAGCCATTAACCTTGCTTCGATCAAATACATAACAATAAAAGAGGTTATCCACTACTTTTACATTGATGGCCTATCCTTAGTCATCAATGTCTTATTGGACGAGATCTGGCACCCCTGCTGATTAGCTGTTATCGACGGCGGTGGCGGCCTCCGTCCAAAAGTACTTACTTGTGGAGCTGGCCGTCTACTTATAGTGGCCGGGGCTTGGTACTACACATCCGCCTTCTGTTGATTTGTCTAGAAGGCAGATGTGTAGTACCACAACTACCACAAGTAGATGGCCAACTATGCAAGTAATTATTTCCAACCAGTACTTATAATGTAGTTAAAGGGAATCTAACAGGTCCTCCGTGCCCCTAGAACCACCAGCAGTTGTGTCTACATAGCTAAATACCCTGCCAAACATTAGTGTCCTCAGACTAGTCAGCCCACTTAGCATGTTATCACGCTCCTTTAACCATGAAAGAAGCCACGCACATACAGTACAGACCAAAAGTTTGGACACACCTTCTCATTTAAAGATTTTTCTGTATTTTCATGACTATGAAAATTGTACATTCACACTGAAGGTATCAAACCTATGAATTAACACATGTGGAAATATATACTTAACAAAAAAGTGTAAAAAAACTGAAATTATGCCTTATATTCTAGGTTCTTCAAAGTAGCCACCTTTTGCTTTGATGACTGCTTTGCACACTCTTGGCATTCTCTTGATGAGCTTCAAGTGGTAGTCACCGGGAATGGTTTTCACTTCACAGGTGTGCCCTGTCAGGTTTAATAAGTGGAATTTCCTTATAAATGGGGTTGGGACCATCAATTCTGTTGTGCAGAAGTCTGGTGGATACACAGCTGATAGTCCTACTGAATAGACTGTTAAAATTTGTATTATGGCAAGAAAAAAGCAGCTAAGTAAAGAAAAACAAGTGGCCATCATTACTTTAAGAAATGAAGGTCTGTCAGTCCAAAAATTGGGAAAACTTTGAAAGTGTCCCCAAGTGCAGTGGCAAAAACCATCAAGTGCTACAACGAAACTGGCTCACATGAGGACCGCCCCAGGAAAGGAAGGCCAAGAGTCACCTCTGCTTCTGAGGATATGTTTCATAGAGGCTTCTGATCATGTGCAGTGCGCCTCTATGAAGTCAGGACGCTTACAAGCAACTTCAGATGATCAATGCAGTGAGGTAAAGAAGCTGTGCGCATGCATGAGGCAACTATAGCACTGGTGCTTATAAGTCATGTTCCGCAAGTTCTGGGGGCATAGGTAATCGGACTGGTTCCCTGTAATGACTGGCGAAGAGCGGACACGTCTAAATACCGATTAGCTAGAAGGACAACCCTGGCTGCTGCATTAAGGATAGACTGGACAGGGGAAAGACGAGTGAGGGGAGGCCAATTAATAGAGTGTTACAGTAGTCCAGGCGGGAGTGGATCAGGGTGATAGTGAGGGGTTTTATTGTTTCCATGGTGAGAAAAGGAGAAACAAAAACGGAGACACAAGCAGCCATATGGTCCCATAAAATACACTCTTTATTAAATATAAAATATAAAAATCACCAGACAAAACACAGGTGTACAGAGGGAAGGTAAAAGTACGCACAAATGGTAATGGCAAAAAAAAGGCCTGAAAGACGATCCATAAACCACACTGCTGAACTAGCAATATGCTAGAAAGAAATTCCCCATATCACATGATACATAGATAGTAATACATTGTATATAGGGCAAGTGCCCTCATGCAGAGAATTCTGACATCCAAGCACAATGTAGCGGTGTACTTACAGCAGACAATGGTACTTTTACCTTCCCTCTGTACACCTGTGTTTTGTCTGATGATTTTTATATTTTATATTTAATAAAGAGTGTATTTTATGGGACCATATGGCTGCTTGTGCCTCCGTTTTTGTTTCTCATATATTTATTGGCAGCTGGCCCCTATTATCTATCCATATATAGCATATATTATCTTGTAGACTCCATTGTGTTACTATATGATTATTCTAAATATGCTGGCTTTAGTATTATTATGGTGAGAAAAGGGCAGATTCTAGAGATGTTCTTTAGGGGTAAGCGGCAAGAGATTGTATATGGGATGTGAAGGAGAGATCGGAGTCAAATATAACACCCAGACAGCGTGCCTGCTGCCGGGGTGTTATTATGGTGCCACCCACAGAGAGGGAAATGTCAGATTTAGGGAGGTTGGTAGATGGCGGGAGCAGAAGAAGTTTTGGAGAGGTTGAGTTTCACATAGAGTGCGGACATGATGTTGGAGACTGCGAACAGACAGTCACTGGCGTTCTATAGTACAGTGGGGGTAAGGTCAGGGGATGATGTGTATAGTTGTGTGTCATCGGCATAAAGATGGTACTGAAAGCCAAATCTGCTGATGGTCTGTCCAATTGGGGCCGTGTAGAGAGAGAAGAGAAGGGGGCCAAGGACTGAACCCTGAGGTACCCCAACAGTGAGAGAAAGAGGAGATGAAGTGGAGCCAGCAGTTAAAACAATGAAGGAGCGGTCAGAAAGGTAGGAAGAGAACCAGGAGAGAGCAGTGTCCTTAATGCCTAGTGACTGGAGCCTAGAGAGTAATAGAGGGTGGTCAGCAGTGTCAAAAGCTGCAGAAAAGTTGAGAAGAATGAGCAGAGAGTATTCACCATTGCATTTTGCTGTCAGAAGGTCATTGGTCACTTTGATGAGTGCAGATTCTGTCAAATGTAGGGGCGGAAACTGGACTGTGAGGGGTCTAGGAGGGAATGAGTAGAGAGGTAACAGGTAAGGCGGGAGTAGATCAGGAGCTCCAAAAGTTTAGAGATGAAGGAGAGATTAGAGACTGGTCTGTAGTAATTTGTGCAGGATGGGTCGAGGGCGGGTTTCTTTAATAATGGAGTGATGATAGCATGTTTGAGGCCATGTGCACATGTTCAGTATTTTTCGCGTTTTTTTCGCATTTTTGCGCTATAAAAACGCGAAAAAAATGCTTACATATGCCTCCTATTAATTACAGTGTATTCCGCATTTCTAGTGCAAATGTTGCTTTTTTTCCGTGAAAAAATCGCATTGCGGAAAGAAAAACAACATGTTCATTAAAAATGCGGAATTGCGGGGATTCCGCACACCTAGGAGTGCATTGATCTGCTTACTTTCCGCATGGGGCTGTGCACACCATGTGGAAAGTAAGCAGATTATGTGCGGTTGGTACCCAGGGTGGAGGAGAGGAGACTCTCCTCCACGGACTGGGCACCATATAATTAGTAAAAAAAAAAGAATTAAAATAAAAAATAGTCATATACTTACCCTCTGATGGCCCCGGTGTCTTCCCGCCTCTCAGCGGTGCATGCTGCCGCTTCTGTTCCTATAGATGGTCTGTGTGAAGGACCTGCGATGACGTCGCGGTCCTGTGATTGGTCGTGAGACCGCTCACGTGACCGCTCACGTGACCACAACGTCATCAAAGGTCCTGCACACACACACCATCTATAGGAATGGACGCTGCTGAGGAGATCGGCTGTCTGCAGGGTGAGTATAACCATTGTTTTAAATTTTTTTATTATTTTTAAACATTCTATCTTTTACTATAGATGCGGCATAGGCTGCATCTATAGTAAAAAGTTGGTCACACTTGTCAAACACTATGTTTGACAAGTGTGACCAACCTGTCAGTCAGTTTTCCAAACTTTAGCATTCTGCAAGCTAATTACGCTTGCAAAATGCTAAAAAAACGCGAAAAAAACGCAAAAAAATGCGGATTTCTTGCAGAAAATTTCCGGTTTTCTTCAGGAAATTTCTGCAAGAAATCCTGATGTGTGCACATACCCTGAAGGAGGAGGGGAAAATGCCTGGCGAGAGGGAGAGATTAAAGATTGTAGATAGGTGAGTTGTGACAACTGGAGAGAGAGACTGGAGGAGATGAGAGGGAATGGGATCAGTAGTGCATGTAGTCGGACGAGAAGAAGAGAGGAGCTTGGAGACTTCTTCTTCTGTGATGGGATCGAATGTGGAGAGTGAGCCAAGGGAAAATGCAGGGAGAGTTGGGAGTCACTGCACTTAGTGGCTGGGAGCGGATTTCCTGACAAATGTTATCTATTTTCTCTATAAAGTGGAGATTGGGGACAATGATGAGTGTAGGGAGTCTGTGAGTGTATGAGGGTTAATGTCGTGTAGATTTCTGACTGAATGGTTGGTAGGAGTGTGCTGGGATCGGCGAGGATTTGTGAGCATGAAGGAGAGAATGTTGTGGTCAGAAAGTGGTGAGTTATTTAGGCCAGAGATTGAACAGAGCCAGACAAAGACCAGGTCAAGGGTGTTACCATCCTTGTGTGTCTCAGAGGTTGAGAGCTGTGAGAGGCCGAGAAAAGTGGTTAGTGATAGAAGCTGGGGCGCAGATGTGGAAGTGAGGCTGTTAATGGGCATGTTGACGTCTCCCAGGATAACGGTTAGAAGTTTTGAGGACATAAAATGTGGCAGCCAGGCAGAGAAATGGTCTAGGAAGTGGGTGGGCAAACCTGGGGCCTGTATATGACCGCTACTCTGAGGGAGAGGGGAAGAAAGAGCCTGATGGTGTGGACCTCAAAAGAAGGGAATGAGAGTGATGGAACTGGGGGATGACCTGGAAGGTGCATTGTGGGGACAGGAGTATGCCGACTCCACCACCAGGTCTGTTTGTGGGTCTCGGGGAATGGGAGAATTGTAAGCCACCATGAGAAATGGCAGCAGGGGAGACAGTGTCAGAGTCCAGGTTTCAGTGAGGGCCAACAGATTCAGAGAATGGCTCTCACTGTGGTTTTCTGGAGTCCCAAAAGCTTTAGAAATGGCTTTATATCCTTTTGCAAACTGATATTTCTCAATTACTTTGTTTCTCATTTGTTCCAGAATTTCTTTGGATCACGGCATGACATCTTGCTTATGAGGATATTTTGGTCTACTTCACTTTGTCAGACAGGTCCCTTTTAAGTGATTTCATGACTGAGAACAGGTGTGCAGTAATCAGGCCACAGTGTGGCTAGGAAATTTGAACTCAGCTTCCCAAAGATATGATAAACCACAGTTAACCTATTTTTAAAGGGCAGGGAGGCAATCACTTTTCCACACAGGAACCTATAGGTTTGGATTTATTTTTCCCTTATTAATAAAGACCTTCATTTAAAGATTGCATTTTGTGTTTACTTGTGTTATATTTGTCTAATATTAACATTTGATTTAGATCTGAAACATTTAATTGTGATAAACATGCAAAATATCCAACAACGAAAAAAGAAAAGCACATCCGCACCGCTGTTATACGTCAGATTCAACTACCTCCAACCCTTTCAATCCAAGCCAAGCCAAATTGCTATATCTACTTAAATCCTTCAGGTGCAGCTCACAAAATACAAAGTACAAGTCCATGAAATAGTCAATTAGAAAAAAGAGTAGAGCGCACTCACCGGAGTAAAAAATGTCAATCCTTTATTCGGACATATAAAAAATCCAGCAGGGAGAACAGTGGAGACAGACGGCCGACGGCCGTTTCGTGCACAACTAGCACTTCAACGGGTCCATAAACATGCAAAAGAATAAAAAATCAGGAAGGGAGAAAGCACTCTTTCATATAGATCTATCCAAGAAATGTATCCCAGACCACAAAAAGTGGTATGAGTAAGAAATGTAACCAAGCAAAATTTTTAAATGCTTTTGTGACAGAAAGCACATTATACTCCTTGAATGAGTTTACATACAACCATAATGCAAACATAACCATTCTAAAATGTATGGATGACTTATTGAAAGCATAAAAACATGTAGAACGTAAATATTTTGAAAGTGTGAAAGTGCAAAGCGAGGCAAAATTTATAAGGAGGGTCATCCATAGAACCACAACTAGCGGGTCTCATTCAAATATTGAATATTAAAAATACATTATGTGCTGCTGTCATCTGGTGGTGTGGGCTAATCCAGGCTTTGTTCATTTTTATGAGAGTGAGCAGGTCAGCATTCTCAGTTGACAAGCAAAAGCGCCTGTCTGTTATGAGCCCCCAGTAGTACTAAAGAACTTAAGACAAGACACTAGCAGCAGGGCAGCACAACACTTCCAAGGCATAGGGGGACTGTTCATGTCAGGTTTCAAGTCGCAGAGGAAGTAGGGAGTACGCTGGTTTGGTCAGACAGGTATTGATTGACCATATTTAAAAAGTTTTCCCTCCTTGTCAAAAATACCCGGTCATCAGGCCCTGGACCCTGGGTTGGTGTCTTGAAATTGGCTCATGTCTTTGACAGTGTACCTCTGCCTCTGCTGTGTGTCTCCCTCACCTTTCCTCTTTGGTTGGCCAAGCGTTGTCTGATGGGAATTTTTTCAACATATTTTCCCAGATGGCCTTCTTGTATAACACCATTTTTGAAGACCTCTTCACCTCAGGACGAAGAGATAAAAAGTTCTCTTTGTAGCAAGGAGGGTGAACAACCAATACTGTTTTTTGGCCAAGATGAATTTAACGTGGAAAGGCAGCGGTGCAAAAAGTCAGTCATATATGTCAAGCTTCATACAGCCAACACTTCCCTGTCTCCACCATGATGACAACTCTCCGTCTTCTCCTCCTCCTCCTCCCTCTCTTCCTCCTTATTCTGACCACCTCCTCATTGTTAACCAATCCATGCTAAAGAGATGAGAAGCTGGGCTGACTAGAATCTCTCTGTGTTATGGCTTCTTCCATCCCCCACCTGGTCTGCATGCAAAGCTTTTTAATTGTGAGCAGCAACTCGTAAGTAGGCACAGAAGTGGGATCGTTGCGTTGACTATGGCGTCATCGCCGTTAGCTATCTTTGTGGAGTCCTCACAGTCTTGCAGAACTGCACAAATGTCAGACATCTGTGCCCACTCTTCAGTTGTTATGTACGGAGGCTGACCAGACTACCAGCGAAGCCTTGCCAGCATGTACATTGTTGAGTTCCAGCAGCGTGGTAACATCGCACACCAGTCAATGAGCTGGTACTTGCATGCGCTGCTGCAGCACTGTCAGAGCAGCAGCAGCTGTAGCCAACTTGCAAAAATGGGCTCTAACGCGGAGTAACTTAACCAGAAGCTCTGGCAAATCTGGGTAGATTTTCACAAACCACTGAACTACCAAGTTGACCACATGTGCTAAGCATGGTACATGTGTGAGCTTTCCAAGCTTCACAGTTGACAACAAGTTATGCCCATTATCACACACAACCATGCCCGGTTAGAGGTTTAGCCGCAAAAACCATAGATCTGTCTGGTAGGTTATTCATTTAAGTAACTGCCGTGGTGTGCGGTTTTTCTCCTAGAATCGTAGAATGGTAGAGTTGGAAGGGACCTCCTGGGTCATCTTGTCCAACCTCCTGCTCAAAGCAGGATTTATTAAATTATCCCAGACAGATGTCTGTCCAGCCTCTGTTTGAAGACTTCCATTGGAGGAGAACTCACCACCTCTCGTGGCAGCCTGTTCCACTCATTGATCACCCTAACTGTCAAAAAGTTTTTTTCTAATATCTAATCTGTGTCTCCTCCTATTCAGCTTCATCCCATTGCTTCTAGTCTTTCCTTGTGCAAATGAGAATAAAGATGATCCTTCTACAATGTGACAACCCTTGAGATATTTGAAGACAGCTATTAAGTCTCTTCTCAGTCTTCTTTTTTGCAAGCTAAACATTCCCAAATCCTGTAAACATTCCTCATAGGACATGGTTTCCAGACCGGTCACCATTCTGGTCGCTCTTCTCTGAACTTGCTCCAGTTTGTTGATGTCTTTTTTAAATAGAGTGGGCCAAAGACCAGGCAACATTTCGGTATCTAAATCTTTTGTGCTAAAAGTGTGGGCCAGAGACCAGGCCACGTTTCAGAATCTAAATCCTTTCTGATAATAGTGTGGGCCATACACCAGGCCACATTTCAGAATCTAAATCATTTGTGTTAATAGTGTAGTCCAGCCAGGAGTCCACACTTCCGAATCTAAATCCAGAGACCAGGTCACATTTAAGAATTTAAATTGTTTGTGCTAATAGTATGGGCCAGCCAGGAGTCCACATTTCCGAATCTAAATCCTTTCTGCTAATAGTGTGGGCCACACATAAGGCCACATTTCACTATCTAAATCGTTTGTGCCAATAGTGAGGGCAGAGACCAGGTGACATATCAGAATCTAAATCCTTTCCGCTAATAATGTGGGACATACAAAAGGCCACATTTCAGAATCTGAATTGTTTGTGCTAATAGTGTGGTCCAGCGATGAGTCTACATATCCCAATCTTAATCCAGAGACCAGGTCACATTTAAGAATTTAAATTGTTTGTGCTAATAGCATGGGCCAGCCAGGAGTCCACATTTCTGAATCTAAATCCTTTCTGCTAATAGTGTGGGTCACACATAAGGCCACATTTCAATATCTAAATCGTTTGTGCTAATAGTGAGGGCAAAGACCAGGTCACATATCAGAATCTAAATCCTTTCTGCTAATAGTGTGGGACGTGCGAAAGGCCACATTTCAGAATCTGAATTGTTTGTGCTAATAATGTGGTCCAGCGATGAGTCCACATATCCGAATCTAAATCTTTTCTGCTAATAGTGTGGGACATACACCAGGCCACATTTCAGACTCTAAATCATTTAACACTAGAAGTCCCAGAGAAGGGTCATTTGACATTTCTACCTTTGAAACCCAGAGAAGGGTCAAATGACCTAAATGATTTTATCTATAGCTTATCTTATCTCTATTCACTGTCTTTTGTTCTGTAATTAAGGCCATTACTGTTGCACCACAGGAGGTTGTTTGCTGTTTTCCATTGAGTTTACCCATGTAGTTTCAAGTTTCAAGTAAGGGTACCGTCACACAGTGGCATTTTGATCGCTACGACGGCACGATCCGTGACGCTCCAGCGTCGTAACAATATCGCTCCAGCGTCGTAGACTGCTGTCACACTTTGCAATGTACGATGCTGGAGCGATAATTTCATGACGTATGTGCGATGTAGAAGCCGTTGGTTACTATGCGCACATCGTATACAATATCGTGCACACCTCTGTTACACCATGCGATCATGCCGCCACAGCGGGACACTAGACGACGAAAGAAAGTTTCAAACGATCTGCTACGACGTACGATTCTCAGCGGGGTCCCTGATCGCAGGAGCGTGTCAGACACTGCGAGATCGTAACTATATAGCTGGAACAGCACGAATCGTGCCGTCGTAGCGATCAAAATGCCACTTTGTGACGGTACCCTTAGTTCTGTTCAGTTTATTGTATTTGATAATATAAAGACTATACATATTGTATTTAGTTTAGTATTATTTGTGCAAAAAAGCGCTGAAACAATGAATCATTTTTTATATATTTTAAATAGAGAATTAGAAATTTTAGAGCAAGGTACAGCTGTGAGTAATGACCAGAAGCATTTGTGTCTAAGGCTATGTACACACTTTGCGGATTCCACTGCGGATTTTTCCGCAGCGGAATTCCAAAATCCGCAGTGAAAACCCGTTGCGGTTTTTACTGCGGATTTATCACGTTTTTTACTGCGGTTTCTTCTGCGGATTTTCATCTGCAGTTTCCTATTGGAGCAGGTGAAAATCCACAGAAAAGAAGTGACATGCTGCGGAATGTAATCCGCAGCGTTTCCACGCAGATTTTTCCGCAGCATGTGCACAGCGTTTTTTGTTTCCCATAAGTTTACATTGTACTGTAAACTCAGGGGAAAGTGCTGCGGATCCGCAGCGGTCAAAGGTACCGTTAAATGTTACGATCTCGTCGACGATATAGTTAGAAATGTCACGTGATCACATCGTTCCTGCAATCAGTTTCACATCGTCCAAGAGGCGTCACATGCAACTATCTTGTTAACGATGTAAATTTTGGCTCCGCGTTAGCCTCATTGCAAACGTTTGCAGAACGATTTTTCACAATGGCAGGAATAGGAGAATTTAGACCAAAATAGTTCATCTCAGCGTTACACTGAATGATGCTGCACATCTTCTGACACATAATTGGATGAGGATCATCAGATTTGAGATCCTGACCTCAAATCTGCGATCAGCGATCCAACGATGTGTTCGTCCGATATCTTCACGTTACACGCAACGATGTGAAAACGACATTGCATGAACGACGTGATCATGTGACGTTTTCAAACGATATCGTCAACGAGATCGTAACGTGTAACTGTACCTTTAGGCCTCAATCACACTAGAGAAAAAAAATCGCAGCATGTTCATTCTTGTGCAAATTTGGCGCGAAAAAATTAGCACAAGAGGACTGAAATTTTAGTGTGAAAAATATACAAAAGAACAACTGTTATTTGTTTTGATGCTTTTTATTTTTTTTTAAAAACCAATAAGATTTTTTTTTCACTAAAGGGTTATTTCACACCAACATCAAACAAATAGTCACATTTTCATTATGAGCAGTGTATAAGCGGCATGGTCAAACAAATGTGATAAAACAGTGAACAAGAAAACAATATAATCAAATTATACAACAGGGAGGGATGTTGGTGGAGGAGTGGGAAGAGGGGAGGGGGGAAAGGGTAAAGACAAATACATGGGGGTAGGGGAGTAAAGGAGCACGCATCAAAGAATGCTTTTTATTTTTGTTATAAAAATTTAAAAAAAATACAAGGAATAAAACAATTCCACACATATTTTCCATAGGCTGCAGTGGGGGGCTGTGTGTGTGTGAGTGGCATGTCCTTGTGTGACTAGCATTTCAGCACTTACTCAGCAGTCTGTCTGAACATGTCGGAACATACCTGGCACTGCCTGGGTATGTCCCTGGTACATTTGCCACACGTGTATTTGTAGCAGTCAACACTTCTCTCAGTTGCACAATTGTTCGTGCATCGATGGTTGACCTGACACTGCACCCTTTTGCCAGGGCTGGGTGTGGAAGGAAGTTGCCAAAGGAGTTTCTCCTTGTGTGCCTTCTTTTCAGTCACATGACGGCCACCTAACTCTTTTGCAAGCTCAACCAGGAAGTCCACCCGTCTCTCCTGCACACCAGTGCATGCTTGATAAAGAACATGAGCATTGAGTGCTGCCATGTCAATCATGTTGTAGAACACGGCGACTGGCCATCTCCACTCCCACACCATTTGGTCCATTACATCCACACCGCACTTTGTGTGGTTGTATTGTGTGACTGTGTTTGGCTTCCTTTTGTTGGTATCCTCAGTCTCAACCACGCTGTGCATGCTGCTGAGAATGTAGACGGCCTTCTTTCGTTTGGGTGCATACACTGTCAGTGTGGCACCAGAGGTTGAAAACACCTGAGTGGTGAATTCAGTGGGGTCCATCTGTCT
This sequence comes from Ranitomeya imitator, assembly GCF_032444005.1. Classification (NCBI taxonomy): domain Eukaryota; kingdom Metazoa; phylum Chordata; class Amphibia; order Anura; family Dendrobatidae; genus Ranitomeya; species Ranitomeya imitator. Next base: position 917,445,897 of record NC_091282.1, on the reverse strand, counting down.
AGCGGATTGAGGAATTTCCCGGCGACTCTTGTTGACTGTGCCAAGGATAGTGGTTTCCCGGCTAAGCAGTCATTGTGCAAGTGACAATGATGTAGAGAAATTGTCCGTGGTTACAGTTCTGCCCTTGTCCATGAATGGTTCCATCAGCCTCATCACTACAGTTTCGTAGAGTCTCTCCCCGCTGGGACGACTGGGGTCCTTGCCAAGATATGGGAGGACATTACAGATGTACTTTGATTTCAAGTCGCAAGCCACCCAAAACTTGATGCCAAACTTGTCTGGTTTTGTTGCAATGTATTGCAGAAAACAGCAGCGAGTCTTTGACGGGAAAAGCTGTTCATCAATAGTGATGTGTCGACCAGGGTTGTAGGATGCGATGCAGTTGGTGACAAATGATCTCCACACATCGGAGATTGCAGCAAACTTATCGGTCTCCACTCGCTCACTGCGCGTGAACATGTCATCAAAGCATAGGTGTTGCATGATGTCTTGAAAGCGGTTTCGGGTCATAGTGGCAATGATCCTTGGGTTTCCCAGGTTTGCTGACCAGCTGTCACGTAGTGATGGAACCTTGGTCACCCCCCGCAAGATAATGACTGAATTAAATGCCATTAGTTCCGGGAGACCCATGAACCAATCCACCTGCTCCGTGTGATGTGCATGTTGAGTAGTCCATTCTTCAATGCTACGAAGCATGTCAAGACTGATAAAACAGAGGAAGCTCTGAAGGCGACTCCGGACACTTCGTCTGGCCTTAGCACTTGGCTCTCCATCTATAGGGTACGGTTCTATTGGGGTCAAATGGAGATGTTTCCCCACTTGTACTTCATGCCACACTGTGCCATCTTTTGCGGTCTCTGTCGGCTCACTCGCCAACCGAGCTCTCTTTTTTGGTAGAGGCGGAGTCTCCTCATCTGCAAGATAAATAATTTCAAATAAGCATTTTGTTTTGGTTCAAAATAAAAAAGATAGTCAGGAAATAAAATAGGTAACTCACACTGCCTTTTTTGGCATCCTGTTCTGTCCGTTTTTGAAACAAGCAGAACAGGATCCCTTTTGGCCCCCATGCACCGTGGGTGATGTCCGTGTGCTATCCGTGAATCCACAGATAGCGCTGTCTGCTGTCACCACATACTCACCTCCCTCCAGCGCCTCTTCTCCTCTCACTTCCGGTTCACTCTTGGGCTCAGTGAAGTGAATATTCATAGCCTAATGAGCGGCACCGGAAGTGAGAGGAACTGTCAGCGCTGGACTGAGGTGAATATGAAATTCTTTATTTTTAGGCTTTTCACTGTCCTCCCTAATCCATGCACACGGAAGTCACACGGATGACATCTGTGTGCATGGACGTTTTCGTCAAAAAACGGTCCGTGCTTCCGCAAAACAACGGACATGTCTCTGTGTGGAGCAGGCGGACACGCATGTGCTCCACACAGAGACACAGTTCGTGCAGAATGGGGCCATAGGGGAACATGTGTCCCGTATGTCCGTGCCTACGGCATGTGTCAGCACAGACCCCACATGTGCCGGTTGAAGGACTATGTCTTCTCCATCTGAGTCTGAAGGGTTTGTGTTGCTCAGAATCAGTTCCAATGCCTCTTCAATTGTGTGCCTTCTCTCCATTTTCTTTCCTGTGAACAAAATAGGTTTCTCCCCCACAGCACATAAAGCTGCATGCAAATTTGCTAATGCAATGCAGCTGGGGGGTGGGCAGACACTCAGGAGCAGCTCATATTCTTTCTTTCTTGTGAGCAGCAACCCCCACACTAAGGAATAGCTTGCATTCTTCTGTTTACACACTCTTATCTTAGATAATCCCCCCTGCAGATTCCTCAGGCAAGAGCACATTTACAAATGAAAGGATGCTAATTAAGGTGTCAATATGGACTGAGGGTCTCAGGACTTTAGGGGGGATCTTGAAATTCCCGGGACTTCTAGTGTTAGGGTACCGTCACACAGTGGCACTTTTGTCGCTACGACGGTACGATTCGTGATGTTCCAGCGATATCCATACGATATAGCTGTGTCTGACACGCAGCAGCGATCAGGGATCCTGCTGAGAATCGTACGTCGTAGCAGATCGTTTGGAACATTCTTTCGTCGCTGGATCTCCCGCTGTCATCGCTAGATCGGTGTGTGTGACACCGATCTAGCGATGCGTTCGCTTGTAACCAGGGTAAACATTGGGTTACTAAGCGCAGGGCCGCGCTTAGTAACCCGATGTTTACCCTGATTACCAGCGTAAATGTAAAAAAAAAAAAAAACAGTACATACTTACATTCCGGTGTCCGTCAGGTCCCTTGCAGTCTGCTTCCCGCACTCACTGACTGCCGGCCGTAAAGTGAAAGCAGAGCACAGCGGTGACGTCACCGCTGTGCTGTGCTTTTACTTTACGGCCGGCAGTCAGTGAGTGCGGGAAGCAGACGGCAAGGGACAGACACCGGAATGTAAGTATGTACTGTTTGTTTTTTTTTACGCTGGTATCCAGGGTAAACATCGGGTTACTAAGCGCGGCCCTGCGCTTAGTAACCGGATGTTTACCCTGGTTACCCGGGGACCTCGGCATCGTTGGTTGCTGGAGAGCTGTCTGTGTGACAGCTCTCCAGCGACCACACTACGACTTACCAATGATCACGGCCAGGTCGTATCGCTGGTCATGATCGTTGGTAAATCGTATAGTGTGACGGTACCCTTAAGCTAATAGTGTGCGCCAGAGGCCAGACTACATTTCGGAATCTAAATCATTTGTGCTAATAGTGTGAGACAGACACCAGTCCACATTTCAGAATCTAAATAGTTTCTGCTAGTAGTGTGGGCCAGAGACCAGGCCACATTTCAGAAAAGGAATCATTTGTGCTAATAGTGAGGGCCAGACACAAGGCCACATTTCAGAATCTAAATAGTTTCTGCTAATAGTGTGGGCCAAAGCCCAGGTCACATTTTAGAAAATAAATCATTTGTGCTAATAGTGTGGTCCACACAGGAGTCCACATTTCAGAATCTAAATTGTTTGTGCTAATAGTGTGGGCCAGATACCAGGCCACATTTCAGAATCTAAATTGTTTGAGCTAATAGTGTGGGCCAGAGACAAGGCCACATTTAAGAATTTAAATCATTTGTGCTAATAGTGTGGTCCAGACACCAGCCCACATTTCTGAATCTGAATCCTTTCTGCTAATAGTGTGGTCCAGAAACACTATCTCAGCAAATACATACTGATTGTTAATTTAGTGACAAAGCTGGTTAAAGAGAGGAAGGGTACATTCAACATGAGTGGGGAAAAGCGTGGTCATGGGGGAATAGGCTTGGTGTTCAAGGTGTACGTGGCTTAGGTGGTAATGCTACTGAAAGCTCTACTGACCAAACACCATCTCATCCTATCCAAAGGCAATTGACAACATCTGTTAATGGACGGGCTACTTGACTCCCTTTCTTTGGCAGTCGAACAGCAGTATGCTTTGTAGATGAGGGTCAGAAACAACATGTGCTCCAGTGGATGGCAAGCGCTGAATCAAGTGGCCTTTTCTCCTTTTCCTCCATATTTAATATCATACACAGTACAATCTTCACAGTTCTCCCCCCAATTACCCTTTTTTTCCCCCGCCTCATCTCTCCCACTGCCCAACTGACTGTGGGGAACCACAGATGGACCATTCTCCAGCGCTTTTCACACATTCTATTCCATGAGCATCAGATGTCTACTCCAAAGATTCACAGAATCAAGAGGATGGGGCGGGATGAAGTAGGGTCCATGCAGAATCAAGACCCTCGTCAACAGACGTTAACTCTGGGGTGGAGGTGATCCTGATGAGACTCAGATAGCTGAGGTGTACGCAGACTGTACTGTGCTCTCAGTGAAGGTAGAGATGGAGGGTGACTCTCAGGGCGAGGAGTGGGAGAACAGAGAGGATGACAAAGTTGTTGATCCCACTTGGTCTGAACCTAGAAGAATGCAGCTGAGTAGCTCAGCAGAGGAGGTGGAAAAGGAGGAAGATGAGGAGGTTATGCTGCTGTTTGCTGCATGAACTGATGCATCCATGACAAGCATTGCATTAATAGCTACAACTCTGGCTGTGGCCAGCAACGGTCGCGGATCTGCAGTTGGCAAAGGTGGCAAAGTAGCCTGGGCCTTTTTGAGACTGCAAAGGATGAATATGCTATATGCATGAACTGGAACATGTGCTATCAACATGAGTTAGTCTGTGAATCTCACTGCACTAAAATGTGGACTAGCAGGCCACGTCAACGTATCTGCTGCTTCTTCCTCCTCCGTCATCGTGGCAAATCATTTGGATTGATTCTTTTTTCAGATATTTTCATATGGATAGTAGCTTTTTTAGGTGCCCCATGAGCTATTGAGGGAGAAATATGTACCATATTTTGTATTTACGTATGTATCTATATATATAATTGTCTAAGGGTTTTTCCGTCTGTCTGTCCTGGAAATCCCGCGTCTCTGATTGGTCGAGGCCACCAGGCCTCGACCAATCAGCGACGGGCCACAGCATGGCGACGATGATGTCATAAAGGTTGCCTCGACCAATCAGCGACGGGCACAGTCTGCCGCGAATTCGCCTCGACCAATCAGCGACGGGCACAGTATCGACGTAGATGTCATAATGGTTGCCATGGCGACGATGATGTCATAAAGGTTGCCTTGACCAATCAGCGACGGGCACAGTCTGCTGCGAATTCTGGAATCATCGTTGTCCATATACTACGGGGACATGTATATTCTAGAATACCCGATGCGTTAGAATCGGGCCACAATCTAGTATGTATATATTATTGTATACCTGGTTATGTATTGAGCCAGGCAGAAAAAGAAGGCAGCACTCCAATAACTTGTAAAGGTGAAAAAGCTGTGAAGTTTATTTCAGACCCACATCTCGCGACGTTTCGGCTCACACTGAGCCTTTCTCAAGTTATGTATTATGTTATGGTTATGTATTGAGGTATCATGTTATGTACCGAGAGTGGGGACAGTTGCACAGGTTATTTTAATTGTGTTTCAATTGTTGTTGTGTACTAATGAAGTGGATATATTTTTCTATATTTGAATTATTGTGGTGGTGTGCATAATTGCAGTAGTGTCTTTTTTCTCCTTCTTTTTCATTGTTGTTTTTCTACTGATTGCACCCTGGCTCTTGTATTTTCTATATGGCAGTGCGCCCGGTTTTCTTATATTGACATTGGTATTTGGACCCAGTCCTATATGGCGGGTTTTCTTTCCTGGCTGCATGCACCCTATTGTGGGTATTAGTAATGTATGGTGATTGAATATATCTTTGGTATTATATATCCCTTTTATTTTTTAGTTTGCCGGGTTAGGTACGTGATTGATTATCATGGATTGGGATGCCCGGGAGGCAGCATGGCGGGCTCAATCCACCAATATATTTTCGTCGATGGAGATTAATACCTCTGGACAGGGCCGGCTCCAGGTTTTTGAGGGCCCCGGGCGAAAGAGTCTCAGTGGGTCCCCACCTTTAACACATACCCCGATTCATGATGCCCAGATACGGCAGAGAAATGTATAGTACAATGCCAGGTTTCACTTCTTACATGAGTGACAGCTATTGTGGAGGAGCGGTACTGTGTAGTGTATATATACAGGACAGGAGGAGTGGTACTGTACAGTGTATATACACAGGAGGAGTGGTACTGTGCAGTGTGTATATATATATATATATATATATATATATATAAGGAGTGGTACTGTTCAATGTATATATACAGGAGGAAAACATCCCAGAGAACTCCGCAGTGCAGGCTCCTGGAGACCCCCGGATTCCTGCAGCTGCACCCCACATCCCAGAGAGCTCCGCAGTGCAGGCTCCTGGAGACCCCAGGATTCCTGCAGCTGCACCCCACATCCCAGAGAAATCTGTAGTGCAGGCTCCTGGAGTCCCCCGGATTCCTGCAGCTGCACCCCACATCCCAGAGAGCTCCACAGTGCAGGCTCCTGGAGACCCCCAGATTCCTGCAGCTGCACCCCCTCATCCCAGAGAGCTCCGCAGTGCAGGCTCCTGGTGACCCCCGGATTCCTGCAGCTGCACCCCCTCATCCCAGAGAGCTCCGCAGTGCAGGCTCCTGGAGACCCCCGGATTCCTGCAGCTGCACCCCACATCCCAGAGAGCTCCGCACTGCAGGCTCCTGGAGACGCCCGGATTCCTGCAGCTGCACCCCACAGTGCAGGCTCCTGGAGACCCCCGGATTCCTGCAGCTGCACCCCCACATCCCAGAGAGCTTCGCAGTGCAGGCTCCTGGTGACCCCCGGATTCCTGCAGCTGCACCCCCACATCCCAGAGAGCTCCGCAGTGCAGGCTCCTGGAGACCCCCAGATTCCTGCAGCTGCACCCCACATCCCAGAGAGCTCCGCAGTGCAGGCTCCTGGTGACCCCCAGATTCCAGCAGCTGCACCCCACATCCCAGAGAGCTCCGCACTGCAGGCTCCTGGAGATCCACTGGAACTAATGTAGCTCAGTCATCTCTCGCCATAGAGAACACGCAATGTGCAGTCACGCTCCCAGGGTAGGTCCTGGCAGCCAGCCTTTTACCTCACAACCAGGCTCATGTCCACTCTCTGCACAGACCGAACTCTGGAGCATTGCAGCCAGCCAGGGGCAGAGAGCAGAGCAGGAGAACGTGCTCTCTCCGCCCACTAAGTCACGGCTGGCTGAGTTCTCTTAACCCCTATGTGCCTGCTGCCTGCCTGGCTGCACTGAGTGAGGGAGTGAGAAGATGCTTGTGCCGGCAGCTGTATCTATGACAGCGTGAGTGGGCCCCCCTCTCTTGCCAGGGCCCCGGCATTTGCCCGGGTGCGCCGGGTGCTGACGCCGGCCCTGCCTCTGGATCAGAGTTTTCCATGCTTTCATCTGAGCTGACTGCAGCACATAGATTGGGGATCAGACTGTGGTGGAATAACCGCAGTTTGGAAGAGTATATCAATATTGTGCCCCGGGGCCTGAGGGTACCGATTTATCCAGCATGGGAGCCTTCTGTGACTTTTCGCTCTACATGGGAGCAGGGCCTTCTACGGTGTTCTAACATCATTATGAACATGCTCCTTGAACATGATAGGGAGCTATTGGCAAGCACTAAATCTAAAATCAAGGAACTAGAATCCAAATTACTTACCTTTGATGATAACACACAGGTCCAGCCTTTTAAAATCAAGCTCAAGGATACTTTGGACAAGTATGATCGTGATATCATGCAAAAGAAAAAATTGAAGTTCTTTAGGGATTGGAAGGACTTTGATTCACAGCAAGCATTCCAATGGAAACATCAGGGTAATCATAGAGAGGTCCCTCAGATTTCAAGGCCCATTGTGGCAACAGATGAATCATCAAGAGGAGGAGGAGAATATACGTCAGGTGGTGATTTTTTATCATCAGCCGAAAGCGAACCCGACATCGGATCAGAAGGGGGCGCAAGCGCAAATCAGATGCCCAGGCGGTTCACCAGGTTTGGGGGTCGCAGGACACTGGTGCCGAAACATCATAGGAACTTCCACAAATAGTGTCACTGCTCGATCCTGGGATTATTCCTCCTGATGCCCAGGTACCATGTGATAAATTGCAGGTTATTAACCTATCTGATTATTCTCTCACCCCAGTTGAACTTTCTGTTCTACAGAGGGGTTTGACTTTTTCCCCGATACAGTCTGTTGATAAATTTACTCTTGTCAAAGATTTATATTTATTTTGTAGATGTCTAGTACTACAAGTTCTGCACAACAGACCACAAATGATGGAAGGATTGGACCAAATGGATCAACGGGTGCTTCAGGATCTCTTACAGTTGTTACAGGAAAACACCACAGATCATGGTAAGAATTGCTTTCCTCATAAAAATAAATCTGTTACAGCTCCGCCCTGTGGTTGCTAATGGTATTTTTGTGAGTTCTGCCCTTGGGCTCCCTCTGGTGGTTTCGAGTGGAACTGCTGCTCCTTTAAGTAGCTGTAGCAGCTGCCTTCACTAATCGCCTTGCCTGGGTTTGTTATTTAAACCTGCTCTGGGCTTTAGTCCATGCTTGCTGTCAATGTTCTTGGTTGGATTTGGTTCTCTCCTTGGAATTCTCATATGGCCAGTCCTTGTCTGCAAAAGATAAGTTTTTGCTAGTTTTTGTTTGTCCATTTGTTTGGACTCTATTGCTTTGCAAATATGTCTCTTTTTGTCCAGCTTGTCACTATGTCTTATTCAGGCTAGCTGGAAGCTCTGGGAAAGCAGATTTGCCCTCCACACCGTGAGTCGGTGTGGAGTTCATTTTTGTAAACTCTACGTGGATTTTGTAGTTTTTATACTGACCGCACAGTATCCTTTTCTCTCTGTCTATCTAGTTTAGTATTGGCCTCTTTGCTGAATTCTGATTTCATTTCTGTGTACGTCATTTCCCTCTCCATTCACAGTCAATATTTGTGGGGGGCTATCTTTCCTTTTGGGGGTTTTCTCTGAGGCAAGATAGCTTTCTATTTCCTTCTTTAGGGGTAGTTATTTCTTAAGCTGTGAAGAGGTGTCTAGGGAGAGTCAGGAACATCCCACGGCTATTTCTAGTGTTGTTGTTAGGATTAGGGACTGCGGTCAGTAGAGATACCACCTTCTCAGAGCTCGCTACATGTTGCGTTTTAGCCACCAGGTCATATCAGTGTGGCCCCTTAACCACCAGGTCATAACATCCCCTCGATCAGGGTGTTTTTGAGCTTGTCAAAAAAGATCCTTTCATTACGTCCGTTTTCATCTGTACCTGACAATCTCAAACCTGAGGAGAAACAGGCCATCATGGGTCTTAGAGCTAATCCTGCTTTTTTTTGATTAAGGAGGCTGATAAGAGGGGGAATATGGTTCTATGGCCACACTCTCTCTATTTAGAAGAGGTTCGCCAACAGACAACATCCGGTTTTACAAGAAATTGCCATCAGACCCTACGGGAGTGTTCTCAGTCAAGTTGAGAAGCCTTCTTGAGAGGGCCAGAGATTTAGGCATTATCAATAATCGTGAATTTGACTTTTTGTGGGTGGAGCATCCAATAATAGCCACTTTTTACATACTCCCAAAGGTTCACAAAGATCTCTATGAACCCCCTGGGCACCCTATTGTGGCCAGCATTGGTAGCCCTCTGTGGAAAAAATCTGTATATATGTAGACTATTTTTTGCAGCCACTAGTGAGAAATTTGCCATCGTTTGTACAGGATTCTTCCCATTTTATCAGGAATTGCCGAGACATCACGTTGACATCAGAGGTGTTTCTAGTCACATGTGACGTGGACGTTCCTTTATTCCAATATCGACCATGGTGATGCAATTACGGCTATCCTGTACTTTTTTGACCAACTGGGGCATTCAGATATAATGCATGACTTCTTGATCATTGAAACTATTGGAATTTCTGCTAAAGCACAACTATTTTATTTTTGATAGGTCATATTACCTCCAAACGTCGGGAGTGGCCATGGGGGCTAGATGTGCTCTGGCCCTCGCCAACTTATTCTTAGGTTGGTGGGAGGCCATGAGGGTATATCAACTGGATGTATTCAAGGATAAAGTGTGCCATTGGTTGCGCTTTATCGATGATGTTTTTTCGTGTGGTTGGGGACAGAAGAGGAATGCAAGGGGTATATTGACTCACTGAATTCTAACCCATACAATATCTTTCTGACATATTCAATGTCTTACTCTTCAGTTACCTTTTTGGATTTGCAAGTTATGGTGAATAATGGCTCAATTTCTACTAAGCTGTACCGCAAGCCGACAGCAACTAACAGTATACTGGATTTTAGGAGTTTTCACCCCCGACTGTTATGATCAGGTGGCCTTGGAGCAGCATGAAAACTTTCTCTGGAGTAGGTGGTAACTATACGGACCGCAAACCCTGATCTTAACACCGGAACTAGAAGTAGCCGTGGGGTGTGCCTAACAAAACCTAGACACCTCGACACAGCCGGAGAACTAAATACCCCTAAAGATGGAAATAGGAAAAGTATCTTGCCTCAGAGTAGACCCCCAAAGGATAGGCAGCCCCCCACAAATAATGACTGTGAGTTGGAGAGGAAAAGACACACGCAGGCAGAAAACAGGCTTAGCAAAGGAGGCCACTTCTAGCTAAATAGAAAAGGACAGGACAGGATACTAAGCGGTCAGCATAAAAATACTACAAAAATATCCACAGCAGAAAATACAAAACTCCACCACCTAACTAAAGATGTGGAGAGTATAACTGCAACTCCAGAGAATCCAACCAGACTGAGAAAAATGACTGACACAGTCTAAGCTGGAGCAAATAGAAACAAAAGATCAGCACTGAAAATAAGCACACAGCAAGTGTGCTTCAGAAAAAGAAACAGACACTTATGTTTGCTGAACTGGCAGCTAAGCAGGTGAGGCCAGGCAGAGATCCAATACTTCCAAAGAAACATTGACAACTGGCAAGGGCTAATGAATCCTGCACACTTAAATATCCCAGTCAGAACAGCAATTAGCAGATACACCTGGCCAGGACTGTGACTCAGAGACAACTGCATTCCCACCTACCACCACTGGAGGGAACCCAAGAGCAGAATTCACAACAGTACCCCCCTTTGAGGAAAGGTCACCGAACCCTCACCAGGACCTCCAGGACGATCAGGATGAGCCAGATGAAAGGTACGGACCAAATCAGCAGCATGGACATCAGAGGCAAAAACCCAAGAATTATCCTCCAGGCCATAACCCTTCCATTTGACAAGGTACTGAAGCTTCTGCCTCGAAAAACGGGAATCCAAAATCTTCTCAACAACATATTCCAACTCCCCATCAACCAACACAGCGGCCGGAGGATCAACAGAGGAAACAACGGGCTCCACATATTTCCGCAACAAAGATCTATGGAAGACATTATGGATAGCAAAAGAGGCCAGAAGCGCCAGTCGAAAAGACACTGGATTAATAATCTCAGAAATCCTATAAGGACCAATAAACCGAGGCTTAAACTTAGGAGAAGAAACCTTCATAGGAACGTGACGGGAAGACAACCAGACCAGATCCCCAACCCGAAGCCGGGAACCAACACACCGACGACTAGAGTTGAGCGACCTTGACCTTTTTAGAGTCGAGCCGGGTTTCGCGAAACCCGACTATCTCAAAAGTCGAGTCGAGTGGAATCGGCAGATTATCGCGAAAAGTCGGGGATCGACCGAAACACGAAACCCAATGCAAGTCAATGGGGGAGCATAGTCGGCAGTGAGTAGAGGCCAGGAAAACATGTACAGAGCCCATTGTATTGGCAAAAACATCCATTCTTGTGACTGAAGCTTGTCAATCGTAATTTAGCTTATAATAATTGTAAGGCATTTGAAATTGGGGGTCATTTGGCTAAAGTTGTTTGGGGTAGGGCTGGTTCAAGCAATTAGTGGGCCAAGGACATCTGGACCACGTCACGGCAGTGGAGCAGGGAGAGGTAAGTATTTCAACTTTGCAAGTGCTGTGATCCTGAGCAAGCAGGGGGGGCCCACTCGTTGGCATTGGCACTGGTACAGGGCCGCTCAAAGTACAGCGGTGTGTTTGCATGGCGGGGGCGCCTCCCACCGGCAGCAACACTTTTGCGTACTATGAGAGGCCCTGTGCCAGTGACGTCGCCAACGAGTATTCCTCCCCCCACCTGATGAAGGAACCTGCACCTTCATCTGCACCTTCCTCTTTGTCCCCGTGTAATGTGGTATGGTATGCGGGAAGGGGGACCTGACTTTCAGCAGGGTCACAATCTTGCAGTGTAGCGTGCACGGGGAATGTTGCGTTATGGGTCAATGTACCAGCAGACTCATCTATCCCTGGCTGGGCAATGGGCAGGATGAGGGGGAAACAGATATGGACCCAAAGAATAAAGTGGGCTAAATGCAGTTCAAAATTGGTAACAGGACTAACCAGGGGGCATTGCTTTGTTCAGTGGAGGACAACTGGAATGAGAGGCTGACACAGAGAGTAGGCCCCAATCAGTAAGTATTCTAAATGCAGTTCAAAATTGGCAACAGTAGTAAACCGGCGGCACAGCTTTGTTCACTGTAGGAGAACAGCAAGGAGCGGCAGACACAGATAGAAGGCCCCAACCCAACTAGTAGGCCTAATGCAGTGTTGTTTTCAACAACTACTAAACGAGAGTCAGAAGATCGAAGCAATGGAGAGGAAACCTGGGGAACACCTTGGAGTGGAACACACCGTCTCTACACCCCATACCCAATTTGTAGGCCTAATGCAGTGTAGTTTTCAACAACTACTAAACGAGAGTCGGAAGATCGAAGCAATGGAGAGGAAACCTGGGGAACACCTTGGAGTGGAACACACCGTCTCTACACCCCATACCCAATTTGTAGGCCTAATGCAGTGTAGTTTTCAACAACTACTAAACGAGAGTCGGAAGATCGAAGCAATGGAGAGGAAACCTGGGGAACACCTTGGAGTGGAACACACCGTCTCTACACCCCATACCCAATTTGTAGGCCTAATGCAGTGTAGTTTTCAACAACTACTAAACGATAGTCGGAAGATCGAAGCAATGGAGAGGAAACCTGGGGAACACCTTGGAGTGGAACACACCGTCTCTACACCCCATACCCAATTTGTAGGCCTAATGCAGTGTAGTTTTCAACAACTACTAAACGAGAGTCGGAAGATCGAAGCAATGGAGAGAAAACCTGGGGAACACCTTGGAGTGGAACACATCGTCTCTACACCCCATACCCAATTTGTAGGCCTAATGCAGTGTAGTTTTCAACAACTACTAAACGAGAGTCGGAAGATCGAAGCAATGGAGAGGAAACCTGGGGAACACTTTGGAATGGAACACACCGTCTCTACACCCCATACCCAATTTGTAGGCCTAATGCAGTGTAGTTTTCAACAACTACTAAACGAGAGTCGGAAGATCGAAGCAATGGAGAGGAAACCTGGGGAACACCTTGGGGTGGAACACACCGTCTCTACACCCCATACCCAATTTGTAGGCCTAATGCAGTGTAGTTTTCAACAAGTACTAAACGAGAGTCGGAAGATCGAAGTAATGGCGAGGAAACCTGGGAAACACCTTGGAGCGGCAGACACCGTTAGTAGGCCCTACCGAAGTAGTAGCCCCAATGCAGTTTTCAAATTCCTAGAGGCTGAAAACAAGACTATTGACGCTCAGCTTTTTTCAAAGGAGGACAGCTGTATTGAGTGGCGCAGACAGACACAGGTAGTAGGCCTTAAACCAAAAATGTGGCTCAATGCAGTTTAAAAAAGGTTACAGGGGTACACAGGCAGCATTGGTCTGGTCAGTGGAGGACAATTTCAATTATGGACCACAGACAGACTTTGTACGCCTACTATTAAAAAAAGGATGCTCTATGCAATTAAAAATAGGTTCCAGGGGTCCACGGGCAGCAGTGGTGTGGTCAGTGGAGGAGTATTGGAAGGAGGGACCGCAGACAGGCGTAGTAGGCCTAACATAACAAAATTAGGCTGTAGGCACTTTAAAATTGTTTCCAGGGGTACACGGGCAGCAGTGGTGTGGTCAGCGGAGGACAATTTGAATTAGGGACTGCAGACAGACTTTGTAGGCTGTCCCCTGTGGACCATGCATCCAACACATTAACCCAGTGCGCCGTAATGGACACGTAACTTTTTGTGGACATGCCTACTGGTCCATGCGTCTCTTGTCAGGTGCACCTTTCTACTGTTTGATTGCCTGAGTGCTATGACAATGCAGACTTTTTCATGCCGGTGGAGGGCTGGGATGGCTTTTCTCGCAAAAGAAGTGTCGACTGGGTAGCTTGAACCGTGGTACAGCGTAGTTCATCTGGGCTTTATAAATATAAAACAAAGAAAAAAAGTAGGCTCCATGCACTTTCAGCTGGGTTCCAGGGGTGCACGGCCAGCATTGGTCTGGTCAGTGGAGAACTATTAGAAGGAGGGACCGCAGACAGGCTTAGAAGGCCTAACATAATAAAATTGGGCTGTAGGCACTTTATAATTGGTTCCAGGGGTATACGGGCAGCAGTGGTCTGGTAAGTGGAGGCCTAGTGGAAGGAGGGACCGCAGACAGGCGTAGTAGGCCTAACATAATAAAATATGGCTGTAGGCACTTTAAAATTGGTTCCAGGGGTACACGGGCAGCTGTGGTCTGGTCAGTGGAGGCCTAGTGGAAGGAGGGACCGCAGACAGGCTTCAAAGGCCTAACATAATAAAATTTGGCTGTAGGCACTTTAAAATTGGTTCCAGGGGTACAAGGGCAGCAGTAGACAGGTCACTGGAGGACTAGTGGAAGGAGGGCCCGCAGACAGCCTTCGAAGGCCTAACATAATAAAATTTGGCTGTAGGCACTTTCAAATTGGTTCCAGGGGTACACGGGCAGCAGTAGACAGGTCAGTGGAGGCCTAGTGGAAGGAGGGACTGCAGACAGGCGTAGTAGGCCTAACATAATAAAATTTGGCTGTAGGCACTTTAAAATTGGTTCCAGGGGTACACGGGCAGCAGTAGACAGTTCACTGGAGGACTAATGGAAGGAGGGCCCGCAGACAGGCTTCGAAGGCCTAACATAATAAAATTGGGCTGTAGGCACTTTCAAATTGGTTCCAGGAGTACACGGGCAGCAGTAGACAGGTCACTAGAGGCCTAGTGGAAGGAGGGACCGCAGTCAGGCGTAGTAGGCCTAACATAATAAAATTTGGCTGTAGGCACTTTAAAATTGGTTCCAGGGGTACACGGGCAGCAGTGGTCTGGTCAGTGGAGGGCTAGTGGAAGGAGGGACCGCAGACAGGCTTCGAAGGCCTAACATAATAAAATTGGGCTGTAGGCACTTTCAAATTGGTTCCAGGGGTACACGGGCAGCAGTAGACAGGTCAGTGGAGGCCTAGTGGAAGGAGGGACCGCAGACAGGCGTAGTAGGCCTAACATGATAAAATTTGGCTGTAGGCACTTTAAAATTGGTTCCAGGGGTACACGGGTAGCAGTAGACAGGTCACTGGAGGACTAGTGGAAGGAGGGACCGCAGACAGGCGTAGTAGGCCTAACATAATAAAATTTGGCTGTAGGCACTTTAAAATTGGTTCATGGGGTACACGGGCAGCAGTGGTCTGGTCAGTGGAGGCCTAGTGGAAGGAGGGACCTCAGACAGGCTTCGAAGGCCTAACAAAATAAAATTGGGCTGTAGGCACTTTAAAATTGGTTCCAGGGGTACATGGGCAGCAGTAGACAGGTCACTGGAGGACTAGTGAAAGGAGGGCCCGCAGACAGGCGTAGTAGGCCTAACATAATAAAATTTGGCTGTAGGCACTTTAAAATTGGTTCCAGGGGTACACGGGCAGCAGTAGACAGGTCAGTGGAGGCCTAGTGGAAGGAGGGACCGCAGACAGGCGTAGTAGGCCTAACATAATAAAATTGGGCTGTAGACACTTGGAATTCTCTTGCAGGGGTACAAAGGCAGCATTGATGTTGTCAGCGGAGGCCGATTGTAATGAGTGTCTGCCAGTTAGTAGTCCCAAACAATAAATACATGTTAATGTCTTGCATTACAACAAAACGAAAACACAAAAGGGTGCAATCATTAGGTACAGGGGTGGGCTCCTCTGTTGTGAATTCTGTTGTCAAGCTCCCTCTTGTCGTCATGAATGGTACTTCGGCTGAGTCTGTCCATGGGCTTCCTCTGGTCGTTGTGAGTGGGGCTGCGGCTTCTGAGGTTCCTTCCACAGGTGACGAGGTTAATTCGTTAGCTTGCTGCTCTATTTAACTCCACTTAGATCTTTGCTCCATGCCACCTGTCAATGTTCAAGTATTGGTCTAGTTCACTCCTGGATCGTTCTTGTGACCTGTCTTTCCAGCAGAAGCTAAGTTACTGCTTGTTTTTCTCTGGTTTGCTATTTTTCTGTCCAGCTGGCTATTTTGATTGTAGTCTTGCTTGCTCGAAGCTCTGGGACGCAGAGGGAGCGCCTCCGCACCATGAGTCGGTGCGGAGGGTCTTTTTGCGCCCTCTGCGTGGTCTTTTTGTAGTTTTTTGTGCTGACCGCAAAGCTGCCTTTCCTATGCTCTGTCTGTTCAGTAAGTCGGGCCTCACTTTGCTAAATCTATTTCATCTCTGTGTTTGTAATTTTCATCTTTACTCACAGTCATTATATGTGGGGGGCTGCCTGTTCCTTTGGGGAATTTCTCTGAGGCAAGGTAGGCTATATTTTTCTATCTTTAGGGCTAGCTAGTTCCTTAGGCTGTGACGAGGCGCCTAGGGAGCGTCAGGAGCGCTCCACGGCTATTTCTAGTGTGTGTGATAGGATTAGGGATTGCGGTCAGCAGAGTTCCCACGTCCCAGAGCTTGTCCTGTATTATTAGTAACTATTAGGTCATTCCGTGTGCTCTTAACCACCAGGTCCATTATTGTCCTCACCACCAGGTCATAACAGTACAGGTGGCCAAAAGTATTAATGCATCTCAATAGAGGGATAAGAGAAGTTCTGAGACCATTTTTTTTTCTTTGCAGTGTGTGTTGTCCCTCTTTTCCCCTTTACCTCTGGGTGCTTCAGGATACAGGTGTAGATATGGACATTCAAGGTCTGTCCTCTTGTATGGATAATCTCACTGCAAGGGTATAAAACATTCAAGATTTTGTGGTTCAGAATCCGATGTCAGAGCCTAGGATTCCAGTTCCTGATTTGTTTTTTGGGGATAGATCTAAGTTTCTGAATTTCAAAAATAATTGTAAATTGTTTGAAACCTCGCTCCTCAGGTGACCCTGTTCAACAAGTGAAAATCATTATTTCTTTGTTACGTGGCGACGCTCAAGACTGGGCATTTTCCCTTGCACCAGGAGATCCGGCATTGTGTGATGTTGATGCGTTTTTTCTGGCGCTCGGATTGCTTTATGATGAACCAAATTCAGTGGATCAGGCAGAGAAAATCTTGCTGGCTCTGTGTCAGGGTCAGGATGAGGTAGAGATATATTGTCAGAAGTTTAGGAAGTGGTCTGTACTCACTCAGTGGAATGAATGTGCCCTGGCAGCAATTTTCAGAAAGGGTCTCTCTGAAGCCCTTAAGGATGTCATGGTGGGATTTCCCATGCCTGCTGGTCAGAATGAGTCTATGTCTTTGGCCATTCAGATCGATCGACGCTTACGTGAACGTAAAGCTGTGCACCATTTGGCGGTATTATCTGAGCATAGACCTGAGCCTATGCAATGTGATAGGACTTTGACCAGAGCTGAACGGCAAGAACACAGACGTCGGAATGGGCTGTGTTTTTACTGTGGTGATTCCACTCATGCTATCTCCGATTGTCCTAAGCGCACTAAGCGTTTCGCTAGGTCTGCCACCATTGGTACGGTACAGTCGAAATTTCTTTTGTCCGTTACTCTGATTTGCTCTTTGTCATCCTATTCTGTTATGGCATTTGTGGATTCAGGCGCTGCCCTGAATTTGATGGACTTGGAGTTTGCTAGGCGCTGTGGTTTTTTCTTGGAGCCCTTGCAGTATCCTATTCCATTAAGAGGAATTGATGCTACGCCTTTGGCCAAGAATAAGCCTCAGTACTGGACTCAATTGACCATGTGCATGGCTCCTGCACATCAGGAGGATATTCGCTTTTGGGTGCTGCATAATCTGCATGGTATGGTCGTTTTGGGGTTGCCATGGCTACAGGTCCATAATCCAGTATTGGATTGGAAATCTATGTCTGTGTCCAGTTGGGGTTGTCAGGGAGTACATGGTGATGTTCCATTTTTGTCTATATCGTCATCCACCCCTTCTGAAGTCCCGGAGTTTTTGTCGAATTACCGGGATGTATTTGATGAGCCCAAATCCAGTGCCCTACCTTCTCATAGGGATTAAGATTGTGCTATCGATTTGATTCCTGGTAGTAAGTTTCCTAAGGGCCGACTGTTCAATTTATCTGTGCCAAAGCACGCCGCTATGCGGAGTTATGTAAAGGAATCCTTGGAGAAGGGTCATATTCGCCCGTCGTCGTCACCATTGGTAGCAGGGTTCTTTTTTGTGGCCAAGAAGGATGGTTCTTTGAGATCTTGTATTGATTACTGCCTTCTTAATAAGATCACAGTCAAATTTCAGTACCCTTTGCCGCTGCTGTCTGATTTATTTGCTCGGATTAAGGGGGCTAGTTGGTTCACCAAGATAGATCTTCGTGGTGCGTATAATCTTGTGTGTATTAAACAGGGCGATGAATGGAAAACAGCATTTAATACGCCCGAGGGCCATTTTGAGTACCTAGTTATGCCATTCGGGCTTTCCAATGCTCCATCAGTATTTCAGTCCTTTATGTATGACATCTTCCGAGAGTACCTGGATAAATTCCTGATTGTATATTTAGATGATATTTTGGTCTTCTCGGATGATTGGGAGTCTCACATGAAGCAGGTCAGAATGGTGTTCCAGGTCCTTTGTGCGAATTCTTTGCTTGTGAAGGGGTCAAAGTGTCTCTTTGGAGTTCAGAAGGTTTCATTTTTGGGTTTCATTTTTTCCCCTTCTACTATAGAGATAGACCCTGTTAAAGTCCAGGCCATTAATGATTGGACTCAGCCGACATCTGTGAAGAGTCTGCAAAAGTTCCTGGGCTTTGCTAATTTTTATCGTCGCTTCATCAGTAATTTTTCTAGTGTTGCTAAACCGTTGACTGATTTGACCAAGAAGGGTGCTGATGTGGTCAATTGGTCTTCTGCGGCTGTGGAAGCTTTTCAAGAGTTGAAGCGTCGTTTTTCTTCTGCCCCTGTGTTGTGCCAGCCAGATGTTTCGCTTCCGTTTCAGGTCGAGGTTGATGCTTCTGAGATTGGAGCAGGGGCTGTTTTGTCGCAAAGAAGTTCTGATGGCTCGGTGATGAAACCATGTGCCTTCTTTTCTAGAAAGTTTTCGCCTGCTGAGCGCAATTATGATGTTGGCAATCGAGAGTTGTTGGCCATGAAGTGGGCATTCGAGGAGTGGCGTCATTGGCTTGAAGGAGCCAAGCATCGCGTGGTGGTCTTGACGGATCACAAGAATTTGACTTATCTCGAGTCTGCCAAACGGTTGAATCCTAGACAGGCTCGTTGGTCGCTATTTTACTCCCGTTTTGATTTTGTGGTTTCGTACCTTCCAGGCTAGAGTTGAGCGACCTTGACCTTTTTAGAGTCGAGCCGGGTTTTGCGAAACCCGACTATGTCCAAAGTCGGGTCGAGTGAAATCGGCCGATTATGACGTAAAGTCGGGATCGACCGAAACACGAAACCCAATGCAAGTCAATGGGGCAGCATAGTCGGCAGTGAGTGGGGGCCAGGAAAACACCTAGAGTGGCCATTTTAATGTCAAAACCATCCATTCTTCTTAATGAAGCTTGTCAAGCGTAATTTACCTTATAATAATTGGAAGGCATTTGAAATTGGGGGTCATTTGGCTAAAGTTGTGGGGGGTAGGGCTGGTTCAAGTAATTAGTGGGCCCAGGAAATCTGGACCACGTCACGGCAGTGGAGCAGGGAGAGGTAAGTATTTCAACTTTGCAAGTGCTGTGAACCTGAGCAAGCAGGGGGGGCCCACTCGTTGGCATTGGCACTGGCACAGGGCCCCTCAAAGTACAGCGGTGTGTTTGCACGGCGGGGGCGCCTCCCACCGGCAGCAACACTTTTGCGTACTATGAGAGGCCCTGTGCCAGTGACGTCGCCAACTAGTATTCCTCCCCCCACCTGATGAAGGAACCTGCACTTTCATCTGCACCTTCCTCTTTGTCCCCGTGTAAGGTGGTATGGTATGCGGGAAGAGCAACCTGACTTTCAGCAGGGTCACAATGTTGTTGTGTAGCGTGCACGGGGAATGTTGCGTTATGGGTCAATGTACCAGCAGACTCATCTATCACTGGCTGGGCAATGGGCACGATGAAGTGGAAACACAGATATAGGCCCAAAGAAGAAAGTGGGCTAAATGCAGTTCAAAATTGGTAACACAGGAATAACCAGGGGGCATTGCAGTGGAGGACAACTGGAATGAGAGGCTGACACAGAGAGTAGGGCCAAATCAGTAAGTAGTCGAAATGCAGTTCAAAATTGGCAACCGTAGTAAACAGGCGGCACAGCTTTGTTCAGTGGAGGAGAACAGCAAGGAGTGGCAGACACCGATAGTAGGCCCCAAACCAACTAGTACGCCAAATGCAGTTGTTCCATTTAACCACAATTTAATGAGAGCCTGAAGATAGAAGCTCAGGAAAGGCAACCTGGGGAACACCTTGGAGTGTAACACACCATCTCTCTCCACCCCATACCCATTTTGTATGGCCTAATGCAGTGTACTTTTCTACAACTACTAAACGAGAGTCGGAAGACCGAAGCAATGGCAAGGAAACCTGGGGAACACCTTAGAGTGTAACACACCCTCTCTCTACACCCCATACCCAATTTGAAGGCCTAATGCAGTGTAGTTTCCAAGAACTACTAAACGAGAGCCGGAAGATCGAAGCTCAGGAAAGGCAACCTGGGGAACACCTTGGAGTGTAACACACCCTCTCGCTACACCCCATACCCAATTTGAAGGCCTAATGCAGCGTAGTTTCCAACAACTACTAAACGAGAGCCGGAAGATCGAAGCTCAGGAAAGGCAACCTGGGGAACACCTTGGAGTGTAACACACCCTCTCGCTACACCCCATACCCAATTTGAAGGCCTAATGCAGCGTAGTTTCCAACAACTACTAAACGAGAGCCGGAAGATCGAAGCTCAGGAAAGGCAACCTGGGGAACACCTTGGAGTGTAACAAACCCTCTCTCTACACCCCATACCCAATTTGTAGGCCTAATGCAGCGTAGTTTCCGACAACTACTAAACGAGAGCATGAAGATCGAAGCTCAGGAAAGGCAACCTGGGGAACACCTTGGAGTGTAACACACCCTCTCTCTACACCCCATACCCAATTTGTAGGCCTAATGCAGCGTAGTTTCCGACAACTACTAAACGAGAGCCGGAATATCGAAGCTCAGGAAAGGCAACCTGGGGAACACCTTGGAGTGTAACACACCCTCTCTCTACACCCCATACCCAATTTGAAGGCCTAATGCAGTGTAGTTTCCAAGAACTACTAAACGAGAGCCGGAAGATCGAAGCTCAGGAAAGGCAACCTGGGGAACACCTTGGAGTGTAACACACCCTCTCGCTACACCCCATACCCAATTTGAAGGCCTAATGCAGCGTAGTTTCCAACAACTACTAAACGAGAGCCGGAAGATCGAAGCTCAGGAAAGGCAACCTGGGGAACACCTTGGAGTGGAACACACCATCTCTCTACACCCCATACCCAATTTGAAGGCCTAATGCAGAGTAGTTTCCAAGAACTACTAAACGAGAGCCGGAAGATCGAAGCTCAGGAAAGGCAACCTGGGGAACACCTTGGAGTGTAACACAACGTCTCTCTACACGACGGAAGGGCTGATTCTTAGGAAGGAAGGCTGTTGGAAATAAGCATTGCGCGTCCGAGGGTGATTATATTCTTATTAGGTATATACTCACCCTCGGACGCGCCCTGCTTCTTTATTTGGAATGAATGTTTATTTGCAATGTGGTGTTGACTTTCTCTATTATTTTGGTAATTAATGATTTTATTATTTTCATTATTTTGCATCTTCTCGGCAATAATATAAAGAAGACGCGACAGGACAACACTCGGTGGATGCCATATGTGTGTTTTCAATTTAAAAAAACTTTCAGTTAACTACTTGCAGGAGAAAGTAATTGTAGCTGGTGGCCATTTTTAGTACTGTACCAGATTAGAGTTGTGTGTTTGTTTTTAATGTTAAAATGTCTGCATTTGATATCTCACCAGTATTTTCTTTTTTATAAGCAAAATACTTATTTTTATATTTTCTGATGTTGGTTCCAGGGGTACACGGCCAGCAGTGCCCTGGTCAGTGTAGTAGTAGTTGAAAGAATGGACCGCAGACAGGCATCGAAGGCCTAAAATAATAACACATGGCTGTAGGCAATTTTAAATTGGTTCCAGGGGTACACGGACAGCAGTGGTGTGGTCAGTGGAGGCCTAGTGGAAGGAGTGACCGCAGACAGGCATCGAAGGCCTAAAATAATAACACATGGCTGTAGGCAATTTTAAATTGGTTCCAGGGGTACACGGGCAGCAGTGACCTGGTCAGTGTAGTAGTAGTTGAAAGAATGGACCGCAGACAGGCATCGAAGGCCTAAAATAAAAAAATTGGGCTGGCTGTAGGCAATTTTAAATTGGTTCCAGGGGTACACGGGCAGCAGTGGTGTGGTCAGTGGAGGCCTAGTGGAAGGAGTGACCGCAGACAGGCATCGAAGGCCTAAAATAATAACACATGGCTGTAGGCAATTTTAAATTGGTTCCAGGGGTACACGGGCAGCAGTGACCTGGTCAGTGTAGTAGTAGTTGAAAAAATGGACCGCAGACAGGCATCGAATGCCTAAAATAATAACACATGGCTGTAGGCAATTTTAAATTGGTTACAGGGGTACACGGACAGCAGTGACCTGGTCAGTGTAGTAGTAGTTGAAAGAATGGACCGCAGACAGGCATCGAAGGCCTAAAATAAAAAAATTGGGCTGGCTGTAGGCAATTTTAAATTGGTTCCAGGGGTACACGGGCAGCAGTGGTGTGGTCAGTGGAGGCCTAGTGGAAGGAGTGACCGCAGACAGGCATCGAAGGCCTAAAATAATAACACATGGCTGTAGGCAATTTTAAATTGGTTCCAGGGGTACACGGACAGCAGTGACCTGGTCAGTGTAGTAGTAGTTGAAAGAATGGACCGCAGACAGGCATCGAAGGCCTAAAATAAAAAAATTGGGCTGGCTGTAGGCAATTTTAAATTGGTTCCAGGGGTACACGGGCAGCAGTGGTGTGGTCAGTGGAGGCCTAGTGGAAGGAGTGACCGCAGACAGGCATCGAAGGCCTAAAATAATAACACATGGCTGTAGGCAATTTTAAATTGGTTCCAGGGGTACACGGACAGCAGTGACCTGGTCAGTGTAGTAGTAGTTGAAAGAATGGACCGCAGACAGGCATCGAAGGCCTAAAATAATAACACATGGCTGTAGGAAATTTTAAATTGGTTACAGGGGTACACGGACAGCAGTGACCTGGTCAGTGTAGTAGTAGTTGAAAGAATGGACCGCAGACAGGCATCGAAGGCCTAAAATAATAACACATGGCTGTAGGCAATTTTAAATTGGTTCCAGGGGTACACGGACAGCAGTGACCTGGTCAGTGTAGTAGTAGTTGAAAGAATGGACCGCAGACAGGCATCGAAGGCCTAAAATAAAAAAATTGGGCTGGCTGTAGGCAATTTTAAATTGGTTCCAGGGGTACACGGGCAGCAGTGGTGTGGTCAGTGGAGGCCTAGTGGAAGGAGTGACCGCAGACAGGCATCGAAGGCCTAAAATAATAACACATGGCTGTAGGCAATTTTAAATTGGTTCCAGGGGTACACGGACAGCAGTGACCTGGTCAGTGTAGTAGTAGTTGAAAGAATGGACCGCAGACAGGCATCGAAGGCCTAAAATAATAACACATGGCTGTAGGCAATTTTAAATTGGTTACAGGGGTACACGGACAGCAGTGACCTGGTCAGTGTAGTAGTAGTTGAAAGAATGGACCGCAGACAGGCATCGAAGGCCTAAAATAAAAAAATTGGGCTGGCTGTAGGCAATTTTAAATTGGTTCCAGGGGTACACGGGCAGCAGTGACCTGGTCAGTGTAGTAGTAGTTGAAAGAATGGACCGCAGACAGGCATCGAAGGCCTAAAATAAAAAAATTGGGCTGGCTGTAGGCAATTTTAAATTGGTTCCAGGGGTACACGGGCAGCAGTGGTGTGGTCAGTGGAGGCCTAGTGGAAGGAGTGACCGCAGACAGGCATCGAAGGCCTAAAATAATAACACATGGCTGTAGGCAATTTTAAATTGGTTCCAGGGGTACACGGACAGCAGTGACCTGGTCAGTGTAGTAGTAGTTGAAAGAATGGACCGCAGACAGGCATCGAAGGCCTAAAATAAAAAAATTGGGCTGGCTGTAGGCAATTTTAAATTGGTTCCAGGGGTACACGGGCAGCAGTGACCTGGTCAGTGTAGTAGTAGTTGAAAGAATGGACCGCAGACAGGCATCGAAGGCCTAAAATAAAAAAATTGGGCTGGCTGTAGGCAATTTTAAATTGGTTCCAGGGGTACACGGGCAGCAGTGACCTGGTCAGTGTAGTAGTAGTTGAAAGAATGGACCGCAGACAGGCTTAGAAGGCCTAACATAACAAACTTGGGCTGGCTGTAGGCACTTTTAAATTGGTTCCAGGGGTACACGGGCAGCAGTGGTCTGGTCAGTGGAAGTCTAGTGGAAGGAGTGACCGCAGACAGGCTTCCAAGGCCTAACATAACAAACTTGGGCTGGCTGTAGGCACTTTTAAATTGGTTCCAGGGGTACACGGGCAGCAGTGGTCTGGTCAGTGGAAGTCTAGTGGAAGGAGTGACCGCAGACAGGCTTCCAAGGCCTAACATAACAAACTTGGGCTGGCTGTAGGCACTTTTAAATTGGTTCCAGGGGTACACGGGCAGCAGTGGTCTGGTCAGTGGAAGTCTAGTGGAAGGAGTGACCGCAGACAGGCTTCCAAGGCCTAACATAACAAACTTGGGCTGGCTGTAGGCACTTTTAAATTGGTTCCAGGGGTACACGGGCAGCAGTGGTCTGGTCAGTGGAAGTCTAGTGGAAGGAGTGACCGCAGACAGGCTTCCAAGGCCTAACATAACAAACTTGGGCTGGCTGTAGGCACTTTTAAATTGGTTCCAGGGGTACACGGGCAGCAGTGGTCTGGTCAGTGGAAGTCTAGTGGAAGGAGTGACCGCAGACAGGCTTCCAAGGCCTAACATAACAAACTTGGGCTGGCTGTAGGCACTTTTAAATTGGTTCCAGGGGTACACGGGCAGCAGTGGTCTGGTCAGTGGAAGTCTAGTGGAAGGAGTGACCGCAGACAGGCTTCGAAGGCCTAACATAACAAAATTGGGCTGGCTGTAGGCACTTTAAATTGGTTCCAGGGGTACATGGGCAGCAGTGTATGGTCAGTGGAAGTCTAGTGGAAGGAGTGACGGCAGACAGTCTTCGAAGGCCTAACATAACAAAATTGGGCTGACTGTAGGCACTTTTAAATTGGTTCCAGGGTAACACGGCCAGCAGTGGCCTGGTCAGTGTAGTAGTTGTAGAAAGAAGGGACCGCAGACAGGCTTCGAAGGCCTAACATAACAAAAATGTCAAAACAATGGTATTGTCAGTGCCAGGCATTGAAGGATGTCAGCGGCTAGACTACACATTGGTGAAGCTGTGAGAGATAATTTTGCTAGTGGTAGAGCACTGTTTGAGCTGGGGGGGGGAACTGTCTTGTGGCCGGCGGTACAGGCACAGGGCCCCTCATATTACAACGGTGTGTCTGACGTTGGGTGCGCACCACCACCGCCAGAGACACTTTATTGTACTATGAGGGACCCAGTGGCAGTGCCGTCGACCAAAAGCGGCCACACCCACCTCTTCAGACAAACAGCACTCTCAAGGGTCCAAGCGCAAAGTGGCGATAGCACGGCCCCGTGTGGGGAGTTTGGCCATTTCGTGAGGTGGAAACATGTCGTATGCTGGACAATCAGGTGAAGAAAATTACGAGATTGGAAAAGTCATTCAGAATAGTCCACAGGCAAGACCTTTTCATAGGAAAGCTAGGTGTCAGCCGGGCAGGGTGGGGCAAAAGATTTTGAAATCCAGTTGTGGTTCATTTTAATGAAGGTTAGATCATCTACATTTTGGGTAGCCAGACGAGTCCTTTTTTCTGTTAGTATTGAACCTGCAGCACTGAATACTCTTTCTGATAGGACACTAGCTGCCGGGCAAGCAAGCTCCTGCAATGCATATTCTGCCAATTCTGGCCAGGTGTCTAATTTGGATGCCCAGTAATCAAATGGGAATGACGGTTGAGGGAGAACGTCGATAAGGGATGAAAAATAGTTTGTAACCATACTGGACAAATGTTGTCTCCTGTCACTTTGAATTGATGCTGCAGTACCTGTCCTGTCTGCGGTCATAGAAAAATCACTCCACAACCTGGTCAGAAAACCCCTCTGTCCAACGCCACTTCTGATTTCTGCCCCTCTAACACCTCTGGTCTGCTGGCCCCTGGAGCTCGTGTGAGAACGATCACGGGCGCTGTGTGCAGGGAATGCCAGAAGCAAACGGTCAACAAGAGTTGATTGTTTTGTTGCTAATATTAGTTCCAAGTTCTCATGTGGCATAATATTTTGCAATTTGCCTTTATAGCGAGGATCAAGGAGGCAGGCCAACCAGTAATCGTCATCGTTCATCATTTTTGTAATGCGTGTGTCCCTTTTGAGGATACGCAAGGCATAATCCGCCATGTGGGCCAAAGTTCCCGTTGTCAAATCTGCGGTTGTGCTTGGTTGAGGGGCAGTTGCAGGCAAATCTACGTCACTTGTGTCCCTCAAAAAACCAGAACCCGGCCTTGCCACGCCACCAATTTCCCGTGCCCCCGGGAAAGCTTCCTCATTAAAAATATACTCATCCCCATCATCCTCCTCATCCTCCACCTCCTCTTCGCCCGGTACCTCGTCATGTACACTGCCCTGACCAGACAATCGCTGACTGTCATCAAGGCTTTCCTCTTCCTCTGGTGCAGACGCCTGATCCTTTATGTGCGTCAAACTTTGCATCAGCAGACGCATTAGGGGGATGCTCATGCTTATTATGGCGTTGTCTGCACTAACCAGCCGTGTGCATTCCTCAAAACACTGAAGGACTTGACACATGTCTTGAATCTTCGACCACTGCACACCTGACAACTCCATGTCTGCCATCCTACTGCCTGCCCGTGTATGTGTATCCTCCCACAAAAACATAACAGCCCGCCTCTGTTCGCACAGTCTCTGAAGCATGTGCAGTGTTGAGTTCCACCTTGTTGCAACGTCTATGATTAGGCGATGCTGGGGAAGGTTCAAAGAACGCTGATAGGTCTGCATACGGCTGGAGTGTACAGGCGAACGGCGGATATGTGCGCAAAGTCCACGCACTTTGAGGAGCAGGTCGGATAACCCCGGATAACTTTTCAGGAAGCACTGCACCACCAGGTTTAAGGTGTGAGCCAGGCAAGGAATGTGTTTCAGTTGGGAAAGGGAGATGGCAGCCATGAAATTCCTTCCGTTATCACTCACTACCTTGCCTGCCTCAAGATCTACAGTGCCCAGCCACGACTGCGTTTCTTGCTGCAAGAACTCGGACAGAACTTCCGCGGTGTGTCTATTGTCGCCCAAACACTTCATAGCCAATACAGCCTGCTGACGTATGCCAGTAGCTGCCCCATAATGGGAGACCTGGTGTGCAACAGTGGCAGGTGCGGATGGAGTGTTTGTGCGACTGCGGTCTGTGGACGAGCTCTTGCTTCTGCAGGAGGACGAGGAGGAGGAGGAGGAGGGGGTGCGAACGGCTACAGACAACTGTTTACTAGACCGTGGGCTAGGCAGAACTGTCCCAAACTTGCTGTCCCCTGTGGACCCTGAATCCACCACATTTACCCAGTGTGCCGTGATGGACACGTAACGTCCCTGGCCATGCCTACTGGTCCATGCATCTGTTGTCAGGTGCACCTTTGTGCTCACAGATTGCCTGAGTGCATGGACGATGCGCTCTTTAACATGCTGGTGGAGGGCTGGGATGGCTTTTCTGGAAAAAAAGTGTCGACTGGGTAGCTCGTAGCGTGGTACAGCGTAGTCCATCAGGTCTTTGAAAGCTTCGCTTTCAACTAACCGGTAGGGCATCATCTCTAACGAGATTAGTCTAGCTATGTGGGCGTTCAAACCCTGTGTACGCGGATGCGAGGCTAAGTATTTCCTTTTTCTAACCATAGTCTCATGTAGGGTGAGCTGGACTGGAGAGCTGGAGATCGTGGAACTAGCGGGGGTGCCGGTGGACATGGCAGACTGAGAGACGGTGGGAGATGGTATTGTTGCCGCCGGTGCCCTAGATGCAGTGTTTCCTACTACGAAACTGGTGATTCCCTGACCCTGACTGCTTTGGCCTGGCAAAGATACCTGCACAGATACAGCAGGTGGTGCGCTAAATGGTGGTCCTACACTGCCGGAAGGGATGTTGCGTTGATGACTAGCTTCATTGGCCGAGGGTGCAACAACCTTAAGGGACGTTTGGTAGTTAGTCCAAGCTTTCAAATGCATGGTGGTTAAATGTCTATGCATGCAACTAGTATTGAGACTTTTCAGATTCTGACCTCTGCTTAAGGAAGTAGAACATTTTTGACAGATGACTTTGCGCTGATCAATTGGATGTTGTTTAAAAAAATGCCAGACTGCACTCTTTCTAGCATCGGATACCTTTTCAGGCATTGCAGACTGAGCTTTAACCGGATGGCCACGCTGTCCTCCACCAGGTTTTGGCTTTGCCACGCGTTTTGGGCAAGATACGGGCCCGGCAGATGGAACCTGTGGCGATGTTGATGCCTGCTGCGGCCCCTCCTCCTCCTCTGCTTCAGAACTGCTGCCGCCTGCACCCTGTTCCCCCAATGGCTGCCAATCGGGGTCAAGAACTGGGTCATCTAATAACTCTTCTTGTACCTCCTGCGCAACTTCGTCTGTGTCACCGTGTCGTTCGGTGGTATAGCGTTCGTGATGGGGCAACATAGTCTCATCAGGGTCTGATTCTTGATCAGCACCCTGCGAGGGCAATGTTGTGGTCTGAGTCAAAGGACCAGCATAGTAGTCTGGCTGTGGCTGTGCGTCAGTGCACTCCATGTCAGATTCAATTTGTAATGGGCATGGACTGTTAACTGCTTCACTTTCTAAGCCAGGGACGGTATGTGTAAAGAGCTCCATGGAGTAACCCGTTGTGTCGCCTGCTGCATTCTTCTCTGTTGTTGTTTTTGCTGAAGAGGACAAGGAAGTGACTTGTCCCTGACCGTGAACATCCACTAACGACGCGCTGCTTTTACTTTTACCAGTTTCACGAGATGAGGCAAAAGAGCTAGAGGCTGAGTCAGCAAGATAAGCCAAAACTTGCTCTTGCTGCTCCGGCTTTAAAAGCGGTTTTCCTAATCCCAGAAAAGGGAGCGTTCGAGGCCTTGTGTAGCCGGACGACGAACCTGGCTCCACAGCTCCAGACTTAGGTGCAATATTTTTTCCCCCACGACCACCTGATGCTCCACCACTACCACTACCCTCATTACCAGCTGACAATGAACGCCCCCGGCCACGACCTCTTCCACTAGACTTCCTCATTGTTTTAAAAACGTAACCAAACTAACGTTATTTGTTGCAGTCACACAACTTACACGGTGAGCTATAACTTCAGTATGATTTAGCTACCCCTTTACAGGTTGGTGAGACCACAGCGAAAATCAGGCCCAATGTTACACACTCTTTTTTTGGTGGCTGCAAATTAGAGAGATGCCCCACACGCAGGACTGTCACTGAAGCACAAATGTTAATATTAATGTCACACTATTATTTTTTTTTTATTTTTATTTTTTTCAGGAACACTTTAGAAACCCCCCAAAAAAAAAAAAATAGATTTTTGCAGGGAGAATTTAGAAAACAAATGTAACAAACTATATGCTTTCTATGGGCCACTGAGTGAGAGATGACGCACACAGGAATCAGGAGTGGCACACAAGCCCAGAGGCCAATATTTTTCTACCAATGATTGATGGAGTTATTTTCTCTGGTAGATTTTGGAACCCAAATCAAGGAAAAAAAATGTAGGCTTTCTATGGACCACAATTGGAGAGAGAGAGAGAGAGAGATGGCACACCCAGGAGTCAAGACTGGCACACAAGCAGAAAGGCCAATATTAATCTCCCACTGTTTTTTTTGGTTGTTTTTTTTTTTTTTTTTTTCAGGGAGACTTTAGAAAAAAAAATAATAAAAAAAATATGATTTTATCAGGAAGAATTTAGAAACCAAATAAAATAAAATGATTTTTTCAGGGAGAATTTATAAAACAAATAAAACCAAAAATAGGCGTTCTATGGCCCACTGACTGAGAGATGACGCACCCAGGAGTCAAGACTGGCACACAAGCAGAAAGGCCAATATTAATCTCCCACTGTTTTTTTTGGTTGTTTTTTTTTTTTTTTTTTCAGGGAGACTTTAGAAAAAAAAATAATAAAAAAAATATGATTTTATCAGGAAGAATTTAGAAACCAAATAAAATAAAATGATTTTTTTCAGGGAGAATTTATAAAACAAATAAAACCAAAAATAGGCGTTCTATGGCCCACTGACTGAGAGATGACGCACCCAGGAGTCAAGACTGGCACACAAGCAGAAAGGCCAATATTAATCTCCCACTGTTTTTTTTTTTTTTTTTCAGGGAGACTTTAGAAAAAAAAATAATAAAAAAAATATGATTTTATCAGGAAGAATTTAGAAACCAAATAAAATAAAATAATTTTTTCAGGGAGAATTTAGAAAACAAATAAAACCAAAAATAGGCGTTCTATGGCCCACTGACTGAGAGATGACGCACACAGGAGTCAGGAGTGGCACACAAACCCAGAGGCCAATATTTTTCTACCAATGATTGATGTAGTTATTTTCTCTGGTAGATTTTAGAACCCAAATCAAGGAAAAAAAAATATAGGCTTTCTATGGACCACAATTGGAGAGAGAGAGAGAGAGAGAGAGAGAGAGAGAGAGAGAGAGAGATGGCACACCCAGGAGTCAAGACTGGCACACAAGCAGAAAGGCCAATATTAATCTCCCACTGTTTTTTTGGTTGTTTTTTTTTTTTTTTTTTCAGGGAGACTTTAGAAAAAAAAATAATAAAAAAAATATGATTTTATCAGGAAGAATTTAGAAACCAAATAAAATAAAATGATTTTTTCAGGGAGAATTTAGAAAACAAATAAAACCAAAAATATGCGTTCTATGGCCCACTGACTGAGAGAGAGAGAGAGATGGAACGCTTAGTACTGGCACACAAGCCCAAAGGGCAATATTAATCTCCCTTTTTTTTTCCAGGGAGAATTTCTGAAACCCAAAAAAAAAATAAAATAGGCTTTCTATGGCCCACTATTTGTGAGAGAGATGGGACGCTCAGGACTGGCACAGATGGCACGCTCAGGACTGGCACAGAAGCCCAGAGGCCAATATTAATCTCCCTTTTTTTCTGGGAGAATTTATAAAACCAAAAAAATATTTAAATAGGCTTTCTATGGCCCACTATTTGTGAGAGAGATGGCACGCTCAGGACTGGCACAGATGGCACGCTCACAACTGGCACACAAGCCCAGAGGCCAATATTAATCTCCCTTTTTTCAGGGAGAATTTCTAAAACCCAAAAAAAAAATAAAATAGGCTTTCTATGGCCCACTATTTGTGAGAGAGATGGGACGCTCAGGACTGGCACAGATGGCACGCTCAGGACTGGCACAGAAGCCCAGAGGCCAATATTAATCTCCCTTTTTTTCTGGGAGAATTTATAAAACCAAAAAAATATTTAAATAGGCTTTCTATGGCCCACTATTTGTGAGAGAGATGGCACGCTCAGGACTGGCACAGATGGCACGCTCACAACTGGCACACAAGCCCAGAGGCCAATATTAATCTCCCTTTTTTCAGGGAAAATTTATAAAACAAAAAAAAAAATTAAATAGGCTTTCTATGGCCCACTATTTGTGAGAGAGATGGCACGCTCAGGGCTGGCTGGCACAGATGGCACGCTCAGGACTGGCACACAAGCCCAGAGGCCAATATTAATCTCCCTTTTTTTCTGGGAGAATTTATAAAACCAAAAAAATATTTAAATAGGCTTTCTATGGCCCACTATTTGTGAGAGAGATGGCACGCTCAGGACTGGCACAGATGGCACGCTCACAACTGGCACACAAGCCCAGAGGCCAATATTAATCTCCCTTTTTTCAGGGAAAATTTATAAAACAAAAAAAAAAATTAAATAGGCTTTCTATGGCCCACTATTTGTGAGAGAGATGGCACGCTCAGGGCTGGCACAGATGGCACGCTCAGGACTGGCACACAAGCCCAGAGGCCAATATTAATCTCCCTTTTTTTCAGGGAGAATTTATAAAACCAAAAAAAAAAATAAATAGGCTTTCTATGGCCCACTATTTGTGAGAGAGATGGCACACTCAGGACTGGCACACAAGCCCAAAGGCCAATATTAATCTCCCACTGTATTTTTATCAGGGAGAATTTATACACCCCACAAAAAAAAATACAGAAAAATGAAAAGGCTTTCTATGGCCCACTATGTGAGAGAGATGGCACACACAGGGATGGCACTCTAGCAGAAATGCCAAATTGCCAATCTTAATCTCCCACCAAAAAAAAAAAAAAAAAAAAAAACAGGGAATGTCCTACAATTACTATCTCCCTGACTGCAGTAATCTCAGCCAGGTATGGCAGGCAGCTACTATCTCCCTGCCTGCAGTAATCTCAGCCAGGTATGGCAGGCAGCAATAAGGAGTGGACTGATGCACAAATGAAATAAAAAGTGTGGACAAACAAAAAAGATAGCTGTGCAGAAAGGAAGGAACAAGAGGATTTGTGCTTTGAAAAAAGCAGTTGGTTTGCACAGCGGCGTACACACAGCAATGCAGCTATCAGGGAGCCTTCTAGGGCAGCCCAATGAGCTACAGCGCTGAGGGGAAAAAAAAAAAAAAAAAAAATTCCACTGTCCCTGCACACCGAGGGTGGTGTTGGACAGTGCAAATCGCTGCAGCACAAGCGGTTTTGTGGTTAATGGACCCTGCCTAACGCTATCCCTGCTTCTGACAAAGCGGCAGCAACCTCTCCCTAAGCTCAGATCAGCAGCAGTAAGATGGCGGTCGGCGGGAACGCCTCTTTATAGCCCCTGTGACGTCGCAGACAGCAAGCCAATCACTGCAATGCCCTTCTCTAAGATGGTGGGGACCAGGACCTATGTCATCACGCTGCCCACACTCTGCGTTTACCTTCATTGGCTGAGAAATGGCGCTTTTCGCGTCATTGAAACGCGACTTTGGCGCGAAAGTCGCGTACCGCATGGCCGACCCCGCACAGGGGTCGGATCGGGTTTCATGAAACCCCGACTTAGCCAAAAGTCGGCGACTTTTGAAAATGTTCGACCCGTTTCGCTCAACCCTATTCCAGGCTCTAAGAATGTGAAGGCTGATGCCCTGTCAAGGAGTTTTGTGCCCGACTCTCCGGGTGTTCCTGAGCCGGCGGGTATTCTCAAAGAGGGGGTAATTTTGTCTAATATCTCCCCTGATTTGCGGCGGGTGCTGCAAAAATTTCAGGCTGATAGACCTGACCGTTGCCCAGCAGAGAAACTGTTTGTCCCTGATAAATGGACTAGTAGAGTTATCTCTGAGGTTCATTGTTCAGTGTTGGCTGGTCATCCGGGAATCTTTGGTACCAGAGATTTGGTGGCTAGATCCTTTTGGTGGCCGTCTTTGTCGCGGGATGTGCGTTCTTTTGTGCAGTCCTGTGGGACTTGTGCTCGGGCTAAGCCCTGCTGTTCTCGTGCCAGTGGGTTGCTTTTGCCCTTGCCGGTCCCGAAGAGGCCCTGGACGCATATCTTTATGGATTTTATTTCGGATCTCCCTGTCTCTCAAAAGATGTCGGTCATTTGGGTGGTTTGTGATTGCTTCTCTAAGATGGTCCATTTGGTACTCTTGTCTAAATTGCCTTCCTCCTCTGATTTGGTGCCATTGTTTTTCCAGCATGTGGTTCGTTTACATGGCATTCCGGAGAACATCGTTTCGGACAGAGGTTCCCAGTTTGTTTCGAGGTTTTGGCGAGCCTTTTGTGCTAGGATGGGCATTGATTTGTCTTTTTCCTCGGCTTTCCATCCTCAGACAAATGGCCAAACCGAACGAACTAATCAGACTTTGGAAACATATCTGAGATGCTTTGTTTCTGCTGATCAGGATGATTGGGTGTCCTTTTTGCCTTTGGCTGAGTTCGCCCTTAATAATCGGGCCAGCTCGGCTACTTTGGTTTCGCCGTTTTTCTGCAATTCTGGTTTCCATCCTCGTTTCTCTTCAGGGCAGATTGAGTCTTCGGACTGTCCTGGTGTAGATACTGTGGTGGATAGGTTGCAGCAGATTTGGACTCATGTGGTGGACAATTTGACATTGTCCCAGGAGAAGGCTCAACGTTTCGCTAACCGCCGGCGCTGTGTGGGTCCCCGACTTCGTGTTGGGTATTTGGTTTGTTTGTCGTCTCGCTATGTTCCTATGAAGGTTTCCTCTCCTAAGTTTAAGCCTCGTTTCATTGGTCCGTACAAGATTTCTGAGGTTCTCAATCCTGTGTCGTTTCGTTTGACCCTTACAGCTTCTTTTGCCATCCATAATGTATTCCATAAGTCATTGTTGCGGAGATACGTGGCGCCTGTGGTTCCATCCGTTTATCCTCCTGCCCCGGTGTTGGTTGAGGGGGAGTTGGAGTATGTGGTGGAGAAGATTTTGGATTCTCGTATTTCGAGACGGAAACTCCAGTACCTGGTCAAGTGGAAGGGTTATGGTCAGGACGATAATTCCTGGGTCTTTGCCTCCGATGTTCATGCTGCCGATCTGGTTCGTGCCTTTCATTTGGCTTGTCCTGGTCTGCCTGGGGGCTCTGGTGAGGGTTCGGTGACCCCTTCTCAAGGGGAGGGTACTGTTGTGAATTCTGTTGTCAAGCTCCCTCCTGTGGTCATGAATTGTACTTCGGCTGGTTCTGTCCATGGGCTTCCTCTGGTCGTTGTGAGTGGGGCTGCGGCTTCTGAGGTTCCTTCCACAGGTGACGAGGTTAATTCGTTAGCTTGCTGCTCTATTTAACTCCACTTAGATCTTTGCTCCATGCCACCTGTCAATGTTCCAGTATTGGTCTAGTTCACTCCTGGATCGTTCTTGTGACCTGTCTTCCCAGCAGAAGCTAAGTTACTGCTTGTTTTTCTCTGGTTTGCTACTTTTCTGTCCAGCTGGCTATTTTGATTGTAGTCTTGCTTGCTGGAAGCTCTGGGACGCAGAGGGAGCGCCTCCGCACCGTGAGTCGGTGCGGAGGGTCTTTTGCGCCCTCTGCGTGGTCTTTTTGTAGTTTTTTGTGCTGACCGCAAAGCTGCCTTTCCTATCCTCTGTCTGTTCAGTAAGTCAGGCCTCACTTTGCTAAATCTATTTCATCTCTGTGTTTGTAATTTTCATCTTTACTCACAGTCATTATATGTGGGGGGCTGCCTGTTCCTTTGGGAAATTTCTCTGAGGCAAGGTAGGCTTTATTTTTCTATCTTTAGGGCTAGCTAGTTCCTTAGGCTGTGACGAGGCGCCTAGGGAGCGTCAGGAGCGCTCCACGGCTATTTCTAGTGTGTGTGATAGGATTAGGGATTGCGGTCAGCAGAGTTCCCACGTCCCAGAGCTTGTCCTGTATTATTAGTAACTATTAGGTCATTCCGTGTGCTCTTAACCGCCAGGTCCATTATTGTCCTCACCACCAGGTCATAACACTCCTCTGCGTAGTTTCAGACCTAGTAATTTGGCGCAAAGTATTTACTTGGGTAAATATAGGACACTGCCCCTGACTATGTTAAGTAACATCATACATGTCAACACAATGGTATTGTCAGTGGCAGGAATTTAAGGATGTCAGCGCATAGACTAAACATTGGTAGAACTGTGAGAGATAATTGTGCAAGTGGTAGAGCAATGTTTGAGCTGGGGGTGGGGGAACTCTCTTGTGGCCGGCGGTACAGGCCCAGGGCCCCTCATGTTACAACAGTGTGTCTGACACTTTATTGTACTATGAGGGACCCAGTGGCAGTGCCGTCGACCAAAAGCGGGCACACCCACCTCTTCAGACAAACAGCACTCTCACGGGTGCTTGCGCCAAGTGGCGATACCACGGCCCCGTGTGGGGAGTTTGGCCATTTAGGGAGGTGTAAACATGTCGTATGCTGGACAATCAGCTGCTGCAAATTACGAGATTGGTAAAGTCATTCAGAGTAGTCCACAGGCAAGACCTTTTCATAGGAAAGCTAGGTGTCGGCCGGGCAAGGTGGGGCAAAAGAATTCGAAATCCAGTTGTGGTTCATTTTAATGAAGGTTAGATCATCAACATTTTGGGTAGCCAGACGAGTCCTTTTTTCGGTTAATATTGAACCTGCAGCACTGAATACTCTTTCTGATAGGACACTAGCTGCCGGGCAAGCAAGCTCCTGCAATGCATATTCTGCCAATTCTGGCCAGCTGTCTAATTTGGATGCCCAGTAATCAAATGGGAATGACGGTTCAGGTAGAACATCGATAAGGGATGAAAAATAGTTAGTAACCATACTGGACAAATGTTGTCTATTGTCACTTTGAATTGAGGCAGCAGTACCTGTCCTGTCTGTGGTCATAGCAAAATCACTCCACAACCTGGTCAGAAAACCCCTCTGTCCAACGCCACTTCTGATTTCTGCACCTCTAACACTTCTGGTCTGCTGCCCCCTGCAGCTCGTGTGAGAACGATCACGGGCGCTGTGTGCTGGGAATGCCTGAAGCAAACGGTCAACAAGAGTTGATTGTTTGGTTGCTAATATTAGTTCCAAGTTATCATGTGGCATAATATTTTGCAATTTGCCTTTATAGCGAGGATCAAGGAGGCAGACCAACCAGTAATCGTCATCGTTCATCATTTTAGTGATGCGTGTGTCCCTTTTGAGCATAATCCGCCATGTGTGCCAAAGTTCCAGTTGTCAAATCTGCGGTTGAGCTTGGTTGAGGGGCAGTTTCAGGCAAATCTACGTCACTTGTGTCCCTCAAAAAAACAGAACCCGGCCTTGCCACGCCACCAATTTCCAGTGGCCCCGGGAAAGCTTCCTCATTAAAAATATACTCATCCCCATCATCCTCCTCGTCCTCCACCTCCTCTACGCCCGCTACCTCGTCCTGTACACTGCCCTGACCAGACAATGGCTGACTGTCATCAAGGCTTTCCTCTTCCTCTGCTGCAGACGCCTGATCATTTATTTGCGTTAAACTTTGCATCAGCAGACGCATTAGGGGGATGCTCATGCTTATTATGGCGTTGTCTGCACTAACCTGCCGTGTGCATTCCTCAAAACACTGAAGGACTTGACACATGTCTTGTATCTTCGACCACTGCACACCTGACAACTCCATGTCTGCCATCCTACTGCCTGCCCGTGTATGTGTATCCTCCCACAAAAACATAACAGCCCGCCTCTGTTCGCACAGTCTCTGAAGCATGTGCAGTGTTGAGTTCCACCTTGTTGCAACGTCTATGATTAGGCGATGCTGGGGAAGGTTCAAAGACCGCTGATAGGTCTGCATACGGCTGGAGTGTACGGGCGAACGGCGGATATGTGAGCAAAGTCCGCGCACTTTGAGGAGCAGGTCGGATAACCCCGGATAACTTTTCAGGATGCACTGCACCACCAGGTTTAAGGTGTGAGCCAGGCAAGGAATGTGTTTCAGTTGGGAAAGGGAGATGGCAGCAATGAAATTCCTTCCATTATCACTCACTACCTTGCCTGCCTCAAGATCTACTGTGCCCAGCCACGACTGCGTTTCTTTCTGCAAGAACTCGGACAGAACTTCCGCGGTGTGTCTGTTGTCGCCCAAACACTTCATAGCCAATACAGCCTGCTGACGCTTGCCAGTAGCGGCCCCATAATGGGACAACTGGTGTGCAACAGTGGCAGCTGCGGATGGAGTGGTTGGGCGACTGCGGTCTGTGGACGAGCTCTCGCTTCTGCAGGAGGACGAGGAGGAGGAGGAGGGGGTGCGAACGCCTACAGCCAACTGTTTCCTAGACCGTGGGCTAGGCAGAACTGTCCCGAAATTGATGTCCCCTGTGGACCCTGCATCCACCACATTCACCCAGTGTGCCGTGATGGACACGTAACGTCCCTGGCCATGCCTACTGGTCCATGCATCTGTTGTGAGGTGCACCTTTGTACACACAGATTGCCTGAGTGCATGGACGATGCGCTCTTTAACATGCTGGTGGAGGGCTGGGATGGCTTTTCTCGAAAAGAAGTGTCGACTGGGTAGCTCATAGCGTGGTTCAGTGTAGTCCATCAGGGCTTTGAAAGCTTTGCTTTCAACTAACCGGTAGGGCATCATCTCTAACGAGATTAGTCTAGCTATGTGGGCGTTCAAACCCTGTGTACGCGGATGCGAGGATAAGTACTTCCTTTTTCTAACCAGAGTCTCATGTAGGGTGAGATGGACTGGAGAGCTGGAGATCATGGAACTAGCGGGTGTGCCGGATGGCCACGCTGTCCTCCAACAGGTTTTGGCTTTGCCACGCATTTTGTCCCATCTACGGGCCCGGCAGATGGAACCTGTTGCGATGTTGATTCCTGCTGCGGCCCCTCCTCCTCCGCTTCAGAACTACTGCCGCCTACACCCTGTTTCCCCAATGGCTGCCAATCGGGGTCAACAACTGGGTCATCTATAACCTCCTCTTCTAGCTCGTGTGCAACTTCGTCTGTGTCACCGTGTAAGTCGGTGGTATAGCGTTCGTGACAGGGCAACATAGTCTCATCAGGGTCTGATTCTGGATCAGTACCCTGCGAGGGCAATGTTGTGGTCTGAGTCAAAGGACCAGCATAGTAGTCTGGCTGTGGCTGTGCATCAGTGCACTCCATGTCAGATTCAACTTGTAATGGGCATGACCTGTTAACTGTTTCACTTTCTAAGCCAGGGACGGTATGTGTAAAGAGCTCCATGGAGTAACCCGTTGTGTCGCCTGCTGCATCCTTCTCTGTTGTTGTTTTTGCTGAAGAGGACAAGGAAACGACTTGTCCCTGACCGTGAACATCCACTAACGACGCGCTGCTTTTACATTTACCAGTTTCAAAAGAGGAGGCAAAAGAGCTAGAGGCTGAGTCAGCAAGGTAAGCCAAAACTTGCTCTTGCTGCTCCGGCTTTAAAAGCGGTTTTCCTACTCCCAGAAAAGGGAGCGTTCGAGGCCTTGTGTAGCCAGACGACGAACATGGCTCCACAGCTCCAGACTTAGGTGCAATATTTTTTTTCCCACGACCACCTGATGCTCCACTACCACTACCATCATTACCAGCTGACAATGAATGCCCACGGCCACGACCTCTTCCACCAGACTTCCTCATTGTTTTAAAAATGTAACCAAAGTAACGGTATTTGTTGCTGTCAAACAACTTACACGGTGAGCTATAACTTCAGTATGATTTAGATATCCCTTTACAGGTAGGTGAGACCGCAAGGAAAATCAGGCACAATGTTACACACTCTGTTTTCGGTGGCACCAAATGAGAGAGATGCCACACACGCAGGACTGTCACTCAAGCACAAATGTCAATATTAATCTTCCACTGTTTTTTTGGATTTTTTCAGGGAGAATTTAGAAACCAAATTAAAAAAAAAAATAGGCTTTCTATGGCCCACTATTTGAGAGAGAGAGAGATGGCACACCCAGGAGTCAGGACTGGCACACAAGCAGAAAGGCCAATATTAATCTCCCACTGCTTTTTTTTTTATTTTTTCAGGGAGAATTTAGAAACCAAATAAAAAAAAGTTGATTTTTTCAGGGAGAATTTAGAAACCAAATAATAAAAAAAAATAGGCTTTCTATGGCCCACTATTTGAGAGACAGAGATGGCACACCCAGGAGCCAGGACTGGCACACAAGCAGAAAGGCCAATATTAATCTCCCACTGTTTTTTTTTTATTTTTTCAGGGAGAATTTAGAAACCAAAAAAAAAAAAAATAGGCTTTCTATGGCCCACTATTTGAGAGAGAGAGATGGCACACCCAGGAGTCAGGACTGGCACACAAGCAGAAAGGCCAATATTAATCTCCCACTGTGTTTTTTTTTTTTCTGGGAGAATTTAGAAACCAAATAAAAAAAAATAGGCTTTCTATGGCCCACTATTTGAGAGAGAGAGATGGCACACCCAGGAGTCAGGACTGGCACACAAGCAGAAAGGCCAATATTAATCTCCCACTGTTTTTTTTTTTATTTTTTCAGGGAGAATTTAGAAACCAAATAAAAAAAATAGATTTTTTCAGGGAGAATTTAGAAACCAAATAAAAAAAAAAATAGGCTTTCTATGGCCCACTATTTGAGAGAGAGAGAGATGGCACACCCAGGAGTCAGGACTGGAACACAAGCAGAAAGGCCAATATTAATCTCCCACTGTTTTTTTTTATTTTTTCTGGGAGAATTTAGAAACCAAATTAAAAAAAATAGGCTTTCTATGGCCCACTATTTGAGAGAGAGAGATGGCACACCCAGGAGTCAGGACTGGCACACAAGCAGAAAGGCCAATATTAATCTCCCACTGTTTTTTTTTATTTTTTCAGGGAGAATTTAGAAACAAAATAAAAAAAAAGGCTTTCTATGGCCCACTATTTGAGAGAGAGAGAGATGGCACACCCAGGAGTCAGGACTGGCACACAAGCAGAAAGGTCAATATTAATCTCCCACTGTTTTTTTTTATTTTTTCAGGGAGAATTTAGAAACCAAATAAAAAAAATTGATTTTTTTCAGGGAGAATTTAGAAACCAAATATAAAAAAAATAGGCTTTCTATGGCCCACTATTTGAGAGAGAGATGGCACACTCAGGACTGGCACACAAGCCCAAAGGCCAATATTAATCTCCCACTGTTTTTTTTTCAGGGAGAATTTATAAACCCCCCCCCAAAAAAAAACAGAAAAATAAAAAGGCTTTCTATGGCCCACTATGTGAGAGAGATGGCACACACAGGGATGGCACTCTAGCAGAAATGCCAATCTTAATCTCCCACAACTTATTTTTTTTAGGGAGAATTAAAAAAAAAAAAAAAGGGACTGTCCTACAATTACTATCTCCCTGCAGTAATCTCAGCCTGGTATGGCAGGCAGCAATAAGGAGTGGACTGATGCACAAATTAAATAAAAAGTGTGGACAAACAAAAAAGATAGCTGTGCAGAAAGGAAGGCACAACAGGATTTGTGCTTTGAAAAAAGCAGTTGGTTTGCACAGCGGCGTACACACAGCAATGCAGCTATCAGGGAGCCTTCTAGGGCAGCCCAATGAGCTACAGCGCTGAGGGAAAAAAAATGTAGCTTCCACTGTCCCGGCAAACAAAAGGTGGTGTTGGACAGTGGAAATCGCTACAGCACAAGTGGTTTGGTGGTTAATGGACCCTGCTTAACGCTATCCTTGCTTCTGACGAAGCGGCAGCAACCTCTCCCTAGGCTCAGATCAGCAGCAGTAAGATGGCGGTCAGCGGGAACGCCTCTTTATAGCCCCTGTGACGCCGCAGACAGCAAGCCAATCACTGCAATGCCCTTCTCTAAGATGGTGGGGACCAGGACCTATGTCATCACGCTGCCCACACTCTGCGTCCACCTTCATTGGCTGAGAAATGGCGCTTTTCGCATCATTGAAACGCGACTTTGGCGTGAAAGTCACGTACCGCATGGCCGAACCCACACTGGGGTCGGGTCGGGTTTCATGAAACCCGACTTTGCCAAAAGTCGGCGACTTTTGAAAATGAACGATCCGTTTCGCTCAACCCTACCGACGACGGTTAGCAAAAAGCTGAGCCCCCTCCTGAGACAACACCAAATTGTCCACCACATGAGCCCAAATCTGCTGCAACCTGTCAACCACAGAATCCACACCAGGACAGTCAGAAGGCTCAACCTGCCCAGAAGAAAAACGAGGATGAAAACCAAAATTACAAAAGGAAGGCGAAACCAAAGTAGCCGAACTAGTCCGATTATTAAGGGCAAACTCGGCCAATGGCAAAAAAGCCACCCAATTATCCTTATTAGCAGACACAAAGCATCTCAAATAAGTCTCCAAAGTCTGATTAGTTCGCTCGGTCTGGCCGTTTGTCTGAGGATGAAATGCAGAAGAAAAAGACAAATCAATGCCCAGCTTAGCACAAAAGGCCCGCCAAAACCTAGAAACAAACTGGAAACCTCTGTCGGACACAATATTCTCCGGAATACCATGCAAACGGACCACATGCTGAAAAAACAACGGAACCAAATCAGAAGAAGAAGGCAATTTAGGCAAAGGCACCAAATGAACCATCTTAGAGAATCGGTCACAAACAACCCAGATAACCGACATCCTCTGGGAAACAGGAAGATTGGAAATAAAATCCATAGAAATATGCATCCAGGGCCTCTCAGGGACCGACAATGGCAAAAGCAACCCACTAGCACGGGAGCAACAAGGCTTGGCCCGCGCACAAGTCCCACAGGACTGCACAAAAGAACGCACATCACGCGACAATGAAGGCCACCAAAAGGACGTACCAACCAAATCTCTGGTACCAAAAATGCTAGGATGACCAGCCAACACGGAACAGTGAACCTCAGAAATCACTCTACTAGTCCATCTGTCAGGAACAAACAGTTTCCCCACAGGACAGCGGTCAGGTTTGTCATCCTAAAATTCCTGAAGAACCCGTCGTAAATCAGGGGAAATGGCAGAAAGGACCACCCCCTCTTTCAGAATAGCAACCGGCTCTAAGACCTCAGGAGAATCAGGCAAAAAACTCCTAGAGAGGGCATCAGCCTTAATATTCTTAGAACCTGGAAGGTATGAGACCACGAAATCAAAACGAGAAAAAAACAAGGACCTTTGAGCCTGTCTAGGATTCAACCGTTTGGCAGACTCGAGGTAAATCAGATTCTTATGATCGGTCAAGACCACAATACGGTGCTTAGCTCCCTCAAGCCAATGTCGCCACTCCTCAAACGCCCACTTCGTAGCCAACAACTCCCAATTGCCGACATCATAATTGCGATCAGCAGGCGAAAACTTACGGGAAAAGAAGGCGCACAGTTTCATTAAGGAACCAACAGGATCCCTCTGAGACAAAACAGCCCCTGCCCCAATCTCAGAAGCGTCAACCTCAACCTGAAACGGAAGAGAAACATCCGGTTGATGCAACACTGGAGCAGAAGTAAACGACGTTTAAGTTCCTGAAAGGCAGAGACAGCCGCAGGGGACTAATTCGCCATATCAGCGCCCTTCTTAGTCATATCAGTCAAGGGTTTAACCACGCTGGAAAAATTAGCAATGAAACGGCGATAAAAATTAGCAAAACCCAAAAATTTCTGAAGGCTCTTCACGGATGTGGGCTGAATCCAATCATGAATGGCCTGAACCTTAACCGGATCCATCTCTATAGATGAGGAAGAAAAAATAAAGCCCCAAAAGGAAACCTTCTGCACCCCAAAAAGACACTTAGACCCTTTCACAAACAAGGCATTGTCACGAAGGATCTGAAATACCATCCTGACCTGCTGCACATGAGACTCCCAATCATCGGAAAAAATCAAAATATCGTCCAAATATACAATCAAGAATTTATCAAGATAATCCCGGAAGATATCATGCATGAAGGACTGAAAAACAGATGGAGCATTAGAGAGTCCGAATGGCATCACAAGGTATTCAAAATGGCCTTCGGGCGTGTTAAACACAGTTTTCCATTCATCACCCTGTTTAATACGAACAAGATTATATGCCCCCCAAAGGTAAATCTTAGTAAACCAACTAGCTCCCTTAATCCTAGCAAACAAATCGGAAAGCAAAGGTAAAGGATATTGAAACTTGACCGTGATCTTATTCAAGAGGCGATAATCAATACAGGGTCTTAAGGAACCATCTTTTTTAGCAACAAAAAAGAACCCCGCTCCCAACGGTGAAGAAGATGGCCGAATATGCCCTTTCTCCAAAGACTCCTTAATATAGCTCCGCATGGTGGCATGTTCAGGTACAGACAGGTTGAAAAGTCGGCCCTTAGAAAACTTACAGCCTGGAATCAAGTTAATAGCACAATCGCAGTCCCTGTGCGGTGGAAGGAAACTGGACTTGGGCTCATTGAATACATCCTGAAAATCAGACAAAAACTCCGGAATTTCAGAAGAGGAAGAAGGGGCGATAGACATCAGAGGAACATCATTATGAACCCCCTGACAACCCCAACTAGTCACAGACATGGACTTCCAATCCAACACAGGATTATGTACCTGTAACCAGGGAAAACCCAGCACGATAGCATCATGCAAATTATGCAACACCAGAAATCGACAATCTTCCTGATGGGCTGGCGCCATGCGCATGGTCACCTGTGTCCAAAACTGGGGCTTATTTTTAGCCAAGGGTGTAGCATCAATGCCCCTTAAAGGAATAGGGTTCTGCAAAGGCTGCAAGGGAAAACCACAACGCCTAGCAAAGTCAAAGTCCATTAAGTTCAAGGCAGCGCCTGAATCCACAAACGCCATGACAGAAAATGATGACAATGAACAGATCAAGGACACAGATAACAGAAATTTAGGTTGTACAGTACTGATGGTAATTGAACTGGCGATCCTCTTTGTCCACAACACAACCTATTGAGATGTCTGAAACCTTGTCGTTCTGTTTTAGACAGAATCCTATCACACTGCATAGGCTCAGGAATTTGCTCTGAGGATAACGCCATAGCGCGCACAGTCCTGCGCTCCCGCAAGCGCCGGTCAATCTAAATGGCCAGAGACATAGAATCACTCAGATTGGAGGGTGTGGGAAACCCCACCATAACATCTTTAACAGATTCAGAAAGACCTTTTCTGAAAATTACCACCAAAGCATCATCATTCCATGTAGTCAACACAGACCATTTTCTGAATTTCTGACAATACAATTCAGCCGCCTCTGGCCCCTGAGACAGGGCCAACAAGGTCTTCTCAGCTTGATCCACAGAATTAGGTTCATCATACAGTAATCCTAATGCCTGAAAGAAGGAGTCTACATTAAGCAAAGCAGGATCCCCAGATTCCAGGGAAAATGCCCAATCCTGTGGTTCACCATGCAGCAGGGAGATGATGATTGTAACTTGTTGAATGGAATCACCGGAGGATCGAGGTTTCAATGCAAAAAACAGTTT
The DNA here is from genome assembly GCF_032444005.1 of Ranitomeya imitator. Taxonomy (NCBI): domain Eukaryota; kingdom Metazoa; phylum Chordata; class Amphibia; order Anura; family Dendrobatidae; genus Ranitomeya; species Ranitomeya imitator. Next base: position 917,401,023 of record NC_091282.1, on the reverse strand, counting down.
ACAGTTGTTTTTAAAACTCAAAAATTTGTACCTGTCACCAAAAAACAAATCAGGAGTAGGAATCTTCGGTTCTAAAGCAGGAGTCTGAACAATGTAATCAGAAATACCCTGTACCCTAGCAGCAAGCTGGTCTACACGAGAAGCTAATTCCTGAACATTCATGCTAGCACAAGGCTCTTCAGCCACCCAGAGATAAAGAGGGAGGAGAAGACAAAACAGACTGAAGAAAAAAAAATGGCTCAAGACCTTTCCTCCCTTCTTTTGAGATGCATTTAACTCACTGTTGGCCAGTTGTACTGTTATGATCAGGTGGCCTTGGAGCAGCATGAAAACTTTCTCTGGAGTAGGTGGTAACTATACGGACAGCAAACCCTGATCTTAACACCGCAACTACCGCAACTAGAAGTAGCCGTGGGGTGTGCCTAACAAAACCTAGACACCTCGACACAGCCGGAGAACTAAATACCCCTAAAGATGGAAATAGGAAAAGTATCTTGCCTCAGAGTAGACCCCCAAAGGATAGGCAGCCCCCCACAAATAATGACTGTGAGTTGGAGAGGAAAAGACACACGCAGGCAGAAAACAGGCTTAGCAAAGGAGGCCACTTCTAGCTAAATAGAAAAGGACAGGACAGGATACTAAGCAGTCAGCATAAAAATACTACAAAAATATCCACAGCAGAAAATACAAAACTCCACCACCTAACTAAAGATGTGGAGAGTATAACTGCAACTCCAGAGAATCCAACCAGACTGAGAAAAACAACTGACACAGTCTAAGCTGGAGCAAATAGAAACAAAAGATCAGCACTGAAAATAAGCACACAGCAAGTGTGCTTCAGAAAAAGAAACAGACACTTATCTTTGCTGAACTGGCAGCTAAGCAGGTGAGGCCAGGCAGAGATCCAATACTTCCAAAGAAACATTGACAACTGGCAAGGGCTAATGAATCCTGCACACTTAAATATCCCAGTCAGAACAGCAATTAGCAGATACACCTGGCCAGGATTGTGACTCAGAGACAACTGCATTCCCACCTACCACCACTGGAGGGAACCCAAGAGCAGAATTCACAACACCCGACATACCAAGTATGGGGTACGCTCTGGACAGTTCCTAAGATCTAGAAGGAACTGCACACGTGATGAAGACTTTCGTTCTGAGACTCTGAAGCCCACTTCTCATTTCAAGGAAAGAAACTATCCCTGGAGGAGTATATTCATGGCATTTCAGAGGGCTAGGGCCCACATACAGGAGTCCTTACTGAATACAAAGTACAAGGTACGGGATTGTGGTCCCAGGTTTATAACCAATTATAAAACCCATTGGGTACAGATGAGGAATATTTTGCAAAAACATTGGGGTATTTTGATCACAGATTTAAACACATCTAAAATTGTTGGTGAACGGCCCCTTCTTGTAGCAAGAAGAGCTCCCAATTTGAGGGATCTCCTGATCAATAGCCATTATAGGAGGCAGACTACTAGGCTAAATCGTGGGATATCACTTAGGGAGTCTTTTACCTGTGGTGACTGCAATGTTTGTCCTCATATGAATCCAACCAGGGATCACTTTAGCAACCCCATTGATGGTAGGAGGTATAGACTAATAAATTACATTAATTGTAAAAATAAATGTGTAATTTATGCCCTAATTTGTCCATGCCAAAAAGTATATGTAGGTCAGACATCCCAGGAGTTACGGCGTGGGGTCCAGAAGCACTTTTCAACTATAAATTTAGCATCAAGTGATCTTCTGAAGGGTAAGACATTGACTCCTGTGGCGGCTCATTTTTTGGCATGCCATTCAGGTAGGATTCTCAATACATGGGTGGTTGGGTTGGAAAGGCTCTCCTAAGAAGCTATTATTACAATCCGAGTCACGCTGGATTTTAAACCTTGGATGTGTTACTCCTACAGGATTAAATGAAGAGTTACTGTTTACTGGTTCTTGGGTTGAATGAGGATTTGACCATGGGTCTGAATAACTCATCTGGATCCATACTTTGAATAAAGACTTGATCTGTCAGTGACATATGAGCCGCACAGCTTTGGACCACATTATAGCTAAGAACTCCCATTCAGTATTATTAATTGGTTACAGCTATAATGGAACTGGATTATTTTTGATTTTTTATGATGTTCTTTGGGACCTATATGATGACTTGGCTCATGGGCACGCTATAGGGAGTAGTATAGGCTAATATTTGCTATGGATATTAGGGTATTGGCTCATGGGGTTAGTGTTTGGCAGTTGTTGGATTTAGGAATATGTTTTTGCATAAGTAGGTTATTTATACTATTCATATAACTATTTCGGTCTTTTTATCAAACCCCTTTGTGGTTCTGGACATGAGGTTTCCTAGGATCTAATTACTTAATGGTGGAGAGTCAGATGACTCCTGTACTCCTGCTGAATATATATCAAAGAGGGATGTTTCACTATAATTACTATGTTTACCATTTTATACGCATTTATGTTCTATAACTTCATTATACTCGTCATTTTATACATACTTATATATAACAAAGATGCTTATAATCATATGTTTCTATATGCGTTATTTAGTTATGGTATATAATAATAAATATGCCTACATTAATAGCTGGGGGTATGGCTGACTGATGGTTGTATGCGTGAGTCCCCGGGGACGAATGTTGGCTATGTGTGCCGTATTAAAAAGATGGGGGGTCACTTGGTACACTAGGGATCAGGTGTGTTTTGCAATATGGGCTTGCGGGTTTGTAAATAACAAACCCCGTGCTTATGTCAAACTAGATGGTGGCCCGATTCTAACGCATCGGGTATTCTAGAATATGCATGTCCACGTAGTATATTGCCCAGCCACGTAGTATATTGCCCAGCCACGTAGTGTATTGCCCAGCCACGTAGTATATTGCCCAGCGACGTAGTATATTGCCCTGCCATGTAGTATATTGCCCAGCCACGTAGTATATTGCCCAGTGATGTAGTATATTGCCCAGTTACGTAGTATATTGCCCAGCCACGTATGTCACAGGTTAAAAAATAAACATATACTCACCTTCTGAGGGCCCCTTGTAGTTCGGTCACATGACCGTGACGTCATGGCAAGTCATTCTCACGCAGGACCTGTGATGAAGTCGCGGTCACATGACAGTGACGCCACGGCAGGTCGTTCTCGCGCAGGCGCGCAGGCACTGTGATGACATCGCGGTCACATGACTGTGACGTCATGGCAGGTCCTTCTCGCGCAGGCGCGCAGGCACTGTGATGAAGTCACGGTCACATGACCGTAACGTCATGGCAGGTCCATCTCGTGCAGGGCCTGTGATGACGTCGCAGTCACATGACCGTGACGTCATGGCAGGTCCTTCTCGCGCAGGTGCGCAGGGCCTGTGATGACGTCGCGGTCACATGACCATGACGTCATGGCAGGTCCTTCTCCCGTGCCATTCTTGGCACTGGCGCCTGCCAGAGATCACCGGAGCATCGCGAAATGGGAGTAAATAATGATTTGTTATTTTTTTTATTATTTTTAACATTAGATGTTTTTACTATTGACGCTGCATAGGCAGCATCAATAGTAAAAACTTGGTCACACAGGGTTAATAGCGGCGGTAACGGAGTGAGTTACCCACGGCATAACACGGTCCGTCACCCCTGGCATTAACCCTGTGTGAGCGGTGACTGCGGGGAGTATGGAGCGGGCTCCGACTGCAGGGGAGTAGGGAGGGACTAATCGGACAATGGCCGTCGCTGATTGTTCGCGGCAGCCATGACAGGTAGCTGGCGAGACCAATCAGCTACTTGGATTCCATGACAGACAGAGGCCGCGACCAATGAATATCCATGACAGACAGAAAGACAGAAGGACAGAAAAACGGAAGTGACCCTTAGACAATTATATAGTAGATACAGTATGCACACACATTGTCCCTCTAGAAACTCTATTGGAATGGGTATGTCTGCTATGTTATGTGCACGTGGCTGTTAACATATTCAGCCTGCATTGGCACATGCATTTACACATACCCCCCTCCTATATATATATGTGATATAAATAAGGCTGTATGCTTTACACTACAGTGCGCAGCGCGGCCATTAGGCTGATGCCTTTAATTTCATCTGCGCATCCTTCCTTGGTCTTCTATTGCAGCCCTTTGGAACTTCTATTGGTAGGGGTATGTTTGATATGTCATGTGCACTAGGCTGTTTACATTTACATTTTCAGCCCGTGTTGATGCATGTGTTCATACATAACGCCCTTTATATATATGAGGTATGAATGAGGCTGTATATTGTTTTACATTACAGTGCGCACGAGCGGCTATTAGGCTGATGCCTTTAATTCCATCAGCGTATCCTTTTCTGGCCTTCTACTGCAGCCGAGACTATGATGCAGTTTGCGCGTGCGCACAGCTGCTTCTCCCCTGGGCCTTTTGTTACTATCTGCGATTGCGCGGTCTTTCTTGGCCCCTATGACAGCCCAGCGTGTGATACAGCCCAAACTTGCATGCTGCTTCTCTTCTTCTCCTCGTCATCTGGCCATTGCGACCTTCTGGTACTCCCACTTCCGGTACTGATTGCGACGGCCAGCACTGGTAGGCCATCAAACAAGGGATTTTTTGTATATATATTCGCATATTAGTCACAGGTTGTTCACTTCCCCTGACGAAGCCTCATCTTGGAGGCGATACGCGTGGGGCCATGTCCTGCCCTCCGCTCTGGGACCTCTGAACCAGGTTAACTCTCATGCGACCAGATTATATTGGGTATATCCCCTCACTCTTTATTCTGATTCCAACATGGATCCTCTTGCTGTATTAGTTTGAGGTGGGTTCACCAGCTATGCAGCTGGATATTTGGGCTCTCTTTTGCCTTGGATAGGGCACTAATTAGGCTATTGTTTTAAACAAATCATTTGGACTGATTCTTTTTTTGGATATTTTCATATGGATAGGAGCTTTTTTAGGTGCCGCATGAGCCATTGAGGGAGAAATATGTACCTTATTTTGTATTTACGCATGTATCTATAATATAACGCTGGGAGCGTCACTCTGTCCGAAGCCTTTATAGACTGCGCAAGCGCCGGCGCAGTCTGGACCCCACAGAGTGACGCTCTCAGGAGATCACGGTATGCGTAAGCAATGAACGTATACCGCGATCTCCAACGGATAGCAGGGACGCGCCAGGAGGGTAAGTATAGCTATATTCACCTGTCTATCCTGTTCCAGCGCTGCGCGCCTCTCCATCTTCCGGGTCCTCTGCCTGTGATGTTCACAGTTCAGAGGGCGCGATGACGCGCTTAATGCGCGCCGCCCTCTGACTGAACAGTCACAGCCAGGTCACAGCCAGAGGAGCCGGAACACGGAGCGGCGCGCAGCGCTGGAACGGGACAGACAGGTGAATATAGCAAGTGCTGGAGGGCCTGAGCTAGCGGTGACTCCGGCACCTGACTCCCACAGCGTGCCGGTGTCCCCGCCTGCTCAGGCCCCCCAGCACTCGGCGCCCAGCGACGATAGGTGAGTATGGTATTTTTTTTTATATATCGCAGCAGCATACGGGGCATATAATACTATGGAGCATCTTATGGGGCCATCAACCATAATGGAGCAGTGTACAGGGGCATATAGTGTGGAGCATCTTATGGGGCCATCAACCATAATGGAGCAGTGTACGGGGGCATGTAGTATGGAGCATCTTATGGGGCCATCAACCATAATGGAGCAGTGCACGGGGGCATATAGTATGGAGCATCTTATGGGGCCATCAACCATAATGGAGCAGGGTACGGGGGCATATAGTAAGGAGCATCTTATGGGGACCATAAACCTTTATGGAGCAGTGTACGGGGCATATAATATGGAGCATCTTATGGGGGCCATAAACCTTTATGGAGCAGTGTATGGGGCATATACTATGGAGCATCTTATGGGGGCCATAAACCTTTATGGAGCAGTGTACGAGGCATATACTATGGAGCATCTTATGGGGGCCATAAACCTTTATGGAGCAGCGTATGGGGCATATGGATGGGAGCAGCACATGACAGAACGGGGGCGCAGGATGGGAGCAGCACATGACAGAACGAGGGCGCAGGATGGGAGCAGCACATGACAGAACGGGGGCGCAGGATGGGAGCAGCACATGACAGAACGGGGGCGCAGGATGGCAGCAGCACATGACAGAACGGGGGTGCAGGATGGAAGCAGCACATGACAGAACGGGGGTGCAGGATGGAAGCAGCACATGACAGAACGGGGGTGCAGGATGGAGCAGCACATGACAGGATGGGGGCGCAGGATGGGAGCAGCACATGACAGAACGGGGGCGCAGGATGGCAGCAGCACATGACAGAACGGGGGTGCAGGATGGCAGCAGCACATGACAGAACGGGGGTGCAGGATGGAAGCAGCACATGACAGAACGGGGGTGCAGGATGGAGCAGCACATGACAGGATGGGGGCGCAGGATGGGAGCAGCACATGACAGAACAGGGGCGCAGGATGGCTGCAGCACATGACAGAACGGGGTTGCAGGATGGAAGCAGCACATGACAGAACAGGGGCGCAGGATGGGAGCAGCACATAACAGAACGGGGGTGCAGGATGGAAGCAGCACATGACAGAACGGGGCGCAGGATGGGAGCAGCACATGACAGAACGGGGGCGCAGGATGGCAGCAGCATATGACAGAACGGGGATGCAGGATGGAAGCAGCACATGACAGAACGGGGGTGCAGGATGGAAGCAGCACATGACAGAACGGGGGTGCAGGATGGAGCAGCACATGACAGGATGGGGGCGCAGGATGGGAGCAGCACATGACAGAACGGGGGCGCAGGATGGCAGCAGCACATGACAGAACGGGGGTGCAGGATGGCAGCAGCACATGACAGAACGGGGGTGCAGGATGGAAGCAGCACATGACAGAACGGGGGTGCAGGATGGAGCAGCACATGACAGGATGGGGGCGCAGGATGGGAGCAGCACATGACAGAACAGGGGCGCAGGATGGCTGCAGCACATGACAGAACGGGGTTGCAGGATGGAAGCAGCACATGACAGAACAGGGGCGCAGGATGGGAGCAGCACATAACAGAACGGGGGTGCAGGATGGAAGCAGCACATGACAGAACGGGGCGCAGGATGGGAGCAGCACATGACAGGATAGGGGCGCAGGATGGGTGCAGCACATGACAGGATAGGGGCGCAGGATGGGAGCAGCAAATGACAGAATAGAGGCGCAGGATGGGTGCAGCACATGTCAGAATGGAGGCGCAGGATGGGAGCAGCACATGTCAGAATGGGGGCGCAGGATGGGAGCAGCACATGACAGAATGGGGGCGCAGGATGGGTGCAGCACATGTCAGAATGGGGGTGTAGGATGGGAGCAGCACATGACAGAATGGAGGCGCAGGATGGGTGCAGCACATGTCAGAATGGGGGTGCAGGATGGGAGCAGCACATGTCAGAATGGGGGCGCAGGATGGGAGCAGCACAGCACATGACAGAATGGGGACGCAAGATGGGTGCAGCATATGACAGGATGGGGACGCAGGATGGAGCAGCACATGACAGGATAGGGGCGCAGGATGGAGCAGCCCATGACAGGATGGAGACCATATACCAATATAAATGCTCGCCACCTGGGCGTAGAACGGGTTCAATAGCTAGTATGTATATATTATTGTATACCTAGTTATGTATTGAGGTATCATGTTCTGTACCCAGAGTGGGGACAGTTGCACAGATTATTTTAATTGTGTTTTAATTGTTGTTGTGTACTAATAAAGTGGATATATTTTTCTATATTTGAATTATTGCGGTGGTGTGCATAATTCCAGTAGTGTATTTTTTCTTCTTATTTTTCATTGTTGTTTTTCTACTGATTGCACCCCGGCTCTTGTATTCTCTATATGGCAGTGCGCCCGGTTTTCTAATATTGACGTGGCAAGTGTTCTCACACAGGTCTCCAGCTGCAGAACCTCCACTTGTTTACTCCCTGCAGTCAGGGTAAGTGAGAACCTGTAGTCTGTTACGGAAGTAGAGATGCCTACTGTTTTTTTTTCACCACACCACATCTTTTTCAATTCACCATAACATCTCCACCTGCGCCACACTCACAGCTCAACAGTTTGTTGTGTTCACCCTACTCCACCCTCTCTCAGCACAGCAGCCTGCCCTTGATCCCACAGTTGAGATCAAGTAAAAGAATGTTTCCTCCTACACATGCCAAAGCTAAGAGCTTGGATTCCACTATCTCCAATCTGTTGACCACCGACATGCTGCCTTTCCGCCTGGTGGCTACAGACAGTTTCTGAAAGATGACGGCCAGCACAGTCACCCCAGTACCAGTTGCCCAGTTGCCATTACTTCTCTAAGAAAGTTGTAACTGCATTACACCAGCATTTCGCAGACAACATCAGCCATTCCTTGAAAAAATGAATGTCTGCCAGGGTGCATTTCACCACTGACACCTGGATAAGCAAACATGGCAATGGGCATTACATCTCACTGACTGAGCACTGGAGGACTCTGGTGGCTGTGGAGGCAGGAAAGGGGCTCCTCCACAAGTCTTGAAATCTGCAAGGCTCTGTATCTACACTTTTTTCACTGCTTCTACCTCCTCCACCTCTTCTAGGCCCCCCCCCCCCCTGCACTCTTAACCACTCTCTTATCCACTCGTGTTCCAACAGTGCAGAGAGAATCCCCTCCACCTCTGTACTGTGCGACCAGTGCTCACAGCAATTAGGCAGCGTTTCAGTTAATACACCTTGGAGATCGCAGTCACAAGTCTCAAGAGTTGCGGACAGCTAGCCAGCCCGAGTTTGAGCAATGGCTGTCTCCACTGAAGCTGGAGCCAGGGAAGGCCATGTGTGATAACAAAGTGAACCTGGTGGGGTCCCTAAGCGGGGGCAACCTCACACATGTGCCTTGCATGGCTCATGTTATCAACCTGGTGGGACAGCAATTTCCTGGCCTGGATGCCTTGCTGCAGAAAACACAGTCGCTGTGTGCTCACTTCTGCTGTTAGCACCCCACAGGTAATCGACTTGCATGGCTACAGAGGCCTTTCGGCCTTCCAGTTAACTGTTTGATATGTGATATGCCGACATGGTGAAATTCCACTCTGCACAAGTTGCAGAGACAAGCCCTGGTGTAGTATGTCCTTTTGCATAGCCTGGGCCAATGCAGAATGGATGTGGTGCAAATCACGCTTGCGGAGTGGGCACAGATGAAGGACCTCTGCACCCTTCTGCATAGTTTCGAAATGGCTGCTAAGATGGTTAGCACTGACGATGCCATTATCAGCATCACTATTCTGGTCATCGACATGTTGGAGCACACTTTGAATAATCTGCGAGAGAAAGTGGTGGTACCAGAGGAAGAGGCGGAAGCAGAGCAGGATGTGGATGGGATAACAATAGCTCTAAGTTCTTGACTATCGTCACACAGGCAGGTGCCATGGGAGGCTGGATTACATTGATCGAGGGAGGCTCATGGCACCAGACAAACTGTTCATGAAAGTGCAGGAGCTGACTAACAAATGGAGGTGGACGAGAAGGAAGAGGTGATGGGTGCGCAACAGTCAGGAGATGAAGAGGATAATGATCCCCTCTCTATTGTCTGTGGATGGTGGGAGGGGACAGAGGAGGCAAGCTTGAGTGTTGGAATTGAAGAGAAAATCCAGCTCAGAAAGTATTAAAGATAAAAAAAAAAAAATTTTATTCCAAAATGTTTAAAGATGGAAACACTGCATGTCACTTGCTGTGGACTAAGAACACCGAGAGTGTTTGAAACGCGTTCAGCTATTTCATGGATGTCTCTCTGTAAATTTACTTTTTGCTGATTTTGACATGCAGTGTTTCCATTTTTAAAAATTTTTGGAATAAATTTTTTTTATTTTTATCTTTAATACTTTCTGGGCTGGATTTTCTCTTCAAATCCATTACTTCAGGAGTGCTGGGGTAGCAGCTTTCCGTGCTCGGACCCTACAAGGACTATGAGGAAATGTTTTCCTGGAGGGTGAGCTGAAATTTTTTTGTTGTTGTTTTTTATATAAGCATGAGGGTTACCTCGCCACCAACACACCATGGACTTGGACCTCATGGAAGTGCTCGACACATGAGTACTTTCTTGATGCACTATCTGCAATATGATCTCAGTATTCTTAGAGTTAGAAATAGTGCTGACTAAATTTTGCCAGATTCCAGGGGGAAAGGGATGTGTGCATGCTGCAGTATCGAAACACACTTGTAGACAATCTTAAGAGTGATTTATCCCAAGACAGCAGTGAGGCACACAGTGTGCATCAAAGTTATAGACTTCCAACCCTGGGAATATCGAGTCGTCAACACGAAAACATTAGCGGCAACAGCAGTGTGAGTGGCAGAAGCAATTTATGTGAGTCTTTTCACACTTTTTTTAGACCAGCCAGTGCACCAGCAGAAGAGTATTGGTCTGACATGTTATGAATGAATAGAGATAATGGAGCAAGAGTATCTGGAGCTCTATATCATTGCATCAGGGGAGGGGGGGGGGTCTGGACCCTTTTGCACTTTGGTTTTCAAAAATAGAAGAGAGGCCTCAGATCACCTGTCATGCCTTGGAGAATTTGTCATGCCTGGCAGCCAGCATTCTCCCAGAATGTGTCTTCAGCGCTGCTGGTAGTCCCGACAGATAAGCACATCCGGCTGTCCCCTGAAAGTGTAGACCACCTAACTTTCATCAAGACGAACCAATCATGGATTCCCAATTACTTTTGCACCCCAGTCACAGACTGGGAAGACTATGCGAGGGTGTAACTTTTAGTGTGCTGCATTGATCTTGCGTTATTGCAGTCTGTGACACCTTTGTCATGGCGTCTGTGCCTGCTGTTGCTAGTGCTGCTGTTACATACGATTTTTTAAATATGGAGACTCCAAATTGGGTCTCCATATGGTGGGTTGCCTGTAGTTGAAGGGGTATCAAAGCCCCATTATACTATTTCTACTCTGGGGAAATTGATGGCACTTTGTGGTTTGAGGCAATAATTTTTTGAAATGTGAAAACACCAAGTTGTCTCTCCATCTTGTGGGTTTCCTGCAGTGGATGGGGTGTCAAAGCCCCATTATACTAATTCTACTCTTTGGAAATTGGTGCCACTTTAGTAGTGTGTGGCAATAACATTTTGAAATGTGGAGACTCCAAGTTGGGTCTCCTTCATGTGTGTTGGCTATAGCAGTTAGGATCCCAGATTTTATGGGCCAGATGCCGTTAAAAATAGTACTTAGATAAACAGGCGGTGGGTGGCTGGGCTACTCTGCTGACTAGCAGACACTGAAGCTTTGGAGCAGACCTCTGAATCCCAGGCCATAGTATGAGGAAACAACTCTGCAGACCACCCCACCCACCTGGAATTGACGATGGCAACGTCATGTAAAACTCAGCAAGGGGACTAAATAAAAGAGTCTGAATTTTTTCCAAAAATTCGGCCACAGACACCACTTAAGTGACATCAATTTCACTAGAGTTTTTTAAAACGGTTGGTGAGGTGATTTTCAAAAATCATCAAGCTTATAGTCTCCCCAAGATGACACACAGGGGTAGAAAAGTCCTTGCGGATCCAGGATTTGTTCATCTTGATGAACGTTAGTCTGTCTACATTGTCACTGGACAGCCGCGTGCGCTTATCTGTCAGCACACCACCAGCAGCGCTGAACACACGTTCAGAGCGAACGCTGGCTGCGGGGCACGACAAGATCTCCAAGGCGTAAGTGGCGAGCTCAGGCCATTTTTCAAGATTGGAAGCCCAAAATGAGCAAGGGTCCAATTCCACAGTCATGGCATCGATGTTAACTTGGAGATACTCTTGTACCATCCTCTCTAGGCGTTGGCTGTGCGTCAGACTTCTTGTCTCCTGTGGCCTTGCAAAGGATGGTCTAAAAAAAATCTTGAAACGATTGGAAAAAATTGCTGTTACCACCAGATACGATGTTACTGTTACAGTTTGAGTGATGACTCGATAGTCCCATGGTTGGCAAGTTAGAACTCAGAGATTTACTACATGCACCACTGGTGTTTTGTGGAAAAGCAGATGTTAGATTCTGTAACAGTCTCTGCTGATACTCCTGCTTGTGTGAATCCCTTTCTATGGCTGGAATTATTTCGCCAAATTTGCTTTTGTACCGGGGATCTAAGAGTGTGGCAACCTTGTAGTCGGCATTACTTTGGATTCTGACAATCCGAGGGTCATGTTGCAGGTAGTGCAGCAAGAAGGCACTCATGTGTCTTGCGCATCCAGGAGGACCAAGTCCTTGTTGTCTTGGTGGTGGCGAGGTGAGAATCATGCTTCCTTCGTCAGCCCTCTCCCCCCAACCTCGCACAACAGAAATTTGATCAAGGTCTCCCTCATCTGATGAGTCTTCCATGCCCAGTGCCAGTTCGTCCTCCACTTCTTCCTCGCCTCCTGCACCTTCCTCAACAGTTTGGCTGCTACCATGCGCCCTCGGTAATCCCTCTCCCCTAGCCTCCAATGCCAGCCGCCTTGGTGCTGCCAACCTTCTTGAACTTGGAGATATGATCCCTTCCGCATAGGATTCCTCATGTTCCTCCTCCTCCTCCTCTTGTTCCACCACCTGACTCCAAACACTGTGTAAGCTGTGCTCCAGCATGTAAATCACCGGACTGGTCATGCTGATAATGGCATCGTCAGCACTAAACATCTTCATCGCAATTTCAAAACTGTGCAGAAGGGTGCATAGGTCCCTGATCTGAGACTACTCCTACAGCGTGATTTGCCCCACCTCTTGATCTCGTTGGCCCAGGCTATACGTCATAACATATTGCACCAGGGCTCGTCGGTGCTGCCACAGTCGCTGCAACATGTGCAGAGTTGAATTCCACCGTGTGGGCACATCGCATTTCAGCCAGTGAACTGGCAGGCCCAACGACTTCTGTAGAGATGCAAGTCGTCAAGCTGTGGGATGCGAACGGCGGAAGTGAGCACACAGTGACCGTGCCCTCTGCAGAAGCCCATCTAGTCCGGGATAGTGGGATAAAAATTGCTGGACAACCAGGGTCAAAACGTGAGCCATACAAGGCACGTGTGTGACACTGCCCCGGCGAAGGGCCGCACCCAGGTTTGCAGCATTGTCACACACAGCCTTCCCTGGATGCAGGTTCAGTGGAGACAACCATTGATGGAAATCGGTCTCCAGAGCTGACCACAACTCCTCAGCTGTGTGACTCACATTTCCCAGACATTTCAATGTAAACATTGCCTGATGCCGTTGAGCCCTGGTGACAGCATAGTGAGGAGGTGTGCAGGATTCCTTCTGCGCAGTTACAATGTGGGTGGCATTACCAGACAGGCTTTGGGTGCAGGTGGAGGACCGAGAGGAGGTTGAGGAGGCAGAAGCAGTGGAGGAACTTCTAGATACAGAGGATCGATGAGCAACTCGTGGCGACAGCAAGACTTGGACAACAGCCCCTTCTCCTGATGTCGCCGTAGTTACCCAGTGCCCAGTCACCGACATGTAACGCCCCTGTCCATGTCTACTCGTCCAAGTGTCTGGAGTGAAATGCACCCTGTCACACACAGAGTTTCTCAAGGAAGTGGTGATGTTGTGTGCGACATGCTGGTGTAGCGCAGGCACAGCTTTCTTTGAGAAGTAGTGGCGACTGGGCATCTGGTACTGGGGCAATGCGACAGACATAAGGTCTCGAAAATCCTCTGTGTCCACCAGGCGGAAAGGCAGCATTTCTGTAGCCAACAGCTTGCAGATGGAGAAATTCAACCTCTTAGCTTTGTCATGGCTAGGAGGAAATGGTCTTTTTCTTGTCCACATCTGAGGGACTGAGGGCTGGCTGCCTTGCTTAGATGGAGTTGAGTAGGGTGTCCCCGGCAAACTGCTGGTCTGTGAAGAAGGTGCAGGCGGAGATGTTATGTTGCCTTGATCAAAATGTGGTGTCGATGTCGGAGAGCGCTCAACACCAGCAGGTGTTTCCACTTGCAAATGTCCTGACGACTTGCCAATCACACTGGCTGTTGCTGGTAAAGAGGTGGAAGATCTGCATCCAAAACCATGTGCGACTGCTGTCCCCGCAGTCACAGAGGATGAAGAGGACACGGATGCACTTGATGGGGCAGACGGTGGTTGACCCGGCCCACTAGGCCGCATTGTAGCGCAGTGAGCTTCCCACTGCAACTTATGCCTTATATCCATGTGACGGTTCATGCATGAAGTACTCAAGCTAGTGATTTTTTGGCCTCTACTGAGATTTTGTTGACAAATCTTACAGACAACATGAGTTGGGTCATCCTTTGCGATGTCAAAAAATGCCCAGGCTATGCAAGGCTTAGAGCCCATGCGACCTGAAGAGCCACGACGACTTCTGGTCTGAGGCACAGTTGGGGTTAAGGATGCAGTTGTTGACGTGCTTCCAGTACTCTGTCTCTGTCCAGGAAGGCGCACCGTTACCTCGTCGTCAGACTCGTCTCTAGCATCCTCCTCTGCTGAGCTCATGGACTGGCAGACTGGGGGTTGACAGTAAGTGGGGTCTACAACCTCGTCATCATCATCCTGTGTGTTCTCACACCCGTCGTCCTCAGAGCCAACCTCTTCCTGCCCCGACCGAAAAGTCAAGTTTTCGTTCAAATCAGGTATCTCAGTCTCATCATCATCTTCCTCATTGTCTCCACCAACAGGAGTTACAGTTTGGCAACGAGGGTCTACATTATGCTCAGAACCTTCTTCATCTGGGCCTGGATCTGACTCACAAAGATTCTGGGCATCAGTGCAGATCATTTCCTCGTCTGGATTCACAGAAGCTCTGGAGCAGACCTCTGATTCCCAGGCTATAGTAGGCGTAAACAGCTCTACAGACTCAACCATGTGTGTTACCCTATGCTCAGTTGGGCAGCTGGAGACTTGGGAGCTGTGAGGAAGCAAGTGCGATTGGGGTGACAACTCTGAGGACTGGAGTAGTTGTGATGTTGAAGTTGACATGGAGGAGAGCCCACTTGAATGAGCACTTGATATCCATTCAAGCATCTGCTGTTTTTGTGCCTCATCTGGAAATTTTGGCGATGGTCGTAAGAAAGGGATCATATCAGATTGTCCACGAAAAGAAGTAGACATCTTACTTTGGCTGGAAGATGGTCTTTCTTCTGCAGATATTACTGTTGCTTTACCACCTACCCCACGGACACAACCTTTTTTCCCTTTCCAACATGCCTATTCCCCTTTCCACCAGCAGCAGGCCTTTTGCCACTCATTTTAGTGCTTAACTAATTGGCAACTCTGTATCTGTAGTTGTTGGCACATGGTTGAAAACCGAGCAGAACTGAGTGGCCAAACTGTGGTACTAGGCCCAAAACTAATAACTGGATTAGATGCAGTGAAAATTGAGATACACAGGCGGTGTAGTTAGTTTCACAGGCGGGCTACTCTGCTGACGTGCAGACACTGTTCCTAGGCCCTAAACTATTAACTGGATTAGATGCAGTGAAAATTGAGATACACAGGCGGTGTAGTTAGTTTCACAGGCGGGCTACTCTGCTGACGTGCAGACACTGCTCCTAGGCCCAAAACTAATAACTGGATTAGATGCAGTGAAAATTGAGATACACAGGCGGTGTAGTTAGTTTCACAGGCTGGCTACTCTGCTGACATGTAGACCCTGCTCCTAGGCCCAAAACTATTAACTGGGTTAGATGCAGTAAAAATTGAGATAGACAGGCGGTGTAGCTAGCTTCACAGGCAGGCTACTCAGATGACTATCAGACAATGCTACTAGCCCAAAAGGATTGGCTGAGCTAGATTACACCAAATGCTGTGACAAACACTTGCACAGCACTGGCACAGACCTGCCTGGCAAACAGTGCTATGAACTGCTGTAACCTACCCTGAAAAGGGCTGCTATTACAACTAGTCCTGACTCCTCTCAACTCCCCAAACCTATCTCTCTGACAATTCACTCCAAAAAAACACTCTTAGGCTATGTGCACACGATGCAGATTTGGTGCAGAAAAATCTGCTGCAGTTCTGCACTAAATCTGCATCTCCTGGCAGAATCGGCAGGTGTGTTTTTTATGCGTTTTTGATGTGTTTTTGATGCGTTTTTTATGCGTTTTTTGTGCACAAATAACGCATAAAAAAACGCATCAAAAACGCATAAAAAACGCACCTGCAGATTTCTATTATGGAGGGGTGCAGAAACGCTGCAGAACTGCACAAAAGAAGTGACATGCACTTCTTTGAAATCTGCAGCGTTTCTGCGCAGATTTTTCTGCACCATGTGCACAGCTTTTTTTTTTCACATTGATTTACATTGTACTGTAATCACAGTGCAGTTCTGCAGCGTTTCTGCTGCAGAAAAATCTGCTGCAGTTCTGCACTAAATCTGCATCATGTGCACATACCCTTAGTCTGTATAGCGCCCACAGCAGCAGCGGTGCCGTCCAACACTAAGCTGCAGCAGTGAGGAAATGGTGGTGATGGGGCAAATGGCTGGTTCTTATAGGGCAAGGAGGACATGTGACATACACAGCCAATGACACATGCCCTTGCTTGTCTGCATCACATGCACATTGCTGTGTGTGTGCACACTGCTGATAGGCTGAGAGATTGCACCACCCCACTGTTAATTTCGGGAAAGAAAAAAAAATGGCTATTGGCGTTATTTCAGCACAGATCTATCCCCCGCCCCCTCCCTTCCCCCCTGCCCACCATACACTGAAACAGTCTATTAACAATGATAAACAGTTTTAATGTGCAAATCAAGCTAGACTTTTGGGGAAAGAACAGTTATTGAACAGAAACTCGAACAGCCGAATTTTAAGCAAATTGTTCGGGTTCGTCGAACGACTCGAACACCGCCCAAAACAGCTCGAATTTGAAATTGGCGAACAGTTCGACTCGAACACCACTCATCTCTAATGAAGAGACAGAAGGATTTGTATAAACCTACACACAGAAAATCTGTGGTTAGTTCTCCAAGATGTTTAGAACCTTCTTGCCAAGTTTCTTCTAAAACTATATGCAAGTGTACCTTAATAAAAATAAACTTAATGAAAATATTCTCACTTTGCATCATTTTTTTTCCACACTTGCCTTAACACTTTTGTACAGTATTGTAGATCATGTCCATAGGTAATGCAAAAAGAGACCTCCACTGTGAAATAAATTGGACCATATATTTGTCCAGGACTCCACATTAGAGTTGAGCGAAACGGATCGGACAAACTCAAAAGTCGCCGGCTTTCGGCAAAGTCGGGATTCATGAAACCTGACCCGATCCTAGTGTGGGATCGGCCATGAGGTCGGCGATCTTCACACCAAAGTCGCGTTTTGTATGACGCGTTCAGCGCCATTTTTCAGTCAATGAAGGAGGACGCAGAGTGTGGGCAGCGTGATGACGTAGGTCTCAGTCCCCACCATCTTAGAGAAGGGCATGACAGTGATTGGCTTGCTTTCTGCGGCGTCAAAGGGGCTATAAGGGGCATGCACACCGACCACCATCTTACTTCTGCCGATCGTAGCATAGGGAGAGGTTGCAGCAGCTTCATCAGAAGAAGGCATATAGTTAGGGAGGGAAGATTAACCCCTTAGTGACCGCCAATACGCCTTTTAACTGACCTGAGATATAAGAGACTTATATCCCCATACAGGTGACAATCCAGCAGCTCTCAGCTGTCCACTATAGCTGACAACTTGCTCTATCAGCCATGATCAGTGTTTGCACCATCCAAATCTATTTAACCCCTTAGATGCTGCTGTCAATAGTGACTACATCATTATAAACGGTTAACAGACTGCGGGGGCTTCCTCTTTATCCCAATTGGTGGTCTCAGATCATGATTGCATGGTCCTGATGTTTGTCATGGAAATTCATGACCAAATAGTGGCCTTAGAGTCTGTCGGCTGTAGTAACCTGTTCAGAAGTTAGTGACATTTAGGTGATAAAAATACACATTTTCATTTTTCACATGCCACTTTGCATTAATTCCTGAAAATCACCCGAAGGGTTAACAAATGACCTGACTGCAGTTTTCAATATGTCAGGGGGTGCTGTTTTTAAAATGGTATCACTTGTGGGGATTTCCCTATATTTAGGACCCCCAAATTCACTTCAAACATGGATAGGTCCCTAAAAAAATACATTTTGTAAATTTCCTTGAAAAAAATTTAAATTGTTGCTACATTTTTAATCCTCCTAAAATGCTAACAAAATAAAATAACATTTTGCAAATGGTGCTGTTGTAAAGCTGACATGTGGGAAATGTTATTTATTAATGTTTTGCTGTGGTATGACTATCGGGATTAAAGGGATAATCATTCAAAGTTTGAAAATTGCTAATTTTTTAACATTTTTTTCAAATTTCTGATATTTTTTATAAATAAACATAAAGCATATCAACCTAAATTTACCATTATCATAAAGTATAATGTGTCACGAAAAAACAATCCCAAAATCACTGGGCTTTGTTGAAGCATTCCAGAGTTATTACCACATAAAGTGAGACTGGTCAGATTTCAAAAATTTGGCTCCGTCACTAAGGGGTTAAGCCCTGAAACTGCTTGTGCTGTAGCGATTTCCACTGTCCAACACCACCATTTGTTTGCAGGGACAGTGGAGGCTATATTTTTGTGCATCAGCTCTGTAGCTTATTAGGCTGCCTTATAAGGCTCCCTGATAGCTGCATTGCTGTTTGTACGCCGCTGTGCAAACCAACTGCTTTATTAAAAGCAAAAATCCTGTTGCTCCTTTCTGCACAGTTATCTTGTTTATTTAGCCACACTTTTGTGTGCAGCAGTCCTTTTTATTGCTGCCATACTTGTCCTGAGATCATTGTAGGGAGATTGAAATTGTACTACAGTCCTTGTATTTTTTCATATATCTTCCAGCCACTTTCTGCCACTTACATTGTGTTGTTTTATGCACTGGGCGTGAGGTTTGGTTTAGTCTACCCCCCAAAAAAGTGAGATTCAAATTATCACAAAGTGGATATACTGCAGTCCTGTTAGTTTGTGGTATATGAGCCAGCCACTTTCTGCCACTTACATTGTGTTGTTTTATGCACAGGGCCTGAGGTTTGGTTTAGTCTCCCCCCAAAAAAAAAGTGAGATTCAAATTATCACAAAGTGGATATATTTCAGTCCTGTTAGTTTGTGGTATATCAGCCAGCCACTTTCTGCCACTTACATTGTGTTGTTTTATGCACAGGGCCTGAGGTTTGGTTTAGTCTATCCCAAAAAAAGTGAGATTCAAATTATCACAAAGTGGATATATTTCAGTCCTGTTAGTTTGTGGTATATCAGCCAGCCACTTTCTGCCACTTACATTGTGTTGTTATATACACTGGGCCTAAGTTGTGGTTCAGTCTCCCATAAAAAGGGGGAAATTCAAATTCTCACAAAGTGGATATACTTCTGTCCTGTTAGTTTGTCGTATATCAGCCAGCCACTTTCTGCCACTTAGATTGCGTTGTTATATACACTGGGCCTAAGTTGTGGTTCAGTCTCCCATAAAAAAGGGGAGATTCAAATTCTCACAAAGTGGATATACTTCTGTCCTGTTAGTTTGTCGTATATCAGCCAGCCACTTTCAGCCACTTACATTGTGTTGTTTTTTGCACAGGGCCTGATTTTTTGTTCAGTCTCCCCCCCAAAAAAGGGAGATTTAAAACCTCAACACGTTTATATACACCTTCTACCTTGTTTTACAGTACTATTTAACGGTTGTTATTTTGGTTAGATTTTCCAAAAAATGAGGAAGTCAGGTGGAAGAGGCCGTGGGCGGTGGTTGCGAGCTGGTACTGATGGTGGTGGTGTTGCATCTGGTGGTAGTGGCAAAAGCACAATAGCACCTAAGGCTGGAGGTGTTGAGCCAGCGTCATCGTCTGGCTACACAAGGCCTTGAAGGCTCCCTTATCTGGGAGTAGGAAAACGGCTTTTAAAGCCGGAGCAGCAGGAAAAAGTTTTGGCTTTCCTTGCTGACTCAGCCTCTAGCTCTTTCGCCTCCTCTTCAGAAAGTTCCAAATATAAAAGCAGCGAGTCGTCAGTGGATGCTCCCGGTCAGGAACAAGACGTTTCCTTGTGTCCTTCACCCAAACCAAAAGTGAAGGATGCATCAGACGACACTACAGGTTACTCCATGGAGCTCTTTACACATACCGTGCCTGGGTTAGAACGGGAAATTGTTAACTGCCCATTACAAGATGAATCGGATATGGAGTTCACTGATGCACAGCCACAGCTAGATTATAATGCTGTTCCATTGACTCTGATCACTACATTGCCCTCGCAGTGTACTGAGCCAGAATCTGACCCTGATGAGACTATGGTGCCCCGTCCCGAACGCTATAGCACCTTACACGATGACACAGAGGAAGGTGCACATGACATTGAAGAGGAGGTGATAGATGACCCAGTTGTTGATCCAGATTGGCAGCCATTGGGGGAAGAGGGTGCTGCTGCCAGTAGCTCAGAAGCGGAGGAGGATGATCGGCAGCAGCCATCTACATCGCAACAGCTGTCATCTGGCAGGCCCGTATCAGGCCAAAAACGTTTGTCAAAAACAAAAACAGTTTTAGGACAGCGTGGCCATCCAGTGAAAGTAGCACAGCGTGCAATGCCTGAAAAGGTATTCCAAAGTAGGAAGAGTGCAGTGTGGCAATTTTTTAACCAAGATCCGAATGATCAGTTAAAATTTGTCTGTAAGAAATGCTCAAAGACGTTTAGCAGAGGGAAGAATCTTCAAAATTTAAATACAACGTGCATGCTTAGACATTTAACCAGCATGCACTTGCAAGCCTGGACTAACTGCCAAACGTCCTGTACCATTGGTGCACCTGCTCAGAATGAAGGTAGTTAGCAACTCTACATTGCTTCCCTCACTGTAAGTCCACCGGTTAGGACACCACCAGCAGCAAATGTGGAGGTATAGTTGCAAGGCCAAAGCAGTCAGGGAATCACAAGGTTACTGGTAGGAAACACTGTATGTAGGTCAACATTGAGAATACCATCACCAACAGTCTCTCAATCCACCATGTCCACCACCACCATCACCGCTAGTTCCACCATATGCACCTCTCCAGTCCAGCTCACCCACAAGAGACTCTCGTTAGGAAAAGAAAGTACTCATCCTCTCATCCGTGTACACAGGGTTTGAACGCCCACATTGCTAGACCAATCTTGTTAGAGATGATGCCCTACCGGTTGGTTGAAAGCGAAGCTTTCAAAGCCCTGATGGCCTAGGCAGTACCACGCTATGACCTACCCAGTCGACACTTCTTTGCGAGAAAAGCCATCCCAGCCCTCCACCAGCATGTCAAAGACCGCATTGTCCATGCACTGAGGTAATCAGTCAGTAGAAAGGTGCACCTCACAACAGAAGCATGAACCAGTAGGCATGGCCTGGGACGTTACGCGTCCATCACGGCACATTGGGTTAATATGGTGGATGCAGTGTCCACAGGGGACAGCCATAGTGGGACAGTTCTGCGTAGCCCACGGTCTAGGAAACAGTTGGCTGTAGGCATTCGCCACCCCTCCTCCTCCTCCTCCAGAAGTGAAAGCTTGTCCACAGAGCGCAGTCGCACGACCACTCCATCCGCAGCTGCCAGTGTTGCACACAAGGTGTCCCATTATCGAACAACTAGTGGTAAGCGTCACAGGCTGTGTTCGAAATGAAGTGTTTGGGCGACAACAAACACACCGCGGAAGTACTGGCCAAGTACTTGCAGCAACAAACTCAGTCATGGCTGGGCAGTGTACATCTTGAGGCAGGCAAGGTAGTCAGTGATAACGGAAGGAATTTTATGGCTGCCATAGCCCTTTCAGAACTTAAACACATACCTTGCCTAGCTCACACCTTGAACCTAGTGGTGCAGTGCTTCCTCAAAAATTATCCAGAGTTACCAGCCCTGCTCCTGAAGGTGCGAAGACTTTGCTCGCACATCCGCCAGTCGCCCGTACACTCCAGCCGTATGCTCAACCATCAGCGATTGCTGAATCTTCCCCAGCACCGCCTAATAATCGACGTTGCAACAAGTTGGAACTCCACACTGTACATGGTCAGAGGCTGTGCGAACAGAGGTGTGCTGTAATTAATTTGTGGGAGGATACACATACACGGGCAGGCAGTTGGATGGCAGACATGGAGTTGTCTTGTGTGCAGTGGTCAAAGCTCCAAGACCTCTGTCAAGTCCTTCAGTGTTTTGAGGAATGCACATGCCTGGTAAGTGCAGACGACGCCATCATAAGCATGTTATGCAAATTGCCTCTTCTGAGAAAAAGAGGACTTAAACTCTATAGCGCCACCTGTTGGAAGTAGTGATCCTACAAGTCACAATCAACTCTTTAACGAGTCGTGCAATATGACTTAGGATAAAAGCCAAATTAGTATCTCAATTCGCAGACACGGTGTTTCGGGCTGTTGGCCCTCGTCAGTGCGAAGCATGAAAACTAATTTGGCTAGGTAAGAGGCTCTGGACTGGGGTCTAAGGGGTATCGTTTCTCCTCATGGAGAGTGACATACCATCTCTAGCTTGTCAAGGTAAGGAGGCTTATTCGCCGTGAGACCCCAGTCCAGAGCCTCTCACCTAGCCAACCTTGAGCAAATATTGGCTACCAAACAAGCAACTCTTGTAGACCGTTTGGTTCAGGCATTCACAGCACACAGCGGCGGTGATGGTTCTCACACGAGCCGTAGGGGTAACATGGCAGAGGTGTTAGAGGTGCACAAATCCGAAGTGGCGTTGGACAGAGGGGTTTTATGACCAGGTTGTGGAGTGATTTCGCAATGACACAACAGGTAGCGCTGCATCGATTCAAAGTGACAGGAGACAGCATTTGTCCAGTATGGTTACGAACTACTTTTCCTCCTTTATCGATGTTCTCCCTCACAGGTCATTCCCCTTTGATTACTGGGCATCTAAAATAGACACCTGGCCTGAATTGGCAGAATATGCATTACAGGAGCTCGCTTGCCCTGCTTCTAGTGTGCTATGAGAAAGAGTCTTCAGTGCTGCTGGTTCAATACTGACCGAATAAAGGACATGTCTGGCTACCCAGAATGTTGATGATCTAACCTTCATTATGGATGATGGATTTCAAATTATTTTGCCCCACCTTCTCCTGCTAACACGTAGCTTGCCTGAAAAATGTCTTGCTTTTGGCCTCCTCTTACTGACTTCTCCAATTCCGCCATTGCAGCTGCTGAATGTCCACCATAGACCATTTTTATACCTCCCTAAATGGGCTGACCCCCCCCCCACAGGGCCGTGGTCACCACCTGGCGCAAGCACCCATGCGAGTGCCGTTTGCCTGGACAGGTGGGTGCGCCCTCTCTTGGGCGACGGCACTGGCACAGGGTCCCTCATAGTACAATGAAGTGTCTTTGACAGTGGTGGTGCACAACCAACGTCAGACACACCGTCGTAATCTGAGGGGCCCTTTGCCAGTACCGCCGCCCACGAGAGAGTGTTCCTCCCCAGCTCGAACAGTGCTCTACCACTTGCAATACTTACCTCTCCCTGCTCCACCACTGTGTAGTCTGCACTGTTAGATCCTTCAATGGCACTGCCAATGCAAATTTATTGAAATCATAGATGATAGTTAAAATATACAGGGGCCCTGGCCTCTATTTAGACCAGTTAATACTTTGCGCCTACTACCACTGTCTGCTACTCAGCAGACGAGCCCACCCCAGTACCTAGCTATGCCGCCTGTTTAGTCCTGTTACCAATTTTGAACTGCTTTTAGCCTACTTTTTGTATTTGGGCCTACTAACTGTGTCTGCGCCACTCATTACAGTTGTCCTCCACTGAACAAAGCTAGGCTGCCTGTTTAGTCCTGTTACCAATTTTCAACTGCATTTAGCCTACTTTATTATTTGGGCCTATATCTGTGTTTCCTCCTCATCCTGCCTATTGCCCAGCCACTGCTAGATGAGTCTGCTGGTACATTGACCCAGACCACTACATTCCCCTTGCACTCTACACAGCCAGAATCTGACCCTGCTGAAAGTCAGGTTCCCCTTCCCGCATACTATACCACCTTACACGGGGACAAAGAGGAAGGTGCAGCTGAAAGTGCAGGTTCCTTCATCAGGTGGGGGGGCATACTCGTTGGCAACGTCACTGGCACAGGGCCCCTCATAGTACGCAAAAGTGTCTCTGGCAGTGGGAGGCGCCACCCGCGTCAAACACACCGCCGTACTATGAGGGGCCCTGTGCCAGAGCCAAGTGCCAACGAGTGGGCCCCCCCTGCTTGCTCAGGATCACAGCACTTGCAAAGTTGAAATACTTACCTCTCCCTGCTCCACTGCCGTGACGTATTCCGTGTTTCCTGGGCCCACAAAAATCTTGAGCCAGCCCTACCCCCCCAGAACTTTAGCCAAATGACCCCTTGTTTTCAATGCCAAACTATTATTATAAAGTAAATTAAGATTGACAAGCTTAAGAAATAAGAATTGATGTTTTTGGCATTAAAATGAACACTGTAGGTGTTTTCCGGTCCTCCACTCACTGCCGACTTTGATTCCCCATTGACTTGCATTGGGTTTCGTGTTTCGGTCGGCCTCCGACTTTTCGCAATAATCGACCGATTTCAGCCGACCCGACTTTTGACAAAGTCGGGTTTCGCAAAACCCGACTCGATCCTAAAAAAGTAAAAGTCGCTCAACTCTACTACTCCACATCTGTTCTTCATTGTAATGCTTTGCCAAAGTTGGTTCTACCTCAACTCATATATTCTTTTACCTGCTGATCTGTCCAGTTGTTGCAGCTATTTTTGCAAAGTTTTGTTTTAATCTCATCTAAGGTGATCTAATCTAGAACATAATGAACAGCCTAGAAGCAAGGAAGTTCATTCATATTAGAATGTTAAGCATTTTGATAGGCAAGCAGAACATTTTACATCCATTTTAGGCCTTCCGCTGACATGTTTGTTAGGCATTCTTCAGCTTCTGGCAAAATCTTTCAGCTAAGCCACTGATAATGTGTGATTTGCTTGCGAGGTAGTCTATTTAGTTCTATTCTATTTAATTTCTTTAGAAACTGTCAGACACAAACGGAGTTCCATTGTTATTAGTAAGCTGTTCAGAGACACCTAATCTTACTTTATTCTGGTTCTGTATTTATG
Source organism: Ranitomeya imitator (assembly GCF_032444005.1). Classification (NCBI taxonomy): domain Eukaryota; kingdom Metazoa; phylum Chordata; class Amphibia; order Anura; family Dendrobatidae; genus Ranitomeya; species Ranitomeya imitator. Next base: position 917,375,910 of record NC_091282.1, on the reverse strand, counting down.
TTATGAGCCTTCCTCTATTAATATGTATATTATTAGCTTGGTTCTGATGCTTTATATACAGTATGTACTGAGGTTAGTGCAGGTGTTATAATATAACTCCTGGATAGTCTGTGGTGCAACGTGACGCTGGTGGATGGTGCGAGACATAATGTCGCAGATGTGTTCAATCGGATTCAGTTCTGGGGAACGGGCGGGCCAGTCCATTGCTTCAATGCATTCATATTGCAGGAACTGCTGACACACTCCAGCCACATTAGGTCTGGCATTGTCCTGCATTAGGAGGAACCCAAGGCTAACCGAACCAGCATATGATCTCACAAGGGGTCTGAGGATCTCACCTCGGCACCTAATGGCAGTCAGGCTCCCTCTGGCGAACACATGGAGGGCTGTGCGGCCCTCCAAAGAAATGCCACCCCACATCATTACTGACCCACTGCCAAACCGGTCATGCTGAAGGATGTTGCAGGCAGCAGATCGCTCTCCACAGCGTCTCCAGACTCTGTCACGCCTGTTACATGTGCTCAGTGTGAACCTGCTTTTATCTGTGAAGAGCACAGGGTGCTAGTGGCGAATTTGCCAATTATGGTGTTCTGTGGCAAATGCCAAGCATCCTGCATGGTGTTGGGCTGTGAGCACAATCCGCATCTGTGGACGTCGGGCACTCAGACCATCCTCATGGAGTCGGTTTCTAACCGTTTATGCAGACACATGCGCATTTATGGCCTGCTGGAGGTCATTTTGCAGGGCTCTGGCAGTGCTCCTTCTGTTCCTCCTTGCACAAAGGATGAGGTAGAGGTCCTGTTGCTGGGTTGTTGCCCTCCTATGGCCTCCTCCACATCTCCTGGTGTACTGGCCTGTGTCCTGGTAGCGCCTCAAGCCTCTGGACACTACGCTGACAGACACAGCAAACCTTCTTGCCACAGCTTGCATTGATGTGCCATCCTGGATGAGCTGCAGTACCTGAGCCACTTGTGTGGGTTGTAGAGTCTGTCTCATGCTACCACGAGTGTGAAAGCACCACCAACATTCAAAGGTGACCAAAACACCAGCCAGAAAGCATTGGTACTGAGATGTGGTCTGTGGTCCCCACCTGCAGAACCACTCCTTTATTGAGTGTGTCTTGATAATTGCCAATAATTTCCATCTGTTGTCTATTCCATTTGCACAACAGCATGTGAAATTGATTGTCAAACAGTGTTGTTTTCTAAGTAGACAGTTTGATTTCACAGAAGTTTGATTTACTTGGAGTTATATTCTGTTGTTTAAGTGTTCCCTTTATTTCTTTGAGCAGTGTATATATACACCATGTTCCAAATTATTATGCAAATGACTTTTCTCTGATTTTCCTATATGGTCGGTGCAAATGATAGTCAGTCTGATAAAAGTCATCACCTGTTAGAGTATACATCGAATTTTATTGAAGAAACCTCCCAATGATAACAGTTTAATCTCCAAAATGAATAAAAACTCAAAATGCACTCTTCCAAATTATTAGGCACAGTAGAATTTCTAAACATTTGACATGTTTTAAAGAACTGAAAACGCTCATTTGTGGAATTTGCAGCATTAGGAGGTCTCATTCACTGAAAAAAAAATGCTATTTAATTCCAAAACATCCTAACAGGCCAAGTTACATGTTAACATAGGAACCCTTCTTTGATATCACCTTCACAATTCTTGCATCCATTGAACTTGTGAGTTTTTGGAGAGTTTCTGCTTGTATTTCTTTGCATGAAGTCAGAATAGCCTCCCAGAGCTGCTGTTTTGATGTGAACTGCCTCCCACCCTCATAGATCTTTTGCTTGATGATGCTCCAAAGGTTCCCTATAGGGTTGGGGTCAGGGGAAGATGGTGGCCATACCATGAGTTTATCTCCTTTTATGCCCATCGCAGCCAATGATTCAGCGGTATTCTTTGCAGCATGAGATGGTGCATTGTCATGCATGAAGATGATTTTGCTCCTGAAGGCACGTTTCTGCTTTTTATACCATGGAAGAAAGTTGTCAGTCAGAAACTTTATATACTTTGCAGAGATCATTTTCACACCTTCAGGAAACTTAAAGGGCCCTACCAGCTGTTTCCCCATGATTCCAGCCCAAAACATGACTTCTCCACCTCTTTGCTGACGTCACAGCCTTGTTAGGACATGGTGGCCATCCACCAACCATCCAATACTCCATCCATCTGGACCATCCAGGGTTGCTCGACACTCATCAGAAACAAGACTGTTTGAAAATTAGTCTTCATGTATGTCTGGGCCCACTACAGCCATTTCTGCTTGTGAACACTGTTTAGGGGTGGCCGAATAGTAGGTTTATGCATCACAGCAAGCCTTTAAAGGATCCTACACCTTGAGGTTCAAGGGACTCCAGAGGCACCAGCAGCTTCAAATAACTGTTTGCTGCTTTGTAATGGTATTTTGGCAGCTGCTCTCTTAATCCAATGAATTTGTCTGGCAGAAATCTTCCTCATGATGCCTTTATCTGCATGAACTCTGTCTGTGCTCTGTTTCTGTCACAAATCTCTTCACAGTATGATGATCACTCTTAAGTTTTCGTGAAATATCTGATGTTTTCATACCTTGTCCAAGGCATTGCACTATTTAATGCTTTTCAGCAGCAGAGAGATACTTTTTATTTCCCATATTGCTTTAAACCTGTGGCCTGCTTAATAATGTGGAACATAATTTTTAAGTAGTTTTCCTTTAATTAGAATAAACTGAAAAACTAATTTTCATATGTGTTTAAGAGTGATTTCAGTGATCCATTGAGCCCTGAGACACAAAACCATCCACGAGTTTATTTGGAAAACAAAATAATTAAATCTTTATGACACTTAAATCCAATTTGCATAGTAATTTGGAACATGGTGTACAGTATATGTATATATATATATGTATATATATATATGTATGTATATATACTGTATGTATGTGTATATATATATGTATACATATATATATATATAATGAGTAACCAGGGCCGTATTTGCCACTAGGCACTTGAGGGCACGTGCCTAGGGTGGGGACGATGCGGGGGGGCGGCACTTGAGCAAGGTTTTTTTTTCTTTTTTTAAAGTCATGGAGCATCATGTGTGGCCATTATACAGTATGGAGCATCATGTGTGGCCATTGTACAGTATGGAGCATCATGTATGGCCATTATACAGTATTGTGCATCATGTGTGGCCATTATACAGTATGGAGCATGATGTGTGGCCATTATTCAGTATGGAGCACTGTGTGGCCATATTTATTTTTGTTTATAATTATTGTATATGAAACAGTGTGATCAGCAGTGCTAAATGGGTGTGGTTGGGACGTGGATATGGGTGTGACTAGTTGTGAAATGGGTGTGGTCAGAGGCGTGGCCTAAAATTTGCCGTGCCGCACTACATGCGCCGCAAACTTTATACCTCTTTCCCTTCTTCAAAAGTTGGGAGGAATGGTACCACATTTGCCAGATCACGGCAAGTGCCATAAATCCCATGGGGAATGAATGAGGCCAAACGCAGGGTTGCCGTAAGTGATCCGTTACGTGGCAGATGCAGAAAAACTGCCCAATCTGCTGCAAAAGGCTACTTTCACATCAGCGATTCTTGCCAAAGTCTATGCCGATAGTGTCATACTCACCAATGGGGAGGCAGCACTAAAAGTGCCTAGGGCAGCAGAAACTCTAAATACGGCCCTGTGAGTAATGTCCTGGAGCTGCAAGGTTTTGGTGCTGTATATATTTTATGACCTTCTGATTCTGTTTTGCAGCTAGGAGAAAGCTGCAGAGAGAGGGGTACAGCAAGCTTTTTTACTGCTAAATAGTTTTGTATAATGTCTTCCTTGCTTCCACTGCATCTGAGGGTGTGCTTCAAAGATAGCAGAGCAGGATCTCTTGATTCATTTGCATCCTTTGTATCGAAATCTTCATATCTGGTAGTCAGCATATACACTCCTCTAGAAATTCTTAAACTGAGTTTGAGACAGCTAATATTAGAGTTGTTCATCTCATATGGTGAGGCAAATCCTCAAAACTCTCAGTCTGTTACGTTTTTCTCCTAGAGCTATCCATGCTGATATACAGTGGAGGGAATACATATTTGCTGATTTTGTAAGTTTGCCCACTGACAAAGACATGAACAGTCTATAATTTTAAGGGTAGGTTAATTTTAACATTCAGACATAGAATATTAAAAGTAAAATCCAGAAAATCATATTATATAAATGTATTTGCATTTTGCAGTGAGAAATAAGTATTTGATCTCTCTGGCAAACAAGACTGTCACCCCAGAATTCGCCTATAAGCTAAGGCCTCCGGCATGAGGGGCTTATCTACAGCATTCTGTAATGCTGTTGCTAAGCCCCTGATATAACCTGCAAGATAAGAAAAACAGGTAATATTATACTCACCCAGGGGCGGTCCCGGTTCGGTCCGGTCAGATGGGTGTCGCGATCCGGGTCCGGCGCCTCCCATCTTCATACGATAACGTCCTCTTCTTTGCTTCCTGCCGTGGCTCCTGCGCAGGCGTACTTTATCTGCCCTGTTGAGGGCAGAGCAAAGTACTGCAGTGCGCAGGGCCTCTCTGACCTTTCCCGACGCCTGCTCTGGAGGCCCGTGCACTAGCCAGGGCCATGCATGGGGCAAGACAGTGTGTCATGTAGTGAGTAGAGATGATGGGCACTTACCTTATCACTCGAACTAGATGGAACCCTAGTCTATCCCTGTCCCCAAGATTAGTCTGGAAGGTGGAGACGCCGGGGTCATGTACCTTGCTATGCTTCTATTTTAAAACTTTATATTTTCCCTCCCCCACCCAGAGATATGTGAGGCTGAAATGTATAGGAATGCACTAACCAGACACACAAAGGTAGACAGACAAGGATGAAAGAAAACTACAATCATACAAATATATTCACAGAACAACAGAGTGGAACACAGAGGATGGATAGGTAGGAGAAACCAAATAGGAGAGCATGGGGATAAGCACTCAAACCAACTCTAAGCAGAAATCTCATGAACAACCTTCCAACTTGGGAAACACACAATCGCCAGAAGACTCGCTACACTCATTAGGAGGGCGTTAAACTAGAAGACGAGGGGACGGGAAGAAAAACATTAGACTCGAACAAAGAAGACCCAGGAAAACATACTCAGAAAGGAGGTAAGAACATTTCTAAAACAATCCACAGCGAGGAGATTGGAACAAAACAAAATCCTCTAAACTGCATGCTCGCAAACGCCAGAAGCCTGACAAACAAGATGGAAGAACTAGAAGCAGAAATATCTACAGGTAATTTTGACATAGTGGGAATAACCGAGACATGGTTAGATGAAAGCTATGACTGGGCAGTTAACTTACAGGGTTACAGTCTGTTTAGAAAGGATCGTAAAAATCGGAGAGGAGGAGGGGTTTGTCTCTATGTAAAGTCTTGTCTAAAGTCCACTTTAAGGGAGGATATTAGCGAAGGGAATGAGGATGTCGAGTCCATATGGGTCAAAATTCATGGAGGGAAAAATGGTAACAAAATTCTCATTGGGGTCTGTTACAAACCCCCAAATATAACAGAAATCATGGAAAGTCTACTTCTAAAGCAGATAGATGAAGCTGCAACCCACAATGAGGTCCTGGTTATGGGGGACTTTAACTACCCGGATATTAACTGGGAAACAGAAACCTGTGAAACTCATAAAGGCAACAGGTTTCTGCTAATAACCAAGAAAAATTATCTTTCACAATTGGTGCAGAATCCAACCAGAGGAGCAGCACTTTTAGACCTAATACTATCTAATAGACCTGACAGAATAACAAATCTGCAGGTGGTCGGGCATCTAGGAAATAGCGACCACAATATTGTACAGTTTCACCTGTCTTTCACTAGGGGGACTTGTCAGGGAGTCACAAAAACACTGAACTTTAGGAAGGCAAAGTTTGACCAGCTTAGAGATGCCCTTAATCTGGTAGACTGGGACAATATCCTCAGAAATAAGAATACAGATAATAAATGGAAAATGTTTAAGAACATCCTAAATAGGCAGTGTAAGCGGTTTATACCTTGTGGGAATAAAAGGGCTAGAAATAGGAAAAACCCAATGTGGCTAAACAAAGACGTAAGACAGGCAATTAACAGTAAAAAGAAAGCATTTGCACTACTAAAGCAGGATGGCACCATTGAAGCTCTAAAAACCTATAGGGAGAAAAATACTTTATCTAAAAAACTAATTAAAGCTGCCAAAAAGGAAACAGAGAAGCACATTGCTAAGGAGAGTAAAACTAATCCCAAACTGTTCTTCAACTATATCAATAGTAAAAGAATAAAAACTGAAAATGTAGGCCCCTTAAAAAATTGTGAGGAAAGAATGGTTGTAGATGATGAGGAAAAAGCTAACATATTAAACACCTTCTTCTCCACGGTATTCACGGTGGAAAATGAAATGCTAGGTGAAATCCCAAGAAACAATGAAAACCCTATATTAAGGGTCACCAATCTAACCCAAGAAGAGGTGCGAAACCGGCTAAATAAGATTAAAATAGATAAATCTCCGGGGCCGGATGGCATACACCCACGAGTACTAAGAGAACTAAGTAATGTAATAGATAAACCATTATTTCTTATTTTTGGGGACTCTATAGCGACGGGGTCTGTTCCGCAGGACTGGCGCATAGCAAATGTGGTGCCAATATTTAAAAAGGGCTCTTAAAGTGAACCTGGAAATTATAGGCCAGTAAGTCTAACCTCTATTGTTGGTAAAATATTTGAAGGATTTCTGAGGGATGTTATTCTGGATTATCTCAATGAGAATAACTGTTTAACTTCATATCAGCATGGGTTTATGAGAAATCGCTCCTGTCAAACCAATCTAATCAGTTTTTATGAAGAGGTAAGCTATAGGCTGGACCACGGTGAGTCATTGGACATGGTATATCTCGATTTTTCCCAAGCGTTTGATACCGTGCAGCACAAGAGGTTGGTACACAAAATGAGAATGCTTGGTCTGGGGGAAAATGTGTGTAAATGGGTTAGTAACTGGCTTAGTGATAGAAAGCAGAGGGTGGTTATAAATGGTATAGTCTCTAACTGGGTCGCTGTGACCAGTGGGGTACCCCAAGGGTCGGTATTGGGACCTGTTCTCTTCAACATATTCATTAATGATCTGGTAGAAGGCTTACACAGTAAAATATCGATATTTGCAGATTATACAAAACTATGTAAAGCAGTTAATACAAGAGAAGATAGTATTCTGCTACAGATGGATCTGGATAAGTTGGAAACTTGGGCTGAAAGGTGGCAGATGAGGTTTAACAATGATAAATGTAAGGTTATACACATGGGAAGAAGGAATCAATATCACCATTACACACTGAACGGGAAACCACTGGGTAAATCTGACAGGGAGAAGGACTTGGGGATCCTAGTTAATGATAAACTTACCTGGAGCAGCCAGTGCCAGGCAGCAGCTGCCAAGGCAAACAGGATCATGGGGTGGATTAAAAGAGGTCTGAATACACATGATGAGAGCATTATACTGCCTCTGTACAAATCCCTAGTTAGACCACACATGGAGTACTGTGTCCAGTTTTGGGCACTGGTGCTCAGGAAGGATATAATGGAACTAGAGAGAGTACAAAGGAAGGCAACAAAATTAATAAAGGGGATGGGAGAACTACAGTACCCAGATAGATTAGCGAAATTAGGATTATTTAGTGTAGAAAAAAGACGACTGAGGGGCGATCTAATAACCATGTATAAGTATATAAGGGGACAATACAAATATCTCGCTGAGGATCTGTTTATACCAAGGAAGGTGACGGGCACAAGGGGGCATTCTTTGCGTCTGGAGGAGAGAAGGTTTTTCCACCAACATAGAAGAGGATTCTTTACTGTTAGGGCAGTGAGAATCTGGAATTGCTTGCCTGAGGAGGTGGTGATGGCGAACTCAGTCGAGGGGTTCAAGAGAGGCCTGGATGTCTTCCTGGAGCAGAACAACATTGTATCATACAATTATTAGGTTCTGTAGAAGGACGTAGATCTGGGTATTTATTATGATGGAATATAGGCTGAACTGGATGGACAAATGTCTTTTTTCGGCCTTACTAACTATGTTACTATGTAACCTCCTACTCCAAACACTGAATTTCTTCTCCAACACCTAATCAGGAAGTAGAACTATCACTGGCAATTCCCAATTGCCTCTGGCAAGCATATATAGCAGAGGTGAGTGGCCAACACAGAACGGCTGAGGATATTCAGGATGGCGAGCTCCAGGACATCAATTGAACTAATCTACTCTAGTCATGACAGAGCAAGGAAAAAACAGCACTGTTTAATAGGATGGAGAAGCAGTTCTAATCAGTACAGGATTTCATGTAACTAGACGCTGCGATCTTCTGGCTCCTCTCTGTCGCAGTATCCATGTGACACAGGGATCAGGAACAATATCACTGTACGGGGTGAAAGATTATTTCTAGCGACGTCAGGGAGCTCAGGGTTGAGCAGGGCGAGATTCAGGGGTGCCGTTTTAATCTTTTTCTAGCTACAGTGCTTCCCTTCCCATCCGTCTCGCCGTGAGCCTGAGTGGACATGACACGCTATGATCACACTCTGATCAAACACTGACCAGCGTTTGATCAGTGTGTGATTTGCATAATCGACCAGATTCTATTGGATTATAGAATGTACGTTTGTGTGGCCCTAGCCTAATAAGTGCTAGATTTAAATTGTCCACCACATCTCCTGCATCAAGGAATCCTGTTCAGTACTGCTATTGCTCTCTCTATGGTGGGACAAAATGATAGTAGTAAAAAGAGAAGCTATTTTTTTATACCTCAAAAATGAAATGTAATACATATAGTAAAGTACAAGTACATATTGCAGTAGGCATGTTTTCAGATCCTTTTACACTTGTTTTCTTAAGCACAATGTGGTCCTATTCCAATAAAAGACAAAGTTGACAACAATACTTTGCTTACCCACAAGCTAGGCAAATCATTTATCACTCAAAATATCACTGAACTCTTGAGCTGAAAACAGTCAATATTTGATCTCTAATATAAATTTACACAAGTAACATTTCAAATTAGATAACAGACCATTTCCAATTGGCCCTGAATGGACGTGTGATAGACAAAGATGGCAAAGATCAGGTTCACTGAATCCTTTTCAAGGAATTCTGGGGATTTCAGCTTTTTCGTCGCTAATTAAACAAGGATTTTGGCATATCTAGCTATGAAAATCTCTCCAATGGTAAAAGGAACTGAAGTATGAAATATAAGGAATTGTATAAACAGCAATCCTATTGATATTAACTGTTTTCCAACTTTTATTTTTCTGTCGACAGTACTGCACTTGAAAAATGGGAATAAAATTACCGTACATGTAGAGTGAACTTGGTAAAATAAACACTTCTACTTTGTTCTGCTTTTGTTCAATGCAAAAAAATAACCTGGTTGCATAATTCTGCAGGTCTGTACAATTATGGAAATCCCAAACTGAAATAACTTTTTTTTATATTTTAACCCCTTAGTGACAGAGCCAATTTGGTACTTAATGACCGAGCCAATTTTTACAATTCTGACCACTGTCACTTTATGAGGTTATAACTCTGGAACGCTTCAACGGATCCCGCTGATTCTGAGATTGTTTTTTCGTGACATATTGTACTTCATGTTAGTGGTAACACTTCTTCGATATTACTTGCGATTATTTATGAAAAAAACGGAAATATGGCGAAAATTTTTAAAATTTTGCAATTTTCAAACTTTGTATTTTTATGCCCTTAAATCAGAGAGATATGTCATGAAAAATAGTTAATAAATAACATTTCCCACATGTCTACTTTACATCAGCACAATTTTGGAAACAAATTTTTTTTTTGTTAGGGAGTTATAAGGGTTAAAAGTTGACCAGCAATTTCTCATTTTTACAACACCATTTTTTTTTAGGGACCACATCACATTTGAAGTCATTTTGAGGGGTCTATATGATAGAAAATAATGAAGTGTGACACCATTCTAAAAACTACACCCCTCAAGGTTCTCAAAACCACATTCAAGAAGTTTACTAACCCTTTACATGCTTCACAGGAACTGAAACAATGTGGAAGGAAAAAATGAACATTTAACTTTTTTTTGCAAACATCTTGATTCAGAACCATTTTTTTTATTTTCCCAAGTGTAAAAACAGAAATGTAACCAAAAATTTTGTTATGCAATTTCTCCTGAATACGCCAATACCCCATATGTGGGGGTAAACCACTTTTTGGGTGCACCGCAGAACTTAGAAGTGAAGGAGCGCCGTTTGACTTTTTCAATGCAGAATTGGCTGGAATTGAGATCGGACGCCATGTCACGTTTAGAGAGCCCCTGATGTGCCTAAACAGTGGAAACTCCCCACAAGTGACACCATTTTGGAAATTAGACCCCTTAAGGAACTTATCTAGATGTGTGGTGAGCACTTTGAACCCCCAAGTGCTTCACAGAAGTTTATAACGTAGAGCCGTGAAAATAAAAAAATCGCTTTTGTTTACACAAAAATTATCTTTTCGCCCACAAATTCTTATTTTCACAAGGGTAACAGGAGAAATTAGACCACAAAAGTTGTTGTGCAATTTCTCCTGAATACGTCGATACCCCATATGTGAGGGTAAACCACTGTTTGGGCGCACCGCAGAGCTTGGAAGTGAAGGAGCGCCGTTTTACTTTTTCAATGTAGAATTGGCTGGAATTGAGATTGGACGCCATGTCGCGTTTGGAGAGCCCCTGATGTGCCTAAACAGTAGAAACCCCCCACAAGTGACCCCATTTTGGAAACTAGACCCCTTAAGTAACTTATCTAGATGTGTGGTGAGCACTTTGAACCCCCATGTGCTTCACAGAAGTTTATAACGTAGAGCCGTGAAAAAAAAATAGCATTTTTTCTACAAAAATGAACTTTTGCCCACAAATTTTTATTTTCACAAGGGTAACAGGAGAAATTAGACCACTAAAGTTGTTGTGCAATTTCTCCTGAGTACGTCGATACCCAATATGTGGGGGTAAACCACTGTTTGGGCGCACCGCAGAGCTTGGAAGAGAAAGAGTGCCGTTTTACTTTTTCAAAGAAGAATTGGCTGGAATTGAGATCGGACGCCATGTCGCGTTTGGAGAGCCCCTGATGTGCCTAAACAGTAGAAATCCCCCACAAGTGACCCCATTTTGGAAACTAGACCCCCCATGGAACTTATCTAGATGTGTGGTGAGAACTTTGAATGCCCAAGTGCTTCACAGAAGTTTATAATGCAGAGTCGTGAAAATAAAAAATATTTTTTTTTCCACAAAAAAGATTTTTTAGCCCCCAAGTTTTTATTTTCACAAGGGTAACAAGAGAAATTGGACCCAAAAGTTGTTGTCCAATTTGTCCTGAGTATGCTGGTACCCCATATGTGGGGTTAAACCACTGTTTGGGCGCACGGCAGAGCTCGGAAGGAAGGAGCGCCGTTTTGGAATGCAGACTTTGATAGAATGGTCTGCGGGCATTATGTTGCGTTTGCAGAGCTCCTGATGTACCTAACCAGTAGAAACCCTCCACAAGTGACCCCATTTTGGAAACTAGACCCCCAAGGAACTTATCTAGATGTGTGGTGAGAACTTTGAATGCCCAAGTGCTTCACAGAAGTTTAGAATGCAGAGTCGTGAAAATAAAAAATATTTTTTTTTCCAAAAAAAAGATATTGTAGCCCCCAAGTTTTTATTTTCACAAGGGTAACAGGAGAAATTGGACTGCAATAGTTGTTGTCCAATTTATCCCGAGTACGCTGATGCGCCATATGTGGGGGTAAACCACTGTTTGGGCGCACGGCAGAGCTCGGAAGGGAAGGAGCGCCTTTTTGGAATGCAGACTTTGATAGAATGGTCTGTGGGCATTATGTTGCGATTGCAGAGCCCCTGATGTACCCAAACTGTAGTAACCCCCCACAGGTGACCCCATTTTGGAAACTAGACCCCCCAAAGAACTTATCTAGATGTGTGGTGAGAACTTTGAATGCCCAAGTGCTTCACAGAAGTTTAGAATGCAGAGTCGTGAAAATAAAAAATATTTTCTTTTTCACAAAAAAGATATTGTAGCCCCCAAGTTTTTATTTTCACAAGGGTAACAGGAGAAATTGGACCACTAAAGTTGTTGTCCAATTTATCCTGAGTACGCTGATGCGCCATATGTGGGGGTAAACCACTGTTTGGGTGCACGGCAGATCTCGGAAGGGAAGGAGCGCCGTTTTGGAATGCAGACTTAGATAGAATGGTCTGTAGGCGTTATGTTGCATTTGCAGAGCCCCTGATGTACCTAAACAGTAGTAACCCCCCACAAGTGACCCCGTTTTGGAAACTAGACCCCCAAGTAACTTATATAGAAGTGTGGTGAGAACTTTGAATGCCCAAGTGCTTCACAGAAGTTTAGAATGCAGAGTCATAAAAAAATATATATATATATATTTTTCCACAAAAAGGATTTTGTAGCCCCCAAGTTTTTATTTTCACAAGGGTAACAAGAGAAATTGGACCCCAGAAGTTGTTGTCCAATTTATCCCGAGTATGCTGATGCCCCATATGTGGGGGTAACCCACTGTTTGGGCGCATGGCAGAGCTCAGAAGGGAGGGAGCACCATTTGACTTTTTGAGCGCAAAATTGGCTATCGTGTTTGGAGACCCCCTGATGTACCTAAACAGTGGAAACCCCCTAATTCTAGCTCCAATCCTAACCCCAACACACCCCTAACCCTAATCCCAACCCAATCCATAATCCTAATCACTAACCCTAACCATAATCACAACCCTTACCCCAAAACAACCCTAATGTCAACCCTAACCATAACCCTAATCAAAACCCTAAATCCAACACACCCCTAATCCTAATCTCAACCCTAACCTCAAACCTAACCCTAATCCCAATACACCCCTAATCACAACCCTAACCTTAACCCTAATCCCAAACCTAACCCTAATCCCAAGCGTAACCCTAATGCCAACCCTAACCCTAATACCAACCCTAATCCAAACCCTAACCCTAATCCCAACTCTAACCCTAACTTTAGCCCCAACCCTAGCCCTAACTTTAGCCCCAACCCTAACCCTAGCCCTAAGGCTACTTTCACACTTGCGTTGTTTGGCATCCATCGCAATCCGTCGTTTTGGACAAGAAACGGATCCTGCAAATGTGCCCGCAGGATGCGTTTTTTGCCCATAGACTTGTATTGCCGACGGATCGTGACGGATGGCCACACGTCACGTCCGTCGTGCACTGGATCAGTGTTTTCGCGGACCGTCGGCACAAAAAATGTTCAATGTAACTTTTTTTGTACGTCGCATCCGCCATTTCTGACCGTGCATGCCCCCTCCGCCCCCTCCTCCCCAGGACATAGATTGGGCAGCGGATGCGTTGAAAAACTACATCCGCTGCCCACGTTGTGCACAATTTTCACAACGTGCATCGGTATGTCGGGCCGATGCATTGCGACGGCCCCGTACCGACGTAAGTGTGAAAGAAGCCTAACCCTAAATTTAGCGCCAACCCTAACTCTAAATTTAGCCCCAACCCTAACCCTAAATTTAGCCCCAACCCTAACCCTAAATTTAGCCCTAACCCTAATCCTAGCCCTAACCCTACCCCTAACCCTACCCCTAGCCCTAACCCTAACCCTAGCGCTAACCCTACCCCTAACCCTACCCCTAACCCTACCCCTAACCCTACCCCTAACCCTTCCCCTAACCCTACCCCTAGCCCTAACCCTACCCCTAACCCTAACCCTACCCCTAACCCTACCCCTAACCATACCCCTAACCCTAACCCTACCCCTAACCCTAGCCCTAACACTACCCCTAACCCTTCCCCTAACCCTACCCCTAGCCCTAACCCTACCCCTAACCCTACCCCTAACCATACCCCTAACCCTAACCCTAGCCCTAACCCTAACCCTACCCCTAACCCTACCCCTAACCCTACCCCTAACCCTACCCCTAATTTTAGCCCCAACTGCTCTTCTCCTGCCGGCCGGCAGATGGAGACAGATGGCGGGCGCACTGCGCATGCGCCCGCCATTTTCTTTTGCCGGCGGCCAGGAGGAGCAGCAGGAGGACCCAGGGACACAGGTGAGTATAATAGGGTCCCTGAATCCCCCTTTTTTTTCTGTCCTCTGATGTGCGATCACATCAGAGGACAGAGAATTACACTTTGACCTTTTTTTTTTTTTTGTTGCGGTCTCCGGTAAACAGTTAATTACCGGCGATCGCAAAACAGGGGTCGGTAAAACCGACCCCGATCATGCTCTTTGGGGTCTCGGCTACCCCCGGCAGCCGAGACCCCAAAGATTCTCGCGGGGCCTGCCGGCGGGCGCACTGCGCATGCGCCTGCCATTTTGAAGATGGCGGCGCACACCGGGAGCCACGAGGAGCATCGGGGGAGACAGGTGAGTATTGGGGGGCTACGTGGGACCCCCTTTCTCTGTCCTCCGATGTGCGATCACATCGGAGGACAGAGAAATTAAAAAGAGATCGCGGTTTTTTTTTTTTTGCGATCACCGGTAAACGGTTAATTACCGGCGATCGCAAATGCGGGGTGGGTTAAAAAAAACCCGAATCATGTTCTCTGGGGTCTCAGCTACCCCGGCAGCCGAGACCTCGGAGAAAATCCGACTCTGGGGGGCGCTATTTACTTTTTCCACAGCGCCGTTAATCAACGGCGCTGTGCTTTAAGTACCCTTAGCGGCCGCCGTTAAAAGGTGTATCGGCGGTCGCTAAGGGGTTAAAGGTTTTAATCCTTAGTGACCTAGCCAATTTTAACCTTAATGACCAGGTCAAATTTTTGAAATCTGACCAGTCTCACTTTATGTAGTAATAACTCTGGAAAGCTTCAACGTATCTCAGTGATTCTGAGACTTTTTTCCTGACATATTGTACTCCTTGATAGTGTTAAAATTTGTTTGATTTGACTTGCGTTTATTTGTGAAAAAAATTGAAATTTGGCAAAAATATAAAAAAATGTGAAACTTTCAAACTTTTAATTTTTATGCCCGTAAACCAGAAAGTTAAGCCACACAACATAGTTAATAAATAACATTTCACACATGTCTACTTTACACCAGCACAATTTTTTTTTTAAATTTTATGCTAGAAAGTTCTGAGGGTTAAAAGTTGACCAGCGATTTCTAATTTTTCCAACAAAATTTACAAAACCATTATTATAGGGACCGCATCACATTTGAAGTGACTTTGCGGGGCCTACATGACAGAAAATACCCCAAAGTGACACCATATTAAAAACTACACCAAATTTGATGAAATTTTTTTTCTTACTTTAGCACCAGATTTCTCACGTTTGCAAGAATTAACACCAAAAAGTGGACCCCACAGTTTGTTACCCACTTTTTTACAAGCGCAGTGATGTAGTCAAAAAGTTCTGTTTGGACAAATGGCAAGGCTCAGAATGAAAGTGGTACAAATTTAATTTTTGGAACACAACTTTGGCTTTGGAATGGATTGTTATATTTGCAGAGCCTGTGTGTTTCAAGAACAATCGAAAAAAAACAACTAAATTTATTTTTTGTAAATTTTACCATATAATGTATTTATGTAGGGAGGTAATGAGTTGTTTGATACCACAATTTTTTAGGCAGTTGATGCAACACAAGTTTGAAAAATCACAATTTGCTTTTTTTTCTCTGAGGTCTATCATATTACAAGACTCGTATGGTGCGCTTGGAGTTAATAAATTGTCGGAATGACAGACATCCCTTGTAACTCATTTTGCTCTGGGGAATAGGAATTTAGAAATTACTCTTTTAGGACAAAAATGATAGGTCCGAGTTTGCTAAGGCAATCGTAGTTGGGTGTCATTTCTTGGGAAAGCTTGCAAAATATCCCTAAAATTAAGGAATCTCATTAGGGCTTCATAATGGGCTCGGGAGATGAGAGTTGCAAATACAGGGGTGCTGTGGATGGATTCTGTTGCCCAGTAGGAACGGAGAGTTGATTTTTTTTCCGAAACCCAAGTAGAGGGTAAGGCCCAAAAAATGTTTTATTTCAGGGACATTTGTTTGGATCCATGAACGGGAATGATGTGGGTTTTTGGGAAATATATTGTCGAGCATATAAAGTGATTTGGTGGACAATTAACTAAAGGACTTCTGGGGTTACAATAATTTGGAAAAATTCAAAGGGTCTAAAATTCGTGACATGTAACATTATTCTGGGGTGCCGAAAAAGGGGGAATTTTAGGGGAAAATATACTGTCAGGACACGACAATGGAGAGGTCACTGAGGAACTTTTCTATGCCACTGACGTTTCAGTGACAACTGACTTCACTACCATTGGACTGTGGGATCACTTGGCGGAAGAGGAATCATCACTATCTGAAAACTGTTCTGCTTCAGAAGCAGATTTGGTTTCACTACCGGAAATGCCAAATCTAACACTAGTAAACCTGACCTAAATTAATACTATTCCACTAGTAAACCTAACCTAATCTAACTCTAGTGGACCTAAGGTATCAGTAGAATTTTTTTAATATAATTTTTTACTTTCTACATTTGAACAAACACTAACTCTAAAGCCTCACCCTAACGCTAAAGCCTAACCCTAAACCTAAGCACAAACCTAACTCTAAGTCTAAACCTAAACCCAACTCCAACCCTAACACCAACTCCATCCCCAACACTAACCCCAACCCTAATTAGAACACTAACCCTCACTCCAACCCTAACCCAAAGCCTAACACCAACCCTAAACCCAACCTTAACCACAACCTTAACCCTAGCCCTAACCCCAACCCTAATCCCAACCCTAACGCTAAGCTCAACCCTAGCTAAAGGGAAAGAAAGATTTATCACAGTCATCAAAAGTCAGAGACCAATAAAAAACATCCCTACTATTGCTGGGGCCTGCCATTTTGTTTTGGAAACAGGAGGAGGAGGGTCTGGGGATTGCATCGCCAGTTCCGAGGTACCGTTGGGTGCCTGGGGACATCACTTCTCTCTCCTCTGACATGTTGGATTATATCAGAGGAGAGAAAAATTATTTTTAAATTGGACTTTACTTTTTTTTAATAAGCGGTGCTGAGGAATAAGGCCCTTTACTGCCACAATTATAAGGTGTATCTGCAACTGTGAGATGTTAATGGGGTACTTTGGCAGCGCTAGCCTATAAAACATCTTAGTGCTACAATCACCCCCATAGAGGTTAGATCCACTTAAATGGAATCTGTCATCAGGTTTTTGCAACCTTACCTGTGAGCAGCATAATATAGAGACAGAGACCCTGATTCCAATGATGCATCTCTTACTGGGCTGCATTCTTTAATTTTGATAAAATCACTGTTTTATCAGTAGGCGATTAAGCCCCGTAAGTAATACATCGCTAAAATCATTGTTTGTGTCCCTGTGTCATGCCGCCCTTAGATAGGGTCGTAAAATCTTGGTGACAGATATAATTTACAAGCTTATTGTGAGAGATTACCATCTAAGTAGTCAAAAAGCAGCATTAGAGCAATTATAACCACAGCTTTCACCTGCCCTTTTATGGAGCAGGCTCAGCTCCTGAATGCGCTCCATACTACTGCACCCGATGTGTGGTGTACATGTACATCACATGTTGAAAAAGGGTTAAGAAAAAGCTACTTCTGCAAGCATATGTCGAAAGTGTTTCCTAATTAATTAATATGTCATTATAGCAGTTGTCTTTCTCATACACAACTCTATATTATCTGCAAAGATTTTAACCATGACAACATGCTGACTACTACCACTGGAGGGCGCTCACATTATGTGCTTGTTAGATCTCTATTTGTGCTGAATGAGTGCTGCATCAATTCAAACCCTGTAACCAAACAACAACAAAGAGGCAAATGTAAATTTAGGACTAATTCTAAAATATAATAAAAAAGTTTTTGGGTTATAAAGTACTTCCTTAGGCTCAATATGCACTGCTCCAAAAAATAAAGGGAACACTAAAATCCCACATCCTAGATATCACTGAATGAAATATTCCAGTTGTAAATCTTTATTCATTACATAGTTGAATGTGTTGAGAACAATAAAACCTAAAAATGATCAATGTAAATCACAACTAATATCCCACGGAAGTCTGGAGTTGGAATGATGCTCAAAATCAAAGTGGAAAATGAATTTACAGGCTGATCCAACTTCAGTTGAAATGCCTCAAAACAAGGAAATGATGCTCAGTAGTGTGTGTGGCCTCCACGTGCCTGTATGACCTCCCTACAATGCCTGGGCATGTGTTATGGACCTGGTGGTTAGGAGCACCTGGAACGACCTGATGGTTAAACTAACATAGGACAAGCTCTGGGAAGTGGGAGCTCTGCTGACCGCAATCCCTAATCCTATCACACACACTAGAAATAGCCGTGGAGCGTACCTAACTCTGCCTAGACGCCTCTTCACAGCCTAAGAGCTAACTAGCCCTAGAGATAGAAAATTAAGCCTACCTTGCCTCAGAGAAATTCCCCAAAGGAAAAGGCAGCCCCCCACATATATTGACTGTGAGTTAAGATGAAAGTCACAAACACAGAAATGAAACAGGTTTCAGCAAAGGAGGCCAGACTTACTAAACAGACTGAGGATAGGAAAGGTATCTTTGCGGTCAGCACAAAAACTACAAAAAGACCACGCAGAGTGTGCAAAACGACCCCCGCACCGACTCACGGTGCGGAGGTGCCACTCTGCATCCCAGAGCTTCCAGCTAGCAAGGCAAAATCATGATAGCAAGCTGGGCAAGAAAACAATGAACAAATAATTAACTAGCAGGGACTTAGCTTCTGCTGGAATAGACAGGTCACCAGAAAGATCCAAGAGCGAACTGAACCAGTACAAGAACATTAACAGCTGGCATGGAGTTACGATCTGAGTGGAGTTAAATAGAGCAGCCAGCCAAAGAATAAACTAAGTCACCTGTGGAAGGAACCTCAGAAGCAGCAGCTCCACTCACAGCCACCAGAGGGAGTCCATAGTCAGAACTCGCCGAAGTACCATTCATGACCACAGGAGGGAGTTCGATAACAGAATTCACAACAGTACCCCCCCCTTGAGGAGGGGTCACCGAACCCTCACCAGAGCCCCCAGGCCGATCAGGACGAGCCAAATGAAAGGCACGAACTAGATCGGCAGCATGAACATCAGAGGCAAAAACCCAGGAATTATCTTCCTGACCATAACCCTTCCACTTGACCAGGTACTGGAGTTTCCGTCTCGAAATACGAGAATCCAAAATCTTCTCCACCACATACTCCAACTCCCCCTCGACCAACACCGGGGCAGGAGGATCAACGGAGGGAACCATAGGCGCCACGTATCTCCGCAATAACGACCTATGGAACACATTATGGATGGCAAAAGAAGCTGGAAGGGCCAAACGAAATGACACAGGATTGAGAACTTCAGAAATCTTATACGGACCAATGAAACGAGGCTTAAACTTAGGAGAGGAAACCTTCATAGGAACATAACGAGACGACAACCAAACCAAATCCCCAACACGAAGTCGGGGACCAACACAGCGCCGGCGGTTAGCGAAACATTGAGCCCTCTCCTGGGACAACGTCAAATTGTCAACCACATGAGTCCAAATCTGCTGCAACCTGTCCACCACAGTATCCACACCAGGACAGTCCGAAGGCTCAACCTGCCCTGAAGAGAAACGAGGATGGAAACCAGAATTACAGAAAAAAGGCGAAACCAAAGTAGCCGAGCTGGCCTGATTATTAAGGGCGAACTCAGCCAAAGGCAAGAAGGACACCCAATCATCCTGATCAGCAGAAACAAAGCATCTCAGATATGTTTCCAAAGTCTGATTAGTTCGTTCGGTTTGGCCATTTGTCTGAGGATGGAAAGCCGAAGAAAAAGACAAATCAATGCCCATCTTAGCACAAAATGAACGCCAAAACCTCAAAACAAACTGGGAACCTCTGTCCGAGACGATGTTCTCCGGAATGCCATGCAAACGAACCACATGCTGGAAAAACAATGGCACCAAATCAGAGGAGGAAGGCAATTTAGACAAGGGTACCAAATGGACCATCTTAGAGAAGCGATCACAAACCACCCAAATGACCGACATCCTTTGAGAGACAAGGAGATCTGAAATAAAATCCATGGAAATATGCGTCCAGGGCCTCTTCGGGACCGGCAAGGGCAAAAGCAACCCACTGGCACGAGAACAGCAGGGCTTAGCCCGAGCACAAGTCCCACAGGACTGCACAAAAGAACGCACATCCCGTGACAAAGAAGGCCACCAAAAGGATCTAGCCACCAAATCTCTGGTACCATAGATTCCAGGATGACCAGCCAACACCGAACAATGAACCTCAGAGATAACTCTACTAGTCCATCTATCAGGGACAAACAGTTTCTCCACTGGACAACGGTCAGGTCTATCAGCCTGAAACTTCTGCAGCACCCGCCGCAAATCAGGGGAGATGGCAGACAAAATTACCCCCTCTTTGAGAATACCCGCCGGCTCAGGAACACCCGGAGAGTCAGGCACAAAACTTGACAGGGCATCAGCCTTCACATTCTTAGAGCCCGGAAGGTACGAAACCACAAAATCAAAACGGGAGGAAAACAGCGACCATCGAGCCTGTCTAGGATTCAACCGTTTGGCAGACTCGAGATAAGTCAAATTCTTGTGATCCGTCAAGACCACCACGCGATGCTTGGCTCCTTCAAGCCAATGTCGCCACTCCTCGAATGCCCACTTCATGGCCAACAACTCTCGATTGCCAACATCATAATTACGCTCGGCAGGCGAGAACTTTCTAGAAAAGAAGGCACATGGTTTCATCACCGAGCCATCAGAACTTCTTTGAGACAAAACAGCCCCTGCTCCAATCTCAGAAGCATCAACCTCGACCTGAAACGGGAGCGAAACATCTGGCTGGCACAACACAGGGGCAGAAGAAAAACGACGCTTCAACTCCTGAAAAGCCTCTACTGCCGCAGAGGACCAATTGACCACATCAGCACCTTTCTTGGTCAAATCAGTCAACGGTTTAGCAACACTAGAAAAATTAGCGATGAAGCGACGGTAACAATTAGCAAAGCCCAGGAACTTCTGCAGGCTCTTCACAGATGTCGGCTGAGTCCAATCATAAATGGCCTGAACTTTAACAGGGTCCATCTCGATAGTAGAAGGGGAAAAAATGAAACCCAACAATGAAACCTTCTGAACTCCAAAGAGACATTTAGACCCCTTCACAAACAAGGAATTCACACGAAGGACCTGGAACACCATTCTGACCTGCTTCACATGAGACTCCCAATCATCCGAGAAGACCAAAATATCATCCAAATATACAATCATGAATCTATCCAGGTACTTTCGGAAGATGTCATGCATAAAGGACTGAAACACAGATGGAGCATTAGAAAGCCCGAATGGCATCACCAGGTACTCAAAATGGCCCTCGGGCGTATTAAATGCTGTTTTCCATTCATCGCCGTGTTTAATACGCACAAGATTATACGCCCCTCGAAGATCTATCTTGGTGAACCAACTAGCCCCCTTAATCCGAGCAAACAAATCAGACAGCAGCGGCAAAAGGTACTGAAATTTGACCGTGATCTTATTAAGAAGACGGTAATCAACACAAGGTCTCAAAGAACCATCCTTCTTGGCCACAAAAAAGAACCCTGCTCCCAACGGTGATGACGACGGGCGAATATGACCTTTCTCCAAGTATTCCTTTATATAACTCCGCATAGCGGCGTGCTCTTGCACAGATTAGGGTTGAGCGAAACGGGTCGTTCATTTTCAAAAGTCGCCGACTTTTGGCAAAGTCGGGTTTCATGAAACCCGATCCGACCCCTGTGCGGGGTCGGCCATGCGGTACGCGACTTTCGCGCCAAAGTCGCGTTTCAATGACGCGAAAAGCGCCATTTCTCAGCCAATGAAGGTAAACGCAGAGTGTGGGCAGCGTGATGACATAGGTCCTGGTCCCCACCATCTTAGAGAAGGGCATTGCAGTGATTGGCTTGCTGTCTGCGGCGTCACAGGGGCTATAAAGAGGAGTTCCCGCCGACCGCCATGTTACTGCTGCTGATCTGAGCTTAGGGAGAGGTTGCTGCCGCTTCGTCAGAAGCAGGGATAGCGTTAGGCAGGGTCCATTAACCACCAAACCGCTTGTGCTGTAGCGATTTCCACTGCCCAACACCACCTTCGGTGTGCAGGGACAGTGGAAGCTACATTTTTTTTTTTCCCCCCCTCAGCGCTGTAGCTCATTGGGCTGCCCTAGAAGGCTCCCTGATAGCTGCATTGCTGTGTGTACGCCGCTGTGCAAACCAACTGCTTTTTTCAAAGCACAAATCCTCTTGTTCCTTCCTTTCTGCACAGCTATCTTTTTGGTTTGTACACACTTTTTATTTAATTTGTGCATCAGTCCACTCCTTATTGCTGCCTGCCATACCTGGCTGAGATTACTGCAGGGAGATAGTTATTGAAGGACACTCCCTGTTTTTTTTTTTTTGTGGGAGATTAAGATTGACATTTCTGCTAGAGTGCCATCCCTGTCTGTGTCATCTCTCACTCAGTGGGCCATAGAAAGCCTATTTATTTTTTTGCTTGATTTGGGTTATAAAATCTACCTGAAAAAATCACTACATCAATCAGTGGGAGAAAAATATTGGCCTCAGGGCTTGTGTGCCACTCTTGACTCCTGTGTGCATCATCACTCACTCAGTGGGCCATAGAAAGCCTATTTATTTTTTTGCTTGATTTTGGTTCTAAAATCTACCTGAAAAAATCACTACATCAATCAGTGGGAGAAAAATATTGGCCTCAGGGCTTGTGTGCCACTCCTGACTCCTGTGTGCATCATCACTCACTCAGTGGGCCATAGAAAGCCCTTTTTTTTTTTTTTTTGCTTTATTTGGGTTCTAAATTCTACCTGAAAAAATCAATAAATCAATCAGTGGGAGATTAATATTGGCCTTTGGGCTTGTGTGCCAGTCCTAAGCGTGCCATCTCTCTCTCTCAGATAGTGGGCCATAGAAAGCCTATTTATTTTTATTTTTTTTTATTGGGTTTATAAATTTTCCCTGGAAAAAAAAAAAAAAGTGGGAGATTAATATTGGCCTCTGGGCTTGTGTGCCAGTCCTGAGCGTGCCATCTCTCTCACAAATAGTGGGCCATAGAAAGCCTATTTATTTATTTTTTTTTGGTTTTATAAATTCTCCCTTACAAAAAAAAAGGGAGATTAATATTGGCCTTTGGGCTTGTGTGCCAGTCCTAAGCGTGCCATCTCTCTCTCTCAGATAGTGGGCCATAGAAAGCCTATTTATTTATTTTTTTTTTTTATTGGGTTTATAAATTTTCCCTGGAAAAAAAAAAAAAAGCGGGAGATTAATATTGGCCTCTGGGCTTGTGTGCCAGTCCTGAGCGTGCCATCTCTCTCACAAATAGTGGGCCATAGAAAGCCTATTTATTTATTTTTTTTTGGTTTTATAAATTCTCCCTTACAAAAAAAAGGGAGATTAATATTGGCCTTTGGGCTTGTGTGCCAGTCCTAAGCGTGCCATCTCTCTCTCTCAGATAGTGGGCCATAGAAAGCCTATTTATTTATTTTTTTTTTTATTGGGTTTATAAATTTTCCCTGGAAAAAAAAAAAATGGGAGATTAATATTGGCCTCTGGGCTTATGTGCCAGTCCTGAGCGTGCCATCTCTCTCACAAATAGTGGGCCATAGAAAGCCTATTTATTTATTTTTTTTTGGTTTTATAAATTCTCCCTTACAAAAAAAAGGGAGATTAATATTGGCCTTTGGGCTTGTGTGCCAGTCCTAAGCGTGCCATCTCTCTCTGTCTCTCAGATAGTGGGCCATAGAAAGCCTATTTATTATTTTTTTTATTGGGTTTATAAATTTTCCCTGGAACAAAAAAAAAAAAGTAACATAGTAACATAGTTAGTAAGGCCGAAAAAAGACATTTGTCCATCCAGTTCAGCCTATATTCCATCATAATAAATCCCCAGATCTACGTCCTTCTACAGAACCTAATTGTATGATACAATATTGTTCTGCTCCAGGAAGACATCCAGGCCTCTCTTGAACCCCTCGACTGAGTTCGCCATCACCACCTCCTCAGGCAAGCAATTCCAGATTCTCACTGCCCTAACAGTAAAGAATCCTCTTCTATGTTGGTGGAAAAACCTTCTCTCCTCCAGACGCAAAGAATGCCCCCTTGTGCCCGTCACCTTCCTTGGTATAAACAGATCCTCAGCGAGATATTTGTATTGTCCCCTTATATACTTATACATGGTTATTAGATCGCCCCTCAGTCATCTTTTTTCTAGACTAAATAATCCTAATTTCGCTAATCTATCTGGGTATTGTAGTTCTCCCATCCCCTTTATTAATTTTGTTGCCCTCCTTTGTACTCTCTCTAGTTCCATTATATCCTTCCTGAGCACCGGTGCCCAAAACTGGACACAGTACTCCATGTGCGGTCTAACTAGGGATTTGTACAGAGGCAGTATAATGCTCTCATCATGTGTATCCAGACCTCTTTTAATGCACCCCATGATCCTGTTTGCCTTGGCAGTTGCTGCCTGGCACTGGCTGCTCAAGGTAAGTTTATCATTAACTAGGATCCCCAAGTCCTTCTCCCTGTCAGATTTACCCAGTGGTTTCCCATTCAGTGTGTAATGGTGACATTGATTCCTTCTTCCCATGTGTATAACCTTACATTTATCATTGTTAAACCTCATCTGCCACCTTTCAGCCCAAGTTTCCAACTTATCCAGATCCATCTGTAGCAGAATACTATCTTCTCTTGTATTAACTGCTTTACATAGTTTTGTATCATCTGCAAATATCGATATGGGAGATAAATATTGGCCTCTGGGCTTGTGTGCCACTCCTGACTCCTGTGTGCGTCATCTCTCACTCAGTGGGCCATAGAAAGCCTTTTTTTGTTTTATTTGTTTTCTAAATTCTCCCTGAAAAAATCATTTTATTTTCTTTGGTTTCTAAATTCTTCCTGAAAAAATCATTTTATTCTATTTTTTTTTTCCTAAAGTCTCCCTGAAAAAACAAAAAAAAAAAAAACAAATCAGTGGGAGATTAATATTGCCCTTTCTGCTTGTGTGCCAGTCTTGACTCCTGGGTGTGCCATCTCTCTCTCTCTCTCCAATTGTGGGCCATAGAAATCCTATTATTTTTTTAGCTTGATTTGGGTTCCAAAATCTACCTGAAAAAATCACTACATCAATCAGTGGGAGATAAATATTGGCCTCTGGGCTTGTGTGCCACTCCTGACTCCTGTGTGCGTCATCTCTCACTCAGTGGGCCATAGAAAGCCTTTTTTTGTTTTATTTGTTTTCTAAATTCTCCCTGAAAAAATCATTTTATTTTCTTTGGTTTCTAAATTCTTCCTGAAAAAATCATTTTATTCTATTTTTTTTTTTCCTAAAGTCTCCCTGAAAAAAAAAAAAAAAAAAAACAAATCAGTGGGAGATTAATATTGCCCTTTCTGCTTGTGTGCCAGTCTTGACTCCTGGGTGTGCCATCTCTCTCTCTCTCTCCAATTGTGGGCCATAGAAAGCCTATTATTTTTTTAGCTTGATTTGGGTTCCAAAATCTACCTGAAAAAATCACTACATCAATCAGTGGGAGATAAATATTGGCCTCTGGGCTTGTGTGCCACTCCTGACTCCTGTGTGCGTCATCTCTCACTCAGTGGGCCATAGAAAGCCTTTTTTTGTTTTATTTGTTTTCTAAATTCTCCCTGAAAAAATCATTTTATTTTCTTTGGTTTCTAAATTCTTCCTGAAAAAATCATTTTATTCTATTTTTTTTTTCCTAAAGTCTCCCTGAAAAAAAAACAAAAAAAAAACCAAATCAGTGGGAGATTAATATTGCCCTTTCTGCTTGTGTGCCAGTCTTGACTCCTGGGTGTGCCATCTCTCTCTCTCTCTCTCTCTCTCTCTCTCTCTCTCTCTCCAATTGTGGGCCATAGAAAGCCTATTATTTTTTTAGCTTGATTTGGGTTCCAAAATCTACCTGAAAAAATCACTACATCAATCAGTGGGAGATAAATATTGGCCTCTGGGCTTGTGTGCCACTCCTGACTCCTGTGTGCGTCATCTCTCACTCAGTGGGCCATAGAAAGCCTTTTTTTGTTTTATTTGTTTTCTAAATTCTCCCTGAAAAAATCATTTTATTTTCTTTGGTTTCTAAATTCTTCCTGAAAAAATCATTTTATTCTATTTTTTTTTTCCTAAAGTCTCCCTGAAAAAACAAAAAAAAAAAAAACAAATCAGTGGGAGATTAATATTGCCCTTTCTGCTTGTGTGCCAGTCTTGACTCCTGGGTGTGCCATCTCTCTCTCTCTCTCCAATTGTGGGCCATAGAAATCCTATTATTTTTTTAGCTTGATTTGGGTTCCAAAATCTACCTGAAAAAATCACTACATCAATCAGTGGGAGATAAATATTGGCCTCTGGGCTTGTGTGCCACTCCTGACTCCTGTGTGCGTCATCTCTCACTCAGTGGGCCATAGAAAGCCTTTTTTTGTTTTATTTGTTTTCTAAATTCTCCCTGAAAAAATCATTTTATTTTCTTTGGTTTCTAAATTCTTCCTGAAAAAATCATTTTATTCTATTTTTTTTTTCCTAAAGTCTCCCTGAAAAAACAAAAAAAAAAAAAACAAATCAGTGGGAGATTAATATTGCCCTTTCTGCTTGTGTGCCAGTCTTGACTCCTGGGTGTGCCATCTCTCTCTCTCTCTCCAATTGTGGGCCATAGAAATCCTATTATTTTTTTAGCTTGATTTGGGTTCCAAAATCTACCTGAAAAAATCACTACATCAATCAGTGGGAGATAAATATTGGCCTCTGGGCTTGTGTGCCACTCCTGACTCCTGTGTGCGTCATCTCTCACTCAGTGGGCCATAGAAAGCCTTTTTTTGTTTTATTTGTTTTCTAAATTCTCCCTGAAAAAATCATTTTATTTTCTTTGGTTTCTAAATTCTTCCTGAAAAAATCATTTTATTCTATTTTTTTTTTTCCTAAAGTCTCCCTGAAAAAAAAACAAAAAAAAAACAAATCAGTGGGAGATTAATATTGCCCTTTCTGCTTGTGTGCCAGTCTTGACTCCTGGGTGTGCCATCTCTCTCTCTCTCTCCAATTGTGGGCCATAGAAAGCCTATTATTTTTTTAGCTTGATTTGGGTTCCAAAATCTACCTGAAAAAATCACTACATCAATCAGTGGGAGATAAATATTGGCCTCTGGGCTTGTGTGCCACTCCTGACTCCTGTGTGCGTCATCTCTCACTCAGTGGGCCATAGAAAGCCTTTTTTTGTTTTATTTGTTTTCTAAATTCTCCCTGAAAAAATCATTTTATTTTCTTTGGTTTCTAAATTCTTCCTGAAAAAATCATTTTATTCTATTTTTTTTTTCCTAAAGTCTCCCTGAAAAAAAAACAAAAAAAAAACCAAATCAGTGGGAGATTAATATTGCCCTTTCTGCTTGTGTGCCAGTCTTGACTCCTGGGTGTGCCATCTCTCTCTCTCTCTCTCTCTCTCTCTCTCTCTCTCTCTCCAATTGTGGGCCATAGAAAGCCTATTATTTTTTTAGCTTGATTTGGGTTCCAAAATCTACCTGAAAAAATCACTACATCAATCAGTGGGAGATAAATATTGGCCTCTGGGCTTGTGTGCCACTCCTGACTCCTGTGTGCGTCATCTCTCACTCAGTGGGCCATAGAAAGCCTTTTTTTGTTTTATTTGTTTTCTAAATTCTCCCTGAAAAAATCATTTTATTTTCTTTGGTTTCTAAATTCTTCCTGAAAAAATCATTTTATTCTATTTTTTTTTTTCCTAAAGTCTCCCTGAAAAAAAAAAAAAAATCAAATCAGTGGGAGATTAATATTTACATTTGTGCTTCAGTGACAGTCCTGCGTGTGTGGCATCTCTCTCATTTGTTGCCACCAACAACAGAGTGTGTAACATTGTGCCTGATTTTCGTTGTGGTCTCACTCACCTGTAAAGGGGTAGCTAAATCATACTGAAGTTATAGCTCACCGTGTAATTTGTGTGACAGCAACAAATACCGTTAGTTTGTTTACGTTTTTAAAACAATGAGGAAGTATGGTGGAAGAGGTCGTGGCCGGGGGCGTTCATTGTCAGCTGGTAATGAGGGTAGTGGTAGTGGTGGAGCATCAGCTGGTCGTGGGAAAAAAAATATTGCACCTAAGTCTGGAGCTGTGGAGCCAGGTTCGTCGTCTGGCTACACAAGGCCTTGAACGCTCCCTTTTCTGGGAGTAGGAAAACCGCTTTTAAAGCCGGAGCAGCAAGAGCAAGTTTTGGCTTATCTTGCTGACTCAGCCTCTAGCTCTTTTGCCTCCTCTCGTGAAACTGGTAAATGTCAAAGCAGCGCGTCGTTAGTGGATGTTCACGGTCAGGGACAAGTCGCTTCCTTGTCCTCTTCAGCAAAAACAACAACAGAGAAGAATGCAGCAGGCGAAACAACGGGTTACTCCATGGAGCTCTTTACACATACCGTCCCTAGCTTAGAAAGTGAAGCAGTTAACAGTCCATGCCCATTACAAGTTGAATCTGACATGGAGTGCACTGATGCACAGCCACAGCCAGACTACTATGCTGGTCCTTTGACTCAGACCACAACATTGCCCTCGCAGGGTGCTGATCAAGAATCAGACCCTGATGAGACTATGTTGCCCCATCACGAACGCTATACCACCGACCGACACGGTGACACAGACGAAGTTGCACACGAGCTACAAGAAGAGGTAATAGATGACCCAGTTCTTGACCCCGATTGGCAGCCATTGGGGGAACAGGGTGCAGGCGGCAGCAGTTCTGAAGCGGAGGAGGAGGGGCCGCAGCAGGCATCAACATCGCAACAGGTTCCATCTGCCGGGCCCGTATCTTGCCCAAAACGCGTGGCAAAGCTAAAACCTGTTGGAGGACAGCGTGGCCATCCGGTTAAAGCTCAGTCTGCAATGCCTGAAAAGGTATCCGATGCTAGAAAGAGTGCAGTCTGGCATTTTTTTAAACAACATCCAATTGATCAGCGCAAAGTCATCTGTCAAAAATGTTCAACTACCTTAAGCAGAGGACAGAATCTGAAAAGTCTCAATACAAGTTGCATGCATAGACATTTAACCACCATGCATTTGCAAGCCTGGACTAACTACCAAACGTCCCTTAAGGTTGTAGCACCCTCGGCCAATGAAGCTAGTCAGCAACGCAACATCCCTTCCGGCAGTGTAGGGCCACCATTTTCCGCACCACCTGCAGTATCTGTGCAGGTTTCTTTGCCAGGCAAAAGCCGTCAGGGTCAGGGAATCACCAGTTTCGTAGTAGGAAACACTGCATCTAGGGCACCGGTGGCAACAATACCATCTCCCACCGTCTCTCAGTCTGCCATGTCCACCGGCACCCCCGCTAGTTCCACGATCTCCAGCTCTCCAGTCCAGCTCACCCTACATGAGACTATGGTTAGAAAAAGGAAGTACTTAGCCTCGCATCCGCGTACACAGGGTTTGAACGCACACATAGCTAGACTAATCTCGTTAGAGATGATGCCCTACCGGTTAGTTGAAAGCGAAGCTTTCAAAGCCCTGATGGACTACGCTGTACCACGCTACGAGCTACCCAGTCGACACTTTTTTTCCAGAAAAGCCATCCCAGCCCTCCACCAGCATGTTAAAGAGCGCATCGTCCATGCACTCAGGCAATCTGTGAGCACAAAGGTGCACCTGACAACAGATGCATGGACCAGTAGGCATGGCCAGGGACGTTACGTGTCCATCACGGCACACTGGGTAAATGTGGTGGATGCAGGGTCCACAGGGGACAGCAAGTTTGGGACAGTTCTGCCTAGCCCACGGTCTAGGAAACAATTGGCTGTAGCCGTTCGCACCCCCTCCTCCTCCTCTTCGTCCTCCTGCAGAAGCGAGAGCTCGTCCACAGACCGCAGTCGCACAACCACTCCATCCGCAGCTGCCACTGTTGCACACCAGGTCTCCCATTATGGGGCAGCTACTGGCAAACGTCAGCAGGCTGTATTGGCTATGAAGTGTTTGGGCGACAACAGACACACCGCGGAAGTTCTGTCCGAGTTCTTGCAGAAATTAACGCAGTCGTGGCTGGGCACTGTAGATCTTGAGGCAGGCAAGGTAGTGAGTGATAACGGAAGGAATTTCATGGCTGCCATCTCCCTTTCCCAACTGAAACACATTCCTTGCCTGGCTCACACCTTAAACCTGGTGGTGCAGTGCTTCCTGAAAAGTTATCCGGGGTTATCCGACCTGCTCCTCAAAGTGCGTGGACTTTGCTCACATATCCGCCGTTCGCCCGTACACTCCAGCCGTATGCAGACCTATCAGCGTTCCTTGAACCTTCCCCAGCATCGCCTAATCATAGACGTTGCAACAAGGTGGAACTCAACACTGCACATGCTTCAGAGACTGTGTGAACAGAGGCGGGCTGTTATGTTTTTGTGGGAGGATACACATACACGGGCAGGCAGTAGGATGGCAGACATGGAGTTGTCAGGTGTGCAGTGGTCGAAGATTCAAGACATGTGTCAAGTCCTTCAGTGTTTTGAGGAATGCACACGGCTGGTTAGTGCAGACAACGCCATAATAAGCATGAGCATCCCCCTAATGCGTCTGCTGATGCAAAGTTCGACGCACATAAAGGATGAGGCGTCTGCAGCTGAGGAAGAGGAAAGCCTTGATGACAGTCAGCCATTGTCTGGCCAGGGCAGTGTACAGGACGAGGTAGCGGGCGAAGAGGAGGAGGAGGACGAGGAGGATGATGGGGATGATTATATTTTTAATGAGGAAGCTTTTCCGGGGCCACTGGAAATTGGTGGCGCGGCAAGGCCGGGTTCTGGTTTTTTGAGGGACACAAGTGACGTTGATTTGCCTGAAACTGCCCCTCAACCAAGCACAACCGCAGATTTGAGAACTGGAACTTTGGC
The DNA here is from genome assembly GCF_032444005.1 of Ranitomeya imitator. NCBI lineage: Eukaryota > Metazoa > Chordata > Amphibia > Anura > Dendrobatidae > Ranitomeya > Ranitomeya imitator. The sequence continues at coordinate 917,344,938 of NC_091282.1, read as the reverse complement.
CCACATGGCGGATTATGCCTTACGTATCCTCAAAAGGGACACACGCATAACTAAAATGATGAATGATGACGATTACTGGTTGGCCTGCCTCCTTGATCCTCGCTATAAAGGCAAATTGCAAAATATAATGCCACATGAGAACTTGGAACTAATATTAGCAACCAAACAATCAACTCTTGTTGACCGTTTGCTTCTGGCATTCCGTGCACACAGCGCCCGTGATCGTTCTCACACGAGCTGCAGGGGCCAGCAGACCAGAGGAGTTAGAGGGGCAGAAATCAGAAGTGGCGTTGGCCAGAGGGGTTTTCTGACCAGGTTGTGGAGTGATTTTGCTATGACCGCAGACAGGACAGGTACTGCAGCATCAATTCAAAGTGACAGGAGACAACATTTGTCCAGTATGGTTACAAACTATTTTTCATCCCTTATCGATGTTCTCCCTCAACCGTCATTCCCATTTGATTACTGGGCATCAAAATTAGACACCTGGCCAGAATTGGCAGAATATGCATTGCAGGAGCTTGCTTGCCCGGCAGCTAGTGTCCTATCAGAAAGAGTATTCAGTGCTGCAGGTTCAATACTAACAGAAAAAAGGACTCGTCTGGCTACCCAAAATGTAGATGATCTAACCTTCATTAAAATGAACCACAACTGGATTTCGAAATCTTTTGCCCCACCTTGCCCGGCTGACACCTAGCTTTCCTATGAAAAGGTCTTGCCTGTGGACTATTCTGAATGCCTTTTCCAATCTCGTAATTTTCTGCACCTGATTGTCCAGCATACGACATGTTTACACCTCACTAAATGGCCAAACTCCCCACACGGGGAGTATCGACACTTGGCGACAGCACCCGTGAGAGTGCAGTTTGTCTGAAGAGGTGGGTGAGCCCGCTTTTGGTCGACGGCACTGCCACTGGGTCCCTCCTAGTACAATAAAGTGTCTCTGGCGGTGGTGGTGCGCACCCAACGTCAGACACACCGTTGTAATATGAGGGGCCCTGGGCCTGTACCGCCGGCCACAAGACAGTTTCCCCCCACCCCAGCTCAAACAGTGCTCTACCACTTGCAAAATTATCTCACAGCTCCACCAATGTTTAGTCTATGCGCTGACATCCTTCAATGCCTGTCACTGACAATACCATTGTATTGACATTTTTGTTATGTTAGGCCTTCGATGCCTGTCTGTGGTCACTCCTTCCACTAGGCCTCCACTGACCACACCACTGCTGCCCGTGTACCCCTGGAACCAATTTAAAATTGCCTACAGCCATGTGTTATTATTTTAGGCCTTCGATGCCTGTCTGCGGTCACTCCTTCCACTAGGCCTCCACTGACCACACCACTGCTGCCCGTGTACCCCTGTAACCAATTTAAAATTGCCTACAGCCATGTGTTATTATTTTAGGCCTTCGATGCCTGTCTGCGGTCACTCCTTCCACTAGGCCTCCACTGACCACACCACTGCTGCCCGTGTACCCCTGGAACCAATTTAAAATTGCCTACAGCCAGCCCAATTTTTTTATTTTAGGCCTTCGATGCCTGTCTGCGGTCCATTCTTTCAACTACTACTACACTGACCAGGGCACTGCTGCCCGTGTACCCCTGGAACCAATTTAAAATTGCCTACAGCCATGTGTTATTATTTTAGGCCTTCGATGCCTGTCTGCGGTCACTCCTTCCACTAGGCCTCCACTGACCACACCACTGCTGCCCGTGTACCCCTGGAACCAATTTAAAATTGCCTACAGCCATGTGTTATTATTTTAGGCCTTCGATGCCTGTCTGCGGTCACTCCTTCCACTAGGCCTCCACTGACCACACCACTGCTGCCCGTGTACCCCTGGAACCAATTTAAAATTGCCTACAGCCATGTGTTATTATTTTAGGCCTTCGATGCCTGTCTGTGGTCACTCCTTCCACTAGGCCTCCACTGACCACACCACTGCTGCCCGTGTACCCCTGGAACCAATTTAAAATTGCCTACAGCCAGGTGTTATTATTTTAGGCCTTCGATGCCTGTCTGCGGTCACTCCTTCCACTAGGCCTCCACTGACCACACCACTGCTGCCCGTGTACCCCTGGAACCAATTTAAAATTGCCTACAGCCAGCCCAATTTTTTTATTTTAGGCCTTCGATGCCTGTCTGCGGTCCATTCTTTCAACTACTACTACACTGACCAGGGCACTGCTGCCCGTGTACCCCTGGAACCAATTTAAAATTGCCTAAAGCCATGTGTTATTATTTTAGGCCTTCGATGCCTGTCTGCGGTCACTCCTTCCACTAGGCCTCCACTGACCACACCACTGCTGCCCGTGTACCCCTGGAACCAATTTAAAATTGCCTACAGCCAGCCCAATTTTTTAATTTTAGGCCTTCGATGCCTGTCTGCGGTCCATTCTTTCAACTACTACTACACTGACCAGGGCACTGCTGCCCGTGTACCCCTGGAACCAATTTAAAATTGCCTACAGCCATGTGTTATTATTTTAGGCCTTCGATGCCTGTCTGTGGTCACTCCTTCCACTAGGCCTCCACTGACCACACCACTGCTGCCCGTGTACCCCTGGAACCAATTTAAAATTGCCTACAGCCATGTGTTATTATTTTAGGCCTTCGATGCCTGTCTGCGGTCACTCCTTCCACTAGGCCTCCACTGACCACACCACTGCTGCCCGTGTACCCCTGGAACCAATTTAAAATTGCCTACAGCCATGTGTTATTATTTTAGGCCTTTGATGCCTGTCTGCGGTCACTCCTTCCACTAGGCCTCCACTGACCACACCACTGCTGCCCGTGTACCCCTGGAACCAATTTAAAATTGCCTACAGCCAGCCCAATTTTTTTATTTTAGGCCTTCGATGCCTGTCTGCGGTCCATTCTTTCAACTACTACTACACTGACCAGGGCACTGCTGCCCGTGTACCCCTGGAACCAATTTAAAATTGCCTACAGCCATGTGTTATTATTTTAGGCCTTCGATGCCTGTCTGCGGTCACTCCTTCCACTAGGCCTCCACTGACCACACCACTGCTGCCCGTGTACCCCTGGAACCAATTTAAAATTGCCTACAGCGAGCCCAATTTTTTTATTTTAGGCCTTCGATGCCTGTCTGCGGTCCATTCTTTCAACTACTACTACACTGACCAGGGCACTGCTGCCCGTGTACCCCTGGAACCAATTTAAAATTGCCTACAGCCATGTGTTATTATTTTAGGCCTTCGATGCCTGTCTGCGGTCACTCCTTCCACTAGGCCTCCACTGACCACACCACTGCTGCCCGTGTACCCCTGGAACCAATTTAGAATTGCCTACAGCCATGTGTTATTATTTTAGGCCTTCGATGCCTGTCTGCGGTCACTCCTTCCACTAGGCCTCCACTGACCACACCACTGCTGCCCGTGTACCCCTGGAACCAATTTAAAATTGCCTACAGCCAGCCCAATTTTTTTATTTTAGGCCTTCGATGCCTGTCTGCGGTCCATTCTTTCAACTACTACTACACTGACCAGGGCACTGCTGCCCGTGTACCCCTGGAACCAATTTAAAATTGCCTACAGCCATGTGTTATTATTTTAGGCCTTCGATGCCTGTCTGCGGTCACTCCTTCCACTAGGCCTCCACTGACCACACCACTGCTGCCCGTGTACCCCTGGAACCAATTTAAAATTGCCTACAGCCAGCCCAATTTTTTAATTTTAGGCCTTCGATGCCTGTCTGCGGTCCATTCTTTCAACTACTACTACACTGACCAGGGCACTGCTGCCCGTGTACCCCTGGAACCAATGTAAAATTGCCTACAGCCATGTGTTATTATTTTAGGCCTTCGATGCCTGTCTGTGGTCACTCCTTCCACTAGGCCTCCACTGACCACACCACTGCTGCCCGTGTACCCCTGGAACCAATTTAAAATTGCCTACAGCCATGTGTTATTATTTTAGGCCTTCGATGCCTGTCTGCGGTCACTCCTTCCACTAGGCCTCCACTGACCACACCACTGCTGCCCGTGTACCCCTGGAACCAATTTAAAATTGCCTACAGCGAGCCCAATTTTTTTATTTTAGGCCTTCGATGCCTGTCTGCGGTCCATTCTTTCAACTACTACTACACTGACCAGGGCACTGCTGCCCGTGTACCCCTGGAACCAATTTAAAATTGCCTACAGCCATGTGTTATTATTTTAGGCCTTCGATGCCTGTCTGCGGTCACTCCTTCCACTAGGCCTCCACTGACCACACCACTGCTGCCCGTGTACCCCTGGAACCAATTTAAAATTGCCTACAGCCATGTGTTATTATTTTAGGCCTTCGATGCCTGTCTGCGGTCACTCCTTCCACTAGGCCTCCACTGACCACACCACTGCTGCCCGTGTACCCCTGGAACCAACATCAGAAAATATAAAAATAAGTATTTTGCTTATAAAAAAGAAAATACTGGAGAGATATCAAATGCAGACATTTTAACATTAAAAACAAACACATACAACAAAAATCTGGTACAGTACTAAAAATGGCCACCAGCTACAATAACTTTCTCCTGCAAGTAGTTAACTGAAAGGTTTTTTCAATTTTAAACACAGATATGGCATCCACCGAGTGTTGTCCTGTCGCGTCTTCTTTATATTATTGCCAAGAAGATGCAAAACAATGAAAATAATAAAATCATTATTTACCAAAAAATAGAGTAAGTCAAAACCACATTGCAAATAAACATTCATTACAAATAAAGAAGCAGGGCGCGTCCGAGGGTGAGTATATACCTAATAAGAATATAATCACCCTCGGACGCGCCCTGCTTCTTTCCGACAGCCTTCCTTCCTAAGAATCAGCCCTTCCGTGGTGTAGAGAGAGGGTTTGTTACACTCCAAGGTGTTCCCCAGGTTGCCTTTCCTGAGCTTCGATCTTCCGGCTCTCGTTTAGTAGTTGTTGGAAACTACGCTGCATTGGGCCTACAAATTGGGTATGGGGTGTAGAGAGATGGTGTGTTCCACTCCAAGGTGTTCCCCAGGTTGCCTTTCCTGAGCTTCGATCTTCCGGCTCTCGTTTAGTAGTTGTTGGAAACTACGCTGCATTAGGCCTACAAATTGGGTATGGGGTGTAGAGAGATGGTGTGTTCCACTGTAGAGAGATGGTGTGTTCCACTCCAAGGTGTTCCCCAGGTTTCCTCTCCATTGCTTCGATCTTCCGGCTCTCGTTTAGTAGTTGTTGGAAACTACGCTGCATTAGGCCTACAAATTGGGTATGGGGTGTAGAGAGATGGTGTGTTCCACTCCAAGGTGTTCCCCAGGTTTCCTCTCCATTGCTTCGATCTTCCGGCTCTCGTTTAGTAGTTGTTGGAAACTACGCTGCATTAGGCCTACAAATTGGGTATGGGGTGTAGAGAGATGGTGTGTTACACTCCAAGGTGTTCCCCAGGTTGCCTTTCCTGAGCTTCGATCTTCCGGCTCTCGTTTAGTAGTTGTTGGAAACTACGCTGCATTAGGCCTACAAATTGGGTATGGGGTGTAGAGAGATGGTGTGTTACACTCCAAGGTGTTCCCCAGGTTTCCTCTCCATTGCTTCGATCTTCCGGCTCTCGTTTAGTAGTTGTTGGAAACTACGCTGCATTAGGCCTACAAATTGGGTATGGGGTGTAGAGAGATGGTGTGTTCCACTGTAGAAAGATGGTGTGTTCCACTCCAAGGTGTTCCCCAGGTTTCCTCGCCAATGCTTCGATCATCATGCTCTCGTTTAGTAGTTGTTGGAAACTACGCTGCATTAGGCCTACAAATTGGGTATGGGGTGTAGAGAGATGGTGTGTTCCACTCCAAGGTGTTCCCCAGGTTTCCTCGCCAATGCTTCAATCATCATGCTCTCGTTTAGTAGTTGTTGGAAACTACGCTGCATTAGACCTACAAATTGGGTATGGGGTGTAGAGAGATGGTGTGTTCCACTGTAGAGAGATGGTGTGTTCCACTCCAAGGTGTTCCCCAGGTTTCCTCTCCATTGCTTCGATCTTCCGGCTCTCGTTTAGTAGTTGTTGGAAACTACGCTGCATTAGGCCTACAAATTGGGTATGGGGTGTAGAGAGATGGTGTGTTACACTCCAAGGTGTTCCCCAGGTTTCCTCTCCATTGCTTCGATCTTCCGGCTCTCGTTTAGTAGTTGTTGGAAACTACGCTGCATTAGGCCTACAAATTGGGTATGGGGTGTAGAGAGATGGTGTGTTACACTCCAAGGTGTTCCCCAGGTTGCCTTTCCTGAGCTTCGATCTTCCGGCTCTCGTTTAGTAGTTGTTGGAAACTACGCTGCATTAGGCCTACAAATTGGGTATGGGGTGTAGAGAGATGGTGTGTTACACTCCAAGGTGTTCCCCAGGTTTCCTCTCCATTGCTTCGATCTTCCGGCTCTCGTTTAGTAGTTGTTGGAAACTACGCTGCATTAGGCCTACAAATTGGGTATGGGGTGTAGAGAGATGGTGTGTTCCACTGTAGAGAGATGGTGTGTTCCACTCCAAGGTGTTCCCCAGGTTTCCTCGCCAATGCTTCGATCATCATGCTCTCGTTTAGTAGTTGTTGGAAACTACACTGCATTAGGCCTACAAATTGGGTATGGGGTGTAGAGAGATGGTGTGTTCCACTCCAAGGTGTTCCCCAGGTTTCCTCGCCAATGCTTCGATCATCATGCTCTCGTTTAGTAGTTGTTGGAAACTATGCTGCATTAGACCTACAAATTGGGTATGGGGTGTAGAGAGATGGTGTGTTCCACTCCAAGGTGTTCTCCAGGTTGCCTTTCCTGAACTTCTATCTTCAGGCTCTCATTAAATTGTGGTTAAACGGAACAACTGCATTTGGCGTACTAGTTGGTTTGGGGCCTACTATCGGTGTCTGCCGCTCCTTGCTGTTCTCCTGGTTTCCTGTCCTGAAATTCCGTTTTCAGGCGCTCGTTAAGTAGTTGTTAATGTTAGACTGCATTTGGCCTACTAGTTGGGTTGGGGCCTACTATCGGTGTCTGCCACTCCTTGCTGTTCTCCTCCACTGAACAAAGCTGTGCCGCCTGTTTACTACTGTTGCCAATTTTGAACTGCATTTCGACTACTTACTGATTTGGGCCTACTCTCTGTGTCAGCCTCTCATTCCAGTTGTCCTCCACTGCAATGCCCCCTGATTAGTCCTGTGTTACCAATTTTGAACTGCATTTAGCCCACTTTATTCTTTAGGCCTATATCTGTGTTTCCTCCTCATCCTGCCCATTGCCCAGCCAGTGATAGATGAGTCTGCTGGTACATTGACCCATAACGCAACATTTCCCGTGCACGCTACACTGCAAGATTGTGACCCTGCTGAAAGTCAGGTCCCCCTTCCCGCATACCATACCACCTTACACGGGGACAAACAGGAAGGTGCAGATGAAAGTGCAGGTTCCTTCATCAGGTGGGGGGAGGAATACTAGTTGGCGACGTCACTGGCACAGGGCCTCTCATGGTACGCAAAAGTGTTGCTGCCGGTGGGAGGCGCCCCCGCCGTGCAAACACACCGCTGTACTTTGAGGGGCCCTGTGCCAGTGCCAATGCCAACGAGTGGGCCCCCCCTGCTTGCTCAGGTTCACAGCACTTGCAAAGTTGAAATACTTACCTCTCCCTGCTCCACTGCCGTGACGTGGTCCAGATTTCCTGGGCCCACTAATTACTTGAACCAGCCCTACCCACCACAACTTTAGCCAAATGACCCCCAATTTCAAATGCCTTCCAATTATTATAAGGTAAATTACGCTTGACAAGCTTCATTAAGAAGAATAGATGGTTTTGACATTAAAATGGGCACTCTAGGTGTTTTCCTGGCCCCCACTCACTGCCGACTATGCTGCCCCATTGACTTGCATTGGGTTTCGTGTTTCGGTCGATCCCGACTTTACGTCATAATCGGCCGATTTCACTCGACCCGACTTTTGAGATAGTCGGGTTTCGCGAAACCCGGCTCGACTCTAAAAAGGTCAAGGTCGCTCAACTCTAGCACAGATAAATTGAACAATCGGCCCTTAGGAAACTTACTACCAGGAATCAAATTAATAGCACAATCGCAATCCCTATGAGGAGGTAGGGCACTGGATTTGGGCTCATCAAATACATCCCGGTAATCCGACAAAAACTCAGGGACTTCAGAAGGAGTGGAAGACAAAATTGACAGCAATGGAACATCACCATGAACCCCTTGACAACCCCAACTGGACACAGACATAGATTTCCAATCCAATACTGGATTATGGACCTGTAGCCATGGCAACCCCAAAACGACCACATCATGCAGATTATGCAACACCAAAAAGCGAATATCCTCCTGATGTGCAGGAGCCATGCACATGGTCAATTGAGTCCAGTACTGAGACTTATTCTTGGCCAAAGGCGTAGCATCAATTCCTCTCAATGGAATAGGATACTGCAAGGGCTCCAAGAAAAAACCACAGCGCCTGGCAAACTCCAAGTCCATCAAATTCAGGGCAGCGCCTGATGTTATGAACAGGTGATTCAGAACCACAATGGACCTAGTGGTTAAGAAGAGCACACAAAGTGACCTGATAGTTACTAACATAGGACGAGCTCTGAGACGTGGGAACTCTGCTGACCGCAATCCCTAATCCTATCATACCACACTAGAGGTAGCTGTGGATTGCGCCTAACGCTCCCTATGCAACTCGGCACAGCCTGAGAAACTAACCAGCCCTGAAGATAGAAAAATAAGCCTACCTTGCCTCAGAGAAATTCCCCAAAGGAAAAGGCAGCCCCCCACATATAATGACTGTGAGTTAAGATGAAAATACAAACACAGAGATGAAATAGATTTAGCAAAGTGAGGCCCGACTTACTGAATAGACCGAGGATAGGAAAGATAGCTTTGCGGTCAACACAAAAACCTACAAACAACCACGCAGAGGGGCAAAAAGACCCTCCGCACCGACTAACGGTACGGAGGTGCTCCCTCTGCGTCTCAGAGCTTCCAGCAAGCAAGAAAAACCAATATAGCAAGCTGGACAGAAAATAAAGCAAACAAAAGTAACACAAGCAGAACTTAGCTTATGCAGGGCAGACAGACCACAAGAACGATTCAGGAGAGAGCCAGACCAATACTGGAACATTGACTGGAGGCCAGGAACAAAGAACTAGGTGGAGTTAAATAGAGCAGCACCTAACGACTTAACCTCATCACCTGAGGAAGGAAACTCAGAAGCCGCAGCCCCACTCACATCCACCAGCGGAAGCTCATAGACAGAACCAGCCGAAGTACCATTCATGACCACAGGAGGGAGCTTGAACACAGAATTCACAACAGCCTGAATCCACAAATGCCATAATAGGACGACAAGGAGCAAATCAGAGTAACGGACAAAAGAAATTTAGACCGTACCGTACCAATGGTGGCAGACCTAGCGAACCGCTTAGTGCGCTTAGGACAATCGGAGATAGCATGAGTGGAATCACCACAGTAAAAACACAGCCCATTCCGACGTCTGTGTTCTTGCAGTTCAGCTCTGGTCAAAGTCCTATCACATTGCATAGGTTCAGGCCTATGCTCAGAGAATACCGCCAAATGGTGCACAGCTTTGCGCTCACGCAAGCGCCGATCGATCTGAATGGCCAATGACATAGACTCATTCAGACCAGCAGGCGTGGGAAATCCCACCATGACATCCTTAAGGGCTTCAGAAAGACCCTTTCTGAAAATTGCCGCCAGGGCACACTCATTCCTCTGAGTAAGCACAGACGACTTTCTAAACTTCTGACAATATACCTCCGCTTCATCCTGACCCTGACACAAAGCCAGCAAGATTTTCTCTGCCTGATCCACTGAATTTGGTTCATCATAAAGCAATCCAAGCGCCAGAAAAAACGCATCTACATCACGCAATGCAGAATCTCCTGGCGCAAGGGAAAATGCCCAGTCTTGAGGGTCGCCACGTAACAAAGAAATAATGATTTTTACTTGTTGAACGGGGTCACCAGAGGAGCGGGGTTTCAGAGCAAGAAACAGTTTACAATTATTTTTGAAATTCAGGAACTTAGATCTATCCCCAGAAAACAAATCAGGAATTGGAATTCTAGGCTCTAACATCGGATTCTGAACCACAAAATCTTGAATGTTTTGTACCCTTGCAGTGAGATGATCCACACAAGAGGACAGACCTTGAATGTCCATATCTACACCTGTGTCTTGAACCACCCAGATGTTAAGGGGAAAAGAAAGACAAAACACACTGCAGAGAAAAAAAAATTGTCTCAGAACTTCTCTTATCCCTCTATTGAGATGCATTAAAACTTTTGGGCCAGCTGTACTGTTATGGACCTGGTGGTTAGGAGCACCTGGAACGACCTGATGGTTAAACTAACATAGGACAAGCTCTGGGAAGTGGGAGCTCTGCTGACCGCAATCCCTAATCCTATCACACACACTAGAAATAGCCGTGGAGCGTACCTAACTCTGCCTAGACGCCTCTTCACAGCCTAAGAGCTAACTAGCCCTAGAGATAGAAAATTAAGCCTACCTTGCCTCAGAGAAATTCCCCAAAGGAAAAGGCAGCCCCCCACATATATTGACTGTGAGTTAAGATGAAAGTCACAAACACAGAAATGAAACAGGTTTCAGCAAAGGAGGCCAGACTTACTAAACAGACTGAGGATAGGAAAGGTATCTTTGCGGTCAGCACAAAAACTACAAAAAGACCACGCAGAGTGTGCAAAACGACCCCCGCACCGACTCACGGTGCGGAGGTGCCACTCTGCATCCCAGAGCTTCCAGCTAGCAAGGCAAAATCATGAGAGCAAGCTGGACAAGAAAACAATGAACAAATAATTAACTAGCAGGGACTTAGCTTCTGCTGGAATAGACAGGTCACCAGAAAGATCCAAGAGCGAACTGAACCAGTACAAGACCATTGACAGCTGGCATGGAGTAACGATCTGAGTGGAGTTAAATAGAGCAGCCAGCCCAAGAATAAACTAAGTCACCTGTGGAAGGAACCTCAGAAGCAGCAGCTCCACTCACAGCCACCAGAGGGAGTCCATGGACAGAACTCGCCGAAGTACCATTCAAGACCACAGGAGGGAGTTTGATAACAGAATTCACAACAGGCATGCTCCTGATGAGGCGGCGGATGGTCTCCTGGGGGATCTCCTCACAGACCTGGACTAAAGCATCTCCCAACTCCTGGACAATCTATGGTGCAACGTGACGTTGGTGAATGGTGCGAGACATGATGTCTCAGATGCGTTCAGTCGTATTCAGGTCTGGGGAATGGGGGGCCAGTCCATAGCTTTAATGCCTTTATCTTGCAGGAACTGCTGACACACTCCAGCTACATGAGGTCTGGCATTGTCCTGCATTAGGAGGAACCCAGCGCCAACAGCACCAGCATATGGTCTAACAAGGGGTCTGAGGATCTCATCTCGGTACCTAATGGCAGTCAGGCTACCTCTGGCGAGCACATGGAGCGCTGTGTGGCCCTCCAAAGAAATGCCACCCCAAACCATTACTGACACACTGCCAAACTGGTCATGCTGAAGGATGTTGCAGGCAGCAGATCACTCTCCACAGCATCTCAAGACTCGGTCACGTCTGTCACATGTGCTCAGTGTGAACCTGCTTTCATCTGTGAAGAGCACAGGGCACCAGTGGTGAATTTGCCAATCCTGGTGTTCCGTGGCAAATGCCAAGCCTCCTGCACGGTGTTGGACTGTGATCACAACCCCCATCTGTGGACGTTGGGCACTCAGACCATCCTCATGGAGTCTGTTTCTAATCGTTTGTGCAGACACATGCACATTTGTGGCCTGCTGGAGGTCATTTTGCAGGGCTCTGGCAGTGCTCCTTCTGTTCCTCTTTGCACAAAGGATGAGGTAGCGGTCCTGCTGCTGGGTTGTTGTCCTCCTACGGCCCCCTCCACGTCTCCTGGTGTACTGGCCTGTCTCTTGGTAGCGCCTCCAGCCTCTGGACACTACGCTGACAGACACAGCAAAACTTCTTGCCACAGCTCGCATTGATGTGCCATCCTGGATGAGCTGCTCTACCTGAGCCTCTTGAGTGGGTTGTAGAGTCCGTCTCATGCTACCAAGAGTGTGAAAGCACAACCAAAATTCAAAAGTGACCAAAACAACAGCCAGAAAGCATTGGTACTGAGATTTCACATACACATAATTTTGTGGGGGCTTATATTTTACAAGACAAGTGGATGAAGTGACTGAGTGAGTGATTCCTGTGTAAACAGGACTCACTCTGCTGAAAGCCATGGCAGTCTAAGCGCACTGAGTGGTTTATCATAGATTGCTCAGTGCACATAGTTTACTTTGGTCTGTGTAAACTGGCTATTAAACAGGTAAAGGTTTACCGATCAGAGCTTGTTTAGTGATTTGTGCAAATGGACCCTTAACCATCCTGCATGGAGGCAAATATACTGAAAGGACTAAGAAACTATTGACAAGTACAGGAATAAAAATTGATAAAGTCAATGAAAATAAAGAGATAAAGTTTAGTATTTTTCTAATATGGGGCCACATAGACCAATTCTTCAGTTTGGGAAATATAGAGCAACTCTTTAACCCCTTTCTGCCATCAGACGTACTATTCCGTCCATGTGGGGTGGGCTTTACTTCCCAAGGACGGAATAGTACGTCATGCCCTTTAATGCGACACTGCGACTTAAGTCGCAGTGATCGCATTAAAATTCCGACACCATCTTACCTGCAGGAAGATGGTGTCGGCATCCTAGGGCCTGTCGCCGCCCCCCCGGCCTCCCGATCGCTGTGATTGGCTGCTCAATTCTGAGCAGCCAATCGCAGCCTTTCTCATTCTTTCAGCCAATCAGTTTGGCTGAAACAGTGAGGTCCCAGGCTAGGATCGAGTACCAATGTACTCGATCCTAGGCCAGTGCCTGGCAATGCCAGGCATAGGCCCAAACCCCCCCAGGATTGGCGCGATCGAGATCGATCGATCGCGCCAATCGCAGGGCACAGCGGCGGTGTTACCGCTCTGTGCCCTGCCTGTCCCTGCACGCTCTGCAGCCCCGGGCCATGGCTCCGGATCCCCTGCCATGGCTCCGGAGCATTCAACGCTGATTGGCGCGATCGACGATCACATCGATCGCGCCAATCGCAGGACACAGCGGCGGTGTTACCGCCGCTGTTACCGCCGCTGTGTCCTGTCTACCTGCGCGCTCTGCAGCCCCGTGTTCCCTGCCTCTGGATTGGCATCCCTCTAGTCTGATTGGCGCGATCGATGTGATCGTCGATCGCGCCAATCACAGGGCACAGCAGCGGTGTGACCGCGCTGTGCCCTGATGGTGACCTGCCGGTGACCTGCCGGTGACCTGCCGGTCACCTGCCTGTCACCTGCTGGTGACCTGCTGGTGACCTGCCTATGATCGGAGCTGTGAGCTCCGATCATAGGCTGGTGCATAGCAACACCAGCGTCACTAGGGCCTTCTTTGATTGGTGGGATCGATGTGATCATCGATCCCACCAATCACAGGTCACAGCAGCGGTGTGACCGCTCTGTGACCTGTCTCACCTGCCCCTGACCTGTGTAACTGCTCTGAAGGAATCCTCACACTTGGTGAGGATTCCTTCAGAGCGGTCACGCTGTGAGATCCCCTCCTGTGCTGAGACTTGTGGTGCCACAGTAGCCTGTGACACCACAATTCTAGCTAAAGAAAGAAGAGAGAAGAAAGAAGAAAGAAGAGAGACTACAAACCGTAGGTGTTGATACCCCGATCCCGGCCCGATCTCTATTCATCCCCCCTTCTCCCGTCCCCCCTTCTCCCATCCCCCCTTCTCCCATCTCCCCTACTCCCATCCCCCCTTCTCCCATCCCCCCTCCTTGCGCCGTATCCGTGCCCAAATTTAGCAGCCGCCGAGCGTTGATTGGTGACGCAGTTTACCTATCAACACTCGTGCTCGCTTTTTTTTCACCCCCTTAGCGCCGCCGAGCGTTGATTGGTGACGCAGTTCACCTATCAACACTCGTGCTCACTTTTTTTCCCCATCCCCGTGCGCTCCCCCAGCCGCTGCGTCTAATCCGTGCCTTTTCTTTTTTTTTTTTCCCCCATCCCCTTGCGCTCCCCCAGCCGCCGCGTTTAATTTGTGCCTTCCCTTTTCTTTTTTTTTTCCCCATCTCCGTGCGCTCCCCCAGCCGCTGCGTCTAATCCGTGCCTTTTTTTCCCCCATCCCCTTGCGCTCCCCCAGCCGCCGCGTGTAATCTGTGCCTTCCCTTTTTTTTTTCCCATCCCCGTGCGCTCCCCCAGCCGCTGCGTCTAATCCGTTTCTTTTCTTTTTTTCCCCCATCCCCTTGCGCTCCCCTAGCCGCCGCGTTTAATTTGTGCCTTCCCTTTTCTTTTTCTTTTTTTTCCCATCCCCGTGCGCTCCCCCAGCCGCTGCGTCTAATCCGTGCCTTTTCTTTTTTTCGCCCATCCCCTTGCGCTCCCCCAGCCGCCGCGTGTAATCTGTGCCTTCCCTTTTCTTTTTTTTTTTTTCCCATCCCAGTGCGCTCCCCCAGCCGCTGCGTCTAATCCGTGTCTTTCCTTTTTTTTTTTTTCCCCCATCCCCTTGCGCTCCCCCAGCCGCCGCGTGTAATCTGTGCCTTCCATTTTCTTTTTTTTTTTTTTCCCATCCCCGTGCGCTCCCCCAGCCGCTGCGTCTAATCCGTGTCTTTCCTTTTTTTTTTTTTCCCCATCCCCTTGCGCTCCCCCAGCCGCCGCGTGTAATCTGTGCCTTCCCTTTTTTTTTTTCCCCCATCCCCTTGAGCTCCCCTAGCCGCCGCGTTTAATTTGTGCCTTCCCTTTTCTTTTTTTTTTTCCCCCATCCCCTTGCGCTCCCCCTGCCGCCGCGTCTAATCTGTGCCTTCCCTTTTCACATCCCCGTTCGCACACCCAGCAGCCGCCGAACTCTGATAAGTGAACCGTGTCACTTATCAGAGCTCTCGTGCCTGGCGTTTTTTCCACATCCCTGTTCGTACACCCAGCAGGCGCCGAAATTTGATAAGTGACGCAGTTCACTTGTCAGAGCTTGGGCCTGCTGTTTTAGACTTTTCCTTTCACAGGTATTTTTTTCTCCCCTTTGCTTTTTTTTCCTTTAGCTTTTTCTTTTTAGAATAGTTTGCACCAAACACTATCCCCCCACATGTACACATAGTTCCCAATAAAGTACACAAAAGCACCATACTGACAAAAAAATGTCCCGTTCGTCCCGTTCGTCCCAACAGCGCTATTCAGCGGAGGAGGCATATGCTTTCCTTGCCTCCGACACTGATAGCGAGGGAGAGGATCCCACTTTTCTTTATTTTTCTGATTCTTCCTCATCCTCTTCCTCATCCTCTTCCCCCTCATCTTCCTCCTCCGGCCCTGCGGAACCGCCACGCAGACGCCGCAGGACAGAAGAAGTGCCCATCATTCATGAAGATGAAGATGAGGCAGGGCCCACTCCTGAAGATGAACCAGCGCGCCCCTCTTCGGACCCCGTATGGACCTCGCCCCCCGAAAATTACGGGCCACTGATTCCAGATGGGATGAGTCCTTGGTTCATTTTAAGGGGCGGCTCGGATTCCGTCAATACCTGCCCAGCAAGAGGGCCAGGTACGGAATCAAACTCTGCAAGCTGTGTGAGAGTACCTCAGGGTACACCTACAGCTTTAGAGTCTACGAGGGGAAGGACAGCAGGATTGAACCGCCTGAGTGTCCCCCTGTCCTGGGAGTGAGTGGGAAAATAGTGTGGGATTTGGTGCACCCACTGCTGGATAAAGGTTATCACCTCTACACTGATAACTTTTATTCCAGCATCCCACTCTACAAATCCCTCTCTGCGCGAGGTACCACAGCCTGCGGTACTGTCCGCAAAAATCAGAGAGGCCTCCCAAAGACGCTACTTGGGCAGATGCTCAGAAAAGGTGAGAGCAGAGCCCAATGTAGTGACCACCTGCTGGTGGTCAAGTACAAGGACAAGAGGGATGTCCTTCTCTTGACCACCATACATGGTGATGGCAGTGCCCTCAGCACTGTAAGGGGTACCTCTACACAGGTCTGCAAACCGGACTGTGTACTGGGGTACAACAAAAACATGGGGGGCGTTGATCTCTCCGATCAACTCCTCCAACCATACAGTGCTTTGAGGAAGGCCAAGGTGTGGTACAAAAAGCTGTCCGTGCACATCGTACAAATGGCAATGCTCAACGCTTTCCTGCTGTCACGATGTGCACGCCACAGCGATACGTCGTACCTTCAGTTCCAGGAGGTAGTGGTTAAGGCCCTGTTATTTGGCACGAGGGAAGGAGCTGGCCCCAGTACTTCCGGAACTGAAGGTGCTCGTATCGTACCAGGTCAGCATTTCCCGCGGGTGGTCCCGCAAACTGCAAAAAGAGGTAAGTCGCAAAAAAGGTGCCGAGTGTGTTACAAAAGGGGAATACGCAAGGACACCATTTATCAATGCGACACCTGCCCCGAAAAACCTGGCCTGTGTATGAAGGATTTCTTCAGAGTGTACCACACCTCCATGCACTACTAATTTACTTTACAGGAAACAGTAGATTAGTTCCAAAAAGGGGGCACATCTATGTAAGTTCATTGGGGGTCTAGTTTACAAAATGTCACTTGTGGTTTTTTTTTTACTGTTTGGGCACATCAGGGGCTCTGCAAACGGAACATGACGCCTGCATACCATTCCATCAAAGTCTGCTTTCCAAAACGTCACCACATCCCTTCCGAGCCCCGACGTGTGCCCAAACAGTATTTTTTCCCACATGTGGGGTATCACCGTATTCAGGACAAATTGGACAACAACTTTTGGGGTCCAATTTCTCCTGTTACACTTGGGAAAATTAAAAATTGGGGACTAAATGATCATTTTTGTAGGAAAAAATAGGATATTTTATTTTCACGCCCGGGCGTTATAAATTTAAGTGAAACACTTGGGGGTTCAAAATTGTCACCACACACCTAGATAAGTTCCAAATTAGGTCTAGTTTCCAAAATGGGGTCACTTCTGGGGGATTTCTACTGTTCAGGCACATCAGGGGCTCTGCAAACAGAACATGATGTCCGCGTACCATTCCATCAAAGTCTGCTTTTCAAAACGTCACTACTTCCCTTCCGAGCCCCGAAGTGTACCCAAACAGTAGTTTTCTCCCACATGTGGGGTATCAGCGTACTCAGGACAAATTGAACAACAACTTTTGGGGTCCTATTTCTCCTGTTACACTTGGGAAAATTAAAAATTGGGGACTAAATGATCATTTTTGTGGGAAAAAATAGGGGTTTTTTTTCATGCCCGGGCATTATAAACTTGCGTGAAGCACTTGGGGGATAAAAGTGCTCACGACACACCTAGATAAGTTCCTTAGGGGGTCTAGTTTCCAAAATGGGGTCACTTGTGGGGGTTTTCCACTGTTTAGGCACATCAGGGGCTTGCCAAACGCGACATGGCGTCCGATCTCAATTCCAGCCAATTTTAGCTTGAAAATGTCAAACGGCGCTCCTTTCCTTCTGAGCCCTGCCATGTGCCCAAGCAGTGGTTCCCCCCCACATATGGGGTATCAGCGTACTCAGGACAAATTGGACAACAACTTTTGGGGTCCAATTTCTCCTTTTACCCTTGAGAAAATAAAAAAATTGGGGACTAAACGATCATGTTTGTGGAAAAAATAGGATTTTTTATTTTCACGCCCGGGCATTATAAACTTGCGTGAAGCACTTGGGGGATAAAAGTGCTCACGACACACCTAGATAAGTTCCTTAGGGGGTCTAATTTCCAAAATGGGGTCACTTGTGGGGGGTTTCCACTGTTTAGGCACATCAGGGGCTTGCCAAACGCGACATGGCGTCCGATCTCAATTCCAGCCGATTTTAGCTTGAAAATGTCAAACGGCGCTCCTTTCCTTCTGAGCCCTGCCATGCGCCCAAACAGTGGTTCCCCCCTACATATGGGGTATCAGCGTACTCAGGACAAATTGGACAACAACTTTTGGGGTCCAATTTCTCCTCTTACCCTTGAGAAAATAAAAAATTGGGGACTAAACGATGATGTTTGTGGAAAAAATAGGATTTTTTATTTTCACGCCCGGGCATTATAAACTTTCGTGAAGCACTTGGGGGATAAAAGTGCTCAAGACACACCTAGATAAGTTCCTTAGGGGGTCTAGTTTCCAAAATGGGGTCACTTGTGGGGGGTTTCCACTGTTTAGGCACATCAGGGGCTTGCCAAACGCGACATGGCGTCCGATCTCAATTCCAGCCAATTTTAGCTTGAAAATGTCAAACAGCGCTCCTTTCCTTCTGAGCCCTGCCATGTGCCCAAGCAGTGGTCCCCCCCACATATGGGGTATCAGCGTACTGAGGACAAATTGGACAACAACTTTTGGGGTCCAATTTCTCCTTTTACCCTTGAGAAAATAAAAAAATTGGGGACTAAACGATCATGTTTGTGGAAAAAATAGGATTTTATATTTTCACGCCCGGGCATTATAAACTTGCGTGAAGCACTTGGGGGATAAAAGTGCTCACGACACACCTAGATAAGTTCCTTAGGGGGTCTAGTTTCCAAAATGGGGTCACTTGTGGGGGGTTTCCACTGTTTAGGCACATCAGGGGCTTGCCAAACGCGACATGGCGTCCGATCTCAATTCCAGCCGATTTTAGCTTGAAAATGTCAAACGGCGCTCCTTTCCTTCTGAGCCCTGCCATGCGCCCAAACAGTGGTTCCCCCCTACATATGGGGTATCAGCGTACTCAGGACAAATTGGACAACAACTTTTGGGGTCCAATTTCTCCTCTTACCCTTGAGAAAATAAAAAATTGGGGACTAAACGATGATGTTTGTGGAAAAAATAGGATTTTTTATTTTCATGCCCGGGCATTATAAACTTTCGTGAAGCACTTGGGGGATAAAAGTGCTCACGACACACCTAGATAAGTTCCTTAGGGGGTCTAGTTTCCAAAATGGGGTCACTTGTGGGGGGTTTCCACTGTTTAGGCACATCAGGGGCTTGCCAAACGCGACATGGCGTCCGATCTCAATTCCAGCCAATTTTAGCTTGAAAATGTCAAACAGCGCTCCTTTCCTTCTGAGCCCTGCCATGTGCCCAAGCAGTGGTCCCCCCCCACATATGGGGTATCAGCGTACTCAGGACAAATTGGACAACAACTTTTGGGGTCCAATTTCTCCTTTTACCCTTGAGAAAATAAAAAAATTGGGGACTAAACGATCATGTTTGTGGAAAAAATAGGATTTTTTATTTTCACGCCCGGGCATTATAAACTTGCGTGAAGCACTTGGGGGATAAAAGTGCTCACGACACACCTAGATAAGTTCCTTAGGGGGTCTAGTTTCCAAAATGGGGTCACTTGTGGGGGGTTTCCACTGTTTAGGCACATCAGGGGCTTGCCAAACGCGACATGGCGTCCGATCTCAATTCCAGCCGATTTTAGCTTGAAAATGTCAAACGGCGCTCCTTTCCTTCTGAGCCCTGCCATGCGCCCAAACAGTGGTTCCCCCCTACATATGGGGTATCAGCGTACTCAGGACAAATTGGACAACAACTTTTGGGGTCCAATTTCTCCTCTTACCCTTGAGAAAATAAAAAATTGGGGACTAAACGATGATGTTTGTGGAAAAAATAGGATTTTTTATTTTCATGCCCGGGCATTATAAACTTTCGTGAAGCACTTGGGGGATAAAAGTGCTCACAACACACCTAGATAAGTTCCTTAGGGGGTCTAGTTTCCAAAATGGGGTCACTTGTGGGGGTTTTCCACTGTTTAGGCACATCAGGGGCTTGCCAAACGCGACATGGCGTCCGATCTCAATTCCAGCCAATTTTAGCTTGAAAATGTCAAACGGCGCTCCTTTCCTTCTGAGCCCTGCCATGTGCCCAAGCAGTGGTCCCCCCCCACATATGGGGTATCAGCGTACTCAGGACAAATTGGACAACAACTTTTGGGGTCCAATTTCTCCTTTTACCCTTGAGAAAATAAAAAATTGGGGACTAAACAATCATGTTTGTGGAAAAAATAGGATTTTTTATTTTCACGCCCGGGCATTATAAACTTTCGTGAAGCACTTGGGGGATAAAAGTGCTCACGACACATCTAGATAAGTTCCTTAGGGGGTCTAGTTTGTAAAATGGGGTCACTTGTGGTGGTTTTCCACTGTTTAGGCACATCAGGGGCTCGCCAAACGCGACATGGCGTCCGATCTCAATTCCAGCCGATTTTAGATTGAAAATGTCAAACGGCGCTCCTTTCCTTCTGAGCCCTGCCGTGCGCCCAAAAAGTGGTTCCCCCTCACATGTGGGGTATCGACGTACTCAGGACAAATTGGACAACAACTTTTGAGGTCCATTTCATCTTTTTACCCTTGGGAAATTAAAAGAATTATTGCTGAAAGATCATTTTTGTGACTAAAAAGTAAAATGTTAATTTTTTCCTTCCATGTTGCTTCTGCTGCTGTGAAACACCTGAAGGGTTAATCAACTTCTTGAATATGGTTTTGCGCACCTTGAGGGGTGCAGTTTTTAGAATGGTGTCACTTTTGGGTATTTTCTGCCATATAGACCCCTCAAAATGACTTCAAATGTGAGGTGGTCCCTAAAAAAATGGTTTTCTAAATTTTGTTGTAAAAATGAGAAATTGCTGGTCAACTTTTAACCCTTATAACTCCCTAACAGAAAAAAATTTTGTTTCCAAAATTGTGCTGATGTAAAGTAGACATGCGGGAAATGTTACTTATTAAGTATTTTGTGTGACATATCTCTGTGATTTAATTGCATAAAAATTCAAAGTTGGAAAATTGCAAAATTTTAAAAATTTTCGCCATATTTCCGTTTTTTTCACAAATAAACGCAGGTAATATCAAAGAAATTTTACCACTACCATGAAGTACAATATGTCACGAGAAAACAATGTCAGAATCACCGGGATCCGTTGAAGCGTTCCAGAGTTATAACCTCATAAAGGGACAGTGGTCAGAATTGTAAAAATTGGCCCGGTCCATAACGTGCAAACCACCCTTGGGGGTAAAGGGGTTAAATAGATAGGCAAGAAATGTGTATTATAAAATGAAAGGGTTTTTCTATATGTTGTTATATAATTATAATATGAGATTTAGTACAGTGTTGATAATCTGAAAAAAAAAAAAAAGAAACAGATTTGAGCTACTGGTTTGAACAACGCTGAAACATGCCTGACACCTAGTGGTGGACAAAAATATTTATTGAAAAGTATCTTCTACCTAAAGAATGTGTTTGCATATGTCACGCATTGATAATATGTGAATAGAGATGAGTGAGCACTGAAATGCTCATTGCTCGAACAGAGCAATTCCTAAAACTCGAATGCTCATTTCTAATAACAAGTATAATGGGAGTCAATTGGAAAGGCAAGTGTTTTTCCAGCAGACCCTACAGAGAGGTTTGAGGGGAGTGAAAATGTTCAAATGGATGGAAAAAGTGCTGAATGGAAGGAGAAGAGTATGGGTAAGACCCCTGGAAGCATCTCTGACTCCCAGATCGCTGCTAAGAACAATGGAGTCACACTATTACTCCACTTTAAGGACTGACAATAAAACATTCCAAACCAAAGATAAATTGTATTTTACCGGAAAAAAAAGTGAAGAAACAGTTTTTCCTGTATAATGACTTGTATATAAGGCAAAATGTAAAAAATATATATAATTTAAGTAAACCAAAATTGATTTTTTTTTTAATGAAAATAAAGGAAATTTCAGTTGAATTTATGAAGGAAGCAAGAACTGCCGAAAATAAGTGACTCAGAAACACCCTGTATTAGACATAAAGGAAGGCCTCATACACATTCTGTTCAAATTGGTACTCATAGACTCATAAAGGCTATGCACTTTTGAGGGTTATATACAGTACCAAGGAAATGTACTCCAGACCATGGAATAGTCTATGGGTGAGCAATATAATACCAATAAGGGTAGGTGCAAACACTGAGTAAAATTTCTGCCCCATTTCTCCATCTCTTGGCAGGAAACGCAGCTGCAAAAATGCACTTTTTAGTGCATTTTTGCCTGCGTTTATGATTCATTTGAGTGAAGTCAATGGTGAAAAACGCAGGGCAAAAATGCACAGAAAAATGACATGCAGCAGACTATTTTCTGCACCAAATCTACAAGTCAGTCGTCTCATTCACTTTGCTGGCAACAGGTTTTGCTTAAGGTTTTGTCACAAATCCACACAGAAAAAACGCAACAAAAACACACCAAATCTGCAACATGTGCACACGGCCTACATTTTTTAAGACTTTTTTGAGTACCCAATGTACCCAAGAAGATGTAATACCCTATGGATGAGCAATATGATATCGATAAAATTTTGAACAAGTTTTTGGAGGGTTATATACCAAGGAAATGTACTCCAGACCATGAAATAGTCTATAGGTGAGCAATATAACACTAAAAAATTTTGAACAAGGTTTTTGAGGCATATACAGTATAGCAATGAAATGCACCCAAGAAGATGTACACACATGGACAAAATGGTTGCTACCCCTTGTTTAATCTACAATGATTACTGAAATAACTTGAATCTAACAAAAGTAATAATAAATAAAAGATCTATGAAAATGAATAAATGAAAGTCAGACATTGCTTTTCAACCATGCTTCCACTGAATTTAAATAAATAATTAAACTCATGAAATAGGCCTGAACAGAAATGATGGTACCTCTTAAAATAATGTGACAAAAGGGACATGTTAAATCAAGGTGTGTCCACTAACTAGCACAGGTGTCTACTATCTCGGAATCAGTGAGTAGGCCTGTATATAGGGCTACAGATACTCACTGTGCTGTTTGGTGACATGATGTGTATTACACTCAACATGGACCAGAGAAAGCGAAGGAAAGAGTTGTCTCAGGAGATTAGAAAGAAAATGATAGACAAACATGTTAAGGCCATGTTCACACAATCCTTTTTTTAATGCGGAACCGCCGCGATTTTCCCGCTGCGGGTCCGCAGCTGTTTTCCATGCAGGGTACATTACAATGTACCCTATGGAAAACAGGAACTGCTGTGCCCACATTGCGGAAAATCCCGAAAAAAGCCGCACTGAATAGCTGCGGTAAAAAAGAAGTACCATGTCACTTCTTTTTGCGGAACTGCAGCGGTTCTGCACCCATTGACCTCCGTTGTGAGGTCAAACCCGCAGTAAAACCCGCAGACAAAAAATATATCTGCGGGTTTTCTGCGGTTTGTGGTGCAGAACCGCTGCAGCAGGAAGTGCGTGGGCGGAGTGTGGCTGCCCCCCCGTGCTCCAATCCCACACCCCCATGCTCCGATGCCACCCCCCCGTCCTCCGGATGCCACCCCCCCCGTGCTCCGATGCCCCCCCCGTGCCCTAATCTTCCCCCCTTATACTTACCGGGCCTCCCGGTGTCCGTCCGGCCGTCTTCTCCCTGGGCGCCGCCATCTTCCAAAATGGCGGGCGCATGCGCAGTGCACCCGCCGAATCTGCCGGCCGGCAGATTCGTTACAGGCACATTTTGATCACTGTGATAACCTCACAGTGATCAAAATAAAAAAAGGTAAATGCCCCCCCCCTTTATCACCCCCATAGGTAGTAACAATAATAAAATAAAGAATTTTTTTTTTCTTCCCCCCACTACAGTTAGAACTAGGGTTAGGGTTAGGGGTAGGGGTAGGGGTAGGGTTAGGGGTAGGGGTAGGGGTAGGGTTAGGGTTAGGGGTAGGGTTAGGGTTAGGGGTAGGGTTAGGGTTAGGGGTAGGGTATTTTCAACCATTTTAACCGTAAAAAAACTTCCTAGAAAACAAACAGACTCTGCAGAGAAAACTGCATAAAAAACTGCACTAAAAAACGCATCAAAAACGCATCAAAAAATGCACCAAAAAGCACCAAAAAACGCACCTGCATTTTCTGCCAAGAGCTGCGGTTTTTAGTGCAGAAAAAACAGCAGGGAAATCAGGAACGTGTGAACATGGCTGTTGTGAATTCTGTGGCCAAGCTCCCTCCTGTGGTCGTGAGTGGTACTGCGGCTGGTTCTGTCTATAAGCTTCCTTTGGTGGATGAGAGTGGTACTGCGGCTTCTGAGTTTCCTTCCTCAGGTGCTGAGGTTAAGTCGTTAGGTGCTGCTCTATTTAACTCTACCTGGTGCTTTGATCCTGGCCTCCAGTCAATGTTCTAGTATTGGT
Organism: Ranitomeya imitator; assembly: GCF_032444005.1. NCBI lineage: Eukaryota > Metazoa > Chordata > Amphibia > Anura > Dendrobatidae > Ranitomeya > Ranitomeya imitator. The sequence goes on along the minus strand of NC_091282.1, from coordinate 917,320,766 downwards.
CTTGCTTCCTCCTGGATCGTTCCTGTGGCCTCTCTATCCTGCATAAGCTAAGTTCTGTTTGTGTTATTTTTGTTTGCTATATTTTCTGTCCAGCTTGCTATATTGGTTTTTTCTTGCTTGCTGGAAGCTCTGAGATGCAGAGGGAGCACCTCCGTACCGTTAGTCGGTGCGGAGGGTCTTTTTGCCCCTCTGCGTGGTTGTTTGTAGGTTTTTGTGTTGACCGCAAAGCTATCTTTCCTATCCTCGGTCTATTCAGTAAGTCGGGCCTCACTTTGCTAAATCTATTTCATCTCTGTGTTTGTATTTCATCTTTACTCACAGTCATTATATGTGGGGGGCTGCCTTTTCCTTTGGGGAATTTCTCTGAGGCAAGGTTGGCTTATTTTTCTATCTTCAGGGCTAGTTAATTTCTCAGGCTGTGCCGAGTTTCATAGGGAGCGTTAGGCGCAATCCACGGCTACCTCTAGTGTGGTGTGTTAGGATTAGGGATTGCGGTCAGCAGAGTTTCCACGTCTCAGAGCTTGTCCTATGTTTTTGGTAAATGTCAGGTCACCTTGTGTGCTCTGAACTTCAAGGTCCATTGTGGTTCTGAATTACCTGTTCACAACAGTACTGGAGGCCCAAAGTACTAATGCTTCTCAATAGAGGGAAAAGAGAAGTTCTGAGACCATTTTTTTTTCTTTGCACTGTGTTCTGTCTTTCTTTTTCCCTTTACATCAGGGTGGTTCAGAACACAGGTGTGGACATGGATATTCAGGGTCTGTCCTCTTTGATGGATAATCTCACTATAAGAGTACAGAACATTCAAGATTTAGTGGTTCAGAATCCTATGTTAGTACCTAAAATTCCTATTCCTGAGTTATTTTCTGGAGATAGAGCTAAGTTTTTGAATTTTAAAAATAATTGTAAACTGTTTCTGGCTTTGAAACCCCGCTCCTCTGGTGACCCAGTTCAACAAGTTAAAATCATTATTTCTTTATTACGTGGCGACCCTCAAGACTGGGCATTTTCCCTTGCGCCAGGAGATCCTGCATTATGTAATATTGATGCGTTTTTTCTGGCGCTCGGATTGCTGTACGACGAACCTAATTCAGTGGATCAGGCAGAGAAAAATTTGCTGGCTCTGTGTCAGGGTCAGGATGAGATAGAGATTTATTGTCAGAAGTTTAGAAAGTGGTCCGTGCTCACTCAATGGAATGAATGTGCGCTGGCAGCTATTTTCAGAAAGGGTCTCTCTGAAGCCCTTAAGGATGTCATGGTGGGATTTCCTATGCCTGCTTGTCTGAATGAGTCTATGTCTTTGGCCATTCAGATCGGTCGATGCTTGCGCGCGTGTAAATCTGTGCACCATTTGGCGGTATTATCTGAGCATAAACCTGAGCCTATGCAGTGCGATAGGACTTTGACCAGAGCTGAAAGGCAAGAACACAGACGTCAGAATGGGCTGTGTTTCTACTGTGGTGATTCCACTCATGCTATCTCCGATTGTCCTAAGCGCACTAAGCGGTTCGCTAGGTCTGCCACCATTGGTACGGTACAGTCGAAATTTCTTTTGTCCGTTACTTTGATCTGCTCTTTGTCTTCCTATTCTGTCATGGCATTTGTGGATTCAGGCGCTGCCCTGAATTTGATGGACTTGGAGTATGCTAGGCGCTGTGGATTTGTCTTGGAGCCCTTGCAGTGTCCTATTCCATTGAGAGGAATTGATGCTACGCCTTTGGCCAAGAATAAGCCTCAGTATTGGACCCAGCTGACCATGTGCATGGCTCCTGCGCACCAGGAGGATATTCGCTTTCTGGTGTTGCATAATCTGCATGATGTGGTCGTGTTGGGGTTGCCATGGCTACAAGTCCATAACCCAGTATTAGATTGGAAATCAATGTCTGTGTCCAGCTGGGGTTGTCAGGGGGTACATGGTGATGTTCCATTTCTGTCTATCTCATCATCCACCCCTTCTGAGGTCCCAGAATTCTTGTCTGATTACCAGGATGTATTCGATGAGCCCAAGTCCAATGCCCTACCTCCGCATAGGGATTGTGATTGTGCTATCGATTTGATTCCTGGTAGTAAGTTTCCTAAGGGTCGACTGTTTAATTTTTCTGTACCTGAGCACGCCGCTATGCGGAGTTACGTGAAGGAGTCTTTGGAGAAGGGTCATATTCGCCCGTCATCGTCGCCATTGGGAGTGGGTTTCTTTTTTGTGGCCAAGAAGGATGGTTCACTGAGACCTTGTATTGATTACCGCCTTCTAAATAAAATTACGGTCAAATTTCAGTACCCCTTGCCGCTGCTGTCTGATTTGTTTGCTCGGATTAAGGGGGCTAGTTGGTTCACCAAGATAGATCTTCGTGGTGCGTATAATCTTGTGCGTATCAAACGGGGCGATGAATGGAAAACAGCATTTAATACGCCCAAAGGCCATTTTGAGTACCTGGTTATGCCATTCGGACTTTCTAATGCTCCATCAGTGTTTCAGTCCTTTATGCATGACATCTTCCGAGAGTACCTGGATAAATTCCTGATTGTATACTTGGATGATATTTTGGTCTTCTCGGATGATTGGGAGTCTCATGAGAAGCAGGTCAGAATGGTGTTCCAGGTCCTGCGTGCTAATTCTTTGTTTGTGAAGGGGTCAAAGTGTCTCTTTGGTGTTCAGAAGATTTCATTTTTGGTGTTCATTTTTTCTCCTTCTACTATCGAGATGGACCCTGTTAAAGTTCAGGCCATTTATGATTGGACTCAGCCAACATCTCTGAAGAGTCTGCAGAAGTTCCTGGGCTTTGCTAATTTTTATCGTCGCTTCATCGCTAATTTTTCTAGCATTGCTAAACCGTTGACTGATTTGACCAAGAAGGGTGCTGATGTGGTCAATTGGTCTTCTGCTGCTGTGGAAGCTTTTCAGGAGTTGAAGCGTCGTTTTTCTTCTGCCCCTGTGTTGTGCCAACCAGATGTTTCACTTCCGTTCCAGGTCGAGGTTGATGCTTCCGAAATTGGAGCAGGGGCTGTTTTGTCGCAGAGAAGTTCTGATTGCTCGGTGATGAAACCATGCGCCTACTTTTCCAAGGAAATTTTCGCCTGCTGAGCGAAATTATGATGTTGGCAATCGAGAGTTGCTAGCCATGAAGTGGGCATTCGAGGAGTGGCGTCATTGGCTTGAAGAAGCTAAGCATCGCGTGGTGGTCTTGACTGATCACAAAAACTTGACTTATCTCGAGTCTGCCAAACGGTTGAATCCTAGACAGGCTCGTTGGTCGCTGTTTTTCTCCCGTTTTGACTTTGTGGTTTCGTACCTTCCGGGCTCTAAAAATGTGAAGGCGGATGCCCTGTCTAGGAGTTTTGTGCCCGATTCTCCGGGTTTGTCTGAGCCGGCGGGTATTCTCAAAGAGGGGGTAATGTTGTCTGCCATCTCCCCTGATTTGCGGCGGGTGCTGCAAAAATTTCAGGCTAATAGACCTGACCGTTGCCCAGCGGAGAAACTGTTTGTCCCTGATAGGTGGACGAATAAAGTTATCTCTGAGGTTCATTGTTCGGTGTTGGCTGGTCATCCTGGAATCTTTGGTACCAGAGATTTGGTGGCTAGATCCTTTTGGTGGCCGTCTCTGTCGCGGGATGTGCGTTCGTTTGTGCAGTCCTGTGGGATTTGTGCTCGGGCTAAGCCCTGCTGTTCCCGTGCCAGTGGGTTGCTTTTGCCCTTGCCGGTCCCGAAGAGGCCATGGACACATATCTCTATGGATTTTATTTCGGATCTCCCCGTCTCTCAAAGAATGTCAGTCATTTGGGTGGTTTGTGATCGCTTCTCTAAGATGGTCCATTTGGTGCCCTTGTCTAAATTGCCTTCCTCCTCTGATTTGGTGCCATTGTTTTTTCAGCATGTGGTTCGTTTACATGGCATTCCAGAGAACATCGTTTCTGACAGAGGTTCCCAGTTTGTTTCGAGGTTTTGGCGAGCCTTTTGTGCTAGGATGGGCATTGATTTGTCTTTTTCCTCGGCTTTCCATCCTCAGACAAATGGCCAGACTGAACGAACCAATCAGACCTTGGAAACATATCTGAGATGTTTTGTTTCTGCTGATCAGGATGATTGGGTGTCCTTTTTGCCTTTGGCTGAGTTCGCCCTTAATAATCGGGCCAGCTCGGCTACTTTGGTTTCGCCGTTTTTCTGCAATTCTGGGTTCCACCCTCGTTTCTCTTCAGGGCAGGTTGAGTCTTCGGACTGTCCTGGTGTGGATACTGTGGTGGATAGGTTGCAGCAGATTTGGACTCATGTAGTGGACAATTTGACTTTGTCCCAGGAGAAGGCTCAACGTTTCGCTAACCGCAGGCGCTGTGTGGGTCCCCGACTTCGTGTTGGGGATTTGGTTTGGTTGTCATCTCGTTATATTCCTATGAAGGTTTCCTCTCCTAAATTTAAGCCTCGTTTCATTGGTCCATATAGGATTTCTGAGGTTCTTAATCCTGTGTCTTTTCGTTTGACTCTTCCGGCTTCTTTTTCCATCCCTAACGTGTTCCATAGGTCATTGTTGCGGAGATACGTGGCACCTGTGGTTCCATCTATTGATCCTCCTGCTCCGGTTTTGGTTGAAGGGGAATTGGAGTATATTGTGGAGAAGATTTTGGATTCTCGTGTTTCGAGACGGAAACTCCAGTATCTGGTTAAGTGGAAAGGTTATGATCAGGAAGATAATTCCTGGGTCTTTGCCTCTGATGTCCATGCTGCCGATCTGGTTCGTGCCTTTCATGTGGCTCATCCTGGTCGGCCTGGGGGCTCTGGTGAGGGTTCGGTGACCCCTCCTCAAGGGGGGGGGTACTGTTGTGAATTCTGTGGCCAAGCTCCCTCCTGTGGTCGTGAGTGGTACTGCGGCTGGTTCTGTCTATAAGCTTCCTTTGGTGGATGAGAGTGGTACTGCGGCTTCTGAGTTTCCTTCCTCAGGTGATGAGGTTAAGTCGTTAGGTGCTGCTCTATTTAACTCCACCTGGTGCTTTGATCCTGGCCTCCAGTCAATGCTCTAGTATTGGTCTTGCTTCCTCCTGGATCGTTCCTGTGGCCTCTCTATCCTGCATAAGCTAAGTTCTGCTTGTGTTATTTTTGTTTGCTATATTTTCTGTCCAGCTTGCTATATTGGTTTTTTCTTGCTTGCTGGAAGCTCTGAGACGCAGAGGGAGCACCTCCGTACCGTTAGTCGGTGCGGAGGGTCTTTTTGCCCCTCTGCGTGGTTGTTTGTAGGTTTTTGTGTTGACCGCAAAGCTATCTTTCCTATCCTCGGTCTATTCAGTAAGTCGGGCCTCACTTTGCTAAATCTATTTCATCTCTGTGTTTGTATTTCATCTTTACTCACAGTCATTATATGTGGGGGGCTGCCTTTTCCTTTGGGGAATTTCTCTGAGGCAAGGTAGGCTTATTTTTCTATCTTCAGGGCTAGTTAGTTTCTCAGGCTGTGCCGAGTTGCATAGGGAGCGTTAGGTGCAATCCACGGCTACCTCTAGTGTGGTGTGTTAGGATTAGGGATTGCGGTCAGCAGAGTTTCCACGTCTCAGAGCTTGTCCTATGTTTTTGGTAAATGTCAGGTCCCCTTGTGTGCTCTGAACTTCAAGGTCCATTGTGGTTCTGAATTACCTGTTCACAACACATGGCCTAAAGGTAAAAGTTATAAGGCCATCTCCAAGCAGCTTGATGTTCCTGTGACTACAGTTGCACATATTATTCAGAAATTTAAGATCCATGGGACTGTAGTCAACCTCACTGGATGTGGCCACAGGAGGAAAATTGATGATAAATCAAAGAGACGGATAATACAAATGGTAACAAAAGAGCCCAGAAAAACTTCTAAACAGATTAAAGGTAAACTTCAAGCTCATGGGAGACGACCAAGGAGGACACCATTGTTGAAAAAAATCATAAAAAAGCCAGACTGGAATTTGCCAAACTACATGTTGACAAGCCACAAAGCTTCTGGGAGAATGTCCCATGGACATATGAGACAAAAATGGAAGTTTTTGGCAAGGCAGCTCAAAGTTCACAGTCAGAAAAATGAAGCATATCAAGAAAAAAACAGTCTCTACTGTGAAACATGGAGGAGGCTCTGTTATGTTCTGGGGCTGCTTTGCTGCATCTGGCACAGAGTGTCTAGAATCTGTGCAGGGTACAATGAAATCTCAAGACTATCAAGGGATTCTAGAGAGAAATGTGCTGCCCAGAGTCAGAAAGCTTGGTCTCAGTCGCAGGTCATGGGTCTTGCAACAGGATAATGACACAAAACTCACAGCTAAAAACACCCAAGATTGGCTAAGAGGAAAACATTGGACTTTTCTGAAGTGTCCTTCTAAGTCCTGACCTAAATCCTATTGAGCATCTTGGGAAAGAGATGAAACATGCCATCTGGAAAAGGCAACCTTCAAACACAAGACGACTGGAGCAGTTTGCTCTTGAGGAGTGGACCAAAATACCTGCCAAGTCTCATTGACAGTTTCAAGAATCGTTTGATTGCAATGATTGCCTCAAAAGGTTGTGCAGCAAAATATTAAGTTATGGGTACCATCATTTATGTCCAGGCCTATTTCATGAGTTGTATTTCTTTTTAAATTCTGTGGAAGCATGGTTGAAAAGCAATATCTGACTTTTATTTGTTCATTTTCAAAGATTTTTTATTTATTATTACTTTTGTCAGATTCAAGTTATTTCTGTGACCATTGTGGGTTTTTCTGTCATTAAACAAGGGGTACCAACAATTTTGACCACGTGTATAATATCCTATGGATGAGCAATGTAATACCGATAAATGTTCATCAAGTTTTTGAAAAGTAATATACAAGGAAATGTATTCCAGACCACGGAATAGCCTATGTATGAAAATTATAATAACAATAAAATTTTGAACAACTTTTTTCAGGATTACATACTAACGAAATGTACCCAAGAACATGTAATACTGTATGACTGAGAAATGTACTCCAGCAAAATTTATACATTTTTTTTGGTAATATACAGTATATCACAAAAATATACCCCATTACAGGAAATAATGTATGGGGATGAAATGTGAACAAACAAGCAACATTTTCAAATGCTTTTTAAACTACTATATACCACCAAAATGTAACAGAAAGCACGTAATACTCAACCGATGAGTAATCTAATCCAGAAATATTTTTCTACGCTTTTTGTAAGCTTTAAAACCACCATAATGCAACAATAACCATGTTAAACTGTATGGATGAGTCATTGAATCAATATAAAACTTTTGAACGAAAATATTTTCAAAGTGCAGTTGATTTATTTATGCAGTCATAAAGGCTTTTCAGAAAGTGCAATGCCAGACAGAAATTATGAGGAGGGTCATCCATAGATCCTTGAAAGGCAACAACTGGTGAGCCTCATTAAAATATTGCATATTGCAAACAGTTTATGTGCTGCTATCATCTGGTGGTGTGGAAAAGTGAGGGCTAATTTAGGCTTTGCTCATTTTTATGACAGTGAGCCTGTTTGCATTCTCTGCTGACAGGCGAAAGTGCCTGTCTGTTATGACCCTTCACCCCCGCCCCAGCGGCAATAAACACCCTCTCAGACAAGACCCTAGCAGCAGAGCAGCACAATGCTTCCAAGGCATAGAGGGACAGCTCATGCCAGGTGTCCATCTTTAAGACCCAATAGTTGAAAGTTGAAGAGGAATTAAGGGTACGCTGGTTTTGTCAGCCAGATGTTGCTTGGCCATCTTTAAAATCTTTTCCCTCCTTGTTAAAAATTGTCATGAAATTGGCCCAAGCCTATGAGAGCGTACCCTTGCCTCTGCTGTGTGTCTCCCTGGCTTCTCCTCCTTGGTTGGACAAAGAAGCTTACCCCTTGCCTCTAGCATTGTCTAATGTGAATTTTTTCAATATATTTTCCACAATGGCAGGCACGGTACTGCATAAGGAGTGCACCTCTGACTGTGGAGCCCATATAACACGCCAATAAAATACTGTCAGTGCCCAGTCCCCCCCCCTCACACCACTCCCCTTGGTGATGCACTAATTGGGATGCCCCAGCCGGCCAATGGCTCTTAAAGGGGAAGGTGCCTATCGCCACATCTACGGGGTTAAATCCAGGTTTCCGGGCCAGTAACTTCCTCTTTTCCCCGGCAGACACCTGGAAGCTTTTGTCTGAGATCCCCCTGCAACATGTCGGATGCTTTGATCATTGAGGCCCTGATGATTGTGGCACAGGAAGGTAGGCATTGGATTCAAAACATTATTAACGGGCTCACCGTTCAACCCCCTGCGCCCTCTCCTCAACTCCCACACGGGCCTGTGTCCATTCCTCCATAGGGACCGGGCTCCTTCAGTGAGCCCCCAGCCAATAGTGCCCCATCATGCACAGTGGGCCCATCAGCCCCGGCGTCATACCCGGAGGTAGCCATCCCGCCACCGATGCAGCAGCCCCAAATCCCATTCTTCCGCCGCAGATTGCAGGCCTCAGGATGGCTTTCATCAGCCACATCACAAGGGTCCAACACATCACAAAGTCCAGTTAGGCGATATCAGGCACATGAAAAGTGCCAAAAGTTGCGTGCAGCTGGGGAGACCCCCCCAAGGCTTCCAGCCACGCCACCTACCACATAGTGACACAGGATAGAGCCGTAATTCCACCATCACATGGTTGTAATCAGGCTCGAGCACACAACAGTCAACCATGTGATCCAACTTTGGCTAACAACCAGGAATACGACCTCTCAAGCTTCCCTGGTTTCCAGTCAATACATCGGCCAGTCCATCGCTGTAGTGGGAGCCAGAGTTTCTCTATCCTGTGACAAATTAAGGGAAATGAAGCTAACCTCAGCTTTAAAGGACCTAATTCTACACCTATCGTATCCGAGCGGTACAGCGGTAAACAATGCAACAATACAGTCAGCGAGTTTACACAAAGACGCCTTCTTCTGCGGGATCTGCCTGCTAGGCGCTCACATAGATTAGGAGACTAGACAAAAAATCTGGAACAACGATTATGTTGACATATGGTCATTATTATCAGTCGACCAACAAACGGTAGATAAAGCTAACGAACAGGGATATGATAGGAATAGATCCAGAATAGCATTAACTATGAATAATTGGCTTCAGGCCTTCGCAGTATTGGGCTGTATTATGGGCCAGAAACATCCGGAACGTTGCTCTGGATTATTTATATATCAGGATCTGATATATAGTTCATACAAATCGCATGGTGGTTCAGCCTGGCGACGGTATGATGAGGAGTTCCGCAGGTGGCTGGCTCTACAGCCCGATCTAGGCTGGGGGTGAAAGCTACAGACGTGTGGTTGTGCCTGATGCTGTCGCAAAAGCAGCCCCCCTTTCCATCCGCGATCACCAGCTTCTACACAGCCGCATGTCAAAACTCAGTGGCCGTACGAAAACCCGGGGCCTGCTGGTTATTTAATGAGGGAAACTGCCGTTTCCATGCACTATGAAAATTCAGAAACGACTGCTCAGTTTGGGGGGGGAGGGGGGGACACCCAGCATCAAGATGCACTCGGCAGTCAAACAAAGCGCCGACAAGGCAGGACCTCAGTGAGCGTAACCGCGATAGGGCTCTGGCTAGATCTCTACCCCAATAAAGAAGCAGCACGGCACCTACACTCTGGCTTTACGGACGGATATTTTATTCCTTTCAAGTTGAGTAGAACACCAACCCTACTGAATAACCTAAAATCTGCTCGTGAATTCCCCGAAATTCTAAAACAAAAAATACAAAAGGAAGTTGAATTAGGTAGAATAGCAGGCCCCTTTCAGTCGCTGCCCTTCAAAAACACCAAAATATTGCTGTTAGGCATTATTCCAAAAAAGGAACCCAGTAAATATCGTCTGATCCATCATCTGTCACACCCAAAGGGCGAATCAGTTAATGACACTATATCCCCAGAAGAAGCTTCCGTCACATATGCGTCTTTCGATAAGGCGGTAGAATTAGTCCAGTCCAGGCAGCCGGGCCCATTGCCCTGTTAGCCAAATCCGACATAGAATCAGCATTCCGCCTACTACCCGTGCACCCCGAATGTTTCCACCTATTGGGATGCAAGGTGGACCAGCACTATTATTTTGATAAGTGCTTACTCATGGGATGTTCCATCTCATGTCACTATTTTGAGATATTCAGTACCTTCTTGGACAGCATAGTTTGGTTCGAAATGGGCAGCAAATCCCTGATCCACTACCTCGACGATTTTTTGTTCGTCGGTCCCAGAAATTCTAAACTCTGCTCCTTTCTTCTAGTGAAAATAAAATTTACATTGCTTCATTTCAGAGTGCCGTTATCGCCCAAAAAAACTGAGGGACCATGCAATGTTTTGCCTTTTTTGGGCATCGAAATAGATACAAAGGCGATGGTTTTTCGCTTGCCGGCGGATAAAATACAAAAAACACGGGAGATGTTGGAAGGCTCCTGCGAAGTTAAAAAAGTAACCCTCCAGCAAATGCAGGCATTACTGGGTCTACCGACGTTCGCCTGCCACGTAATGCCAGTCGGCAGAGCTTTCTCACGCCGACTATCATTGGCAACCAAAGGCGCTTCCCAGCCCGGCCATAGATAGTTAGGCTCACTCGCGCGTTAAAGTCAGATTTGATAGTGTGGAAGACGTTCCTGCAATCGTACAATGGATATACATGTGTCATGGTTAGAGGAACTGCAAGCAAGGACCTAGGGCTGGCATTAGGGTGGAGCAAAAATGAGTGTTTTGCAGCAAACTACAAAAACCAGTGGTGCAAAAGCATTTGGCCGGAGCTATGGACAACATCAAACTGTGAGCACGACCCAGCCCTATGGGAAATGTTCGCAATAGTGGCAGCTGTTGAGATATGGGCTAATCAGTTGGGTGATTCCTATTAGGTATATACTCACCCTTGGACGCGCCCTGCTTCTTTCCGGCAGCCTTCCTTCCTAAGAATCAGCGCTTGAAGGACCTTCGGTGACGTCGCGGCTTCTGATTGGTCGCGCGAGCGGTCACATGGGTGGTCGCGCGACCAATCACAAGCCGCGACGTCATCTAAGGCCCTTAACGCGCTGATTCTAAGGAAGGAAGGCTGCCGGTTAGTACCAGGGCGCGTCAGAGGGTGAGTGTAGCAATATTTTTTATTTTAATTCTTTATTTTACACTTAAATATGGATTCCGATACCGATTTCCGATATTGCAAACATATCGGAACTCGGTATCGGAATTCCGATACCTGATTCAGAAGATCGCCGACCTCATGGCCGACCCCACACAGGGGTCGGGTCGGGTTTCATGAAACCCGACTTTGCCAAAAGTCGGCGACTTCTGAAAATGGCCGACACGTTTCGCTCAACCCTACGTGTATCCATAAACCACGGGGGATAAATTTTCATTGCAAATATTGTTCCAATGTTATCTTACTCCAGCATGTCCTTATCCTTTTATAGAGGAGGTCCTTCAATGTAATTTTATCTCTATTGGTTTCTTCAGTTGTATTCACATCACTGCTGCAGCCATTGTCCTTGAAAATGCTGGATATTTGTAGAGGCCAACCGGTATTACGGGTTTTTGAAATCTGTGTAAATTAGGTCCTTCTAAAAGAAAAGCTCAGAGTAAATCCTATAAAAAAGGAAATACCAATAATAAATAGGTGGTAAGCTCTGAATACCAACAAAATCGAACAGGAACACTCAAAAAGGTATTCAACAAAGGGAATAATCAGAAGAGTCAATTCAACCTCCTTTTTAGTAAATAAATCACATATGAAAACAAAACACAAGACAAGGACAAATTAAGAATGATTAAAAAACAGCTCTGGAGGGGATGGGGTATGCCATAAAAAATGGTGGTGGTAAATCTAAAAAATAGATCACTATATTAGTATTTCTTGACACAATGGATTCAGAATATCCAAAACACACCAGTGAAGAAATTAATATTAAAAAAATGTATAATCTTTACTAACAATATTACTAGTTCAATACATCTAGTAACAAAAACATGAATCAAGCTATAAATGAGATATGCATGAAGAGACAATCAAAAAAAAGATAGTACTCAAGTACAATGAGTGGAAAGGTGGATTAGTAACAGACCATGAGATAGCTAGATAATAAAGCCCTAAGTAAAGGTACCTTCACACTCAGCGACGCTGCAGAGATATAGACAACGAGCAGATCGCTGGAGCGTCACTGTTTAGGTCGCTGTAGAGATGTCAAACACAGCAGCTCCAGAACGATGCAGGAGCGATCCAGTGACATAAGGGTTACTCACTTATCGTTCTCACAGGTCGTCACAGGTCATTAGCTCCATGTAAATCATTGCAGGCATCATTGCTTTTGCTGTCAAACACGACGATACACGCTGATCTGACGACCAAATAAAGTTCTGGCCTTCTAGCTCCGACCAGCGATATCACAGCAGGACCCAGATCGCTGCTGCGTGTCAAACACAACGAGATCGCTATCCAGGACGCTGCAACGTCACGGATCGTTGTCGTTCTCGTTGTAAAGTTGCTGAGTGTGAAGGTACCTTAAGTCTAACAAAGGGCAAAGGGAAAAACGGAATGTCTGGCTAAGGTCAGTTTCACACTAGCGTTTGTGTCAAAGGGAATGTATAATAATATTTTGATAGCTTACTAGCTGAAGAGCCCGGCGTTGCCTGGGCATAGTAAATATCTGTGGTTAGTTATAGCACCTCACTTCTCTTATTTTCCCATCACGCCTTTCATTTTCTCCCTCACTCCTCTCATTCCCCCCTAACACTTGTCATTTCAACCTCACATCTGTCATTTTCTGATCACTCCACTACTCTTCCTCACTCCTCTCATTTTGCACTCACACCTTTTCATTTTCACCTCACACCTCTCATTTTCACCTCATCACCTCAGTATATACATGTTTGTCATCTCCCTTATATATAGTATACATCTGTATGTCATCTCCTGTATATAGTATATACCTGAATGTCATCTCCTTCTATATATAGTATATACCTGTATGTCATCTCCTCCTGTATATAGTATATACCTGTGTGTCATCTCCCCTGTATATAGTATGTATGTGTGTCATCTCCTCCTGTAAATAGTATATACCTGCATGTCATCTTCTATATATAGCATATACCTGTATGTCATCTCCTCCTGTATATAGTATATACCTGTAGGTCATCTGCTCCTGTATATAGTATATACCTGTGTGTCATCTCCTCCTGTATATAGTATATGCCTGTATGTCATCTCCTCCTGTATATATATGTACCTGTATGTCATCTCCTCCTCTATATAGTATATACCTGTGTGTCATTTCTCCTGTATATAGTATATATCTGTGTGTCATCTCCCCTGTATATAGTATATACCAGTGTGTCATCTCCTCCTGTATTAGACCTTGTTCACACGTTATTTGCTCAGTATTTTTACCTCAGTATTTGTAAGCTAAATTGGCAGCCTGATAAATCCCCAGCCAACAGGAAGCCCTTCCCCTGGCAGTATATATTAGCTCACACATACGGGCTTCCAGGATTGCTGAGCAGAGATGGAAGCAATCCCGCTCTGCCGACCACTTCACTGCATACAAGCAGTCCCTCGCCAGCTTCAAGTCTGCGCTCACTGCCGCAAAACAAACTTACTTCTCATCCCTCATATCCTCCCTGTCCCACAACCCTAAACAGCTTTTCAACACTTTCAATTCTCTACTCCGTCCCCCCGCACCTCCTCCCTCCCCCCTCATTTCTGCTGATGACTTCGCCTCTTTCTTTAAACAGAAGATCGATACGATCAGAGAAAGCTTTGGCCCACAGCGCCCACTGCCCCTCTTAGCTGCTCAACCCTGCTCCTCCAAAACCAGCTTCTCCACCATGACAGAAGATCAGCTCTCCACCCTCCTGTCAAGATCACACCTCACCACCTGCACGCTTGACCCGCTCCCGTCCCACCTCATCCCTAACCTTTCCACGGTCTTCATCCCAACCCTAACACACCTCTTCAACCTCTCACTCACAACAGGTGTCTTTCCCTCACCCTTCAAGCATGCCAAGATCACACCCATCCTCAAAAAGCCCTCCCTCGACCCATCCTCTGTGTCTAGCTATCGCCCAATATCTCTTCTCCCTTATGCCTCCAAATTGCTGGAGCAACACGTCCATCTTGAACTGTCCTCCCACTTCTCCTCCTGCTCCCTCTTTGATCGGTTACAATCAGGCTTCCGTTCCCATCACTCAACTGAAACTGCCCTAACTAAAGTCACCAATGACCTACTAACTGCCAGGAGCAAGCGACACTACTCTGTCCTCCTTCTCCTGGACTTGTCTTCTGCCTTTGACACTGTAGACCACTCCCTTTTGCTACAAATCCTCTCATCCCTTGGCATCACAGACTTGGCCCTTTCCTGGATCTCGTCATATCTGACAGACCGAACATTCAGTGTCTCCCTCCCCCACACCACCTCCTCACTTCGCCCCTTGTCAGTCGGTGTTCCTCAAGGCTCTGTTCTAGGACCCCTACTCTTCTCCATCTACACTTTCGGCCTGGGACAGCTCATAGAATCCCACGGTATGCAGTACCATCTCTACGCTGACGACACGCAGATCTACCTCTCCGGACCTGACCTCTCCTCCTTGCTTACCAAAATCCCGCACTGTCTGTCTGCCATTTCAGCCTTCTTTTCTGCTCGCTTTCTACAACTGAACATGGACAAAACAGAATTCATCATCTTTCCCCCATCTCACTCTACCCCTCCACCAGACCTATTCATCAATGTCAATGGCTGCTCACTATCCCCAGTCCCACACGCCCGGTGCCTCGGGGTGATCCTCGACTCTGCCCTCTCTTTCAAGCCACATATCCAAGCCCTTGCCTCCTCCTGTCGTCTCAAACTCAAAAATATTTCCCGGATCCGTGCTTTCCTTGACCGCAACACTGCAAAAACGCTAGTGCATGCCCTTATCATCTCCCGCCTCGACTACTGCAACCTCCTACTCTCTGGACTCCCCTCTAGCACTCTGGCACCACTCCAATCCATCCTACACTCTGCTGCCCGACTAATCCACCTGTCCCCCCGCTATTCCCCAGCCTCTCCCCTGTGTCAAGCCCTTCACTGGCTTCCTATCGCCCAGAGACTCCAGTTCAAAACCCTCACACTGACATACAAAGCCATCCACAACCTGTCTCCTCCATACATCTGTGACATGGTCTCCCGGTACCTACCTACACGCGACCTCCGATCCTCCCAAGATCTCCTTCTCTACTCCCCTCTCATCTCTTCTTCCCATAACCGCATCCAAGACTTCTCCCGTGCTTCCCCCATACTCTGGAACTCTCTACCCCAACACATCAGACTTGCGCCTACCATAGAAACCTTCAAAAAGAACCTGAAGACTCATCTCTTCCGACAAGCCTACAGCCTGCAGTGATCCTCAACCTACTGAACAGCCGTACAGCCAGCTCTTCCCTCTCCTAGTGTATCCTCACCCACCCCCTGCAGACTGTGAGCCCTCGCGGGCAGGGTCCTCCCTCCTTATGTACTCGTGTGCCTTGTTATCTGCTCATGTTTAATGTATTTGTCTATATTTGCCCCGTATTCACATGTAAAGCGCCATGGAATAAATGGCGCTATAAAAATGTATAATAATAATAAATAGACAGGTCATGTGACTGACAGCTGCCGTATTTCCTATATGGTACATTTATTGTAGTTTGTCTGCTTATTAATCAGATTTTTATTTTTGAAGGATAATACCAGACTTGTGTGTGTTTTAGGGCGAGTTTCGTTTGTCAAGTTGTGTGTGTTGAGTTGCGTGTGGCGACATGCATGTAGTGACTTTTGTGAGATGAGTTTTGTGTGGCAACATGCGTGTAGCAACTTTTTGTGTGTCGAGTTGCATGTGACAGGTTAGTGTAGCAAGTTGTGTGCAGCAAGTTTTGCGCATGGCGAGTTTTGCACGTGGCGAGTTTTATGTGTGGTGCCATTTGAGTATGTGCAAGTTTTGCGTGAGGCCACTTTTGTATGTGTTGCAACTTTTGTGCATGTGGCAATTTTTCCGTGTGTGCAAGTTTTGCGTGTGGCGAGTTTTCCATGAGGTCAGTTTTGCACTTGTGGCGAGTTTTGCAAGAGCCTAGTTTTTGCATGTGGCGAGTTCTGCGCGTGGCGAGTTTTGAGCGGCGACTTTTGTGTTTCGACTTTTATGTGGCGAGGTTAGTGTATTTGTGGTGAAATGTGTGCTGAGGGTAATATGTGTTCAAGCACGTGGTAGTGTGTGGCGCATTTTGTGTGTGTGTTCATATCCCCATGTGTGGTGAGTATCCCATGTCGGGGCCCCACCTTAGCAACTGTACGGTATATACTCTTTGGTGCCATCGCTCTCATTCTTTAAGTCCCCCTTGTTCACATCTGGCAGCTGTCAATTTGCATCCTACACTTTTCCTTTCATTTTTCCCCATTATGTAGATAGGGGCAAAATTGTTTGGTGAATTGGAAAGCGCGGGGTTAAAATTTCACCTCACAACGTAGCCTATGACGCTCTCAGGGTCCAGACGTGTGACTGTGCAAAATTTTGTTGCTGTAGCTGCGACGCTTCCAACACTTTTCCTTTCACTTTTTTCCCCATTATGTAGATAGGGGCAAAATTGTTTGGTGAATTGGAAAGCGCGGGGTTAAAATTTCGCCTCACAATATAGCCTATGACGCTCTCGGGGTCCAGACGTGTGAGTGTGCAAAATTTTGTGGCTGTAGCTGCGACGGTGCAGGAGCCAATCCCGGACATACACACATACACACACACACACACATTCAGCTTTATATAGTAGATCCCTAGTGTTGTATGGAATGTCCATGATACCACAAATGCCCTGATGTGCGTTTCGCGGATGTGCTTTATCAAGGGGAATGTGTCTCATCTTACCTCATCAGTGAGGTGGAGGACCCTTCGCTGCTAAAAACGTTGCCAAAACATTTCAGACAATATCACAATTCTGACCCTCGAGGACTTCAGGTCAGAGGCATTGACAGAATATCTGGTGTTGTTAGAGGTGAGAATCTGAAGCAAATTCTGGCACAATCAGAAGCTAGGTGGATAGTTGTGTTAGGAATCATGTCCCCTATGGGACTCAATGAGAAGCTAAGTTTTTCTTCCTTCTGGTGAGCTCTGCTCTTTTAACATTATGTTTTATTTTCTGTGTCTCTTTGTCTGTTCTTTAATTTTATGTTTCTTTATTCTACAGGGTGGGCCATTTATATTGATACACCTAAATAAAATGGGAATGTTTGGCGATATCAACTTCCTGTTTCTGGCGCATTCGTTTATGGGAGGGGAAAACTTTTCAAGATTTGTGTTGACCATGGCGGCCATTTTGAAGTTGGCCTTTTTTTATGTAAATTAAGTTTATTAAGTTGCAAATGAGAACATAGTTGAAATCAAATATTCATATGTAATTATAAGCACATACAAGAATGTAGGAATAATACAATATCTGGAAAATGTTTATAATAAAATACTTTATCACTCTTGCAATAATCAACAAGTTGGTATAATTGCATCTTTGAGAGCAAATTAACTAAGCTAGGGGTCTATTAATTTTGATAATATTCGTTTATAGAATGTGTATCAGAAGCTCCCACTATTCAACCGACAAATAGCTCGAAGTGGAACTAAGATGTCAGATGAGAGTAGGAGTGCCTAAGCTTGCCATAACTCTTAATGTCAAGTGGAGAATCAAGAAAAGGCTTAAGGTACCGTCACACTGAGCGACGCTGCAGCGATACCGACAACGATCCGGATCGCTGCAGCGTCGCCGTTTGGTCGCTGGAGAGCTGTCACACAGACAGCTCTCCAGCGACCAACGATGCCGGTAACCAGGGTAAACATCGGGTTACTAAGCGCAGGGCCGCGCTTAGTAACCCAATGTTTACCCTGGTTACCAGCGTTAAAGTAAAAAAAAAAAAAAAACACTTCATACTTACCTTCCGCTGTCTGTCCCTCGGCGCTCTGCTTCTCTGCCCTGTGTAAGCACAGCGGCCGGAAAGCAGAGCGGTGACGTCACCGCTGTGCTTTCCGGCCGCTGGGCTTACACAGGGCAGAGAAGCAGAGCGCCGAGGGACAGACAGCGGAAGGTAAGTATGAAGTGTTTTTTTTTTTTTACTTTTACGCTGGTAACCAGGGTAAACATCGGGTTACTAAGCGCGGCCCTGCACTTAGTAACCCAATGTTTACCCTGGTTACCAGTGAAGACATCGCTGAATCGGCGTCACACACACCGATTCAGCGATGTCTGCAGGGAGTCCAGCGACGAAATAAAGTGCTGGACTTTCTGCAGCGACAAACGACATCACAGCAGGATTCTGATCCCTGCTGTGTGTCAAACTGAATGATATCGCTAGCCAGGACGCTGCAACGTCACGGATCGCTAGCGATATCGTTCAGTGTGACGGTACCTTTAGACCATGCAGAAAGCAGAGAAAAAGTAGAAAAGAGAGGTAGAGAAAGAGAGAGAGAAAAGAAAAAAAAAAGGGGGGGAGGGGGAAGGAGGGGGGAAATCTGGTCTTCTGTCACAACTGATTTGAATCTGTGGTTCTTTTATACTAAGGTGTGTGTTGTGAATTCTGTGGCCAAGCTCCCTCCTGTGGTCGTGAGTGGTACTGCGGCTGGTTCTGTCTATAAGCTTCCTTTGGTGGATGAGAGTGGTACTGCGGCTTCTGAGTTTCCTTCCTCAGGTGCTGAGGTTAAGTCGTTAGGTGCTGCTCTATTTAACTCTACCTGGTGCTTTGATCCTGGCCTCCAGTCAATGTTCTAGTATTGGTCTTGCTTCCTCCTGGATCGTTCCTGTGGCCTCTCTATCCTGCATAAGCTAAGTTCTGCTTGTGTTATTTTTGTTTGCTATATTTTCTGTCCAGCTTGCTATATTGGTTTTTTCTTGCTTGCTGGAAGCTTTGAGACGCAGAGGGAGCACCTCCGTACCGTTAGTCGGTGCGGAGGGTCTTTTTGCCCCTCTGCGTGGTTGTTTGTAGGTTTTTGTGTTGACCGCAAAGCTATCTTTCCTATCCTCGGTCTATTCAGTAAGTCGGGCCTCACTTTGCTAAATCTATTTCATCTCTGTGTTTGTATTTCATCTTTACTCACAGTCATTATATGTGGGGGGCTGCCTTTTCCTTTGGGGAATTTCTCTGAGGCAAGGTAGGCTTATTTTTCTATCTTCAGGGCTAGTTAGTTTCTCAGACTGTGCCGAGTTGCATAGGGAGCGTTAGGCGCAATCCACAGCTACCTCTAGTGTGGTGTGTTAGGATTAGGGATTGCGGTCAGCAGAGTTTCCACGTCTCAGAGCTTGTCCTATGTTTTTGGTAAATGTCAGGTCCCCTTGTGTGCTCTGAACTTCAAGGTCCATTGTGGTTCTGAATTACCTGTTCATAACAGTACTGGAGGCCCAAAGTACTAATGCTTCTCAATAGAGGGAAAAGAGAAGTTCTGAGACAATTTTTTTTTCTTTGCACTGTGTTCTGTCTTTCTTTTCCCCTTTACATCAGGGTGGTTCAGAACACAGGTGTGGACATGGATATTCAGGGTCTGTCCTCTTTGATGGATAATCTCACTATAAGAGTACAGAACATTCAAGATTTAGTGGTTCAGAATCCTATGTTAGAACCTAAAATTCCTATTCCTGAGTTATTTTCTGGAGATAGAGCTAAGTTTTTGAATTTTAAAAATAATTGTAAACTGTTTCTGGCTTTGAAACCCCGCTCCTCTGGTGACCCAGTTCAACAAGTTAAAATCATTATTTCTTTATTACGTGGCGACCCTCAAGACTGGGCATTTTCCCTTGCGCCAGGAGATCCTGCATTATGTAATATTGATGCGTTTTTTCTGGCGCTCGGATTGCTGTACGACGAACCTAATTCAGTGGATCAGGCAGAGAAAAATTTGCTGGCTCTGTGTCAGGGTCAGGATGAGATAGAGATTTATTGTCAGAAGTTTAGAAAGTGGTCCGTGCTCACTCAATGGAATGAATGTGCGCTGGCAGCTATTTTCAGAAAGGGTCTCTCTGAAGCCCTTAAGGATGTCATGGTGGGATTTCCTATGCCTGCTGGTCTGAATGAGTCTATGTCTTTGGCCATTCAGATCGGTCGACGCTTGCTCGAGCGTAAATCTGTGCACCATTTGGCAGTATTATCTGAGGATGGACCTGAGCCTATGCGGTGCGATAGGACTTTGACCAGAGCTGAAAGGCAAGAACACAGACGTCAGAATGGGCTGTGTTTCTACTGTGGTGATTCCACTCATGCTATCTCCGATTGTCCTAAGCGCACTAAGCAGTTCGCTAGGTCTGCCACCATTGGTACGGTACAGTCGAAATTTCTTTTGTCCGTTACTTTGATCTGCTCTTTGTCTTCCTATTCTGTCATGGCATTTGTGGATTCAGGCGCTGCCCTGAATTTGATGGACTTGGAATATGCTAGGCGCTGTGGGTTTGTCTTGGAGCCCTTGCAGTGTCCTATTCCATTGAGAGGAATTGATGCTACGCCTTTGGCCAAGAATAAGCCTCAGTATTGGACCCAGCTGACCATGTGCATGGCTCCTGCGCACCAGGAGGATATTCGCTTTCTGGTGTTGCATAATCTGCATGATGTGGTCGTGTTGGGGTTGCCATGGCTACAAGTCCATAACCCAGTGTTAGATTGGAAATCAATGTCTGTGTCCAGCTGGGGTTGTCAGGGGGTACATGGTGATGTTCCATTTCTGTCTATCTCATCATCCACCCCTTCTGAGGTCCCAGAGTTCTTGTCTGATTACCGGGATGTATTCGATGAGCCCAAGTCCAATGCCCTACCTCCGCATAGGGATTGTGATTGTGCTATCGATTTGATTCCTGGCAGTAAGTTTCCTAAGGGTCGACTGTTTAATTTATCTGTACCTGAGCACGCCGCTATGCGGAGTTACGTGAAGGAGTCTTTGGAGAAGGGTCATATTCGCCCGTCATCGTCGCCATTGGGAGCGGGTTTCTTTTTTGTGGCCAAGAAGGATGGTTCGCTGAGACCTTGTATTGATTACCGCCTTCTAAATAAAATTACGGTCAAATTTCAGTACCCCTTGCCGCTGCTGTCTGATTTGTTTGCTCGGATTAAGGGGGCTAGTTGGTTCACCAAGATAGATCTTCGTGGTGCGTATAATCTTGTGCGTATCAAACGGGGCGATGAATGGAAAACAGCATTTAATACGCCCGAAGGCCATTTTGAGTACCTGGTTATGCCATTCGGACTTTCTAATGCTCCATCAGTGTTTCAGTCCTTTATGCATGACATCTTCCGAGAGTACCTGGATAAATTCCTGATTGTATACTTGGATGATATTTTGGTCTTCTCGGATGATTGGGAGTCTCATGTGAAGCAGGTCAGAATGGTGTTCCAGGTCCTGCGTGCTAATTCTTTGTTTGTGAAGGGGTCAAAGTGTCTCTTTGGTGTTCAGAAGATTTCATTTTTGGTGTTCATTTTTTCTCCTTCTACTATCGAGATGGACCCTGTTAAAGTTCAGGCCATTTATGATTGGACTCAGCCAACATCTCTGAAGAGTCTGCAGAAGTTCCTGGGCTTTGCTAATTTTTATCGTCGCTTCATCGCTAATTTTTCTAGCATTGCTAAACCGTTGACTGATTTGACCAAGAAGGGTGCTGATGTGGTCAATTGGTCTTCTGCTGCTGTGGAAGCTTTTCAGGAGTTGAAGCGTCGTTTTTCTTCTGCCCCTGTGTTGTGCCAACCAGATGTTTCACTTCCGTTCCAGGTCGAGGTTGATGCTTCCGAAATTGGAGCAGGGGCTGTTTTGTCGCAGAGAAGTTCTGATTGCTCAGTGATGAAACCATGCGCCTTCTTTTCCAGGAAATTTTTGCCTGCTGAGCGAAATTATGATGTTGGCAATCGAGAGTTGCTAGCCATGAAGTGGGCATTCGAGGAGTGGCATCATTGGCTTGAAGGAGCTAAGCATCGCGTGGTGGTCTTGACTGATCACAAAAACTTGACTTATCTCGAGTCTGCCAAACGGTTGAATCCTAGACAGGCTCGTTGGTCGCTGTTTTTCTCCCGTTTTGACTTTGTGGTTTCGTACCTTCCGGGCTCTAAAAATGTGAAGGCGGATGCCCTGTCTAGGAGTTTTGTGCCCGATTCTCCGGGTTTGTCTGAGCCGGCGGGTATTCTCAAAGAGGGGGTAATTTTGTCTGCCATCTCCCCTGATTTGCGGCGGGTGCTGCAAAAATTTCAGGCTAATAGACCTGACCGTTGCCCAGCGGAGAAACTGTTTGTCCCTGATAGGTGGACGAATAAAGTTATCTCTGAGGTTCATTGTTCGGTGTTAGCTGGTCATCCTGGAATCTTTGGTACCAGAGATTTGGTGGCTAGATCCTTTTGGTGGCCGTCTCTGTCGCGGGATGTGCGTTCTTTTGTGCAGTCCTGTGGGATTTGTGCTCGGGCTAAGCCCTGCTGTTCTCGTGCCAGTGTGTTGCTTTTGCCCTTGCCGGTCCCGAAGAGGCCTTGGACACATATCTCTATGGATTTTATTTCGGATCTCCCCGTCTCTCAAAGAATGTCGGTCATTTGGGTGGTTTGTGATCGCTTCTCTAAGATGGTCCATTTGGTGCCCTTGTCTAAATTGCCTTCCTCCTCTGATTTGGTGCCATTGTTTTTTCAGCATGTGGTTCGTTTACATGGCATTCCAGAGAACATCGTTTCTGACAGAGGTTCCCAGTTTGTTTCGAGGTTTTGGCGAGCCTTTTGTGCTAGGATGGGCATTGATTTGTCTTTTTCCTCGGCTTTCCATCCTCAGACAAATGGCCAGACTGAACGAACCAATCAGACCTTGGAAACATATCTGAGATGTTTTGTTTCTGCTGATCAGGATGATTGGGTGTCCTTTTTGCCTTTGGCTGAGTTCGCCCTTAATAATCGGGCCAGCTCGGCTACTTTGGTTTCGCCGTTTTTCTGCAATTCTGGGTTCCACCCTCGTTTCTCTTCAGGGCAGGTTGAGTCTTCGGACTGTCCTGGTGTGGATACTGTGGTGGATAGGTTGCAGCAGATTTGGACTCATGTTGTGGACAATTTGACTTTGTCCCAGGAGAAGGCTCAACGTTTCGCTAACCGCAGGCGCTGTGTGGGTCCCCGACTTCGTGTTGGGGGATTTGGTTTGGTTGTCATCTCGTTATATTCCTATGAAGGTTTCCTCTCCTAAATTTAAGCATCATTTCATTGGTCCATATAGGATTTCTGAGGTTCTTAATCCTGTGTCTTTTCGTTTGACTCTTCCGGCTTCGTTTTCCATCCATAACGTGTTCCATAGGTCATTGTTGCGGAGATACGTGGCACCTGTGGTTCCATTTATTGATCCTCCTGCTCCGGTTTTGGTTGAAGGGGAATTGGAGTATATTGTGGAGAAGATTTTGGATTCTCGTGTTTCGAGACGGAAACTCCAGTATCCGGTTAAGTGGAAAGGTTATGGTCAGGAAGATAATTCCTGGGTCTTTGCCTCTGATGTCCATGCTGCCGATCTGGTTTGTGCCTTTCATGTGGCTCATCCTGGTCGGCCTGGGGGCTCTGGTGAGGGTTCGGTGACCCCTCCTCAAGGGGGGGTTACTGTTGTGAATTCTGTGGCCAAGCTCCCTCCTGTGGTCGTGAGTGGTACTGCAGCTGGTTCTGTCTATAAGCTTCCTTTGGTGGATGAGAGTGGTACTGCGGCTTCTGAGTTTCCTTCCTCAGGTGATGAGGTTAAGTCGTTAGGTGCTGCTCTATTTAACTCCACCTGGTGCTTTGATCCTGGCCTCCAGTCAATGTTCTAGTATTGGTCTTGCTTCCTCCTGGATCGTTCCTGTGGCCTCTCTATCCTGCATAAGCTAAGTTCTGCTTGTGTTATTTTTGTTTGCTATATTTTCTGTCCAGCTTGCTATATTGGTTTTTTCTTGCTTGCTGGAAGCCCTGAGACGCAGAGGGAGCACCTCCGTACCGTTAGTCGTGCGGAGGATCTTTTTGCCCCTCTGCGTGGTTGTTTGTAGGTTTTTGTGTTGACCGCAAAGCTATCTTTCCTATCCTCGGTCTATTCAGTAAGTCGGGCCTCACTTTGCTAAATCTATTTCATCTCTGTGTTTGTATTTCATCTTTACTCACAGTCATTATATGTGGGGGGCTGCCTTTTCCTTTGGGGAATTTCTCTGAGGCAAGGTAGGCTTATTTTTCTATCTTCAGGGCTAGTTAGTTTCTCAGGCTGTGCCGAGTTGCATAGGGAGCGTTAGGCGCAATCCACGGCTACCTCTAGTGTGGTGTGTTAGGATTAGGGATTGCGGTCAGCAGAGTTTCCACGTCTCAGAGCTTGTCCTATGTTTTTGGTAAATGTCAGGTCACCTTGTGTGCTCTGAACTTCAAGGTCCATTGTGGTTCTGAATTACCTGTTCATAACAGGTGTGGATGTTATATTGGTGTTCACTCTCTATAGGAGTGATGGATATGGGCCTCAAGTGGTCTAATTGGGTCAATTAATGCAGCCAGGTATTTAGCTCCTCAGTCTCTCTGAAAGCGATCCAAGGAGACCAAGTGTTAACCACTTTGTTTGAAGTTCCAGTATCCTGGCCAATCAACTGCTCCATTCTGTATATGTGATTTAGTTCCATAACAAAATCAACGTGTGAGGGGGATATTGATTGCTTCCAGAGGCGGGGGATCAGGTTACGCGTTGCTGTTAGGAAATTTCGTAGCAGGATTTTCTTGTATTTGGCGATGGAGAGATCACATATAGACAGCAGGGCCAGTTCCATAGTAGGTTGGACTTTTTGAAGAGATAATTTATTGTAAAGTGCAAAGATGCTCGCCCAGAAATTGTGTAAGGGCGGGCAGGACCACCAGATGTGAGGGTATGTACCCTTGTCCCTCCAGCACCTCCAACAAGTAACGGGGGTGGTGGGGAACATGAGATGGACACTGGATGGACACCTGTACCATCTAGTCAGAAGTTTATAGCTTCTTTCCTGGTAGTCCGAACAAAGTGAACATCTGAAAGTGAATAGGAGACTCTTGAGGCGGTCCTCCGGAGTTAATTGTTTGCTCAGTTCATTCTCCCATTTTAAGAAAAACGTAGGAGGACCAAGTGAGATTGTTTGGTGTCCCTGGAACATTTTATATAGCAGTGATATCGTGTGAGTTAAGGGGCCCCCACCCAGGCACGTGGACTCAAAGGGGGTAAGCTGTCTAAAGATGTCAGCCCGTCTAGACAACTCCACGATATAGCTCTTTATTTGTTCATGGAAAAACCATGAACCCGGCGGCGGCTCTGTTTCGGAAAAGATAGTCCCTAAGGGCTTTATTGAGGTTTGATCTACATAGTCATGGATCACTGGACAGCTATCTCTATGTTTATGTAAGAAAGTGACCCTATCCTGGCCTGCTGGAAAATCTGGATTATCGAAAA
Source organism: Ranitomeya imitator (assembly GCF_032444005.1). NCBI lineage: Eukaryota > Metazoa > Chordata > Amphibia > Anura > Dendrobatidae > Ranitomeya > Ranitomeya imitator. Next base: position 917,295,384 of record NC_091282.1, on the reverse strand, counting down.
TTGGAGTCAGGGGACCTGGTATGGAGGAGAAATTTAATTTTTGAATGCCATATTTAACGAACAGAGTTAGATGTCTGATAACAAAAGGCAGAACATCTCCCTGAGCCTTCCCAAAGCCCTCCCTCCAGAAGTGTGTTGCTGAGTTGAGTCCCGAGAGCCGCATCTCCAGGTTGACCCATTTCTTACTTAGCTTATGATGAAATAGGTCGAGAACGCATGTTCCAAGGGAAGTATAGCTATAGAGTAAAAAATCCGGAAAGCCCAGTCCTCTGGACTGTTTACTTCTGCTCAGGAGATGGTATGCCAAACGTGGGCGCTTACCAGACCACACAAATCTCGTTATTGCTGTCTTGAGCCTGGAGAAGAAGGAGGCCGGGAGATAGCAGGGAATGGTCTAGAAGAAATAAAGAAGATGTGGCAAAAGGTCCATTTTGATTACATTAATTCTCCCAAGCCAAGATAAATGTAATTTGTTCCATTTCTCCAGATCAAGCTCTGCGTTATTTAGGGCAATTTTATAATTGGCATCATATAATTGTGAGTACTTGGCGGTTAAGTTTATACCCAAGTAAGCAAGGGAGTCTGATCGCCATCTAAATGGGAACGAGGAGCACAGCTGTGAAACTAGGGAGGGTGGTAACGAGATATTTAATATTTCGGATTTATGAGTGTTAATTTTAAAATTACTTAAAGCTCCATAGTTATTCAATTCCGATAAGATATTGGGTAAGCTGGTGATGGGAGAAGTAATGTACATGAGTATGTCATCAGCGAATAGTGCTAGTTTGCGTTCTTCTGATTGGAACTTCATTCCTGCTATGGAGGGGTTATTACGAATTGAAACTGCCAAGTGTTCCATGGTTAAAACATAGAGCAAGGGGGACAATGGATACCCCGATCTCGTGCCGTTTCGTATGCAGAAAGGGTTTGACAATGAACCGTTCACCTTGACCCAGGCAGAGGGAGACTCATAAAGGGCTTTAATACTCCACTTATGGTGAGCTATAATAATCATGAAAGCTAGACAAGATTTCCTTGGGGCTATGGACTTTCTTACCAAAAGCATTTTTAATGTGTGAAATAAATGTTTGTGGGCCCCGTGGGTGTAAGGCTCTCGCTAGATATTTACCACTCTTGTTACCTAGGTGGTAGAATCGGCTTTTAATTTGTTCTCTAAGACAGCGTGACCTCTGGTCTAGGTTTGTCAGTAGTTTCTGTCTAGCTGTGGACAGCCTCGACAGAGTAAGCGGGGATAGGTCCTGCTTGTGTTGCGTGTCCAGTTTGTGAATCTGTGAGGAGAGATCAGATATGTTAGTCAGGCGTTCTTTTTTAAGACGAGCTCCCTGAGAGATAAATACACCTTGCAGGACGCTCTTTAGGGCTTCCCATTGCATTGAAGGGGACGTTGGATCCCCTGTATGGTTTGCCACGAAGCTCTCGATAGAACTTTTCACCGCCGACAAGCAAGTCGGGTCCTGCAACAGGCTTTCGTTTAGCCGCCAGGAAAAGCTAGATCTCATAGAAGGATCCAGATGTAATGAAAAGTAGATGGGTGCGTGGTCGGACCATAACACAGACCCTATATCTGCTCTCACCTCAAAATCCAGCAGACACTGCGAGACAAAAAAATAATCGATTCTACTGTACGTGGAATGTATATGAGAGTAGAAACTGTAGTCCTTTGTGCCCGGGTGGAGGACCCTCCACACATCTACCAATCGTAAATCATATATTTGTTTCTTCACTTTTTTAATTGAGGATGGTGGGTAAGAGGTCCTGCCCGACGAAACGTCAACCAGAGGGTTCATTGGAAGGTTAAAGTCGCCCCCGAGGACTATCGGTAAATCGCCTGCAAATTTCTCTAGGAGTCGTTTACATGTGCTACCGAATCTTTGCTGGCCCTGGTTGGGAAAGTATACATTTGCCAAGATGAGCGCACGTGATCCCCACTTCACCTTCAAGAAAATATATCATCCCTCCGTGTCAATTAATGATTCAAGGATCTCAGGGAGAAAGGATTTATGGAAACCCATAGACACTCCTTTAGATTTAGAATGTGGGTTTGTACTATGGAACCACTTGGGGTAGTAGTGAGATGTACAATTAGGAGTCACTCCAGTATTAAAGTGTGTTTCCTGGAGCATTAGGATTGAAATGTGTTGTTTATGGTTAGAATACATGAGTGTTGTGAATTCTGCTTTTGGGCTCCCTCCGGTGGTTGTAGGTGGTAATACAGTTGTCTCTGGGCTGCAGTCCTGGACAGGTGTATCTGCTGATTGCAATTCTGACTGGGTATTTAGGTTTGCAGGACTCATTAGTCCTTGCCAGTTGTCAATGTTTCTTGGGAAGTGTGTTGTGAATTCTGCTCTTGGGCTCCCTCCGGTGGTTATGAGTGGTAGTGCTGCTGTCTTTGGATCGCAGCATTTATCAGGTGGGTCCACTTATTGCAATTTGGACTGGGTTATTTAGTCTTGCTTGATCCTTTAGTCAGGGCCAGTTGTACTGTTATGATCTGGTGGCCTAGGAGCAGCATGTGACGTACTCTGGAGAATGTGGTACCTGTACTGACCGCAGACCCAGAACTAGCACCGCAACTAGAAGTAGCCGTGGGATGTACCTAACACTCCCTAGACACCTCGACACAGCCTAAGGACTAACTTCCCCTAAAGATAGAAATGGGAAAACTATCTTGCCTCAGAGAAAATCCCCAAAGGATAGACAGCCCCCCACAAATATTGACTGTGAGAGGAGAGGGAAATGACATACGCAGACTGAAAACAGGATTTAGCAAAGGAGGCCTTTCTAGCTAAAAAGAAAGAATAGGACAGAGTACTATGCGGTCAGTATTAAAACACTAGAAAATATCCACCACAGAAAATACAAATCTCCACATCTGACTAAAGACATGGAGGGTATATCTGCATCTCCAGAGATACAACTTGGCTGCAAAAAATCCTTACACAGACAAAGCTGGACAAGACAAAACATGAAAATGCACAGAACTATAAGGCCCACAGCATGTGGACAGCAAAAACAAAGCCAGAACTTATCTTTGTTGAAAAGAACAGCAAAACAGGAGATACCAGTCAGGGATGTAAATCCTCCAAAAACAATGGACAACTGGCACTGACTAAAGGATCAAGCAAGACTAAATAACCCAGTCCAAATTGCAATAAGTGGACCCACCTGATAAATGCTGCGATCCAAAGACAGCAGCACTACCACTCATAACCACCGGAGGGAGCCCAAGAGCAGAATTCACAACAGAAGTGTTGGATCTCTGTCTGGCTTCTCCTGCTTAGCTGCCAATTCAGCAAAGATAAGTGTCTGTTTCTTTTTCTATGGCACACAAGCTGTGTGCTTGTTTTTTGATTGTATTCCTGCTCTGAGTTTTGTAGTCTCTGGAGTTGCAGATATACGTTCCACGTCTTTAGTTAGATGGAGGAATTTTTTGTATAATCTGCTGTGGATATTTTTGGAAGGGTTTTAATACTGACCGCACAGAACTCTGTCCTATCCTTTCCTATTTTAGCTAGAGTGGCCTCTTGTGCTAAATCCTGTTTTCTGACTGTGTGTGTCTTTCCTATCCTACTCACAGCCAATATTTGTGGGGGGCTGCCTATCCTTTGGGGTTCTGCTCTAAGGCATTCCTATTTCCATCTTTAGGGGTATTTAGTCCTCCGGCCGTGACGAGGTGTCTAGGACTTGTTAGGTACACCCCACGGCTACTTCTAGTTGCGGTGTTAAGAACAGGATTTGCGGTCAGTATAGTTACCACCTACTCCAGTGAAAGTTTTCATCTTGCTCCAAGGTCACCGGATCATAACAGTACAACTGGCCCATAATGAGTTAAATGCATCTTAGAAGAAGGGAAGAAAGGTGTTAAGCCATTTTTTTCTTCAGTCTGCTTTATCTTCTCTTCCCTCTTTATCTCTGGGTGGCTGAGGAGCCTTGTGCAAGCATGAATGTTCAGGAATTAGTTTCTCGTGTAGACCAGCTTGCTGCTAGGGTACAGGGTATTTCTGATTATATTGTTCAAACTCCTGTTTTAGAGCCGAAGATTCCTACTCCTGATTTGTTTTTTGGTGACAGGTCCAAATTTTTGAGTTTTAAAAACAACTGTAAACTACTTTTTGCTCTGAGACCTCGATCCTCTGGTGATTCCATTCAGCAGGTTAAAATCGTCATCTCCCTGCTGCGTGGCGACCCGCAGGATTGGGCGTTTTCCCTTAAATCTGGGAATCCGGCTTCGCTTAATGTAGACTCCTTTTTTCAGACTTTAGGATTATTATATGATGAACCTAATTCTGTGGATCAAGCTGAGAAGACCTTGTTGGCCCTGTCTCAGGGTCAAGAGGCGGCAGAATTGTATTGTCAAAAATTCAGAAAATGGTCTGTGTTGACTAGATGGAATAATGATGCTTTGGCGGCAATTTTCAGAAAGGGTCTTTCTGAATCTGCTAAAGATGTTATGGTGGGGTTTCCCACGCCTTCCGGTCTGAGTGATTCTATGTCTCTGGCCATTCAGATTGACCGGCGCTTACGGGAGCGCAGAACTGTGCGCGCTGTGGCATTGTTCTGAGAGCAGACTCCTGAGCCAATGCAGTGTGATAGGATTCTGTCTAAAACGGAACAACAAGGATTCAGACGTCAGAATAGGTTGTGTTATTATTGTGGCGACGCTTCTCATGTCATTTCAGTCTGCCCTAAGCGGACAAAGAGGATCGCTAGTTCATTTACCATCAATACTGTACAACCTAAATTTCTGTTATGTGTCCTTGATCTGCTCATTGTCATCATTTTCTGTCATGGCGTTTGTGGATTCAGGCGCCGCCTTGAACTTAATGGACTTTGAGTTCGCCAGGCGTTGTGGTTTTCCCTTGCAGCCTTTGCAGAACCTTATTCCTTTAAGGGGCATTGATGCTACACCCTTGGCTAAAAATAAGCCCCAGTTTTGGACACAGGTGACCATGCGCATGGCGCCAGCCCATCAGGAAGATTGTCGATTTCTGGTGTTGCATAATTTGCATGATGCTATCATGCTGGGTTTTCCGTGGTTGCAGGTACATAATCCTGTGTTGGATTGGAAGTCCATGTCTGTGATTAGTTGGGGTTGTCAGGGGGTTCATAATGATGTTCCTTTGATGTCAATCTCCTCTTCTTCCTCTTCTGAAATTCCAGAGTTTTTGTCTGATTTTCAGGATGTATTCGATGAGCCCAAGTCCAGTTTCCTTCCACCGCACAGGGACTGCGATTGCCCTATTAACTTGATTCCAGGCTGTAAGTTTCCTAAGGGTCGACTTTTCAACCTGTCTGTGCCTGAACATACTGCCATGTGGAGCTATATTAAGGAGTCTTTGGAGAAAGGGCATATTCGGCCATCTTCTTCACCGTTGGGAGCGGGGTTCTTTTTTGTTGCTAAAAAAGATGGTTCCTTGAGACCCTGTATTGATTATCGCCTCTTGAATAAAATCACGGTCAAGTTTCAATACCCTTTACCTTTGCTTACCGATTTGTTTGCTAGGATTAAGGAGCTAGTTGGTTTACTGTTGTGAATTCTGTGGCTGAATTCACTCCTGTGGTCACAAGTGGTACTGCAGCTTCTGAGCTTCCTCCCTCAGGTGTTCTGGTGAGCTCGTTAACTGCTTCATTACTTAACTCCGCCTGATGCTGCTATCCTTGCTCCTTGTCAATGTTTCAGTGTTGGATCTGAGCTTCTCCTGATTGTTCCTGTGACCTGCTGCTCTGTATAGCTAAGTGCCTTTTGCTTTTTTGTTGCTTTTTTTCTGTCCAGCTTGTCTTTTGTTTTGCTGGAAGCTCTGAGACGCAAAGGGTGTACCGCCGTGCCGTTAGTTCGGCACGGTGGGTTTTTTTTTGCCCCCTTTGCGTGGTTTTGCTTTAGGGTTTTTTGTAGACTGCAAAGTTCGCTTTACTGTCCTCGCTCTGTCCTAGAATATCGGGCCCCACTTTGCTGAATCTATTTCATCCCTACGTTTTGTCTTTTCATCTTACTCACAGTCATTATATGTGGGGGGCTGCCTTTTCCTTTGGGGAATTTCTCTGGGGCAAGTCAGGCCTATTTTTCTATCTTCAGGCTAGCTAGTTTCTTAGGCTGTGCCGAGTTGCCTAGGTAGTTGTTAGGCGCAATCCACAGCCGCTTTTAGTTGTGTTTAGGATAGGATCAGGTGTGCAGTCTACAGAGTTTCCACGTCTCAGAGCTCGTTCTTGTATTTTTGGGTATTTGTCAGATCACTGTGTGCGCTCTGATCGCTAAGCACACTGTGTTTCTGGATTGCCTTCATAACACCTGTCATTAGCAAACATAACAGTACAAGGAGCCAAACTAATGATTCTCAATAGAGGGAAAGAAAAAGTTCTGACATCATTTTTTTTTTTTCTGCTCTGTGTTCACTTTTTTTTTCCCCCTAGACATTTGGGTGATTCTGGACACAGGTGTGGACATGGATATTCAGGGTCTGTGCTCTTCAATGGATAATCTCGTTATAAATGTACAAAAAATTCAAGATACTATTGATCAGAAATCTATGTTAGAACCAAGAATTCCTATTCCTGATTTGTTTTTTGGAGATAGAACTAAGTTTCTAAGTTTCAAAAATAATTGTAAGCTATTTCTGGCCTTGAAACCTCATTCTTCTGGTAATCCTATTCAACAGGTTTTGATTATTATTTCTTTTTTGCGCGGCGACCCTCAAGACTGGGCATTTTCTCTTGCGCCAGGAGACCCTGCATTGAGTAGTGTCGATGCGTTTTTCCTGGCGCTCGGATTGCTGTACGATGAGCCTAATTCAGTGGATCAGGCTGAGAAAAATTTGCTGGCTTTGTGCCAGGGTCAGGATGATATAGAAGTATATTGTCAGAAATTTAGGAAATGGTCAGTACTCACTCAGTGGAATGAATCTGCGCTGGCAGCTTTGTTCAGAAAGGGTCTCTCTGAGGCTCTTAAGGATGTCATGGTGGGATTTCCTATGCCTGCTGGTTTGAATGAGTCTTTGTCTTTGGCCATTCAGATCGGTCGATGCTTGCGCGAGCGTAAATCTGTGCACCATTTGGCGGTACTGCCTGAGGTTAAACCTGAGCCTATGCAGTGCGATAGGACTATGACTAGAGTTGAACGGCAGGAATACAGACGTCTGAATGGTCTGTGTTTCTACTGTGGTGATTCCACTCATGCTATTTCTGATTGTCCTAAGCGCACTAAGCGGTCCGCTAGGTCTGCCGTCATTGGTACTGTACAGTCCAAATTCCTTCTGTCCATTACCTTGATATGCTCTTTGTCGTCGTTTTCTGTCATGGCGTTTGTGGATTCGGGCGCTGCCCTGAATCTGATGGATTTGGATTATGCTAAACGTTGTGGGTTTTTCTTGGAGCCTTTGCGGTGTCCTATTCCATTGAGAGGAATTGATGCTACACCTTTGGCCAAGAATAAACCTCAATACTGGGCCCAGCTGACCATGTGCATGGCTCCTGCACATCAGGAAGTTATTCGCTTTCTGGTGTTGCATAATCTGCATGATGTGGTCGTGTTGGGGTTGCCATGGCTACAAACCCATAATCCAGTATTGGATTGGAATTCCATGTCGGTATCCAGCTGGGGTTGTCAGGGGGTACATGGTGATGTTCCATTTTTGTCGATTTCGTCATCCACCCCTTCTGAGGTCCCAGAGTTCTTGTCTGATTATCAGGATGTATTTGAAGAGCCCAAGTCCGATGCTCTACCTCCGCATAGGGATTGTGATTGTGCTATCAATTTGATTCCTGGTAGTAAATTCCCTAAAGGTCGATTATTTAATTTATCCGTGCCCGAACACGCCGCTATGCGCAGTTATGTGAAGGAATCCCTGGAGAAGGGACATATTCGCCCATCGTCATCACCACTGGGAGCAGGGTTCTTCTTTGTAGCCAAGAAGGATGGTTCGCTGAGACCGTGTATTGATTACCGCCTTCTTAATAAGATCACTGTTAAATTTCAGTATCCCTTGCCATTGTTATCTGACTTGTTTGCTCGGATTAAGGGGGCTAGTTGGTTCACTAAGATAGATCTTCGTGGTGCGTATAATCTGGTGAGAATCAGGCAAGGAGATGAATGGAAAACTGCATTCAATACGCCCGAGGGGCATTTTGAGTATCTAGTGATGCCGTTCGGACTTGCCAATGCTCCATCTGTGTTTCAGTCTTTTATGCATGACATCTTCCGTGAGTATCTGGATAAATTCCTGATTGTTTACTTGGATGACATTTTGATCTTCTCAGATGATTGGGAGTCTCATGTGAAGCAGGTCAGAATGGTTTTTCAGGTCCTGCGTGCTAACTCTTTGTTTGTGAAGGGATCAAAGTGTCTCTTCGGTGTGCAGAAAGTTTCATTTTTGGGGTTCATCTTTACCCCTTCTACTATCGAGATGGATCCAGTTAAGGTCCAAGCCATCCAGGATTGGATTCAGCCGACATCTCTGAAAAGTCTGCAAAAGTTCCTGGGCTTTGCTAATTTTTATCGTCGCTTCATCTGTAATTTTTCTAGCATTGCCAAACCATTGACCGATTTGACCAAGAAGGGTGCTGATTTGGTTAATTGGTCTTCTGCTGCTGTGGAAGCTTTTCAGGAGTTGAAGCGTCGTTTTTGTTCTGCCCCTGTGTTGTGTCAGCCAGATGTTTCTCTTCCGTTCCAGGTCGAGGTTGATGCTTCTGAGATTGGAGCAGGGGCGGTTTTGTCACAGAGAGGTTCTGATTGCTCAGTGATGAAACCATGTGCTTTCTTTTCCAGGAAGTTTTCGCCCGCTGAGCGTAATTATGATGTGGGCAATCGAGAGTTGCTGGCCATGAAGTGGGCATTCGAGGAGTGGCGTCATTGGCTTGAAGGAGCTAAGCATCGCGTGGTGGTATTGACTGATCATAAGAACTTGACTTATCTCGAGTCTGCCAAGCGCTTGAATCCTAGACAGGCCCGTTGGTCGTTATTTTTTGCCCGCTTCGACTTTGTGATTTCGTACCTTCCGGGCTCTAAAAATGTGAAGGCGGATGCTCTGTCTAGGAGTTTTGTGCCCGACTCTCCGGGTTTATCTGAGCCAGCGGGTATCCTCAAGGAAGGAGTCATTGTGTCTGCCATCTCCCCTGATTTGCGGCGGGTGCTGCAAAAATTTCAGGCGAATAAACCTGATCGTTGTCCAGCAGAGAAACTGTTCGTCCCTGATAGGTGGACTAATAAACTTATCTCTGAACTTCATTGTTCGGTGTTGGCTGGTCATCCTGGAATCTTTGGTACCAGAGAGTTAGTGGCTAGATCCTTCAGGTGGCCATCTCTGTCACGGGATGTACGTACTTTTGTGCAGTCCTGTGGGATTTGTGCTAGGGCTAAGCCCTGCTGTTCTCGTGCCAGTGGGTTGCTTTTGCCCTTGCCGGTCCCAAAGAGGCCTTGGACACATATTTCAATGGATTTCATTTCTGACCTTCCCGTTTCTCAAAAGATGTCAGTCATTTGGGTGGTCTGTGATCGCTTTTCTAAAATGGTCCATCTGGTGCCCTTGGCTAAATTGCCTTCCTCCTCTGATTTGGTACCTTTGTTCTTTCAGCATGTGGTTCGGTTGCATGGTATTCCTGAGAATATTGTTTCTGACAGAGGTTCCCAGTTTGTTTCAAGGTTCTGGCGAGCCTTTTGTGGTAGGATGGGCATTTACCTATACTTTTCCTCGGCTTTCCATCCTCAGACTAATGGCCAGACCGAACAAACCAATCAGACCTTGGAAACATATCTGAGATGTTTTGTTTCTGCAGACCAGGATGATTGGGTGTCCTTTTTGCCGTTGGCTGAGTTCGCCCTTAATAATCGGGCCAGCTCGGCTACCTTGGTTTCTCCATTTTTTTGCAATTCTGGGTTCCATCCTCGTTTCTCTTCAGGACAGGTTGAGTCTTCGGACTGTCCTGGTGTGGATTCTGTGGTGGATAGGTTGCAGCAGATCTGGACTCAGGTAGTGGACAATTTGATCTTGTCCCAGGAGAAAGCTCAACTTTTCGCTAATCGCAGACGCCGTGTGGGTCCCCGACTTCGTGTTGGGGATCTGGTTTGGTTATCTTCTCGTCATATTCCTATGAAGGTTTCCTCTCCTAAATTTAAACCTCGTTTTATTGGTCCGTATAGGATTTCTGAGGTTCTCAATCCTGTGTCTTTTCGTTTGACCCTCCCAGACTCCTTTTCCATACATAATGTATTCCATAGGTCGTTGTTGCGGAGATACGTGGCACCTATGGTTCCATCTGTTGAGCCTCCAGCCCCGGTTTTGGTGGAGGGGGAATTGGAGTATATTGTGGAGAAGATTTTGGATTCTCGTGTTTCTAGACGGAAACTCCAGTATCTGGTTAAATGGAAGGGTTATGCTCAGGAAGATAATTCCTGGGTTTTTGCCTCTGATGTTCATGCTTCCGATCTTGTTCGTGCCTTTCATGCGGCTCATCCTGGTCGGCCTGGGGGCTCTGGTGAGGGTTCGGTGACCCCTCCTCAAGGGGGGGGTACTGTTGTGAATTCTGTGGCTGAATTCACTCCTGTGGTCACAAGTGGTACTGCAGCTTCTGAGCTTCCTCCCTCAGGTGTTCTGGTGAGCTTGTTAACTGCTTCATTACTTAACTCCGCCTGATGCTGCTATCCTTGCTCCTTGTCAATGTTTCAGTGTTGGATCTGAGCTTCTCCTGATTGTTCCTGTGACCTGCTGCTCTTTATAGCTAATTGCTTTTTGCTTTTTTGTTGCTTTTTTTCTGTCCAGCTTGTCTTTTGTTTTGCTGGAAGCTCTGAGACGCAAAGGGTGTACCGCCGTGCCGTTAGTTCGGCACGGTGGGTTTTTTTGCCCCCTTTGCGTGGTTTTGCTTTAGGGTTTTTTGTAGACTGCAAAGTTCGCTTTACTGTCCTCGCTCTGTCCTAGAATATCGGGCCCCACTTTGCTGAATCTATTTCATCCCTACGTTTTGTCTTTTCATCTTACTCACAGTCATTATATGTGGGGGGCTGCCTTTTCCTTTGGGGAATTTCTCTGGGGCAAGTGAGGCCTATTTTTCTATCTTCAGGCTAGCTAGTTTCTTAGGCTGTGCCGAGTTGCCTAGGTAGTTGTTAGGCGCAATCCACAGCCGCTTTTAGTTGTGTTTAGGATAGGATCAGGTGTGCAGTCTACAGAGTTTCCATGTCTCAGAGCTCGTTCTTGTATTTTTGGGTATTTGTCAGATCACTGTGTGCGCTCTGATCGCTAAGCACACTGTGTTTCTGGATTGCCTTCATAACACCTGTCATTAGCAAACATAACAGTTTACGAAGATTGACCTTCGGGGGGCATATAATCTTGTTCGTATTAAGCAGGGTGATGAATGGAAAACTGCATTTAACATGCCCGAAGGCCATTTTGAATACCTTGTGATGCCATTCGGGCTCACCAATGCTCCATCTGTTTTTCAGTCCTTCATGCATGATATTTTCCGGACTTATATTGATAAGTTCTTGATTGTATATTTGGATGATATTTTGATTTTTTCCGATGATTGGGAGTCTCATGTGGAACAGGTCAGGATGGTATTTCAGATCCTTCGTGACAATGCCCTGTTTGTGAAAGGGTCTAAGTGTCTCTTTGGGGTGCAGAAGGTTTCTTTTTCGGGCTTTATTTTTTCTCCCTCGTCTATAGAGATGGATCCGGTTAAGGTTCAGGCCATTCATGATTGGATTCAGCCCACATCCGTGAAGAGCCTTCAGAAATTTTTGGGTTTTGCAAATTTTTATCACTGTTTCATTGCTAATTTTTCCAGCGTGGTTAAACCCTTGACCGATTTGACGGAGAAAGGCGCAGATGTGGCGAATTGGTCCTCTGCGGCTGTCTCTGCCTTTCAGGAGCTTAAAACGCTGATTTACTTCTGCTCCGGTGTTGCGCCAACCGGATGTTTCTCTTCCGTTTCAGGTTGAGGTTGACGCTTCTGAGATTGGGGCGGGGGCCATTTTGTCTCAGAGGGATCCTGTTGGTTCCTTAATGAAACCGTGTGCCTTCTTTTCCCGTAAGTTTTCGCCTGCTGAACGCAATTATGATGTCAGCAATCGGGAGTTGTTGGCTATGAAGTGGGCGTTTGAGGAGTGGCGACATTAGCTTGAGGGAGCTAAGCACCGTATTGTGGTCTTGACCGATCATAAGAATTTGATTTACGTCGAGTCTGCCAAACGGCTGAATCCTAGACAGGCTCGATGGTCCTTGTTTTTTTCCCGTTTTGATTTCGTGGTCTCGTACCTTCCGGGTTCTAAGAACATTAAGGCTGATGCCCTCTCTAGGAGTTTTTCTCCTGATTCTCCTGAGGTCTTAGAACCGGTAGGTATTCTGAAAGAAGGGGTGGTCCTTTCCGCCATTTCCCCTGATTTACGACGGGTTCTTCAGGAATTTCAGGCTGACAAACCTGACCGCTGTCCTATGGGGGAAACTGTTTGTTCCTGACAGATGGACTAGTAGAGTGATTTCTGAGGTTCACTGTTCCGTGTTGGCTGGTCATCCTGGCATTTTTGGTACCAGAGACTTGGTTGGTAGGTCCTTTTGGTGGCCTTCTTTGTCGTGTGATGTGCATTCTTTTGTGCAGTCCTCTGGGACTTGTGCGCGGGCCAAGCCTTGTTGTTCCCGTGCTAGTGGGTTGCTTTTGCCATTGCCGGTCCCTGAGTGGCCCTGGATGCATATTTCTATGGATTTTATTTCCGATCTTCCGGTTTCCCAGAGGATGTCGGTTATCTGGGTTGTTTGTGACCGGTTCTCTAAGATGGTTCATTTGGTGCCTTTGCCTAAATTGCCTTCCTCTTCGGATTTGGTTCCATTGTTTTTTCAGCATGTGGTCCGTTTGCATGGTATTCCGGAGAATATTGAGTCCAACAGAGGTTCCCAGTTTGTTTCTAGATTTTGGCGGGCCTTTTGTGCTAGGCTGGGCATTGATTTGTCTTTTTCTTCTGCGTTTCATCCTCAGACAAATGGTCAGATCGAGCGAACTAATCAGACTTTGGAGACTTATTTGAGATGCTTTGTGTCTGCTGATCAGGATGATTGGGTGGCTTTCTTGCCATTGGCCGAGTTTGCCCTTAATAATCGGGCTAGTTCGGCTACTTTGGTTTCGCCTTTCTTTTGTAATTTTGGTTTTCATCCTCGTTTCTCTTCTGGGCAGGTTGAGCCTTCTGACTGTCCTGGTGTGGATTCTGTGGTTGACAGGTTGCAGCAGATTTGGGCTCATGTGGTGGACAATTTGGTGTTGTCTCAGGAGGAGGCTTAACGTTTTGCTAACCGTCGTCGGTGTGTTGGTTCCCGGCTTCGGGTTGGGGATCTGGTCTGGTTGTCTTCCCGTCATGTTCCTATGAAGGTTTCTTCTCCTAAGTTTAAGCCTCAGTTTATTGGTCCTTATAGGATTTCTGAGATTATTATTCCGGTGTCTTTTCGACTGGCGCTTCCGGCCTCTTTTGCTATCCATAATGTCTTCCATAGATCTTTATTGCGGAAATATGTGGAGCCCGTTGTTCCCTCTGTTGATCCTCCGGCCCCTGTGTTGGTTGATGGGGAGTTGGAATATGTTGTTGAGAAGATTTTGGATTCCCGTTTTTCGAGGCGGAAGCTTCAGTACCTTGTCAAATGGAAGGGTTATGGCCAGGAGGATAATTCTTGGGTTTTTGCCTCTGATGTCCATGCCGCTGATTTGGTTCGTGCCTTTCATCTGGCTCATCCTGATCGGCTTGGGGGCTCTGGTGAGGGTTCGGTGACCCCTCCTCAAGGGGGGGGGGGTACTGTTGTGAATTCTGCTTTTGGGCTCCCTCCGGTGGCTGTAGGTGGTAATGCAGTTGTCTCTGGGCTGCAGTCCTGGACAGGTGTATCTGCTGATTGCAATTCTGATTGGGGTATTTAGGTTTGCAGGACTCATTAGTCCTTGCCAGTTGTCAATGTTTCTTGGGAAGTGTTGGATCTCTGTCTGGCTTTTCCTGCTTAGCTGCCAATTCAGCAAAGATAAGTGTCTGTTTCTTTTTCTATGGCACACAAGCTGTGTGCTTGTTTTTTGATTGTATTCCTGCTCTGAGTTTAGTAGTCTCTGGAGTTGCAGATATACGTTCCACGTCTTTAGTTAGATGGAGGAATTTTTTGTATAATCTGCTGTGGATATTTTTGGAAGGGTTTTAATACTGACCGCACAGAACTCTCTCCTATCCTTTCCTATTTTAGCTAGAGTGGCCTCTTGTGCTAAATCCTGTTTTCTGACTGTGTGTGTCTTTCCTATCCTACTCACAGCCAATATTTGTGGGGGGCTGCCTATCCTTTGGGGTTCTGCTCTGAGGCAAGGTAGTATTCCTTTTTCCATCTTTAGGGGTATTTAGTCCTCCGGCTGTGACGAGGTGTCTAGGACTTGTTAGGTACACCCCACGGCTACTTCTAGTTGCGGTGTTAAGATCAGGATTTACAGTCAGTATAGTTACAACCTACTCCAGTGAAAGTTTTCATGCTGCTCCAAGGTCACCGGATCATAACACATGAGTTGTCTCCTTTTCTCGGGTATATTTAACCCTTTAACATTGTGAGAGCAGAATTTAATTCCAGCCATGTCAAAGATGAATTTCGAGGGCTTGGTAGTGTAAGCATTGGGACCAGATCCTAGGAGATTTTTGGTATGGTTGGTGGATTGGGTGTAGAGCAGGGAATTGGAGAGAGAGGTGTGCGGAGAAGGGAGAGGAGAAAAAAAGGAATAGTAAGGAAGCAGAAAATAGGAGAAAAAAGCTAAGTGTGTGGTGAATGGGCACCTAAGGTGCGAAATCATAGTGTGGTTGTTTGGTGGAAAACCACCAAAAACTACTATCGGGGTGGGAAGAAGCCGCAGGAGAGAGTCTGCCTCTATCCATCACCCCCACAACCTAAGCAATAACAGATTATATCAAACTTTGATAACTGATATCCGGACCTGTTCAAACTAGGATCAGGTTCTCCTTGAACGTATGAGCAAAAGAGGAAGATTAATAAGTAAACCAACTATTCTATAACGTTATCACAGAGTCAAGTAGCCGGGTTTGCAAACCAATAGAAAATTGACCACGACGAAGCGTGCGTGATCCAAAACAAAATCAGTGTAGGAGTCAGTATAACTTATGACCATTTATGAGGGTAGAGTAGAGTACTTCACAGGAGGAGACAGCAAGCAATGAAGACTCCTCTCATGTTGGATCTGAAGGGGAGCCAGTCTTCTTGCGCTGCCTAGAATGCTGCGCTTTCAGCCATCTTGGAGGGATATCTGGGAGTTGAGGAGAATGTGGCCAGTCAGGAAGGTCGGTCATTGGTAGCTCAAAAGTTCCCAAAAAGTTGGCCAGATCACCCAAGTTGCGGAAAATGGCTGTTTTCCCGCCTTTGAAGGCTATCAGCTGGAATGGGAATCCCCATTTATACGTAATGTCTCTTTCTTTGAGGAGAGATAGTAGGGGACGTAATGCTCTCCTGAGCTGTAATGTACGTCTGGATAAGTCTGATAGTAATAAAATCTATGTTCCACAGTAGTTAATAGTGCCCCAACATAATGGCCTCCTTGATTTTGTAATAATGTACTCTGCAGATAACATCCCTAGGTCTTGAATCTGATGACGGCTTGGGTCCCAGGGATCTGTGTATACGGTCGAACTCTATTGAGCCTCCCTCCTCATCATTTAAAAATTCAAGGAATAGTTTCTGAACTGTGGAATCTAGGTCGGAGGGATTTATAGTTTCAGGAAGGCCACGAATTCTGATATTGTTACGTCTATTACGATTTTCTAAGTCCTCCATTCCTGCGCAAACTCCTCCAGTCTCTGAGCATGGCTAGCTATGACCTCTCTGTGAGTTTGTAATTCTTGTAGAATGATTTCTTGGGATTTCTCTACGTCCTCCACCCGGGACATGAATTCTGATTTAAGAGCATGGAGCTCTTTTTTGTAAGAATTTTCAATGCGGCAGGCAAAGACTTCCAAGTCTGTTTTGGTGGGAAGAGATCTAATAAATTTGAAAAAGACCGAAAAAAAGGGGTAACTCGGAACCCTAGGGAAAACAAAACACCTAAACAACAAGGATCCCTAAAAAATAACTTTTATTAATCAATAATTAAAAATCTCTAATCATGCCGCAAATAGTAATGATAAATTAAGTAAACAAAATTGTGTACCTATTTGATCCTAGGGCGTCTCTACACTGGAATCTGCCTGTCAGTGGAGGTTGGCACCCTAATTTTCTGCGGTAGGCGCCCCCACTCCGCGTCGACTCAACCCTCACCAGTTGTAGGGTTTCTAGGGTCAGTCGACGTGGAGTGGGGGCGCCTACCGTTTCACATTAGGGTGCCTACCCCCACTGTTAGGCAGGTCTCTTTCCCATAGGGATATTGTCAGTTTTTTTCTAGGGTTCCTTATTTAGGGAATTCTAGGGATTTGTGAGGGTCGAGTCGACGCGGAGTGGGGGCGCCTACCGCAGAAAATTAGGGTGCCAACCTCCACTGACAGGCAGATTCCAGTGTAGAGACGCCCTAGGATCAAATAGGTACACAATCTAATAAATTTGCTAAGCTCATTTACATCACGTCTTCTGGCAGTTCGTTATTATCATCCCCTTCATCAGTCATTCTAACAGGGGGAGCCCTGGTGGGCCGGTGGATCATGTGAGTTGGAGCTGTCACCTGAGGCTTTAGTGAAAGATTTGGATCTTGTGTTCCTATGTTGGCTATTTGTGTTAAGGAAACGATCCATGTCGCCAGAGTGGGTATCAGAGTCTGGAGGTAGTCTAGTACGTTTTTTGGTCTTGCCCATACACACCTGTGGGTCTTTCATAGCTGTTATATGGTTGCCGGGGGGATCTGTGAGGCGTGCGTGCCTACATCAGGCAGACAATTTCCCCAACAGCGAGTGCCTTTCCCCTATTTAGATTTTGAGCTCAGTGGGGGGTATGGCTTGGGTTTATGTGGACTATAGGCAAGTCAATATATGTAGCCTTGTCTGCAATTGTGAATCTGCTCTCTTGTGGAGTCACTATGTTTGGCGCCAAAAAAAGAGAGTCCAAGGAAGGGGGAGGAAAGGGCAGATGTAGGCCACCGCAATCCCAGACAGATACAGCACTGCGTCCTCCATCCAGGTCAGACGAAGCGGCGGGACGCAAGGGGATGATAGAGGTAGGTAGCAGGGGTGTACTGCGAGCGGCCATTACTGAGAGCTGGCGGCTCCCAGCAGCCCACGTGTTAAGATGGCCGCCGCTGCAAACAGCGTCCTCACCCCGCACCTCAGGCACTCCCACACTCACCGGGACCTTCTTTGCTGTGCCGCAGTCTCCCTCCCTGCCTCGCGCCCCAGCGACCGCTCTGCAGACTCGTCCTCTATCACGGTCTGTCTGCCGCTGGAGTCCTGCAGGGGGACAGTAATGTCGTCTCCTCTCCTGGCTGCTGTAAACGCTGTCCGGCGTCCTTCTCCCACGGGATTTCTCCAGCCGCAGGAAAGGCAAGGTGGGAAGCCTTGTGTTCCTCTATCTCGTGGGGGTATTTTCTTGGGGTCAGATGCAGGTTAGGGGTCTCAAAACGGGAAAGTCTAGGGAGCCCAAGTTAGACACGTCTGCTCTGCTCTGAGTCCAGGCCACGCCACCGAAGTTGGCCTTTTTTAATCCAATTTTATTTTTTCCAATGCTGCCAATTGTGTTGGATTGTCAATTCAACCCTCTTCTCCCACTCATGACACACTGATAGCAACACCGCAGAAGAAATGCTAGCACAAGCTTCCAGTATCCATTGTTTCAAATGCTGCACATCTCATATCTTCACAGCATAGACAATTGCCTTCAGATGACTCCAAAGATAAAAGTCTAAGTGGGTCAGATTGGGAGACCGTCGCCATTCAACTGGCCCATGATGACCAATCCACTTTCCAGGAAACTGTTCATGTAGGAATGCTCGGACCTGACACCCATAATGTGGTGGTGCACCATTTTGGGTGTCAAGTCGGAGCTTCATCAGGGAGCTAAGTGAGGGGGTAGATGCAAGCACATATATGATGAAATCACAGCTGCACATAATTATTAATGAGAAATGCCATATTACTGGGTGCCGCCGGTTGCGCATGCATCCTAGAAGCAGACCTGCTGCGGATGACACGGAACCCGTCACTGAAGGGCGTGTTGTTGGATCGCCCCCATGGGGCTGTGGGGCACTCGGTACCAGGTCCTGCGGTTCACAGGGGGATGTCATGGTGGCTGACCCGGTCCGTGGCCCTGGGATGGCCTTGTAAAAGGGAAATGTCTTTAAAGGGATAGAGTTTATATTCATGACGCCACCTGTGGAATTCGGTCAGGGTGACCGACGTTGCTTTAAGGGGTCCGCCTGGGTGATGTTATAGCAGCTGGATGGTATACCTTCCCACAGGTGAAGTATATCCCCAGGACTTCCCGGTGTGTAGATGGTGGATGGTGAGAGGCGCAGAGAAGAACGAGGACACAAGGTTGCAGTCTCTTTACCTTTACTGAAGACTTCAGCATTCACAGTCCAGGACACCATATCACAGGGCAGGTAGAGTCCGGCCGGTTTGGAGGCAAGTCCAGGGTCCCCTTGTCCAGGTGGAAATCAGTAGCCTTCCCTTGCGCTGCAGTGATGTAGTCCCTTACTGCCTATGGTTTCACATAAGGGTCTCACAGATGTAATGTCTTTCTCTCTGTCCCCCGTAGTCAGATAGGACAAACCCATATGACTGGTGGCTTGAGGCTGCTTATAGGGACTCTAGCACTCCCCGGCCTCCAAGGGTTGCCACCGTGCCTCCCGGGTGTAGGGCGGACAGGTAACTTGCAAATAGCTGTCCTGCCGGTCTCTGGAGCAAAGCATAAAGGTCCTTACTCCCTCGGTGTTCTGGCCACCGGGATTCTGCGCCTCAGAAGGAGGGAGCCTGTGTAGGGCTGGTCCCATTCTGGTATCCTCTCCACTGCTATGACTTCCTTCATGCTCGCTGCAATACAATTCTGCCTTCTGAATGTCTAATTCTGGGAGCTGCAGCTCTGAGGGCATGCACAGCTTCTTGGACCCTCTGTCCACCTCAGACTCTGGTCTGGAACTTTCTACCAGAACTCCTGTCTGGAACTGACTAATTTTCCCTACAGACTACCAGTTATATATAAAGGGGAGTGACCTAATAAATAGGAGTCGAAGCTCCCCCTGGTGGTCTGGAGTGTGAAATGTGTTGCATGTTTGTGATACCTGGATGCAGTCATCCTTCTTTGCCTCCAAACATAGCATCACTCTCCCCGAGAGGAAAGCAATACCACTGCAACGACCAGGACCCTGGGGCGCTGCAAAAGCATATGCCTCCTTGGGTATATAGCGTCTTCTTGACGGATGGGCCATTTTTATTTTATTCTTGAAAACACTGGGGATGTGTGTAAGTGGTGCTGATTTTCCCACGCTCAAAAGTTCATTTCAGTTCATGCCGCCAGTGGGTGCAGCTTCGGTGATGGCACCACTAGTCACCGAAGCTCCGCTCTCTGCATTTCATTCATTCCCCAGTCGTTTACAGCCGGAAGCGGCCGCATTAGCACAGCTCCCGGTTGTAAAATGTAAATGCCCCCAGAAATGGATTGCTGCATGGGACTTGACTGTACGGCGGACAGGTATGGGATATTGTTGCTTTTTTATTTTAGAATTTTTTTTACAGGAGAACGAGGGCTTCACTTGGATTGAGAGTGCAATAAAGATGTTAAAACCTGTGTGTTTCATTACTTCATTAAAATAATTTATTCTTAATATGTGTGTGTATTTTTAACCCTTTCATACTATTGGATTAATAATGGATAGGTGTCTTATTGACACCTCAACATTATTAACCAGGCTTAATGTTACCTTACAATAGCAAGGTGATATTAACCTCTTATTACCCCATATGCCACTGCCACAGGGTAATGGGAATAGAGAGGCTAAGTGCCGGAATAGGCACATTTTACAGATGCGCCTTTTATGGGGTGGCTGGGGGCAATTTTTTTAGCCGGTGTGGGCAATAACCCTGGTCCCTCTCTAGGTTATTAATATCTGACCTCAGTCACTGGCTTACCCTCTCTGGTGGAGAAAATTGCGCGGGAGCCAGCGCCAGTTTTTTCCATGAATTAATCCGTTAATTTAACACCTACAGCTCCAAAATTTTACACACACACACTACTAACATTATTAGGGAGGGATATCTAAAAATATAAAGAATATGCAATGGTTTACTATATGTAAACCACGTCTCATATCCTGTTGGGTTCGGTAATGATTAGTGTTGAGCGATACCTTCCGATATCGGAAAGTATCGGTATCGGATTGGATCGGCCGATATTCAAAAAATATCGGATATCGCCGATACCCGATACCAATGCAAGTCAATGGGGTGAAAATATCTGAATTAAAATAAACCCTTTCTTTCCTTGTAGGTTCATTCTACATGAAGGAAAACAACTAAGAATAATGTAGGATGTATTGGGGGAGGTGGCGGAGACATTAAAGGCATAGAGGTTTAGCCCAATCAAATAGAATAGCATGAATTTAATTTTTTTTTAAGACGTTCGGAGTTACAAAGATATTGACTATGTTAAGATTTTTTTTATTTTGTCAGATATTGATGTTTCACTATTTCCACGCCCTTCACCATTTTTTTTTACTTTTCCCACACTTTCTTCTTCATCATAATCAGCATCTTTGACATCAACTTCTTCTTCACCTTATTCATCTTCTTCTTCATCTTCTACCTATTTTTTTTGTTACATTCTTCATATTCTTTTTATTCAACTATTATTCTTCTTCATATTCTACTTCTTCATCATACTCTTATTTGTGACAGGCATTCCTGTAGTTGTTATCTATAAAATTTTGAAGATTACACCTTCCATTCTGCCTGTCACAAAAGAGTTACATTTGTCCGCGTTCAGTTTGGCCTGCAGCATCAGGCTTTATCCAGGGGCACCACAAGGAGGATGTACTCACCCCCATACACTGCTTAGTCTTCTTCTGCTTATAATTTAGATAATATCTTTTGCTCTGACATTAAGTGCTATGCTTAATGTTCTTCTGCTCTTTCTTCTGCAGCCTCTTGTTCTTCTGCTTCTCGGTCTTCCATGTCGTCGTCTCCAGGGTCGTCGTCTCCAAGGTCGTCGTCTCCAGGGTCATTGTCTCCAGAGTCGTC
Organism: Ranitomeya imitator; assembly: GCF_032444005.1. Classification (NCBI taxonomy): domain Eukaryota; kingdom Metazoa; phylum Chordata; class Amphibia; order Anura; family Dendrobatidae; genus Ranitomeya; species Ranitomeya imitator. The sequence continues at coordinate 917,274,212 of NC_091282.1, read as the reverse complement.
GTCGTCGTCATTGGGGTGGTCTTCAGGGTCATTGTCTCCAGGGTCATCGTCATCTCAGTGGTTGTCGTCTCTGGTGTCGTCGTCATCTTAGGGGTGGTCTTCCGGGTCGTCGTCTTTGGGGTCTTGAACTTGGAAATGTAGCAGAAGGTACAAGAAGGCTGAGAAAATGCCGAGAACCAGCTGATGGAACTGGAACTCGGATGGCTACCCGAAGGTCCAAGAGCCAATGGAACTACCGAGGACCAGCTGACGTTACTGGAACCCGGTTACTAAGCAGGAGGTACCCTGCCAGAAAGCCAAAGGCTCTGCCCGGAACCAGCTGACGGTGCTGAAACCAGGATGGGGAGCAGAAGGTCCACAGGAGAAGAGAGAACAGCTAGGCCACGAGGCTGCCGCAGTTACCGAACACCAACAGTCCTACAGGGGGAGCTTGGCCTACTGGCACTACAGAACCAGCCTTGATTGCCACTTCTCGCAGCCTACATAGGAAGCTCCTAAACTGGAGGCACCATGGAGTTGGCTAACCCGACCGCAACACGACGGGACATCGTATAGGCGTGTAAGTGACCTTGACACTACCCGGAACCAGCTGACGGTGCTGGAACCAGGCTGGGCAGGAGGGAGTACCCGTGACAAAGACACTGCCGAGAACCAGCTGACGGTGCTGGAACCAGAATGTGGACCTATTCAAGATTGTCTTCCTAGAGCCCCAACTAGCGGTGTTGGAGCAAAGGGTCAGCAGGGGGAGCAGAGTTGAGGCCGAAGCCTGCACTGGAGGCAGCTTTGTGTTTGCGTGACGTTTGCAGGACACGTTGCCGGCTAAACAGCAGGGGAACAGCTGGCGTTGCTGAACCCCACTGACACATTGACGGGTGTTTTGCTCTGTGCAGCCAGCACTTCCGGGCACCAACTGGCGGTGTTAGAACTAGAAGAGCCACACCTTGTGCAGCAGTAATGCTGCACGAGTTAAAGGTTGCTCTTTAAATTTTGCTCCTTGCACACGCTGAATGAAACACGTATACAATTTAGCCCCTTATACAGTCAAACTGTCTTGGAGGCGTGACTTGCCTTTTTTAATGAGACGCAGCACAGCTGTCAAAAATCCCACCTTGGTGCTGGGCGCAGCCTCCTGAGCGTCGTTATTTGCTGTACAGGAGTCTGCGCTGTTGTGTTATCCCTTGGCCATGTGCTGTTAGCGCTGCCCGTCTTCTGACCTCATTTCATGTCGGCCGGTGCGGCTAGCGATGCCCATGAATCCCAGCCCCGCAGTGTCTTTTCATTAATTCACACAGCGGGGCTGGGATTCATGGCCTTGCGCAGTAAATAGGTTCGCCTCTCACTCATATCCTTACACCTGCTTCAGACTGGGTGGCCTCCGCTGATCCCTTATCGCATGCCACGGCTATGAGGCCGCACAGTCTGAAGAAGGCAGAAGGAAATGAGTGAAGACAGGCGAAGATATGCACGGCTCATGCCCATCAATCACACCCTCGCAGTCCAAAAAAATAAGACACCGAGGGGCGTTGTGTCGGGCAGGGCAGAAGCAGCCAGCCAAACAATGATGTCAGAAGATGGGCAGCGATACCAAGGGGGTTGCTGCGTGTCATTACAAAGGAAAGTCACACCTCAGGGACAGGGGACACATTTTAGACGTGTTGAGTTCAAAGTGTGCAAGGAGAATAACTTAATGAGCCACCTTGTACAAATGCAGCATTACTGCTGTACAAGGTGGCTGTTATATATTCAAACGCCTGGGGGGGGACAGGTTCCCTTTAATTTCAGTTCTGGTGTCTGCATGGCGTTTGCAGGACACGATGCTGGCTACACAGCAGGGGAACAGCTGGCGTTGCTGAACCCCACTGACACATTGGCTGGTGTTTTTCTATGTACAGCTAGCACGTCCGGGCAACAACTGATGGTGTTAGAGCCCAGGGTCAGCAGGAGGAGGAGAGGAGCAGAGTGTAGGCCGAAGCCTGCACTGGAGGCATCTTTAGGTCAGTTGTGTCTGCGTGGCGTTTGCAGGACACGTTGCCGGCTACACTGACACATTGGCGGGTGTTTTTCTCTGTGCAGCCAGCACTTCCGGGCACCAACTGGCAGTGATAGAGCCCAGGGTATGTAGGAGGAGCAGAGTGTAGGCCGAAGCCTAAATGAACCAATTTCAAAGGTAACCTTTAACCACCCATCAGGTGTTACAAACTAGAAGAGCCACACCTTGTGCAGCAGTAAAGCTGCACAAGTTAAAGGTTGCTCTTTAAATTTTGCTCCTTGCACACGCTGAATGAAACACGTATACAATTTAGCCCCTTATACAGTCAAACTGTCTTGGAGGCGTGACTTGCCTTTTTTAATGAGACGCAGCACAGCTGTCAAAAATCCCACCTTGGTGCTGGGCGCAAACTCCTGAGCGTCGTTATTTGCTGTACAGGAGTCTGCGCTGTTGTGTTATCCCTTGGCCATGCGCTGTTAGCGCTGCCCGTCTTCTGACCTCATTTCATGTCGGCCGGTGCGGCTAGTGATGCCCATGAATCCCAACCCCGCAGTGTCTTTTCATTAATTCACACAGCGGGGCTCGGATTCATGGCCTTGCGCAGTAAATAGGTTCGCCTTTCACTCATATCCTTACACCTGCTTCAGACTGGGTGGCCTCCGCTGATCCCTTATCGCATGCCACGGCTATGAGGCCGCACAGTCTGAAGAAGGCAGAAGGAAATGAGTGAAGACAGGCGAAGATATGCACTGCTCATGCCCATCAATCACACCCTCGCAGTCTAAAAAAATAAGACACCGAGGGGCGTTGTGTCGGGCAGGGCAGAAGCAGCCAGCCAAACAATGATGTCAGAAGATGGGCAGCGATACCAAGGGGGTTGCTGCATGTCATTACAAAGGAAAGTCACACCTCAGGGACAGGTGACACATTTTAGACGTGTTGAGTTCAAAGTGTGCAAGGAGAATAACTTAATGAGCCACCTTGTACAAATGCAGCATTACTGCTGTACAAGGTGGCTGTTATATATTCAAAGGCCTGGGGGGGGACAGGTTCCCTTTAATTTCAGTTCTGGTGTCTGCATGGCGTTTGCAGGACACGATGCTGGCTACACAGCAGGGGAACAGCTGGCGTTGCTGAACCCCACTGACACATTGGCTGGTGTTTTTCTCTGTGCAGCTAGCACGTCCGGGCAACAACTGATGGTGTTAGAGCCCAGGGTCAGCAGGAGGAGGAGAGGAGCAGAGTGTAGGCCGAAGCCTGCACTGGAGGCATCTTTAGGTCAGTTGTGTCTGCGTGGCGTTTGCAGGACACGTTGCCGGCTACACAGCAGGGGAACAGCTGGCGTTGCTGAACCCCACTGACACATTGGCGGGTGTTTTTCTCTGTGCAGCCAGCACTTCCGGGCACCAACTGGCAGTGTTAGAGCCCAGGGTATGTAGGAGGAGCAGAGTGTAGGCCGAAGCCTAAATGAACCAATTTCAAAGGTAACCTTTAACCACCCATCAGGTGTTACAAACTAGAAGAGCCACACCTTGTGCAGCAGTAATGCTGCACAAGTTAAAGGTTGCTCTTTAAATTTTGCTCCTTGCACACGCTGAATGAAACACGTATACAATTTAGCCCCTTATACAGTCAAACTGTCTTGGAGGCGTGACTTGCCTTTTTTAATGAGACGCAGCACAGCTGTCAAAAATCCCACTTTGGTGCTGGGCGCAGCCTCCTGAGCGTCGTTATTTGCTGTACAGGAGTCTGCGCTGTTGTGTTATCCCTTGGCCATGCGCTGTTAGCGCTGCCCGTCTTCTGACCTCATTTCATGTCGGCCGGTGCGGCTAGCGATGCCCATGAATCCCAGCCCCGCAGTGTCTTTTCATTAATTCACACAGCGGGGCTGGGATTCATGGCCTTGCGCAGTAAATAGGTTCGCCTCTCACTCATGTCCTTACACCTGCTTCAGACTGGGCGGCCTCCGCTGATCCCTTATCGCATGCCACGGCCATGAGGCTGCACAGTCTGAAGAAGGCGGAAGGAGATGAGTCAAGACAGGCGAAGATATGCACTGCTCATGCCCATCAATCACACACTCGCAGTCCAAAGAACTAAGACACCGAGGGGCGTTGTGTCGGGCAGGGCGGACGCACAGGCGCAGCCAGCCAAACAATGATGTCAGAAGACGGGCAGCGCTACCAAGGGGGTTGCTGCGTGTCATTACAAAGGAAAGTCACACCTCAGGGACGGGGGACACATTTTAGACGTGTTGAGTTCGACGTGTGCAATGAGAATAACTTAATGAGCCACCTTATACAAATGCAGCATTACTGCTGTACAAGGTGGCTGTTATAGATACAAACGCCTGGGGGGGGGGACAGGTTCCCTTTAATTTCAGTTCTGGTGTCTGCGTGGCGTTTGCAGGACACGATGCTGGCTACACAGCAGGGGAACAACTGGCGTTGCTGAACCCCACTGACACATTGGTGGGTGTTTTGCTCTGTGCAGCCAGTACTTCCGGGCACCAACTGGTGGTTTTAGAGCCCAGGGTCTGAAGGAGGAGAAGATTGGAGGTATTGCCGCACACACAGCTGGGGAAGAGCTGACGTTACTGAACCCCAATATCAGAGGAGCGACTGTTGACTGTGCGGACAGCACTTCCAGGCACCAACTGGCGGTGTTAGAGTCCAGGGACAGCAGGAGGAGGAGAGGAGCAGAGTGTAGGCCGAAGCCTGCACTGGAGGCAGCTTTAGGTCAGTTGTGTCTGTGTGGCATTTTCAGGACACGTTGCCGGCTACACAGCAGGAGAACAGCTGGCGTTGCTGAACCCCACTGACACATTGGCGGGTGTTTTATTCTGTGCAGCCAGCACTTCCGGGCACCAACTGGCGGTGTTAGAGCCCAGGGTCTGCAGGAAGAGCAGAGTGTAGGCCGGAGCCTAATTGAACCAATTTCAAAGGTAACCTTTAACCCACCCTCAGGTGTTACAAACTAGAAGAGCCACACCTTGTGCAGCAGTAATGCTGCACAAGTTAAAGCTTGCTCTTTAAATTTTGCTCCTTGCACACACTGAATGAAACACGTATACAACTTAGCCCCTTATACAGTCAAACTGTCTTGGAGGCGTGACTTGCCTTTTTTAATGAGACGCAGCACAGCTGTCAAAAATCCCACCTTGGTGCTGGGTAGGGTTGAGCGAAACGGGTCGAACATTTTCAAAAGTCGCCGACTTTTGACAAAGTCGGGTTTCATGAAACCCGATCCGACCCCTGTGCGGTGTCGGCCAGGCGGTACGCGACTTTCGCGCCAAAGTCGCGTTTCAATGACGCGAAAAGCGCCATTTCTCAGCCAATGAAGGTAAACGCAGAGTGTGGGCAGCGTGATGACATAGGTCCTGGTCCCCACCATCTTAGAGAAGGGCATTGCAGTGATTGGCTTGCTGTCTGCGGCGTCACAGGGGCTATAAAGGGGCGTTCCCGCCGACCGCCATGTTACTGCTGCTGATCTGAGCTTAGGGAGAGGTTGCTGCCGCTTCGTCAGAAGCAGGGATAGCGTTAGGCAGGGTCCATTAACCACCAAACCGCTTGTGCTGTAGCGATTTCCACTGCCCAACACCACCTTCGGTGTGCAGGGACAGTGGAAGCTACATTTTTTTTTTTTTTTCCCTCAGCGCTGTAGCTCATTGGGCTGCCCTAGAAGGCTCCCTGATCGCTGCATTGCTGTGTGTACGCCGCTGTGCAAACCAACTGCTTTTTTCAAAGCACAAATCCTCTTGTTCCTTCCTTTCTGCACAGCTATCTTGTTTGTTTGTCCACACTTTTTATTTAATTTGTGCATCAGTCCACTCCTTATTGCTGCCTGCCATACCTGGCTGAGATTACTGCAGGGAGATAGCAATTGAAGGACAGTTCCTTTTTTTTTTTTTTTTGTGGGAGATTAAGATTGGCATTTCTGCTAGAGAGCCATCCCTGTCTGTCTCATCTCTCACTCAGTGGGCCATAGAAAGCCTATTTATTTTTTTGCTTGATTTGGGTTCTAAAATCTACCTGAAAAAATCACTACATCAATCAGTGGGAGAAAAATATTGGCCTCAGGGCTTGTGTGCCACTCCTTACTCCTGTGTGTGCCATCTCTCAGTGGGCCATAGAAAGCCTATTTATTTTTTTGCTTGATTTGGGTTCCAAAATCTACCTGAAAAAATCAATAAATCAATCAGTGGGAGATTAATATTGGCCTCTGGGCTTGTGTGCCAGTCCTGAGCGTGCCATCTCTCTCACAAATAGTGGGCCATAGAAAGCCTATTTAATTTTTGGTTAATTTGGGTTCTAAATTCTACCTGAAAAAATCACTTAATCAATCAGTGGGAGAAAAATATTGGCCTCTGGGCTTGTGTGCCACTCCTGACTCCTGTGTGCGTCCTCTCTCACTCAGTGGGCCCTAGAAAGCCTATTTTTTTTTTTTTTTGTTTTCTAAATTCTCCCTGAAAAAATCATTTTATTTTATTTGGTTTCTAAATTATTCCTGAAAAAATCATTTTTTTTGTTTGTTTTTTTTCTAAAGTCTCCCTGAAAAAAAAAACAAAAACAAATCAGTGGGAGATTAATATTGCCCTTTCTGCTTGTGTGCCAGTCTTGACTCCTGGGTGTGCCATCTCTCTCTCTCCAATTGTGGGCCATAGAAAGCTTATTAATTTTTTTGCTTGATTTGGGTTCCAAAATCTACCTGAAAAAATCACTTAATCAATCAGTGGGAGATAAATATTGGCCTCTGGGCTTGTGTGCCACTCCTGACTCCTGTGTGCGTCCTCTCTCACTCAGTGGGCCCTAGAAAGCCTATTTTTTGTTTTATTTGTTTTCTAAATTCTCCCTGAAAAAATCATTTTATTTTATTTGGTTTCTAAATTAGTCCTGAAAAAAATCTTTTTTTTTGTATTTTTTTTTCTAAAGTCTCCCTGAAAAAACAAAAAAAAAACAAATCAGTGGGAGATTAATATTGCCCTTTCTGCTTGTGTGCCAGTCTTGATTCCTGGGTGTGCCATCTCTCTCTCTCCAATTGTGGGCCATAGAAAGCCTATTAATTTTTTTGCTTGATTTGGGTTCCAAAATCTACCTGAAAAAATCACTTAATCAATCAGTGGGAGATAAATATTGGCCTCTGGGCTTGTGTGCCACTCCTGACTCCTCTGTGCGTCCTCTCTCACTCAGTGGGCCCTAGAAAGCCTATTTTTTGTTTTATTTGTTTTCTAAATTCTCCATGAAAAAATCATTTTATTTTATTTGGTTTCTAAATTATTCCTGAAAAAAATCATTTTTTTGTATTTTTTTTTTCTAAAGTCTCCCTGAAAAAAAAAAAAAAAAACAAATCAGTGGGAGATTAATATTGCCCTTTCTGCTTGTGTGCCAGTCTTGACTCCTGGGTGTGCCATCTCTCTCTCTCCAATTGTGGGCCATAGAAAGCTTATTAATTTTTTTGCTTGATTTGGGTTCCAAAATCTACCTGAAAAAATCACTTAATCAATCAGTGGGAGATAAATATTGGCCTCTGGGCTTGTGTGCCACTCCTGACTCCTGTGTGCGTCCTCTCTCACTCAGTGGGCCCTAGAAAGCCTATTTTTTGTTTTATTTGTTTTCTAAATTCTCCCTGAAAAAATCATTTTATTTTATTTGGTTTCTAAATTATTCCTGAAAAAAATCATTTTTTTTGTATTTTTTTTTTCTAAAGTCTCCCTGAAAAAACAAAAAAAAACAAATCAGTGGGAGATTAATATTGCCCTTTCTGCTTGTGTGCCAGTCTTGACTCCTGGGTGTGCCATCTCTCTCTCTCCAATTGTGGGCCATAGAAAGCCTATTAATTTTTTTGCTTGATTTGGGTTCCAAAATCTACCTGAAAAAATCACTAAATCAATCAGTGGGAGATAAATATTGGCCTCTGGGCTTGTGTGCCACTCCTGACTCCTGTGTGCGTCCTCTCTCACTCACTGGGCCCTAGAAAGGCTATTTTATGTTTTATTTGTTTTCTAAATTCTCCCTGAAAAAATCATTTCATTTTATTTGGTTTATAAATTCTTCCTTAAAAAATCATTTTTTTTATTTTTTTTTCTAAAGTCTCCTTTTTAAAAAAAAAAACACAAATCAGTGGGAGATTAATATTTACATTTGCGCTTCAGTGACAGTCCTGCGTGTGTGGCATCTCTCTCATTTGTTGCCACCAACAACAGAGTGTGTAACATTGTGCCTGATTTTCATTGTGGTCTCACCCATCTGTAAAGGGGTAGCTAAATCATACTGAAGTTATAGCTCACCGTGTAAGTTGTGTGACAGCAACAAATACCGTTAGTTTGGTAACGTTTTTAAAACAATGAGGAAGTCTGGTGGAAGAGGTCGTGGCCGGGGGCGTTCATTGTCAGCTGGTAATGAGGGTTGTGGTAGTGGTGGAGCATCAGGTGGTCGTGGGAAAAAAAATATTGCACCTAAGTCTGGAGCTGTGGAGCCAGGTTCGTCGTCTGGCTACACAAGGCCTCGAACGCTCCCTTTTCTGGGAGTAGGAAAACCGCTTTTAAAGCCGGAGCAGCAAGAGCAAGTTTTGGCTTATCTTGCTGACTCAGCCTCTAGCTCTTTTGCCTCCTCTCGTGAAACTGGTAAAAGTAAAAGCAGCGCGTCGTTAGTGGATGTTCACGGTCAGGGACAAGTCGCTTCCTTGTCCTCTTCAGCAAAAACAACAACAGAGAAGAATGCAGCAGGCGACACAACGGGTTACTCCATGGAGCTCTTTACACATACCGTCCCTGGCTTAGAAAGTGAAGCAGTTAACAGTCCATGCCCATTACAAGTTGAATCTGACATGGAGTGCACTGATGCACAGCCACAGCCAGACTACTATGCTGGTCCTTTGACTCAGACCACAACATTGCCCTCGCAGGGTGCTGATCAAGAATCAGACCCTGATGAGACTATGTTGCCCCATCACGAACGCTATACCACCGACCGACAAGGTGACACAGACGAAGTTGCACACGAGCTACAAGAAGAGGTAATAGATGACCCAGTTGTTGACCCCGATTGGCAGCCATTGGGGGAACAGGGTGCAGGCGGCAGCAGTTCTGAAGCGGAGGAGGAGGGGTCGCAGCAGGCATCAACATCGCAACAGGTTCCATCTGCCGGGCCCGTATCTTGCCCAAAACGCGTAGCAAAGTCAAAACCTGTTGGAGGACAGCGTGGCCATCCGGTTAAAGCTCAGTCTGCAATGCCTGAAAAGGTATCCGATGCTAGAAAGAGTGCAGTCTGGCATTTTTTTAAACAACATCCAATTGATCAGCGCAAAGTCATCTGTCAAAAATGTTCAACTACCTTAAGCAAAGGGCAGAATCTGAAAAGTCTCAATACAAGTTGCATGCATAGACATTTAACCACCATGCATTTGCAAGCTTGGACTAACTACCAAACGTCCCTTAAGGTTGTAGCACCCTCGGCCAATGAAGCTAGTCATCAACGCAACATCCCTTCCGGCAGTGTAGGGCCACCATTTTCTGCACCACCTGCAGTATCTGTGCAGGTTTCTTTGCCAGGCCAAAGCAGTCAGGGTCAGGGAATCACCAGTTTCGTAGTAGGAAACACTGCATCTAGGGCACCGGCGGCAACAATACCATCTCCCACCGTCTCTCAGTCTGCCATGTCCACCGGCACCCCCGCTAGTTCCACGATCTCCAGCTCTCCAGTCCAGCTCACCCTACATGAGACTATGGTTAGAAAAAGGAAGTACTTAGCCTCGCATCCGCGTACACAGGGTTTGAACGCCCACATAGCTAGACTAATCTCGTTAGAGATGATGCCCTACCGGTTAGTTGAAAGCAAAGCTTTCAAAGCCCTGATGGACTACGCTGTACCACGCTACGAGCTACCCAGTCGACACTTTTTTTCCAGAAAAGCCATCCCAGCCCTCCACCAGCATGTTAAAGAGCGCATCGTCCATGCACTCAGGCAATCTGTGAGCACAAAGGTGCACCTGACAACAGATGCATGGACCAGTAGGCATGGCCAGGGACGTTACGTGTCCATCACGGCACACTGGGTAAATGTGGTGGATGCAGGGTCCACAGGGGACAGCAAGTTTGGGACAGTTCTGCCTAGCCCACGGTCTAGGAAACAGTTGGCTGTAGCCATTTGCACCCCCTCCTCCTCCTCCTCCTCGTCCTCCTGCAGAAGCGAGACTTCGTCCACAGACCGCAGTCGCACAACCACTCCATCCGCAGCTGCCACTGTTGCACACCAGGTCTCCCATTATGGGGCAGCTACTGGCAAACGTCAGCAGGCTGTATTGGCTATGAAGTGTTTGGGCGACAACAGACACACCGCTGAAGTTCTGTCCGAGTTCTTGCAGAAAGAAACGCAGTCGTGGCTGGGCACTGTAGATCTTGAGGCAGGCAAGGTAGTGAGTGATAACGGAAGGAATTTCATGGCTGCCATCTCCATTTCCCAACTGAAACACATTCCTTGCCTGGCTCACACCTTAAACCTGGTGGTGCAGTGCTTCCTGAAAAGTTATCCGGGGTTATCCGACCTGCTCCTCAAAGTGCGTGGACTTTGCTCACATATCCGCCGTTCGCCCGTACACTCCAGCCGTATGCAGACCTATCAGCGTTCTTTGAACCTTCCCCAGCATCGCCTAATCATAGACGTTGCAACAAGGTGGAACTCAACACTGCACATGCTTCAGAGACTGTGTGAACAGAGGCGGGCTGTTATGTTTTTGTGGGAGGATACACATACACGGGCAGGCAGTAGGATGGCAGACATGGAGTTGTCAGGTGTGCAGTGGTCGAAGATTCAAGACATGTGTCAAGTCCTTCAGTGTTTTGAGGAATGCACACGGCTGGTTAGTGCAGACAACGCCATAATAAGCATGAGCATCCCCCTAATGCGTCTGCTGATGCAAAGTTTGACGCACATAAAGGATCAGGCGTCTGCAGCTGAGGAAGAGGAAAGCATTGATGACAGTCAGCCATTGTCTGGCCAGGGCAGTGTACAGGACGAGGTAGCGGGCGAAGAGGAGGAGGAGGACGAGGAGGATGATGAGGATGATTATATTTTTAATGAGGAAGCTTTTCCGGGGCCAGTGGAAATTGTTGGCGCGGCAAGGCCGGGTTCTGGTTTTTGGAGGGACACAAGTGACGTGGATTTGCCTGAAACTGCCCCTCAACCAAGCACAACCACAGATTTGAGAACTGGAACTTTGGCCCACATGGCGGATTATGCCTTACGTATCCTCAAAAGGGACACACGCATAACAAAAATGATGAACGATGACGATTACTGGTTGGCCTGCCTCCTTGATCCTCGCTATAAAGGCAAATTGCAAAATATAATGCCACATGAGAACTTGGAACTAATATTAGCAACCAAACAATCAACTCTTGTTGACCGTTTGCTTCTGGCATTCCCTGCACACAGCGCCCGTGATCGTTCTAACACGAGCTGCAGGGGCCAGCAGACCAGAGGTGTTAGAGGGGCAGAAATCAGAAGTGTCGTTGGCCAGAGGGGTTTTCTGACCAGGTTGTGGAGTGATTTTGCTATGACCGCAGACAGGACAGGTACTGCAGCATCAATTCAAAGTGACAGGAGACAACATTTGTCCAGTATGGTTACTAACTATTTTTCATCCCTTATCGACGTTCTCCCTCAACCGTCATTCCCATTTGATTACTGGGCATCAAAATTAGACACCTGGCCAGAATTGGCAGAATATGCATTGCAGGAGCTTGCTTGCCCGGCAGCTAGTGTCCTATCAGAAAGAGTATTCAGTGCTGCAGGTTCAATACTAACAGAAAAAAGGACTCGTCTGGCTACCCAAAATGTAGATGATCTAACCTTCATTAAAATGAACCACAACTGGATTTCGAAATCTTTTGCCCCACCTTGCCCGGCTGACACCTAGCTTTCCTATGTAAAGGTCTTGCCTGTGGACTATTCTGAACGACTTTTCCAATCTCGTAATTTGCAGCACCTGATTGTCCAGCATCCGACATGTTAACACCTCCCTAAATGGCCAAAGTCCCCACACGGGGCCGTGGTATCGCCACTTGGCGCCAGCACCCGTGAGAGTACTGTTTGTCTGAAGAGGTGGGTGTGCCCGCTTTTGGTCGACGGCACTGCCACTAGGTCCCTCATAGTACAATAAAGTGTCTGGCGGTGGTGGTGCGCACCCAACATCAGACACACCGTTGTAATATGAGGGGCCCTGGGCCTGTACCTCCGGCCACAAGACAGTCCCCCCCCCCAGGTCAAACAGTGCTCTACCACTTGCAAAATTTTCTCTCACAGCTCCACCAATGTTTAGTCTATGCGCTGACATCCTTCAATGCCTGGCACTGTCAATACCATTGTATTGACATTTTTCTTATGTTAGGCCTTCGAAGCCTGTCTGCGGTCCCTCCTTCCACTAGGCCTCCACTGACCTGTCTACTGCCGCCTGTGTTCCCCTGGAACCAATTTTAAATTGCCTACAGCCAGCCCAATTTATTATGTTAGGGCTTCGAAGCCTGTCTGCGGTCCCTCCTTCCACTAGGCCTCCACTGACCTGTCTACTGACGCCCGTGTTCCCCTGGAACCAATTTTAAATTGCCTACAGCCAGCCCAATTTATTATGTTAGGGCTTCGAAGCCTGTCTGCGGTCCCTCCTTCCACTAGGCCTCCACTGACCTGTCTACTGCCGCCCGTGTTCCCCTGGAACCAATTTTAAATTGCCTACAGCCAGCCCAATTTATTATGTTAGGGCTTCGAAGCCTGTCTGCGGTCCCTCCTTCCACTAGGCCTCCACTGACCTGTCTACTGCCGCCCGTGTTCCCCTGGAACCAATTTTAAATTGCCTACAGCCAGCCCAATTTATTATGTTAGGGCTTTGAAGCCTGTCTGCGGTCCCTCCTTCCACTAGGTCTCCACTGACCTGTCTACTGCCGCCCGTGTTCCCCTGGAACCAATTTTAAATTGCCTACAGCCAGCCCAATTTATTATGTTAGGGCTTCGAAGCCTGTCTGCGGTCCCTCCTTCCACTAGGCCTCCACTGACCTGTCTACTGCTGCCCGTGTTCCCCTGGAACCAACATCAGAAAATATAAAAATAAGTATTTTGCTTATAAAAAAGAAAATACTGGAGAGATATCAAATGCAGACATTTTAACATTAAAAACAAACACATACAACAAAAATCTGGTACAGTACTAAAAATGGCCACCAGCTACAATAACTTTCTCCTGCAAGTAGTTAACTGAAAGTTTTTTTCAATTTAAAACACAGATATGGCATCCACCGAGAGTTGTCCTGTCGCGTCTTCTTTATATTATTGCCAAGAAGATGCAAAACAATGAAAATAATAAAATCATTATTTACCCTAAAAATAGAGTAAGTCAAAACAACATTGCAAATAAACATTCATTACAAATAAAGAAGCAGGGCGCGTCCGAGGGTGAGTATATACCTAATAAGAATATAATCACCCTCGGACGCGCCCTACTTCTTTATGACAGCCTTCCTTCCTAAGAATCAGCCCTTCCGTGGTGTAGAGAGAGGGTGTGTTCCACTCCAAGGTGTTCCCCAGGTTGCCTTTCCTGAGCTTCGATCTTAATGCTCTCGTTTAGTAGTTGTCGGAAAGTAGGCTGCATTAGGCCTACAAATTGGGTATGGGGTGGAGAGAGATGGTGTGTTACACTCCAAGGTGTTCCCCAGGTTTCCTTGCCATTGCTTCGGTCTTCCGACTCTCGTTTAGTAGTTGTAGAAAACTACACTGCATTAGGCCTACAAATTGGGTATGGGGTGGAGAGAGATGGTGTGTTACACTCCAAGGTGTTCCCCAGGGTTCCTTGCCATTGCTTCGGTCTTCCGACTCTCGTTTAGTAGTTGTAGAAAACTACACTGCATTAGGCCTACAAAATGGGTATGGGGTGGAGAGAGATGGTGTGTTCCACTCCAAGGTGTTCTCCAGGTTGCCTTTCCAGAGCTTCGATCTTAATGCTCTCGTTTAGTAGTTGTTGGAAACTACACTGCATTAGGCCTCCAAATTGGCTATGGGGTGGAGAGAGATGGTGTGTTCCACTCCAAGGTGTTCTCCGGGTTGCCTTTCCAGAGCTTCGATCTTAATGCTCTCGTTTAGTAGTTGTTGGAAACTACAATGCATTAGGCCTCCAAATTGGCTATGGGGTGGAGAGAGATGGTGTGTTCCACTCCAAGGTGTTCTCCAGGTTGCCTTTCCAGAGCTTCGATCTTAATGCTCTCGTTTAGTAGTTGTTGGAAACTACACTGCATTAGGCCTACAAAATGGGTATGGGGTGGAGGGAGATGGTGTGTTCCACTCCAAGGTGTTCTCCAGGTTGCCTTTCCAGAGCTTCGATCTTAATGCTCTCGTTTAGTAGTTGTCGGAAAATAGGCTGCATTAGGCCTACAAATTGGGTATGGGGTGGAGAGAGATGGTGTGTTATACTCCAAGGTGTTCCCCAGGTTTCCTTGCCATTGCTTCGGTCTTCCGACTCTCGTTTAGTAGTTGTTGGAAACTACACTGCATTAGGCCTACAAATTGGGTATGGGGTGTAGAGAGATGGTGTGTTCCACTCCAAGGTGTTCCCCAGGTTTCCTCGCCAATGCTTCGATCTTCATGCTCTCGTTTAGTAGTTGTTGGAAACTACACTGCATTAGGCCTACAAATTGGGTATGGGGTGTAGAGACATGGTGTGTTCCACTCCAAGGTGTTCTCCAGGTTGCCTTTCCTGAGCTTCGATCTTCCGGCTCTCGTTTAGTAGTTGTTGGAAACTACACTGCATTAGGCCTACAAATTGGGTATGGGGTGTAGAGAGATGGTGTGTTCCACTCCAAGGTGTTCTCCAGGTGGCCATTCCTGAGCTTCGATCTTCCGGCTCTCGTTTAGTAGTTCTTGGAAACTACACTGCATTAGGCCTACAAATTGGGTATGGGGTGTAGAGAGATGGTGTGTTCCACTCCAAGGTGTTCCCCAGGTTTCCTCGCCAATGCTTCAATCTTCATGCTCTTGTTTAGTAGTTGTTGGAAACTACACTGCATTAGGCCTACAAATTGGGTATGGGGTGTAGAGACATGGTGTGTTCCACTCCAAGGTGTTCTCCAGGTTGCCTTTCCTGAGCTTCGATCTTCCGGCTCTCGTTTAGTAGTTGTTGGAAACTACACTGCATTAGGCCTACAAATTGGGTATGGGGTGTAGAGACATGGTGTGTTCCACTCCAAGGTGTTCTCCAGGTTGCCTTTCCTGAGCTTCGATCTTCCGGCTCTCGTTTAGTAGTTGTTGGAAACTACACTGCATTAGGCCTACAAATTGGGTATGGGGTGTAGAGAGATGGTGTGTTCCACTCCAAGGTGTTCTCCAGGTTGCCTTTCCTGAGCTTCGATCTTCCGGCTCTCGTTTAGTAGTTCTTGGAAACTACACTGCATTAGGCCTACAAATTGGGTATGGGGTGTAGAGAGATGGTGTGTTCCACTCCAAGGTGTTCCCCAGGTTTCCTCACCAATGCTTCGATCTTCATGCTCTCGTTTAGTAGTTGTTGGAAACTACACTGCATTAGGCCTACAAATTGGGTATGGGGTGTAGAGAGATGGTGTGTTCCACTCCAAGGTGTTCTCCAGGTTGCCTTTCCTGAGCTTCGATCTTCCGGCTCTCGTTTAGTAGTTCTTGGAAACTACACTGCATTAGGCCTACAAATTTGGTATGGGGTGTAGAGAGATGGTGTGTTCTACTCCAAGGTGTTCTCCAGGTTGCCTTTCCTGAACTTCTATCTTCAGGCTCTCATTAAATTGTGGTTAAACGGAACAACTGCATTTGGCGTACTAGTTGGTTTGGGGCCTACTATCGGTGTCTGCCACTCCTTGCTGTTCTCCTGGTTTCCTGTCCTGAAATTCCGTTTTCAGGCGCTCGTTAAGTAGTTGTTAATGTTAGACTGCATTTGGCCTACTAGTTGGGTTGAGGCCTACTATCGGTGTCTGCCACTCCTTGCTGTTCTCCTCCACTGAACAAAGCTGTGCCGCCTGTTTACTACGGTTGCCAATTTTGAACTGCATTTCGACTACTTACTGATTTGGGCCTACTCTCTGTGTCAGCCTCTCATTCCAGTTGTCCTCTACTGCAATGCCCCCTGGTTATTCCTGTGTTACCAATTTTGAACTGCATTTAGCCAACTTTATTCTTTGGGCCTATATCTGTGTTTCCTCCTCATCCTGCCCATTGCCCAGCCAGTGATAGATGAGTCTGCTGGTACATTGACCCATAACGCAACATTCCCCGTGCACGCTACACAACAACATTGTGACCCTGCTGAAAGTCAGGTTGCTCTTCCCGCATACCATACCACCTTACACGGGGACAAAGAGGAAGGTGCAGATGAAAGTGCAGGTTCCTTCATCAGGTGGGGGGAGGAATACTAGTTGGCGACGTCACTGGCACAGGGCCTCTCATAGTACGCAAAAGTGTTGCTGCCGGTGGGAGGCGCCCCCGCCGTGCAAACACACCGCTGTACTTTGAAGGGCCCTGTGCCAGTGCCAATGCCAACGAGTGGGCCCCCCCTGCTTGCTCAGGTTCACAGCACTTGCAAAGTTTAAATACTTACCTCTCCCTGCTCCACTGCCGTGACGTGGTCCAGATTTCCTGGGCCCACTAATTACTTGAACCAGCCCTACCCACCACAACTTTAGCCAAATGACCCCCAATTTCAAATGCCTTCCAATTATTATAAGGTAAGTTACGCTTGACAAGCTTCATTAAGAAGAATGGATGGTTTTGACATTAAAATGGGCACTCTAGGTGTTTTCCTGGCCCCCACTCACTGCCGACTATGCTGCCCCATTGACTTGCATTGGGTTTCGTGTTTCGGTCGATCCCGACTTTACGTCATAATCGGCCGATTTCACTCGACCCGACTTTTGAGATAGTCGGGTTTCGCGAAACCCGGCTCGACTCTAAAAATGTCAAGGTCGCTCAACTCTAGTGCTGGGCGCAGCCTCCTGAGCGTCGTTATTTGCTGTACAGGAGTCTGCGCTGTTGTGTTATCCCTTGGCTATGCGCTGTTAGCGCTGCCCGTCTTCTGACCTCATTTCATGTCGGCCGGTGCGGTTAGCGATGCCCATGAATCCCAGCCCCGCAGTGTCTTTTCATAAATTCACACAGCGGGGCTGGGATTCATGGCCTTGCGCAGTAAATATGTTCGCCTCTCACTCATGTCCTTACACCTGCTTCAGACTGGGTGGCCTCCGCTGATCCCTTATCGCATGCCAAGGATATGAGGCCGCACAGTCTGAAGAAGGCAGAAGGAAATGAGTGAAGACAGGCGAAGATATGCACTGCTCATGCCCATCAATCACACCCTCACAGTCGAAAAAATTTGACACCGAGGGGCGTTGTGTCGGGCAAGGCAGATGCACAGGCGCAGCCAGCCAAACAATGATGTCAGAAGACGGGCAGCGCTACCAAGGGGGTTGCTGCGTGTCATTACAAAGGAAAGTCACACCTCAGGGACGGTGGACACATTTTTTACGTGTTGAGTTCGACGTGTGCAAGGAGAATAAGTTAATGAGCCACCTTGTACAAATGCATTTCTGCTGTACAAGGTGGCTGTTATATATACAAACGCCTGGGGGGGGGGCAGGTTCCCTTTAATTTCAGTTCAGGTGTCTACGTGGCGTTTGCAGGACACGATGCCGACTACACAGCAGGGGAACAGCTGGCGTTGCTGAACCCCACTGACACATTGGCTGGTGTTTTTTTCTCTGTGCAGCTAGCACTTTCGGGCACCAACTGGCGGTGTTAGAGCCCAGGGTCAGCAGGAGGAGGAGAGGAGCAGAGTGTAGGCTGAAGCCTGCACTGGAGGCAGCTATGTGTCTGCGTTGCGTTTGCAGGACACATTGCCGGCTACACAGCAGGGGAACAGCTGGCGTTGCTGAACCCCACTGACACATTGGCTGGTGTTTTTCTCTGTGCGGACAGCACTTCCAGGCACCAACTGGCGGTGTTAGAGCCCAGGGACAGCAGGAGGAGGAGAGGAGCAGAGTGTAGGCCGAAGCCTGCACTGGAGGCAGCTTTAGGTCAGTTGTGTCTGCGTGGCGTTTGCAGGACACGTTGCCGGCTACACAGCAGGGGAACAGCTGGCGTTGCTGAACCCCACTGACACATTGGCGGGTGTTTTTCTCTGTGCAGCCAGCACTTCCGGGCACCAACTGGCAGTGTTAGAGCCCAGGGTATGCAGGAGGAGCAGAGTGTAGGCCGAAGCCTAAATGAACCAATTTCAAAGGTAACCTTTAACCCACCCTCAGGTGTTACAAACTAGAAGAGCCACACCTTGTGCAGCAGTAATGCTGCACAAGTTAAAGGTTGCTCTTTAAATTTTGCTCCTTGCACATGCTGAATGAAACACGTATACAATTTAGCCCCTTATACAGTCAAACTGTCTTGGAGGCGTGACTAGCCTTTTTTAATGAGACGCAGCACAGCTGTCAAAAATTCCACCTTGGTGCTGAGCGCAGCCTCCTGAGCATCGTTATTTGCTGTACAGGAGTCTGCGCTGTTGTGTTATCCCTTGGCCATGCGCTGATAGCGCTGCCCGTCTTCTGACCTCATTTCATGTCAGCCGGTGCGGTTAGCGATGCCCATGAATCCCAGCCCCGCAGTGTCTTTTCATAAATTCACACTGCGGGGCTGGGATTCATGGCCTTGTGCAGTAAATATGTTCGCCTCTCACTCATGTCCTTACACCTGCTTCAGACTGGGCGGCCTCCACTGATCCCTTACAGCATGCCATGGCCATGAGGCCGCACAGTCTGAAGAAGGCGGAAGGAGATGAGTCAAGACAGGCGAAAATATGCACTGCTCATGCCCATCAATCACATCCTCGCATTCCAAAGAAATAAGACACCGAGGGGCGTTGTGTCGGGCAGGGCAGATGCACAGGCGCAGCCAGCCAAACAATGATGTCAGAAGACGGGCAGCGCTACCAAGGGGGTTGCTGCGTGTCATTACAAAGGAAAGTCACACCTCAGGGATGGGGGACACATTTTAGACGTGTTGAGTTTGACGTGTGCAAGGAGAATAACTTAATAAGCCACCTTGTACAAATGCAGCATTACTGCTGTACAAGGTGGCTGTTATAGATACAAACGCCTGGGGGGGCAGGTTCCCTTTAATTTCAGATCTGGTGTCTGCGTGGCGTTTGCAGGACACGATGCCGGCTACACAGCAGGGGAGCAGCTGGCGTTGCTGAACCCCACTGACACATTGGCGGGTGTTTTGCTCTGTTCAGCCAGCACTTCCGGGCACCAACTGGCGGTGTTAGAGCCCAGGGTCTGCAGGAGGAGCAGATTGGAGGTATTGCCGCACACACAGCTTGTGAACAGCTGACGTTACTGAACCCCAATAACAGAGGAGCGACTGTTGACTGTGCAGACAGCACTTCCAGGCACCAACTGGCGGTGTTAGAGCCCAGGGTATGCAGGAGGCGCAGAGTGTAGGCCGAAGCCTAAATGAACCAATTTCAAAGGTAACCTTTAACCCACCCTCAGGTGTTACAAACTAGAAGAGCCACACCTTGTGCAGCAGTAATGCTGCACAAGTTAAAGCTTGCTCTTTAAATTTTGCTCCTTGTACACACTGAATGAAACACGTATACAATTTAGCCCCTTATACAGTCAAACTGTCTTGGAGGCGTGACTTGCCTTTTTTAATGAGACGCAGCACAGCTGTCAAAAATTCCACCTTGGTGCTGGGCGCAGCCTCCTGAGCATCGTTATTTGCTGTACAGGAGTCTGCGCTGTTGTGTTATCCCTTGGCCATGCGCTGTTAGCGCTGCCCGTCTTCTGACCTCATTTCATGTTGGCCGGTGCGGTTAACGATGTCCATGAATCCCAGCCCCGCAGTGTCTTTTCATAAATTCACACTGCGGGGCTGGGATTCATGGCCTTGTGCAGTAAATATGTTCGCTTCTCACTCATGTCCTTACACCTGCTTCAGACTGGGCGGCCTCCGCTGATCCCTTATCGCATGCCACGGCCATGAGGCCGCACAGTCTGAAGAAGGCGGAAGGAGATGAGTGAAGACAGGCGAAGATATGCACTGCTCATGCCCATCAATCACACCCTCGCAGTCCAAAAAAATAAGACACCGAGGGGCGTTGTGTCGGGCAGGGCGGATGCACAGGCGCAGCCAGCCAAACAATGATGTCAGAAGACGGGCAGCACTACCAAGGGGGTTGCTGCGTGTCATTACAAAGGAAAGTCACACCTCAGGGACGGTTTAATGGTCTCAGGGGACACATTTTTTACGTGTTGAGTTTGACGTGTGCAAGGAGAAAAAGTGAGCCACCTTGTACAAATGCAGCATTACTGATGTACAAGTTGGCTGTTATACATACAAACGCCTGGGGAGGGGGCAGGGTCCCTTTAATTTCAGTTCAGGTGTCTGCGTGGCGTTTGCAGGACACGATGCCGGCTACACAGCAGGGGAACAGCTGGCGTTGCTGAACCCCACTGACACATTGGCGGTTGTTTTTCTCTGTGCAGCTAGCACTTCCGGGCACCAACTGGCAGTGTTAGAGCCCAGGGTCTGCAGGAGGAGCAGAGTGTAGGCCGAAGCCTGCACTGGAGCAAGTTGAAAGGGAACCTTTAACCCCCTCACCTCCCCAGGCGTTTGTTGCTGAAAGAGCCATCTTGTACAGCACTAATGCTGCAAAAGGAAACGGTGGCTCTTTTAACTATGCTCCTTGCAAATGCTAAACTAGACACTCATGTAACGTGTCCCCTCACACCGTAAAATTGTCCCGGAGGTGGGACTTTCCTTTGTAATGTGACGCAGCACAGCCGTCATTCCTACCCCCTTGGTGCCGTGCGACGCCTCCTCAGCGTTGTTTTAATCTGTCCCGGAGCCTGCGCTGTAATGTTATCCCTTGGCCATGCACACTTAGCGCTGCCAGTCTTCTGACATCATTTGGTGTCAGGCTGGCTGCGCCTGTGCATCCACGCTGCCCGAGATCCCACCTCGCAGTGTCGTCTACTGTAATCCCACTGCGGGCCTGGGATCCATGGGCATGCGCAGTGCATATCCTCGCCTCTCACTCCCCTCCTTCCGGCTTCTTCAGACTGTGCGGCGTCATGGCCGTGGCCTGCTATTAGGGATCAGCTGACGCCGCACAGTCTGAAGAGGACAGAAGGAGGGGAGTGTGAGGCGAGGATATGCACTGCGCATGCCCATGGATCTCAGGCCCGCAGTGGGATTACATTAGATGACACTGCGAGGTGGGATCTCGGGCAGCGTGGACGCACAGGCGCAGCCAGACCGACACCAAATGATGTCAGAAGACAGGCAGCGCAAACTGTGCATGGCCAAGGGATAACGTAACAGTGCAGGATCCGGGACAGATTAAAACAGCTTCCAGCACTGACTGAGCGCCGGCCGTAAAGTACAGCGGTGACGTCACCGCTGTGCTCTGCTTTACGGCTGGCCGGCGCTCACCAGTCAGTGCGGGAAGCTGAAGGCGAGGGACCTGACCAGACACCGGGAATGTAAGTATGTAGTGTTTGTTTTTTTACATTTACAACGGTAACTAGGGTAAACATCGGGTTACTAAGCGCGGCCCTGCGCTTAGTAACCCGATGTTTACCCTGGTTACCAGTGAAGACATCGCTGGATCGGCATCACACACGTCGATTCAGCGATGTCAGCGGTAGATCCAGCGACAAAATAAAGTGCTGGACTTTCCCCAGCGACCAACGATCTCCCAGCAGGGGCCTGATCGTTGGTCACTGTCACACATAACGATTTAGTTAACGATATCGTTGCTACGTCACAAAAAGCAACAATATCGTTAACAATATCGTTCAGTGTGACGGTACCTTTAGTGTCTGTTGGTGTCTTGGGAGAGCAGGAACTCTTGGAGGAGCTAGAAGAATGTGCTATGGGAGGTGTGGTTTGAAGGGACAGGAGCAGACGTGTTCTTGCAGAGCTCCTGGGAATCCCCTATATGAAGCTACTATTGACATATATAAAGTGGAATTTAGGGACTAAAAGTCTTGGAAAATCATCTGGACCATACCAGCAACTATTAAAATGAAGAATAAAGTGGATTTCACAAAGAAAACAGGTTCTGCAGCTACTCTGCTGTAAGGCCACTAGGCATTATGGCCGCCACACAGGCAGACCTGAGAGGAAAACGCCACAGAGATGCCATCACCCCCGGAGCAAAGAGAGCTGGAGCTCTGAAGAATTTGGTCCCCACAGGAAAAGCTTGCGCAGACCTGTGTGAAGAGAGCCTCTTCTGCTCCAGTGTCAGGGAGGATCTCTGGATTTCCCCCTGACAGCCGGGACTCAGGATGGACAAAAGGAAGCGGCCATGCTGAGTCATCATCTGCTGCTGTGAAGGAGTGACGTCAGCAAAGACATCTGCAGTGAGCGAGGAACAAAGGAACGGGATCCAGTGTGATACGGAGATATCCCTGCCGACTGCCGGTGAAGACAGAAGACGCCAGGCAAGTACTACGGCGTCAGCGAGGGAGGAGAGCGTCCACTTTCACCGCTATGGGACCTGCAAGGGAGATTTCTCTCTGATCCTATGGAAAGGAGCATTTTTGGGGCTTGGCGAGATCGCAGAGACTTGAGTGAAAATTTACCTCATCATGAGGTGGGTGCAGTGGGGAAGGGAGAGGATCAGAGCGGTGTGGATGTGCAGCTGCTGCTGGAGGTGATGGGTAGAACATCACTACAGCTATATGGCACCACACAGCCCCTTCCTGTTTTAGGGAGGTGTGCCACCCTTAAACCAAAAATCACTGGGCAAATACATGGTGACCCTGACAATAAGGGGAAACCGTGCAGAAGCCAATCTGACAAAGGAGCTTTATTAATACATTGGAATGGCTGCGACCAGTCCTCTTATACACCAAGGAATTGTGCCACCCCTCAATCTGCAAATATTATCCCCAAAACTAAAAAAAGCAATACCGGAGTATGACCAATGACATGGGACTATGCAACAATTTGGCTGACTCTCCTACTGATAGTACTCATCTAAATACTAAAACCTTGGATTATAGATCTATGCCCTCCATAAATGAAAGTGACCCTTTTAAACAAATGTTCCCATACCAAAAATCCATAACAGATGAAACCAGGCTTCTCTGTGTTAAAAGCTTTGAAGAATTAATTTTAAAAAATCTTCTAATTCTACCTGTACTATGGGACCAGTTACCATAATAAAAATAGCATCGACATTGATGATCAAACGGATCAGCTGGATTTAAATCATGACACAGATAATTCTTCTAATTCAATGGAAGGGCTAGAGAGTGTCCACTCAGAAGAGTTTACTGAAATGTCGGGTTCCTCCGAATATGGGGATAGTGATTTTACCAATGATACAGATTCTGAAGAAATTTCATCCCAACATACTTCCTCAGAGAATTCTATTAGTCATGAGATTCATGAGCCCATAGAAAAATCCCTACTTCAGCCAAATAAAATTAACTTGGGTCAAAAGAAATTTGGAGTGGGACTTAGGGACCATATCTCTAATATTTCTTTAATAGACAACAAACCAGCTTCTGACGACTACCCATCAGAGAGCTTTCTGATTAATATCTGTAGAGCCCTTTTAACATTGGCAAATACCTTGGGAAAGGGTACTAATATATTTGAAAACTAATTTAAAATATCCGTTCCTCAACAAACAAATATAGTAAAAGTCTCTGAGTCTTTTATTAAGAAGCTCTTTAAAGATACATTATCTTTAATAGTTAAAGATTCTAACTTAAACTCTACCAAGGTCTCGGCTGTCCCTCTTCAAGATCCACAAATAACAGATTCTTTATACCAAAATCATCGGATTTCGCCTTCTATTCATGCTCAAAGTCTACCCATACTCTCGGATTCTGTGGAGAAGATTCAAAAAGATATCATCTCCTTTAGAAACTGCATGGCTAATTATGAAGATATTAAAAGGAAAAACAACATAAAAATCAGGAGAATTGCGGAGTCGGGTCCAGCTTTCTCAGCTAAAGGACTATATTTCTACCAGGGCCGTATTTAGAGTTTCTGCTGCCCTAGGCACTTTTAGTGCTGCCTCCCCCTTTGGTGCATATGACACTATTGGCAGTGACTTTTAGCAAGAATCGCTGATGTGAAAGTCGCCTTTTGCAGCAGATCGGGCAGTTTTTCTGCATCTGCCGTGTAACGGATCACTTACAGCAACACTGCATTTGACCTCATTCATTCTCTATGGGATTTGCGGCACTTACTGTGATCTGGCAAATGCGGTACCATACCTCCCAACTTTTGAAGAAGGAAAAGAGGTATAAAGTTTGCGGCGCACATAGTGCGCCAAGGCAAATTTTAGGCCACGCCTCTGAGCACACTCTTTTCACAACTAGTCACTCCCATATCCACGTCCCAACCACACCCATTTATCACTGCTGATCACACTGTTTCATAAACTATAATTATCAGCAAAAAAAAATATGGCCACACAGTGCTCCATACTTTATAATGGCCTGTGGCCACACATGGTGCTCAATACTGTATAATGGCCACACAGTGCTCCATACTGTATAATGGCTACACAGTGCACCACATACTGTATAATGGCCACACATGATGCTCTATACTGTAAAGTGGCTACGCAGTGCACCACATAAAGTATAATGGCCACACATGATGCTCTATACTGCACAATGGCTACGCAGTGCACCACATACTGTATAATGGCCACACATGATGCTCAATACTGTATAATGGCCACACATGATGCTCCATACTGTATAATGGCCACACATGATGCTCCTTATTGTATAATGGCCACACATGATGCTCCATACTGTATAATGACCCCACATGATGCTCAATACTGTATAATGGCCACACATGATGCTGCATAGTGTTTAATGACCCCAAATAATGCTCAATACTGTATAATGCCCCCCTCCCTTCTTGTATGCATGGCTCATCTCCCTCCCATCCCATATGCATGGCTCATATCCCCCCTCCAGTATGCATGGCTCATATCCCCCCTCCTTTATGCATGGCTCATATCCCCCCCTCCTGTATGCATGGCTCATCTCCCTCCCATCCCATATGCATGGCTCATATCCCCCCTCCTGTATGCATGGCTCATATCCCCCCCTCCTGTATGCATGGCTCATCTCCCTCCCATCCCATATGCATGGCTCATATCCCCCCTCCTGTATGCATGGCTCATATTCCCCCCCTCCTGTATGTATGGCTCATATTCCCCCCCTCCTGTATGTATGGCTCATATTCCCCCCCTCCTGTATGCATGGCTCATATCCCCCCCTCCTATATGCATGGCTTATATTCACACCCCTCCTGTATGCATGGCTCATATTCCCCCCTCCTGTATGCATGGCTCATATTCCCTCCTTCTGTATGCATGGCTCATATTCCCCCCTCCTGTATGCATGGCTCATCTTTCAACCCCCCGCTCCCGCTGCTGCTCCCGCTCCCATCTTGCATGGCTCGGCTCCCCGTCCTCCTTCATCCCCCCATGCCCTGTCCCCCAACCCCCTGTCCCTCATATTCAACTTTCTTTCCTACACACGACGGCCGCACCGAACATCCCCGACTCCCGGCGCAGCACTTTCTTCCTGCGTGAGCAGTCATGTGGTACCGCTCATTAAGGTCATGAATATGCCCATATTCATGACCTTAATAAGCAGTACCACGTGACCTCTCACTCAGGATGAGCTGCAGGCGCTGAGACCAGGCATCACAGGAGCAGGGTGAGTATGACGTCTTCAAGGAGGGAGGGTGGTTGGCAGGCAAGCAGGCAGGCGGCGGGGGCTGGGGGGCGGTCAGTCAGGAGGTGACCCAAAAAACTTAAAAAAATTAAAACTTGCTCATGCTCAGGTGCCGCCCCCCGCATCGTCCCACCCTAGGCACGTGCCCTCAAGTGCCTAGTGGCAAATACGGCCCTGATTTCTACAATGATTTTTCACTTACTACCTAAAAATAAAGAAGAAAAACCTGATTGAGAAGGTTTTCAGAATTCGCAGGCCGCTGTCTCTCCCTACTAACATTGCTCGAGATGTTATTGTGTCTTTTTAACTTACTGGGATAAAGAACGATCTCCTTAAGCTAACAAGAGACTGAAAACTTCTTCCATCTCCGTACAACAATTTATCCTTTTTCAAGGACTTGTCTAGAGATACCCTACAAAAACGGAAATCATTATCAAAAACCACACGGGAACTCTTACACGCTGGGATATCTTACGGCTGGACTATGACTCCCAATCTACAAGTGAAATTCGCATCAAAATTGTTCGCTCTCTCGTCTCCGGAGGAAGGAATTGACTTTCTGAAAAGAACGGGAATAACATCTTCTACGGCCTCTCCTAGACTCTCCTCTCTGTTTTCATCAAACATGTATCCCACTTGAAAAGATCTTTATTTCACTTGCTATAATATGAAAGAACCGGACTTTTCCCTCCAACTAGTCTTAGGATGACCTTAAGGTGTTTCCAGACGCGACAGGCTCTCATGTTTACTCGATTGTTGTGAATTCTGTGGCTGAGTTCACTTCTGTGGTCACAAGTGGTATTGCAGTCTCTGGGCTTCCTCCCTCAGGTGTTTTGGTGAGCTCGTTGGCTGCCTTGCTATTTAGCTCCACCTGAGTCTGTCTTCCTTGCTCCTTGTCAATGTTCCAGTGTTGGATCTGAGCTACTGCATCTTTCCTTGGGCCTGCTGCTCTGCTAGATAAGTGCTTCTAGTTTGTTTTCTGTTTTTTTCTGTCCAGCTTGCTATTGTCTTTTGCTGGAAGCTCTGAGAAGCAGAGGGGTGCACCGCCGTGCTGTTAGTTCGGCACGGTGGGTCTTTTTGCCCCTTTGCGTGGTTTTCGTTTTAGGGTTTTTTGTAGACTGCATAGTTCTCTTTGCTATCCTCGCTCTGTCTAGAATATCGGGCCTCACTTTGCTGAATCTATTTCATTCCTACGTTTGTCTTTTCATCTTGCTAACAGTCATTATATGTGGGGGGCTGCCTATTCCTTTGGGGTATTTCTCTGAGGTAAGTCAGGCTTGTATTTCTATCTTCAGGCTAGTCATCTCCTCAGGCAGTGCCGAGTTGCATAGGTAGTTGTTAGGCGCAATCCACTGCTGCTTACAGTTGTGTGAGGATAGATCAGGTACTGCAGTCTACAGAGATTCCACGTCTCAGAGCTCGTCCTATTGTTTTTGGTTATTGCCAGATCTCTGTATGTGCGCTGATTACTGCACGCTGTGTTGCCTGATTGCCAGCCATAACAGTACAAGGAGCCACACCAATGATTCCCAATAGAGGGAAAAAAGAAATCCTGACATCATTTTTTTTTCTTAGCTCTGTCTTCAGTCTTTTTTTTCCCCTAGACATTAGAGTGCTTCAGGACACAGCTGTGGACATGGATATTCAGGCTCTGTGCTCCTCAATGGATAATCTCGTTGTAAATGTACAAAAGATTCAAGATACTATTGATCAGAAATCGATGCTAGAACCAAGAATTCCGATTCCTGATTTGTTTTTTGGTGACAGAACTAAGTTCCTGAGCTTCAGAAATAATTGTAAGCTATTTTTGGCCTTGAAACCTCATTCTTCTGGTAATCCTATTCAACAGGTTTTGATTATTATTTCTTTTTTGCGCGGCGACCCACAGGACTGGGCGTTTTCTCTTGCACCAGGAGATTCTGCATTGAGTAATGTTGATGCATTTTTCCTGGCGCTCTGATTGCTTTACGATGAGCCTAATTCAGTCGATCAGGCTGAGAAAAATCTGCTGGCTTTATGCCAGGGTCAGGATGATGTAGAAGTATATTGTCAGAAATTTAGGAAATGGTCAGTACTCACTCTGTGGAATGAATCTGCACTAGCGGCTTTGTTCAGAAAGGGTCTCTCTGAAGCTCTTAAGGATGTAATGGTGGGATTTCCTATGCCTGCTGGTTTGAATGAGTCTATGTCCTTGGCCATTCAGATCGGTCGTCGCTTGCGCGAGCGTAAATCTGTGCACCATCTGGCGGTACTGCCTGAGAGTAAACCTGAGCCTATGCAGTGCGACAGGACTATGACTATAATAATAATAATAATAATTTTTATTTATATAGCGCCAACATATTCCGCAGCGCTTTACAAATTATAGAGGGGACTTGTACATACAATAGACATTACAGCATAACAGAAATACAGTTCAAAACAGATATCAAGAGGAGTGAGGGCCCTGCTCGTAAGCTTACAAACTATGAGGAAAAGGGGAGACACGAGAGGTGGATGGTAACAATTGCTATAGTTATTCGGACCAGCCATAGTGTAAGGCTTGGGTGTTCATGTAAAGCTGCATGAACCAGTTAATTAATTTTTTTTTTTTTTTTTTTAATATAGGCCACACAGGGATCGTTAGGTTAATGCATTGAGGCGGTAGGCCAGTCTGAACAAATGAGTTTTTAGGGCATGCTTAAAACTGTGGGGATTGGGGATTAATCGTATTATCCTAGGTAGTGCATTCCAAAGAATCGGCGCAGCACGTGTAAAGTCTTGGAGACGGGAGTGGGAGGTTCTGATTATTGAGGATGCTGACCTGAGGTCATCAGCGGAGCGGAGGGCACGGGTAGGGTGGTAGACTGAGACCAGAGAGGAGATGTAGGGTGGTGCTGAGCCATGGAGTGCTTTGTGGATGAGGGTAGTAGTTTTGTACTGGATTCTTGAGTGGATGGGTAACCAGTGTAATGACTGGCACAAGGTAGAGGCATCGGTGTAACGGTTGGTGAGGAATATGATCCTGGCAGCAGCATTCAGGACAGATTGGAGCGGGGAGAGTTTGGTAAGAGGGAGGCCGATTAGTAGAGAGTTACAATAGTCCAGACGAGAATGAATAAGTGAAACAGTAAGAGTTTTTGCAGAGTCGAAAGTAAGAAAAGGGCGAATTCTAGAAATGTTTTTGAGATGCAGGTAAGAAGAGCGAGCCAGTGATCGGATGTGGGGGGTGAATGAAAGGTCAGAATCAAGGATGACCCCAAGGCAGCGGGCATGTTGCTTTGGAGTAATGGTGGAACCGCAAACGGAGATGGCAATGTCAGGCAAAGGTAGGTTAGTAGAGGGAGAAAACACGAGGAGTTCAGTTTTTGACAGGTTTAGTTTCAGATAGAGGGAGGACATGATGCTAGAGACAGCGGTAAGACAATCACTGGTGTTTTCTAATAAGGCAGGCGTGAGATCAGGAGAAGAAGTGTATAGTTGGGTGTCGTCAGCATAGAGATGGTACTGGAAGCCAAATCTACTGATTGTTTGTCCAATAGGGGCAGTATACAAAGAGAAGAGGAGGGGGCCTAGGACTGATCCTTGAGGAACCCCAACAGTAAGGGGAAGGTGAGAGGAGGAGGAACCAGCGAAACATACAGTGAAGGATCGGTCAGAGAGATAGGAGGAGAACCAGGAGAGAACGGTGTCCTTGAGGCCGATGGAGCGGAGCATAGTGAGGAGGAGCTGATGATCCACAGTATCAAATGCTGCAGAGAGATCCAAGAGAATTAGCATGGAGTAGTGACCATTAGATTTAGCTGTTAGTAGGTCATTAGAGACTTTAGTGAGGGCAGTTTCAGTAGAGTGTAAAGAGCGGAAACCAGATTGAAGAGGGTCGAGAAGAGAGTTATCTGAGAGATAGCGGGTAAGACGGGAGTGGACCAGGCGTTCGAGGAGTTTAGAGATGAAGGGAAGATTAGAGACAGGTCTATAATTAGCGGCACAGTTTTGGTCGAGGGATGGTTTTTTAAGTAATGGATGTATGATGGCATGCTTAAATGAGGAGGGAAAAATACCGGAAGTGAGGGAAAGGTTGAATATTTTTGTTAGGTGAGAGGTGACAGCCGGGGAAAGGGACTGGAGGAAATGTGACGGAATGGGGTCACTGGTGCAAGTGGTCGGGCGAGAAGATGCAAGGAGCCTGCTTACTTCTTCTTCTGTAACTGGTTCAAAGTCAGAGAGTGAACTAGATGCAGTGGGGGAGGGAGGACAGTGCATGGTATGAAGAGATTGGGAGATGATTTCCTGTCGAATATGGTCAATTTTTTCTTTGAAGTAATTGGCCAGATTGTCAGCACGGAGATCCGTGGTTGGGGCCTGCGCTCTTGGGTTGAGTAGGGACTGGAACGTGTCAAAGAGACGTTTAGGGTTATTGGACAGGGAGGTGATGAGGGTGTTGAAGTAGGTTTGTTTGGAGAGGTGAAGGGCAGAATTGTATGTCTTTAGCATGAACTTATAATGGATGAAATCTTCGGGTAGATTAGATTTTCTCCACAGACGTTCTGCGCACCTGGAGCACCGCTGCAGGAAACGTGTTTGCAGCGTGTGCCACGGTTGTTGCCGTCTGTGCCGAGTTGTTTTATGTATAGGAGGAGCAGCTTCATCCAGGGCACTTTGCAGGGTTTCATTGTAATGCTTCAGAGCAGAATCAGGACATGAGATGGTCTATGACTAAAGTAGAACGGCAAGAACACAGACGTCTGAACAGACTGTGTTTCTATTGTGGTGATTCTACTCATGCTATTTCTAATTGTCCTAAACGCACTAGGCGGTTCGATAGCTCTGCCGTTATTGGTACTGTACAGTCCAAATTCCTTTTGTCCATTACCTTAATGTGCTCTTTGTCATCGTATTCTGTCATGGCGTTTGTGGATTCAGGCGCTGCCCTGAATCTGATGGATTTGGATTATGCTAAACGTTGTGGATTTTTCTTGGAGCCTTTGCGGTGTCCTATTCCGTTGAGAGGAATTGATGCTACACCTTTGGCCAAGAATAAGCCTCAGTACTGGGCCCAGCTGACCATGTGCATGGCTCCTGCACATCAGGAAGTTATTCGCTTTCTGGTACTGCATAATTTGCATGATGTGGTCGTGTTGGGGTTGCCATGGCTACAAACCCATAATCCAGTATTGGATTGGAACTCTATGTCGGTAACCAGCTGGGGTTGTCAGGGAGTACATGGTGATGTTCCATTTTTGTCTATTTCGTCATCCATTCCTTCTGACATCCCAGAGTTCTTGTTGGACTTTCAGGATGTATTTGAAGAGTCCAAGTCTGATGCCCTACCTCCGCATAGGAATTGTGATTGTGCTATCGATTTGATTCCTGGTAGTAAATTCCCTAAGGGTCGTTTATTTAATTTGTCCGTACCTGAACACACCGCTATGCGCAGTTATGTGAAGGAGTCCCTGGAGAAGGGACATATTCGCCCATCGTCGTCACCATTGGGAGCAGGGTTCTTTTTTGTAGCCAAGAAGGATGGTTCGCTAAGACCGTGTATTGATTACCGCCTTCTTAATAAGATCACTGTTAAGTTTCAGTATCCCTTGCCATTGATTTCTGACTTGTTTGCTCGGATTAAGGGGGCTAGTTGGTTTACTAAGATTGATCTTCGTGGTGCGTATAATCTGGTGAGAATCAGGCAGGGAGATGAATGGAAAACGGCATTTAATACGCCCGAGGGTCATTTTGAGTATCTGGTGATGCCGTTCGGACTTGCCAATGCTCCATCTGTTTTTCAGTCTTTTATGCATGACATTTTCCGTGAGTATCTGGATAAATTCTTGATTGTTTACTTGGATGACATTTTGATCTTCTCAGATGATTGGGAGTCTCATGTGAAGCAAGTCAGAATGGTTTTCCAGGTACTGCGTGCTAATTCCTTGTTCGTGAAGGGATCAAAGTGTCTCTTCGGTGTGCAGAAAGTTTCATTTTTGGGGTTCATCTTTTCCCCTTCTACTATCGAGATGGATCCGGTTAAGGTTCAGGCCATCCAGGATTGGACTCAGCCGACATCTCTAAAAAGTCTGCAGAAATTCCTGGGCTTTGCTAATTTTTATCGTCGCTTCATCTGTAATTTTTCTAGCATTGCCAGACCATTGACCGATTTGACCAAGAAGGGTGCTGATTTGGTTAATTGGTCTTCTGCTGCCGTGGAAGCTTTTCAGGAGTTGAAGCGTCGTTTTTGCTGTGCCCCTGTGTTGTGTCAACCTGATGTTTCTCTTCCGTTCCAGGTCGAGGTTGATGCTTCTGAGATTGGTGCAGGGGCGGTTTTGTCACAGAGAGGTTCTGGTTGCTCAGTGTTCAAACCATGTGCTTTCTTTTCCAGGAAATTTTCTGCTGCTGAGCGTAATTATGATGTGGGCAACCGAGAGTTGCTGGCCATGAAGTGGGCATTCGAGGAGTGGCGTCATTGGCTTGAGGGTGCTAAGCATCGCGTGGTGGTATTGACTGATCATAAGAACTTGACTTATCTCGAGTCTGCCAAGCGCTTGAATCCTAGACAGGCCCGTTGGTCGTTATTTTTTGCTCGTTTTGATTTTGTGATTTCATACCTTCCGGGCTCTAAAAATGTGAAGGCGGATGCTCTGTCTAGGAGTTTTGTGCCCGACTCTCCGGGGTTATCTGAGCCGGCGAGTATCCTCAAGGAAGGAGTCATTGTGTCTGCCATCTCCCCTGATTTGCGGAGAGTGTTGCAGAAATTTCAGGCTAATAAACCTGATCGTTGTCCGGCCGAGAAACTGTTCGTCCCTGATAGGTGGACTAGTAAAGTTATCTCTGAACTTCATTGTTCGGTGCTGGACGGTCATCCAGGAATCTTTGGTACCAGGGAGTTGGTTGCTAGATCCTTCTGGTGGCCATCTCTGTCACGGGATGTGCGTGCTTTTGTGCAGTCCTGTGGAATTTGTGCTAGGGCTAAGCCCTGCTGTTCACGTGCCAGTGGGTTGCTTTTGCCCTTGCCGGTCCCGAAGAGGCCTTGGACACATATTTCGATGGATTTCATTTCTGACCTTCCCGTTTCTCAAAAAATGTCGGTCATTTGGGTGGTCTGTGATCGCTTTTCTAAAATGGTCCATCTGGTGCCTTTGGTTAAATTGCCTTCCTCCTCTGATTTGGTGCCTTTGTTCTTCCAGCATGTGGTTCGTTTACATGGCATTCCTGAGAATATTGTTTCTGACAGAGGTTCCCAATTTGTCTCGAGGTTCTGGCGAGCCTTTTGTGGTAGGATGGGCATTGACCTATCTTTCTCCTCGGCCTTCCATCCTCAGACTAATGGCCAGACCGAACGAACCAATCAGACCTTGGAAACATATCTGAGATGTTTTGTTTCCGCTGACCAGGATGATTGGGTGTCATTTTTGCCGTTGGCTGAGTTCGCCCTTAATAATCGGGCCAGCTCGGCTACCTTGGTCTCTCCATTTTTCTGCAATTCTGGGTTCCATCCTCGTTTCTCTTCAGGACAGGTTGAGTCTTCGGACTGTCCTGGTGTGGATTCTGTGGTGGACAGGTTGCAGCAGATCTGGACTCAGGTAGTGGACAATTTGACCTTGTCCCAGGAGAAGGCTCAGCTTTTCGCTAATCGCAGACGCCGTGTGGGACCCCGACTTCGTGTTGGGGATTTGGTTTGGTTATCTTCTCGTCATATTCCTATGAAGGTTTCCTCTCCTAAATTTAAACCTCGTTTTATTGGTCCGTATAGGATTTCTGAGATTCTCAATCCGGTGTCTTTTCGTCTGACCCTCCCAGACTCCTTTTCCATACATAATGTATTCCATAGGTCGTTGTTGAGGAGATACGTGGCACCTATGGTTCCATCTGTGGAGCCTACTGCCCCTGTTTTGGTGGAGGGGGAATTGGAGTATATTGTGGAGAAGATTTTGGATTCTCGTGTCTCTAGACGGAAACTCCAGTATCTGGTCAAATGGAAGGGTTATGCTCAGGAAGATAATTCCTGGGTTTTTGCCTCTGATGTCCATGCCCCAGATCTTGTTCGTGCCTTTCATGTGGCTCATCCTGGTCGGCCTGGGGGTTCTGGTGAGGGTTCGGTGACCCCTCCTCAAGGGGGGGGTACTGTTGTGAATTCTGTGGCTGAGTTCACTTCTGTGGTCACAAGTGGTATTGCAGTCTCTGGGCTTCCTCCCTCAGGTGTTTTGGTGAGCTCGTTGGCTGCCTTGCTATTTAGCTCCACCTGAGTCTGTCTTCCTTGCTCCTTGTCAATGTTCCAGTGTTGGATCTGAGCTACTGCATCTTTCCTTGGGCCTGCTGCTCTGCTAGATAAGTGCTTCTAGTTTGTTTTCTGTTTTTTTCTGTCCAGCTTGCTATTGTCTTTTGCTGGAAGCTCTGAGAAGCAGAGGGGTGCACCGCCGTGCTGTTAGTTCGGCACGGTGGGTCTTTTTGCCCCTTTGCGTGGTTTTCGTTTTAGGGTTTTTTGTAGACTGCATAGTTCTCTTTGCTATCCTCGCTCTGTCTAGAATATCGGGCCTCACTTTGCTGAATCTATTTCATTCCTACGTTTGTCTTTTCATCTTGCTAACAGTCATTATATGTGGGGGGCTGCCTATTCCTTTGGGGTATTTCTCTGAGGTAAGTCAGGCTTGTATTTCTATCTTCAGGCTAGTCAGCTCCTCAGGCAGTGCCGAGTTGCATAGGTAGTTGTTAGGCGCAATCCACTGCTGCTTACAGTTGTGTGAGGATAGATCAGGTACTGCAGTCTACAGAGATTCCACGTCTCAGAGCTCGTCCTATTGTTTTTGGTTATTGCCAGATCTCTGTATGTGCGCTGATTACTGCACGCTGTGTTGCCTGATTGCCAGCCATAACACTCGATGTACAGTATGTATATTACTCGTACTAGATGGTAGCCCCATTCTAATGCATTGGGTATTCTAGAATATGTATGTAGTTTATTTATGAAGATTTTAGAATAATACATTGAATACACAGGATTCGGCCAACCATGACCAATTAGCGAAGTGTGGTTCAAATCCCGCACCAATTCGCGGCCGGACTGTACCTGTTGCTGATTGTTTGTGGCCAGCCACGTAGTATATAGCACAGCCACGTAGTATATAACAGCCCACGGAGTCTATAACAGCCCACATAGCATATACGCAGCGACGTGGTTTATAACAGCCCACGTAGCATATAACACAGCTCACGTAGTATATAACAGCCCATGCACGTAGTATATTACACAGCCCACGTAGTGTACAACACAGCCCACATAGTGTACAACACAGCCCACGTATTGTATAGCACAGCCCACGTAGTGTATAACACAGCCCACGTAGTATATAACAGCCCACGTAGTGTATAACAGCCCACGTAGTATATAGAACAGCCCACGTAGTATATAGCACAGCCCACATAGTATATAACAGCCCATGTAGTGTATAACAAAGCCACATAGTATATAGCACAGCCACGTAGTATATTGCACAGCCCACGTAGTATATTGGATATAAACAAAAAACACAGAAGAAGCCAGCTCACCGATCATATGAGAAGCCCGGAACTTCGTCCTGACGAGACGCAATGGGGATCCATAAATAAGAAAAGAAAGTGGTTCCAGCTTCAATAAAATCATGAAAACTTTAATCCAACTTTTTAAAATGGAGAAAGAACTCCTGGGACAACACCATAGCACATGCGAGGTAAGCAACGCGTTTCGACCGACGCAGCGGTCTTTGTCACAGCTGATCTACTCGCTCATTCATCCGGTATAAAATGAATCAGAGACCAATAAAATGGCAAGAAATCCTCACATGACCCGAAGGTCCTGAATGCTAACAATAAAATTGGATACGGAATTGTCAAGACTATACAAATAACAAACATCAGTATTAAATATACAGATTAACATATAGAAAAATACAGACATACAATATTTCTAAAACTAATATGAAAATTCAAACGTACAAAAAGTGTTTTTACTCTGCATGAAAAGGCTGTCAATAGTGGAACATCAGTTCGTTCCTTCTATTCAGACCATCTGGAAACCTTGTGCCCAGGTTGAAGATCCAAAAAGCCTCCCTGGTGAGCAACATTCTCTGAATATCGCCTTCACGTGAGGGTTTTTTTATTTTTTCAATTCCCGTTACCCTTAATGACACTGTACTGCGCGAATGGAAATCGATAAAATGTTTGGCTGCTGATGAAACAGTGCGGCTATTGTTGGTAATGCAAGAAATATCATAGTGCAACCAATGTATGATTTATTGCAGTCAATGCAATCAATCTTGTATACGACAAATCGTGTGTTACAATTGATAAAACTTTGAATTTTATACAAACTATTGTTGCAAGCGGTACCAAATAATTTGGTGGTAACCAGATGCTTGCATGTAGTGCAATTAGTAACATTGCATTTGTAGCTCCCTATGCACTTGAGCCAGGTACTACTGCGTTTTTGGGATGAGAAATTATTTGGAGACAGTTTATTTCCTAGGGTAGGCGCTCTTCTGGCTACAATATTGCAACCTTCACTTAATATTTGTGAAAGAATAGGATCTTCATACAAAATGGGGATAGCTTTGTTTATTATGGTTTTGATTATACTGAATTGTGGACTGAATTGCAAACAAACAAATGGTCTATTTGTGATAGTATTTTTACTTATTAGTTTGTTGGATGTTTGCTT
The DNA here is from genome assembly GCF_032444005.1 of Ranitomeya imitator. NCBI lineage: Eukaryota > Metazoa > Chordata > Amphibia > Anura > Dendrobatidae > Ranitomeya > Ranitomeya imitator. Next base: position 917,237,783 of record NC_091282.1, on the reverse strand, counting down.
TGATAAATTTTCTGAGGGATCTGTCCCCGAACACATGGGGTTACTCTACGGTCTTGTATTATTATTTACCAGGTGTAGCGCTCTATTGAGCATCCAATTGGGATATCCCCGATGATGGAATTTCCTACAGGATTTGATGAGGTCATTTTGAAGTTCAGTATTGTTGTTACAATTACGTTTTAACCTAGTAAATTCGCCCACAGGGATAGATTTGACGGTGTGTTTCGGATGGCTACTCCTGGCATGTAGGATGGAATTTCCTGCTGTTGGTTTTGTGTAAGTTCTTGTTGAAATTAATTTGTTAGGAATACCTGTTAATTCTAAATCAAGAAAGGAAATTTTTGAGTCAGCATGAACATGTGTACATTTTAAGTTAAAATTATTGTCATTAATGTAATCCAAAAAATCCCGTATGGCAGATACATCGCCATGCCAAATAAATAGCGTATCGTCGATGTATCTGCCATACCAGTGGATGAAGGAAGAAAAAACATTGGATGTAGAAAATATATACAAATGTTCCCAGTGTGCCGTAACCAAGTTAGCCAATGAAGGTGAGAACTTGGCCCCCATCGCTACACCGGTACATTGTAAATAATACTCAGAATCAAATGAAAAGAAATTGTGGGTTAACAGAAAAAACGTGACCTGTAAAATAAAATTGATAAGATCCCGTGAATATAAACTGTAATTATTCAAATGAAATTGTAATGCCAACATTGCTACATTGTGTGGAATACATGTGTATAGCGAAACTATGTCGCAACTTAACCAGGTGTAGCCTGACTTCCACTGTTTGTGCGTTAAGATATCCAAAATGTCCTTGGTATCCCTGATGTACCCTGGAGTTCTTAAAGGGAACCTGTCACCCCCGTTTTTTGAGATTGAGCTATAAATACTGTTAAATAGGGCCTGCGCTGTGTGTTCCTATAGTGTATGTAGTGTACCCCGATTCCCCATGTATGCTGAGAAATAACTTACCAAAGTCGCCGTTTTCGCCTGTCAATCAGGCTGGTCAGGTCGGGAGGGCGTGGTGACATCGCTGGTTCTTCCTCAGCTTTACGTTGGTGGCGTAGTGGCGTAGTGGTGAACAAGCAGCGCGCGATCTGCGCTGTCATCCCTTTCGTCGTTGGGGGCGGCCATCTTCCTGGGGCCGCGCGTGCGCAGATCGAGTGCTCTGCTGCACGGGGCTTCAGGAAAATGGCCGCGGGATGCCGCGCGTGCGCATTAGAGATCGCGGCGGCCATTTTCCCAAAGCCGAGTTTGCATCTCGGCTTTGGGAAAATGGCCGCCGCGATCTCTAATGCGCACGCGCGGCATCCCGCGGCCATTTTCCTGAAGCCCCGTGCAGCAGAGCACTCGATCTGCGCACGCGCGGCCCCAGGAAGATGGCCGCCCCCACCGACGAAAGGGATGACAGCGCAGATCGCGCGCTGCTTGTTCACCACTACGCCACCAACGTAAAGCTGAGGAAGAACCAGCGATGTCACCACGCCCTCCCGACCTGACCAGCCTGATTGACAGGCGAAAACGGCGACTTTGGTAAGTTATTTCTCAGCATACATGGGGAATCGGGGTACACTACATACACTATAGGAACACACAGCGCAGGCCCTATTTAACAGTATTTATAGCTCAATCTCAAAAAACGGGGTGACAGGTTCCCTTTAAGACTAATGGCTGTAGCAGGGAATCAAGCCACTGGCCCAAAAATTCATTAATTGACCCTATACTTGAGACTATAGGTCTCATTGGGGGAAATTTGGCTTGCTTGTGGATTTTGGGCAATCCGTACAGGATGGGCATGACAGGATGGGAAACCTGTAAAAAAATTGCCTGTTTGTTAGTTAGAACTCCCAAAGAGACCCCTTCCTCGATCATTTTGTCAATTTTTTGTTTAAATGAGCTAGTAGGGTCTGAGGATAATTTTTTATAAACGTTCCCATCAGAGATTAACTTGGTGATTTCATTTTTGTAGTCTAGAGAGTTCATGATGACAATCACCCCCCCCTTTGTCACTATTCTTAATAACTATATCGTTCATATCTTTGATGTCTTTAATAGCCTGTCTATGCTTTTTCGATATATTGGTATTAAAATTGCTAGATGAAATGTTGTCCTTGAGAATTTTGAGTTCGCGTTCTACCACCTCCTGGAACTTATTCATGCAATCCGCACGTGATTGGATGGGATAGAAAAACGGATTTTTTGTCTTAAATTTATCCGAATGGTCAATACATTTGCTATTATCTATATCACGTCCCTGCAATTCTTGTAAGGTTATCAAAGAGACCTGTTCGTGGAAATCTAATGCATGGAACTCATTTTCTACCATATTTGCAACCGTATTTTCATTTTCCAAATAATCAACATGGTCATCTGACCAAAAATGTTTTTTCAATGTTAGATTGCGGATAAATTTATTAACGTCTAATATGGTTGAGAATAAATCAAAGTTCTGATCAGGTACAAAATTAAGTCCATGAGTCAGTAGCTGAAGTTGATCCTGTGAAAAAAATTTTGACGATAAATTAATCACATTAGCACTTATCTCATCATGCCTTTCTTGCGGCGGGTCTGCATGCCAAAGTTGTTTTCTGTGCTTCCTCCCGCCGCGCCTTTTGCGTTTTTTGATTTAGTAAGTTGCTTAAAAGAGCTACAGCTTGTGGACTCATTAAGAGAAATGTCAGAAGCACTGAGACCATTGTCATCAGAGTCCCCTTCCCGTGAGCTGAAACTTACATATCGTTTGTTATGCCGTCTTTTAAAGTTGGAATATCTCAAGATAGATCTTGGGGTTCTGAGTGAATTTTCCCCTTCATTCCAATTGTAGACTTTATTTGGACGTGTAAACATCTAAGTCGCGTTGAAATTTGCGCTTTTTTCTTTGTATAATTTTGTCTTCTAATGTTGTTATATCCTCTTGGATTTTTTTGTGAAAGTTGCTATCTTCAACGGTAATATTCATAGATTTCAAGGCTTCCTTTGTGTTTTCAATTTCCTTTTGTATGTCCGAGAGCTTTGTTTCTTCGTATTTTATAATAAGGCGCATAAGGTTTATTGAGCAAGTGCTAAGAATTTTATTCCATTCATCAGAAAATAATTGTCCAAAATCAGTGGTGGCTTTTTTCTTTAGCCGTAGACCTCTTGGAATCATATCTTTAGAAACATAATTCTGAAGGGTGATGAGATCCCTCCACACCTTAGTTTCCTGAGTCATGATTTTTTGCAACTGAGTCCACATATTAGAGACATCAGGGGTTAAATCAGTCCCATCAGGTGAGCCCGAAAAAACCTTGGCAGCTTTTTGCATACGGTTTCTTGCCAGGTCTGTCATCATGCAGTAAAAAATGGTATGTTGTGACAAAAGTAGATCAAAATCTCGATAAATGTTAAGCGCGGTGAGTCCCAAATAAGGAGTTAAGATCGGGTACACGGCAGTCAATATAGGATATAAACAAAAAACACAGAAGAAGCCAGCTCACCGATCATATGAGAAGCCCGGAACTTCGTCCTGACAAGACGCAATGGGGATCCATAAACAAGAAAAGAAAGTGGTTCCAGCTTTAATAAAATCATGAAAACTTTAATCCAACTTTTTAAAATGGAGAAAGAACTCCTGGGACAACACCTAGGGTTATTTCGCCTACCCTAGGAAAAAAACTGTCTCCAAATAATTTCTCGTCCCAAAAATGAAGTAGTACCTGGCTCAAGTGCATAGGGAGCTACAAATGCAACTTTACTAATTGCACTACATGCAAGCATCTGGTTACCACCAAATTATTTGGTACCGCTTGCAACAATAGTTTGTATAAAATTCAAAGTTTTATCAATTGTAACACACGATTTGTCGTATATAACATTGATTGCATTGACTGCAATAAATCATACATTGGTTGCACTATTAGAAAACTAAAAAATCGGATATCGGAACACCTGTATGATATTTCTTGCATTACCAACAATAGCCGCACTGTTTCATCAGCAGCCAAACATTTTATCGATTTCCATTCGCGCAGTACAGTGTCATTAAGGGTAACGGGAATTGAAAAAATTAAAAAAAAACCTCACGTGGAGGCGATATTCAGAGAATGTTGCTCACCAGGGAGGCTTTTTGGATCTTCAACCTGGGCACAAGGTTTCCAGATGGTCTGAATAAAAGGAACGAACTGATGTTCCACTATTGACAGCCTTTTCATGCAGAGTAAAAACACTTTTTGTACGTTTGAATTTTCATATTAGTTTTAGAAATATTGTATGTCTGTATTTTTCTATATGTTAATCTGTATATTTAATACTGATGTTTGTTATTTGTATAGTCTTGACAATTCCGTATCCAATTTTATTGTTAGCATTCAGGACCTTCGGGTCAGGTGAGGATTTCTTGCCATTTTATTGGTCTCTGATTCCTTTTATACCGGATGAATGAGCGAGTAGATCAGCTGTGACAAAGACCGCTGCGTCGGTCGAAACGCGTTGCTAACCTCGCATGTGCTATGGTGTTGTCCCAGGAGTTCTTTCTCCATTTTAAAAAGTTGGATTGAAGTTTTCATGATTTTATTGAAGCTGGAACCACTTTCTTTTCTTGTTCACGTAGTATATTGCACAGGCCACATAGTATATTGCACAGCCACGTAGTACATAGCACAGCCATGTAGTATATTTCCCAGTCACGTAGCATATTGCCCAGTCACATAGTATATTGCCCAGCGACGTAGTATATTGCCCAGTCACGTAATATATTGCACAGCCACGTAGTATATTGCCCAGTCACATAGTATATTGCCCAGCGACGTAGTATATTGCCCAACCTCGTAATATATTGCACAGCCACGTAGTATATTGCCCAACATCGTATTATATTGCCCAGCCACGTAGTATATTGCCAAGTCACGTAGTATATTGCCCAGTCACGTAGTATATTGCCCAGTCACGTAGTATATTGCCCAGCCACGTAGAATATTGCCCAGTCATGTAGTATATTGCCCAGCGACGTAGTATATTGCCCAGCGATGTAGTATATTGCCCAACGACGTAGTATATTGCCCAGCCCACGTAGTATATTGCCCAACCTCGTAATATATTGCACAGCCACATAATATATTGCACAGCCCACGTAGTATATTGCCCAACATCGTAGTATATTGCCCAGTCACGTAGTATATTGCCCAGCCACGTAGTATATTGCACAGCCATGTAGTATATTGCCCAGTCACGTAGTATATTGCCAAGTCACGTAGTATATTGCCCAGTCACATAGTATATTGCCCAACATTGTAGTATATTGCTCAGCCACGTAGTATATTGCCCAGTCACGTAGTATATTGCCCAGCCACATAGTATATTGCCCAGTCATGTAGTATATTGCCCAGCGACGTAGTATATTGCCCAGCGATGTAGTATATTGCCCAGCGACGTAGTATATTGCCCAGTCAAGTAGTATATTGCCCAGACACGTAGGTATATAACACTGCCCACGCAGTATTTAGCAGTGTGTGCACCATATCCCTGTTAAAAAAAATAATTATAATAAAAAATAGTTATATACTCACCCCTGGGATCCAGAGAAGCTGTGTGATGCGGCCGCCATCTTCCGTTCCCAGGATGCATTGTGAAATTACCCAGATGACTTAGCGGTCTCGCGGGCGCCAGGGACACTCACTACGGGGAGTACGGAGCGGGCACTGTGACTGCAGGGGAGTAGGGGAGGGACTAATCGGACTGTGGCCATCGCTGATTGGTCGCGGCAGCCATGACAGGTAGCTGGCGAGAAGAATCAGCGACTTGGATTCCATGACAGACAGAGGCCGCGACCAATGAATATCCGTGACAGACAGAAAGACAAAAGGACAGAAATACGGAAGTGACCCTTAGACAATTATATAGTAGATTGCATCAGGTATGCACAACACTTTTGTGTTTGGTCTTTTCTCTTCTCTAATTGCATACTTGTTTCCCATATACGGTGTGGCACCCTGTTATTGACATACTAAGCTATTTTTGATGGAGGTGCATCCTAATTATTTATGCATTTGTTTTTGCCTGCCCTAAAGGCTGTTTTTCCTTTCTGTTGGAGGGTTATGAAGCAAATAAACCCATATGGTCTTTGAAAGGAACGTGCGGTGCCTCCTGTCTTCCTCCTGATGCACCTGAGTGAGTACAATCCCTACAAGAGGAAAATTATTCTTTAACTCACCACTAGATGTCTTAGTATCACATGAAAGATATTGTCTACTAAAGAGAATCCCGATTTATTTGCTTCAGAGACATACGGACGTTATAGCAAGGAGTACCCCACTCATGATCTCTTCTGTGAGCCAGGACATTTTAGTGGACTTGAGACATCCATTAACTGTTATTATTCTGAATGGAATCTAAGTAAAGCAACATCATCCCGTCACGATGCACAAAGAGCTTAGCACTCCAAAACTTCTAATGATGATTTAACACTAAACAGGCTGCAGATTTCTACACTGAAGGTATCTAGAAAATCAGTATGACATTACCTTTAATTTAACATGGATAACCCCGATGACAGGTTCTCTCTAACTGCTACCTATCTTTACTACTTGCAAACAATTTGACTTACAGTAACAATATATCCTTTGTATTTACAAATAGTTTTAAATAAATATTACATTTAGGTAAATTTTTGCATCATCATTGTATGTACATTTTGTAAGGTTTGGGAAACAAAGTGAAGGTATCCTGTAGCTTAAAAAGTTGTTGTGATAAAGAAAAACTCAGAAGCCAAAAATTAGTCAGATCTAGGTAAAAAAAAAAATTGTGTTCCCCAGAGAATCAGTTTTTCTCAGAAGGAGAACATACAGTCGTTTCCACCTGCCCTTAATGTGTAGGGAAAATGGGTTCTAACTAAATTATAATGGTAATAAACATACAGTATTGTTCAAAGTAATAGCAGTCCAATATGACTAACCACATGAATCACTGATTTTGGTATAAATTATATTACCACGTGTCAAACAATTTACCAGTTGGCGCAGTAGATTGTAAGGCTGGGGTCACACTGCGTTATGGCAGTCTGTTAGATGGTGTAACGCAGTCCGTTAACTCTGCTTTAACCCCTATTATCGGGCACATTGCCAATGCATGCCATAATCAGCATGCGCTAGCGATGAGCCGTCATTCAGTGACGGAGCCTCGGTCGCGGGCTGCAGCGTCTGAGGCTCCGTCACCGCTAGCACAGATGAATCATCTGTGTTAGCAGTATAGCATAATACGATGGCGTGTATGCTATAGCGTTAACGCAGCCCGTCAACGCTATGCATTGAACGGGCTGCTTTAACGCGGTATGAACCTGGCCTTAGAAAACCAACAGACTCACCATTCATGGTCTGCATCTTTTTGAGTTTGTGCATTAGAATAATTAATTGAAAGGGGGTGTTCAAAATAATAGTAGTGTGGCATTCAATTAGTGATGTCGATCATTCTGTGAAGAAACAGGTGTGAATCAGGTGACCCTTATTTAAGGGTGAAGCCAGGACATGTTGTACATGTATTTCTTCTTGAAAGTCTGAGAAATATGGGTCGTTCGAGACATTGTTCAGACGAACAGTGTACTTTGATGAAAAAGTTGATTGGAGAGGGTAAAAATTATAAGGCTATGTGCACACGTTGCTTATTTGCATGCAGAGATTTCTGCAAGGTTTATGCATGTCTTGGCAGAGAAACGCAGCTGAAAATACACGCTTTTTTATGAGACTTTGATACTTTTTTATGCATTTTTTATGCGTTTTTGTAAATCCATAGAGCTAAATAAAGATATTATATTATTAAAAAAAAAAAAAAGAATTGTGATGTCATTTGTTTGTTCAACCTCTACAGCCTGATACCCTCATTAACCCCTTTACCCCCAAGGGTGGTTTGCACGTTCTGGACCGGGCCAATTTTTACAATTCTGACCACTGTCCCTTTATGAGGGTATAACTCTAGAACGCTTCAACAGATCCTGGTGATTCTGACAATGTTTTCTTGAGACATATTGCACTTCATGATAGTTGTAAAATTTCTTTGATATTACCTGCGTTTATTTGTGAAAAAAATGGAAATTTGGCGAAAATTTTGAAAATTTTGCAATTTTCCAACTTTGAATTTTTATGCAATTAAATTACAGAGATATGTCACACAAAATACTTAATAAGTAACATTTCCCACATGTCTACTTTATATCAGCACAATTTTGGAACCAAAAATTTTTTTTGTTAGGGAGTTATAAGGGTTAAAAGTTGACCAGCAATTTCTCATTTTTACAACACCATTTTTTTTTAGGGACCACATCTCATTTGAAGTCATTTTGAGGGGTCTATATGATAGAAAATACCCAAGTGTGACACCATTCTAAAAACTGCACCCCTCAAGGTGCTCAAAACCACATTCAAGAAGTTTATTAACCCTTCAGGTGTTTCACAGGAATTTTCGGAATGTTTAAATAAAAATGAACATTTAACTTTTTCACAAAAAATTTACTTCAGCTCCAATTTGTTTTATTTTACCAAGGGTAACAGGAGAAAATGGACCCCAAACGTTGTTGTACAATTTGTCCTGAGTACGCCGATACCTGACATGTGGGGGTAAACCACTGTTTGGGCGCATGACAGAGCTCGGAAGCGAAGGAGCGCCATTTGACTTTTCAATGCAAAATTGACTGGAATTGAGATGGGACGCCATGTTGCGTTTGGAGAGCCACTGATGTGCCTAAACACTGAAACCCCCCACAACTGACACCATTTTGGAAAGTAGACCCCCTAAAGAACTTATCTAGAGGTGTAGTGAGCACTTTGACCCACCAAGTGCTTCACAGAAGTTTATAATGCAGAACCGTAAAAACAAAAAATCATTTTTTTTTCACAAAAATTATCTTTTTGCCCCCAATTTTTTATTTTCCCAAGGATAAGAGAAGGAATTGGGCCCCAAAAGATGTTGTACAATTTGTCCTGAGTATGCTGATACCCCATATGTGGGGGTAAACCACTGTTTGGGCGCATGAGAGAGCTCGGAAGGGAAAGAGCACCGTTTGACTTTTCAATGCAAAATTGACAGGAATTGAGATGGGACGCTGTTAAGGACCGGCGGAACGCACCAAGTAAAGATGATATGAAACTAGGTGCGTTCGCAGTCCGAGGTCCACCGTGCAGGTAAAAGACCCTGCTGCTAGTAAGACGGACTATATGGCGGTACTAAGAATACACACATGGGTTAACTTCACCCTGCGTGAAGGAAGCGATCCTGTTGCGTCACAGGAGCGCAGTACCGCACATAGAGCGCGAGCAAGGAGTCAGCGAACTCAACCCCTGCACAGGATTGAAGTCCGATTAGACACTTGCTGGCACAACACCGCAACTGGGTGTGTAAGGAAACTTATTAAATAGAATCTATAGGCACGAGAGTGCGTGTGGTGCCGCACTGACGGACGCCACTAACCACCCAGGCTTAGGTAAGGAAAGCGCAGAGGAAGCGCACGGCGCCATACTGGCGGACACAGCAACAGGACGCTGTGATGTGTGTTACGTGCAGATGGCTAGTCGGGCGCTAGATAGCTACCATCATCCGCGAGCAGTCAACAACTCTAGGGAGTGATACTTAGGAGCTTTCATCCATCGACATACATCCATCTACACACACACACATAATATCAAGACAATACTAGCGCATGGCCGTGCGGTCATGCGCAGTTTATATAGTTGCTGCACAGGAAGCAGCTACAGAAGTTTTGCCCTTTCAGGACCTGCCAAGAGGACCAATGGGATGTGCTGCAGTGCCTGAGCATGTGACCCTCGATCTCCAACGGGAGATCTTGCCCTGGGCATGCTCAGTGTGTGCAAATAAGGACTTAGTCCCAGAAAAGCCCGCTCGCCGCAGATCAGTGCAGGGTACAACAGGAGAGCCAGAAAAGGCAGCAGTAACCTCCTGCACAGAATCAGTCAAAGCAAGACGCTGGGAGCGACGCCTCCGCTGAGCAGAGCCCACTGCGGCCGAAGCAGAATGGGAGACCGCAGCAGACACGGATCGAGATTCCCCCTGTGCAGCAGAGGAAACTCGACTCCTAACAGACGCCATGTTGCGTTTGGAGAGCCACTGATGTGCCTAAACATTGAAACCCCCCACAAGTGACACCATTTTGGAAAGTAGACCCCCTAAGGAACTTATCTAGATGTGTGGTGAGCACTTTGACCCACCAAGGGCTTCACAGAAGTTTATAATGCAGAGCCGTAAAAATAAAACAAAATTTTTTTCCCACAAAAATTATTTTTAGCCCCCAGTTTTGTATTTTCCCGAGGGTAACAGGAGAAACTGGACCCAAAACGTGTTGTCCAATTTGTCCTGAGTGCGCTGATATGTGGGGGGGGAACCACCGTTTGGGCACATGGGAGGGATCGGAAGGGAAGGAGCGCCATTTGGAATGCAGACTTAGATGGAATGGTCTGCAGGCGTCACATTGTGTTTGCAGAGCCCCTAATGTACCTAAACAGTAGAAACCCCCCACAAGTGACACCATTTTGGAAAGTAGACCCCCTAAGGAACTCATCTAGATATAATGTGAGAGCTTTGAACCCCCAAGTGTTTCACTACAGTTTATTACGCAGAGCCGCGCAAATAAAAAATATTTTTTTTTCCACAAAAATTATTTTTTAGCCCCCAGTTTTGTATTTTTCCAAGGGTAAAAGGAGAAATTGGACCCTAAATATTGTTGTCCAATTTGTCCTGAGTACGCTGATACCCGATATGTGGGGGGGAACCACCGTTTGAGCGCATGGCAGAGCTCGGAAGGGAAGGAGCATCATTTGGAATGCAGACTTAAATGGATTGGTCTGCAGGCGTCACATTGCGTTTGCAGAGCACCACATGTACCTAAACAGTAGAAACCCCCCACAAGTGACCCCGTATTGGAAACTAGACCTCCCAAGGAACTTATCTAGATGTGATGTGAGAACTTTGAACCCCCAAGTGTTTCACTACAGTTTATATCGCAGAGCCGTGAAAATAAAAAATCCTTTTTTTTCCCACAAAAATTATTTTTTAGCCCCCAGTTTTGTATTTTCCCAAGGGTAACAGGAGAAATTGGACCCCAAAAGTTGTTGTCCAATTTGTCCTGAGTACGCTGATACCCCATATGTTGGGGTAAACCCCTGTTTGGGCACACGGGAGAGCTCGGAAGGGAAGGAGCACTGTTTTACTTTTTCAACGCAGAATTGGCTGGAATTGAGATCGGACGCCATGTCGCGTTTGGAGAGCCCCTGATGTGCCTAAACAGTGGAAACCCCCCAATTATAACTGAAACCCTAATCCAAACACACCCCTAACCCTAATCTCAACGGTAACCCTAACCACACCTCTAACCCAGACACACCCCTAACCCTAATCCCAACCCTATTCCCTATTGTAAATGTAATTCAAACCCTAACCCTAACTTTAGCCCCAATCCTAACTGTAGCTTTAACCCTAGCCCCAACCCTAACCCTAGCCCTAACCCTAACCCTAGCCCTAACCCTAGCCCCAACCCTAGCCCCAACCCTAACCCTAGCCCTAGCCCTAACCCTAGCCCTAACCCTAGCCCTAGCCCTAACCCTAATGGGAGAATGGAAATAAATACATTTTTTACATTTTTTAATTTTTCCCTAACTAAGGGGGTGATGAGGGGGGGTTTGTTTTACTTTTATAGTGGGTTATTTAGCGGATTTTTATGATTGGCAGCCGTCACAAACTGAAAGACGCTTTTTATTGCAAAAAATATTTTTTGCTTTAGCACATTTTGAGAGCTATAATTTTTCCATATTTTGGTCCACAGAGTCATGTGAGGTCTTGTTTTTGCAGGACGAGTTGACGCTTTTATTGGTAACATTTTCGGGCACGTGAAATTTTTTGATCGCATTTTATTCCGATTTTTGTGAGGCAGAATGACCAAAAACCAGCTATTCATGAACTTCTTTTGGGGGAGGCGTTTATACCTTTCCGCGTTTGGTAAAATGGATAAAGCAGTTTTATTCTTCGGGTCAGTACGATTACAGCGATACCTCATTTATATCATTTTTTTATGTTTTGGCGCTTTTATACGATAAAAACTATTTTATAGAAAAAATAATTATTTTTGCACCGCATTATTCTGAAAACTATAACTTTTTTATTTTTTTGCTGATGATGCTGTATGGCAGCTCGTATTTTGTGGGACAGGATGACGCTTTCAGCGGTACCATGGTTATTTATATCTGTCTTTTTGATCGCGCGTTATTCCACTTTTTGTTCGGTGGTATGATAATAAAGCGTTGTTTTTTGCCTCGTTTTTTTTTTTTTTTCTTACGGTGTTTACTGAAGGAGTTAACTAGTGATATAGTTTTATAGATTGGGTCGTTACGGACGCGGCGATACTAAATATGTGTACTTTTATTGTTTTTTTTTTTTTTATTTAGATAAAGAAATTAATTTATGTGGGCTCTCAGGGGGTCTCATGTTTGATCGCGGTGTGCCGGGGGTTAATGTGCCGGGGGTGGTCCGTGACCGCTCCTGGCACATAGTGCCGGATGTCAGCTGCGATAGGCAGCTGACACCCGGCCGCGATCGGCCGTGCTCTCCCCGTGAGCGCGGCCGATCGCGCTGGACGTACTATTCCGTCCTTGGGAAGTAGGGCCCACCCCACATGGACGGAATAGTACGTCCATTGGCAGAAAGGGGTTAAAGGGAACATATCACCCCCCAGGGCATTTTTAAGTAAAACAGCCACTTTCAGCAGCACTAAGGCTGCATTCTGTGAAGATGGCTCTTATGTTTCTGATCCCTAGTAACACTGAAATATTGACTTTTATAAATTGCGCCCCATACCTGTATTGAGTCCCAGAGGTATTCTGTCTTCCCCTGTTTCAGCAGCCCCCAGCCGTCCATCATTTCCCTTTTGAGTCTGTGCGCCGCCTCCTGTGATGCTCTTACATGCTCGGCGCCTGCCCCCTTCTCCTTCCTCCTCTTTCTCTTTCCTCCCTCTGCAGCGTCTGATGAGCTGATCTGCCAGTGAACTGTGTGTGGGGAGTTCAGCTCATCAGACGTTGCAGAGGTTGGAAAGAGAAAGAGGAGGAGGGAGATGGGGCAGGCGCCGGGCATGTAACAGCAACACAGGAGGCGGCACACAGACGCAAGAGGGGGATGATGGATGTCTGGGAGGCGGCTGAAACAGGGGGAGACACCATACCTCTGCGACTCAATACAGGTATGGGGCGCAATTTATAAAAGTCCATTTTTCAGTGTTCCTAGGGATCAGAAACATAAGAGCCACCTTCACAGAATGCAGCCTTAGTGCTGCTGAAGGTGGCTTTTTTACTTAAAAACGCCCTGGGGGGGTGGCAAGTTCCCTTTAATACTAAATAAAGACACACACAGTCACCAGCCTATGTAGGAGCATTAGCATAATTAATCTATACATGCTGTAACAAAACAGCAACTGTGAGAAATCTGCGTGAAATTCAATATCTCACTAACTCACCACTCCCCTGTCTGACCACAACCTACTGACTGACATTCTCTTCCCCCTCCTTTCCTAGTGTGCAACCCCCAGTCCACAAACTCACTCACCCTCGCAGAAATCTCAAACACCTCAACGTACAATCACTCTCTGAGTCCCTTCTCCCTCTTACAGACATAGCCTCCTTTCAAGACACAGATGCTGCTGCCACTTTTTATAACACCACAATAACAGCAACACTCAATTCAGGCGCCCAGCTAATGCATAGCAAAACTCGTACACTCAAAAGGCAGCCCTGGCAGGCCAGCCTGACCAAAGACTGGCTTCCAGGATCGCTGAGCGGAGATGGAAGCGATCCAGCTCTGCCGACCACTTCACTGCATACAAGCAGTCCCTCCCCAGCTTCAAGTCCACACTCACTGCCGCAAAACAAACTTACTTCTCATCTCTCATATACTCCCCGTCTCACAATCCTAAACAGCTTTTCAACACTTTCAATTCTCTACGCCGTCCCCCCGCATCCCCTCCCTCCCCTCTTATTTCTGCTGAAGACTTTGCCTCTTTCTTTAAACAGAAGATCGATACGATCAGAGAAAGCTTTGGCCCACAGCGCCCAATGCCCCTCTTAGCTGCTCAACCCTGTTCATCCAAAACCAGCTTCTCCACCATGGCAGAAGATCAGCTCTCCACCCTCCTGTCAAGATCACACCTCACCACCTGCATGCTTGACCTGCTCCCAACCCACCCCATGACTAACCTTGGCAAGGTCTTCATCCCAACCCTAACACACCTCTTCAACCTCTCACTCACAACAGGTGTCTTCCCCTCATCCTTCAAACATGCCAAGATCACACCCATCCTCAAAAAGCCCTCCCTCGACCTATCCTCTGTGTCTAGCTATTGCCCAATATCTCTTCTCCCTTATGCCTCAAAATTACTGGAACAACACGTCCATCTTGAACTGTCCTCCCACCTTTCCTGCTCCCTCTTTGACCGGTTACAATCTGGCTTCTGACCCCATCACTCAACTGAAACTGCCCTAACTAAAGTCAATAATGACCTACTAACTGCCAAGAGCAAGCGACACTACTCTGTCCTTCTCCTGGACCTGTCTTCTGCTTTTGACACTGTGGACAACTCCCTTCTGCTACAGATCCTCTCATCTCTTGGCATCACAGACTTGGCCCTATCCTGGATCTCATCATATCTAACAGACCGAACATTCAGTGTCTCCCTCCCCATGACACCTCCTCACTTCGCCCCTTGTCTGTCGGTGTTCCTGAAGGCTCTGTTCTAGGACCCCTACTCTTCTACATCTACACCTTCGGCCTGGAACAGCTCATAGAATCCCACGGTATGCAGTATCATCTTTACGCCAATGACACGTAGATCTACCTATCCGGATCTGACCTCACCAAATAATAATAATCTTTATTTTTATATAGCGCTAACATATTCCGCAGCGCTTTACAGGTTGCACACAGTCTCATCGCTGTCCCCGTTGGGGCTCACAATCTAGGTTCCCTAGTATGTCTTACTTACCAAAATCCCACCTCCTTACTTACTAAAATCCCACACTGTCTGTCTGCTATCTCAGCTATCTTTTCTACTCGCTTTCTAAAACAGAACATGGACAAAACAGAATTCATCATCTTTCCCCCATCTCACTCTACCCCTCCACCAGACCTATCCATCAATGTCAATGGCTGCTCACTTTCCCCAGTCCCACACACCCGGTGCCTTGGGGTGATCCTCGAGTCTGCCCTCTCTTTCAAGCCACATATCAAGCCCTTGCCTCCTCCTACCATCTCAAACTCAAAAATATTTCCCGGATCCACGCATTCCTTGACCTCGACACCACAAAAACACTAGTGCATGCCCTTATCATCTCCCGCCTTGACTACTGCAACATCCTACTCTCTGGCCTCCCCTCTAGCACTCTGGTACCACTCCAATCCATCCTACACTCTGCTGTCCGACTAATCTACCTGTCTCCCCGCAATTCCCCAGCCTATCCCCTATGCCAAGCTTCACTGGCTTCCTATCACCCAGGGACTCCAGTTCAAAACCCTTACAATCACATACAAAGCCATCTACAACCTGTCTCCTCTATACATCTGTGACATGGTCTGCAGGTACTTACCTACAAGCAACCTCCAATCCTCTCAAGATCTCCTTCTCTACTCCCCTCTCATCTCTTCTTCCCACAACCGCATCCAAGACTTCTCCCATGCTTCCCCCATACTTTGGAACTCTCTACCCCAACACATCAGACTCTCGCCTACCATAGAAACCTTCAAAAAGAACCTGAAGACTCACCTCTTCAGACAAGCCTACAGCCTGCAGTGATCCTCAATCTACTAAGCCGCCACACAACCAGCTCCACCCTCTCCTAGTGTATCCTCATCCATCCCCTGCAGACTGTGAGCCCTTGCGGGCAGGGTCCTCCCTCCTTATGTACCTGTCTGCCTTATTTTTTGCTCATGCTTAATGTTCATTTGTTCAGATTGGCCTACCACATCAACGCATTAACCTAACTATCCCTGTGTGGCCCATTCAAAAAAAAAAAAACAAACATAATCAGGTTCCTCGCAACATGTTCTCATACACTTTATGCAGTTAATAGCCCTCTGTGTCTGTACTGCTACATACTTAGGCTGATAACCGGTTCATGCAGCTTTACATGAACACCTGGGCATTACACTATGGCTGGTCCGAATAACTAAAGCAATTGTTACCATCCACCTCTCGTGTCTCCCCTTTTCCTCATAGTTTGTAAGCTTGCGAGCAGGGCCCTCATTCCTCTTGGTATCTATTTTGAACTGTGATTTCTGTTATGCTGTAATGTCTATTGTCTGTACAAGTCCCCTCTATAATTTGTAAAGCGCTGCGGAATATGTTGGTGCTATATAAATAAAATTATTATTATTATTTGTCCTAGAAGTGTGAAGATTAATTTTAGAATTAAAACCAGAAGGATGTATACAGACTGTGCCCTGCTATCTGCCACCATCGCACTCTAAACAGCATATCTATTCTTCCTACAGGTATGTTCATCCACCCAGCTCTCCTGCTCTCCTGCTGTCTGTCTATGAAGAGCACATAGTACATCATCCAGCTTTGCACATAGACTTCCCTCTGCTCCAAGCTTTCACATGGTATGCCTTTCAGCTAACCCCAGCTTACCCTGTGTTATTTATGAGTTTGTTTACTCAATGCTTGATTGTATGCATCTGGTCCACCCTTAATTCTCTGACCAAGATGACCACAGAGACCACTCCTCTCTGCTTCACACCTGAATGCACTTAGTTGTACATGTATTGCATAGCAAAAGTCTGCAATGACTTTAGTCTGCTGTGTGATTCCTATAAGTGTGTCCTAGAAGTGTGAAGATTAATTTTAGAATTAAAACCAGAATTGAACCAGAAGGGAACTGAAGGTAAGTGGCCAGTCACTGTAAACAATGTTTCTGTTTGTTTTCACTTTCACCCCTATAATTCTTCACTTTCTGCAAAGTCCCCTAATCCTTACTCCTAGTAAAGAACTGTTCATCTCTTCTTCAATCCTCCCCATCCACCTCACCTCCTCCTCAAAACTGTTCCTTAACATACAATCCTCTGTGTCCAAACACAGAAAGCCCCCTCATGCCCTCTCCTGCTCCCACCTGCTAACACTTTCTCTGTTCCTTCTCACTGCTGGTGATATCTCTCCAAATCCTGGTCCTCCTCACCACATTCCCACAGTCATTTCTACCTCCCATTCACGCTCTATCACAACCTTCCATAACCTCTCTAACCTTATACCCATTCACCCAGCCCCCACTTCCTCAGTCCCACTAACAGGAGCTCTGTGGAACGCTCGCTCTGTCTGCAACAAGCTTTCCTACATCCATGATCTTTTTGTTACTACCAAACTTTCCTTCCTAGCAATCACCGAAACCTGGCTCACCCCTTCTGACACAGCCTCTCCTGCTGCACTTTCGTATGGTGGCTTCCACCTTTCTCACACCCCCTGTCCCAGCAGCAAACATGGCGGAGGAGTTGGTTTTCTCCTGTCAGATACCTGCTCCTTCACCCCAATCCCACTGCCAACGTCTGTTACCCTCCCTTCCTTTGAGGTGCATTCTGTGCGCATCTACTCCCCCTCCAACCTCTAGCTGGATGTCATCTACCGCCCCCAAGGGCCAGCCACCACCTTCTTTGACCACTTCACCACCTGGCTACTTTATTTCCTTTCTGCGGACATCCCTACTATCATCATGGGTGACTTCAACATCCCTATTGACACTTCCCTCTCAGCTGCCACTAAACTTCTATCTCTCACTTCCTCCTTCGGCCTCACTCAATGGTCTTCTACAGCCACTCACAAAGATGGTCACACGCTGGACCTCATCTTCACCCACCTCTGCTCCCTATCTAACCTCTCTAACTCACCTTTTCCTCTCTCTGACCACAACCTTCTCACATTCTCTTCGCTCTCCACTCCATGTCTACAATCCCCACCCCACAAACTTTCACACCCTTGCAGAAATCTTAAACACCTTGACCTACACTCATTCTCTGAATCCCTCCTCCCTCTCACAGATATAAGTTCCTTACACAATGCGGATGACGCTGCCACTCTATATAACACCACAATAGCTGCAGCTTTGGAATCTGCTGCCCCACTTACACATACCAAGGCTCGCAAAATCAACAGACAGCCCTGGCACACCAGCCTGACCAAAGAACTGAGGCGAGCTTCCAGGGCTGCTGAGCACAGATGAAAAAGATCCCACTCCAACGAGCACTTCATCGCATTCAAACAGTCCCTCACTACTTTCAATACCACACTCGCCACAGCTAAACAAACCTACTTCTCATCTCTCATATCCTCCCTGTCTCACAACCCTAAACAGTTATTCAACACCTTCAATTCTCTCCTCCGTCCCCCAGCACCTCCTCCCTCCCCACTCATCTCAGCTGAAGACTTTGCCTCATTTTTCAAGCAGAAGATTGATAACATCAGAGACAGTTTTGGTCAACAACCCCCAGAGCCCTTCCTCCCGTCCTCCCAGCCCTCCACCTCCAAAACCAACTTCTCCACCATTATAGAAGATCGACTCTCCACTCTACTCTCAAGATCACATCTCACCACCTGTGCACTTGACCCAATCCCATCCCACTTCATCCCAAACCTCACTACAGTCTTCATCCCAACCCTAACCCTAACCAATCTCTTCAATCTATCACTAACAACTGGTGTTTTCCCCTCCAGCTTTAAACATGCCTCCATCACACCTATCTAGCTATCGCCCTATATCACTTCTCCCCCATATCCATATATCTGTGACCTCGTCTCCCGGTACTTTCCTGCACGCAACCTCCGATCCTCACAAGATCTCCTTCTCTATTCCCCTCTTATCTCCTCTTCCCACAATCACATACAAGATTTCTCTCGCGCATCACCCCTACTATGGAACTCTCTACCACAACATATCAGACTCTCACCTACCATCGAAACCTTCAAAAAGAGCCTGAAGACCCACCTCTTCCGACAAGCCTATAACCTGCAGTAACCACCGATTGACCAGCTCTACCCTCGCCTACTGTATTCTCACCCATCCCTTGTAGATTGTGAGCCTTCGCGGGCAGGGTCCTCTCTCCTCCTGTACCAGTTATGACTTGTATTGTTTAAGATTATTGTACTTGTTTTTATTATGTATACCCCTCCTTACATGTAAAGCGCCATGGAATAAATGGCGCTATAACAATAAATAATAATAATAATAATTGTCTATATTTGCCCCCTTTTTCACATGTAAAGCGCCATGGAATAAATGGCGCTATAAAAATGTATAATAATAATAAAATAATAATAATATCTACTTATTTTTTGAAAAAAAAATTTAAAAAGTTGCGTCCCGCATAATTTTCATAAGCAGAAACGGGAAGCCGACAGCTGAGGGCTGATGTTAATATATCCAGAACAAAATTGAAATGGGGTCCCCCTATAAAATCAAACCACCAAGGGCTAGGCAGACAGCTGCAGGCTGATATTAATAGCCTGGGAAGGGGCCATGGATATTGGCGCCCCCCAGGCTAAAAACATCAGTTCTCAGCCAACCCAGAAAAGGCACATCTCTATGATGCACCAATTCTGGCACTTAGCCTCACTCTCCTCACTTGCCCTGTAGCAAGGGCAAGTGGGGTTCATATTTGTGGGGTTGATGTCACCTTTGCATTGTCAGGTGACATCAATCCCAAAGGTTAGGAATGGAGAGGCGTCTATAAGACACCTATCCATTACTAACCCCATAGTGATATTGTATAAAAACACAGACACCCAGAATAAAGTCCTTTATTTGGCATAATGACACAGACTCCTTTATTGAATCTAAATTTACTATACTTACTGAACGCCTAATCCCTGATACCTTCATCTCCTGCAAACAATCAAAAATAATAAACCAACATATAATACTATCCTGTCCGACGTAGTCCACTTACTACCAAGTGTCCTACAGTGATCTCACGTGTACAACAGTCACTTCAGGAGATGTGACGGCTCTACCTGGCCGCCGGCAATACACTGACAGGAGGTAATCGCTACCACAGTGTTTCACTGAGCTGCTATGAGAGTTCACCAGAGTTTATCAGCTCCGTGCTCTCACTTACAGCACTACCCATGCGGCGGTGCTTAAGAGAGCACCGAAGATGATCAGCTGATGAACTCTGGTGAACTCTCACGGCAGCTCAGTGATACACTGCAGGAATGATTACCTCCTGTCAGTGTATCTCCGGCAGCCGGTTGAGATCAACGTGGGACACAGTATTAAATGAACTGCGGCGGAAAAGTGAGTGTATGTTGGTTTATTACTTTTTATTGTTTGCAGGAGACACAAGCATCGGGGATAAGGCGTTTGGTGAGTATGTATTTTGTATGTGAATATGTATGAATTATGTAAATGTTTTGATTGTTTTTTCAATTGAACACAGGCGCCGGATGATGAAACTACTCTCCCTTGATCGGCTCATGCTATCTCTTTTATATGTGACAAAAGACATAGCCAGATTGGAGTAGTAGTCCCATCAAACGACGCCTAAGTACAATCACTATGGGCTGTTCGTCGCATGGGTACACATAGACAGACACTGACACAGACACATATTCTCCACCAACACACTCTTCCTCCTTCTGACATCATTTCCCTTTGATAATTTGCAGCATTTTTGGCAGCAAATATGCAGCAAATATGCAAACCTTTTTACACCTGCATTTTTTAGGCAGATTTTACTGACTCAATTGAAGTCAATGAGTCAAAACGCTGCAGAAACGCAAAAAGAATTAACATGCTGCAGAAAATAAAACACTGCAAATGCGGGCGGAAATTTACTGATCATGTGCACAACACTTTTTTATTATTATTATTATTATTATTATTATTATTTTTATACATTTATATAGCACCATTTATTCCATGGTGCTTTACATGTGAGAAGGGGCAAATATAGACAAGCACAATAAACATGAGCAATACAAGGGACACACAATTACAGAAGGAAAGAGGGTAGAGCTGGTCGTGCAGTGGTTCAGCAGACTAAGGATCACTGCAGATTGTAGGCTTGTGGGAAAAGGTGGGTCTTCAGGATCCTTTTGAAGGTTTCCGTGCTAGGCGAGATTCTGATGTGTTGGGGTAGAGAGTATGGGGGGAAAATGTGAGAAGTCTTGTAGGCGGTTGTTGGAAGAAGAGATAAGAGGGGGTAGAGAAGGAGATCTTGAGAGGATCGAAGGTTACGTGTGGGTAAGTACTGGGAGACCATGTCACAGATGTATGGAGGAGACAGGTTGTGGATGGCTTTGTATGTCATAGTAAGCGTTTTGAACTGGAGCCTCTGGACAATATGAAGCCAGTGAAGGGCTTGGCGGAGAGGAGAGGCTGGGGAATAGCGGGGAGACAGGTTCATTAGTCAGGCAGCAGAGTGTAGGATGGATTGGAGTGGTGCCAGAGTGCTAGAGGGGAGGCCAGAGAGTAGGAGGTTGCAGTAATCGAGTTGGGAGATGATAAGGGCGTGTACTAGCATTTTTGTGGTTTCATGGTCAAGGAATGCACGGATCCGGGAAATATTTTAGAGTTTGAGTCGTGAAGAGGAGGCAAGGGCTTGGATATGAGGCTTGAAGGAGAGGGTAGAGTTGAGGATCACCCCGAGGTACCGAGCATGCGGGACTGGGGAAAGTGAGCAGCCATTGACATTGATGGATAGGTGGACCCTTCAGGATTGTCATTGAATTACCTTGCTTTAGTATTCCATTGCGTTTTTGGACCATTTACGCGTGTGAAAAAACACAGTGAAAACGCATCAAAAACACATCGTATGCACATAGCCTAAAGAAGTGCAGAAAATGATAGGCTGTTCAGCTAAAATGATCTCCAATGCTTTAAAATAGAAAGCCAAACCAGAGAGACATGGACAAAAATTGGAAGTCTACCATTCAAATGGATGGCAGAATAGCCAGAATGGCAAAGGCTCAGCCAATGATCAGCTCCAGGATGATCAAATACAGTCTCAAGTTACCAGTGAGTACCGTGACAGTTAGAAGCAGGGCCGCCATCAGGGCATTACAGCCGTTACTGCTGTATGGGGCCCGGTCAGCAGCAGTACACAGAGGGGCCCGCAGATCCGGGGCCCCTCTGTTGTGCTTCTACTGATCGGGCCCCATCATGCACTAAAATACTGTGCACTGCGGCGCACAGGACGGCACTGGGGCCCGGGAGTCTTCTTGGAGCTGTACACGGCCGTCTCATCTAGTCGGCTGCGCAGCTCCTGCTCGGCTGTAGCTAGAATGTATGGGCTCCCTGCAGGTCCTGACTACAGCCCATACATTCTAGCCATCTCAGTAGTGAATGTGCTAGAATGTAGGGGCTCCTGACAGATCCTCTCAGCAGCCCATACATTCTAGCTGCAGCTTCACTGCTGGAAACACTAGACGCCCTGGGAACGACCAGAGGCGTAGCTAGAGCTTTTGCCGCCCGGGGCTGCTCCCGAGTTTGGCGCCCCCCCCCCCGCTCAATACACACAAAGTTTACCAAAAATAGTTTTCCTGTTATGTAGAACTTAAACTGGGCCTAATGGTGTCACCCCCACATGCCAAACCTGTGACTTTTAATTAATTAATATCAGAGAGAACAAATGACCGCCATACACAACAGAATCCACTATACCAAGACCAATAATATCACATACAGGAAGAAACACCACCACACCATGACCAGACCACATAGTGACCGAATAATACTATATACAAGGGACAAATACCACCTCACCATGACCAGATCACATATTACCACCACTTGGTGACCAAATAGCACATACAAGGGACAAATACCACAACACCATTTCCAGACCACATATTACCACCATAGTGACTGAATACTACAATACTGATCAGTAATAAAGAAAAAAAAACACAATACTATCACCATAAGTGCCAGTATTCACAGGAGATCTGTACTTTGTATGCAGTGTCTGTGTAGAGGTAATACAAAGATCACTGGTGGTATTATACACAGGAGCTCTGTATATAATGTATAGGTAATACAGTGATCACTGGTGACATTGTACACAGGACCGCTGTATATAGTATATAGTGTATAGTGTCAGTGTATAGGTAACACTGACTCACCAGTGACGTCTGTAGATGAAGTCCTTCATTCATCTTTCTTCCAGCACAGACCGCCATCATTTCTCCCAGCCAGCACTCGTTTCTGCAGGAAATAACACGGTTATCTCGAGCTCCGCTTGCAGAACACATTACTTAATTTTTCACAACTTCTACATTACACCACATGAAGAAAAAAAGGTGATATAGTGTCACTCTGCACACTAATAGGACCGCCCCCCCATTTAAAACAGTATACTCAAAAAATAAAATAAATACATCACTGCAGTAATAACATCCCTTAATTAGCCCCTATGGTAATACTATTCCCCACCCTGGCCCCGTTTATCTCATTCCTGGCTCCAGCCATATGTTCTCGCATCCTGCCCTCATGAGTATCCATTCTACCCCATATGATCTCCCCATCCTGCCCCATCAGTCTCCATCGTATCCATCCTGCCCCATGATCCAATCCTGCCCCATGTCTTTCATTCTGCCCCGTGTCTCCAATCATGCCCCGTATCTACATTCTGCCCATGCCTCAAGTCCTGCCCCCAGTGTGTCCAGCAATCTGCCCCAGTGTGTCCAGCAATCTGCCCCAGTGTGTCCAGCATATTACCCCCAGTGAGTCCAGCATATTACCCCCAGGTTGTCCAGCAATCTGCCCCAGTGTGTCCAGCATATTACCCCCAGTGTGTCCAGCATATTACCCCCAGGTTGTCCAGCAATCTGCCCCAGTGTGTCCAGCATATTACCCCCAGTGTGTCCAGCAATCTGCCCCAGTGTGTCCAGCACTGCCCCAGTGTGTCCAGCATTGCCCCCAGTGTGTCCAGAAATCTGCCCCAGGGTCTCCAGCATTGCCCCAGTGTGTCCAGCATTGCCCCCAGTGTGTCCAGCGATCTGCCCCAGTGTCCAGCATTGCCCCAGTGTGTCCAGCAATCTGCCCCAGGGTCTACAGCATTGCCCCCAGTGTGTCCAGCAATCTGCGCCAGTGTGTCCAGCATTGCCCCCAGTGTGTCTAGCAATCTGCCCCAGTGTCCAGCATTGCCACAGTGTGTCCAGCAATCTGCCCCAGTGTCCAGCATTGCCCCAGTGTGTCCAGAAATCTGCCCCAGGGTCTCCAGCATTGCCCCAATGTGTCCAGCAATCTGCCCCAGGGTCTCCAGCATTGCCCCAGTGTGTCCAGAAATCTGCCCCCAGTGTGCCCAGCAATCTGCCCCAGGGTCTCCAGCATTGCCCCAGTGTGTCCAGCATTGCCCCCAGTGTGTCCAGCATTGCCCCCAGTGTGTCCAGCATTGCCCCCAGTTTGTCCAGCAATCTGCCCCAGTGTCCAGCATTGCCCCAGCGTGTCCAGCAATCTGCCCCAGTGTCCAGCATTGCCCCAGTGTCCAGAAATCTGCCCCAGGGCCTACGCCACTGGGAACGACTGAGGTAAGTTTAAAAACATTTTTGTTTTTTTTTAAATAGGTGAGGTGGGGTGGGGGGGAGTGAGACTGCACATGATGAAATAATAGGAGGCTGCAAATGATGAAGGGGGACTGCAGATGAAGTGAAGGGGATATTGGACTGCAAATGATGATGTGGGGGTGATGGGGACTGCAAATGATGATGTGGGGGTGCTGGGGACTGCAAATGATGGGGGACTGCAAATGATGTGGGGGTGATGGGGACTGCAAATGATGATGTGGGGGTGATGAGAACTGCAAATGATGTGGGGGGACTGCAAATGATGTGGGGGTGATGGGGACTGCAAATGATGATGTGGGGGTGATGAGAACTGCAAATGATGTGGGGGGACTGCAAATGATGTGGGGGTGATGTGGACTGCAAATGATGATGTAGGGGGACTGCAAATGATGATATGGGGGTGATGGGGACTGCAAATGATGTGGGGGACTGCAAATGATGATGTGGGGGTGATGCGGACTGCAAATGATGATGTAGGGGTGATGTGGACTGCAAATGATGATGTGGGGTGATGGAGACTGCAAATGATGATGTGGGGGTGATGGGGACTGCAAATGATTATGTGGGGGTGATGGGGACTGCAAATGATGTGGGGGGGCTGCAAATGATGTGGGGGGACTGCAAATGATGTGGGGGGACTGCAAATGATGATGTGGGGGTGATGGGGACTGCAAATGATGTGGGGGTGATGGGGACTGCAAATGATGTGGGGGTGATGGGGACTGCAAATGATGTGGGGGTGATGGGGACTGCAAATGATGTGGGGGTGATATTAGACTGCAAATGATGATGTGGGGGTGATGGGGACTGCAAATGATGTGGGGGTGATGGGGACTGGAAATGATGTGGGGGTGATGGGGACTGCAAATGATGATGTGGGGGTGATGGGGACTGCAAATGATGTGGGGGGACTGCAAATGATGATGTGGGGGTGATGGGGACTGCAAATGATGTGGGGGTGATGGGGACTGCAAATGATGATGTGGGGGTGATGGGGACTGCAAATGATGATGTGGGGGTGATGGGGACTTCAAATGATGATGTGGGGGTGATGGGGACAGGAAATGATGTGGGAGTGATAGGGACTGCAGATGATGAAGTGTGTTTGAGGGGGTTCTGCACATGATGAAATGATAGGGGGCTGCAAATGATGAAGTAAGGGGGACTGCAGATGAAGTGACGGGGGGATAGGGGACTAAATGATGATAGGGGACTAAATGATGAAGTGGGGGTGATGGGGACTGCACATGAAGTGAGTGTGAGGGACGTGGACAGCAATTGAATTGAAGGTGGAGGTGGGAAGAGCAAATGGTGTATTGAAGGTGGGGAGAGCAAATAATGAATTTTGAGGGTGGGGAAGAGCAATTGATAATGAATAGAGGGTGGGAGAGAGAGAAGACATGGCAATGAATTGAGGCAGAAGGGGCATGGAACTATAATTAATTGGGGTAAGGGTTAGAGCGGGAGGTAACTAGTGGGGGTCGTTGAGGATAAAGTGACTGGTAATAAGTTGGGAGAAAGAATACAGGTGCTAATTAATTTATATATTAAATTGGAAAAGTGGCTATATACAGATAGTGGGGGCACAGTGGCTGATTATAATTTATATTTGGAATGGTGGGTTGCATAATAACCAATTATATATTAATGGTGGGTGAACGTCTGTAGTCAGATGTGTAGTGTAGAAGAAAGGGAAAAAATTGGGAATGTGCTCTGGAAGCGGTGCTCTAGATAACTGTGTTATTTTATGCAGAGACGAGTCCTGGCAGAACGAAGTGATAGCGGTCTGCGCTGGATTAAAAAGAAACGCAAAGATGAAGGACTTTAGCTAGAGACGTCACTGGTGAGTATGTTACCTGTACACTGACACCATACACTGTATACTGAGCTCCTGTGTATAATGTCACTGGTGATCACTATATTATCTGTACACTATACACTATATACAGAGCTCCTGTGTATAATGTCACTAGTGATCGCTGTATTACATGTACATTGTACCCTATGTACAGAGCTCCTGTGTATAATGTCACTGGTGATCACTATATTATCTGTACACTATACACTATATAAAGAGCTCCTGTGTATAATGGCATCGGTGACCACTGTATTACCTGTACACACACTGCATACTAAGTACAGATCTCCTGTGTATAATGGCACTTATGGTGATAGTATTTTTTTTAAATTAATGATCAGTATTGTACTATTCAGTCACAATGTGGTGGTAATATGTTGTCCGGCCATGGTGTAGCGGTATTTGTTCCTTGTACAGGTCCTTCTCAAAAAATTAGCATATAGTGTTAAATTTCATTATTTACCATAATGTAATGATTACAATTAAACTTTCATATATTATAGATTCATTATCCACCAAC
Source organism: Ranitomeya imitator (assembly GCF_032444005.1). Classification (NCBI taxonomy): domain Eukaryota; kingdom Metazoa; phylum Chordata; class Amphibia; order Anura; family Dendrobatidae; genus Ranitomeya; species Ranitomeya imitator. The sequence goes on along the minus strand of NC_091282.1, from coordinate 917,210,834 downwards.
TGAAATTTGTCAGGTCTTTTATTGTTTTAATACTGATGATTTTGGCATACAACTCCTGATAACCCAAAAAACCTGTCTCAATAAATTAGCATATCAAGAAAAGGTTCTCTAAATGACCTATTACCCTAATCTTCTGAATCAACTAATTAACTCTAAACACATGCAAAAGATACCTGAGGCTTTTATAAACTCCCTGCCTGGTTCATTACTCAAAACCCCCATCATGGGTAAGACTAGCGACCTGACAGATGTCAAGAAGGCCATCATTGACACCCTCAAGCAAGAGGGTAAGACCCAGAAAGAAATTTCTCAACAAATAGGCTGTTCCCAGAGTGCTGTATCAAGGCACCTCAATGGTAAGTCTGTTGGAAGGAAACAATGTGGCAGAAAACGCTGTACAACGAGAAGAGGAGACCGGACCCTGAAGAAGATTGTGGAGAAGGACCGATTCCAGACCTTGGGGAACCTGAGGAAGCAGTGGACTGAGTCTGGTGTGGAAACATCCAGAGCCACCGTGCACAGGCGTGTGCAGGAAATGGGCTACAGGTGCCGCATTCCCCAGGTAAAGCCACTTTTGAGCTACAGAGAAGCAGCACTGGACTGTTGCTAAGTGGTCCCAAGTACTTTTTTCTGATGAAAGCAAATTTTGCATGTCATTCGGAAATCAAGGTGCCAGAGTCTGGAGGAAGACTGGGGAGAAGGAAATGCCAAAATGCCTGAAGTCCAGTGTCAAGTACCCACAGTCAGTGATGGTGTGGGGTGCCATGTCAGCTGCTGGTGTTGGTCCACTGTGTTTCATCAAGGGCGGGGTCAATGCAGCTAGCTATCAGGAGATTTTGGAGCACTTCATGCTTCCATCGGCTGAAATGCTTTATGGAGATGAAGATTTCATTTTTCAGCACGACCTGGCACCTGCTCACAGTGCCAAAACCACTGGTAAATGGTTTACTGACCATGGTATTACTGTGCTCAATTGGCCTGCCAACTCTCCTGACCTGAACCCCATAGAGAATCTGTGGGATATTGTGAAGAGAAAGTTGAGAGACGCAAGACCCAACACTCTGGATGAGCTTAAGGCCACTATTGAAGCATCCTGGGCCTCCATAACATCTCAGCAGTGTCACAGGCTGATTGCCTCCATGCCACGCCGCATTGAAGCAGTCATTTCTGCCAAAGGATTCCCGACCAAGTATTGAGTGCATAACTGAACATTATTATTTGTTGTTTTTTTTGTTTGTTATTAAAAAACACTTTTATTTGATTGGATGGGTGAAATATGCTAATTTATTGAGACAGGTTTTTTGGGTTATCAGGAGTTGTATGCCAAAATCATCAGTATTAAAACAATAAAAGACCTGACAAATTTCAGTTGGTGGATAATGAATCTATAATATATGAAAGTTTAATTGTAATCATTACATTATGGTAAATAATGAAATTTAACACTATATGCTAATTTTTTGAGAAGGACCTGTATATGCTATTATTCGGTCACTGTGTGGTGGTAATATGTGGTCTGTTCATGTTGTGTTGGTATTTGTTCCTTGTATGTAGTTGGTCACCATGTGATGGTAATATGTGGTCTGGACATGCTGCGGTGGTATTTGTCCCTTGTATGTGATATTGTTCAGTCACTGTGGTGGTAATATGTGGTCTGCACATGGTATTTGTTCCTTGTAGATAGTATTATAGGTCACTATGTGGTGATAATATGGTGTCTGGTCATGGTCTTGTGGTATTTGTCCCTTGTATGTGGTATTATTGGTCATTTGAAAAATTGAAAAATAAATAAAAATACACCTAAATTGTATTGCATATTTTAACAAATGTTTAATAGGTTAGAGTAGAGTAGGGCCCGGCCAAAAGAGTCTACAGATTGTCGTCTCAGATTTAAAAAAAAAACCTTTTGGCCAAAACAAAAGCTGCTGGCTATGTGTTTGATCTGGTGATAGGAACTGTTAAGGTACCGTCACATTTATCGACGCTGCAGCGATATAAACAACGATGCCAATCGCTGCAGCGTCGCTGTTTGGTCGCTGGACAGCTGTCACACAGACAGCTCTCCAGCGACCAACGATGCTGAAGTCCACGGGTAACCAGGGTAAACATCATGTTACTAAGCGCAGGGCCGCGCTTAGTAACCCGATGTTTACCCTGGTTACCATTGTAAAAGTAAAAAAAAAAACACTACATACTTACATTCCTGTCACATCCCCCAGCGTCAGCTTCCCTGCATGGTAAGCGCCGGCCGGAAAGCAGAGCGGTGACGTCACTGCTGTGCTCTGCTTTGCGGCCGGTCGGCCGGCGCTGGCACTGGGGGACGCAGGGAAGCTGACGCTGGGGAACGTGACAGGAATGTAAGTATGTAGTTTTGTTTTTTTTTTAACTTTTACAATGGTAACCAGGGTAAACATCGGGTTACTAAGCGCAGCCCTGCGCTTAGCAACCCGATGTTTACCCTGGTTACCAGTGAAGACATCGCTGGATCGGCGTCACACACGCCGATTCAGCGATGTCAGCGGGTGATCCAGCGACAAAATAAAGTTCTGGACTTTCAGCAATGACCAGCGATGTCACAGAAGGATCCTGATCGCTGCTGCGTGTCAAACACAACAATATCGCTATCCAGGACGCTGCAACGTCACGGATCGCTATCGTTATCGCTCTAAAGTCGCTAAATGTGACGGTACCTTTAATGTGTGATTTGTGAGAAGTGGAGTTTTGCCAAGAGAGCGGTGGGGCTGTGGACAGTTCGAGGGGTGGAGGCGGGGCTGGGGTGGAGCCTGGGCGGAGTCTTAAGGGGGCCCTGAAAATTTTGCCAGTATGGGGCCCTGAAATTCCTAGTGGCAGCCCTGGTTAGAAGACACCTGGGTGAAGCTAATCTAAGTCCCCAGATATGAAGTGGATACTATTTGCCAAAGAACTGCCATCAACTGGACTACAGAGAAATGGAGAAACATTTTGTGGACTGATGAAAGTGAGATTGCTCTTTTTGGGTCCAAGGCCACAGACAGTTCATTAGATGACTCATAAACTCTGCATTCAAGCCACAGTACAGAGGGAAAAACAGAAAAACCTAAAGCTTGCTGTGACACTGGTATTGGCACCCTTTACAATAAATTAATATGGAAACACGTTTTGACTCCCTGTGGTAAATCACACATGAGAATCACCTGTAATTAATGGTGGGTGCCGATGTGACATGAATTAAGGTACCGTCACACTAAAGCGAAGCTGCAGCGATACCGACAACAATGTCTATCGCTGCAGCGTCGCTGTTTGGTCGCTGGAGAGCTGTCACACAGACAGCTCTCCAGCGACCAACGATCCCGAAGTCCCCGGGTAACCAGGGTAAACATCGGGTTACTAAGTGCAGGGCCGCGCTTAGTAACCCGATGTTTACCCTGGTTACCGTTGTAAATGTAAAAAAACAAACACTACATACTTACATTCCCGGTGTTTGGTCATGTCCCTCGCCTTCAGCTTCCCGGACTGACTGAGCGCCGGCCGTAAAGTACAGCGGTGACATCACCGCTGTGCTGTGCTTTACGGCTGTCCGGCGCTCACCAGTCAGTGCGGGAAGCTGACGGTGAGGGACCTGACCAGACACCGGAATGTAAGTATGTAGTGTTTGTTTTTTTACATTTACAACGGTAACCAGGGTAAACATCGGGTTACTAAGCGCGGCCCTGCGCTTAGTAACCCTATGTTTACCCTGATAACCAGTGAAGACATCGCCTTGTGCAGGCATGTACTACAGAGGACAGAGAATGAACTTCAATCCAATATTGCAGCCAGCATGCAGCCAGCGGGTAAGGAAAGGGTGAATCAAACACCCAAAAACCCCGCCTCCATGGCTGAAGATTGTTCCCTCCAAATTCAGGTGACAGTGTCCTTTTAATGCAAGACTGTCCTTAGTTAGGCTGTGATTCCTATCTAGCTATCCCTAGCTAACTACACAGTCGATGACCGGCCACACTTCTCTGTTTACTCACAAGAATAGCTTTCTTGAAGTCACACAGTCCCAAAACAGGAATGCCTCAAGATCTGGATTCCCCACTCTCCATCACCGCGCTGCTTCTTCTCAAACGCCCAGAAACTCTCTCTCAGGTAACTGTCCTGTTTCCAGAATCTTCTTGTCTTTTACTCATGGGTGACCTCCGGTGGCTGAACAAAATTACTGCAACAACACTGTAATTATCCTGTCTATTACTCAAGGGTGACCTCCGGTGGCTGAACACAGTTACTGTATCAACACTGTTTATGATCGAAAAAAAAAGACATCACCACTTTACAGTACCATACATTGAACACTAAACCAAGCAGAGCTTTATGGGTGAAGGCCAAGGAAGAAACTATTTCTGAAGAAAAGACATCAAAAGGAACAACTGATCTTGGCCCAAGAGTACCTTGACAAACCACAATCCTTCTGTAAAAATGTTCTGAGAGCAGATGAAACAAAGAGATTTTGTCAATGCAAAGCAACAGTTTGAACACAGATGGCATAATGAAGCTTATAAGGCAAAGAACACCCTACCAACAGTTAATCATGGTGGAGGATCCATAATGCTGTGGGGTTGATTTGTCTGGACTTGGAGGTCTTGACCATATCACAGGAATCATGAAATTAGTGAATTATCAAGAGATTTTAGAGCGAAAATTCCTACTTAGTGTAATAAAGCTTGTTTTGAGTCTAAGATCATGGGTCTTCCAGCAAAACAATGAACCAAAGCACACATCCGAAAGTACACAGGAATGGTTGAAAAAGAAGAAAAATGACTGTTTTAAAATGGCCAGCAATGAGTCCTGATTTCAATCCCACTGAAAATCTTTGGGGTGAGCTGAAATCTGCCGTTGGGAGAAAGAACACTGCAAACATTCAATCAAGAGATGGAACAAACTGGAAAGGAAGAGTGGGAGAAAATACCAGCTGAGAAGTGCAAGAAGCTTATAGAGGTGCCATTATTGCTGCTCATGCTGTTTATTCTGTTTCTTCATTGAAATTGCAACATATAAGTTGAAAATCAATGTTTTATTGTTGTATTACTTTGGACCACTAATTAAAAAATCCTGAGGATATAACTTTGGTACATTTACAGTCTCTGAAAAAAATGAAGGCGTGCCAATAATGGTGATCAGCACTATAAGGGCATGTTTCTATTACTATGGTGCTGGACCTATTTACCCCATACCAGGGATCATGGACCAGTTCAAAAAAAATAAATCAGTATAGTAGAGTCTTATTAAAATAAAAACGATATATGAAGAAAAGAACCCTTTAAAAATACCTTTTATTTTTTATAAAAAAATATCAAATATACCAGAAATTCTCTTTTAACCCCTTTCTGACATTAGATGTACTATCCCGTTGAGGTGACCCAGGCCCGTATGACCATCGAAGGGATAGTACGTCATATGCGATTACCCGCGCTCACGGTCCGGTGTCAGCTGATTATCACAGCTGACATCCGGCACTATGTGCAAGGAGCGGTCACAGACCGCTCCCTGCACATTAACCCCAAGAACACTGCGATCAAACATGATCGCAGCGTTCTGGTGGCATAGGGAAGCATAGCGCAGGGAGGGGGCTCCCTGCGTGCTTCCCTGAGACCCTCAGTGTGAAGGGTTAAAGTAAGAAAAATTAAAGCAGGCTTCATTTTGTGCTTTTCAACTCCATCTTGCTGTTTTGAGATAAGTTTTTGTTACTAAGTAAAAGTTCATAGTTGTTATGAGACCTTGATTATTCCAGCCCAAACAAGATATGACACTGAGGGTGTATTGTTCTACGGGACCTTGACGTACAGGCTGTTCCTGCATTCTTATAGGTTAAGAACTGTGAGCGTGTTCTTATGTTGATTGGTTGAAGTGTAACTTGTTAAGATTATGAAAAGTGCGACACAATAAACGGGGCTCAGAGATCTGCTCAATCCCCCGAAACAGAGACACACGTCTCCGTCTGGTCATTTTCAGTTGCCGGCAACGCCGTGTGGATAAATTTCAAAATCACTGTGTCAACCGTGAAGGGTCACTTCAGATCCTCCCTCAACATCAGAACAACATGATGTGATCGCGTTGTTCCGAGGGTCTCCTCCATTCTCCTCCCTGCAGGCCCTGGATCCAATTTGGCCGCGGGGGTCCTTCCGGGTCCTGAAGGGAGGTGGCTTGCGAGCACCTGCTGAGAGCAGGCACCAGCAAGCCTTCTGCACGGCCTGTCAGATCGCTGATCTGACACAGTGCTCTGCAAAGTGTCAGATCAGCGATCTGACACTACATTCACAATGTGAAAAAGTAAAAAAAAAAATTACACTGTAAAAATATATTTTTTTAAATTCTTAAAGAAAAAGAATATATTGCTCCAATAAATACATCCCTTTAAGTAAATTAAAAAAAAACAATAAAAGTACACATATTTAGTATCGCTGTGTCCATAAATACCCGACCTATAAAACTTTCCCACTAGTTAACCCCTTCAGTGAACGACGTAAAGAAAATAAATAAAAAAACAGGCAAAAAACAATGCTTTACCATCATACCGCCGAAGTGGAATAACACGCAAACAAAAAGACGTATATAAATTAACATGGTACCGCTGAAAACGTCATCTTGTCCCGCAAAAAAATGAGCCACCATACAGCATCATCAGCGGAAAAAAAAAGTTATAGCCCTCAGAATAAAGCGATGCAAAAATAATTATTTTTTATATAAAAAAGTTTTTATTGTATAAAAGCGCCAAAACATAAAAAAGATATAAATGAGGTAACCCGAAAAATAAAACTGCGTTATCAATTTTGCCAAGCGTGGAACGGTATAAATTCCCCCCCCCCTCCCCAAAAGAAATTCATGAATTGCTGGTTTTTGTTCATTCTGCCTAACAAAAATCGGAATAAAAAGCGATCAAAAGGGGCGCATGCGTGGACCTTGACGGAGTCAGGCATGCTCTGCTAAGCTCCGCAACCCGACTTCCCAATATACCCCTACAGAGTGCCGGAATTGGGGTGATTTTGCTACAGACGGACCCTCTTTACACCTGGAACGCCTGTAGCTTGCAATGCCTAAGAAAGGAGGCATTAGTCAGCCGGTTCTCCGCATGATCACCGAGCTCCTGGCAAGCGGCAATACTGGTAAGATGGCCGCCGCGTCTACTTCCCTGCCCGCCTCCTCCTCGCAACTAAGCGCGGATGCAGGTTCAGAAGAACTAACTAAAGCGGGTGAAGCCACCATCTCCACCGCGGCCCTAACTAAAACACTCCAAGAGACCTTCTGCTCCGAACTTACCTCCGCCATGCACACCATTGCCACCCAACTGCAGGACATTATCCAGCGCACGACAAGCCTGGAGGAGAAGATGAACTCCACAGCGGATGCACTGGAGGAAGATCAGGAGACCCTCAATTACCATGCAGACCGCATTATGGAACTTGAACTGAGAAGCATGGACTTTGAAAATAGATCTCGCAGGGGCAATGTACGTATACGCGGCCTCCATGAATCCAATATGGCGCTTAAAGAAACAGCCGCCACACTATTCACAGCGCTGCTGCCGAACACGGATCCCTCCCTATTGCATATCACGAGGATCCACAGATCATTGGGCAAACCGCGCTCTCCAGACCTCCCAAGAGATGTGCTTCTTAAAATGCACTATGAAGAGTCCCGAGATCTGATTCTAAATGCAGCGAGATCACTTCCTTCATTACCTGGCCTTCCAGACTCAGTGCGTCTGTACACAGACATCGCCCCAGCCACGCTTTCTAGAAGGAGAGCTCTCAAGTCAGTCACTATTGCCCTGCAAACAGCACAAGTTAAGTACCGCTGGGGTTTTCCATTCTCACTAACATTCACCCATGGGAATGAACTACATGTTTGCCGTTCGTTGGATGAGGGTAAAAAAGCTCTTGAACAAGCTGGAATTCCAATTCCTGATACTGCTCCACCTCAGCCACAAAGAAAACCACGGCCAGCCAGAGACTGGAAAACAGCCCCTAAAACTATGAGCAAAAATACACGTATTACATGACTGGCCTCCAGATATATTTTGTTGGATCACCCAAGTTCACATGCTGTTATAGGATTGCTTGTTGCTGTTTATGCTAAACTCCAATAACTCTGTTGTTACATCCTGTTATATTTTTTCAATCCACCAATTCCGAGTTCAATAATGATAGCCCGAATCTACCCTCTTCCCCTCCCCCTTTTTTTTTTTATACCTCCTACCTCCTCCCACCACCACCCTTCTTCCCCCACTAGGGCTTGCTATTATAAGGGTCGGATTCTCAGGTTCACCACATGTTGCCCAATTTTGGTGATGCCTGGATTTTCTCTTAATATGAACCTCCAGGTCACCATACAATTTGAGCTTTTGGCCTATGGCTTCATTTTTTTGTGTTATATATGTTTGTCCTCCTCTGTATTGTACCTTCCCTACTGTTTTCCCACAGAATTGCACTATGCTGTTCATCTTGTCAATCTCAACACAGGCTTATTCTCTGGTTAAGTTGGAGGAGCACTCGGGACATCTGGATCATAGGCGATAACCATTTAGTTAACCATGTGTAGAGTTATATCTCATAATGTAAGGCGGCTTAACTCACCCTTAAAGCGGAAAAAAGCCTTTTTGGACTACCATAAGCATAAACCTGACATTCTATGCTTGCAAGAAACCCATTTCTCTAGCACCTCCTCCCCCAAATACTTTGATTCTAATTATTCCCGCTTTTTTTTTGGCTTCCTGGGATCGTAAAACTGAGGGTGTGGCCATTTTTCTCAAAAACAATTTCCCATTCCATTTAACCAATTCATATTCCGATCCGGAAGGCAGATGCATAATCCTGCAAAGGACATTACAGGGCCATAACCTCTGCATTGTAAATAGCTACCTCCCCGCCACTACTCAAATATTGGTATTTAAAATGAATTTATCAAAACTCTCCTCAATCTCTTATCACCACCTGGCTTGGTGGGGAGATTACAACTTCACCCTGAACCCGAGCCTGGATAGCAGTTCATCAAAAAGATCAGATATCACCAAGACTGATAGAAAAAAATTCTCCGTATGATGAGCGAGAACCGGCTGGTGGATATATGGAGGGAGGTTAAGGGGTCCATGAGAGGCTACACATACTTCTCACCGGTCCACAAATCGTATTCCCGAATTGACCTCCAATTGACTGCGGCAAATTCACTTCCAACTGTTTTATCTTCGCGTCATATCCCATCATCATGGTCTGACCATGACGCCGTCCTGTCTGTTTTTGAATTTGATATTGTTACATCTAATTACTTTAGATGGCGGTTAAACGAGTCTTTGATTGTTGACCCTACAATATCTTCTCAAATCACGGAGGAGCTGAAACTTTTTTTTCAATCCAATGTGACCGAGGACTCCTCCCCTGGGAATATCTGGCTGGCCCATAAAAAGTATATTACTGGCTCTTTAAAATAGCATCTGTCAAGAAAAAAAGCAGATCTGAACTTCAAAACAGGCTGGAAATGAAACTATTTAAGTTAGAACAGGCGAATCAATTATCTACCTCTCGTTATTTAATTAAACAAATACAGGACATTAAAATGCAACTAAATGAAGATCTCACTAACAGAACGGAAAAAGCCCTGACCTGGACCCGAGCCACCTTCTATAGACAGGTAAACAAACCTTCTAAAATGCTAGTTCGTCAATTACGATCGAGAGAACTTATGAATACTATACCCTCTATTAGAGATACCACAGGACGCACATTGGCACACCCAGAGACCATTTATAAAGTATTCCATGAATATTATCAGAAACTATATTCTTCCCCTCAAACACCCCCCTCCCCCCCCCGCATCTTCTACAATCCTTTTTACAGGACCTATCCCTCCCTAAAATTACAGAATCAATATCACAGCAGCTCCAATCAGACATTCTAACTGAAGAAATTGACTTGGTGATCAAAAAGCTAAAAACAGGGAAAGCCCCTGGACCTGACAGCCTCACGGCTCTTTATTATAAAAAATTCAGTAACCTCTACATTAGAAATTTCTGCAATGCCCTTCTAAAAGGTTCCCAGATGCCTCCTGAGTAGTGTTGAGCATTCCGATACCGCAAGTATCGGGTATCGGCCGATACTTGCGGTATCGGAATTCCGATACCGAGATCCGATATTTTTGTGATATCGGGTATCGGTATCGGAAGTGTAAAATAAAGAATTAAAATAAAAAATATTGTTATATTCACCTCTCCGGCGGCCCCTGGACATCTGCGCGAGGAACCGGCGTCCGGCACGGCTTCTTTCTTCAAAATGCGCGCCTTTAGGACCTGTGGTATGACGTCCCGGCTTCTGATTGGTCGCGTGCCGCCCATGTGACCGCCACGCGACCAATCAGAAGCCGCGACGTCATTCCTCAGCTAAAGTCCTAGAATGAGCGCCTTTTAGGACCTGAGGAATGACGTCGCGGCTTCTGATTGGTCACGTGGCGGTCACATGGGCGGCACGCGACCAATCAGAAGCCGGGACGTCATTCCACAGGTCCTAAAGGCGCGCATTTTGAAGAAAGAAGCCGTGCCGGACGCCGGATCCTCCCGCTGATGTCCAGGGGCCGCCGGAGAGGTGAATATAACAATATTTTTTATTTTAATTCTTTATTTTACACTTTAATATGGATCCCAGGGCCTGAAGGAGAGTTTCCTCTCCTTCAGACCCTGGGATCCATGAGGATACATTCCGATACTTGATGTCCCATTGACTTGTATTGGTATCGGATATCGGTATCGGCGATATCCGATATTTTTCGGGTATCGGCCGATACTATCCGATACCGATACTTTCAAGTATCGGACGGTATCGCTCAACACTACTCCTGAGTTTTACGTAGCTCACATGACGGTCATCCCCAAACCAAAAAGAGACCATTTACTAGTTAAAAATTATAGACCCATTTCATTATTGAACGTCGATCTCAAAATATTCACGTCGATTATCACTGATAGACTTAATAAGATACTCCCCTCACTAATACATCAAGACCAAGTGGGCTTTATACCCATGAGGCAAGGACCAGATAACATAAGAAGAAATCTTAATGTCATTCACTCGGCAAACCGTTTCCAAAAACCACTTATGATTAGTGTTGAGCATTCCGATACCGCAAGTATCGGGTATCGGCCGATACTTGCGGTATCGGAATTCCGATACCGAATTCCGATACTTCCCGCGTATCGGATACCGGAATCGGAAGTTCCCAGAATTCAAACTGAACGCAGCAGCCAATGAGGAATGAATGGAAGTGTGGGCACATCCTGTTTAGCATGGTGGGCATGTAAGTACTGGCAAGGCTGTGATTGGCTGCTGAAATGATGTCACTCTGCACTATAAAAAACGCTGCCGCCATTTTGCGCTCACTCTGCTGTGATTTCAGTTAGGGACAGGACGCTGTGTTCTAACTGAGGGCCAGTTGAGATAGCTAATTGCTTTATTTTGCTTTTCCAAGGCTAATTTAATTTAATTTACTGTTCAGTTCACCTTGCTCTTGCCTTGCAGCTCAGTTTTAACAGCGTTCTGCAAGGTCTCAGTGTGTGTGTGTGTGTGCAGCTCACTCTGTAGTCTGTGTGCAGCCATATACCAGGTTGTATTCAGCTCAGGGGGGTTCACACTGCCTCACACAGTTCTATCCATTGTCCTTTTTTGCTCATAGTGCAGCCTGCTGCACATTTTTTCTAAAATTTCCTATTAGTGTCTGAACTGGATGGACAAATGTCTTTTTTCGGCCTTACTAACTATGTCTTTTCACCCGTCTCCAGCCAAATAGTGGAAAAACACTAGATAGGATAACCTAGAGGGGGGTTTTTGGGCCTTGCAGCGCCGTTTACGGCTGTCTGCACGGTCTCCGTGTGAGCGCAGCTCGCCCTGTAGTCTGTGTGCAGCCACAGCTGGTTGTATTCAGCTTAGGGTTTTGTCACTGCCTCATACTGTAAAATAACTTGTCCTTTTTTCAAATAGTGCAGCCTGTTGAAATTTTTGTTTTAAATTTCCTATTAGTGTCTTTCCACCCATCTCCAGCAAAATAGTGGAAAAACACTAGATAGGATAACCTAGAGGAGGGTTTTTGGGCCTTGCAGCGCCGTTTACGGCTGTCTGCACGGTCTCCGTGTGAGCGAAGCTCGCCCTGTAGTCTGTGTGCAGCGACAGCCCGTTGTATTCAGCTCAGGGTTTGTCACTGCCTCATACCGTTCAATAACTTTTCATTTTTTTCAACTAGTGCAGCCTGTTTAAAAATTATTTAAAAAATTCCTATTAGTGTCTTTCCACCCGTCTCCAGCTAAATAGTGGAAAAACACTAGATAGGATAACCTAGAGGAGGGTTTTTGGGCCTTGCAGCGCCGTTTACGGCTGTCTGCACGGTCTCCGTGTGAGCGCAGCTCGCCCTGTAGTCTGTGTGCAGCCACAGCCCATTGTATTCAGCTCAGGGTTTGTCACTGCCTCATACCATTAAAAAACTTTTCCTTTTTTTCAACTAGTGCAGCCTGTTTAAAAATTATTTAAAAAATTCCTATTAGTGTCTTTCCACCCGTCTCCAGCTAAATAGTGGAAAAACACTAGATTGGATAACCTAGAGGAGGGTTTTTGGGCCTTGCAGCGCCGTTTGCAGCTGTCTGCACGGTCTCCGTGTGAGCGCAGCTCGCCCTGGAGTCTGTGTGCAGCCACAGCCCATTGTATTCAGCTCAGGGTTTGTCACTGCCTCATACCGTTAAATAACTTTTCATTTTTTTTCAACTAGTGCAGCCTGTTGAAAATTTTGTAAACAATTTCCTATTAGTGTCTTTCCACCCGTCTCCAGCAAAATAGTGGAAAAACACTAGATAGGATAACCTAGAGGAGGGTTTTTGGGCCTTGCAGCGCCGTTTACGGCTGTCTGCACGGTCTCCGTGTGATTTAAACTCGCTCTGTAGCCCGATCTGCACAAAAAAAAAAGTAAAGTTCACCAAACACCACTTAACACTTGTGTAGGCCACATTTTATCAATAATAAAGTCTAGTCCACACTTTACAACATTAGTGTTTCTTACACCTGTTAGGAGGAGCATTTCAGGAATAAGCACACTAAGGCCTTAGTACTTTTCTGCTTATCTTTATCTGTCAACCAAGATGAAGAGGGCAGGGAGTAAGGGTCGTGGGCGTGGGCGTGGAGCAGGGAGAGGAGCAGGGAGAGGACGTGGTGATTCTGTGCCTGCTGCTGGCACCGGTGACTCACCATCACCCAGTTTCAGCAGGGAACAGTCCTTCATGCGCAGCTTTGTCGGAGAGCGCCATGCACCGCTGCTGCGTGAAGATCAAATTGAAGCCGTTGTCGGATGGATGGCAGCTAACGCATCGACTTCAATTAGTGCCACATCCTCTCAGGCACAGACCACTGGAGAGCAGCCATCTGTCTCTTCACCACCTGCCAAATTGGCCAGGCAGTCAGAGAGCCCAGGACAGGAGCAGTCTCTACTTCTGTTCTCTGAATCTCTTGGCTTGGAAACAGGGGGCCAGCCAAGCAGTATTGGAGAAATGGAAGAAGAGGCAGTGTGCAGTGATGCCCAACAGCTTTGTCTCTCTGACTCTGAAGAGGCGGGTGGGTCAGTGCCTGCGGTGACCACAGCGCAGTACGCATCTGATGATGAAACTCAGGTGCCGCTTTCTGGTGCGTACTGTGCTGCCGAGACAACCCAGGAGGAGCACTTGGTGGCAGAGGGTAGTGGAGATGATGAGGTCCTTGACCCATCGTGGAGTGAGGAACAGGAAGGTGGTGGGAGCAGCTCAGAGGAAGAGATTCCCCTAACGCGCCAAAGAGGGAGAGGGAGGGGGAAGACTGCGGAGCCTGTAGCCTCCACTTTGGCACCAGTTAGGAGCCTGTCTCTTTCAAAAGCCAAAAAGGGCGCTCCCAAGACTTGCAGTGCCTGGTCCTTTTTTGACACAGTTGCAGATGACATTTGTTTTGTCAAATGCAAGCTGTGTCATCAGAAAGTAAAAATAGGTAAAAGTGTCAGCAACCTCAATACCACAAATATGTGGAAACATGTGCGGACCAGGCACGCGGTGGAGTTCCAAAAACACACTGAAGACCTAGGCCAACCAACAGCGGCAGCTACCACCTCTTCAGCTCGTGTTGCTTCTTCCTCCAGCTCACGCACAGCTGGTTCAGCTTCCTCCTTGGAACGCCATGGAAGAACCTCTGGCACTGTTGTCCAGAGACCTAGTGTAATTCCACCCACAGCACCACGTTCCCAGTCATCCTCACACTCCCAGCCTAGTCTACAGACATCGGTAGTACAGGCATGGGAGAAAAGGCGGGCATTCTCGGCAAACCACCCCCGAGCACAGGCTCTGAATGCAGGCATTGCCAAACTTCTGTCCCTGGAAACGCTCTCATTCAGGCTGGTGGAGACTGACAGCTTCCGTGACTTGATGGCATTGGCAGTCCCACAGTACCAGATGCCCAGCCGCTTTTACTTCAGCAGGCAAGCTGTCCCTGCCCTGCACAAGCATTTGGAGGGACAAATCAAACATGCGCTACTGAACGCCGTCAGTAGCAAGGTCCACCTCACCACCGATGCGTGGACAAGTCAACATGGACAGGGGCGATACCTTTCCGTCACTGCCCATTAGGTTAATGTTGTTGAGCCGGGTACAGACCGTGCGAGTGGCGCAGGACGTGTCCTGCCCACTCCAAGGATTGCAGGAATCCAGTCTGTACGCATTGACTCCTCCTCTTACACCAGTTCCTCAGATTCCTCGCTGCAGGATCCGTCACAGTCCACCTCCACATGGACCCGTGAACGTTTACCTGTTACGACTGACATGAGCACAGCCGTGGCCAAACGTCAGCAGGCTGTCTTGAAATTAGTTTCTTTGGGGAATCGAAGCCACACAGCGCAGGAGCTCTGGAATGCCCTAAAGCAGGAGAGCGATGTGTGGTTTGTGCCAGCGAATCTCCAGCCAGGCATGGTAGTGTGTGACAATGGCTGAAATCTGGTGGCAGCTTTAGGCCTTGGCAACCTCACTCACATCCCATGTCTGGCACATGTGCTCAATTTGGTTGTGCAAAGTTTTCTGAGGGACTATCCGGATCTTGATGCACTTCTGCACAAGGCCCGCCTAGAGTGTGCTCACTTGCGGCGTTCCAGCTTGGCAAGATCCCGCATTGCTGCTCTGCAGCGTCGGTTTCGCCTTCCTGAACATCGCATCATATGTGACCTACCTACCAGGTGGAATTCCACGTTACATATGTTGGAGCGGTTGTGTGAGCAGCAGCAAGCAGTAATGGAGTACCAGCTGCATCAGGCGCAAAAAAGTCGCAGTCAGCGCCGCTCAGACTTCACAACCACAGAGTGGGCCACTATGAAGGACGTCTGCCAGGTTTTGCGTCCTTTTGATTATTCCACGCGGATGGCAAGTGCAGATGATGCACTAGTCAGCATGACTGTCCCCCTTATCTGCTTGCTTCAAGAAACCCTGCAAGGGATAAGGGATGATGTGGAAGAGGTGGAGGATGAGGAGTCACCTTTTCCATCAGGTTCTGGACAGTCAGCACCACGTGGTTCCTCACAAAGGGGTCGGCAGGGGACCCTTTGTGAGGAGGATGAGGAGGAGTCAATGGACGAGGAAGAGCTACGTCCAGAGGAGGGAGTTCCACCATTGTCCAGTGGTCAGTGTGTACAGCGAGGGTGGGGTGATGAAGAGCGGGCAGAGATCATGTCTCAAGCAGGGGACAGCGTTTCTGGGCCAGTTGGCAGTCTGCAGCACATGGTTGAGTTCATGTTGCAGTGCCTGAGAGACGACCGCCGCATCGACCACATTCTCAACGTGCCTGATTATTGGGTGTACGCCCTCCTCGATCCTCGCTACCGTGACAATGTCCAAAACCTCATCCCGGCATTGACACGGGAGCGTAAAATGCGGGAGTACCACGACACACTGGTGAATTCCATCATCTTCTCCAGTCCAACTGAGAGGAGTGCTGCTAGTGCTTTACAAAGCAGCTCAGTGCGTCGAGGCAGTGGAGGAGGAGGCTCTGCACAAAGAGGGAGCAGAAGCAGTGCCTCTGCCCAAGGCAAGCCAAGTATGGCACAACTGTGGCAAACTTTTGTGTGCCCGCCCCAAATGTCTACACCATCACCGGCGGCTCCAGTCAGCAGGAGGCAACGGTTCCGTCAGATGGTGACAGACTACATGGCTTGCCCTCTTAGTGTACTCCCAGACAGCTCTTCCCCGTTCAAGTTTTGGGTCTCTAAGCTGGATACATGGCCAGAGCTAAGCCAGTATGCATTGGAGGTGCTAGCTTGCCCTGCGGCTAGTGTCTTATCGGAACGTGTCTTTAGTGCCGCAGGTGGTATACTAACAGACCGTCGCATGCGACTATCCTCCGATAACGTTGACCGGCTTACTTTCCTGAAAATGAACCAGGCCTGGATCTCGCAGGAATTTGCCACTCCTCTGCCTGATTAAGTAATTGGGTGTCATCCAGGTCTCCTGATGTGTTCATCTTTCTACCACCTGAACTGCTATTCCTGGGCTCCAACACCGCCAGTTGCGGCTCAGAAGTGCAGGCTGCACAGTCTAAACATACGACCCAGTGTTATTGGGTTTCAGTAACGTCAGCTGATCCCCAGCTGTGTAGCCGGCAATGTGTCCTGCGACCGCCACGCTGGCACAACAACCTAAATGTAAGGGAACCTGTCCCCCCCCCTCGGCGTTTGTTACTGAAAGAGCCATCTTGTGCAGCAGTAATGTTGCACAAGGAAAAGGTAGCTCTTTTATTTTAGCTCCTTGCACACGCAGAACTTAACACTTATAAAATGTGTTCACTGATACCGTTATACCGTCCCGGGTGCTGGGACTTTCCTTCATAATGTGACGCAGCACAGCCGTCATTCCTACCCCCTTGGTGCCATGCGCTGCCTCCTCAGCGTTGTTTTAAGCTGTCACGGAGCCTGCGCTGTTGTGTTATCCCTTGGCCATGGCCAGTTTGCGCTGCCTGTCTTCTGACATAATTTGGTGTCAGGATGGCTGCGCCTGTGCGCCCGCGCTGCCCGAGAACCCGCCTCGCAGTGTCTTCTGATTGAATCACACTGCGAGCCTGGGATCCATGGGCATGCGCAGTGCATATCTTCACCTCGGGCTCTCGCCCATCTCCCTCCGCCTTCTTTAGACTGTGCGCCGTCAGCTGATCCCTAATAGCATGCCACGGCCGTGACGCCGCACAGTCTGAAGAAGAGGGAAGGAGGGAGAGGCGAGGATATGCACTGTGCATGTCCATGGATCCAAGGCCCGCAGTGGGATTACAATAGACGACACTGCGAGGTGAGATCTGGAGCAGTGTGGACGCACAGGCACTGACAGCCTGACACCAAATTATGTCAGAAGACAGGCAGCGCAAATTGGGCATGGCCAAGGGATAACAGAACAGCGCAGGCTCCGTGACAGCTTAAAACAATGCTGAGGAGGCAGCGCACGGCACCAAGGGGATAGGAATGACAGCTGTGCTGCGTCCCATTACGAAGGAAATTCCCACCTCCGGGACGGTTTTACGGTATAAGGGGACACATTTTTAGTGTTTACTTCCGTGTTTGCAAGGAGCATAATTAAAAGAGCAACCTTTTCCTTTTGCATCCTTAGTGCTGCACAAGATGGCTCTTTCAGCTACAAACGTCTTGGGGGGGGGGTTAAAGGTTCCCTTTCAACTTGCTCCAATCAGGCTTCGGCCTACACTCTGTTCCTCTGCTCCTCCTGCTGTCCCTGGGCTCTAACACCGCCAGTTGGTGCCTGGAAGTGCTGTCTGCACAGTCAACAGTCACTCCTCTGTTATTGGGGTTCAGTAATGTCAGCTGATCCCCAGCTGTGTGTGCGGCAATACCTCCAATCTGCTCCTCCTGCTGTCCCTGGGCTCTAACACCGCCAGTTGGTGCCTGGAAGTGCTGTCTGCACAGTCAACAGTCGCTCCTCTGTTATTGGGGTTCAGTAACGTCAGCTGATACCCAGCTGTGTGTGCGGCAATACCTCCAATCTGCTCCTCCTGCTGTCCCTGGGCTCTAACACCGCCAGTTGGTGCCTGGAAGTGCTGTCTGCACAGGCAACAGTCGCTCCTCTGTTATTGGGGTTCAGTAACGTCAGCTGATCCCCAGCTGTGTATCCAGCAACGTGTCATGCGACCGCCACGCTGGCACAACTAAAATGTAAGGGGACCTGTCCCCCCCCCCCCCCCAGGCGTTTGTTACTGAAAGAGCCACCTTGTGCAGCACTAATACTGCACAAGGAAAAGGTCGCTCTTGAAATTATGCTCCTTGCAAACGCTGAACTACACACTCATGTAGTGTGTCCCCTCACACCGTCCAACCGTCCCGGAGGTGGGACTTTCCTTTGTAATGTGACGCAGCACAGCCGTCATTGCTACCCCCTTGGCACCGTGCGCTGCCTCCTTAGCGTTGTTTGATTCCGTCATGGACCCTGCGCTGTTATGTTATCCCTTGGCAATGCACAGTTTGCGCTGCCCGTCCTCTGACATCATTTGTTGTCGTCCTGGCTGCGCCTGTGCGTCCACGCTGCCCGAAATCCCACCTCGCAGTGTCGTCTAATGTGATCCCACAGTGGGCCTGGTATCCATGGCCATGCGCAGTGCATATACTAGCCTCTCACTCCACTTCTTCACGCTTCTTCAGACTAGGCGGCGTCAGCTGATCCCTAATAGCATGCCACGGCCGTGACGCCGCACAGTCTGAAGAAGCAGGAAGGAGGTGAGTGAGAGGCGATGATATGCACTGCGCATGCCCATGGATCCCTGGCCCGCAGTGGGATTACATTAGATGACACTGCGAGGTTGGATCTCGGGCAGCTTGGACGCACAGGCACTGCCAGCCTGACACCTAAATGATGTCAGAAGATGGGCACCGCTAACTGTGCATGGCCAAGGGATAACATTACAGCGCGGGCTCCGTGACAGAACCAAACAACGTTGAGGAGGTGGCGCACGGCACCAAGGGGGTTGGAATGACGGCTGTGCTGTGTCACATTACAAAGGAAAGTCCCACTTCCGGGACGGTTTGACGGTGTGAGGGGACACATTATATGAGTGTGTACTTAAGCGTTTGCAAGGAGCATAATTTTAGGAGCCACCATTTTCCATGTGCAGTATTACTGCTGTACAAGATGGCTCTTTCAGCAACAAATGCCTGGGGGGGGTTAAAGGTTCCCTTTCAACTTGCTCCACTGCAGGCTTCGGCCTACACTCTGCTCCTCTTTGATTCCCTGGGTTTCAACACTGTCAGTTGCCACCTGGAAGTGTTGTCTACACAGAAAAAACACTAGCTGATGTGTCAGTGGGGTTCAGCACCGCCAGCTGTTCCCCTGCTGTGTAGTCGGCAACGTGTCCAGCACAAGCCACGCTGGCACAACCGACCAAAAGCTGCCACCAGTGCAGGCTTCGGCCTACACTCTGCTCCTCTCCTCCTCCTGCTGCCCCTGGGCTCAAACACCGCTAGTTTTTGCCCGGAAGTGCTAGCTGCACAGAGAAAATCACCAGCCAATGTGTTAGTGGGGTTCAGCACCGCCAGCTGTTCCCCTGCTGTGTAGCCGGCAACGTGACCTGCAAACGCCACGCAGGCACATGAACTGAAATTAAAGGGACCCTGCCACCCACCCTAAGGTGTTTCTATGTATAACAGCTACCTTGTACAGCAGTAATGCTGCATTTGTACAAGGTGGCTGACTTTTTCTCCTTGCCAACGTGGAACTCAACACGTACAAAATGTGTCTCATTGAGACCATTCCACTGTCCCTGAGGTGTGACTTTCCTTTCTAATGGTACGCAGCACCACCCTTGGTAGCGCTGCCTGTCTTCTGACATCATTGGTTGGCTGCCTGTGCCTGTGCGTCCGCCCTGCCCGACACAACCCCCCTCGTTGTCTCATATATTTTGGCTGCGAGGGTGTGATTGATGGGCATGTGCAGTGCATATGTTCGCCTGTCTTAACTCATCTCCTTCCGCCTTCTTCAGACTGTGCGGCCTCATGGCCCTGGTAGGCGATAAGGGATCAGCTGAGGCCGCCCAGTCTGAAGCAGGTGTAAGGACATGTGTGAGCAACAAACATATTTACTGCACAAGGGCACGAATCCCAGCCACGCAGTGTGGTTTTTTGAAAACACACTGCGGGTCTGGGATTCATGGGCATTGCTAACCGCACCGGCCAACATGAAATGAGGTGAGAAGACAGGCAGCGCTCACAGCGCATGGCCAAGGGATCACAATAGCGCAGATTCCTGTACAGCAAATAACAACGCTCAGGAGGCTGCGCCCAGCACCAAAGCGTTATTTATGTGCACCTGTGCTGTTTCTCCTTAAAAAGACAAGTCACGCCTCCAATACAGAACTGAACTACTGTTCAATGGGCTAAATTGTGTACGTCTTTCATTCTGCGTGTGCAATGAGCAAAACTTAAAGAGCAACCTTTAACTTGTGGAGCTTTACAGCTGCACAAGGTGTGGCTCTTCAACATTGTAACACCTGAGGGTGGGTTAAAGGTTACCTTTGAAATTGGTTCAAGTAGGCTTCCGCCTACACTCTGCTCCTCCTGCAGACCCTGGGCTCTAACTACGCCAGTTGGGGCCCGGAAGTTCTGGCTACACAGAGAAAAACACCCACCATTGTGTCAGTGGGGTTCAGCACCGCCAGCTGTTCCCCTGCTGTGTAGCCGGCATCGTGTCCAGCACAAGCCACGCTGGCACAACAGACCAAAAGCTGCCACCAGTGCAGGCTTCGGCCTACACTCTGCTCCTCTACTCCTATTGCTGACCCTGGGCTATAACACCGCCAGTTGTAGCCTGGAAGTGCTAGCTGCACAGAGAAAAACACCCGCCAATGTGTTAGTTGGGTTCAGCACCGTCATCTGTTCCCCTGCTGTGTAGCCGGCATCGTGTCCAGCACAAGCCACGCTGGCACAACAGACCAAAAGCTGCCACCAGTGCAGGCTTCGGCCTACTCTTTGCTCCTCTCCTCCTCCTGCTGACCCTGGGCTATAACACCGCCAGTTTTTGTCCGGACGTGCTAGCTGCACAGAGAAAAACACCAGTCAATGTGTCAGTGGGGTTCAGCACCGCCAGCTGTTCCCCTGCTGTGTAGCTGGCAACGTGTCCTGCAAACGCCATGCAGGCACCTGAACTGAAATTAAAGAGAACCTGGCCCCACCCCCCCAGGTGTTTCTATGTATAACAGCCACCTTGTACAGCAGTACTGCTGCATTTGTACAAGGTGGCTGATTTTTTCTCCTTGCCCACGTTGAATTAAACACGTAAAATATGTGTCTCATTACAGACCATTACAATGTCCCTGAGGTGTGACTTTCCTTTTTAATGACACGCACCACCCCCCTTGGTAGCGCTGCCCGTCTTCTGACATCATTGGTTGGCTGCCTGTGCCTGTGCGTCCGCCCTGCACGACACTACCCTCCTCGTTGTCTCATATATTTTGGCTGCGAGGGTGTGATTGATGGGCATGTGCAGTGCATATGTTCGCCTGTCTTAACTCATCTCCTTCCGCCTTCTTCAGACTATGCGGCCTCATGGCCGTGGTAGGCGATAAGGGATCAGCTGAGGCCGCCCAGTCTGAAGCAGGTGTAAGGACATGTGTGAGCGGCAAACATATTTACTGCACAAGGGCACGAATCCCAGCCACGCAGTGTGGTTTTTTGAAAACACACTGCGGGTCTGGGATTCATGGGCATTGCTAACCGCACCGGCCAACATGAAATGAGGTGAGAAGACAGGCAGCGCTCACAGCGCATGGCCAAGGGATCACAATAGCGCAGATTCCTGTACAGCAAATAACAACGCTCAGGAGGCTGCGCCCAGCACCAAGGCGTTATTTATGTGCACCTGTGCTGCGTCTCCTTAAAAAGACAAGTCACGCCTCCAATACAGAACTGAACTACTGTTCAATGGGCTAAATTGTGTACGTCTTTCATTCTGCGTGTGCAATGAGCAAAACTTAAAGAGCAACCTTTAACTTGTGGAGCTTTACTGCTGCACAAGGTGTGGCTCTTCAACATTGTAACACCTGAGGGTGGGTTAAAGGTTACCTTTGAAATTGGTTCAAGTAGGCTTCCGCCTACACTCTGCTCCTCCTGCAGACCCTGGGCTCTAACTATGCCAGTTGGGGCCCGGAAGAGGTGGCTGCACAGAGAAAAACACCCACCATTGTGTCAGTGGGGTTCAGCACCGCCAGCTGTTCCCCTGCTGTGTAGCCGGCATCGTGTCCAGCACAAGCCACGCTGGCACAACAGACCAAAAGCTGCCACCAGTGCAGGCTTCGGCCTATACTTTGCTCCTCTCCTCCTCCTGCTGACCCTGGGCTATAACACCGCCAGTTGTAGCCTGGAAGTGCTAGCTGCACAGAGAAAAGCACCAGCCAATGTGTTAGTTGGGTTCAGCACCGCCAGCTGTTCCCCTGCTGTGTAGCCGGCATCGTGTCCAGCACAAGCCACGCTGGCACAACAGACCAAAAGCTGCCACCAGTGCAGGCTTCGGCCTATACTTTGCTCCTCTCCTCCTCCTGCTGACCCTGGGCTATAACACCGCCAGTTTTTGCCCGGACGTGCTAGCTGCACAGAGAAAAACACCAGTCAATGTGTCAGTGGGGTTCAGCACCGCCAGCTGTTCCCCTGCTGTGTAGCTGTCAACGTGTCCTGCAAACGCCATGCAGGCACCTGAACTGAAATTAAAGGGAACCTGGCCCCACCCCCCAGGTGTTTCTATGTATAACAGCACCTTGTACAGCAGTACTGCTGCATTTGTAGAAGGTGGCTGATTTTTTCTCCTTGCCCACGTTGAATTAAACACGTAAAATATGTGTCTCATTACAGACCATTACAATGTCCCTGAGGTGTGACTTTCCTTTTTAATGACACACACCACCCCCCTTGGTAGCGCTGCCCATCTTCTGACATCATTGGTTGGCTGCCTGTGCCTGTGCGTCCGCCCTGCCCGACACAACCCCCCTCGTTGTCTCATATATTTTGCCTGCGAGGGTGTGATTGATAGGCATGTGCAGTGCATATGTTCACCTGTCTTAACTCATCTCCTTCCGCCTTCTTCAGACTGTGCGGCCTCATGGCCGTGGTAGGCGATAAGGGATCAGCTGAGGCCGCCCAGTCTGAAGCAGGTGTAAGGACATGTGTGAGCGGCAAACATATTTACTGCACAAGGCCACGAATCCCAGCCACGCAGTGTGATTTTTTGAAAACACACTGCAGGCCTGGGATTCATGGCCATTGCTGTTATGAACAGGTAATTCAGAACCACAATGGACCTTGAAGTTCAGAGCACACAAGGTGACCTGACATTTACCAAAAACATAGGACGAGCTCTGAGACGTGGAAACTCTGCTGACCGCAATCACTAATCCTAACACACCACACTAGAGGTAGCCGTGGATTGCGCCTAACGCTCCCTATGCAACTCGGCACAGCCTGAGAAACTAACTAGCCCTGAAGATAGAAAAATAAGCCTACCTTGCCTCAGAGAAATTCCCCAAAGGAAAAGGCAGCCCCCCACATATAATGACTGTGAGTAAAGATGAAATACAAACACAGAGATGAAATAGATTTAGCAAAGTGAGGCCCGACTTACTGAATAGACCGAGGTTAGGAAAGATAGCTTTGCGGTCAACACAAAAACCTACAAACAACCACCCAGAGGGGAAAAAAGACCCTCCGCACCGACTAACGGTACGGAGGTGCTCCCTCTGCGTCTCAGAGCTTCCAGCAAGCAAGAAAAACCAATATAGCAAGCTGGAGAGAAAATATAGCAAACAAAAATAACACAAGCAGAACTTAGCTTATGCAGGATAAAGAGGCCACAGGAACGATCCAGGAGGAAGCAAGACCAATACTAGAACATTGACTGGAGGCCAGGATCAAAGCACCAGGTGGAGTTAAATAGAGCAGCACCTAACGACTTAACCTCATCACCTGAGGAAGGAAATTCAGAAGCCGCAGTACCACTCTCATCCACCAAAGGAAGCTTATCGACAGAACCAGCCACTGTACCACTAACGACCACAGGAGGGAGCTTGGCCACAGAATTCACAACACATTGCTAACCGCACCGGCCAACATGAAATGAGGTGAGAAGACAGGCAGCGCTCACAGCGCATGGCCAAGGGATCACAATAGCGCAGACTCCTGTACAGCAAATAACAACGCTCAGGAATCTGCGCCCAGCACCTAGGTGTAAAATTTGACACCTGTGCTGCGTCTCCTTAAAAAGACAAGTCACGCCTCCACTACTGTTTGACAGTATAATGGGCTAAATAGTGTACGTGTTTTATTCAGTGTGTGCAATGAGCAAAATTAATAGAGCAACCTTTCACTTGTGCAGCATTAATGCTGCACAAGGTGTGGCTCTTGTACCTTGCAACAACTGATGGGGGGTTAAAGGTAACTTTTGAAATTGGTTCAACTAGGCTTCGGCCTACACTCTGCTCCTCTCCTCCTCCTGCTGACCCTGGGCTCAAACACCGCTAGTTTTTGCCCGGAAATGCGAGCAGCACAGAGAAAAACACCAGCCAATGTGTTAGTGGGGTTCAGCACCGCCAGCTGTTCCCCTGCTGTGTAGCCGGCATCGTGTCCAGCACAAGCCACGCTGGCACAACAGACCAAAAGCTGCCACCAGTGCAGGCCTCGGCCTACACTCTGCTCCTCTCCTCCTCCTGCTGCCCCTGGGCTCAAACACCGCTAGTTTTTGCCCGGAAGTGCTAGCTGCACAGAGAAAAACACCAGCCAATGTGTTAGTGGGGTTCAGCACCGCCAGCTGTTCCCCTGCTGTGTAGCCGGCATCGTGTCCAGCACAAGCCACGCTGGCACAACAGACCAAAAGCTGCCACCAGTGCAGGCTTCGGCCTACACTTTGCTCCTCTCCTCCTCCTGCTGACCCTGGGCTCTAACACCGCCAGTTTTTGCCCGGACGTGCTAGCTGCACAGAGAAAAACACCAGCCAATGTGTTAGTTGGGTTCAGCACCGCCAGCTGTTCCCCTGCTGTGTAGCTGGCAACGTGTCCTGCAAATGCCATGCAGGCACCTGAACTGAAATTAAAGGGATCCAGCCCCCACCCCCCCAGGTGTTTCTATGTATAACAGCCACCTTGTACAGCAGTACTGCTGCATTTGTACAAGGTGGCTGACTTTTTCTCCTTGCCAACGTTTAATTAAACACGTACTAAATGTGTCTCATTGAGACCATTCCACTGTCCCTGAGGTGTGACTTTCCTTTCTAATGATACGCAGCACCACCCTTGGTAGCGCTGCCCGTCTTTTGACATCATTGGTTAGCTGGCTGCTCCTGTGCGTCCGCCCTGCTAGAAACAACGCCCCTCGGTGTCTTATTTATTTTGACTGCGAGGGTGTGATTGATGTGCAGTGCATATGTTTGCCTGTGTTTACTCATCTCCTTCCGCCTTCTTCAGACTGGGTGGCCTCATGGCCGCGGCATGCGATAAGGGATCAGATGAGGCCGCCCGTTATGATAAGGTAATTCAGTACCACAATGGACATAGAGGTCAGAGCACATACAGTGACCTGACAATAACCCAAAAACATGGAACGAGCTCTGAGACGTGGGAACTCTGCTGACCGCAATCCCTAATCCTCTCCAACCACACTAGAGGCAGCCATGGATTGCGCTTAACGCTCCCTATGCAACTCGGCACAGCCTGAGAAACTTGCTAGCCTGAAGATAGAAAATAAGCCTACCTTGCCTCAGAGAAATACCCCAAAGGAAAAGGCAGCCCCCACATATAATGACTGTGAGTTAGGATGAAAAGACAAACGTAGAGATGAAATAGATTTAGCAAAGTGAGTCCCGACTTTCTGAACAGAGCGAGGATAGGAAAGGTAACTTTGCGGTCAACACAAAACCCTACAAAAACCATGCAAAGGGGGCAAAAAGACCCTCCGTACCGAACTAACGGCACGGAGGTACACCCTCTGCGTCACAGAGCTACCAGCAAGCAGGAAAAAACAAATAGACAAGCTGGACAGAAAAAAACAGCAAACAAAATAGCAAAGCGGAACTTAGCTATGCAGAGCAGCAGGCCACAGGAACGATCCAGGAGGAAACAGGTCCAATACTAGAACATTGACTGGAGGCCAGGATCAAAGCACTAGGTGGAGTTAAATAGAGCAGCACCTAACGACTTCACCACATCACCTGAGGAAGGAAACTCAGAAGCCGCAGTACCACTTTCCTCCACCAACGGAAGCTCACAGAGAGAATCAGCCGAAGTACCACTTGTGACCACAGGAGGGAGCTCTGCCACAGAATTCACAACAGCCGCCCAGTTTGAAGCAGGTGTAAGGACATGTGTGAGCGGCAAACATATTTACTGCACAAGGCCACGAATCCCAGCCATGCAGTGTGATTTTTTGAAAACACACTGTGGGTCTGGGATTCATGTCCATCGCTAACTGCAACGGCCGACATGAAATGAGGTCAGAAGACAGGAAGCGCTCACAGCGCATGGCCAAGGGATAACAAGAGCGCAGACTCCTGTACAGCAAATAACAACGCTCAGGAAGCTGCGCCCATGCACCAAGGTGTTATTTTGGACACCTGTGCTGCTTTTCTTTAAAAAGACAAGTCACGCGGCGCCTCCCGTACTGTTTGACAGTATAATGGGCTAAATAGTGTACGTGTTTTATTCAGCGTGTGCAAGGAGCAAAATTAATAGAGCAAACTTTTACTTGTGCAGCATTACTGCTGCACAAGGTGTGGCTCTTGTACCTTGCAACACCTGAGGGGGGTTAAAGGTTACCTTTGAAATTGGTTCAACTAGGCTTCGGCCTACACTCTGCTCCTCTCCTCCTCCTGCTGACCCTGGGCTCTAACACCGCTAGTTTTTGCCCGGAAGTGCTAGCTGCACAGAGAAAAACAC
Source organism: Ranitomeya imitator (assembly GCF_032444005.1). Taxonomy (NCBI): domain Eukaryota; kingdom Metazoa; phylum Chordata; class Amphibia; order Anura; family Dendrobatidae; genus Ranitomeya; species Ranitomeya imitator. The sequence continues at coordinate 917,183,898 of NC_091282.1, read as the reverse complement.
CAGCCAATGTGTTAGTGGGGTTCAGCACCGCCAGCTGTTCCCCTGCTGTGTAGCCGGCATCGTGTCCAGCACAAGCCACGCTGGCACAACTGACCAAAAGCTGCCACCAGTGCAGGCTTCGGCCTACACTCTGCTCCTCTCCTCCTCCTGCTGACCCTGGGCTCAAACACCGCCAGTTTTTGCCCGGACATGCTAGCTGCACAGAGAAGAACACCAGCCAATGTGTTAGTGGGGTTCAGCACCGCCAGCTGTTCCCCTGCTGTGTAGCCGGCAACGTGACCTGCAAACGCCACGCAGGCACATGAACTGAAATTGAAGGGAGCCTGCCCCCCACCCCCAGGTGTTTCTTTGTATAACAGCCACCTTGTACAGCAGTAATGCTGCATTTGTACAAGGTGGCTGACTTTTTCTACTTGCCAACGTGGAACTCAACGCGTACAAAATGTGTCTCATTGAGACCATTCCACTGTCCCTGAGGTGTGACTTTCCTTTCTAATGATACGCAGCACCCCCCTTGGTAGCGCTTCCCGTCTTCTGACATCATTGGTTGGCTGGCTGCGCCTGTGCGTCCGCCCTGCCTGAAACAATGCTCCTCGTTGTCTTACTTATTTTGACTGCGAAGGTGTGATTGATGGGCACGAGCAGCGCATATCTTCGCCTGTCTTAACTCATCTCCTTCCGCCTTCTTCAGACTGTGCGGCCTCATGGCCCTGGTAGGCGATAAGGGATCAGCTGAGGCCGCCCAGTCTGATGCAGGTGTAAGGACATGAGTGACAGGCGAAAAAATTTACTGCACAAGGTCACGAATCCCAGCCCCGTAGTGTGACTTAAAGAAAAGACACTGCGGGTCTGGGTTTCATGGCCATCGCTAACCGCAGCGGCCAACATGAAATGAGGTCAGAAGACAGGCAGCGCTCACAGCGCATGGCCAAGGGATAACAAGAGCGCAGACTCCTGTACAGCAAATAACAACGCTCAGGAAGCTGCGCCCATGCACCAAGGTGTTATTCAGGACACCTGTGCTGCGTCTCCTTAAAAAGACAAGTCACGCCTCCACTACTGTTTGACAGTATAATGGGCTAAATAGTGTACGTGTTTTATTCAGCGTGTGCAAGAAGCAAAATTAATAGAGCAACCTTTTACTTGTGCAGCATTAATGCTGCACAAGGTGTGGCTCTTGTACCTTGCAACACCTGAGGGGGGTTAAAGGTTACCTTTGAAATTGGTTCAACTAGGCTTCGGCCTACACTCTGCTCCTCTCCTCCTCCTGCTGACCCTGGGCTCTAACACCGCTAGTTTTTGCCCAGAAATGCGCGCTGCACAGAGAAAAACACCAGCCAATGTGTTAGTGGGGTTCAGCACCGCCAGCTGTTCCCCTGCTGTGTAGTCGGCATCGTGTCCAGCACAAGCCACGCTGGCACAACTGCCCAAAAGCTGCCACCAGTGGAGGCTTCGGCCTACACTCTGCTCCTCTCCTCCTCCTGCTGACCCTGGGCTCAAACACCGCTAGTTTTTGCCCGGAAGTGCTAGCTGCACAGAGAAAAACACCAGCCAATGTGTTAGTGGGGTTCAGCACCGCCAGCTGTTCCCCTGCTGTGTAGCCGGCAACGTGACCTGCAAACGCCACGCAGGCACATGAACTGAAATTGAAGGAAGCCTGCCCCCCACCCCCAGGTGTTTCTATGTATAACAGCCACCTTGTACAGCAGTACTGCTGCATTTGTACAAGGTGGCTGACTTTTTCTACTTGCCCACGTTGAACTCAACACGGAGAAAATGTGTCTCATTGAGACCATTCCACTGTCCCTGAGGTGTGACTTTCCTTTCTAATGATACGCAGCACCACCCTTGGTAGCGCTTCCCGTCTTTTGACATCATTGGTTAGCTGGCTGCGCCTGTGCGTCCGCCCTGCTCGAAACAACGCCCCTCGGTTTCTTATTTATTTTGTCAGCGAGGGTGTGGTTTATGGGCACGAGCAGTGCATATGTTCGCCTGTCGTCACTCATCTCCTTCCGCCTTCTTCAGACTGTGCAGCCTCATGGCCGCGGCATGCGAGAATGGATCAGCAGAGGCCGCCCAGTCTGAAGCAGGTGTAAGGACGTGTGTGAGCGGCGAAAATATTTACTGCTCAAGGCCACGAATCCCAGCACCGCAGTGTGACTTTATGAAAAGGCACTGTGGGTCTGGGATTTATGGCCATTGTTAACCGCACCGGCCAACATGAAATGAGGTCATAAGACGGGCAGCGCTAACAGGGCATTGCCAAGGGATAACACAAGAGCGCAGACTCCTGTACAGCAAATAACAACGCTCAGGAAGCTGCGCCAAGCACCAAGGCGTTATTTGGGACACCTGTGCTGCGTCTCCTTAAAAAGAAAAGTCACGCCTCCACTACAGTTTGACTGTAGAATGGGCTAAATTGTGTACGTCTTTCATTCAGCGTGTGCAAGGAGCAAAATTAATAGAGCAACCTTTTACTTGTGCAGCATTAATGCTGCACAAGGTGTGGCTATTGTACCTTGCAACACCTGAGGGGGGTTAAATGTTACCTTTGATATTGGTTCAACTAGGCTTCGGCCTACACTCTGCTCCTCTCCTCCTCCTGCTTACCCTGGGCTCTAACACCGCTAGTTTTTGCCCGGAAATGCGCGCTGCACAGAGAAAAACACCAGCCAATGTGTTAGTGGGGTTCAGCACCGCCAGCTGTTCAACTGCTGTGTAGCCGGCATCGTGTCCATCACAAGCCACGCTGGCACAACTGACCAAAAGCTGCCACCAGTGGAGGCTTCGGCCTACACTCTGCTCCTCTCCTCCTCCTGCTGACCCTGGGCTCAAACACCGCTAGTTTTTGCCCGGAAGTGCTAGCTGCACAGAGAAAAACACCAGCCAATGTGTTAGTGGGGTTCAGCAACGCCAGCTGTTCCCCCACTGTGTAGCCGGCAAAGTGTCCTGCAAACACAACGCAGACACAAAGCTGCCTCCAGTGCAGGCTTCGGCCTACACTCTGCTCCCCCTGCTTACCCTTTGCTCCAACACCGCTAGTTAGGGCTCTAGGAAGACAATCTTTAATAGGCAACGCATCCGGGTCCCAGCACCGCCAGCTGGTTCTCGTGTTATGAATAGGTAATTCAGAACCACAATGGACCTTGAAGTTCAGAGCACACAAGTGACCTGACAAAAACCACAAAACATAGGACGAGCTCTGAGACGTGGAAACTCTGCTGACCGCAATCCCTAAACCTATCAAACCACACTAGAGGTAGCCGTGGATTGCGCCTAACGCTCCCTATGCAACTCGGCACAGCCTGAGAAACTAGCTAGTCCTGAAGATAGAAAAATAAGCCTACCTTGCCTCAGAGAAATTCCCCAAAGGAAATGGCAGCCCCCCACATATAATGACTGTGAGTTAAGATGAAAATACAAACACAGAGATGAAATAGATTTAGCAAAGTGAGGCCCGAATTACTGAATAGACTGAGGATAGGAAAGATAGCTTTGCGGTCAACACAAAAACCTACAAACAACCACGCAGAGGGGCAAAAAGACCCTCCGCACCGACTAACGGTGCAGAGGTGCTCCCTCTGCGTCTCAGAGCTTCCAGCAGGCAAGCAGAACCAAAAAAGCAAGCTGGACAGAAAATATAGCAACAAAAGGACACAAGCAGAACTTAGCTTATGCTGAGCAGACAGGCCACAGGAACGATCCAGGAGGAAGCAAGACCAACATTAGAACATTGACTGGAGGCCAGGATCAAAGCACTAGGTGGAGTTAAATAGAGCAGCACCTAACGACTTAACCTCATCACCTGAGGAAGGAAACTCAGAAGCCGCAGTACCACTCGTGACCACAGGAGGGAGCTTGATCACAGAATTCACAACATTCTCGCCAGTGTTTTTGTCACGGGTACTCCCTCGTGCCCAGCCTGGTTCCAGCACCGTCAGCTGTTTCCGGGTACTGTCAAACTCACTGAGACACCTATGCGTTGCCCCTTCGTGTTGCCGTCGAGTTAGCCAACTCCAGGGTGCCTCCAGTTTAGGAGCTTCCTATGTGGGCTGCATGAATTGGTAGTCAAGGCTGGTTCTGTAGTGCCAGTAGGCCAAGCTCCCCCTGTAGGACTGTTGGGGTTCAGTAACTGCGGCTGCCTCGCGGCCTAGCTGTTCTCTCCTCTCCTGTGGACCTTCGGGTCCACCACCTGGTTCCAGCACCGTCAGCTGGTTCCGGGCCGAGCCTTTGGCTTAGGTGCCTCCTCCTGGGTATCCGAGTTCCGCCAACGTCAGGCGGTCCTTGGTAGTGCTTTTAAGCGCGGGCACCTACAGCTTAGTAACCGGGTTCCAGCACCGTCAGCTGGTCCTCGGTCGTGCCATTGGCTCTTGCACACTGGGGCAACGCATCCGGGTTCCAGCATCGCCAGCTGGTTCTCGGCAGTGTTTTTGTCACGGGTACTCCCTTGTGCCCAGCCTGGTTCCAGCACCGTCAGCTGTTTCCGGGGACTGTCAAACTCACTGAGACGCCTATGCTTGCCCCGTCGTGTTGCGGTCGGGTTAGCCAACTCCAGGGTGCCTCCAGTTTAGGAGCTTCCTATGTGGGCTGCATGAATTGGTAGTCAAGGCTGGTTCTGTAGTGCCAGTAGGCCAAGCTCCCCCTGTAGGACTGTTGGGGTTCAGTAACTGCGGCTGCCTCGCGGCCTAGCTGTTCTCTCCTCTCCTGTGGACCTTCGGGTCCACCACCTGGTTCCAGCACCGTCAGCTGGTTCCGGGCCGAGCCTTTGGCTTAGGTGCCTCCTCCTGGGTATCCGAGTTCCGCCAACGTCAGGCTGTCCTTGGTAGTGCTTTTAAGCGCGGGCACCTACAGCTTAGTAACCGGGTTCCAGCACCGTCAGCTGGTCCTCGGTCGTGCCATTGGCTCTTGCACACTGGGGCGACGCATCCGGGTTCCAGCACCGCCAGCTGGTTCTCGGCAGTGTTTTTGTCACGGGTACTCCCTCGTGCCCAGCCTGGTTCCAGCACCGTCAGCTGTTTCCGGGGACTGTCAAACTCACTGAGATGCCTATGCTTGCCCCGTCGTGTTGCGGTCGGGTTAGCCAACTCCAGGGTGCCTCCAGTTTAGGAGCTTCCTATGTGGGCTGCATGAATTGGTAGTCAAGGCTGGTTCTGTAGTGCCAGTAGGCCAAGCTCCCCCTGTAGGACTGTTGGGGTTCGGTAACTGCGGCTGCCTCGCGGCCTAGCTGTTCTCCCCTCTCCTGTGGACCTTGTGGTCCACCACCTGGTTCCAGCACCGTCAGCTGGTTCCGGGCCGAGCCTTTGGCTTAGGTGCCTCCTTCTGGGTATCCAAGTTCCACCAACGTCAGGTGGTCCTTGGTAGTGCTTTTTAGCATGGGTACCTCCTGCTTAGTAACCGGGTTCCAGTAACGTCAGCTGGTCCTCGGTAGTTCCATTGGCTCTTGGACCTTCGGCTACCCATCCGGGTTCCAGTACCGTCAGCTGGTTCTCGGCAGTGTCTTTTGCTCTTGTACCTTCTGCTCCCCATTCTGGTTCCAGTAACGTCAGCTGGTTCCGGGCAGAGCCTTTGGCTTAGGTGCCTCCTTCTGGGTATCCGAGTTCCGCCAACGTCAGGCGGTCCTTGGTAGTGCTTTTTAGCACGGGTACCTCCTGCTTAGTAACCGGGTTCCAGTAACGTCAGCTGGTCCTCGGTAGTTCCATAGGCTCTTGAACCTTCGGGTAGACATCCGAGTTCCAGTTCCATCAGCTGGTTCTTGGCATTTTCTCAGCCTTCTTGTACCTTCTGCTACATTTCCAAGTTGAAGACCCTAAAGTCGACGACCCGGAAGACCACCCCGATGACGACGACGACGGCGGAGACGACGACGGCGGAGACGACGACAGCGTAGACGACGACAGCGTAGACGACGACCCTGGAGACGACGACCCTGGAGACGACGACATGGAAGACCGAGAAGCAGAAGAACAAGAGGCTGCAGAACAAAGAGCAGAAGAACATTAAGCATAACACTTAATATCAGAGCAAAAGATATTATCTAAATTATATGCAGAAGAAGACTAAGCAGTGTATGGGGGTGAGTCCGTTCCTCCTCGTGGTGCCCCTGGATAAAGCCTGATGCTGCAGGCCAAACTGAACGCGGACAAATGTAACTTTTGTGACTGGCAGAACGGAAGGTGTAATCTTCAAACTTTTATAGATAACAACTACGGGAATGCCTGTCACAAATGAGAATATGATGAAGAAGTAGAATAGGAAGAATAATAATAGTTGAAGAAAATGAATATGTAGAATAGGAACAATAATAATAGTTGAATAAAATGAATATGAAGAATGTAATAAAAAAAAAATAGGTAGAAGATGAAGAAGAAGATGAATAAGGTGAAGAAAGTTGATGTCAAAGATGCTGATGATGATGAAGATGAAAGTGTGGGAAAAGTAAAAAAAAAAAAAGGGGGAAGGGCGTGGAATAGTGAAACATCAATAAGTGACAAAAGAAAAAAAAAATTACATAGTCAATATCTTTGTCACTACGAACATCTTTAAAAAAAAAAAAAAAAAAAGGCTATTCTATTTGATTGCACTAAACCTCTATGACTTTAATGTCTCCGCCACCTCCCCAAATACATCCTGCATTATTCTTTGTTGTTTTCCTTCATGTAGAATGAACCTACAAGGAAAGAAAGGGTTTATTTTAATTCCGATATTTTGGTCCCATTGACTTGCATTGGGATCGGGTATCGGTATCGGCGATATCCGATATTTTTTTAATATCGGCCGATCCAATCCGATACCGATACTTTCCGATATCGGAAGGTATCGCTCAACACTACTTATGATGTTAGCTTTAGACATTGAAAAAGCTTTCGACACAGTTTCTTGGCCCTACCTTTTCACGATTTTGACTAAATTCGGTTTTCCCCAAAAACTAATCTCATGTCTTCAGTTAATATACTATAATCCGACTGCCTACCTCAAATTCCCATCTACTAAACCTACCCCTATAGCTATACAACGAGGAACACGACAGGGATGTCCGTTATCGCCAGCATTATTTGCCTTAGCCATGGAGCCACTAGCCGAAACTATAAGAAATAATCCCAACATATTAGGACCCACTGATCTCCGTGATCAATACAAAGTCAGTCTTTTTGACGATCTCCTCCTAGCTCTTACCCATCCTCATACTACCCTCCCTAACTTATTCTCCCTCCTTCGCACTTTCGAAACAATATCAAGCCTTAAAATCAACGTCGAAAAATCAGAAGCACTAATTATTAATACCCCCAGGGAGGTCCAGGATGTCTTGGTATCTCAGTTTGGATTCACTAGGAAGGAACACTTCTTAACCTACCTTGGAATTAATCTCACGCCTCACAAATCATCTCTTTTTAAATGGAACTATTCCCCTTTAATCTGACATTTTCAGGCTGATATAGCCAGGTGGTCTTCTATGACACTATCTTGGCTAGGTCGGCTACACGCTATAAAGATGATATCCCTCCCACGATTCTTATATTTATTTCGCTCCCTCCCTATTGCAATACCATCAAAAAATTTCCGAGATATTCAAGCGCTTATCTCAAAGTTTATATGGAATGGAAAAAGACCAAGGATCAAGCAAAATATTATGTTTTTGCATAGAAAAGTAAGAGGACTATCTCTACCCAATCTTGCATTATAGTTTAAATCTGCCCAAATAGCCCAAATGGCCAAAGTTACCTCTAATAGCAGAAGTCCTAGATGGGTACACTTACAATCTTATTTTATACGACCATATTCACTGTCAGGCCTACTGTGGACCACTGAAAAACTCCCGCAAAACATTTCTGTTACTGCCCCTTTTTCAGCTCATTCCTTAATCCTTTGGAGGAAAGAAAGATTCAAACATGGATTGCAATCCAAATTTTCCCCACTCACTTCCTTATTCCATAACCCAATGTTTTTACCAGGCCTAGAGTCTTCTCTCTTTTCTTGGTGGATTTTGAGAGGTATCACCACATTAAAACACCTCTGTTCCCCATTCAATATTTTACTCACTAGGCAAGAATTCATTCAGATACACGAACCACCGTTTAGAGAGGCCTTACGTATGAATCAAGATAAGTGAAAGCAGTCAGAGGAGAGCGCAGAGGAATTGACCCAGGGAAGGGGAGATGAAAGGGAGTTGTCGAGCACCACTGCAGCTCCAGCTGAATACCTCCAAAGGAGGATAAGAATGTGTGTCAAACAGAAATCAGTCCCAGGAGCGCTGAAGGAAACTCAGATAACATATGTCGTTTGCCACAACGCGTTTCAACGGTAAACACCGTCTTCTTCAGGTGGGAGTTTTCCCACCTGAAGAAGATGGTGTTTACCGTTGAAACGCGTTGTGGCAAACGACATATGTTGTCTGAGTTTCCTTCAGCGCTCCTGGGACTGATTTCTGTTTGACACACATTACGTATGAATCAAGTCTTCCATTTTGCTAGGCAAGCCTTATCTCATAAGACCCCATTTTTTGCCACTGGATTTGAGCTGAAATGTATAAATGACCCTGTAGGGAGAGGAATGATTTCCTTGATATATTCTACTATTAACACACCACGCACGGAAGGGAAGACCTGGGACTTGCCATGCCCATAGAGACATGGCATATGTGCTGTGATACATTATCAAAGGGCAGTCATCAGGCTTCCCTAGCAGAAACGTTGCTTAAAGTTCTCCACAGAGCGTACCATGTCCCAACGAGACTTCATGCCATCTACCCTCACATATCCGACAACTGCTTTAGAGGCTGTAATGTCCCGGGCGATATGACACACATATGGTGAAGCTGCCCAGTTGCTGAGACTTTATGGCGCGAAGTTAAGTTAATCGTGGAACGAATCTTTGGTAAAACAGTTCAAATGGATCCCACAGTTTTTCTGCTGGGGGCAAGACATCCTGGATTCTCTAAAAGTCTACATAAATTGATGACTATTATTTGCATGGCAACTAAAATCCACATTGCAGCTAAATGGAAAACCCCGTCACTGTCCATTTCGCTAGTTAAGGATAGGATAAATGTGATTCTATTATATGAACGTATTCAAGCAACCAGGAATGATGAGTGGAACACCTTTTTTCAAATTTGGAACCCTTGGCTTGACCTCGATGCCAATTCTCTTTTGACTAAAGCTCTTACGCTCTCCCCATAATAGGGCATTCATAGGTGGACTGATGTCAATTTAGCAGCTACACCCTCAACGGAATGAACCGTCCTATGATTTATAAGCACTTCCCTGTCTATTTGGTGTCCCCTAGATCTACGCCCCTCACAATTTTGTACAAAAACATTTGCTTAGATTACGTGATTGCCTGAGTGATGATCTCAATGTACAAAATTGTCTTCTAAATACTAGCCACTGACTGTTCTGTTGACAGTACTGGTGCTCCCTACCCTGATGTTCTTACCCTTTGTCCGTGATGTATTTGCATCTTTATATGTCTGGTCTACCCCCTGTCAAGTTGAGTCTTCCATTTAGCAATTGTTATATCTTTTAATAATTCACCCGTTTCTTCTGTATGGAAGATTGTTTATGTCATGTTGAAAAATTTCAAATAAACATATTGAAACTAAAAAGCGATCAAAAAATGTCATATGCCCAAAAATTGTACAAAAAAAGTCAACTCATCCCGCAAAAAACAAGATCTCACATGGCTCTATGGAGCAAAATATGGAAAAATTATAGCTCTCAAAACGTGATGACGCAAAAACTATTTTTTGCAATAAAAGCGTCTTTTAGTGTGTGACATCTGCCAAACATAAAAACCAGCTACAAAAACCCTCTATAAATAGTAAATCAAACCCCCTTTATCACCGCCTTAGTTAGGGAAAAATAATAAAATAAAAAATGTATTTATTTCCTTTTTCCCATTAGGGTTAGAGTTAGGGTTAGAGTTGAGGTTAAAGTTGGGGTTAGGGTTGGGGCTAAATTAAGGGTTGGGGCTAAAGTTAGGGTTAGAGTTGGGGCTAAAGTTAGGGTTAGGGTTGGGGCTAAAGTTAGGGTTATGGTTGGGGCTGGAGTTGGGGTTATTGTTTGGGTTACGGGTGTGGTTATGGTTAGGGTTGTGATTAGGGTTAGGGGTGTGTTGGGGTTAGGGGTGTGTTGGGATTGGGATTAGGGTTAGGGGTGTATTCTGGTTAGGGGTGTGGTTAGGGTTATGGTTGGGATTAGGGTTAGGGGTTTGTTGGGGTTAGGGGTGTGGTTAGGGTAGGGATTAGGGTTTGAGGTATGTTGGGGTTAGAGTTGGAGTTAGAGTTGGGTGGTTTCCACTGTTTAAGCACATCAGGGGCTCTGCAAACACAATGTGATGCCCGCAGACCATTCTATCAAAGTCTGCATTCCAAAACGCCACTTCTTCCCTTCCGAGCTCCGATGTGTGCCCATACAGTAGTTTTCTCCCACATATGTTCTCCCACAGCATACTCAGGACAAATTGGAGACAACTTTTGGGGTCCAATTTCTCCTGTTACCCTTGAGAAAATACAAAAAAGAGGGCTAAAAAATCAGATTTTTTATTTTCACGGCTCTGCGTTATAAACTTTAGTGAAACACTTGGGGGTTCAAAGTTCTCACAGCACATCTAGATAAGTTCCTTGGGTGGTCTAGTTTCCAATATGGGGTCACTTGTGGGGGGTTTCTGCTGTTAGGTACATCAGGGGTTCTGCAAACGCAGCGTTGACGCCAGCAGACCATTCCATCAAAGTCTGCATTCCAAAATGGCGCTCCTTCCCTTCCGATCTCTGCCATGCACCCAAACGGTGGTTCCCTCCCACATATGGGGAATCAGCGTACTCAGGACAAATTGCATAACAACCTTTGGGGTCCAATGTCTCTGGATACCCTTGGGAAAATAAAAAATTGGGGGGCGAAAATATCATTTTTGTGGGGAAAAAAATATTTTTTAATTTTCATGGCTCTATATTATAAACTTTAGTGAATCAATTGGGGGTTCAAAGTGCTCACCACACTTCTAGATAAGTTTCTTAGGGGGTCTACTTTCCAAAATGGTGTCACTTGTGGGGAGTTTCCACTGTTTAGGCACATCAGGAGCTCTCCAAACGTGACATGGTGTCCTATCTCAATTCCAGCCAATTTTTGAAAAGTCAAATGGCGCACCTTCCATTCCGAGCTCTGCCATGAGCCCAAACAGTGGTTTACCCCCACATATGGGGTATTGGCGTACTCAAGACAAATTGTACAACAACTTTTGGGGTCCAGTTTCTCCTATTACCCTTGGCAAAATAAAACAAACTGGATTTGAAGTAATTTTTTTGTGAAAAAAAAGTTGAATGTTCATTTTTTTTAAACATTCCAAAAATTCCTGTGAAGCAACTGAAGAGTTAATAAACTCCTTAAATGTGGTTTTGAGCACCTTGAGGGGTGCAGTTTTTAGAATGGTGACACTTTTTGGTATTTTCTATCATATAGACCTCTCAAAGTGACTTCAAATGTGATGTGGTCCTTAAAAAAAATGGTGTTGTAAAAATGAGAGATCACTGGTCAACTTTTAACCCTTATAACTCCTTAACAAAAAAAAAATTGGTTCCAAAATTGTGCTGATGTAAAGTAGACATATGGGAAATGTTACTTATTAAGTATTTTGTGTAATATATCTCTGTGATTTAAGGGCATGAAAATTCAAAGTTGGAAAATTGCAAAATTTTCACCAAATTTCAGTTTTTTTCACAAATAAATGCAAGTAATATCAAAGAAATTTTACCACTATCATGAAGTACAATATGTTACGAGAAACCATTGTCAGAATCACCAGGATCTGTTGAAGCATTCCAGAGTTATAACCTCATAAAGGGACAGGCGTCAGAATTGTAAAAATTGGCCGGTCATTAACGTGCAAACCACTCTTGGGGGTAAAGGGGTTAAAAAGGAGTAAAAAAATAGCGCATTATTTGGCGCTAAATAGGTAACAAAAAGGAAGTATCTAGGGAAGATAGATTGTGCATCGCCCTATATAAGTATCCCTTCCTTACAGCAGAGGTTGGAACTCTGGGTAGCGAAGAGGGGCCCCTGCTCCTCGTCAACTGGCCCTCCCTGAACCTCAACAGGACTCCATAAACAAAGCCACCACCAAGCACCTAAAAAAAAGTGCTGTAAGTGCATTAAAAATATTTGATCCATTGTGCCTAGTTTGAACTGAGCCATACAGGAATATGGCTCAATATTACAGCGTGAAGACATTGCTCCCATAAGCATATATTGCGTATGCCTTTAAGCCTAATTGTCGATGTGGTGTAGAGAGGAGATAGCCAAAGTAAAGTCCTGGATCTGGGACAAAGAATCAATCATATGAATAAACCCTATTTATGAAACAGGAGGAAGGTTTTTACAACAAAAGCAGAGGCAAAAGGAAAGCAAATGACATACATGGTGTGTAAATGTGCATGGCCCCAATAACATAATGGATTCTTATAAAACACAGATGTAATCAAAACACCATGCCTATATTACAGGTTAACACTTAACTAATAGGGGCTAGTACCCCATCCCATATATAGGTATGTATGGCCCCAGTAGCGCAATGGATTATTGTAAAGCACAGGTGTAGTCAAAAAACCATGCCATTAGTGAAAGTTGACACTTATATCATAGGGGCTAGTACCCCGTCCCGACGCGTTTCCCCCTTATTGCCAATCCAACATTCATCATCATGGGAAATGGTCACAATATGCCACGGACAGCGTCTATCAGTGCAACTCTGCATACGTTCCTGTCACCATGGGTCCTCTTTATTCAGCCCACCGGAGCGCAAATGCGCTCCAGGAGACACGTATCCAGTAACAACTTCCGGGATAGGAAGTGCTTGCTGGAATGCAGTATGTGCTCAAGCAGACAGGTGACCGGAAATTATGTCTGCCGGACTGCACTGTGCGTCTCAGCAGGATTAAGATTACCAAATCCGAAGGAGGCATGCATACAAAATAAGGCCAAAGCGATAGGGCCAGATCCTGTTATGAAAGGCAATTCAGTACCACAATGGACATAGCGGTCAGAGCACATACAGTGATCTGACAATAACCCAAAATCATAGAACGAGCTCTGAGACGTGGAAACTCTGCAGACCGCAATCCCTAATCCTCTCCAAACAACACTAGAGGCAGCCGTGGATTGCGCCTAACTCTGCCTATGCAACTCGGCACAGCCTGAGAAACTAACTAGCCTGAAGATAGAAAATAAACCTACCTTGCCTCAGAGAAATACCCCAAAGGAAAAGGCAGCCCCCCACATATAATGACTGTGAGTTAAGATGAAAAGACAAACGTAGAGATGAAATAGATTCAGCAAAGTGAGGCCCGACTTTCTTAACAGAGCGAGGATAGAAAAGGTAACTTTGCGGTCTACACAAAACCCTAAAGAAAACCACGCAAGGGGGGCAAAAAGACCCTCCGTACCGAACTAACGGCATGGAGGTACACCCTTTGCGTCCCAGAGCTTCCAGCAACAAATTAGACAAGCTGGACAGAAAAAATAGCAAACAAATAGCAAAGAAGAACTTAGCTATGCAGAGCAGCAGGCCACAAGAATGATCCAGGGAAAAGCAAGTCCAACACTGGAACATTGACAGGAAGCCAGGATCAAAGCATTAGGTGGAGTTAAGTAGAGAAGCACCTAACGACCTTACCAGATCACCTGAGGGAGGAAACTCAGAAGCCGCAGTACCACTTCCCTCCACCAACAGAAGCTCACAGAGAGAATCAGCCGAAGTACCACTTGTGACCACAGGAGGGAGCTCTGCCACAGAATTCACAACAGTACCCCCCCCTTGAGGAGGGGTCACCGAACCCTCACCAGAGCCCCCAGGCCGACCAGGATGAGCCACATGAAAGGCACGAACAAGATCGGGAGCATGGACATCAGAGGCAAAAACCCAGGAATTATCTTCCTGAGCATAACCCTTCCATTTAACCAGATACTGGAGTTTCCGTCTAGAAACACGAGAATCCAAAATCTTCTCCACAATATACTCCAATTCCCCCTCCACCAAAACCGGGGCAGGAGGATCAACAGATGGAACCATAGGTGCCACGTATCTCCGCAACAATGACCTATGGAATACGTTATGTATGGAAAAAGAATCTGGAAGGGTCAGACGAAAAGACACAGGATTAAGAACCTCAGAAATCCTATACGGACCAATGAAACGAGGTTTAAACTTAGGAGAGGAAACCTTCATAGGAATATGACGGGAAGATAACCAAACCAGATCCCCAACACGAAGTCGGGGACCCACACGGCATCTGCGATTAGCGAAACGTTGAGCCTTCTCCTGGGACAAGGTCAAATTGTCCACTACATGAGTCCAAATCTGCTGCAACCTGTCCACCACAGCATCCACACCAGGACAGTCCGAAGACTCAACTTGTCCTGAAGAGAAACGAGGATGGAACCCAGAATTGCAGAAAAATGGCGAAACCAAGGTAGCCGAGCTGGCCCGATTATTAAGGGCGAACTCAGCCAAAGGCAAAAAGGACACCCAGTCATCCTGATCAGCAGAAACAAAGCATCTCAGAAATGTTTCCAAGGTCTGATTGGTTCGTTCGGTCTGGCCATTAGTCTGAGGATGGAAAGCCGAGGAAAAAGACAAGTCAATGCCCATCCTACCACAAAAGGCTCGCCAAAACCTTGAAGCAAACTGGGAACCTCTGTCAGAAACGATATTCTCTGGAATGCCATGTAAACGAACCACATGCTGGAAGAACAATGGCACCAAATCAGAGGAGGAAGGCAATTTAGACAAGGGTACCAGATGGACCATCTTAGAAAAGCGATCACAGACCACCCAAATGACTGACATCTTTTGAGAAACGGGAAGATCAGAAATAAAATCCATAGAGATATGTGTCCAAGGCCTCTTCGAGACCGGCAAGGGCAAAAGCAACCCACTGGCACGAGAACAGCTGGGCTTAGCCCGAGCACAAATCCCACAGGACTGCACAAAAGCACGCACATCCCGCGACAGAGACGGCCACCAAAAGGATCTAGCCCCTAACTCTCTGGTACCAAAGATTCCAGGATGACCAGCCAACACTGAACAATGAACCTCAGAGATAACTTTATTGGTCCTCCTATCAGGGACAAACAGTCTCTCCGCTGGACAACGATCAGGTTTATTAGCCTGAAATTTTTGCAGCACCCGCCGCAAATCAGGGGAGATGGCAGACACAATTACTCCTTCCTTGAGGATACCCGCCAGCTCAGACAAACCCGGAGAGTCGGGCACAAAACTCCTAGACAGAGCATCCGCCTTCACATTTTTAGAGCCCGGAAGGTACGAAATCACAAAGTCAAAACGGGCAAAAAACAGCGACCAACGAGCCTGTCTAGGATTCAACCGCTTAGCAGACTCAAGATAAGTCAAGTTCTTATGATCAATCAATACCACCACGCGATGCTTAGCTCCTTCAAGCCAATGACGCCACTCCTCGAATGCCCACTTCATGGCCAGCAACTCTCGGTTGCCCACATCATAATTTCGCTCAGCAGGCGAAAACTTCCTGGAAAAAAAAGCGCATGGTTTCATCACTGAGCAATCAGAACCTCTCTGCGACAAAACAGCCCCTGCTCCAATCTCAGAAGCATCAACCTCGACCTGGAACGGAAGAGAAACATCTGGTTGACACAACACAGGGGCAGAAGAAAAAAGGACGCTTCAACTCTTGAAAAGCTTCCACAGCAGCAGAAGACCAATTGACCAAATCAGCACCCTTCTTGGTCAAATCGGTCAATGGTTTGGCAATACTAGAAAAATTGCAGATGAAGCGACGATAAAAATTAGCAAAGCCCAGGAACTTTTGCAGACTTTTCAGAGTTGTCGGCTGAGTCCAATCATGGATGGCTTGGACCTTAACAGGATCCATCTCGATAGTAGAAGGGGAAAAGATGAACCCCAAAAATGAAACCTTCTGCACACCAAAGAGACACTTTGATCCCTTCACAAACAAAGAATTAGCACGCAGGACCTGAAAAACTGTTCTGACCTGCTTCACATGAGACTCCCAATCATCCGAGAAGATCAAAATGTCATCCAAGTACACAATCAGGAATTTATCCAGGTACTCTCGGAAGATGTCATGCATAAAGGACTGAAACACTGATGGAGCATTGGCAAGTCCGAATGGCATCACTAGATACTCAAAATGACCCTCGGGCGTATTAAATGCAGTTTTCCATTCATCTCCTCGCCTGATTCGCACCAGATTATACGCACCACGAAGATCTATCTTGGTGAACCAACTAGCCCCCTTAATACGAGCAAACAAATCAGATAACAATGGAAAGGGGTACTGAAATTTAACCGTGATCTTATTTAGAAGGCTGTAATCTATACAAGGTCTCAGCGAACCATCCTTCTTGGCTACAAAAAAGAACCCTGCTCCTAATGGTGACGATGACGGGCGAATATGCCCCTTCTCCAGGGATTCCTTCACATAACTGCGCATAGCGGCGTGCTCAGGCACGGATAAATTAAACAGTCGACCTTTTGGGAATTTACTACCAGGAATCAAATTGATAGCACAATCACAATCCCTATGCGGAGGTAGGGCATCGGACTTGGGCTCATCAAATACATCCCGGTAATCAGACAAGAACTCTGGAACCTCAGAAGGGGTGGATGACGAAATTGACAGAAATGGAACATCACCATGTACCCCCTGACAACCCCAGCTGGACACCGACATGGATTTCCAATCTAATACTGGATTATGGGCTTGTAGCCATGGCAACCCCAACACGACCACATCATGCATATTATGCAACACCAGGAAGCGAATAACCTCCTGATGTGCAGGAGCCATGCACATGGTCAGCTGGGTCCAGTATTGAGGCTTATTCTTGGCCAAAGGTGTGGCATCAATTCTTCTCAATGGAACAGGACACTGCAAGGGCTCTAAGAGAAACCCACAACGCTTAGCATACTCCAAGTCCATCAAATTCAGGGCAGCGCCTGAATCCACAAATGCCATGACAGAATACGATAACAAAGAGCAGATCAAGGTAACGGACAGAAGAAATTTTGACTGTACCGTACCAATGGTGGCAGACCTAGCGAACCGCTTAGTGCGCTTAGGACAATCAGAGATAGCATGAGTGGAATCACCACAGTAGAAACACAGCCCATTCAGACGTCTGTGTTCTTGCCGTTCAACTCTGGTCAAAGTCCTATCGCACTGCATAGGCTCAGGTTTAAGCTCAGGTAAAACCGCCAAATGGTGCACAGATTTACGCTCACGCAAGCGTCGACCGATCTGAATGGCCAAAGACATAGACTCATTCAAACCAGCAGGCATAGGAAATCCCACCATGACATCCTTAAGGGCTTCAGAGAGACCCTTTCTGAACATAGCTGCCAGCACAGATTCATTCCATTGAGTGAGCACGGACCACTTTCTAAATTTCTGACAATATACCTCTATCTCATCCTGACCCTGACAAAGAGCCAGCAAATTTTTCTCTGCCTGATCCACTGAATTAGGTTCATCGTACAGCAATCCGAGCGCCAGGAAAAACGCATCGATATTACTCAATGCAGGATCTCCTGGCGCAAGAGAAAATGCCCAGTCCTGAGGGTTGCCGCGCAAAAAAGAAATAACAATCAAAACCTGTTGAACTGGATCACCAGAGGAGCAAGGTTTCAAGGCCAGAAATAATTTACAATTATTTTTGAAACTCAGAAACTTAGTTCTATCTCCAAAAAACAAATCAGGAATAGGAATTCTTGGTTCTAACATAGATTTCTGATCAATAGTGTCTTGAATCTTTTGTACTCTTGCCGAGAGCTGATCCACAAATGAAGACAGACTTCTAATGTCCATCGCTACACCTGTGTACTGAACCACCCAAATGTCTAGGGGAAAAAAAAGGCAAAACACAGTGCAAAAAAAAAAAAAATGGTCTCAGAACTTCTCCTTTCCCTCTATTGAGAATCATTAGTACTTTTGGCTTCCTGTACTGTTATGAAAGGCAATTCAGTACCACAATAGACATAGCGGTCAGAGCACATACAGTGATCTGACAATAACCCAAAATCATAGAACGAGCTCTGAGACATGGGAACTCTGCAGACCGCAATCCCTAATCCTCTCCAAACAACACTAGAGGCAGCCGTGGATTGTGCCTAACTCTGCCTATGCAACTCGGCACAGCCTGAGAAACTAACTAGCCTGAAGATAGAAAATAAGCCTACCTTGCCTCAGAGAAATACCCCAAAGGAAAAGGCAGCCCCCCACATATAATGACTGTGAGTTAAGATGAAAAGACAAACGTAGAGATGAAATAGATTCAGCAAAGTGAGGCCCGATTTTCTTAACAGAGCGAGGATAGAAAAGGTAACTTTGCGGTCTACACAAAACCTTAAAGAAAACCACGCACGGGGGGCAAAAAGACCCTCCGTACCGAACTAACGGCACGGAGGTACACCCTTTGCGTCCCAGAGCTTCCAGCAACAAATTAGACAAGCTGGACAGAAAAAATAGCAAACAAATAGCAAAGAAGAACTTAGCTATGCAGAGCAGCAGGCCACAAGAATGATCCAGGGAAAAGCAAGTCCAACACTGGAACATTGACAGGAAGCCAGGATCAAAGCATTAGGTGGAGTTAAGTAGAGAAGCACCTAACGACCTTACCAGATCACCTAAGGGAGGAAACTCAGAAGCCGCAGTACCACTTCCCTCCACCAACAGAAGCTCACAGAGAGAATCAGCCGAAGTACCACTTGTGACCACAGGAGGGAGCTCTGCCACAGAATTCACAACAAGATCCTAATGCATACCATGCACTCCCCCTATATCTAAAGAGGGGCAGGGCCTAATCCCAAAGAGTCCCTATTTGTGCTCCTCTACATCTGACGAGCCCATGCCATAGAAGGCAGCACATAGACTGTATGTACTATACCAATAGATACCGCAATACCTGAACCTATCCTAAACACAACTAAAGGCAGCTGTGGATTGCGCCTGACACTACCTATGCAACTCGGCACAGCCTGAGTTGCTGACTAGCCTGAAGATAGAAAAACAAGCCTGACTTGCCTCAGAGAAATACCCCAAAGGAAAAGGCAGCCCCCCACATATAATGACTGTTAGCAAGATGAAAAGACAAACGTAGGGATGAAATAGATTCAGCAAAGTGAGGCCCGATATTCTAGATAGAGCGAGGATAGCAAAGAGAACTTTGCAGTCTACAAAAAACCCTAAAGCAAAAAACCACGCAAAGGGGGCAAAAAGACCCACCGTGCCGAACTAACGGCACGGCGGTACACCCTTTGCGTCTCAGAGCTTCCAGCAAAACAAATTGACAAGCTGGACAGAAAAAGTAGCAACAAAAAGCAAAGAAGCACTTATCTAAGCAGAGCAGCAGGCCACAGGAAAGATCCAGAAGCTCAGATCCAACACTGGAACATTGACAAGGAGCAAGGAAGACAGAATCAGGCGGAGTTAAATAACAAAGCAGCCAACGAGCTCACCAGAACACCTGAGGGAGGAAGCTCAGAAGCTGCAGTACCACTTGTGACCACAGGAGTGAATTCAGCCACAGAATTCACAACAGTACCCCCCCCTTGAGGAGGGGTCACCGAACCCTCACCAGAGCCCCCAGGCCGACCAGGATGAACCACATGAAAGGCACGAACAAGATCTGGAGCATGGACATCAGAGGCAAAAACCCAGGAATTATCTTCCTGAGCATAACCCTTCCATTTAACCAGATACTGGAGTTTCCGTCTAGAAAGACGAGAATCCAAAATCTTCTCCACAATATACTCCAATTCCCCCTCCACCAAAACCGGGGCAGGAGGCTCAACAGATGGAACCATAGGTGCCACGTATCTCCGCAACAATGACCTATGGAATACGTTATGGATGGAAAAAGAAGCTGGAAGGGTCAAACGAAAAGACACAGGATTAAGAACCTCAGAAATCCTATACGGACCAATGAAATGAGGCTTAAACTTAGGAGAGGAAACTTTCATAGGAATGTAACGACATGACAACCAAACCAAATCCCCAACACGAAGTCGGGGACCCACACAGCGCCGGCGGTTAGCGAAACGTTGAGCCTTCTCCTGAGACAATGTCAAATTGTCCACCACATGAGTCCAAATCTGCTGCAACCTATCCACCACAGTATCCACACCAGGACAGTCAGAAGACTCAACCTGCCCTGAAGAGAAACGAGGATGGAAACCAGAATTGCAGAAAAACGGCGAAACTTCATGGCCAGCAACTCTCGATTGCCAACATCATAATTACGCTCAGCAGGCGAAAACTTCCTGGAAAAGAAGACGCATGGTTTCATCACCAAGCCATCAGAACTTCTTTGCGACAAAACAGCCCCTGCTCCAATCTCAGAAGCATCAACCTCGACCTGGAACGGGAGCGAAACATCTGGTTGGCACAACACAGGGGCAGAAGAAAACGACGCTTCAACTCTTGAAAAGCTTCCACAGCAGCAGAAGACCAATTGACCACATCAGCACCCTTCTTGGTTAAATCAGTGAACGGTTTAGCAATACTAGAAAAATTATTGATGAAGCGACGATAAAAATTAGCAAAGCCCAGGAACTTTTGCAGACTCTTCAGAGATGTCGGCTGAGTCCAATCATAAATGGCCTGAACTTTAACAGGGTCCATCTCGATAGTAGAAGGGGAAAAAATGAAACCCAAAAATGAAACCCTCTGAACACCAAAGAGACACTTTGACCCCTTCACAAACAAAGAATTCGCATGCAGGACCTGGAACACCATTCTGACCTGCTTCACGTGAGACTCCCAATCATCCGAGAAGACCAAAATATCATCCAAGAATACAATCAGGAATTTATCCAGGTACTCTCGGAAGATGTCATGCATAAAGGACTGAAACACTGATGGAGCATTAGAAAGCCCGAATGGCATAACCCTCGGGCGTATTAAATGCTGTTTTCCATTCATCGCCCTGTTTAATACGCACAAGATTATATGCACCACGAAGATCTATCTTGGTGAACCAACTAACCCCCTTAATCCGGGCAAACAAATCAGACAGCAGCGGCAAGGGGTACTGAAATTTTACTGTGATTTTATTTAGAAGGCGGTAATCAATACAAGGTCTCAACGAACCATCCTTCTTGGCCACAAAAAAGAACCCTGCCCCCAATGGCGACGACGAGGGGCGAATATGACCCTTCTCCAAGGATTCCTTTACATAACTCCGCATAGCGGCGTGCTCAGGTACAGACAAATTAAACAGTCGACCTTTAGGAAACTTACTACCAGGAATCAAATCGATAGCACAATCGCAATCCCTATGCGGAGGTAGGGCACTGGACTTGGGCTCATCAAATACATCCCGGTAATCTGACAAGAACTCTGGGACCTCAGAAGGGGTAGATGATAAAATAGACAGAAATGGAACATTACCATGTACCCCCTGACAACCCCAGCTGGACACAGACATTGATTTCCAATCCAATACTGGGTTATGGACTTGTAACCATGGCAACCCCAACACGACCACATCATGCAGATTCTGCAACACCAAAAAGCGAATATCCTCCTGATGCGCAGGAGCCATGCACATGGTCAGTTGGGTCCAATACTGAGGCTTATTCTTGGCCAAAGGCGTGGCATCAATTCCTCTCAATGGAATAGGATGCTGCAAGGGCTCCAAGAAAAACCCACAGCGCCTAGCAAACTCCAAGTCCATCAAATTCAGGGCAGCGCCTGAATCCACAAATGCCATGACAGAAAAGGATGACAAAGAGCAGATCAAAGTAACGGACAAAAGACATTTTGACTGTACCGTACCAATGGTGGCAGACCTAGCGAAACGCTTAATGCGCTTAGGACAATCAGAGATAGCATGAGTGGAATCACCACAGTAAAAACACAGCCCATTGCGTCGTCTGTGTTCTTGCCGTTCAGCTCTGGTCAAAGTCCTATTACATTGCATAGGCTCAGGTTTATGCTCAGGTAATACCGCCAAATGGTGCACAGTTTTACACTCACGCAAGCGTCGATCGATCTGAATGGCCAAAGACATAGACTCATTCAGACCAGCAGGCATAGGAAATCCCACCATGACATCCTTAAGGGCTTCAGAGAGACCCTTTCTGAAAATTGCTGCCAGAGCACATTCATTCCATTGAGTGAGCACAGACCACTTCCTAAATTTCTGACAATATATCTCTACCTCATCCTGACCCTGACACAGAGCCAGCAAGATTTTCTCTGCCTGATCCACTGAATTAGGTTCATCATAAAGCAACCCGAGCGCCAGAAAAAACGCATCAATATCACATAATGCAGGATCTCCTGGCGCAAGGGAAAATGCCCAGTCTTGAGGGTCGCCACCTAATAAAGAAATAATGATCTTTACTTGTTGAACTGGGTCACCAGAGGAGCGGGGTTTCAAAGCCAGAAATAGTTTACAATTATTTTTGAAATTAAGAAACTTAGATCTATCACCAAAAAACAAGTCAGGAATAGGAATTCTTGGTTCTAACATAGATTTCTGATCAATAGTATCTTGAATCCTTTGTACATTTGTAACGAGATTATCCATTGAAGAGCACAGACCCTGAATATCCATGTCCACACCTGTGTCCTGAAACACCCAAATGTCTAGGGGAAAAAAAAGACTGAACACAGAGCTGAGAAAAAAAAATGATGTCAGAACTTCTTTTTTCCCTCTATTGAGAATCATTAGGCGGGCTCCTTGTACTGTTATGTAGGCAATCCAGTGACACAGTGTGCCAGCAATAAGAGCACATACAGTGATCTGACAATAACCCCAAAAACAATAGAACGAGCTCTGAGACGTGGAATCTCTGTAGACCGCAATACCTGAACCTATCCTAAACACAACTAAAGGCAGCTGTGGATTGCGCCTGACACTACCTATGCAACTCGGCACAGCCTGAGGAGCTGACTAGCCTGAAGATAGAAAAACAAGCCTGACTTGCCTCAGAGAAATACCCCAAAGGAAAAGGCAGCCCCCCACATATAATGACTGTTAGCAAGATGAAAAGACAAACGTAGGGATGAAATAGATTCAGCAAAGTGAGGCCCGATATTCTAGATAGAGCGAGGATAGCAAAGAGAACTTTGCAGTCTACAAAAAACCCTAAAGCAAAAAACCACGCAAAGGGGGCAAAAAGACCCACCGTGCCGAACTAACGGCACGGCGGTACACCCTTTGCGTCTCAGAGCTTCCAGCAAAACAAATTGACAAGCTGGACAGAAAAAGTAGCAACAAAAAGCAAAGTAGCACTTATCTAAGCAGAGCAGCAGGCCACAGGAAAGATCCAGAAGCTCAGATCCAACACTGGAACATTGACAAGGAGCAAGGAAGACAGAATCAGGCGGAGTTAAATAACAAAGCAGCCAACGAGCTCACCAGAACACCTGAGGGAGGAAGCTCAGAAGCTGCAGTACCACTTGTGACCACAGGAGTGAATTCAGCCACAGAATTCACAACAGTACCCCCCCCCCCTTGAGGAGGGGTCACCGAACCCTCCCCAGAGCCCCCAGGCCGACCAGGATGAACCACATGAAAGGCACGAACAAGATCTGGAGCATGGACATCAGAGGCAAAAACCCAGGAATTATCTTCCTGAGCATAACCCTTCCATTTAACCAGATACTGGAGTTTCCGTCTAGAAAGACGAGAATCCAAAATCTTCTCCACAATATACTCCAATTCCCCCTCCACCAAAACCGGGGCAGGAGGCTCAACAGATGGAACCATAGGTGCCACGTATCTCCGCAACAACGACCTATGGAATACATCATGTATGGAAAAGGAGTCTGGGAGGGTCAGACGAAAAGACACAGGATTGAGAATCTCAGAAATCCTATACGGACCAATAAAACGAGGTTTACATTTAGGAGAGGAAACCTTCATAGGAATATGACGAGAAGATAACCAAACCAGATCCCCAACACGAAGTCGGGGACCCACACGGCGTCTACGATTAGCGAAAAGTTGAGCCTTCTCCTGGGAAAAGGTCAAATTGTCCACTACCTGAGTCCAGATCTGCTGCAACCTGTCCACCACAGAATCCACACCAGGACAGTCCGAAGACTCAACTTGTCCTGAAGAGAAACGAGGATGGAACCCAGAATTGCAGAAAAATGGAGAGACCAAGGTAGCCGAGCTGGCCCGATTATTAAGGGCGAACTCAGCCAACGGCAAAAAGGACACCCAATCATCCTGGTCTGCAGAAACAAAACATCTCAGATATGTTTCCAAGGTCTGATTGGTTCGTTTGGTCTGGCCATTAGTCTGAGGATGGAAAGCCGAGGAAAAAGATAGGTCAATGCCCATCCTACCACAAAAGGCTCGCCAAAATCTTGAAACAAACTGGGAACCTCTGTCAGAAACAATATTCTCAGGAATGCCATGCAAACGAACCACATGCTGGAAGAACAAAGGCACCAAATCAGAGGAGGAAGGCAATTTAACCAAGGGCACCAGATGGACCATTTTAGAAAAGCGATCACAGACCACCCAAATGACTGACATCTTTTGAGAAACGGGAAGGTCAGAAATGAAATCCATCAAAATATGTGTCCAAGGCCTCTTTGGGACCGGCAAGGGCAAAAGCAACCCACTGGCACGTGAACAGCAGGGCTTAGCCCTAGCACAAATCCCACAGGACTGCACAAAAGTACGTACATCCCGTGACAGAGATGGCCACCAGAAGGATCTAGCCACTAACTCTCTGGTACCAAAGATTCCAGGATGACCAGCCAACACCGAACAATGAAGTTCAGAGAAAACTTTACTAGTCCACCTATCAGGGACGAACAGTTTCTCCGCCGGACAACGATCAGGTTTATTCGCCTGAAATTTTTGCAACACTCGCCGCAAATCAGGGGAGATGGCAGACACAATGACTCCTTCCTTGAGGATACTCGCCGGCTCAGATGAACCCGGAGAGTCGGGCACAAAACTCCTAGACAGAGCATCCGCCTTCACATTTTTAGAGCCCGGAAGGTACGAAATCACAAAATCGAAGCGGGCAAAAAATAACGACCAACGGGCCTGTCTAGGATTCAAGCGCTTGGCAGACTCGAGATAAGTAAGGTTCTTATGATCAGTCAATACCACCACGCGATGCTTAGCTCCTTCAAGCCAATGACGCCATTCCTCGAATGCCCACTTCATGGCCAGCAACTCTCGGTTGCCCACATCATAATTACGCTCAGCAGCCGAAAACTTCCTGGAAAAGAAAGCACATGGTTTCAACACTGAGCAACCAGAACCTCTCTGTGACAAAACTGCCCCTGCTCCAATCTCAGAAGCATCAACCTCGACCTGGAACGGAAGAGAAACATCTGGTTGACACAACACAGGGGCA
Source organism: Ranitomeya imitator (assembly GCF_032444005.1). Lineage (NCBI taxonomy): Eukaryota > Metazoa > Chordata > Amphibia > Anura > Dendrobatidae > Ranitomeya > Ranitomeya imitator. Next base: position 917,158,518 of record NC_091282.1, on the reverse strand, counting down.
GAACAAAAACGATGCTTCAACTCCTGAAAAGCTTCCACAGCAGCAGAAGACCAATTAACCAAATCAGCACCCTTCTTGGTCAAATTGGTCAATGGTTTGGCAATGCTAGAAAAATTACAGATGAAGCGACGATAAAAATTAGCAAAGCCCAGGAATTTTTGCAGACTTTTCAGAGATGTCGGCTGAGTCCAATCCTGGATGGCTTGGACCTTAACCGGATCCATCTCGATAGTAGAAGGGGAAAAGATGAACCCCAAAAATGAAACTTTCTGCACACCGAAGAGACACTTTGATCCCTTCACAAACAAAGAATTAGCACGCAGGACCTGGAAAACCATTCTGACCTGCTTCACATGAGAGTCCCAATCATCTGAGAAGATCAAAATGTCATCCAAGTAAACAATCAGGAATTTATCCAGATACTCACGGAAGATGTCATGCATAAAAGACTGAAACACAGATGGAGCATTGGCAAGTCCGAACGGCATCACTAGATACTCAAAATGACCCTCGGGCGTATTAAATGCAGTTTTCCATTCATCTCCTTGCCTGATTCTCACCAGATTATACGCACCACGAAGATCTATCTTAGTGAACCAACTAGCCGCCTTAATCCGAGCAAACAAGTCAGATAACAATGGCAAGGGATACTGAAATTTAACAGTGATCTTATTAAGAAGGCGGTAATCAATACACGGTCTCAGCGAACCATCCTTCTTGGCTACAAAAAAGAACCCTGCTCCCAGTGGTGATGACGATGGGTGAATATGTCCCTTCTCCAGGGATTCCTTCACATAACTGCGCATAGCGGCGTGTTCTGGCACGGATAAATTAAATAATCGACCTCTAGGGAATTTACTACCAGGAATCAAATTGATAGCACAATCACAATCCCTATGCGGAGGTAGGGCTTCGGACTTGGGCTCTTCAAATACATCCTGATAATCAGACAAGAACTCTGGGACCTCAGAAGGAGTGGATGACGAAATAGACAAAAATGGAACATCACCATGTACCCCCTGACAACCCCAGCTGGATACCGACATAGAGTTCCAATCCAATACTGGATTATGGGTTTGCAGCCATGGCAACCCCAACACGACCACATCATGCAGATTATGTAGCACCAGAAAGCGAATAACTTCCTGATGTGCAGGAGCCATGCACATGGTCAGCTGGGTCCAGTACTGAGGTTTATTCTTGGCCAAAGGTGTAGCATCAATTCCTCTCAACGGAATAGGACACCGCAAAGGCTCCAAGAAAAACCCACAACGTTTAGCATAATCCAAATCCATCAGATTCAGGGCAGCACCTGAATCCACAAACGCCATGACAGAATACGATGACAAAGAGCATATCAAGGTAATGGACAGAAGGAATTTGGATTGTACAGTACGAATGACGGCAGACCTATCGAACCGCTTAGTGCGCTTAGGACAATCAGAAATAGCATGAGTGGAATCACCACAGTAGAAACACAGACCATTCAGACGTCTGTGTTCTTGCCGTTCAACTCTGGTCATAGTCCTATCGCACTGCATAGGCTCAGGTTTAATCTTAGACAATACCGCCAAATGGTGCACAGATTTACGCTCGCGCAAGCGTCGACCGATCTGAATGGCCAAAGACATAGACTCATTCAAACCAGCAGGCATAGGAAAACCCACCATGACATCCTTAAGAGCCTCAGAGAGACCCTTTCTGAACAAAGCTGCCAGCGCAGATTCATTCCACAGAGTGAGTACTGACCACTTCCTAAATTTCTGACAATATACTTCTATATCATCCTGACCCTGGCACAAAGCCAGCAAATTTTTCTCAGCCTGATCCACTGAATTAGGCTCATCGTAAAGTAATCCGAGCGCCAGGAAAAATGCATTGACATTACTCAATGCAGGGTCTCCTGGCGCAAGAGAAAATGCCCAGTCCTGAGGGTCGCCGCGCAAAAAAGAAATAATAATCAAAACCTGTTGAATAGGATTACCAGAAGAATGAGGTTTCAAGGCCAGAAATAGTTTACAATTATTTTTGAAATTAAGAAACTTAGTTCTATCACCAAAAAACAAGTCAGGAATAGGAATTCTTGGTTCTAACATAGATTTCTGATCAATAGTATCTTGAATCCTTTGTACATTTGTAACGAGATTATCCATTGAAGAGCACAGACCCTGAATATCCATGTCCACACCTGTGTCCTGAAACACCCAAATGTCTAGGGGAAAAAAAAGACTGAACACAGAGCTGAGAAAAAAAAATGATGTCAGAACTTCTTTTTTCCCTCTATTGAGAATCATTAGGCGGGCTCCTTGTACTGTTATGTAGGCAATCCAGTGACACAGTGTGCCAGCAATAAGAGCACATACAGTGATCTGACAATAACCCCAAAAACAATAGAACGAGCTCTGAGACGTGGAATCTCTGTAGACCGCAATACCTGAACCTATCCTAAACACAACTAAAGGCAGCTGTGGATTGCGCCTGACACTACCTATGCAACTCGGCACAGCCTGAGGAGCTGACTAGCCTGAAGATAGAAAAACAAGCCTGACTTGCCTCAGAGAAATACCCCAAAGGAAAAGGCAGCCCCCCACATATAATGACTGTTAGCAAGATGAAAAGACAAACGTAGGGATGAAATAGATTCAGCAAAGTGAGGCCCGATATTCTAGATAGAGCGAGGATAGCAAAGAGAACTTTGCAGTCTACAAAAAACCCTAAAGCAAAAAACCACGCAAAGGGGGCAAAAAGACCCACCGTGCCGAACTAACGGCACAGCGGTACACCCTTTGCGTCTCAGAGCTTCCAGCAAAACAAATTGACAAGCTGGACAGAAAAAGTAGCAACAAAAAGCAAAGAAGCACTTATCTAAGCAGAGCAGCAGGCCACAGGAAAGATCCAGAAGCTCAGATCCAACACTGGAACATTGACAAGGAGCAAGGAAGACAGAATCAGGCGGAGTTAAATAACAAAGCAGCCAACGAGCTCACCAGAACACCTGAGGGAGGAAGCTCAGAAGCTGCAGTACCATTTGTGACCACAGGAGTGAATTCAGCCACAGAATTCACAACAGTTGTCCATAGAAAGACAGAGCATGGTATTAAGGAAATGTATCAATTAATGAACACTCTCCCTAATAGAAGATATTACATGTATATTAGTCATGGTCTATAAGGACCAATATAACTTTCCAACAGTTTTACTGAACTTATGGAATGCAACACATTTATATATAGCTAGCAAAGCCAAGTTGTTCACTTAAACCCCCTAGACTCATGGACTCTAACCAGAATATCCATCTGGTCTCTCTCTGGAAGATTTTCTTGTCCCAATCTCCTAGTCTCTTGTGCTGTGGGATTGTTTCAATCACCCTGAGGGAAAGGGATTTCAGGTCCCCCTGATGTTCTCTTACTATGTGGCAGGATAGTGGAGTGTCTCTCTTGTGGACAATATCACCAATATGTTTTCCTACTCTTACTCTCTTTTTGTTTTACCCACATAGTCAAGGGGGCTGGTGCACATGTATACGACTTCTGCTGTTTTACAATTTGCAAAGTTCTGCCTGTTACGGCACTTGAAAAGGTTTTGCAAACCCTGACATTCTTATAAAAACTGCAGGAGCAGCATCTATGGGTGCCTGGTTCCCTGCGATCTAGACAGGTGCCCGTTGGTTTGGGGGCACTATAATGGCTATGTGTCACAAATTTGCGAACTAATTTACCCTTTCTAAATGTGACTGATGGTTGTGGGGTGATGGCATCGGAGAGGTCCAGATCTGCTCTTAAGACGCCCCAGTGTCTCCTCAAATGTTCATAATTCGACTATTCTGATTATCAAATGTGCCGATCAATCGAGGGACATCATGTATCATGGGTAGTATCCTTCACTTTCGTGGCAATAAGTTCTGACCGGTTACACTCAAACAGCATGTCTATATCCCTTATTGATGATGTATGTGGGATACACCGGTTTCTGAATCTAGTTTTTAAGTTGTTTGTTGTTGATTAAAAATCCCTCAGTGAAGAGCAGTTTCTTTTCAGCCTCAGAAATTGTCCCTTGGGTATAACCTTCCTGAGGCTGAGCGGGTGATAGCTCTCCCACCTTAGCAAGCTGTTAGATGCTGTAGGCTTCCGATACATTGCCAAGAAGACCACCCACATCCCTCGCAATCAAGATGTCTAGGAAGGGAATATTATGCCCCCCACCTCACATGAGAATCTCAGCCCCAGATCATTGATGTTCAGATATGCCACAAATTCCTCAAATGATCCCTTGTCGCCCGACCACAGGATGAAGATGTCATCAATGTAGCTCCTCCAGAAAATAATCCTGGGGCACCACGTGACATTCTCATCCTGAAAGTTGATGGTGTCCTCCCACCAGCCCAGGAGCAAGTTGGCGTAAGTAGGAGCACAGAGGTTTCCCATAGCTGTGCCCATGAGCTGGTGGTAGCACTTCCTGTCGAAAAGAAAATAATTGTGATCAAAAATAAATTTTAGCAAATTGATCACAAAGTTATTATGTGCCAGAAACTGGATAACCCTGGTGCTGACATAGCATTTGACTGCTTGAATACCCTTTGCATGTGGAATACTGCTATAGAGTGATTCTACATCTATTGACGCAATCTATCTTCCCTAGAAACTTCCTTTGTGTTACCTATTTAGCGCCAATTAATGCCCTATTTTTTTGCTCTTTATCCCAGTGAATAAATTCTCTGGGATTATTACCATACCCTCTATTACTCCTTTTGAAAAGAGAATTTCTGGTATATTTGGTATTTTTTATAAAAAATAAATAAAAGGTATTTTTAATGGGTTCTTTTCTTCATATATGATCATGGACCAGTTTGCATATATTAAAATACTTGAAGGGGTTATGTTGACTTACGCTGAAGAGGATATGCCTTTGAAATGGGTGTTTCAACAAGACAAAGACCCTAAACACACTCAAGATGGAAGGGGAGCGGCAGAGCAGGTGATCACAGAAGGCAGGAACCGGCTGCTGTGGCTAAAGCCTGTGCCCACTGCAAAAGAGAAATGAATATTCACTGTGCTGGCAGTGAATATTAATTTCTCTGTAATAGCGCGCACAGTGGTCACAGCCGCCGGCTTCCTGCAGTGGCCAGGCGATCACGTCTGCCCGCTATTTAATAGAAATGAATATTCACTTCTCTCCATTCCCATGGGCATGGAGGTCAGTGAATATTCATTCTCTTCAGTAGCGGGGACGCGTGAAAGCCTGGCCGCTGCAGGAAGCCGGTGGCTGCGGCTGACACTTTGCACGCTACTAAATAGTAATGAATACTCACTGACATCCATGCACATAGTCCTGGCATGGAGAGCAGTGAGCATTCCAGCAGCTCTGTTCTGCTTGTAAGCAGCACATGAAGTCACTGCCATGCGCTTCTTACAAGCATAAATCAGCTGCTGGCACCAACAAGACGCTGTGAGGGAGCGCAGGAAGGTATGTAGGATGGTTTATTTATTTTTTAATGTTTTTCTGATGGGGGTGTGTTATGAACAGGTGATTCAGAGTCACAATGGACCTGGTGGTTACGAGCACAGAAAATGACCTGATAGTTGCTAATCACATAGGACGAGCTCTGAGACGTGGGAACTCTGCTGACCGCAATCCCTAATCCTATCATACCACACTAAAGGTAGCCGTGGAGCGCTCCTGACAAAACCTAGGCGCCTCGGCACAGCCTGAGAAACTAGCTAGCCCTGAAGATAGAAAAATAAGCCTACCTTGCCTCAGAGAAATTCCCCAAAGGAAAAGGCAGCCCCCCACATATAATGACTGTGAGTTAAGATGAAAATACAAACACAGAGATGAAATAGATTTTAGCAAAGTGAGGCCTGACTTACTGAATAGACCGAGGATAGGAAAGATAGCTTTGCGGTCAGCACAAAAACCTACAAACAACCACGCAGAGGGGGCAAAAAGACCCTACGCACCGACTAACGGTACGGAGGTGCTCCCTCTGCGTCTCAGAGCTTCCAGCAAGCAAGAAAAACCAATATAGCAAGCTGTACAGAAAAAATAGCAAACAAAAGTAACACAAGCAGAACTTAGCTTATGCAGGGCAGACAGGCCACAAGAACAATCCAGGAGAAAGCAAGACCAATACTGGAACATTGACTGGAGGCCAGGAACAAAGAACTAGGTGGAGTTAAATAGAGCAGCACCTAACGACTTAACCTCGTCACCTGAGGAAGGAAACTCAGAAGCCGCAGCCCCACTCACATCCACCAGAGGAAGCTCATAGACAGAACCAGCTGAAGTACCACTCATGACCACAGGAGGGAGCTTGACCACAGAATTCACAACAGTACCCCCCCCCCCTTGAGGAGGGGTCACCGAACCCTCACCAGAGCCCCCAGGCCGACCAGGATGAGCCAAATGAAAGGCACGAACCAGATCGGCAGCATGAACATCAGAGGCAAAGACCCAGGAATTATCTTCCTGACCATAACCCTTCCACTTAACCAGGTACTGGAGTTTCCGTCTCGAAACACGAGAATCCAAAATCTTCTCCACTATATACTCCAACTCCCCCTCAACCAAAACCGGGGCAGGAGGATCAACGGATGGAATCACAGGTGCCACGTATCTCCGCAACAATGACCTATGGAATACGTTATGGATGGAAAAAGAAGCTGGAAGGGTCAAACGAAAAGACACAGGATTAAGAACCTCAGAAATCCTATATGGACCAATGAAATGAGGCTTAAACTTAGGAGAGGAAACTTTCATAGGAATGTAACGACATGACAACCAAACCAAATCCCCAACACGAAGTCGGGGACCCACACAGCGCCGGCGGTTAGCGAAACGTTGAGCCTTCTCCTGAGACAATGTCAAATTGTCCACCACATGAGTCCAAATCTGCTGCAACCTATCAACCACAGTATCCACACCAGGACAGTCAGAAGACTCAACCTGCCCTGAAGAGAAACGAGGATGGAAACCAGAATTGCAGAAAAACGGCGAAACTTCATGGCCAGCAACTCTCGATTGCCAACATCATAATTACGCTCAGCAGGCGAAAACTTCCTGGAAAAGAAGACGCATGGTTTCATCACCAAGCCATCAGAACTTCTTTGCGACAAAACAGCCCCTGCTCCAATCTCAGAAGCATCAACCTCGACCTGGAACGGGAGCGAAACATCTGGTTGGCACAACACAGGGGCAGAAGAAAACGACGCTTCAACTCTTGAAAAGCTTCCACAGCAGCAGAAGACCAATTGACCACATCAGCACCCTTCTTGGTTAAATCAGTCAACGGTTTAGCAATACTAGAAAAATTATTGATGAAGCGACGATAAAAATTAGCAAAGCCCAGGAACTTTTGCAGACTCTTCAGAGATGTCGGCTGAGTCTAATCATAAATGGCCTGAACTTTAACAGGGTCCATCTCGATAGTAGAAGGGGAAAAAATGAAACCCAAAAATGAAACCCTCTGAACACCAAAGAGACACTTTGACCCCTTCACAAACAAAGAATTCGCACGCAGGACCTGGAACACCATTCTGACCTGCTTCACGTGAGACTCCCAATCATCCGAGAAGACCAAAATATCATCCAAGAATACAATCAGGAATTTATCCAGGTACTCTCGGAAGATGTCATGCATAAAGGACTGAAACACTGATGGAGCATTAGAAAGCCCGAATGGCATAACCCTCGGGCGTATTAAATGCTGTTTTCCATTCATCGCCCTGTTTAATACGCACAAGATTATATGCACCACGAAGATCTATCTTGGTGAACCAACTAACCCCCTTAATCCGGGCAAACAAATCAGACAGCAGCGGCAAGGGGTACTGAAATTTTACTGTGATTTTATTTAGAAGGCGGTAATCAATACAAGGTCTCAACGAACCATCCTTCTTGGCCACAAAAAAGAACCCTGCCCCCAATGGCGACGACGAGGGGCGAATATGACCCTTCTCCAAGGATTCCTTTACATAACTCCGCATAGCGGCGTGCTCAGGTACAGACAAATTAAACAGTCGACCTTTAGGAAACTTACTACCAGGAATCAAATCGATAGCACAATCGCAATCCCTATGCGGAGGTAGGGCACTGGACTTGGGCTCATCAAATACATCCCGGTAATCTGACAAGAACTCTGGGACCTCAGAAGGGGTAGATGATAAAATAGACAGAAATGGAACATTACCATGTACCCCCTGACAACCCCAGCTGGACACAGACATTGATTTCCAATCCAATACTGGGTTATGGACTTGTAACCATGGCAACCCCAACACGACCACATCATGCAGATTCTGCAACACCAAAAAGCAAATATCCTCCTGATGCGCAGGAGCCATGCACATGGTCAGTTGGGTCCAATACTGAGGCTTATTCTTGGCCAAAGGCGTGGCATCAATTCCTCTCAATGGAATAGGATGCTGCAAGGGCTCCAAGAAAAACCCACAGCGCCTAGCAAACTCCAAGTCCATCAAATTCAGGGCAGCGCCTGAATCCACAAATGCCATGACAGAAAAGGATGACAAAGAGCAGATCAAAGTAACGGACAAAAGACATTTTGACTGTACCGTACCAATGGTGGCAGACCTAGCGAAACGCTTAATGCGCTTAGGACAATCAGAGATAGCATGAGTGGAATCACCACAGTAAAAACACAGCCCATTGCGTCGTCTGTGTTCTTGCCGTTCAGCTCTGGTCAAAGTCCTATTACATTGCATAGGCTCAGGTTTATGCTCAGGTAATACCGCCAAATGGTGCACAGTTTTACACTCACGCAAGCGTCGATCGATCTGAATGGCCAAAGACATAGACTCATTCAGACCAGCAGGCATAGGAAATCCCACCATGACATCCTTAAGGGCTTCAGAGAGACCCTTTCTGAAAATTGCTGCCAGAGCACATTCATTCCATTGAGTGAGCACAGACCACTTCCTAAATTTCTGACAATATATCTCTACCTCATCCTGACCCTGACACAGAGCCAGCAAGATTTTCTCTGCCTGATCCACTGAATTAGGTTCATCATAAAGCAACCCGAGCGCCAGAAAAAACGCATCAATATCACATAATGCAGGATCTCCTGGCGCAAGGGAAAATGCCCAGTCTTGAGGGTCGCCACCTAATAAAGAAATAATGATCTTTACTTGTTGAACTGGGTCACCAGAGGAGCGGGGTTTCAAAGCCAGAAATAGTTTACAATTATTTTTGAAATTAAGAAACTTAGCTCTGTCTCCAGAAAATAACTCAGGAATAGGAATTTTAGGTTCTAACATAGGATTCTGAACCACAAAGTCTTGAATGTTCTGTACACTTATAGCGAGATTATCCATCAAAGAGGACAGACCTTGAATGTCCATGTCTACACCTGTGTTCTGAACCACCCAGATGTAAAGGGGAAAAGAAAGACAAAACACAGTGCAAAGAAAAAAAAATGGTCTCAGAACTTCTCTTTTCCCTCTATTGAGAAGCATTAGTACTTTGGGCCTCCAGTACTGTTATGAACAGGTGATTCAGAATCACAATGGACCTGGTGGTTTCGAGCACAGAAAATGGCCTGATAGTTGCTAATCACATAGGACGAGCTCTGAGACGTGGGAGCTCTGCTGACCGCAATCCCTAATCCTATCATACCACACTAAAGGTAGCCGTGGAGCGCTCCTGACAAAACCTAGGCGCCTCGGCACAGCCTGAGAAACTAGCTAGCCCTGAAGATAGAAAAATAAGCCTACCTTGCCTCAGAGAAATTCCCCAAAGGAAAAGGCAGCCCCCCACATATAATGACTGTGAGTTAAGATGAAAATACAAACACAGAGATGAAATAGATTTTAGCAAAGTGAGGCCCGACTTACTGAATAGACCGAGGATAGGAAAGATAGCTTTGCGATCAGCACAAAAACCTACAAACAACCACGCAGAGGGGGCAAAAAGACCCTCCGCACCGACTAACGGTACGGAGGTGCTCCCTCTGCGTCTCAGAGCTTCCAGCAAGCAAGAAAAACCAATATAGCAAGCTGTACAGAAAAAATAGCAAACAAAAGTAACACAAGCAGAACTTAGCTTATGCAGGGCAGACAGGCCACAAGAACGATCCAGGAGAAAGCAAGACCAATACTGGAACATTGACTGGAGGCCAGGAACAAGACAGAGGATAGGAAAGGTATCTTTGTGGTCAGCACAAAAACTACAAAAGACCACGCAGAGTGTGCAAAAAGACCCCCGCACCGACTCATGGTGCGGAGGCGCCACCCTGCATCCCAGAGCTTCCAGCTAGCAAGACAAAATCATGAAAGCAAGCTGGACTAGAAAACCATGAAATGAAAATAACAAACGGGAACTTAGCTTCTTGCATGAAGAGACAGGTCTCCAGAAAGATCCAAGAGCGAACTGAACCAGCACAGGAACATTGAGAGCTGGCATGGAGTAATGATCTGAGTGGAGTTATATAGAACAGCCAACCAAAGGATTAACCACGTCACCTGTGTAAGGAACCTCAGAAGCAGCAGCTTCACTCACAGCCACCAGAGGGAGTCCATGGACAGAACTCGCCGAAGTACCATTCACGACCACAGGAGGGAGTTCAACAACAGAATTCACAACAGGTAATATAAAGGGAGGAGATATGTGTCACTGCGCAGAGTATTTTCCTCCAGCACACTACTTGTTGAGAGGGGTAAGTTAAAGTAGTAATGGCTGGTTTCATGTGGACATTCATAGAGCTGGTTGGAGAGTGTCCACTTTATCTCCACCTGCAGCGCTAACAAGACCTGTGTGATGTCATAATCATGTGGTCAGATAAATAAGGCAGCACTCTGTAGTGCCAAAACTTGCAAACATGAAACAGGAAAATTGAATTGCATTACTGCACTAGAAATATGAAAAATTGAGAAAGTTTAGAGCACTAATTGGCCAATTCATGTGTAGCCGGTAGCCACAATAAGGCATTTCTCGTTTATCAGGACCTAGCAATGCCAATCCTCGCTTAGAATAAAGTCTTCTTCTGTATGGGAACCTGTGAATCATCTCTTAGGGTACCGTCACACTATAACATTTCGATCGCTATGACGGTACGATTCGTGACGTTCCAGCGATATCGTTACGATATCGCTGTGTCTGACACGCAGCAGCGATCAGGGATCCTGCTGAGAATCGTACGTCGTAGCAGATCGTATGGAACTTTCTTTCATCGCTGGATCTCCCGCTGTCATCGCTAGATCGGTGTGTGTGACACCGATCTAGCGATCTAGCGATGCGATCCAGCGATGCGTTCGCTTGTAACCAGGGTAAACATCGGGTATCTAAGCGCAGGACCGCGCTTAGTTACCCGATGTTTACCCTGGTTACAAGCGTTAAACTAAAAAAAAAAAAACAGCACATACTTACATTCTGGTGTCCGTCAGGTCCCTTGCCGTCTCTGCTTCCCGCACTGTGACTGCCGGCCGTAAAGTGAAAGCAGAGCACAGCGGCTGTGCTTTCACTTTCACTTTACGGCCGGCAGTCACTGAGTGTGGGAAGCAGACTGCAAGGGACCTGACGGACACCAGAATGTAAGTATGTGCTGTTTGTTTTTTTTTAGTTTAACGCTTGTAACCAGGGTAAACATCGGGTAACTAAGCGCGGTCCTGCGCTTAGTTACCCAATGTTTACCCTGGTTACCCAGGGACCTCGGCATCGTTGGTCGCTGGAGAGCTGTCTGTGTGACAGCTCCCCAGCGACCACACTACGATTTACCTACGATCACGGCCAGGTCATATCGCTGGTCGTGATCGTAGGTAAATCGTATAGTGTGACGGTACCCTTAGACTAAAATCTATATCTCTGTGGAGGGGTAAGGTCCTGCCTTGATTAAAAATGCCTGTAGCTAAGAGGCAGAATGCTCAGTCAGAAGGCTAATGAATACAAATTTCAAAAAAACTGACTGTCACATCCAAACATTGACTAGGTGTGAACAGGTGCTAACCTAGAGTCACCAACTCATATACAATCAAATAAGTAAGGCAGCACTCTGTAGTGCCAAAACTTGCAAGTGGCCAATTTATGCACTAAACTGTCTAAATGTTTCATATTTCTAGTGCAGTAATGCAATTCAATTTTCATATTTCATGTTTGCAATTTTTGGCGCTAGAGTGCTGCCTTATTTATTTGATTGTATATGAGTGTTAGGACTGGCGGAACGCACCAAGTTTAAGATGTAATGGTATTAGGTGCGTTCGCAGTTCAAGGTCCACCGTGCAGGTGAAAACCCTGCTGCTAGTAGAGACAGACGATATGGCGGTACAATATGAATACACACATGGGTTAACTTCACCCTGTGTGAAGGAAGCAAACCCTGTTGCGTCACAGGGCCGCGGTACCGCACCAAGAGCGCAAGCAAGGAGTCTCAGAACTCAATCCCAAGACTCAGGATTTGAGTTCATAAAAGACCTCATGCGCTCGACACCGCTACTGGGGTGTCAGAGAGACAGAAATAATATTATTTAAGAAGCACGAGAGTGCGTGCGGTGCCGCACTGGCGGACGCCACTAACCACCCAGGCTTGGGTCAGGAAAGCGCAGAGAAAGCGCACGGCGCCGCACTGGCGGTCACAGCAATTAGACGCTGTAATGTGTGTAACGTGCTGATGGATAAGTCGGGCGCTAGATAGCAATCATCCACCTTCCACGAGCAGTCATACAATAGGGAGGGGATTTTAAAGAACGACTTTCACTCACAACACAAACACATTTACAAAAGACAATGCTAGCGCATGGCCGTGCGACCATGCGAGCCTTAAATAGCTGCAGCACGTTTAGGACCTTCAGAGAAGGGCCAATGGAGTTGCTGCAGTACCTGAGCATGTGACCCCAGATCTCCACTGAGAGATCTTGCCCTGGGCATGCTCAGAGTGCAAAGCAGGACTTAGTCCTAGCAGCTACAAGGACCTTCCAAGAAGGACCAATGACCTAGCTGCAGTATCTGATCATGTGACCCTCGATCTCCACTGAGAGATCTTACTCTGGGCATGCTCAGAACGTGAAAAGCAGGACTTAGTCCCAAAAGCGTCTGCTCGCCGCTGCCCAGCACTGACTTCAATGGCAGAAGCAGGAAAAGCAGCAGTAACTCTTAGCATAGAGCCAGACTGAGCGAGACGCTGGGATCGACGTCCCCGCTGAGCAGGTTCCACTGCGGCTGGAGAAGAATGGGAGACTGCAGCGGAGATGGCCCGAGATTCCCCCTGTGCAGAGGCAGGAACTCGACCCCTAACAATGAGTTGGTGACTCTAGGTCAGCAACTGTTCACACCTAGTCTATGTTTGGATGTGACGGTCAGTTTATTTTGCAATTTATATTCATGTGGTCAGTCACAGGATTAAAAAATGTACATGGTCTTGGGGTTTAAATTGCTGAGCTCTAGAGGCAGTCTTTGTTCAGCAAGACTCGAGAGAGAGGATTCTCCAGTGGTTTTTGTCTTGTGGAGGAAAGACTGAACCCGTGTTGCTCCAGAGTGAGATGTTACCCGCAATGCATGGACTGTGTTACAGCATTTTGTTTTCTTTGTTGCATTCCTGGTTTGCCCGAAGGGCTGTGTTTACTTTCCATGTCTAGTTAGTTTATGCTGCCATATAATAAACCAACTGAAGACTTAAAAAAACAGTGTTCCTGTTTTCCTACCTCCGTATATTGCCATGTGAGTTGAACTACCACAGGGGCTATACATACAAAGATAGGCATGATGGGGCCATGCATACTAGGATAGAGAAGAGGAGCCATGCAGACCAGGATAGGGATGAGGAGCCATGCATACCAGGATATGGATGAGGAGCCATGCAGATCAGGATGGGGATATAGAGCCATGCATACAAGGATAGGGATGAGGAGGTCATGCATACCAGTGTAGGGATGAGGAGGTCACGCATACCAGGATAAGGATGAGGAGCCATGTATACCAGGATAGGGATGAGGAGCCATGCAGACCAGGATGGGGATATAGAGCCATGCATACAAGGATATGGATGAGGAGGTCATGCATACCAGTGTAGGGATGAGGAAGCCACGCATACCAGGATAGGAATGGGGAGCCATGCAGACCAGGATAGGGATGAGGAGCCATGCATACCAGGATAGGGGTGAGGAGCCATGCAGACCAGGATGGGGATATAGAGCCATGCATACAAGGGTATGGATGAGGAGGTCATGCATACCAGTGTAGGGATGAGGAAGCCACGCATACCAGGATAGGAATGGGGAGCCATGCAGGCCAGGATAGGGATGAGGAGCCATGCATACTAGGATAGGGATGAGTAGCCATGCAGACCAGGATAGGGATGAGGAGCCATGCTTACCAGGATAGAGATGAGGACCCAAACCTACCAGGATAGGGATGAGGAGCCATGCATACACAGATAGGGATGAGGAGGTCATGCATACCAGTGTAGGGATGAGGAGGCCATGCATACGAGGATAAGGATGAGGAGTCATGCATACAAAGATAGGGATGAGAAGCCATGCATACCACAATAGGGATGAGGAGGCCATGCATACCAGGATAGGATGAGGAGGCATGCAGACCATGATAGGGATGAGGAGACAATGCATATTGGGCATATGTTCGAGTCAGTAAGTTTTCCGAGTTTTTTGTGGTAAAATTAGGTGCCTCGGATTATAATCGGGTCGGCTTATACTCGAGTATATATGGTACATTTCTTTTCATGTTTTGAATTAGAAAACAGTGTGCAATGTTCCCAATGCATGGAAATAAAAACTAGCATAAAGATTTTGTGATTAACTCATGTTTTTGAACAAACTGCTATAATTTTAAATGCATCCAAGAATTAGAACAAGCGAAAGCTATAGCCTTAAAATAGTGAACATACTTTATTTCAAACAAAAGACGTAAAAAGACATTATCATAAAGGTAAGTAAAAAATGGATTATGCGGATACACAGTGCAAATGATATAATCGCCCCAGACTGGAGCCAGGCAATGTTATGGGTCATTGAATACAGGGTAAGTAAAGAGCATGCAAGCGCTTCAAGAGGCTAATAAGGTGCTAATGTGCTTTGGTGCAGCGATTTTATAAGCAAGAAAAACTGATAGGCCAAGGATTGCAAGCTAGTGCAAGTATGAATATATCCTAGTGGATAAAGTGGCCTAACTGTATAGACAGCGGTTAAGTAAATGCTTACTATAGCAGACTGACGTGATGACCCAGAGTAAATAAGGCACAGTGGCAAGGACACATTACCTGCAGCCGTGGAGCGATTCCCCGACGCGCGTTTCGCGTGTAGCTTTGACGAGGGGTAAGGTGCAGAGTGGAGTTGCCGGCTTATATCATGTGGGGACATAATGGCAGCGGCTAAGTCGGCGCTTCCGCCGGGAAAGTCCGCCGACGTCATCGGGCCTCGGCGTCATGCGGCGGTGCTCCTCCCCGCTCGACGCGTCAGAGCTGGGAGGTTGCACCGCAACACAATAGACGCGTTGCCCCGGCAACGCCCAAGCAGGACGCCCAGCGGGAGCGCACACCGCTGCAGAGGAGAGAACAGCAAGTGCTCCAGTGTGTACGGCAAGCAGCGAACAGGGACCACGCAGGGGGACTATGTCCCATGTCTGTATGAAATCTCTGTGAGAAAATTGTGTGTGTAAGAGTCCTTTGAGGCTAATAGGCAGAGAGAAAATAGGTGTACCAATGGGAAAGCTTTAAAAGGGGAAGATGTGCAGTGTGGGCATGGGCTGCTCCAGGGAAGAAAGGGGGGGGGGGAAAAAGGAAAGGTGTGTATATAGGCAGAAGTTACATCTAAGGAATAACCTGCCAATTAAAGAAAACAAAAAGTAGAAAAATATAACATATAAAATATGGCAGTTTATACAAAAAGGACATAGGTGCCATATAGTCTAAAAAACCCTGATATATATAACAGTGAGTCGAAAAACAGACATATGTATCAAAAAGGAGCATATATATGATTAACATAGTATAAAAATATCCAAGACTCCAATACGGAGAGGTGTGGTCCTCGTCTAGAATGGATTAGGCCGTTTGCAGTATGATGTGGTTTGCAGATCTGTTTCACTACGCCTCAGCAGTGTCCATCATGTCCATGGATATCAAAGAAAGAAGAGCATCATAGACGGAATATATGGGTGAAACTGTTGTAGAAGAGAAGCATATATGTTAATATAAAAACATGATAAAAGCACTAAAAATACATAAAATAGGTTAGAGAAATGGGGCAAAACTGAGAATTTCATTTAGGCCATATGGTTGAACTGACCCTATTCTGTGGATCCACCGGGCCTCCAGCTGGGCAAGGGATTTCCTCCAGTTACCCCCTCTGGCATCTATGTAAATTTTATCTATACCAAAGGCTTTTAAAAGAGAGGCATCACAGCCGTGTGCCACTTTAAAATGCCTAGGTACCGGTTTCAGGATGGCAAGGTCTTCAATCGCCTGGGCATTGATAATATCCCGGTAGTGTTCTCTAATTCTCGTTTTAAGCGGTCTTGAAGTAAGGCCTACATAAATTTTAGAACAGGGGCAAAAAATGTAGTAAATTACCCCAATGGTATCACAAGTTATGTGTTGGGTTATTGAAAATGTCGTTCTCCCATCCCAAGATTTGAATGTGGTGGCCCGTGCCATATTGGGGCAAGCAATGCAATTGCCGCAAGGGTAGAAGCCCCATTTAGGGCCTTTGGATGTAAACGCCTTTTCCGGGGTGGCCCCTGGGTAGTAGCTCCGGACCAATTGGTCCTTGAGGTTGGGGGATTTCCTATATGTGATAGAGGGTCGATCCGGGAGATGCTTTGCGAGGGTATGGTCGACCTTTAGGAGGGGCCAATATTTAGTAAGCGCTGCTGACATATCCTTCCAATTTTGATTATACGTGGTGATGAAACGAATTTTCGTATCAAAGGTAGTTTTGTTGCGAGGTTTCAGTAGGTCAGTACGGTTGGCCTTTTCGGCTCTCTTTAGTGCCCTCTTTATACTTCTCTTAGAGTATCCTCTGTCCTGGAAACGCGTAGCTAATGCGGCTGCCTGCTCGGAGAAGTGCCCGTCATCGGAGCATATGCGTCTTACCCTGAGAAATTGCCCAATCGGGATACTAGAAATAAGGGGTCGAGGGTGAGAGGAGGTGGCATGCAGGAGGGAGTTCACTGCAGTTTCTTTGCGAAATATGCTGGTTTCCAAGCATCCCCCTGGGGGACCTAGTATTTGGATGTCTAGGAAATCAATAGAGGTCTGGCTGCGTTTGTGGGTCAGTCTGATGTTGTAACCATTATCGTTTAATGACCCGATGAACTCCAGGAGGTCCTGCTCTGGGCCCTGCCATACCATAAGGATATCATCTATATAGCGGGCCCAGAACAGGACCCGCTCGATGTGGGCTACAGGTTTAGCGAAAAAAATGTCCCTTTCCCATTTTCCCATAAAAAGATTTGCATAGGAAGATGCAAAAGCCGCACCCATCGCGGTCCCCTGCTGTTGCTGGTAGATGCTCTGCTTAAAAATAAAGAAATTGTGCTCAAGAGCAAACCTAAGGAGGGTGAGGAGAAAAAGAACAAAATCGGGTTGGTACTCCGACATTTCAAGGAATGTTTGTGTGGCCTTGATACCATGTTGGTGCTGAATAGAGGTATAAAGGGACTCAACGTCCATAGTCACCAACCACATGTCAGAATCTAAAGGAATGCCCTCTATTTTTCTGAGAACGTCACTAGTGTCCTTGACGTAAGAGGGGAGATCTGCGACTAGGGGTTTGAGGTAATGATCCAGGTATTTACAAATAGTCTCCGTCAAGCTACCATTACCAGAAACGATAGGGCGTCCAGGGGGGTTTTGGGGGTTTTTGTGGATTTTGGGTATGAAGTATATACACGCCATCCTAGGGTAAAGTGGGACTAGATAGTTTTTCAAATCCGCTGTTATGAGACCCTGATCAAATGCTTTATCCAAAATATCCTGCAACTCCCCTTTAAATTTGACCGTGGGGTTAAACGTCAGTTTTTTGTAGCAGGAAATGTCCCTTAGCTGTCGAAAAGCCTCCCTCTCATACATGTGTATGGGCCATACCACCACATTACCCCCCTTGTCCGCCTGTTTAATTATGACCCCTTTTACTTTCTTGAGTTCGGAAAGGGCTGCCCTTTGTGAGAAGGTAAGATTGTGATTGGTTACAGGAGTTTTAATCCGTTCAAATTCCTGGGTGACGAGTTTTACATACAATTCAATGTTAGGAAATAGGTTGAGAGGTGGAAATTTTTTGGGAACTGGAGGAATAAATTTACCTGAAGGTGTAGGGTCTGGTGGCTCGTCACTGAGTTCCTCAAGGATGGCAATGGCTCGCAGCTCGTCCTCAGACCACACATCTTCAGATCCTGGTTTATCATGAAGTTTTTTCAGCACTAGCTTACGGGCAAAAAGTTGGAGGTCTTTGATGGCTAGGAAGGGATCAAAAGCGGATGAAGGTGAGAAGGATAAGCCCAAACTGAGAACCTCAATTTGTGATGGTGATAGGGTGATATCAGAGAGGTTAATTACCTGCAGTTTGGAAGAGGATGCATTCCCTGGTCGTGCA
The DNA here is from genome assembly GCF_032444005.1 of Ranitomeya imitator. NCBI lineage: Eukaryota > Metazoa > Chordata > Amphibia > Anura > Dendrobatidae > Ranitomeya > Ranitomeya imitator. The sequence continues at coordinate 917,139,967 of NC_091282.1, read as the reverse complement.
TGGGTTTTAGTAGGCGTATGACTTTTTTTACTAGTTTTGCCCTGACGTAGATTATAAGCTCGCTGCTGAGAGCTGCCACTTTCCCTTGAGGAGGTGGATGATATAGAAGACGAGCGTATAGATATCCGCTCACGTCTTTCACCGGAGGGCCATTTGTATATGGAGCCATTATTAAAGTCACTCAAGTCCCTCTGAAACTTCCTGGCCTTGGTCTCCTTCACCTCTTTTTCCCATATAACAAATTGGTTGTCAATATCCTTGTTGATTGCCTCAATTTCTGCAGACGGAAGATTATCCAGCAATTTGGAACGAGTGGATTCAATATCCGTATCTAATTTCTCAAGGGTTTTTTTATTGTTCCCTATTAAGAGTTCGATCAATGACTTGGAGCAGGTGGTGCAGGATTCCTCCCACCTAGTTCTAAAAGTGGCATCCTCAATAGGAAAGGAAGGCATTATGCGCACACGTAGACCCCTGGGTATCAGTCCCTTGGCCAGGTAACTCTCTAAGGAGGCTTTGTTCCACCAGGTCCGAGTTCTTTTTTTGAGAAGATATTTCAATGTATTTCTTAACTCAGTTTTTTGCCCATTTTCAGTAGTACTAAATTGCACAGTGTCTCCACAAAATACCGTATCAACACAAGAGAGCCAGGTTTTGTCCCTTGCTTTGTAATCCATCCTGGCACGTGGATAGAAACCTGTAACTGGTACAGAAAGTAACAATAACCTCAGAAAAAGTACATGCCTAGGAAAGGCAGCTTTAACAAACAATAAATGCATCCAAGAATTAGAACAAGCGAAAGCTATAGCCTTAAAATAGTGAACATACTTTATTTCAAACAAAAGACGTAAAAAGACATTATCATAAAGGTAAGTAAAAAATGGATTATGCGGATACACAGTGCAAATGATATAATCGCCCCAGACTGGAGCCAGGCAATGTTATGGGTCATTGAATACAGGGTAAGTAAAGAGCATGCAAGCGCTTCAAGAGGCTAATAAGGTGCTAATGTGCTTTGGTGCAGCGATTTTATAAGCAAGAAAAACTGATAGGCCAAGGATTGCAAGCTAGTGCAAGTATGAATATATCCTAGTGGATAAAGTGGCCTAACTGTATAGACAGCGGTTAAGTAAATGCTTACTATAGCAGACTGACGTGATGACCCAGAGTAAATAAGGCACAGTGGCAAGGACACATTACCTGCAGCCGTGGAGCGATTCCCCGACGCGCGTTTCGCGTGTAGCTTTGACGAGGGGTAAGGTGCAGAGTGGAGTTGCCGGCTTATATCATGTGGGGACATAATGGCAGCGGCTAAGTCGGCGCTTCCGCCGGGAAAGTCCGCCGACGTCATCGGGCCTCGGCGTCATGCGGCGGTGCTCCTCCCCGCTCGACGCGTCAGAGCTGGGAGGTTGCACCGCAACACAATAGACGCGTTGCCCCGGCAACGCCCAAGCAGGACGCCCAGCGGGAGCGCACACCGCTGCAGAGGAGAGAACAGCAAGTGCTCCAGTGTGTACGGCAAGCAGCGAACAGGGACCACGCAGGGGGACTATGTCCCATGTCTGTATGAAATCTCTGTGAGAAAATTGTGTGTGTAAGAGTCCTTTGAGGCTAATAGGCAGAGAGAAAATAGGTGTACCAATGGGAAAGCTTTAAAAGGGGAAGATGTGCAGTGTGGGCATGGGCTGCTCCAGGGAAGAAAGGGGGGGGGGGGAAAAAGGAAAGGTGTGTATATAGGCAGAAGTTACATCTAAGGAATAACCTGCCAATTAAAGAAAACAAAAAGTAGAAAAATATAACATATAAAATATGGCAGTTTATACAAAAAGGACATAGGTGCCATATAGTCTAAAAAACCCTGATATATATAACAGTGAGTCGAAAAACAGACATATGTATCAAAAAGGAGCATATATATGATTAACATAGTATAAAAATATCCAAGACTCCAATACGGAGAGGTGTGGTCCTCGTCTAGAATGGATTAGGCCGTTTGCAGTATGATGTGGTTTGCAGATCTGTTTCACTACGCCTCAGCAGTGTCCATCATGTCCATGGATATCAAAGAAAGAAGAGCATCATAGACGGAATATATGGGTGAAACTGTTGTAGAAGAGAAGCATATATGTTAATATAAAAACATGATAAAAGCACTAAAAATACATAAAATAGGTTAGAGAAATGGGGCAAAACTGAGAATTTCATTTAGGCCATATGGTTGAACTGACCCTATTCTGTGGATCCACCGGGCCTCCAGCTGGGCAAGGGATTTCCTCCAGTTACCCCCTCTGGCATCTATGTAAATTTTATCTATACCAAAGGCTTTTAAAAGAGAGGCATCACAGCCGTGTGCCACTTTAAAATGCCTAGGTACCGGTTTCAGGATGGCAAGGTCTTCAATCGCCTGGGCATTGATAATATCCCGGTAGTGTTCTCTAATTCTCGTTTTAAGCGGTCTTGAAGTAAGGCCTACATAAATTTTAGAACAGGGGCAAAAAATGTAGTAAATTACCCCAATGGTATCACAAGTTATGTGTTGGGTTATTGAAAATGTCGTTCTCCCATCCCAAGATTTGAATGTGGTGGCCCGTGCCATATTGGGGCAAGCAATGCAATTGCCGCAAGGGTAGAAGCCCCATTTAGGGCCTTTGGATGTAAACGCCTTTTCCGGGGTGGCCCCTGGGTAGTAGCTCCGGACCAATTGGTCCTTGAGGTTGGGGGATTTCCTATATGTGATAGAGGGTCGATCCGGGAGATGCTTTGCGAGGGTATGGTCGACCTTTAGGAGGGGCCAATATTTAGTAAGCGCTGCTGACATATCCTTCCAATTTTGATTATACGTGGTGATGAAACGAATTTTCGTATCAAAGGTAGTTTTGTTGCGAGGTTTCAGTAGGTCAGTACGGTTGGCCTTTTCGGCTCTCTTTAGTGCCCTCTTTATACTTCTCTTAGAGTATCCTCTGTCCTGGAAACGCGTAGCTAATGCGGCTGCCTGCTCGGAGAAGTGCCCGTCATCGGAGCATATGCGTCTTACCCTGAGAAATTGCCCAATCGGGATACTAGAAATAAGGGGTCGAGGGTGAGAGGAGGTGGCATGCAGGAGGGAGTTCACTGCAGTTTCTTTGCGAAATATGCTGGTTTCCAAGCATCCCCCTGGGGGACCTAGTATTTGGATGTCTAGGAAATCAATAGAGGTCTGGCTGCGTTTGTGGGTCAGTCTGATGTTGTAACCATTATCGTTTAATGACCCGATGAACTCCAGGAGGTCCTGCTCTGGGCCCTGCCATACCATAAGGATATCATCTATATAGCGGGCCCAGAACAGGACCCGCTCGATGTGGGCTACAGGTTTAGCGAAAAAAATGTCCCTTTCCCATTTTCCCATAAAAAGATTTGCATAGGAAGATGCAAAAGCCGCACCCATCGCGGTCCCCTGCTGTTGCTGGTAGATGCTCTGCTTAAAAATAAAGAAATTGTGCTCAAGAGCAAACCTAAGGAGGGTGAGGAGAAAAAGAACAAAATCGGGTTGGTACTCCGACATTTCAAGGAATGTTTGTGTGGCCTTGATACCATGTTGGTGCTGAATAGAGGTATAAAGGGACTCAACGTCCATAGTCACCAACCACATGTCAGAATCTAAAGGAATGCCCTCTATTTTTCTGAGAACGTCACTAGTGTCCTTGACGTAAGAGGGGAGATCTGCGACTAGGGGTTTGAGGTAATGATCCAGGTATTTACAAATAGTCTCCGTCAAGCTACCATTACCAGAAACGATAGGGCGTCCAGGGGGGTTTTGGGGGTTTTTGTGGATTTTGGGTATGAAGTATATACACGCCATCCTAGGGTAAAGTGGGACTAGATAGTTTGGGAAAATGGGAAAGGGACATTTTTTTCGCTAAACCTGTAGCCCACATCGAGCGGGTCCTGTTCTGGGCCCGCTATATAGATGATATCCTTATGGTATGGCAGGGCCCAGAGCAGGACCTCCTGGAGTTCATCGGGTCATTAAACGATAATGGTTACAACATCAGACTGACCCACAAACGCAGCCAGACCTCTATTGATTTCCTAGACATCCAAATACTAGGTCCCCCAGGGGGATGCTTGGAAACCAGCATATTTCGCAAAGAAACTGCAGTGAACTCCCTCCTGCATGCCACCTCCTCTCACCCTCGACCCCTTATTTCTAGTATCCCGATTGGGCAATTTCTCAGGGTAAGACGCATATGCTCCGATGACGGGCACTTCTCCGAGCAGGCAGCCGCATTAGCTACGCGTTTCCAGGACAGAGGATACTCTAAGAGAAGTATAAAGAGGGCACTAAAGAGAGCCGAAAAGGCCAACCGTACTGACCTACTGAAACCTCGCAACAAAACTACCTTTGATACGAAAATTCGTTTCATCACCACGTATAATCAAAATTGGAAGGATATGTCAGCAGCGCTTACTAAATATTGGCCCCTCCTAAAGGTCGACCATACCCTCGCAAAGCATCTCCCGGATCGACCCTCTATCACATATAGGAAATCCCCCAACCTCAAGGACCAATTGGTCCGGAGCTACTACCCAGGGGCCACCCCGGAAAAGGCGTTTACATCCAAAGGCCCTAAATGGGGCTTCTACCCTTGCGGCAATTGCATTGCTTGCCCCAATATGGCACGGGCCACCACATTCAAATCTTGGGATGGGAGAACGACATTTTCAATAACCCAACACATAACTTGTGATACCATTGGGGTAATTTACTACATTTTTTGCCCCTGTTCTAAAATTTATGTAGGCCTTACTTCAAGACCGCTTAAAACGAGAATTAGAGAACACTACCGGGATATTATCAATGCCCAGGCGATTGAAGACCTTGCCATCCTGAAACCGGTACCTAGGCATTTTAAAGTGGCACACGGCTGTGATGCCTCTCTTTTAAAAGCCTTTGGTATAGATAAAATTTACATAGATGCCAGAGGGGGTAACTGGAGGAAATCCCTTGCCCAGCTGGAGGCCCGGTGGATCCACAGAATAGGGTCAGTTCAACCATATGGCCTAAATGAAATTCTCAGTTTTGCCCCATTTCTCTAACCTATTTTATGTATTTTTAGTGCTTTTATCATGTTTTTATATTAACATATATGCTTCTCTTCTACAACAGTTTCACCCATATATTCCGTCTATGATGCTCTTCTTTCTTTGATATCCATGGACATGATGGACACTGCTGAGGCGTAGTGAAACAGATCTGCAAACCACATCATACTGCAAACGGCCTAATCCATTCTAGACGAGGACCACACCTCTCCGTATTGGAGTCTTGGATATTTTTATACTATGTTAATCATATATATGCTCCTTTTTGATACATATGTCTGTTTTTCGACTCACTGTTATATATATCAGGGTTTTTTAGACTATATGGCACCTATGTCCTTTTTGTATAAACTGCCATATTTTATATGTTATATTTTTCTACTTTTTGTTTTCTTTAATTGGCAGGTTATTCCTTAGATGTAACTTCTGCCTATATACACACCTTTCCTTTTCCCCCCCCCCCCCCTTTCTTCCCTGGAGCAGCCCATGCCCACACTGCACATCTTCCCCTTTTAAAGCTTTCCCATTGGTACACCTATTTTTTCTCTCTGCCTATTAGCCTCAAAGGACTCTTACACACACAATTTTCTCACAGAGATTTCATACAGACATGGGACATAGTCCCCCTGCGTGGTCCCTGTTCGCTGCTTGCCGTACACACTGGAGCACTTGCTGTTCTCTCCTCTGCAGCGGTGTGCGCTCCCGCTGGGCGTCCTGCTTGGGCGTTGCCGGGGCAACGCGTCTATTGTGTTGCGGTGCAACCTCCCAGCTCTGACGCGTCGAACGGGGAGGAGCACCGCCGCATGACGCCGAGGCCCGATGACGTCGGCGGACTTTCCCGGCGGAAGCGCCGACTTAGCCGCTGCCATTATGTCCCCACATGATATAAGCCGGCAACTCCACTCTGCACCTTACCCCTCGTCAAAGCTACACGCGAAACGCGCGTCGGGGAATCGCTCCACGGCTGCAGGTAATGTGTCCTTGCCACTGTGCCTTATTTACTCTGGGTCATCACGTCAGTCTGCTATAGTAAGCATTTACTTAACCGCTGTCTATACAGTTAGGCCAATTTATCCACTAGGATATATTCATACTTGCACTAGCTTGCAATCCTTGGCCTATCAGTTTTTCTTGCTTATAAAATCGCTGCACCAAAGCACATTAGCACCTTATTAGCCTCTTGAAGCGCTTGCATGCTCTTTACTTACCCTGTATTCAATGACCCATAACATTGCCTGGCTCCAGTCTGGGGCGATTATATCATTTGCACTGTGTATCCGCATAATCCATTTTTTACTTACCTTTATGATAATGTCTTTTTACGTCTTTTGTTTGAAATAAAGTATGTTCACTATTTTAAGGCTATAGCTTTCGCTTGTTCTAATTCTTGGATGCATTTATTGTTTGTTAAAGCTGCCTTTCCTAGGCATGTACTTTTTCTGAGGTTATTGTTACTTTCTGTACCAGTTACAGGTTTCTATCCACGTGCCAGGATGGATTACAAAGCAAGGGACAAAACCTGGCTCTCTTGTGTTGATACGGTATTTTGTGGAGACACTGTGCAATTTAGTACTACTGAAAATGGGCAAAAAACTGAGTTAAGAAATACATTGAAATATCTTCTCAAAAAAAGAACTCGGACCTGGTGGAACAAAGCCTCCTTAGAGAGTTACCTGGCCAAGGGACTGATACCCAGGGGTCTACGTGTGCGCATAATGCCTTCCTTTCCTATTGAGGATGCCACTTTTAGAACTAGGTGGGAGGAATCCTGCACCACCTGCTCCAAGTCATTGATCGAACTCTTAATAGGGAACAATAAAAAAACCCTTGAGAAATTAGATACGGATATTGAATCCACTCGTTCCAAATTGCTGGATAATCTTCCGTCTGCAGAAATTGAGGCAATCAACAAGGATATTGACAACCAATTTGTTATATGGGAAAAAGAGGTGAAGGAGACCAAGGCCAGGAAGTTTCAGAGGGACTTGAGTGACTTTAATAATGGCTCCATATACAAATGGCCCTCCGGTGAAAGACGTGAGCGGATATCTATACGCTCGTCTTCTATATCATCCACCTCCTCAAGGGAAAGTGGCAGCTCTCAGCAGCGAGCTTATAATCTACGTCAGGGCAAAACTAGTAAAAAAAGTCATACGCCTACTAAAACCCATGCACGACCAGGGAATGCATCCTCTTCCAAACTGCAGGTAATTAACCTCTCTGATATCACCCTATCACCATCACAAATTGAGGTTCTCAGTTTGGGCTTATCCTTCTCACCTTCATCCGCTTTTGATCCCTTCCTAGCCATCAAAGACCTCCAACTTTTTGCCCGTAAGCTAGTGCTGAAAAAACTTCATGATAAACCAGGATCTGAAGATGTGTGGTCTGAGGACGAGCTGCGAGCCATTGCCATCCTTGAGGAACTCAGTGACGAGCCACCAGACCCTACACCTTCAGGTAAATTTATTCCTCCAGTTCCCAAAAAATTTCCACCTCTCAACCTATTTCCTAACATTGAATTGTATGTAAAACTCGTCACCCAGGAATTTGAACGGATTAAAACTCCTGTAACCAATCACAATCTTACCTTCTCACAAAGGGCAGCCCTTTCCGAACTCAAGAAAGTAAAAGGGGTCATAATTAAACAGGCGGACAAGGGGGGTAATGTGGTGGTATGGCCCATACACATGTATGAGAGGGAGGCTTTTCGACAGCTAAGGGACATTTCCTGCTACAAAAAACTGACGTTTAACCCCACGGTCAAATTTAAAGGGGAGTTGCAGGATATTTTGGATAAAGCATTTGATCAGGGTCTCATAACAGCGGATTTGAAAAACTATCTAGTCCCACTTTACCCTAGGATGGCGTGTATATACTTCATACCCAAAATCCACAAAAACCCCCAAAACCCCCCTGGACGCCCTATCGTTTCTGGTAATGGTAGCTTGACGGAGACTATTTGTAAATACCTGGATCATTACCTCAAACCCCTAGTCGCAGATCTCCCCTCTTACGTCAAGGACACTAGTGACGTTCTCAGAAAAATAGAGGGCATTCCTTTAGATTCTGACATGTGGTTGGTGACTATGGACGTTGAGTCCCTTTATACCTCTATTCAGCACCAACATGGTATCAAGGCCACACAAACATTCCTTGAAATGTCGGAGTACCAACCCGATTTTGTTCTTTTTCTCCTCACCCTCCTTAGGTTTGCTCTTGAGCACAATTTCTTTATTTTTAAGCAGAGCATCTACCAGCAACAGCAGGGGACCGCGATGGGTGCGGCTTTTGCATCTTCCTATGCAAATCTTTTTATGGGAAAATGGGAAAGGGACATTTTTTTCGCTAAACCTGTAGCCCACATCGAGCGGGTCCTGTTCTGGGCCCGCTATATAGATGATATCCTTATGGTATGGCAGGGCCCAGAGCAGGACCTCCTGGAGTTCATCGGGTCATTAAACGATAATGGTTACAACATCAGACTGACCCACAAACGCAGCCAGACCTCTATTGATTTCCTAGACATCCAAATACTAGGTCCCCCAGGGGGATGCTTGGAAACCAGCATATTTCGCAAAGAAACTGCAGTGAACTCCCTCCTGCATGCCACCTCCTCTCACCCTCGACCCCTTATTTCTAGTATCCCGATTGGGCAATTTCTCAGGGTAAGACGCATATGCTCCGATGACGGGCACTTCTCCGAGCAGGCAGCCGCATTAGCTACGCGTTTCCAGGACAGAGGATACTCTAAGAGAAGTATAAAGAGGGCACTAAAGAGAGCCGAAAAGGCCAACCGTACTGACCTACTGAAACCTCGCAACAAAACTACCTTTGATACGAAAATTCGTTTCATCACCACGTATAATCAAAATTGGAAGGATATGTCAGCAGCGCTTACTAAATATTGGCCCCTCCTAAAGGTCGACCATACCCTCGCAAAGCATCTCCCGGATCGACCCTCTATCACATATAGGAAATCCCCCAACCTCAAGGACCAATTGGTCCGGAGCTACTACCCAGGGGCCACCCCGGAAAAGGCGTTTACATCCAAAGGCCCTAAATGGGGCTTCTACCCTTGCGGCAATTGCATTGCTTGCCCCAATATGGCACGGGCCACCACATTCAAATCTTGGGATGGGAGAACGACATTTTCAATAACCCAACACATAACTTGTGATACCATTGGGGTAATTTACTACATTTTTTGCCCCTGTTCTAAAATTTATGTAGGCCTTACTTCAAGACCGCTTAAAACGAGAATTAGAGAACACTACCGGGATATTATCAATGCCCAGGCGATTGAAGACCTTGCCATCCTGAAACCGGTACCTAGGCATTTTAAAGTGGCACACGGCTGTGATGCCTCTCTTTTAAAAGCCTTTGGTATAGATAAAATTTACATAGATGCCAGAGGGGGTAACTGGAGGAAATCCCTTGCCCAGCTGGAGGCCCGGTGGATCCACAGAATAGGGTCAGTTCAACCATATGGCCTAAATGAAATTCTCAGTTTTGCCCCATTTCTCTAACCTATTTTATGTATTTTTAGTGCTCTTATCATGTTTTTATATTAACATATATGCTTCTCTTCTACAACAGTTTCACCCATATATTCCGTCTATGATGCTCTTCTTTCTTTGATATCCATGGACATGATGGACACTGCTGAGGCGTAGTGAAACAGATCTGCAAACCACATCATACTGCAAACGGCCTAATCCATTCTAGACGAGGACCACACCTCTCCGTATTGGAGTCTTGGATATTTTTATACTATGTTAATCATATATATGCTCCTTTTTGATACATATGTCTGTTTTTTAGACTATATGGCACCTATGTCCTTTTTGTATAAACTGCCATATTTTATATGTTATATTTTTCTACTTTTTGTTTTCTTTAATTGGCAGGTTATTCCTTAGATGTAACTTCTGCCTATATACACACCTTTCCTTTTTCCCCCCCCCCCCTTTCTTCCCTGGAGCAGCCCATGCCCACACTGCACATCTTCCCCTTTTAAAGCTTTCCCATTGGTACACCTATTTTCTCTCTGCCTATTAGCCTCAAAGGACTCTTACACACACAATTTTCTCACAGAGATTTCATACAGACATGGGACATAGTCCCCCTGCGTGGTCCCTGTTCGCTGCTTGCCGTACACACTGGAGCACTTGCTGTTCTCTCCTCTGCAGCGGTGTGCGCTCCCGCTGGGCGTCCTGCTTGGGCGTTGCCGGGGCAACGCGTCTATTGTGTTGCGGTGCAACCTCCCAGCTCTGACGCGTCGAGCGGGGAGGAGCACCGCCGCATGACGCCGAGGCCCGATGACGTCGGCGGACTTTCCCGGCGGAAGCGCCGACTTAGCCGCTGCCATTATGTCCCCACATGATATAAGCCGGCAACTCCACTCTGCACCTTACCCCTCGTCAAAGCTACACGCGAAACGCGCGTCGGGGAATCGCTCCACGGCTGCAGGTAATGTGTCCTTGCCACTGTGCCTTATTTACTCTGGGTCATCACGTCAGTCTGCTATAGTAAGCATTTACTTAACCGCTGTCTATACAGTTAGGCCACTTTATCCACTAGGATATATTCATACTTGCACTAGCTTGCAATCCTTGGCCTATCAGTTTTTCTTGCTTATAAAATCGCTGCACCAAAGCACATTAGCACCTTATTAGCCTCTTGAAGCGCTTGCATGCTCTTTACTTACCCTGTATTCAATGACCCATAACATTGCCTGGCTCCAGTCTGGGGCGATTATATCATTTGCACTGTGTATCCGCATAATCCATTTTTTACTTACCTTTATGATAATGTCTTTTTACGTCTTTTGTTTGAAATAAAGTATGTTCACTATTTTAAGGCTATAGCTTTCGCTTGTTCTAATTCTTGGATGCATTTATTGTTTGTTAAAGCTGCCTTTCCTAGGCATGTACTTTTTCTGAGGTTATTGCTATAATTTTAAACAATAATGTACATGTAAATTTTACAAATTATTGTCACTGAAAATACAGACCTCATCGGAAATACAAAGAAGAGCCCCATTAAATTCTCCAACAGGTGGCGGCGCTATAGAGTTCAAGTCCTTTTTTTCACTGAAGAGGCAATTTGCATATTTAATTTCCCAGAGGAGCATTGCACGGCGAATAAGCCTCCTTACCTTGACAAGCCAGAGCTGGTATGTCACTTTCCATAATGAGAAAACTTACCCCTTAGGCCGGCGTCACACTAGCGAGTTTTACGGACGTATGAGTGCAGAAAATACGTCCGTAAAACACGCCTAACAAACGTCCCAATTATTCTCTATGCCCCTGCTCCTATCTGCCGTATTTTACTGATCAGTATTATACGGCTTTCTACGGCCGTAGAAAATCGCAGCATGCTGCATTTGTCACCGTATTGCACAAAAAAACGCCAATGAAAGTCTATGGAAGCCAGAAAAATACGGATTACACACGGAGCAGCAGTGTGACTTGCGAGAAATACGCAGCGGTGTTAGAGAGAAAAGCCGGCAATTCAGCGCGGTGTACAGTAAAATTACACTGACAGCTTACAGTAGAATAGGTAGAATAAATGTGTACACATAGAATAGGTGTATCTATATATATATATATATGTCAGTGAGACACATATATGTATATATATTATTACTTCATACAGCGCTAGATAGCTTTAAAGCCGGTAATTCATTTGTCGGCTTTTGCTATCTCCTTCCTAAACCCGACATGATATGAGACATGATTACATACAGTAAACCATCTCATATCACCTTTTTTTTTTGCATATTCCACACTACTAATGTTAGTAGTGTGTATATGCAAAATTTGGCCGTTCTAGCTATTAAATTAAAGGGTTAAATGGCGGAAAAAATTGGCGTGGGCTCCCGCGCAATTTTCTCCGCCAGAGTAGTAAAGCCAGTGACTGAGGGCAGATATTAATAGCCTGGAGAGGGTCCATGGTTATTGCCCTCCCCCTGGCTAAAAACACCTGCCCCCAGCCACCCCAGAAAAGGCACATCTGGAAGATGCGCCTATTCTGGCACTTGGCCACTCTCTTCCCATTCCCGTGTAGCGGTGGGATATGGGGTAATGAAGGGTTAATGCCACCTTGCTATTGTAAGGTGACATTAAGCCAAATTAATAATGGAGAGGCGTCAATTATGACACCTATCCATTATTAATCCAATACTAGTAAAGGGTTAAAAAAAACACAAACACATTATTAAAAATTATTTTAATGAAATAAAAACAAAGGTTGTTGTAATATTTTTTTCTACGCTCAATCCAATCACTGAAGACCCTCGATCTGTAACAAAAAAAAATAATAAACCAACAATATCCATACCTTCCGCAGATCTGTAACGTCCAACAATGTAAATCCATCTGAAGGGGTTAAAATATTTTGCAGCCACGAACTCTGCTAATGCAGCGTTGTTCCTGGCTGCAAAACCCCGGGGAATGAAGGTAAAGTAGGTCAATGACCTATATTTACCTTCATTTGCGGTGAGGCGCCCTCTGCTGGTTGTCCCTAGATCGTGGGAACTTTCCTAGAAAGCTCCCAGGCTCGAGTTCATAAGAGGCGCCCTCTGCTGGTTGTCCTCATATTGAATTACCGGCTTTAAAGCTATCTAGCACTGTATGAAGTAATAATAATATATACATACAGTATATGTGTCTACTGACACATATATATATATATATATAGACAGTATATATATATGTTTTTTTTTTTTTACACATGGATCCCTTGTATAGCCGTATGTCGGTTTTGCAAGCCTGAGTTCGCATCTCGGCTTCAGGAAAATGGCCGCCGCGATCTCCTTCTGCGCACGCGCGGCATCCCACAGCCATTTTCCTAAAGCCTCGGGAAGCCGAGAAGTACCATCTGAGCACGCGCGGCCTCACAAAGATGGCCGCGCCCACCAATAAACCGCGGAATAGCACAGATCGCGCTTTTTTCCTTCACCTGTGCACTGGATTCGCCTGCTGGGCATGCGCACACCACTACGCCACCAACGGAGATCTGGGGGAGAAACAGCGCTGTTACCACGCCCATATGACCAGACCAGCGTGAGTGACAGCCCAAAACGGCGACTTTACAAAGGTATTTCGGCAGCATAGGTGGGGAATAAAGGCTCCAAAAATACACTAATTTAAAGCACAGCTCTGCCCCTATTTAGCGCTATTTTTATATCATCTTGAAACAACAGGGTGACAGGTTCCCTTTAAAGGGTTAATTGTGACTTGTAGGATCGCTACTTCCAACAGGTGGCGCTATAGAGTTCAAGTCCTCTTTTTCTCTGAAGAGGCAATTTGCATATCTCTCTTGTAACAAATCTTACTGGTGGCACAACACAGATGCCAATCCTGGGTTTGTCCATCAAACTCCAAGATAGTAAAATACAATTGAACAGTTTTTGTTTCAGCTTGAGCATGTAAAACTATTTCCATAAGCTCCTCATGCACGGGTCTCCTGATTTTCTTGCCTACAGTACACAGGAAGTTTGGAACTTTGTAGTAGGTAATGCAACAGATAATGGGTGATTTTCTCAGGCATGCACTTGGCAGCCTCAATCTAGGAGTTTATGCTATGTAGCTGAACTGTTTTAACCCTGCTATTCTGTTCAGGTCAATTTGACCTATTAAAGGCTGTTAATTTTGACATTTAGCTATTCTAAGCTTATTATTTGAATATCAGTTGCATAATTTAACTCTATGTGAACATGGTTGGTCAAAATTAAATGAAAAATGAAAATCAAAACTTCAGTTTGCATTATTTTCTTTAGAAAAAAGGTTGTACAGGATGACTTTTTTTGAAGTGTATTTTCTGCAAAAAAAAAGTCAAGGACAGCAGGATGTGACCTCACAGATTTTTTTTGAGTCTCCCATTTTATTAGCCAGTAAAGGCTAAGTATACAGCTGTGAGCTAATATTAATAGCCTGGGAAGCTCCATGGGTATTACACCCTTCACAGGCTATAAACATCTTCCGCCAGCCGTCAGCTTTCCCTGTGCTGGTTAAGAAAATTATGCGGGAGCCCACGCCATTCTTTTCTGAAAAATAATCTTTTAATAATTAAATACATGCACACACACTGTACTAACTGTACTTGTCACAGATATCTGTGTATGTACTGTGAAGAGCAGAACAAAAAAGATTACCTCAATGAACAAAAATAAAAAAAAAAGAATTTGTGATAAATATTGACCTGTCCATTCAAGGACATTTTAGCTATAGTATGAAATCCTGTTTTTTCCTGTCTGTGGAATTGCCTTTGTACTGTTTGTTGTGAAACTGCCGCCCACGAAACTGTTTTCTTTTCTTTTCTTTCTTTCCTGTTTTGTCTCTTTGTTTAAACATGCAAAACTTGTATAACCACTAAACCTGCTGAAACAACTATATAAAGAGGGGATAGCACCTTGAAGGCAGGCATGCTTCAGAGACTTCCCAGTGATACACTATACAAGACGTGTCTTGTGTATTATTTCTGGTGATTCCCCACTTCCAAAGGCTGCTCCGACTGAGTGTGATCCCGACAGTACCTATTCTACTGTATATGTATTTACTGTGTGTAATCCATCTTTTTTATCCTGTCGGCTCCTCTGTGATTTTACAGTACACGCAGATGACTTGCCGGCTTTTCTTCTATCTATCTCTCTATCTGAGTAATATATATACATATATATGTCTATCAGAAGAAAAACAGTTGACAGCCTCGCCAATTGGGTAAGGGAACCGGACACACCGGATTGTGGCTGAAGCTTGCCTCTAGATCTCAGGTGCTTTACTGAAAAAACATTGAGAAGGTAAGCAGCACTCACCGATCTTCTAAAACAGGTTTGTCCTTTATTCAATCATAATAAAATCTTCGTGGCTCGGGGATGTGCAAAGGTTAGAGTGTGCAGGTCCAGACGCCGGCCGTTTCACGCCGATATGGCGCTTCTACGGGTCAGTGGTTAGAAGGATGTGACGTGGAAAGAAATACAAACACCAAAACTAACTCCTCCCACCACAATCCCTACTACCACTAAATGAAATACATAAAAACAATTAAAATGAATGACATTCATGCACCGCTGCATGAATGAACCCAACGGATGAGCACAAATCTAAATTAACCACTGTTCATGGGCATATTCATGGAGGGAAATATCGACTAGAGGGCCGCCATACAGTTACGTATGTGTCGCTGGGTATGAATGTCTTGAATGTGTTCTACACCTTATTTGATATCTATCAAACAGCATTTGGCCATAAGGCAAACAAATAATGAAAACAAGTAACCAAAAATGAACAGTTAGCACTTTGCCTTTCACAAAAAAATTGACATGTCGACTATCATTGAACCTTGTCGGACCATCGCACCTATTATGATTGAATAAAGGACAAACCTGTTTTAGAAGATCGGTGAGTGCTGCTTACCTTCTTTTCTCCGTTTTATGGACATCTATAATATAACGCTGGGAGCGTCACTCTGTCCGAAGCCTTTATAGACTGCGCAGGCGCAAGCGCCGGTGCAGTCTGGGCCTCACAGAGTGACGCTCCCGGGAGATCGTGGTGTGCGTTCACACTGAACGCACACCGCGATCTCCAACAGAGAAGCAGGGACCGCCAGGAGGGTGAGTATCGGCCATATTCACCTGTCCTCCGTTCCACCGCTGAGCGCCGCCATCTTCCCGGTCTTCGGCCTGTGACCTTCAGTTCAGAGGGCGCGATGACGCGCTTAATGCGCGCCGGCGCCGCCCTCTGACTGAACAGTCACAGCCAGGAGACCGGGAAGATGGCGGCGCCCAGCGCTGGAACGCAGGACAGGTGAATATAGTATGTGCTGGGGGGCCTGAGCTGGCAGCGATACCGGCACCTGACCCTCACAGCGTGCCGGTGTCCCCGCCTGCTCAGGCCCCCCAGCACTGGGCGCCGAGCGGGTCAGAGGCAGTATGGGGACGCAGGATGGAGCAGCACATAAGGATGGGGACGCAGGATGGAGCAGCACATGTCAGGATGGGGACGCAGGATGGAGCAGCACATAAGGATGGGGACGCAGGATGGAGCAGCACATAACAGGATGGGGACGCAGGATGGAGCAGCACATGTCAGGATGGGGACGCAGGATGGAGCAGCACATGTCAGGATGGGGACGCAGGATGGAGCAGCACATGTCAGGATGGGGACGCAGGATGGAGCAGCACATAAGGATGGGGACGCAGGATGGAGCAGCACATAACAGGATGGGGACGCAGGATGGAGCAGCACATAAGGATAGGGACGCAGGATGGAGCAGCACATGTCAGGATGGGGACACAGGATGGAGCAGCACATGTCAGGATGGGGACGCAGGATGGAGCAGCACATGTCAGGATGGGGACGCAGGATGGAGCAGCACATAAGGATGGGGACGCAGGATGGAGCAGCACATAAGGATGGGGACGCAGGATGGAGCAGCACATAAGGATGGGGACGCAGGATGGGAGCAGCACATAACAGGATGGGGACGCAGGATGGAGCAGCACATAAGGATAGGGACGCAGGATGGAGCAGCACATGTCAGGATGGGGACACAGGATGGAGCAGCACATGTCAGGATGGGGACGCAGGATGGAGCAGCACATGTCAGGATGGGGACGCAGGATGGAGCAGCACATAAGGATGGGGACGCAGGATGGAGCAGCACATAAGGATGGGGACGCAGGATGGAGCAGCACATAAGGATGGGGACGCAGGATGGGAGCAGCACATGACAGGATGGGGACGCAGGATGGAGCAGCACATGACAGGATGGGGACGCAGGATGGAGCAGCACATGACAGGATGGGGACGCAGGATGGAGCAGCACATGACAGGATGGGGACGCAGAATGGAGCAGCACATAAGGATGGGGACGCAGGATGGGTGCAGCGCATGACAGGATGGGGACTAAGGATGGGAGCAGCGCATGACAGGATGGGGACGCAGGATGGGAGCAGCGCATGACAGGATGGGGACGCAGGATGGGAGCAGCGCATGACAGGATGGGGACGCAGGATGGGAGCAGCGCATGACAAGATGGGGACGCAGGATGGAGCAGCACATGACAAGATGGGGACGCAGGATGGAACAGCACATGACAGGATGGGGACGCAGGATGGAGCAGCACATGACAGGATGGGGACGCAGGATGGGAGCAGCGCATGACAGGATGGGGACGCAGGATGGAGCAGTGCATGACAGGATGGGGACGCAGGATGGAGCAGCGCATGACAGGATGGGGACGCAGGATGGGAGCAGCACATGACAGAATGGAGGCGCAGGATGGAGCAGCACATGGCAGGATGGGGACGCAGGATAGGAGCAGCGCATGACAGGATGGGGACGCAGGATGGAGCAGCACATGACAGGATGGGGACGCAGGATGGGAGCAGCGCATGACAGGATGGGGATGCAGGATGGAGCAGCGCATGACAGGATGGGGACGCAGGATGGAGCAGCGCATGACAGGATGGGGACGCAGGATGGGAGCAGCACATGACAGAATGGAGGCGCAGGATGGAGCAGCACATGACAGGATGGGGACGCAGGATGGGAGCAGTGCATGACAGGATGGGGACGCAGGATGGAGCAGCGCATGACAGGATGGGGACGCAGGATGGAGCAGCGCATGACAGGATGGGGACGCAGGATGGAGCAGCACATGACAAGATGGGGACGCAGGATGGAACAGCACATGACAGGATGGGGACGCAGGATGGAGCAGCGCATGACAGGATGGGGACGCAGGATGGGAGCAGCGCATGACAGGATGGGGACGCAGGATGGAGCAGCACATGACAAGATGGGGACGCAGGATGGAACAGCACATGACAGGATGGGGACGCAGGATGGAGCAGCGCATGACAGGATGGGGACGCAGGATGGGAGCAGCGCATGACAGGATGGGGACGCAGGATGGAGCAGTGCATGACAGGATGGGGACGCAGGATGGAGCAGCGCATGACAGGATGGGGACGCAGGATGGGAGCAGCGCATGACAGAATGGAGGCGCAGGATGGAGCAGCACATGACAGGATGGGGACGCAGGATGGGAGCAGTGCATGACAGGATGGGGACGCAGGATGGAGCAGTGCATGACAGGATGGGGACGCAGGATGGAGCAGCACATGACAGGATGGGGACGCAGGATGGAGCAGCACATGACAGGATGGGGACGCAGGATGGAGCAGCACATGACAGGATGGGGACGCAGGATGGGAGCAGAGCATCACAGGATGGGGACGCAGGATGGAGCAGCACATGACAGGATGGGGACGCAGGATGGAGCAGCGCATGACAGGATGGGGACGCAGGATGGAGCAGCACATGACAGGATGGGGACGCAGGATGGAGCAGCGCATGACAGGATGGGGACGCAGGATGGAGCAGCACATGACAGGATGGGGACGCAGGATGGAGCAGCACACGACAGGATGGGGACGCAGGATGGAGCAGCACATACCAGGATGGAGACCATATACCAATATAAATGCTCGCCACCCGGGCGTAGAACGGGTTCAATAGCTAGTACATATATATGTGTGTGTGTCACTGACATCTATATATCTATCTTTTCTATATGTATTTACTGTATGTAATCTATCTCTTCTATCCTATCAGCTCCTGCTGTGATTTCACATCATGCGGCTGCTGTGATTTCACATCATGCGGCTGCTGAATTGCCGACTTTTCTTCTATCTATCTATCTATCTACAGCTCTGGCAAAAAATAAGTACAAGGACTAGTTGCGCTTACTCGCCCTCAGTGTTTTTAAGTCCCTGACAAGCTGGTATATTTAATAGGTTATGCTGTGAACTGCATAATGCAGCTATATTGTATATGACTGTTAAATGTGATGTGCACTGTAAGATTGCTAATGTATTTATGTTATTGTCTAGGGAAAGTACAGTATTCAGATTGGCCCACTAGCGGAGGGGTACAATAGTATAAGACATCAGTATGATGAAAAATAGTTAAATTAGGAGGGGCCAACTGTGTAAGGTGTAGAGAGCTTCCTGCATTTGGTCAGAAGGGCCTCAGAGCCCGCACAGGGCAGTTGAGTCACATAACGTTTCTCAAGTAAAGGAGCCCATTTCATCCAGGGCCTAGGAGTAATGATTGCCGGTGACGCAGAGGAATACAGGGCAGTTTTGTCATGATGGCGGTCAGCTACTTAGCAAGACGCCTGCATGTCTGGTGCGAAATCGACCGGCAACTCCTACAGTTAGTCAGACTGGTCAGACCGAATGCTGTGGTACCCGGGACAACGGTGCGACCTGGTGATATTCCTAAAGAAGAAGTATCTTGTGCTGTACCTAAATGTGAACTGGCTTTGTTTCAAGTTGGAACTTGACTCTGTCTCTCTTTATGTGGAATCTCAAGAAAGAAACCCCCAGCAAGTCAGAGAGGATCCAGATGGATAAGAAAGTGGACAAAAAGGTACGCTATTGCTGTGACATTGTGTGCATGTGACGGAGGGCCAGGGTGCACTAAAGCAGCCACCAGTGAAAGCCTCGACTACAACCCTGGCCCCGTTACACTTGGCATAGTTTGACAGGATCTGGTAACCTTGCAATGCGGGGATGCCTTTAACGTGATAAAGAAACGTGCCTTTACAGCGATTGATACCCTGGTTGTGACTGATACCCTGATTGTGACATAGATGGCGACTCTGGAAAAAAGAAAAATGGAGGGCACCATCAGCCTAGATAAACTTGTGGGAGCCACCTGAAGTATGTCAAAAATGCGAGCAACCAAAGAGAGAAAGAGGCATACTATTTATCTGGGACCTCCAGAAAAGTATTCAATAAATAATTTTATTAGAGTCCATAAGCACACACTAAACAATTAAAAACAAAGAAACGTGCCTTTAAAGTGACTGATACCATAGCTGTGACTGATACCCTGATTGTGATAAAGATGGCGACTCTGAGTATGGTGGAAAATGGCACGAAGATGGAGGACAACCCCACCTTTTGCGGGCTTCCTGATCTGAAAAGGGTGTGAAATTCTGTCAAGTAGAGTCAGTGGTCTGGGCTGACGATGTATGCCCCGGTGAACAGTGCTCGCCCATTGTGCGTGCGATGGAGGAGAAGAAAGACTCGCCCCTTGAAGCAGGTCCCAGAGGAATGGGTAGAGCAGCCAGAAGTGGCCCCACCTTGGAACGGGTGGGGTCCAGAAGAGGACCTCATGTGCAGCTATGCGGCACCATTTCAAGGTACGGCACTGGCAGCGATGGACCACTCTTGTGCACGGTGCTGCAGTGGCATAGGCCGCATCGAATGGAGATGACAGCAGGAGGAAGAAAAGACCCGACCCGCAAGGCTAAGGGGAGTCGCTGACGAGTTTTGAACCGACCAATTCCCTGAACCTACCAAGGAGAATGTGAGACTGCCGGAGATGGAATACCGTCATCGGGAACTGGAAAGGACCGATGAACTGGAAGAAGAGTCTGCCCCAGAGGAGCCCGTGCCGGAAAAGGAGAAGCCTGCTCTGGAGTGCGCAGCTGCCACCACACAGGGATTCGATGGTCTCTGAGCCATTGTGGCCAGGATGCCAGAACAGTTGATGAATGAGCTCCGGTCCCAAACTGCAGAACACAGGACCTTGCCAGGCAGCACACCATCCCTTGGTGTGTCACGGTTCTACCAACAGGCAGAGGGCCTCTTTCCATTCCCCGGGCAGGCCACCTGGATTGGGGGGTCATAGAACAAAAAACAGCGGGAAAAGGAAATCTGGGCAGAGCTGCGCTGACCAGGGGGCGCTATGGCTGGACGTCGCACCCGCGGGCAGCTGGTTCACACGGACACTGACCACGGCTATGGAATTATTCGTGAGGTGGGCACCAACGCTAAGGTGTATGTGAATGCCACCTCAGTTAAGTATGGGAGGCCCCTGAGGGAAGGAGGTTGGGTCTCCTTCTTTAAAGAAGATATGTATTTTGCAGTGGCTGTCATATTGTGTCAGGAGGATGGCCTGGACCTTTATGCAGGCCCAGTACAGGCCCAGTCGGCCCCCTATTTTCTGGACACTGTACAGCCCAGTTCTGCCCCTGCTCTGTCATTGCAGTGCATGACACCTACAGCTGCAGAGTCGTCGTCGACACGAACCCGGGCATGGAGCTCGATGGAGCATAAAGTGGCACAGGATGTGCGTCGCTGAACTGTGGTGCTTAACCTGGTAAGAGCAGTAGTGCTCGTTGCACAATAAGGAAAAGGACTGTTCTGTGTCCCTGTGGGCAAAGGAGCCCTGTCGCATCGAAGTCAGGGGCAGTGTGGCCGGTACGGGCCACAGTTATAAGATGAATGTTGATTTTCCCCTATCCCAGTTCTTTTGCGCACGTTGCACTTCCCCTGCTGGATTGCAGGACTTTAACCCTATGGGGTTATGGGCACATTGACTGAACGAATACTGTCTATGGTTGTTGAGTGTGTAACACAAATGTGCTTAAAGGGACATACTCTGTGTAAAAGAGGGACGGGGGAAGCCCCAAGGACTGAGGACCTGATGGGAAGGTCCGGATGATTTAATAAGGACTGTGTTAATGTGCTCGGGTCCCCAAGAATAAAAGGGACATGAGCCATATGGACTTGTGGTGCCAGTTGAGGGACTGTCACTAAGCACCTGTTTAGAGTTGCCATGGAAAAAATGGACTTTATTGTGGAGCTGAAAGATGTTCTCCAGCCACAAATAGTGTTTCTATGACAAGTAAATGGACATTTCAACAGACTCTTATGTGAGCCAAAAGACTTTCTACGGCTGCGGTGGGTGATATCCGGCACCCTCTGCTGAGCTGAAAGACTTTCTACTACTACCTCCCTGCGTGGAGTGTTCTCTTACTATGTATACTAAACTTATTTTACCAGCACCAGCACCATGGTCGGGGATCACCATATTTAAAGGAGGGAGGGATGTAAAGGGGTACAAAGATTTTGTCTTGTGAAGTATATTGTGCTGTAACTAAATGTGAACAGGACGAGGTGAAAAAGGAATTGAGTAAAATCGTTTGTTTTAAGTTGGAACTTGACTCTGTCTCTCTTTAAGTGAAATAAAGTCAGGAAAAAAACCCTGGTGAGTCAGAGAGAATCCAGATAGACAAGAAAGCAGACAAAAAGGTACGCTACCACTGGGACATTGTGTGCATGTGATGGAGGGCCAGGGTGCGCTAAAGCAGGCACCATCGAAAGCCACGACTACAGTCCTGGCCCCCGTTACAAGACCACCACATCAAAACCCAGTCATGGGCAGCCCAATCTCCAGACCTGAACCCCATTGAAAACTTCTGGAATGTAATCAAGAGGATGATGGATTGGATAGTCACAAGCCATCAAACAAAAGTTTTGCACCAAGAGCAGTGTGAAAGACTGCTGGAAACCATGCCAAGATGCAAGAAAGCTGTGATTAAAAATCATGGTTATTCCGCAAAATATTGATTTCTTAACTCTTCCTGAGTTAAAACATTAGTACTGTTGTTTCTAAATGATTATGAACTTGTTTTCTTTGCATTATATGGGGTCTGAAAGCACTGGGTTTTTTTAAAAATTTTGACCACTTCTCCTTTTCAGAAAAAAAATACAAAATGTATCGCTTGGAAATTCAGAGACATGTTGTCAGTAGTTTATAGAATAAATGGAAAATTTACATTTTACTCAAAAATATACCTATAAAGAGAAAAATCAGACAACTGAACACTTAGCAGTGGTCTCTTAATTTTTGCCAGAGCTTTATGTAACACTAGATTGTGGCCCGATTCTAACGCATCGGGTATTCTAGAATATGCATGTCCCCGTAGTATATGGACAATGATGATTCCAGAATTCGCGGCAGACTGTGCCCGTCGCTGATTGGTCGAGGCAACCTTTATTACATCATCGTTGCCATGGCAACCATTATGACATCATCGTCGCTGTGCCCGTTGCTGATTGGTCGAGACCTGGCAGCCTCGACCAATCAGAGACGAGGGATGTCTACGTCCTTTATGACATCATCGTCGCTGTGCCCGTCGCTGATTGGTCGAGGCCTGGCGGCCTCGACCAATCAGAGACGCGGGATTTCTACGTCGATACTGTGCCCGTCGCTGATTGGTCGAGGCCGCGCGGCCTCGACCAATCAGAGACGCGGGACTTCCAGGACAGACAGACAGAAAGACAGACAGAAAGACAGACAGACAGACGGAAAAACCCTTAGGCAATTATATATATAGATAAATACATATACTGTATATATATATATATATATATATATATATATATATAAATATATATATATATATATATATATATATATATTCATATATATATATATATATATATATACTAGACTGTGGCCCGATTCGAACGCATCGGGTATTCTAGAATATGCATGTCCCCGTAGTATATGGACAATGATGATTCCAGAATTCGCGGCAGACTGTGCCCGTCGCTGATTGGTCGAGGCAACCTTTATGACATCTTCGTCGCCATGGCAACCATTATGACATCGCTGTGCCCGATGCTGAATGGTCAATCAGAGACGCGGGATGTCTACGTCCTTTATGACATCATCGTCGCTGTGCCCGTTGCTGATTCAGAGACGCGGGATTTCTACGTCGATGCTGTGCCGGTCTCTGATTGGTCGAGGCCTGGCGGCCTCGACCAATCAGAGAGCAGGGATTTCCAGGACAGACAGACAGACAGACAGACAGACGGAAAAACCCTTAGACAATTATATATATAGATACACACACACTTCTTAAATAAATAAATAAAGGGACCACTAAAATCCCATATCCTAGATATCACTGAATGAAATATTCCAGTTGTAAATATTATTCGTTACATAGTGGAATGTGTTGAGAACAATAAAACCTAAAAATGATCAATGTAAATCACAACTAATATCCCACGGAGGTCTGGAGTTGGAATGATGCTCAAAATCTGTCAGGAATCCCTGACCGCCACCACCAATTTGTCACGATTCACACCGTGACCGTCACCCCTACGTCACGGATCGGGGTGACTTTAGGCCAACAGACGGCTATCACATGTGCAGGGGGGCTTATCTTAGTTATCCCTCCACTCCACAATGTGCTGAAAAAACACACACAAGGCTATTGACCTTTTAGTTTACAGCAGGGGCTTATATTAGGTATCCCACTGCTTTTCAATATACCACCACGAACTGCAGGGATTTATGTATATCCCGCTTACAGTTCCACTTAACACTTGCAGCTCTCTGGCACCCCCCTCACTCTCAGGTCAGATTAGGTACTGCACCCTGGGTAGTTAGTCGTCAGACAGGCTGCCTGCTATGTACTGGCTATTGGGCACGCTGCAGCGACGCGATAAACTACTCCCACTCAGGCAGGAACAATAATTATCAACGCCACAGTCGCTACAACATCACCCAAAAGTCTGCACACAGTCGCTGCCACCAGCTTCGATTAAACGGGTCTGAAGCTAAGCCAACACAGTAGCGTAATTCCCTTAAGGAGACTTAGGGTACGTTTTTAGAGCATGGAGAAAGAACTGGCATGAAATAATATACCCCACAAAAGTTAGGCAGTGCTTTATCAAAATATTTTACAAAGATGTTACAAATGAGACAATTGCAAATATGTACAAGGTAATTATAACATAAAGGGGATTAAAGGAGAAAAGATAACACTCACATGTTCTCAGTTCATTGCATTGCAGGCAACCATACGTCCCAGTTCATTGGACGTGCTCAGGGCTCTCCAGGAGACAAGAAGTCAAGAAGCCTGAGCTGGGGATGTGGGCAGACAGTTATAGCTAAGCCTGTAACATCCCAGAAAGGGGTTGGATCACCTCGTCCCTCCTACCTCTTCAGTTAACTAATTTTACCCTAACCTATATCTAATTTCGATAACTCAGCTACAAAACATGTCATAGCCATAACAAACCAGCATTCATCTCGGATTAACATGGGCATTCTAATGAGATCAAATATGTCCTGTCTGTGATACATATTTACAGAGAAATCCCTACTTCTTTACCAGATGGAGGTAGAAGCCCGTGTTTCGAGGGATGGTTAGATCCACCGAGGGAGATTACGAATATATATTTTCGTGTTCTTAACGTAAACGGTTTGTGTAATATCTTACAAAAACAAAACAAAGAACTTCCATGGATTTCTGGAGACTTAGAATCCAGTTCTAGCTGGAGGAAGATTCTAACCTGGTCGTAAATACCTTTCGGCTATAAAACTCCCCCCAGTACATTGACAAGGCAGCTCTTGGCTGAGTGAAAGGGAAGGGGGGCTTTTTATCCCGCAGCCTGCTAACAAGAGAAACTACTTATATGATATTTCATACCATATCGTGACAAAATCAAAGTGGAAAATGAAGTTACAGGCTGATTTAACTTCAGAGGAAATGCCTCAAGACAAGGAAATGATGCTCAGTAGTGTGTGTGGCCTCCACGTGCCTGTATGATCTCCCTACAATACCTGGGCATGCTCCTGATGAGGCGGCAGATGGTCTCCTGAGGGATCTCCTCCCAGATCTGGGCTAAAGAATCCGCCAACTCCTGAACAGTCTGTCGTGCAACGTGACGTTGTTGGATAGTGCGAGACATGATGTCCCAGATGTGTTCAATTGGATTCAGGTCTGGGGAACGGGCGGGCCAGTCCATAGCTTCAATGCCTTCATCTTGCAGGAACTGCTGACACACTCCAGCCACATGAGGTCTGGCATTGTCCTGCATTACCTGGAACCCAGGGTCAACCACACCAGCATATGGTACAATAAAGGGTCTGAGGATCTCATCTTGGTACCTAATGGCAGTCAGGCTATCTCTGGCGAGCACATGGAGGGCTGTGCGGCCCGCCAAAGAAATGCCACCTCCCACCATTACTGACCCACTGCCAAACCTGTCATGCTGAAGGATGTTGCAGGCAGAAGATCACTCTCCAAGGCATCTCCAGACTCTGTCACGTCCATCACATGTGCTCAGTGTGAACCTGCTTTCATCTGTGAAGAGCACAGGGCGCCAGTGGCGAATTTGCCAATCCTGGTGTTCTGTGGCAAATGCCAAGCATCCTGCACGTTGTTGGGCTGTGAGCACAACCCCATCTGTGGACGCCGGGCACTCAGACCATCCTCATGGAGTCGGTTTCTAACCATTTGTGCAGACACATGCACATTTGTGGCCTGCTGGAGGTCATTTTGCAGGGCTCTGGCAGTGCTCCTCCTGTTCCTCCTTGCACAAAGTCTGAGGCAGCGGTCCTGCTGCTGGGTTGTTGCCCTCCTACGGCCACCGCCACATCTCCTGGTGTACTGGCCTGTCTCCTGGTGGCGCCTCCAGCCTCTGGACACTACGCTGACAGACACAGGAAACCTTCTTGCCACAGCTTGCATTGATGTGCCATCTTGGATGAGCTGCAGTACCTGAGCCACTTGTGTGGGTTGTAGAGTCCGTCTCATGCTACCACGAGTGAAAAAGCACAACCAACATTCAAAAGTGACCAAAACATCAGCCAGAAAGCATTGGTACTGATATGTGGTCTGTGGTCCCCACCTGCAGAACCACTCCTTTATTGAGTGTGTCTTGATAATTGCCAATAACTTCCATCTGTTGTCTATTCCATTTGCACAACAACATGTGAAATTGATTGTCAAACAGTGTTGTTTCCTAAGTGGACAGTTTCATTTCACAGAAGTTTGATTTACTTGGAGCCAGGGGTGAACCTAGCCACACTGCTGCCTGAGGCGAACTTCAAACACATATACAGTACAGCCCCCCCTATAGCGCTCCAATCTCATATACAGTCCCCCCCATACATTACATGAGTGATAACTATTGTACATTCTACAATAGGTCATAAATCAGACAGTATAGTCCTCCATACAGTATTCTGGGCACCACAGTGCTCCATACGGAATAATGAGCCCAATATATTGCTCCATACAGTATAATGAGCCCCATATATTGCTCCATACAGTATTGTGGGCACCGCACAGCGCCCCATACAGAATAACATGCCCCATATATTGCTCCATACAGTATAATGAGCCCCATATATTGCTCCATACAGTATGAGCCCCACATGATGCTCCATACTGTATAATGGCCACACAGTGCTCCATACTGTATAATGGCCATACATGATGCTCCACACTGTATAATGGCCACACAGTGCTCCATACTGTATAATGACCACACATGATGCTCCATACTGTATAATGGCCACACAGTGCTTCATACTGTATAATGGCCACACATGATGCTCCATACTGTATCATGGCCACACAGTGCTCCATACTGTATAATGGCCACAAATGATGCTCCATACTGTATCATGGCCACACAGTGCCCCATACTGTATAATGGCAACACATGATGCTCCATACTGTATAATGGCCACACAGTGCTCCATACTGTATAATGGCCACACATGATGCTCCATACTGTATAATGGCCACACAGTGCTCCATACTGTATAATGGCCACACAGTGCTCCATACTGTATAATGGCCACACATGAAGCTCCATACTGTATAATAGCCACACAGTGCTCCATGCTGTATAATGGCCACACAGTGCTCCACACTGTATAATGGCCACACATGATGCTCCATACTGTATAATGGCCACACAGTGCTCCATACTGTATAATGGCCACACATGATGCTCCATACTGTATAATGGCCACATAGTGCTCCATACTGTATAATGGCCCCACATGATGCTCCATACTGTATAATGGCCACACAGTGCTCCATACTGTATAATGGCCACACATGATGCTCCATACAATATAATGGCCACACAGTGCTCCATTCTGTATAATGGCCACACATGATGCTCCATATTGTATAATGGCCACACAGTGCTCCATACTGTATAATGGCCACACATGATGCTCCATACTGTATAATGGCCACACATGATGCTCCATACTGTATAATGGCCACACATAGTTACTCTTACACATGCGGCTGTGCTCCGTACACCTTGCACACACAGCTCCACTCCGTACTCACGCGGCTCTGCTCCATACATCTCGCACACACCCGGCTCTGCTCCATACATCTCATATACCCCTGGCTCCGCTCCGTACACCTCATACACATGCAGCTCCGCTCCGTACACTGAATATACACCCGGCTCTGCTCTGTACACCTCATACACGCCCGGCTCTGCTCCGTACACCTCATACACATGAAGCTCCGCTCCGTACACCTCATACACACGCGGCTCCACTACGTACACCTCATACACATAAGGCTCCGCTCCGTACACCTCATACACACGCGGCTCTGCCCCGTACACCTCATACACACGCGGCTCTGCTCCATACACCTCATACACATGCGGCTCCGCTCCGTACACCTCATACACATGTGGCTCTGCTCCGTACAGCTCATACACACATGGCTCTGCTCCGTACACCTCATGCACACGGCTCCGCTCCGTACACCTCATACACACATGGCTCCGCTCTGTTCACCTCATACACATTCAGCTCCGCTTCATACACCTCATACACACACGGCTCCACTCCATACACCTCGTACACATTCAGCTCCGCTCCATACACCTCATACACACACGGCTCCGCTCCGTACACCTCATACACATTCAGCTCCGCTCCATACACCTCATACACACACGGCTCCGCTCCATACGCCTCATACACACACGGTTCCGATCCATACACCTCATACACACACGGCTTTGCTCCGTACACCTTGTACACATTCAGCTCCGCTCCATACACCTCATACACACACAGCTCCGCTCCATACGCCTCATACACACATGGCTCCGATCCATACACCTCATACACACACGGTTTTGCTCCGCACACCTCGTACACATTCAGCTCTGCTCCATACACCTCATATACACACAGCTCTGCTCCATACACCTCATACACACGGCTCCGATCCATACACCTCATACACAGAAGGCTTTGCTCCGTACACCTCGTACACATTCAGCTCCGCTTCATACACCTCATACACATTCAGCTCCACTCCATACACCTCATATATACACAGCTCTGCTCCATACACCTCATACACATGGCTCCGATCCATACACCTCATACACAGAAGGCTTTGCTCCGTACACCTCGTACATGTTCAGCTCCGCTCCATACACCTCATACACACACGGCTCTGCTCTGTACACCTCATACACATTCAGCTCCGCTCCATACACCTCATACACACATGACTCTGATCCATACACCTCATACACACACGGCTTTGCTCCGTACACCTCGTACACATTCAGCTCCGCTCCATACACTTCATACACACACAGCTCCAATCCATACACCTCATACACGGCTCGGCTCCATACACCTCGTTCACATTCAGCTCCGCTCTATACACCTCATACACACACGGCTCCGATCCATACACCTCATACACAGCTCCGCTCCATACACCTCATACACACACGGCTCCGATCCATACACCTCATACACACACTGCTTTGCTCCGTACACCTTGTACACATTCAGCTCCACTCCATACACCTCATACACACACAGCTCCGCTCCATACGCCTCATACACACACGGCTGAGATCCATACACCTCATATACACACGGCTTTGCTCCATACACCTCGCACACATTCAGCTCCACTCCATACACCTCATATACACACGGCTCTGCTCCATACACCTCATACACACACGGCTCCGATCCATACACCTCATATACATAAGGCTTTGCTCCGTACACCTCGTAAAAATTCAGCTCTGCTCCATACACCTCATATACACATGGCTCTGCTCCATACACCTCATACACACATGACTCCGATCCATACACCTCATAAACACACAGGGATTTGCTCCATACACCTTGTACACATTCAGCTCCGCTCCATACACCTCACACACACACAGCTCCAATCCATACACCTCATACACGGCTCCGCTCCATACACCTCGTTCACATTCAGCTCCGCTCTATACACCTCATACACACACGGCTCCGATCCATACACCTCATACACGGCTCCGCTCCATACACCTCATACACACACGGCTCCAATCCATACACCTCATACACACACAGCTCCGCTCCATACGCCTCATACACACACGGCTCCGATCCATACACCTCATATACACACACGGCTTTGCTCCGTACACCTCGCACACATTCAGCTCCGCTCCATACACCTCATATACACACGGCTCTGCTCCATACATCTCATACACACACGGCTCCGATCCATACACCTCATATACACAAGGCTTTGCTCCGTACACCTCGTACACATTCAGCTCCGCTCCACACACCTCCTATACACACGGCTCTGCTCCATACATCTCATACACAAGGCTTCGATCCATACACCTCATACACAAGGCTTTGCTCCGTACACCTCGTACACATTCAGCTCCACTTCATACACCTCATACACACACGGCTAGGCTCCATATACCTCGTACACCTTCAGCACCGCTCCATACACCTCATACACACACGGCTCCGCTTCGTACACCTCATACACATTCAGCTCCGCTCCATACACCTCATACACACACGGCTCCGCTCCATACACCTCATACACACACGGCTCCGCTCCATACACCTCATACACACACGGCTCCGCTCCATACACCTCATACACACACGGCTCCGATCCATACACCTCATACACACACAGCTTTGCTCCGTACACCTCGTACACATTCAGCTCCGCTCCACACACCTCCTATACACACGGCTCTGCTCCGTACACCTCATATAGACACGACTCCGCTCCATACACCTCATACACACACGGCTCTGCTCCATACACCTCACACACACACACGGCTCCGATCCATACACCTCATACACACACGGCTTTGCTCCGTACACCTCGTACACATTCGGCTCCGCTCCATACACCTCATACACACACTGCTCCGATCCATACACCTCATACACACATGGCTTTGCTCCGTACACCTCGTACACATTCAGCTCCGCTCCATACACCTCTTATACACACGGCTCTGCTCCATACACCTCATACACACACGGCTCCGATCCATACACCTCATACACACACGGCTTTGCTTCGTACACCTCGTACACATTCAGCTCCGCTCCATACACCTCATACACACACGGCTTTGCTCCATACACCTCATATACACACGGCTCCAATCCATACACCTCATACACACTTGGCTTTGCTCTGTACACCTCGTACACATTCAGCTTCGCTCCATACACCTCATACACCCACGGCTCCGCTCCATACACCTCATACACACGCGGCTCCGATCCATACACCTCATACATACATGGCTTTGCTCCGTACACCTCGTACACGTTCAGCTCCGCTCCATACACCTCATACACACACGGCTCCGATCCATACACCTCATACACACAGAGCTTTGCTCCGTACACCTCGTACACATTCAGCTCCGCTCCGTACACCTCGTACTCATGGCTCTGCTACATCCACAATGTAAACCCCTCCTGACCCCACACATAAGGCAGCTTACCATGGCAACCAGCACAGCAGAGTCCTGCAAGCCATGGAGGTCCCGATCATGTGACCCCTGACTCCTCCCCTCCTGTGACCTCATCACAGGTCCTGTTTGCACAGAGCAGCCAATATGTGGTGTGCTGCTCTGTGGGTGCAGGGATGATCGGCTGATATTGCACACCATGGGTTGTGACTAACCTAACGGTTAGGTTGTGGGTTGTGAGCAGGGGCGCGCGCACCGCACTAGTGACACTCAGCAAATGTCAGGGATTATGGAGAGTCGGCACTAGGTGTCCTGACCGCCCCTCTGCCGCCCCCTGTCTTTCAGTGACGACTGCCGCCTGAAGCAAAGGGCTCAGGTATGACGCAGTCCCCACCATAGAATATAATGTAGCACCCCATAGGGTATAATGCAGCCCCCCCATATAGTATAATGCCACCCACCACAGAATATAATGTAGTCCCGAGAGAATGCAGTTCCACCACAGAATATAATGCAGCCCCCCATAGAGTATTCTGTAGCCCCCTCATATAGTATGATGTAGCCCCCATAATATTATGTAGTCCCCTGAGAGAATAATGCAGCCCCACCACAGAATATAATGTGGCACCCCTAGGGGTATTGGCCACAAAAATAGTTACTGACAGTAAGTACAAATACTAAAATAGCAAGACTGCACTACCACCTCCGGCCAGAAGGGGGAGCTCCAGAGACTCCCCTTGATCCATTCTGGTCTGAGAGAAGAAATGGCAGTTGGGCCAAGGAGCTGATAGTGAGAGGTCATACAGTTGAATCTCTAACAGCCCTGTGACTGTTACCAGGCCTAAATCACCGGCCTGAGGAGAAGAGGGATAGAGAAAAAGGACATTGTGAGAACCGGGTAGCATTAATCACTACCCAGAACAGGCGCAAAGACGGATACCGGATCCGTGGCTGTATTCATTATATATAATACAGCAACCGGAAAAACGTGAGGTGATATCAGCTTCACTAGGGTCGGATGCAGCAACAGACACAGAGTTCAGCGGTACTCCCAGAGGGGGTAAACCGATAAAAGGACTCGGGTTGCCCGTCGAACCAGGACCCGGAGGGGACAGATTGGGCCGGCAGCCAGTTCACATACAGCAGCAGGGCCACACAGAAATTGCGCACAATAAGAGGCGAAGACCCCGGCAGGGTCAAAGTAACTCAGAGTTCCCATACAGACTCCGGTGACAGGACTGGTTGTAAATCCTTTTATGTTAAAGTAAACTGGTTAAACGTTTCAGTGCCTCAGTCTTTCATTTGGACAATAGCCATCTATCCAGGATCGAGATCGTCACCGCTGGGAGAACCTGCTGCTGATCAAGTAAGTGCCTGTCCCCTCATGATACCCCTTACACTGTGCATTGCCTGAGGCCACAGCACCGGGTCAAGCCACCCGTGACATCCCCCTCAAGAGACAGACTCCATTGGTCCGGTGCTGGGTATCCCGGTCTCCTGGGCGTCACAATTGGCGTCACGAACAGGATCTAGCCAGCCCGTATACCGGGTATTGTGTGCCGTGATTGGAGCCCAAAACTGTGAAAACTGGGATGAAAAATCTTGAAAATTGACTTTATTAAAGAAAAATCCATTCCCCATTGAAAACTATTGAAAGTGACTTTTCCCCATTGGTTATAATGGAGTAAAGATGGCCGCCATCCCCTGAGGTAATCACTTCATAACCGTTAGGCACGAGACTGTTAATTGAGCTACGCCATCACCTGAGCCCCAGTCTAACTGAAAAACTTCAGAATCCGCCATTACAGAGCGCGGTGGGTGGGAGCAGCAGGGGGCGTGTCATTGTGGGCGGCACCAAGCTGAGCGCTCTGACATCAGAGCAAGGGGAAAATCGATCCTGCTGCACAGCGGAACGAATCTACACTATCCCGACGGAAGCGGAGGACCGGAAGGGTCCGGATTAACTAAGGGGGCACAGTATGTCGCAGCACGGAGACGCCGCAGCACTCGGCAACGCTAATGCAGCTGAAAGACAGAGTGTCAATGGAGAGTCCGGCAGCGCAGCGGTGCAAGGAGTGGCGCCCATCATGCCGGTGCTGATGCCATATACCCCGGATGGCCCATGGCTTCCAATGTATGAAGGTGAGCCTAATACCCTTGACGATTTCAGAGAAAAGATGCTGGCCCATTTTGACATGTTCCCTGTGGGTGAAGTTCAGCGTGTTAGTCTCCTGATGATGCAGTTAAGTGGCCATGCTAAGCGAGAAGTCACAGCATGGGCAGCTGATCTAAAAGGCACTGTTGAACGCATATTTGCTGGATTAAAAGCTACATTTGAAACCACGGCCAGCAGCAAAGCTAAAATACGATTCTTTAGTTGCAAACAAAAAGCTAATGAGGGCGTGAGAGACTTTGCCTTAAACCTGCAGGAAGCCCTTAAATCACTTACACTGGCTGAACCCATTTTTAACACCGGAGCGGATAAACTGCTAAGAGATCAATTTATTGAGGGACTCTACACCCCTTCTCACCGGGGGCATGTGAGCATGCTTGTTTTTAAGAACCCTGAATTGACATTTGCCCAATTAAAGGAAAGCGCTATACGTCTCCAGCTGGCAGAGGCACCTCGGGATCAGGATCCTGCGCAACCCATGGCAGAGGCACCTCAACAACAGGGAGTGCCAGTGACATCAGCTATGTCTGGGGCCATTGCTAAGCCCCTGGGGCCCAGTACTAATGAGGCTCTTCAACAAAAGCTTGACTCTTTAGCTGATGTTGTTGCTTCAATGGCTAAAACCATGCAGGAGATGAGAGGACACAAGATGGAGTTGGCAAACTGTAGAGAGGATGTTCCATGGATGAGACCCCGGAGATACCCGACATGGAGAGGACGACCCCGCGACCGCTACCAACCGGATGGACAGCCCATTTGCCGCCGTTGCCAGCAGCCGGGCCACTTTGCACGAGATTGTGATTTAAACAGGAATCCCCTGGGAATGCGGGCCGCTTCGCAGGAATGAACTTTCAAGGCCCAACACCCTGGCACGACAGGTACATCGGAGGACGACCCATTATCCCTATCGTGCTGGACGGAATTCCCCTCAACGCTTTGCTGGACACAGGTTCCCAGATTTCATCTATACCGCATATCCTTTATAAGAGGTACTGGGCTGATGCAGATATTGATAAAGGGCCCTCTGATGTTGAACTAGATATATGGGCCAGTAATGGTAAGTTGGTACCGAAACTAGGATTCAGGGAGATGACCATAAAGATTGGTAAAGTAGAACTGAAGAAACAGGGTATAATTGTTGTTGATGTTGACCGGCGGAACTGTGAACCAACTGTATTGATAGGAATGAATGTGTTAGAGAACTGCTTTTCCGAAGTCATTTCTGTCTTACAGCAAATTGCTGAAACTGCCCAATCCTGCCAGCAGAGAGTTCTCCGGAGGGAAATAAAAGTATTGATGTTAAGGCAACAGGTAGAAGTTGCAGGTGGAGAAATCGGGAGTGTGAGGGTAAGTGATCCAACGTCTATTGTAATCCCACCAAAAACAGAAATGCTGGTATGGTGTAGAGCAGCCATTGGTACTAAGGGACGAGATTATCAAGCCTTAATAGAACCAGTGTACACCGACAGCAGGCCCACTATACTCACAGCACGAGGGATAGTCGAGGTACACCGGGGACGAGTGCCGGTACGACTTTTGAACTGTGGAGAGGAAGAGGTCACTTTGCCAAGGTATGCTACAATGGCAAAGCTATATACTGTTGACAACAATGCCATCACAACCATTGAGCCCTTAGAACCAACCTGTCAGGTGGAAGGCAATGGCTCAGATGGAGAAATGGAGGATTGGTGCCAACAGCTACACGTGGGCATAAATTCAACACCTACCCATCAAAAACAAGGGGTGTATAGGCTAGTGACGGAATATGAACAAGTCTTCAGTAAACACCCATTGGACTTCGGACGGATAGAAGGGGTAGAACACACAATCCCCACAGGTGACCATCCCCCAATAAAAGAAAGATATAGACCCATACCGCCCGCTCACTATCAATGTGCAAAAGATATGCTGAGGGAAATGAAACAGGCCGGGGTAATAAGAGACAGCTGTAGCCCCTGGGCGGCCCCTCTAGTGATTGTCAAAAAAAAGGATGGAACCATGAGAATGTGCGTAGACTACCGGAAGATTAATAA
This sequence comes from Ranitomeya imitator, assembly GCF_032444005.1. Classification (NCBI taxonomy): domain Eukaryota; kingdom Metazoa; phylum Chordata; class Amphibia; order Anura; family Dendrobatidae; genus Ranitomeya; species Ranitomeya imitator. The sequence continues at coordinate 917,104,239 of NC_091282.1, read as the reverse complement.
CATCACCCATAAAGACGCCTACCCCTTGCCTAGGATAGAAGAGTCCTTAACTGCTTTGAAATCTGCTAATTATTTTTCCACCTTAGACTTAACAAGCGGGTATTGGCAAGTCCCTGTGGCTGAGAGAGATAAGGAAAAGACGGCATTCACCACACCAATGGGTCTATGTGAATTTAATCGCATGCCGTTCGGACTCTGCAACGCATCCGGTACCTTCCAGCGGCTGATGGAATGCTGCCTCGGACACAAGAACTTCGAGACCGTCCTCCTGTACCTAGATGATGTGATCGTCTACTCAAAGACTTACGAACAACACTTAATAGACCTGGCAGAAGTGTTCGAAGCCTTATCCAGGTATGGCATGAAAGTCAAGCCATCCAAATGTCACCTTCTCAAGCCAAAGGTACAGTACCTGGGACACATCGTGAGTTCGGAGGGAGTAGCACCAGATCCCGAGAAAATAAGCGCCATAAGGGATTGGCCAAGACCTACCAGCGCAAAAGAAGTGAGACAATTCCTGGGATTGGTGGGTTACTATCGCAGATTTATAAAAGGATTTACCAAGTTGGCAGCACCCTTGCAAGACACCTTGGTAGGGCAGACGAAGAAACCTTCAAACCGAAACCCTCCTTTTCAGTGGAACGACGAAAGGGAAGACTCCTTTGAACAACTAAAGAAGGCACTAACCGGAGAAGAGGTTCTGGCATACCCAGATTACCATAAACCTTTCATCCTCTACACCGATGCCAGTAATGTGGGACTAGGAGCGGTGCTGTCACAAAAGCAAGAAGGTCGGGAGAAAGTCATCGCCTTTGCAAGTAGAAAGCTCCGGCCTACTGAAAGAAATTCAGAAAATTACAGCTCCTTCAAATTGGAACTACTGGCAGTAGTTTGGGCTGTGACGGAGCGTTTCAAACACTATCTGGCCGCTGCAGAATTTATTGTCTATACTGACAACAATCCGTTGACCCACCTGGACACAGCCAAATTAGGTGCGTTAGAACAGCGATGGATAGCCCGGTTATCTAATTACAACTTCATAATCAAGTATCGAGCAGGTCGCAAGAATGGAAATGCCGATGCCCTATCCCGGATGCCACACTTGAGAGATGTAGAAGAGGAAACGGGGGAGCTTGAAGAAATTGAACTACCAGCCTTCCATCGTCCCAAGGCAAAACATTATCAGTCAAGTACCTATCAGAAACAACAAGAGGTGAATTTTAATCCGTTAGCACCCCATAGATGGGCTGACACCCAAGACAGCAATCCGGCTGTGAAGTTGGTGAAGGAACTGTTGACTGAGCAAAGTGCATATCCCTATGAGGATGCCCCAGAAGAGACGCATCAACTCTGGAAAGAGAGAGGCAAAATGTTCCTGTATCAAGGGAAGCTCTGTAGAAGATACACCAATCCGAAAACACATGAATTGGTTTGGCAGATTATTGTGCCTAAACAAGATGTGAAGATGGTCCTCGAAGCTTACCATAATGGTGCTGGTCACTTCGGTTGGAAAAAGTTAGAAGTACTTCTAAGAGAAAGATTTTATTGGGTCGGGATGAGAAAATCAATCGAACAGTGGTGCAGAAATTGTGGCCCGTGTAACCTCAGAAGAAACGATCAAAAGAACCAAAGAGCACCACTGCAGCCCATAATCACCAAACAACCACTTGAACTTGTAGCCATGGACCACGTGAAGTTGACACCAAGCCGGTCCGGCTATGTCTATGCCTTGACCATCGTGGACCATTATTCACGTTTCTTGGTAGTAGTACCCGTAAAAGATCTGACAGCAAAAACAGCAGCCAAAGCGTTCCAAACGTACTTTTGTAGACCCCATGGATATCCGGAACAGGTTCTCACCGACCAAGGTACAGCCTTTGAATCAGAGATCTTCAGAGAATTCTGTAATATGTATGGTTGCAAAAAGATCCGGACGACGGCCTATCATCCACAAACAAACGGCTTATGCGAGAAGATGAACCATATTGTAATAGACCTACTAAAGACTTTACCTGAGACAGAAAGGAATCAATGGCCAGAGAAATTGCCTGACTTGGTGGATCTGTATAATCATGTCCCGGTGAGCTCCACCAACTGCACCCCAGCTTACCTTATGCGTGCAAGACCCGGCCAATTACCAATCGATCTAGAAATGGGAATTCTGAAACCAGACGCAGAAGTTCAAGACTCCAATTGGGATATCATACGGCAAAAGCAGTATCGCCAAGTGCAAGAGAGTGTGGAAAGAAGCCTTCAGCAAACTAGAGAAAGACAAGAGCGAACTTTCAACCAGAATGCTCTAGCGACCCCATTAAGACCGGGTGACCAAGTGCTCAAGAGAAATCGTCGAACCAATAAACTGGACAATCAGTGGGAAGCTGTACCCTACACAGTTTTACCAACAAGAGTGGATAATCCTAAAATGTGTCTCATTAGCAAAAACGGAGGCTTAACATCTGTACTAGTGTCAAGAGACAATCTTAAATTATGTCCGGAAGCATTGAAAGAGCCAGACGTTGTCCAGCCAGAACCAGAAGTTATTCAACCCATACAGGTTCAACCAGTAAAGGAAAAAGAAGAGGAAGTGTATCACACCTGTATAGGAGACTTTCCCAAAACCCTACTAACATACCATGGTGCAGTAGTGGTTCCCATGGTGGCCTTTTACCCAACACCAAACCCAATACCAGAAGTCCCAAGACAGGAAGAGGCTGACCCCGTACTACAGGAGGTTCCAGGCCAGGAAGAACAGATTCCTGGTCAGAGTAATCCCATTCACGGTGGACTTGCCAACTCCATAGTCGTGGAATTATCTTTAGCAGAGCGGGCAGATACTACATCCGCAGTAGACAGTAGTACACCACATGAAGAGACACCGCTATTACGTAGATCACAGCGTAGTACCCAGGGTCAATTACCGGCCAGGTATGCAGATTACCAACTATAAAGCTCATAATGTGAATTGTATATATGTTATGCCGTATATAGTTAAACAGAAAATGTAGTATAGTCATTGCTATCAGTCTGCAACGTTTAAGCCCAGTGCCTACAGAGACTTGTCTGTATGAACTTATTGCATATTCTTGAACTTTTTATCAGCCCGGAGGCACTAAATCAAAGCTCCGGAAAGACTGCTTTTTGAACTTTGCTTTTTGCTCTTTTTGAACTTTCTTTAGACTTTATATTGATAACTCCGTTGGAAAAATGGAACTAAATTCCTGGACACTAAGTACAGTGCCGTTCCTAATACCTTCAAGGATAGAACTGTATTAATGGACGCTATTTGAAGTGACTTTTTACAGAACTCTATTTTTGTTTCCTTGAGTGGTTTTTGTAACTTTTCATTTTTAAGACTCTGTACATATTAATTGTTATTTCAAAATGTTATTGTCCCACAGTCCCGGAGTACTGTTCTTAACTAAGGGGGAATGTGGCACCCCTAGGGGTATTGGCCACAAAAATAGTTACTGACAGTAAGTACAAATACTAAAATAGCAAGACTGCACTACCACCTCCGGCCAGAAGGGGGAGCTCCAGAGACTCCCCTTGATCCATTCTGGTCTGAGAGAAGAAATGGCAGTTGGGCCAAGGAGCTGATAGTGAGAGGTCATACAGTTGAATCTCTAACAGCCCTGTGACTGTTACCAGGCCTAAATCACCGGCCTGAGGAGAAGAGGGATAGAGAAAAAGGACATTGTGAGAACCGGGTAGCATTAATCACTACCCAGAACAGGCGCAAAGACGGATACCGGATCCGTGGCTGTAGTCATTATATATAATACAGCAACCGGAAAAACGTGAGGTGATATCAGCTTCACTAGGGTCGGATGCAGCAACAGACACAGAGTTCAGCGGTACTCCCAGAGGGGGTAAACCGATAAAAGGACTCGGGTTGCCCGTTGAACCAGGACCCGGAGGGGACAGATTGGGCCGGCAGCCAGTTCACATACAGCAGCAGGGCCACACAGAAATTGCGCACAATAAGAGGCGAAGACCCCGGCAGGGTCAAAGTAACTCAGAGTTCCCATACAGACTCCGGTGACAGGACTGGTTGTAAATCCTTTTATGTTAAAGTAAACTGGTTAAACGTTTCAGTGCCTCAGTCTTTCATTTGGACAATAGCCATCTATCCAGGATCGAGATCGTCACCGCTGGGAGAACCTGCTGCTGATCAAGTAAGTGCCTGTCCCCTCATGATACCCCTTACACTGTGCATTGCCTGAGGCCACAGCACCGGGTCAAGCCACCCGTGACATCCCCCTCAAGAGACAGACTCCATTGGTCCGGTGCTGGGTATCCCGGTCTCCTGGGCGTCACAATAATACAGCCCCCCATAGAGTATACTGTAACCCCTCATATAGTATGATGTAGCCCCCCATAATATAATGTAGTACCTTGAGTATAATGCAGTCCCCCCACAGAATATAATGTAGCCCCCCAGGGCCGTATTTAGTGTTTCTGCTGCCCTAGGCACTTTTAGTGCTGCCTCCCCCATTGGTGAGTATGACACTATCGGCAGTGACTTTGGCAAGAATCGCTGATGTGAAAGTCGCCTTTTGCAGCAGATCGGGCAGTTTTTCTGCATCTGCTGCATAACAGATCACTTAGGCTACGTTCACACTAGCGTTCTGCTAGTGTGCGTCGCCTTAGCGTCGGGCGACGCAGCGGCGACGCACGCGTCATGCGCCCCTATGTTTAACATGGGGGACGCATGCGTTTTTGTGTGTTGCGTTTTGCAACACTTGCGTCTTTTTTGCCGCTAGCGTCGGACCAAGAAAACGCAACAAGTTGCATTTTTCTTGCGTTCGATTTTCGGCAAAAAACGACGCACGCGTCGCAAAACGCAGCGTTTTTGCGTGCGTTTTGCTGCGTTTTTGTGTGCGTCGTGCGTTGCGTCGCCGACGCAGCGGCGCGCAACGCTAGTCTGAACGTAGCCTTACGGCAACACTGCGTTCAGCCTCATTCATTCCCTATGGGATTTGCGGCACTTGCCATGATCTGGCAAATGTGGTACCATACCTCCCAACTTTTGAAGAAGGGAAGGAGGTATAAAGTTTGCGGCGCGCGTAGTGCGCCGCTGCAAATTTTAGGCCACGCCTCTGACCAGACCCATTTCACAACTAGTCACACCCATATCCACGTCCCAACCACAGCCATTTAGCACTGCTGATCACACTGTTTTATATACGATAATTATAAGCAAACAAAAATATGGCCACACAGTGCTCCATACTGTATAATGGCCACACATGATGCTCAATACTGTATAATGTCCACCAGACATGATGCTCCATACTGTATAATGGCCACACATGATGCTCAATACTGTATAACGGCCACCACACATGATGCTCCATACTGTATAATGGCCACACATGATGCTCCATAGTGTATAATGGCCACACATTGCTCCATACTGTATAATGGCCACACATTGCTCCATACTGTATAATGGCCAGACAGTGCTCCATACTGTATAATGACCACACATGATGCTCCATACTGTATAATGGCCACACATGATGCTCCATAGTGTATAATGGCCACACATTGCTCCATACTGTATAATGGCCACACATTGCTCCATACTGTATAATGGCCAGACAGTGCTCCATACTGTATAATGGCCACACACAGTTCTTCATACTGTATAATGGCCACACATGATGCTCCATACTGTATAATGGCCACGCATGATGCTCCATAGTGTATAATGGCCACACATGATGCTCCATAGTGTATAATGGCCACACATTGCTCCATACTGTATAATGGCCAGACAGTGCTCCATACTGTATAATGGCCACCCACACATAGTGCTCCATAGTGTATAACGGCCACACAGTTCTCCATACTGTATAATGATCCCACATAATGCTCAATACTGTATAATGGCCACAAATGATGCTCCATACTGTATAACGGCCACACATGATGCTCAATACTGTATAATGACCCCCCCCCTATGCATGGCTCATATCCCCCCCCCTGTATGCATGGCTCATATTCCCCCCTGTATGCATGGCTCATAGTCCCCCCCTGTATGCATGGCTTATATTCCCCCCTGTATGCATGGCTCATATTCCCCCCTGTATGCATGGCTCATATTCCCCCCTGTATGCATGGCTTATATTCCCCCCTGTATGCATGGCTTATATTCCCCCCTGTATGCATGGCTCATATTCCCCCCTGTATGCATGGCTCATATTCCCCCCTGTATGGCTCATATTCCCCCCTGTATGGCTCATATATTCCCCCCTGTATGGCTCATATGTTCCCCCCTGTATGGCTCATATATTCCCCCCTGTATGGCTCATATATTCCCCCCTGTATGGCTCATATATTCCCCCCTGTATGGCTCATATATTCCCCCCTGTATGGCTCATATTCCCCCCTGTATGGCTCATATTCCCCCCTGTATGGCTCATATATTCCCCCCTGTATGGCTCATATATTCCCCCCTGTATGGCTCATATATTCCCCCCTGTATGGCTCATATATTCCCCCCTGTATGGCTCATATATTCCCCCCTGTATGGCTCATATTCCCCCCTGTATGGCTTGTATTCCCCCCTGTATGGCTCATATTCCCCCCTGTATGGCTCATATATTCCCCCCTGTATGGCTCATATATTCCCCCCTGCATGGCGGCTTATCTCTCTGCACCCGCTCGGCGCGCCGGCTTATGTCCTCCTTCATCCCCCCCCCCGTCCCCCGTCCCCCTGGCCCCGTCCCTCATACTCACCTGTCTCACTGCACGGCCGTGCCGACATCCCTCGCGCTCTGTCCCGACTCCAGGCGGCGGCGCCGGCGCAGCACCTTCTTCCTGCTTGAGCGGTCATGTGACACCGTTCATTAAGATCATGAATATGCGCATATTCATGATCTTAATGAGCGGTGTCACGTGACCGCTCGTTCAGGACGAGCTGCAGTGCAGACGCCGAGACCATCGCTGGAGCAGGGTGAGTATTCAAGGCGGGCAGCGGGGGGGGCCCTGGAGCGGGGGTGACCCTGGAGCGGGGGTGGGCCCTGCCAGCAGGAGTCAGTGCCAGGGCCCACCGGAGGATCCTCCGGTTCCCCGGTGGGCCAGTCCGAGCCTGGGTGTAGTGATGATTTTTACTCCATGGATGTATACCAGAAACAAGCAGCAGTGGATGTTGTTATGTGAAAATTGTAGTTACCAGTACGTTGTAGTGTCCGTACATTGTGCCCAGCTCATGCACCCATAAATTAGGCAGGTTCTCATCGCTACAGAAATGCCAAACATGTGGACACAGCATAGTGGATGGGATTTCAAGAAATCCCATCTCCTCTATGCGTGCAGGGATGCCTCCGGCTCCCTGCGGAGACAGACATGCAGTGCATCTTTCGAGACCACAACATGTCAATTTATCTTGCGGAAACGCTCCGTCTCCGCAAGATAAATTTCTCATCCAATGTATTCGGCACAGTGATTCCGCACGGTTCAGTGAACACATGCGGAATCACCGTTCAAAAGCCGGTAGCGCTTTGGATGCAGCGGTTCCTGACCGTGGAAACATACCCTAACTGCGGTTTAGGTACACTAAGTTCAGAATGGAGGGGGCATGTGGATTTGGGAGCTTAGAATTTGCTGAATTTCTTTTGGGGGCGAAGGCCATTTTGCTTTTCCAGAGCCTTTGTGCTATCAGTAACGTGGAAGCCCTCTATATTTCAGTTAACAGATGACAGACCTCAGTGGGGACTTGTTTTTTTTGTGAACTGATTTCAAGCTTTTATTGGGAACATTTTACATAACATTTGGGATCACTTTTATCCGGCGCTCTACGCATAGCAATCACATTGGGGTTTCCCGTTAAATCTCCCTGAGTGAAGTAATTCAGATGAGACCCCCGATAGATACATTCACTATAATGAGGCAGCAGAGTTACTCTGGACTACGTCTGGCCTCTGTTCAGCAGTGTCTTTTTTTCAGAAGTGCACAACACTGTGGACGATTGCACTTATATGCACTCCTAATAAAAAGATGGACACCGCCGGATCACAGGTCAGGCGGCATCCACAATGACTCCATCTGCCTCATTATATGGAATTTTCCGCCAGGGGTTCGTCTGAATCATGTATTTCAGAGATTTACACAGGACAGAGCGTAGGACAGATGTGCTCCAAGCCTTACTGCGATCTTTGGGAGGCAGAATGAAAAAAATTAACAGCAGGTGAAGAATTAGTTTTATTTTTTACACCGTTCCTTGTGTGGCATAAGTGATTAGATGACTTTATTCTTTGGGTCGGTGCAGAGATACCAGATTTATATCGGTTTCTTGTTTGGCTGCTGTCACACACTAAAAGACCCTTTTTTTTCCAAAACAAGTTTTCGCATCACCATATTTTGAGAGCTATAATTTTTACGTACTGTATATATATATATATATATATATATATAAATATATATATATATTTAATATATATATCCTCATCCTGGGCCCCATTCTGATATATATAGAGCAGTGTCGATGTCTTCTATGTGATGTGTATACTGCAGACCCCGAGTGCTGTGTTCAGAACTTATTTATACGAGTTCTTTTCAAAATGTATTGCAAAGAGTAGACTGTGCTCCAGACCAACTCAAATCTGAAAAAGCAGTTGCAAATAGTAACATCATCAATACCACCTAACTTCACAGCCTCACCTAAGAGAAGCAGCTCCAGCCATCACATTGGGGGTGAGTAACTTAAATGGTTGATTAAATATAGCAAGCTACTTTTCAAGTTGATAATTCTATATGGCCCTGAGTAATGGTGTAAATATCCAAATGGCCACTGGCAGAAAAAAAGTTCTATCCCAGCTATAGGGTTCTGAAAAAAATGATAGATGGTGAAATCACCACCAAATTTTGTATATCTGATAATTTTGCTTATTTAGATTTTTTGTTAGACTGTAGGAAGCATCCACCTGCTCCTACCTATGTACAGTCGAAACTAGAAGCTTACATACACTATATAAAAAGACACATGAGCATGTTTTTCTCGATATCTGACATGAAATCAGAACAAACCTTTCCTGCTTTAGGTCAATTGGGATTACCATAATTATTAATATTTGCCAGATGCCAGAATAATGAGAGAGAGAATGTTTTAAGGCATTTTTATTACTTACTGCAATGTCAAAAGTTTACATACATTTCATTACTTCACGTTTCATCTGTATTAGATTAATGCTTCCCATGCTATTATTTTTATTTCCAGATCCATTTTCTCTCATACACCTTTCCTTTCTTGCTATTTCCACCCTAATCTTTGTTATGTCTCTCTAAATAATAGAGCTTCTCTTCTTTCATCTCCACTAGTTAAAACCTGCTTTCTTGTTCTCATGCTCTCACATATTCCTTTCTTACACACCCACTAAACACATCTTTATCCATTAACACTTTTTCTTATACCTTCGCATTTTCTTTAACTTTTCCTGGTATTCATAAGCCCATCTACAAGTTCTTGTAACAGAGAGTACGTGTATGCATTGAGATCACATGTATACACAGGGCGTATCTTGAAGTTCCTGGTCCATGAGACAAAATCATCAACATTTATACCACAAAAGTGGTGTACATTACAACATAAGAATAATCCAGTAACATCTCTGTTGATGAACTGTTCTTAGTGAGCAAATTCAATGTAGGACAGGGACCAGACCAGCCAAGCTGCTTGTTACCACTGTCCCCCACCAGATACTATCATACCTGACATTGGGTATTCGTGATGCCCGTGAGTGTCACTTAAAACTCACCATTAACCTTAAACTCTTCAAACCACCCGTTCCCCGCACTCTTTAACCCATACCCCAATGACTACTCATCAAACATTTGTTTGGAAAAATTGGCCACAGCAGCCTTTTTATTAACATTCAAACATAACAGTTTAATTTCTTAACATTAAACCCCAGGGAAGGCGGTCCTCGAAGCCCCAAGAATTAACCAACTCATATCCAATCTTCATAATTTGGCCTCCAGGTCGTGTCCTTGCCTCTGGCCGCTAGGCACCAGCTCAGAGACGCTTAACAGATTCGCCCGGCCAATATCCTCCAGAATCCCACGGCCCCAGTCATCTTGACTGTTTAACCACCAATTTCCTTTCCATTTTCCAAACCACACCAGGGGGAGTCCAGGATCTTAAAAATCCCCCCCCTCCAAGCCGCCATTTCTTAGCACCACCAACTTCGAGGACCTCTTTCCCCCCCGCCATGCTGCCGCGACGAAGCATACCTACATAACCTTTAGCGCAACAGATCCAACCCTTGCCAATCTTGCCTAAAACGCCTGACACGAAGTCTCTGACCTTTGTACAAACCCAGCAATTTTGCAAATTCAAAAGGGAGGGTGGGTGGGAGCTTGCTATTGCTAAGAGGGGCACCAAAATGGTTGCTCCTCTAAGATGGGTGCCCCCTTTTATAATCGACCCCCCCCCCTGTCGCCCCCTCCTTCCGGCCCACTTCACCTCCTAGCCAATCCGTGAGCCCTAATTCAAATAAAATTGCCTCTTCACTCTACATTATCGCCCCCTCCTTTCTGTTCACTCCCTATAGGCCCACTCAACCCTGTCATGCTGTCCTCCCTTAAAGGCCTGCGGCCCAGTCCGTCCTCACTTCTGTGACTGTCTAAGGACAAAAAAACCCATGGCCCTATTGTGGTGCAAGTGCCCTCTCATTACTTACAAGTCTGCCATGCCATGTGGTTCAAGTTTAATTTGCCATCACCAAACGGTTCTCAACAGGCCTTCGCACTCATATCCAAAAGTTAAGGATGGGTCTCTCTTCATCTTACTAAAGTTTGACTTTTATCCCTAACTGGCCTCACATTAACCCTTTAAAGGACTAAGTCACGTTGTACATTAATGACCAAGCCTCATTTTTGTGACCTGTGTTACTTTATGGGGTAATAACCCTGGAACGCTTCCACATATCCTAGTGTTTTTGTGACACATTGTAATTCATGATAGTAATACATTTTCAAAGTGCAAAATTGTCTGGAATAGATTTAAGACACCATGTCATATTTTCAGAGCCTTTGAGGCGTGAAAACAGCAGAAACTCCCCCAAAGGTGTCCACATTTTGGAAACTACACCCCTCAAAGAATTTATCTAAGGATGCGCTGAGCATCTTGAACACATTAGTGCTTCACAAAATTGCATAATATAGGGCAGTGATAATGAAATATTATGATTTTTCAATGAAAATGTTGCTGAAGCCCCACATTTTGACAAGAATGACAAGACAAAATGGACCACATAGATTGTGCAATTTCTTCTGAATACAGGATAATATGCCATATGTTGTCTGAAACTCTAGTTGGGGCACATGACAGGGCTTGTGGGGGAAGGACATTTCACTTTTGGAGCAAAATTTTTCTAGACTAGATTGCGAGCATCATGTCACACTAGGGAAGCCTCTGAGATGCCAAAACATTAGAAACCCCCACAAGTGATGCCATTTTGAAAACTACACCTCTCGAGCAATACCACTAGGGGTGTGGTGAGCATTTTAAACTCACAGGTACATTACCATTTAAAATTTTAGGGTCACCCAGACAATTTTGTGTTTTCCATGAAAACTCATACTTTTATTGATTAATTGATTCATGAGTGGCCAAATGAATTGAAAATCTAGTCCAGACATTGACAAGGTTTGAAAAATAGATTTTTATTTGAAACTAGCTGAAGAGCCCGGCGTTGCCTGGGCATAGTAAATATCTGTGGTTAGTTATAGCACCTCACTTCTCTTATTTTCCCATCACGCCTCTCATTTTCCCAATCACATCTTTCATTTTCCCCCTCACATCTCTCATTTTCTCCCTCACACCTCTCATTTTCTCCCTCACTCCTCTCATTCCCCCCTAACACTTGTCATTTCAACCTCACATCTGTCATTTTCTGATCACTCCACTATTTTTCCTCACTCCTCTCATTTTGCACTCACACCTTTTCATTTTCACCTCACACCTCTCATTTTCACCTCATCACCTCAGTATATACATGTTTGTCATCTCCCTTATATATAGTATACATCTGTATGTCATCTCCTGTATATAGTATATACCTGTATGTCATCTCCCCTGTATATAGTATATACCTGCTGTGTGTCATCTCCCCTATATATAGTATATACCTGAATGTCATCTCCTTCTATATATAGTATATACCTGTATGTCATCTCCTCCTGTATATAGTATATACCTGTGTGTCATCTCCCCTGTATATAGTATATATCTGTGTGTCATCTCCTCCTGTATATAGTATATACCTGCATGTCATCTTCTATATATAGCATATACCTGTATGTCATCTCCTCCTGTATATAGTATATACCTGTGTGTCATCTCCCCTGTATATAGTATATATCTGTGTGTCATCTCCTCCTGCATATAGTATATACCTGCATGTCATCTTCTATATATAACATATACCTGTATGTCATCTCCTCCTGTATATAGTATATACCTGTATGTCATCTCCTCCTGTATATATATGTACCTGTATGTCATCTCCTTCTCTATATAGTATATACCTGTGTGTCATCTCTCCTGTATATAGTATATATCTGTGTGTCATCTCCCCTGTATATAGTATATACCTGTGTGTCATCTCCTCCTGTATTAGACCTCGTTCACACGTTATTTGCTCAGTATTTTTACCTCAGTATTTGTAAGCTAAATTGGCAGCCTGATAAATCCCCAGCCAACAGGAAGCCCTCCCCCTGGCAGTATATATTAGCTCACACATACACATAATAGACAGGTCATGTGACTGACAGCTGCCATATTTCCTATATGGTACATTTGTTGTAGTTTGTCTGCTTATTAATCAGATTTTTATTTTTGAAGGATAATATCAGACTTGTGTGTGTTTTAGGGCGAGTTTCGTTTGTCAAGTTGTGTGTGTTGAGTTGCGTGTGGCGACATGCATGTAGCGACTTTTGTGAGATGAGTTTTGTGTGGCAACATGCGTGTAGCAACTTTTTGTGTCGAGTTGCATGTGACAGGTTAGTGTAGCAAGTTGTGTGCAGCAAGTTTTGCGCATGGCGACTTTTGCGCGTGGCGAGTTTTATGTGTGGTGCCTTTTGAGTATGTGCAAGTTTTGTGTGAGGCAACTTTTGCATGTGTTGCAACTTTTGTGCATGTGGCAATTTTTCCGCGTGTGCAAGTTTTGCGTGTGGCGAGTTTTCCATGAGGTGAGTTTTGCGCTTGTGGCGAGTTTTGCAAGAGCCTAGTTTTTGCATGTGGCGAGTTCTGCGCGTGGCGAGTTTTGAGTGGCGACTTTTGTGTTTCGACTTTTATGTGGCGAGGTTGGTGTATTTGTGGTGAAATGTGTGCGAGGGTAATATGTGTTCAAGCACGTGGTAGTGTGTGGCACATTTTGTGTGTGTTCATATCCCCGTGTGTGGTGAGTATCCCATGTCGGGGCCCCACATTAGCAACTGTACGGTATATACTCTTTGGCGCCATCGCTCTCATTCTTTAAGTCCCCCTTGTTCACATCTGGCAGCTGTCAATTTGCCTCCTACACTTTTCCTTTCATTTTTTCCCATTATGTAGATAGGGGCAAAATTATTTGGTGAATTGGAAAGCGCGGGGTTAAAATTTCACCTCACAACATAGCCTATGACGATCTCGGGGTCCAGACGTGTGACTGTGCAAAATTTTGTGGCTGTAGCTGCGACGCCTCCAACACTTTTCCTTTCACTTTTTCCCCATTATGTAGATAGGGGCAAAATTGTTTGGTGAATTGGAAAGCGCGGGGTTAAAATTTCACCTCACAACATAGCATATGACGCTCTCGGGGTCCAGACGTGTGACTGTGCAAAATTTTGTGGCTGTAGCTGCGACGTCTCCAACACTTTTCCTTTCACTTTTTCCCCATTATGTAGATAGGGGCAAAATTGTTTGGTGAATTGGAAAGCACGGGGTTAAAATTTCACCTCACAACATAGCCTATGACGCTCTCAGGGTCCAGACGTGTGACTGTGCAAAATTTTGTGGCTGTAGCTGCGACGCCTCCAACACTTTTCCTTTCACTTTTTTCCCCATTATGTAGATAGGGGCAAAATTGTTTGGTGAATTGGAATGCGCGGGGTTAAAATTTCGCCTCACAACATAGCCTATGACGCTCTCGGGGTCCAGTCGTGTGACTGTGCAAAATTTTGTGGCTGTAGCTGCGACGGTGCAGATGCCAATCCCGGACATACATACACACACACACACATACACACACACACACATTCAGCTTTATATATTAGATAATAATTTTCTCCTTCAAACTTTGCTTTTGTCAAAGAATGCTCCCTTTACAGCAATTACAGCATTGCAGACCTTTGGCATTCTAGCAGTTAATTTGCTGAGTTGGTTTGGCTTGAGGGGCACTTTTTGCGTATCATACGGTCAAGCTGCTCCCACAACAGCTCAATGGGGTTGAGATCTGGTGACTGCGCTGGCCACTCCATTACAGACAGAATACCAGCTGCCTGCTTCTTCCCTAAATAGTTCTTGCATAATTTGGAGGTGTTCTTTGGGTCATTGTCTTGTAGAATGAAATTGGCTCCAATCAAGCGCTGTCCACAGGGTATGGCATGGCATTGCAAAATGGAGTGATAGCCTTCCTTATTCAAAACCCCTTTTACCTTGTACAAATCTCCCACCAAAGCAACCCCAGACCATCACATTACCTCCACCATGCTTGACAGATGGCGTCAGGCACTCTTCCAGTATCTTTTCAGTTGTTTTGCATCTCACAAATGTTCTTCTGTGTGATTCAAACACCTCAAACTTGGATTCGTCTGTCCATAACACTTTTTTTCAATCTTCCTCTGTCAAATGTATGTGTTCTTTTGCCAATATTAATCTTTTCCTTTTATTAGCCAGTCTCAGATATGGCTTTTTCTTTGCTACTCTGCCCTGAAGGCCAGCATCCCAGAGTCACCTTTTTACCGTAGACATTGACACTGGCGTTTTGCGTGTACTATTTAATGAAGCTGCCAGTTGAGGACTTGTGAGGCGTTGATTTCTCAAACTACAGACTCTAATATACTTTAACCAAAAATCATCAAGCAGCCAGGAGTAGGTCGGTATCACTCCCCCAATGGTACTGTCCAAATATATGGGACCAGCAGGAAAACTCCAAAATACATATAGAACAAGAGAGCGGAGTAAGAACATCCCACTTCCTTTTTGGAAGTGCATTTGAACAGCAAGGTGGATTGCTGTTGAGGGAAACTAGAGAAAAAAAAAAAAAAAACTATAAATCTTCAGCATAGCGAGTGTGAGCGAGCTGAGTGTGACCAGAGTGTAAGTGTGGACGGCGGTAAGTGTGACTTGTGATTCAGTGAAGAGGTATTTGGAAAGCCTTTAACAAATACCTGTGTGAATTGGTGTGAGTTGCTGAATTGGGAGTAGCTATATTCATAAGGGGTTAACTTACGGTGGGGGCTCATAGTTAAGGGTTTATAAGGGGCAGCTGTTTGGGGCTCAAGTCCTTTTTGGAAGTGCATTTGAACAGCAAGGTGGATTGCTGTTGAGGGGAACTAGAGAAAAAAAAAAAAAACTATAAATCTTCAGCATAGCGAGTGTGAGCGAGCTGAGTGTGACCAGAGCGTAAGTGTGGACGGCGGTAAGTGTGGCTTGTGATTCAGTGAAGAGGTATTTGGAAAGCCTTTAACAAATACCTGTGTGAATTGGTGTGAGTTGCTGAATTGGGAGTAGCTATATTCATAAGTGGTTAACTTAGGGTGGGGGCTCATAGTTAAGAGTTTATAAGGGGCAGCTGTTTGGGGCTCAAGTCCTTTTTGGAAGTGCATTTGAACAGCAAGGTGGATTGCTGTTGAGGGGAACTAGAGAAAAAAAACAAAAAAAAAACTATAAATCTTCAGCATAGCGAGTGTGAGCGAGCTGAGTGTGACCAGAGCGTAAGTGTGGACGGTGGTAAGTGTGACTTGTGATTCAGTGAAGAAGTATTTGGAAAGCCTTTAACAAATACCTGTGTGAATTGGTGTGAGTTGCTGAATTGGGAGTAGCTATATTCATAAGGGGTTAACTTAGGGTGGGGGCTCATAGTTAAAGGGAACCTGTCACCCCGAAAATCACGGGTGAGGTAAGCCCACCGGCATCAGGGGCTTATCTACAGCATTCTCTAATGCTGTAGATAAGCCCCTGATGTTACCTGAAAGAGGAGAAAAAGACATTATATTATACTCACCCAGGGGCGGTCCCGCTGCTGGTCAGGTCAGATGGGCGTTTCCGGTCCGCTGCGGTGCCTCCTATCTTCATTACAAGACGCCATCTTCTGATCTTCAGCCACGGCTCCGGCGCAGGCATACTTTGCTCTGCCCTGTTGAGGGCAGAGGATAGTACTGCAGTGCGCAGGCGCCGGAAAGGTCAGAGGCCTAAATCCAAACACACCCCTAACCCTAACAGTAACGCTAACCACACATCTAACACCTGACACACCCCTAACCCTAATCCCAACCCTATTCCCAACTGTAAATGTAATCTAAACCCTAACTGTAACTTTAGCCCCAACCCTAACTTTAGCCCCAACCCAAACTGTAGCCCTAACCCTAACCCTAACCCTAGCCCTAGCCCTAACCCTAGCCCTAAACCTAGCCCTAACCCTAGCCCTAACCCTAACCCTAGCCCTAACCCTAGCCCTAGCCCTAACCCTAGCCCTAGCCCTAATGGGAAAATGGAAATAAATACATTTTTTAATTTTTCCCTAACTAAGGGGGTGATGAAGGGGGGTTTGATTTACTTTTATAGTGGGTTTTTTTTAGCAGATTTTTATGATTGGCAGCCGTCACACACTGAAAGACGCTTTTAATTGCAAAAAATATTTTTTGCGTTACCATATTTTGAAAGCTATAATTTTTCCATATTTTGGTCCACAGAGTCATGTGAGGTCTTGTTTTTTGCGGGACGAGTTGACATTTTTATTGGTAACATTTTCGGGCACGTGACATTTTTTGATCGCTTTTTATTCCGATTTTTGTGAGGCAGAATGACCAAAAACCAGCTATTCATGAATTTCTTTTCGGGGAGGCGTTTATACCGTTCCGCGTTTGATAAAATTGATAAATAAGTTTTATTCTTCAGGTCAGTACGATTACAGCAACACCTCATTTATATGATTTTTTTTATGTTTTGGTGCTTTTATACGATAAAAACTATTTTATAGAAAAAATAATTATTTTTGCATCGCTTTATTCTCAGGACTATAACTTTTTTATTTTTTTGCTGATGATGCTGTATGGCAGCTCACTTTTTGCGGGACAAGATGACGTTTTCAGCGGTACCATGGTTATTTATATCTGTCTTTTTGATCGCGTGTTATTCCACTTTTTGTTCGGTGGTATGATAATAAAGCGTTGTTTTTTGCCTCGTTTTTTTTTTTTTTCCTTACGGTGTTTACTGAAAAGGTTAACTAGTGGGCCAGTTTTATAGGTCGGGCCGTTATGGACGCGGCGATACTACATATGTGTACTTTTATTGTTTTTTTTTTATTTAGATAAAGAAATGTATTTATGGGAATAATATTATTTTTTTTTCTTTATTTAGGAATATTTTTTTTTATTTTTTTTTACACATTTGGAATTTTTTTTTTTTACTTTTTTACTTTGCCCCGGGGGGGACATCACAGATCGATGATCTGACAGTTTGCACAGCACTCTGTCAGATCACCGATCTTACTTACAGGGCTGCAGGCTTCACAGTGCCTGCTCTGAGCTGGCTCTGTGAAGCCACCTCCTTCCCTGCAGGACCCGGATGCCGCGGCCATCTTGTATCCGGGCCTGGAGCAGGGAGGGAGGTACGGAGACCCTCGCAGCAACGCGATCACATCGCGTTGCTGCGGGGGGCTCAGGGAAGCCCGCAGGGAGCCCCCTCCCTGCGCGATGCTTCCCTGCACCGCCGGCACATCGCAATCAAGTTTGATCGCATTGTGCCGGGGGTTAATGTGCCGGGAGCAGTCCGTGACCGCTCCTGGCACATAGTGCCGGATGTCAGCTGCGATAGGCAGCTGACACCTGGCCGCGATCGGCCGCGCTCCCCCAGTGAGCGCCGCCGATCGCGCTGGACGTACTGTTATGACCTGGTGGTTAGGAGCACCAGGAATGACCTGATGGGTAAACTCACAGGACAAGCTCTGGGAAGTGGGAACTTTGCTGACCGCAATCCCTAATCCTATCACACACACTAGAAATAGCCGTGGAGCGTACCTAACAGGCCTAGACGCCTCGGCACAGCCTAAGAACTAGCTAGCCCTAGAGATAGAAAATAAAGCCTACCTTGCCTCAGAGAAATTTCCTCAAAGGAAAAGGCAGCCCCCCACAAATATTAACTGTGAGTTAAGATGAAAGTCACAAACACAGAAATGAAACAGGGTTTTAGCAAAGGGAGGCCAGACTAACTAAATAGACAGAGGATAGGAAAGGTATCTTTGCGGTCAGCACAAAAACTACAAAAGACCACGCAGAGTGTGCAAAAAGACCCCCGCACCGACTCACGGTGCGGAGGCGCCACCCTGCATCCCAGAGCTTCCAGCTAGCAAGACAAAATCATGAAAGCAAGCTGGACTAGAAAACCATGAACAGAAAATAACAAACGGGGACTTAGCTTGTTGCAGGAGGAGACAGGTCTCCATAAAGATCCAAGAGTGAACTGAACCAGCACAGGAACATTGACAGCTGGCATGGAGTAACGATCTGAGTGAAGTTAAATAGAGCAGCCAACCAAAGGATAAACCACGTCACCTGTGTAAGGAACCTCAGAAGCAGCAGCTTCACTCACAGCCACCAGAGGGAGTCCATGGACAGAACTTGCCGAAGTACCATTCACGACCACAGGAGGGAGTTCAACAACAGAATTCACAACAGTACCCCCCCCCCTTGAGGAGGGGTCACCGAACCCTCACCAGAGCCCCCAGGCCGATCAGGATGAGCCAAATGAAAGGCACGAACCAGATCAGCAGCATGAACATCAGAGGCAAAAATTATCTTCCTGACCATAACCCTTCCACTTGACCAGGTACTGGAGTTTCCGTCTCGAAACACGAGAATCCAAAATCTTCTCCACCACATACTCCAACTCCCCCTCGACCAACACCGGGGCAGGAGGATCAACGGAGTGAACCATAGGTGCCACGTATCTCCGCAACAACGACCTATGGAACACATTATGGATGGCAAAAGAAGCTGGAAGGTCCAAACGAAATGACACAGGATTAAGAACTTCAGAAATCTTATATGGCCCAATGAAACGAGGCTTAAACTTAGGAGAGGAAACCTTCATAGGAACATGACGAGATGACAACCAAACCAAATCCCCAACACGAAGTCGGGGACCAACACAGCGCCGGCGGTTAGTGAAACGTTGAGCCTTCTCCTGGGACAATGTCAAATTGTCCACCACATGAGTCCAAATCTGCTGCAACCTGTCCACCACCGTATCCACACCAGGACAGTCCAAAGGCTCAACCTGCCCTGAAGAGAAACGAGGATGGAAACCAGAATTACAGAAAAAAGGAGAAACTAAAGTAGCCGAGCTGGCCCGATTATTAAGGGCGAACTCAGCCAAAGGCAAGAAGGACACCCAATCATCCTGATCAGCAGAAACAAAGCATCTCAGATATGTTTCCAAAGTCTGATTAGTTCGTTCGGTTTGGCCATTAGTCTGAGGATGGAAAGCCGAAGAAAAAGACAAATCAATGCCCATCTAAGCACAAAAGGACCGCCAAAACCTCGAAACAAACTGGGAACCTCTGCCCGAGACGATGTTCTCTGGAATGCCATGCAAACGAACCACATGCTGGAAAAACAATGGCACCAAATCAGAGGAGGAAGGCAATTTAGACAAGGGTACCAAATGGACCATCTTAGAGAAGCGATCACAAACCACCCAAATGACCAACATCCTTTGAGAAACAGGGAGATCAGAAATAAAATCCATGGAAATATGTGTCCAGTGCCTCTTCAGGACCGGCAAGGGCAAAAGCAACCCACTGGCACGAGAACAGCAGGGCTTAGCCTGTTGTGAATTCTGTGGCTGAATTCACTCCTGTGGTCACAAGTGGTACTGCAGCTTCTGAGCTTCCTCCCTCAGGTGTTCTGGTGAGCTCGTTAACTGCTTCATTACTTAACTCCGCCTGATGCTGCTATCCTTGCTCCTTGTCAATGTTTCAGTGTTGGATCTGAGCTTCTCCTGATTGTTCCTGTGACCTGCTGCTCTGTATAGCTAAGTGCTTTTTGCTTTTTTCTTGCTTTTTTTCTGTCCAGCTTGTCTTTTGTTTTGCTGGAAGCTCTGAGACGCAAAGGGTGTACCGCCGTGCCGTTAGTTCGGCACGGTGGGTTTTTTTTGCCCCCTTTGCGTGGTTTTGCTTTAGGGTTTTTTGTAGACTGCAAAGTTCGCTTTACTGTCCTCGCTCTGTCCTAGAATATCGGGCCCCACTTTGCTGAATCTATTTCATCCCTACGTTTTGTCTTTTCATCTTACTCACAGTCATTATATGTGGGGGGCTGCCTTTTCCTTTGGGGAATTTCTCTGGGGCAAGTCAGGCCTATTTTTCTATCTTCAGGCTAGCTAGTTTCTTAGGCTGTGCCGAGTTGCCTAGGTAGTTGTTAGGCGCAATCCACAGCCGCTTTTAGTTGTGTTTAGGATAGGATCAGGTGTGCAGTCTACAGAGTTTCCACGTCTCAGAGCTCGTTCTTGTATTTTTGGGTATTTGTCAGATCACTGTGTGCGCTCTGATCGCTAAGCACACTGTGTTTCTGGATTGCCTTCATAACACCTGTCATTAGCAAACATAACATTAGCCCGAGCACAAGTCCCACAGGACTGCACAAAAGAACGCACATCCCGTGACAAAGAAGGCCACCAAAAGGATCTAGCCACCAAATCTCTGGTACCAAAGATTCCAGGATGACCAGCCAACACCGAACAATGAACCTCAGAGATAACTCTACTAGTCCACCTATCAGGGACAAACAGTTTCTCCGCTGGACAACGGTCAGGTCTATCAGCCTGAAACTTCTGCAGCACGCGCCGCAAATCAGGGGAGATGGCAGACAAAATTACCCCCTCTTTAAGAATACCCGCCAGCTCCGGAACACCCGGAGAGTCAGGCACAAAACTCCTTGACAGGGCATCAGCCTTCACATTCTTAGATCCCGGAAGGTATGAAACCACAAAATCAAAACGGGAGAAAAAGAGCGACCATCAAGCCTGTCTAGGATTCAACCATTTGAAAGACTCGAGATAAGTCAAATTCTTGTGATCCGTCAAGACCACCACGCGATGTTTAGCTCCTTCAAGCCAATGTCGCCACTCCTCGAATGCCCACTTCATGGCCAACAACTCTCGATTGCCAACATCATAATTGCGCTCAGCAGGCGAAAATTTTCTAGAAAAGAAGGCACATGGTTTCATCACCGAGCCATCAGAACTTCTTTGCGACAAAACAGCCCCTGCTCCAATCTCAGAAGCATTCACTTCGACCTGAAACGGGAGCGAAACATCTGGCTGGCACAACACAGGGGCAGAAGAAAAACGATGCTTCAACTCCTGAAAAGCCTCTACAGCCGCAGAGGACCAATTGACCACATCAGCACCTTTCTTGGTCAAATCAGTCAACGGTTTAGCAACACTAGAAAAATTATCGATGAAGTGACGGTAAAAATTAGCAAAGCCCAGGAACTTCTGCAGGCTCTTCACAGATGTCGGCTGAGTCCAATCATAAATGGCCTGAACTTTAACAGGGTCCATCTCGATAGTAGAAGGGGAAAAAATGAAACCCAAAAATGAAACCTTCTGAACTCCAAAGAGACACTTTGACCCCTTCACAAACAAGGAATTCGCACGAAGGATCTGGAACACCATTCTGACCTGCTTCACATGAGACTCCCAATCATCCGAAAAGACCAAAATGTCATCTAAATATACAATCATGAATCTATCCAGGTACTTTCGAAAGATGTCATGCATAAAGGACTGAAACACAGATGGAGCATTAGAAAGCCCGAATGGCATAACCAGGTACTCAAAATGGCCCTCGGGCGTATTAAATGCTGTTTTCCATTCATCACCCTGTTTAATTCGCACAAGATTATACGCCCCTCGAAGATCTATCTTGGTGAACCAACTAGCCCCCTTAATCCGAGCAAACAAATCAGACAGCAGCGGCAAAGGATACTGAAATTTGACTGTGATCTTATTAAGAAGGCGGTAATCAATACAAGGTCTCAAAGAGCCATCCTTCTTGGCCACAAAAAAGAACACTGCTCCCAATGGTGAAGACGACGGGCGAATATGACCCTTCTCCAAGGACTCCTTTATATAACTCCGCATAGCGGCGTGTTCTGGCACCGATAAATTGAACAGTCGACCCTTAGGAAACTTACTACCAGGAATCAAATTAATAGCACAATCACAATCCCTATGAGGAGGTAGGACACCGGATTTGGGCTCATCAAATACATCCCGGTAATCCGACAAAAAGTCAGGGACTTCAGAAGGAGTGGAAGACGAAATTGAGAGCAATGGAACATCACCATGTACCCCTGACAACCCCAGCTGGACTCAGACAGTGATTTCCAATCCAATACTGGGTTGTTGACCTGTAGCCATGGTAACCCCAAAACGACCACATCATGCAGATTATGCAACACCAAAAAGCGAATATCCTCCTGATGTGCAGGAGCCATGCACATGGTCAAATGAGTCCAGTACTGAGGCTTATTCTTGGCCAAAGGCGTAGCATCAATTCCTCTCAATGGAATAGGTTACTGCAAGGGCTCCAAGAGAAAACCACAGCGCCTGGCAAACTCCAAGTCCATCAAGTTCAGGGCAGCGCCTGAATCCACAAATGCCATAACAGAATAGGACGACAGAGAGCAAATCAGAGTAACAGACAAAAGAAATTTAGACTGTACAGTACCAATGGTGGCAGACCTAGCGAACCGCTTAGTGCGCTTAGGACAATCAGAGATAGCATGAGTGGATTCACCACAGTAATAACACAGCCCATTCCGACATCTGTGTTCTTGCCATTCAGCTCTGGTCAAAGTCCTATCACACTGCATAGGCTCAGACCTATGCTCAGAGAATACCGCCAGACGGTGCACAGCTTTGCGCTCACGCAAGCGCCGATCGATCTGAATGGCCAAGGACATAGACTCATTCAGACCAGCAGGCGTGGGAAATCCCACCATGACATCCTTAAGGGCTCCAGAAAGACCCTTTCTGAAAATTGCCGCCAGGGCACACTCATTCCACTGAGTAAGCACAGACCACTTTCTAAACTTCTGACAGTACACCTCCGCTTCATCCTGACCCTGACACAAAGCCAGCAAGATTTTCTCTGCCTGATCCACTGAATTTGGTTCATCATAAAGCAATCCAAGCGCCAGAAAAAACGCATCAACATCACGCAATGCAGGATCTCCTGGAGCAAGGGAAAATGCCCAGTCTTGAGGGTCACCACGCAACAACGAAATAATGATTTTTACTTGTTGAACGGGGTCACCAGAGGAGCGGGGTTTCAAAGCTAGAAACAGTTTACAATTATTTTTGAAATTCAGAAACTTAGATCTATTCCCAGAAAATAAATCAGGAATAGGAATTCTAGGCTCTAACATAGGATTCTGAACCACAAAATCTTGAATGTTTTGTACCCTTGCAGTGATCCACACAAGAGGACAGACCTTGAATGTCCATTTCTACACCTGTGTCCTGAACCACCCAAAGGTCTAGGGGAAAAGAAAGACAAAACACAGTGCAAAGAAAAAAAAATGGTCTCAGAGCTTCTCTTATACCTCTATTGAGATGCATTAATACTTTGGGCCAGCTGTACTGTTATGACCTGGTGGTTAGGAGCACCAGGAATGACCTGATGGTTAAACTCACAGGACAAGCTCTGGGAAGTGGGAACTTTGCTGACCGCAATCCTTAATCCTATCACACACACTAGAAATAGCCGTGGAGCGCACCTAACAGGCCTAGACGCCTCGGCACAGCCTAAGAACTAGCTAGCCCTAGAGATAGAAAATAAAGCCTACCTTGCCTCAGAGAAATTTCCCCAAAGGAAAAGGCAGCCCCCCACAAATATTAACTGTGAGTTAAGATGAAAGTCACAAACACAGAAATGAAACAGGGTTTTAGCAAAGGGAGGCCAGACTAACTAAATAGACAGAGGATAGGAAAGGTATCTTTGCGGTCAGCACAAAAACTACAAAAGACCATGCAGAGTGTGCAAAAAGACCCCCGCACCGACTCACGGTGCGGAGACGCCACCCTGCATCCCAGAGCTTCCAGCTAGCAAGACAAAATCATGAAAGCAAGCTGGACTAGAAAACCATGAACAGAAAATAACAAACGGGGACTTGGCTTGTTGCAGGAAGAGACAGGTCTCCATAAAGATCCAAAAGCGAACTGAACCAGCACAGGAACATTGACAGCTGGCATGGAGTAACGATCTGAGTGAAGTTAAATAGAGCAGCCAACCAAAGGATAAACCACGTCACCTGTGTAAGGAACCTCAGAAGCAGCAGCTTGACTCACAGCCACCAGAGGGAGTCCATGGACAGAACTCGCCGAAGTACCATTCACGACCACAGGAGGGAGTTCAACAACAGAATTCACAACAGTACCCCCCCCCTTGAGGAGGGGTCACCGAACCCTCACCAGAGCCCCCAGGCCGATCAGGATGAGCCAAATGAAAGGCACGAACCAGATCAGCAGCATGAACATCAGAGGCAAAAGCCCAGGTATTATCTTCCTGACCATAACCCTTCCACTTGACCAGGTACTGGAGTTTCCGTCTCGAAACACGAGAATCCAAAATCTTCTCCACCACATACTCCAACTCCCCCTCGACCAACACCGGGGCAGGAGGATCAACGGAGGGAACCATAGGCGTCACGTATCTCCGCAACAACGACCTATGGAACACATTATGGATGGCAAAAGAAGCTGGAAGGTCCAAACGAAATGACACAGGATTAAGAACTTCAGAAATCTTATATGGCCCAATGAAACGAGGCTTAAACTTAGGAGAGGAAACCTTCATAGGAACATGACGAGATGACAACCAAACCAAATCCCCAACACGAAGTCGGGGACCAACACAGCGCCAGCGGTTAGCGAAACGTTGAGCCTTCTCCTGGGACAATGTCAAATTGTCCACCACATGAGTCCAAATCTGCTGCAACCTGTCCACCACCATATCCACACCAGGACAGTCCGAAGGCTCAACCTGCCCTGAAGAGAAACGAGGATGAACCAGCACAGGAACATTGACAGCTGGCATGGAGTAACGATCTGAGTGAAGTTAAATAGAGCAGCCAACCATAGGATAAACCACGTCACCTGTGTAAGGAACCTCAGAAGCAGCAGCTTCACTCACAGCCACCAGAGGGAGTCCATGAACAGAACTCGCCGAAGTACCATTCACGACCACAGGAGGGAGTTCAACAACAGAATTCACAACAATGTACGTAGAAACAAATTACATCCCGGGCAGGACACATGGGAAATAGTAATACAGGGTACCTAAGAGGAAAGTCTCCTGGTCCAAATAGGACCCATGTAAAACATAAATGCAAAAGTGCAATCCCCTATAATTAGTACCAATCAAATAATAAAGTTCCAGTGCATACCCATGTGTGAACGGATGATACTCCCAGGTCCACCAGCAGCCCCCTGACGCACGTTTCGCGGTCAGCTTTCTCAAAAGGGGTTAATTATTGGCCGATTTCACATGTTTAAATAGTGCACATACCGGAAGTAGAGCTGATTCATTGGGGCACGCGCTCCTGAGACCAAGCTCTGACTCCACTATGACGTCATGTGACATGCGTGCACAGCTATTAATGATAACCGCCGGGGGGCCGGGAACCTCAGGTCCAAAGAGCGCGTGCGCACAATCAGCGGCCATTTTACTGGAGGCCATGGAAGCTGCCATAATATCAGAGATAGCTGCTATTAACGCTAACAAAAAACTATGTGGATACGTGAGCACGTGAACTATCAATGGAATGTGACTCAGTTAGTAAGAACAGGCCATACAGATAAAATGTCTCAATAGTAAACAATACATAAATAGTTACTGTAAGTGTGTATCATACTAAGCTAGATAACATACTCAGTACCAACGCTAAAGTGCACTGGTGCATAATGTGACACAGTGATAAAGATGATAAGGTGCATGAATTATATAAAAAACATAATACATCAAAGGAACATCAGTGATGTATATAATAATGGCCAAAAAGGGGGGCAAAATGGAACAATATATACAAAAAGTCTCTTTCGTCTATAGACGCCACTGGATACACAGACATGGAACGAAGCAGCCAAGATGTTCACAAAGAGCAAAGCCCAGTAGTGCAGCCACACAAGACTGTGATTAGTAAAAAAAAGGGAGAAACAAACAATAATTAAAAACAATGAAAATCAAAAATGGAGAAGACTCTCAAAGGGGAGAGAATAGAGACCGAAGTAAATGATCCAATTAGTACAATTAACAAGTGTTATCTATGTGAATACACATGTCCACTTATAAATAAATTACATTATAGAGGACGAAGAGGTGGTGGAAGAAGGGAAACATCAACTCAAAGCCACCCAACACATATGGGCAGAGATATATCATAAAAAGGGAACAAAGCTAAATTTTTTGTTTAATCCCTTGGGGGCTACAGTGTCAAGGGTCACGATCCACCTGCACTCACATTGCGCTAGTAGTTGGTTTAGATTGCCACCCTTGATGCCCTCATGGATTTTGTCAATCCCCCTCACCTTCAAGCCACTGGGGTCAGATCCGTGATACATCCAAAAATGTCTCGGCAGGGTCTTTAGCATAGATACATCAGGTGCCGCTCTCGCGGCAATGATGTCTCATACGTGTTCACGTGTCCTCAATTTCAATTCCCTAGAAGTCAGACCAATATAAATGAAGGAGCAGGGACAAGTAGCATAATATACCACATGTGTTGTGTTACATGAGATATGTTCTCAGATTTTATATTCCCTTCTCCGATCAGATGACTTGAAGGTCTCACATCTTAGGATATTGGGGCATGCAACGCACGAGCCGCAAGGGAAGCAGCCGAGTTTAGGACCAGCCCTATTAAGGAAGGTTTTTTGTTGCTTAGCCACGTAGTGGCTCTTCACAAGACTATCTCTAAGATTTCTTCCCCTGTGTTGTGTCATACGTGGGAAAGGAGATAGGTGGGTTGCCAGGACACCATCTGTCCGTAAAACCGGCCAATGTTTGGTCAAGATCTCACGGATCTGATTCCACCGACAATTAAAGGTGGAAATAAACCTAATCTCAGAATCTCTTATCCGGATGGTCTTCCTAGATTGTGTCAAAAGGTCCTCTCTCCGGGTGTGCCTAGCCCGCCTGTAGCCCGCCCTAATGCACCGGTGGCTGTACCCCTTGGCCTTGAACCTATCAGTGAGGGTCACGGACTGCTCCTCAAAATGGGCCTCTGTGGAGCAGACATGCCTATTCCTCAAGAATTGGCCAACAGGGATGGCCTTAATCACAGAATAATTGTGTGCCGAGGAGGCATGGAGTAAAGAATTAACTGATGTTTCCTTATGGTAGAGGTCCATCTCAATCGATCCATCCTCGGCAACACAAAGGGTAATATCAAGAAAGTTAATTTTTGTCTTGTCCCAAAAATATGTGAATTTAAAATTAAAAGAATTGTTGTTCAGGTCCGGCATAAATTTTGATAGGCTGGTCTCGTCACTGCTCCAAATCATTAGGACATCATCGATGTAACGAAACCAGCCTACCACTTGGTCCGCGGCATGTGCTCCGTCACCCTGGAAGATGGATCTCTCCCAGTACCTCAAAAATAGATTTGTGTAAGACGGAGCACATGCCGTGCCCATAGCAGTCCCCTGTATTTGCAAAAAAACCCTGTCTTTAAAAACAAAATAATTGTGAGTTAAAATAAATTCAAATAAATCCAAAATAAAATCTGAAAAATGTCCATCCCAGTTGGCCGTCTCAAGAAAGAAGAGTATCGCTCCCAAACCACCGTCGTGCCTAGTTAAAGTATGGGGTATTTCAATATCGATGGTAACTAAAAGCATGCCCGCCTCAAGGGACAGGCCGTCAACCTTCATAAACACATCATTAGTGTCTCTGACGTAGGAGGGAAGTGTCTCTACAAGTGGCTTGAGATAAAAATTAATAAACTTGCACACATTGTCACAAAGCCCCCCTATGCCAGAGACGATCGGTCGGCCAGGGGGATTAACAGCATCCTTGTGCACTTTTGGCAGTAGATAAAAAGTGGCAATTTTTGGAAATTTCGGTAGGAGGCCATCAAGGACCTTCCTTGGGACAATATCAGACTCATTCGCATAAGATAAGATAAGTTCCAACTCCTTGAGAAAAGACTGCATGGGATTTTGAGGTAAAACCTGATATGTAGATTTATTCTTTAACTGGCGGAATGCCTCTTTTTCATATTTATCAGTTGGCCAGATGACCACATTCCCTCCCTTGTCCGCTGGTTTGATAACCACTGAGTCCAATGACTGTAGCCCTCTCAGGGCTCTCCTCTGTATGCTCGTAAGGTTATCAATACATAAATATTTCTGTATTTTCTTTAGGTCCTCAATGACCAATCTACAAAAAATCTCAACCTGAGGGCATAGGGACAAGGGAAGGAATGAGAGAGATCTAGGCACAACCGACAAAGGAAAGTTACCTAAAGATTCAGGTTGTTGCTCCCTTAACACACATCAGTAGATAGACCTTGATTTAAATCCCTTTGGCTATGCAATTTCTTTAATATCAATTTGCGGCAAAACAAATGTGTATCCTTTACAGCTGTGAAAAAAATCAAAATTGTTACAAGGTACAAAATTTAAACCTAATTTCAATAAATCCAGTTGTATTTTCTGAGAGGGAATGAGATGATAGATTAATTACCTCTAAATGAGAGTTTTTTGCTTTACGGTCATATACCGGTGGAGGTGAAAACTTCCTTCTATTAGTATGGCGCTCCTTGGCAGCCCTCCCAGGTTGAATCTTTCTAGCTGTTTCTCTACTTGTAGATCTAGATTGTTCAGACGCCACACTGGATTCATCCATTGAGGTCAATGATGAGATGGAGCCAGACCTTGCTTGAGGTGGGGGACGTGTTTTCTTGTTATTATTATTCCTCCATCGATATACTTTCTTATCTTGATAATCAGAATTATCCCTTTTTAGTTTTTTGTTTTTACTGCACCTATTTCATGCTCCTATTTAGAAAAATCTTTCTCTAAATCTCCATTCAGTTTTCAAGGGCCTCGGATGTTAAGTCATCCTTAATCATCAACTGTAAAGGATGGAAATGTCTGAATCCGCAAGCCTCTGGGAATCAAGCCACGAGCCAAAAATTCTCCCAGGGATGCCCTATTCCACCACAACTTTGTCCGTCTATATAGAAGCGACTTCAGTCTAATGATCCTCTCCCCAGAGTCACCCCCAATTGAGGATAAAATATCACCAGAATCCTCCTTAAACACCTCCTGTAACCGGGATAGCCAAGTTTGATCCCGGGTGCGAAAATCCATCTGCTTGGGATTTGATGCTGTGAAAGACACAGTAAAGTTATAATCTAACCAAAAATCATAAAGCACAAAATAGACTTGTATCCGGGAGTAGGTCGGTATCACTCCCCCAATGGTACTGTCCAAATATATGGGACCGTCAGGAAAACTCCAAAATACACATAGAACAAGAGAGTGGAGTAAGAAGGTTCCCGGCCCCCTGGCAGTTATCATTAATAGCTGTGCACGCATGTCACATGAATGACGTCATGGCAGATTTCCGCCCCATGCGAGCACAGCTTTGACGGCCGTGGGGGGAGTCGGAGCTTGGTCTCAGGAGGGCGTGCACCAACTAATCAGCTCTACTTCCGGTATGTGCACTATTTAAACATGTGAAATCGGCCAATAATTAACCCCTTTTGAGAAAGCTGACCGCGAAAAACGTGCGTCAGGGGGCTGCTGGTGGACCTGGGAGAATCATCCGTTCACACATGGGTAAGCACTGGGACTTTATTATTTGATTGGTACTAACTATAGGGGATTGCACTTTTGCATTTATGTTTTCCATGGGTCCTATTTGGACCAGGAGACTCTCCTCTTAGGTACCCTGTATTTCTATTTCCCATGTGTCCTGCCCGGGATGTAATTTGTTTCTCCTGCACTATCCAGCATACCTACATGTTTCCTCCACACCTCTTATCTGTATGTATATTATAGTATTTTACTATACCACTTGATGTTATTGGTCAGAATAAAATATATACTGTTTTTAACCACTATGTTTTGTGGGATGTTCTTACTCCGCTCTCTTGTTCTATAAGACTCTAATATACTTGTTTTGTTGCTCAATTGTGCAGCGGGGCCTCCGACTTCTCTTTCTACTCTGGTTAGAGCCTGTTTGTGCTCTAATCTGAAAGGAGTAGTACACACCGTTGTAGGAAATCTTCAGTTTCTTGGCAATTTCTCGCATGAAATAGCCTTCATTTCTAAGAACAATAGTAGACTGTCGAGTTTCACATGAAAGTTCTTTTTATCTGGCCATTTTGAGAGTTTAATGGAACTAACAAATGTAATGCTCCAGATTCTCAACTAGCTCAAAGGAAGGTCAAGTTTATAGGTTCTCTAATCAGCCAAACTGTTTTCAGCTGTGCTAACATACTTGCACAAGAGTTTTCAAGGGTATTCTAACCATCCATTAGCCTTCTTATACAGTTAGAAAACACAAAGTACAATAAAAACACTGGAGTGATGGTTGTTGGAAATGGGCCTCTATACTCCTATGAAGATATTGCATTACAAACCAAACGTTTGCAGCTACAATAGTCATTTACCACATTAATAATGTATAGAGTGTATTTCTGAATCATTTAATGTTAGCTTCATTGGAAAAAACTGTGCTTTTCTTTCAAAAATAAGGAAATTTCTAAGTGACCCTAAACTTTTGAACAGTAGTGTACTTCACAGAATCATATAGCATTGGGCAGTGAAAATTGAAATAATTTTTCCACTAAAATGTTGTTTTAACTCCAAGTTTTTAATTTACAAAATGGCTTAAAGGAGAAAGTTGACCTGAGTGTGCCAGTAAACCATATGTAGTGAAAAATTACTTTTTAGGCACAATGCAAACCTCAGAAGAGAATGAGCCATATTGGAATGGAGATTTTTTTGTAATAGGATATGCGTGCCATGTAACATTGGCAGAGCCTCCGAGGTGCCAAGACAGCAGAACCCCCTTAAGTGACCCTATTTTATGAACTACACCCCTTAATGAAATCATCTAGGGGTGCAGTGAGCATATTGATATCATGTGTTTCCAAAACTTTATATCATTGGGTGGTGAAGAAAATTCCATTTTTACCACTAATATGTTTTTTAGACACCATATTTTACATTTTCACAAGGGGAAATAGTAAAAATGGCCCCATAATGTTTTACACAATTTCTCCTGATCTTGGTAAGGCCAGGTTCACATTGCGTCAATGGCAATGCGCTGACGACATCCGTTACACAGCGGCACAAACACAATATAACGGATGCTTAAGTGCACCCATTGACGGCCTTTATATAGTGCATCGCTAACGCATGTGATAATCAGCATGCGAAAGCAATGTGCCGTCATTCTGTGACAGACCCTCGGACAAGGGCTGCAGCGTTTCTGGGTCTGTCCCCACTACGCACATGCGTTGAACGGATTGCACCAACGGAATGTGAACCCAGCCTAATTCTCCAAATGTGACCACACAGTAGTGTTTGTCTACATTGCGAGGCTTGGGTGAGAAGGAGCGCTATTTAACTTTTAGAGAGAAGATTTTCATTGAATAGTTTGCAGACTGCATTTGAAGAGCCCCTAAGTGCCAGAACAGCATAAATGCCCTTAAGTGACCCCATTTTGGAAATTCACCATTTTGTGAATTCATATACAGGTTGTGAGGGGTTGACTCACTCAGCTGCGTCCAAAGGTAAACACAGGAACGCTTCTTGTGATAAATCACCTGCTGGTTTATTGTGGAACAGCATAAACCATAGCAGAGTTCAGCAAAATCAGAACCTTTCTGGCATAAGGGGAAAACAAAATGAGATAACGTATAGCAAAGTCCATATGTCTGAGGGAATCAATTGTCAGGCTAGTTTCACATTTGCATTTAAAAACGCAGCGTTTTAAACGCAAACGCAGGTGGTGAAAAAAACGCATGTAAACGCGTGCATGTGGTAAAAAAAAGCGGCGTTTTGACGCGTTTACATGCATTTTTTCCTGCGCTTGCATTTTTGAAACGCATGATGAGAAGTGTGTGACAGCTGCCAATCATCAAAATCAACTAGAAAACCCACTATAAACAGAAATAGCTAGGGTTAGGGTTAGGGTTAGGATCCCTAGGGTTAGGGTTAGGGTTAGGATCCCTAGGGTTAGGGTTATGGTTAGGATCCCTAGGGTTAGGGTTAGGGTTAGGATCCCTAGGGTTAGAGTTAGGGTTAGGATCCCTAGGGTTAGGGTTAGGGTTAGGGTTAGGATCCCTAGGGTTGCTGTTTTTTGCGGCAAAAAAGCGCCTCTAGAAATTACTACATGTTGCATTTCCACAACAAAACGCAAGCATAGAAACGACACATGCGTCGTCAAAACGTGGCAAAACGCATGCAAAAAAACGCATGTGTTTTTAATGTTAAGTAAAGAAAAAGAAACGCATGCTTTTTTTGCGCTAAAAAAGCAGCGGCAAAAAACACAAATGTGAAACCAGCCTCAGACCATCATTTGTCTTAAGCTCTACCTGAAGCCACCATTTGGAGTCTTTCCTCTCCAAACCACAACACACAGACTGCCTCTCAAGTCCAGCTACTTAACCCCTTCCCGACCTGTGACGCCACGTAGGTGTCATGAAAATCGGTGCCAATCTGACCTGTGACGCCTATGTTGGGTCATGGAGGGATCGCATCCCTGCAGATCGGGTGAAAGGGTTAACTGCAATTTCACCCGATCTGCAGGGACAGGAGGTGTGGTACTTCAGCCCAGGGGGAGTGTCTTCACCCCCCGTGGCTACGTTCGCTCTGATTGGCTGTTGAAAGTGAAACTGCCAATCAGAGCGATTTCAATATTTCACCTATGAAAACTGGTGAAATATTACAATCCAGCCATGGCCGATGCTGCAATATCATCAGCCATGGCTGGAAACCCTGATCTGCCCCCCTCCACCACCACCGATCTCCTCCCCAGTCCTCCGTCCCGTGCTCAGCTCCCCTCCGTCGTCCTGTCTGCTCCCCCATCCTCCTGTCCGCTCCCCTCGTGCACCGATCCTCCCCCCGTGCTCCGATCCCCCCCTCATACTTACCGAGCCTCCCGGTGTCCGTCCGTCATCTCCATGGGTGGCGCCATCCTCCAGAATGGCAGGCGCATTCGCAGTGCGCCCGCCGAATCTGCCAGCCAGCAGATTCGTTCCAGGTATATTTTGATCACTGTGATAAAACCCTATCCCAAACCTTTAACTCCCTCCTCCGCCCCCCCCCACTGGCCCCTCCAACCTCCCTCATCTCTGCTGAGGACTTTGCCACACACTTTAAAAATAAGATCAACCAAACAAGGCAAGTCTTCATTATTCAACCACCACAACCCCTTTGTATATCAGACCAATGCCCAAACCCCATAACCTCCCTATCCAACATCACTGAAGGGGGGCTTAATTGTCTCCTCTCCAAATCGCACCTCACCACCTGTGCGCTCGACCCCATCCCGTCCCACCTCCTCCCCAACCTCACCACCACACTTATCCCATCCTTAACCCACCTCTTCAACCTATCACTATCTTCTGGCACCTTCCCTTAAATCCTTTATCCTTAAAAAGCCAACCCTCGATCCAACTGCTATATCCAGCTATCGCCCAATATCACTGCTCCCATTCGCTTCCAAACTCCTGGAGCAGCACGTCCATTCTGAACTTTCCTCCCAACTCTCATCTAACTTGCTCTTTGACAATCTACAATCTGGTTTCCGCCCCCATCACTCAACTGAGACAGCCCTGACCAAAATCACTAACGACCTACTTACCGTGAAAGCTAATGGACAATACTCTGTACTCCTCCTTCTAGACCTGTCCGCTGCTTTCGACATGGTTGACCACTGCCTCTTACTACAGATCCTCTCCTCCTTTGGCATCAAAGACCTCGCCCTATCCTGGATCTCCTCGTACCTTTCCAACCGCACATTCAGCGTCTCCCACTCCCACACTAACTCCTCATCCCACCCTCTCTCTGTTGGAGTCCCCCAAGGCTCTGTTCTAGGACCCCTACTCTTCTCAATCTATACACTTGGCTTGGGACAACTCATAAAGTCCCATGGATTCCAGTACCACCTCTATGCTGATGACACTCAGATCTACCTCTCTGGCCCAGATGTCACCGCTCTGCTGTCCAGAATCCCAGAGTGCCTATCAGCCATATCCTCCTTCTTCTCCTCTCGCTTCCTCAAACTCAATGTGGACAAATCTGAACTCATCATCTTTCCTCCATCCCATAGATCTTCCTTACCTGACCTATCTATCGCAATCAATGACATCATGCTTTCCCCCGAACCGGAAGTCCGCTACCTCGGAGTAACCTTCGACTCTGCCCTGTCCTTCAAACCGCACATCCAAGCTCTTTCCACCTCCTGTCGCCTCCAGCTCAAAAATATCTCCAGAATCCGTCCTTTCCTCAACCGTCAATTTACTAAAATGCTTGTGCACGCCCTCATCATCTCCCGCCTTGACTACTGCAACATCCTTTTCTGCGGCCTCCCTGCTAATACCCTTGAACCTCTCCAGTCCATACTTAACTCTGCTGCCCGACTAATTCATCTCTCTCCTCGCTACTCCTCTGCTTCCCCCCTCTGCAAATCTCTTCACTGGCTCCCATTCCCTCAGCGTATCCAGCTCAAATTACTAATACTGACCTACAAAGCCATCCACAACCTGTCTCCTCCATATATCTCTGAACTAATCTCCCGATATCTTCCCTCACGTGATCTCCGGTCCTCCCAAGACCTCCTTCTCTCCTCCACACTTATTCGCTCCTCATCCAACCGTCTCCAAGACGTCTCCCGAATATCCCCCATCCTCTGGAATTCTTTGCCCCAACACGTCCGACTATCAATCACATTCGGATCCTTCAGACGGAACCTAAAAACCCATCTCTTCAGGAAAGCCTACAGCCTGCACTGACCCCGCTGCCGCCTCATCACTACCGAAGCTACCGCCTCACCAACACCGGAGCTCCTGCAACCCTCTACCTACTGTCTCCTTCCCCATAATCCTGTAGAATGTAAGTAATAGAAAAAATGGAGGGCACCATCAAGCAAAATAGCAGTAGTATAGGGGTCAACCCAAAGTGTGACCTATAAGAGCTTAAACAGGAACAAAAAAAAGACGTCACACTATATATAATGGGGACCACCAAACAAGTAGTATTTAAATCACATTTAAATTCTTTATTATGTCAACCAAAAAAACACAAAGAAACACACCACACTATTAAAAACATTTAAAAACAAAAATAAGACATCAGAGGTTCCAAATAAGGAACCCCCCCTTGGACATGTACTGACAAGTATATTTGTATGATACCTATTACACTACATGTCCAAGGGGGGGGTTCCTTATTTGGAACCTCTGATGTCTTATTTTTGTTTTTAAATGTTTTTAATAGTGTGGTGTGTTTCTTTGTGTTTTTTTGGTTGACATAATAAAGAATTTAAATGTGATTTAAATACTACTTGTTTGGTGGTCCCCATTATATATAGTGTGACGTCTTTTTTTTTTTTTTTTTTTTTGTTCC
Source organism: Ranitomeya imitator (assembly GCF_032444005.1). Classification (NCBI taxonomy): domain Eukaryota; kingdom Metazoa; phylum Chordata; class Amphibia; order Anura; family Dendrobatidae; genus Ranitomeya; species Ranitomeya imitator. The sequence goes on along the minus strand of NC_091282.1, from coordinate 917,068,379 downwards.
TGTAGAATGTAAGCCCGCAAAGGCAGGGTCCTCACCCCTCTGTATTAGTCTGTCATTGTCAGTTTGTTTACTGTAAGTGATATCTGTAACTTGTACTGTATGTAACCCCTTCTCATGTAAAGCACCATGGAATCAATGGTGCTATATAAATAAATAAATAATAATAATAATAATAATCACAGCGATCAAAATAAAAAAAATAGTAAATGACCCCCCCCCTTTATCACCCCCATAGGTAGGGACAATAATAAAATAAAGAAAATATTTTTTTTTTCCACCAGGGTTAGGGTTAGAACTAGGGTTAGGGTTAGAAATAGGGTTAGGGTTAGGGCTAGGGTTAGAACTAGGATTAGGGTTAGAATTAGGCTATGTGCACATGGTGCGGATTTGGCTGCGGATCCGCAGCGGATTGGCCGTGGATCTGCAGCGGATTGGCCGCTGCGGATTCGTTTCAGTTTTCCATCAGGTTTACAGTACCATGTAAACCTATGGAAAACCAAATCTGCTGTGCCCATTGTGCGGAAAATACAGCCCGGAAACGCTGCGTTGTATTTTCCGCAGCATGTCAGTTCTTTGTGCGGATTCCGCAGCGTTTTACACCTGTTCCTCAATAGGAATCCGCAAGTGAAATCCGCACAAAAAAACACTGGAAATCCGCTGTAAATCCGCAGGTAAAACGCACTGCCTTTTACCTGCGGATTTTTCAAAAATCGTGTGGAAAAATCTCACACGAATCCGCAACGTGGGCACATAGCCTTAGGGTTAGGGTTGGAATTAGAGTTAGGGTTAGAATTAGGGCTAGGGTTGGAAATAGGGTTAAGATTAGGCTTGTGGTTAGGGTTATGGTTAGGAATAGGGGTGTGTTGTGGTTAAAGTTGTGGTTAGGGATGGGATTAGGGTTAGGGTTGGGATTGGGGTTACGGGTGTGTTAGGGTTAGGGTTGTGGTTAGGGGTGTGTTGGGGTTAGGGTTGTGATTAGGGTTATGGCTACAGTTGGGATTAGGGTTAGGGGTGTGTTGGGGTTAGTGTTGAAGTTAGAATTGAGGGGTTTCCACTGTTTAGGCACATCAGGGGTCTCCAAATGCAACATGGCACCACCATTGATTCCAGCCAATCTTACGTTCAAAAAGTCAAATGGTGCTCCCTCCCTTCCGAGCCCTGACGTGCGCCCAAACAGTGGTTTACCCCCACATATGGGGTACCATCGTACTCAAGACAAACTGGGCAACAACTATTGTGGTCGAATTTCTCCTGTTACCCTTGCGAAAATAAAAAATTGCTTGCTAAAACATAATTTTTGAGGAAAGAAAAATGATTTTTTATTTTCACGGCTCTGCGTTATAAAATTCTGTGAAGCACTTGGGGGTTGAAAGTTCTCACCACACATCCAGATAAGTTCCTTGTGTGGTCTAGTTTCCAAAATGGGGTCACTTGTGGGGGGTTTCTACTGTTTAGGCACATCAGGGGCTCTGTAAATGCAATGTGACGCCCGCAGACCATTCCATCAAAGTCTGCATTTCAAAACGCCATTACTTCCCTTCCGAGCCCCGACGTGTGTCCAATCAGTGGTTTACCCCACATATGAGGTATCAGCATACTAAGGACAAACTGGATAACAAATATTGGGGTCCAATTTCTCCTGTTACCCATGTGAAAATAAAAAATTGCTTACTAAAACATAATTTTTGAGGAAAGAAAAATGATTTTGTATTTTCACGGCTCTGCCATGTAAACTTTTGTGAAGCACCTAGGGGTTCAAAGTGCTCACCACATATCTAGATAAGTTCCTTGGGGGGTCTAGTTTCCAAAGTGGGGTCCCTTGCGGGGGGTTTCCACTGTTTAGGCACATCAGGGGCTCTGCAAACGCAACGTGACGCCCGCAGACCATTCCATCAAAGTCTGCATTTCAAAACGTTACTACTTCCCATCTGAGCCCCGACGTGTGCCCAAACAGTGGTTTACCCCCACATATGGGCTACCGGCACACTCAGGACAAACTGTGCAGCAACTACTGGGGTCTAATTTCTCCTGTTACCCTTGTGAAAATAAAAAATTGCTTACTAAAACATAATTTTTGAGGAAAGAAAATGATTTTTTATTTTCACGGCTCTGCGTTGTAAACTTCTGTGAAGCACTTGGGGGTTCAAAGTGCTCACCACATATCTAGATAAGTTCCATGGGGGGTCTAGTTTCCAAAATGGGGTCACTTGTTGGGGGTTTCTACTGTTTAGGCACATCAGGGGCTCTGCAAACGTAACATGATCCCCGCAGACCATTCCATCAAAGTCTGCATTCCAAAACGTCACTACTTCACTTACGAGCCCCGACGTGTGCCCAAACAGTGGTTCCGCCCCACATATGGGGTATCGGCGTACTCAGGACAAACTGGACAACAACTTTTGGGGTCCAATATCTCCTGTTACTCTTGTGAAAATAAAAAATTGCAGGCTAAAAAAAATAATTTTTGAGGAAAGAAAAATGATTTTTTATTTTCCCGACTCTGCATTATAAACTTTTGTGGAGCACTTGGGGGTTTAAAGTGGTCACTGCACATCTAGATTAGTTCCATGAGAGGTCTAGTTTCCAAAATGGGGTCACATGTGGGGGAGCTCCAATGTTTAGGTACACATGAGCTCTCCAAATGCGACATGGTGTCCACTAACGATTGGAGCTAATTTTTCATTCAAAAAGTCAAATGGTGCTCCTTCCCTTCCGAGCCCTGCCGTGTGCCCAAACAGTGATTTACCCCCACACGTGAGGTATCAGTGTACTCAGGAGAAATTGCCCAATAAATTTTAGGATCCATTTTATCTGCTGCCCATGTGGAAATGAACAAATTGTGGCTAAAATAAATTTTTTGTGAAAAAAGTACATTTTCATTTTTACGGATCAATTTGTGAAGCACCTGAGGGTTCAAAGTGCTCACTATGCATCTAGATAAGTTCCTTGGGGGGTCTAGTTTCTAAAATGGGGTCACTTGTGGGGGAGCTTCAATCTTTAGGTACACAGGGGCTCTCCAAACGCGACACGGTGTCCGCTAACGATTGGAGCTAATTTTTCATTCAAAAGTCAAATGGTGCTCCTTTCCTTCCGAGCTTTGCCGTGTGCACAAACAGTGGTTTGTGACCACATATGAGGTATCGATGTACTCAGGAGAAATTGCCCAACACATTTTAGGATCCATTTAATCCTGTTACCCATGTGAAATTGAAAAAATTGAGGTTAAAATAAATTTTTGGTGAAAAAAAGTACTTTTTCATTTTTACAGCTCAATTTGTGAAGCACCTGGGGGTTCAAAGTGCTCACTATGCATGTTAGGAGTCGGGTTCCTCTGCTGCACAGGGGGAATCTCGATCTGTCTCCGCTGCGGTCTCCCATTCTCCTCCAGCCACAGTGGAGTCTGCTCAGCAGGGACGTCGATCCCAGCGTCTCGCTCAGTCTGACTCTGTGCGAAGAGTTGCTGCTGCTTCTCCAGTCTCTGCCATTAAAGTCAGTGCTGGTCAGCAGCGAGCGGACTTCTCTGGGACTAAGTCCTTCTCTGCACGTACTGAGCATGCCCAGGGTAAGATCTCCCGTTGGAGATCGAGGGTCATGTGCTCAGGCTCTGCAGCACATTCCATTGGTCCTCTTGGCAGGTCTTGGAAGGGCAAAAGTGCTGTAGCCACTTCCTGTGCTGCAACTATATAAACTGCGCATGACCGCACGGCCATGCGCTAGTATTGTCTCATAATGTTATATGTGTGTGTGTAGATGAATGTATGTCGATGGATGAAAGCTCCTAAATATCCCTCCCTAGAGTTGTTGTCTGCTCGCGGATGTTGGTAGCTATCTAGCGCCCGACTAATCATCTGCACGATACACACATTACAGCGTCCTCTTGCTGTGTCCGCCTGTACGGCGCCGTGCGCTTGCCTTGCGCTTTCCATACCCAAGCCAGTGTGGTTGGTGGCGTCCGTCAGTGCAGCATTGCTCGCACTCCTGTGCATTTATATATTTATTCTTAGTTTCCTTACACATCCAGTTGTGGTGTAGTGCCAGCGAGGGTCTAATCGGACTTCAATCCCAGTTGGGGTTAAGTACGCTGACTACTCGCTCGCGCTTTAGGTGCGGTACCGCGATCCTGTGACGCAACAGGATTGCTCCCTTCACACTGGGTGAGGTTGAACCCACGTGTATATACTTTAGTGTACCGCCATATAGTCTGTATTTACTAGCAGCAGGTTTTCACCTGCACGGTGGACCCCGGACTGCGAACGCATCTATACCACCTTTCTTGGTGCGTTCCGCCAGTCCTAACAGAATACTAGCGCCAGGGTCTGGCTAGTAAATGATGGACGATCAGCGTTCACAGCGGTACATCCAGCAGCTGGAGGGAAGGTTGGCGGCTCTTGAGCGTTCAACTTCAGCTGTGGATGTCACTGCTGTCGCTGTTCAGGCTGCTAGTGTTGCTGCAGCCACCTTGTCCACTGCCGCTCCTGTCCCGACTCTAACTCGCCTCCCGCTTCCAGAGAAATTCTCTGGTGACAGTAAGTCTTGTAGGGGTTTCGTGAGTCAGTGCTCTATCCATCTCGAGCTTCTGGCCTCTCGTTTCCCTACAGAGTGGGCTAAGGTGGGATTTATAGTGTCTCTTCTGTCGGACAGAGCGTTGCAGTGGGCTACGCCGCTGTGGGAGCGTGGCGATCATGTGATGCAGAGTGCTCCGTTGTTTCTGAGCACTCTGAAGCAGGTCTTTTTGGGACCTCGTGTCACCCATGATACGGCGCTCCAATTGTTGGCATTGACTCAGGGCTCGTCCTTGGTCAGTCATTTTGCCGTCCACTTTCGCACCTTAGCATCTGAGCTGGAGTGGCCGGATAAAGCCCTCATTCCAATATTTTGGAGGGGGCTGGCTGACCACGTTAAGGACGCCCTGGCCACTAGGGAGATTCCCGCCACACTGGAGGAATTAATTTCTCTATCCACTCGTATTGATCTCCGTTTTCACGAGCGGAGGTTAGAGCGAGCCCAGTGTAGGCAGAGGTTTCGGCTGGCTCCCACCTTCGCCAAACCTTTGGAATCTCCAGACCAGGCTCCTGAGCCCCATGAGCCTGTGGTAGAGTCTCGAGCAGGATCTAAGTCCCGGACCGCTCGTGCACTTCAGATTTGTCATCTTTGCCAACAGTCTGGACATCTTGCCTCCAGATGTCTCCAGCGGTGGAGGAAACGTCAGCGTCTAGTGGTAGTTGGTGGAGGTGCACTAGACACGGCGACGTTTGCCTCCAAATTGTCCTTTAAGGGGACAATAACATTGGGCTCATCCTCTCACTCGGTGGAACTCTGCGTGGATTCTGGGACGGAGGGCAATTTTATGTCTTCAGCCTTCGCCCAACGTCACGCAATTCCTCTGGTCATGCTATCTCAACCAGTAACGGTACGAGTGGTGAATGGGTCGACACTGCCCACACAGATTACACATCAAACTATCCCTTTTACTCTGTCCATGTCACCATCTCATCAGGAGATTATATCTCTACTCGTCATTCCTGAGGGAATTGATGAGGTTCTCTTGGGGATACCTTGGTTACGGTACCACTCTCCTCACATCGAGTGGTCCTCAGGCAGAATTCTGGGATGGGGTGAATCTTGTGGGAACAGGTGTCATCGAGAGTGCGTTCAGGTTACTACTACAGAGGTACCCGCAGATCTCTCCTCTCTCCCCAAGCAATATTGGTCTTATGCAGACGTATTCTCCAAAAAGGCAGCGGAGACCCTTCCGCCCCATCGCCCCTATGACTGTCCTATTGATCTCTTGCCTGGTGCTGAGCCTCCCCGGGGTCGAGTCTATCCATTATCTCTCCCGGAAACGGAGGCAATGTCTCAGTACATACAAGAGAATCTGGCAAGAGGGTTCATCAGGAAGTCAGTGTCACCTGCTGGGGCAGGGTTCTTTTTCGTGCAGAAGAAGAATGGAGAACTACGTCCATGCATAGACTACAGGGGTCTTAATCCTATCACAGTTAAGAACAAGTACCCTTTGCCATTGATATCTGAGCTTTTCGATAGGCTTCGGGGAGCTAGAGTGTTTACTAAACTAGATCTGCGGGGTGCTTATAACCTGATTCGCATCCGTGAGGGGGACGAGTGGAAAACGGCATTTAACACCAGAGATGGGCACTATGAGTATCTGGTGATGCCCTTCGGGCTCTGTAATGCACCTGCCGTTTTCCAAGACTTTGTCAACGACATCTTCCGGGATATGCTTTCCACCTCGGTTGTAGTCTATCTGGATGATATTCTCATCTTTTCTCCAGATATTGACTCCCACCGGAGAGATGTTGGCAGAGTCTTCGACCTCCTACGGGCAAACTCTCTTTACGCAAAGTTGGAGAAGTGTGTGTTTGAGCAGGAGTCCTTACCTTTCCTGGGCTATATCATCTCCGCCCAGGGATTGGCTATGGATCCTGCCAAACTACAGGCTGTGATGGACTGGCAAGAGCCCCATTCTCTTAAAGCGGTGCAGCGCTTTATGGGGTTCATAAACTATTACCGCCAGTTCATTCCCCACTTCTCAACTCTGGTAGCTCCCTTGGTAGCCCTCACCAAGAAGGGAGCGAATCCCAAATTGTGGTCGGAAGAGGTCTCCAAGGCCTTCACTTCTATTAAGTCCCACTTTGCTAGCGCTCCCATCTTACATCGTCCCGATGTGGATAAGCCATTCCTACTGGAGGTGGATGCCTCGTCCGTTGGTGCTGGAGCAGTCCTCTACCAAAAGGATGCTCAAGGTCGGAAGCATCCATGCTTCTTCTTCTCCAAGACCTTCACGCCAGCGGAGAGGAACTACTCCATCGGGGACAGGGAGTTGCTAGCAATGAAGTTGGCCTTTTCGGAGTGGAGACACCTTCTGGAAGGTGCGCGGTTTCCCTTCCAAGTTTACACGGACCACAAAAATTTGGTCTATTTGCAGACAGCTCAGCGGCTAAATTCTCGCCAGGCCAGATGGTCCCTGTTCTTCTCCCGGTTCCACTTTTCCCTTCATTATCTCGCCGGGGAGAAGAATATCCGTGCTGACGCTCTCTCTCGCTCCCTTATGTCAACTGAGGAGGAGGAAGAGGAGCCTCGGCTTATTGTCCCTTCCGAGAGCCTGAGAACCGTGGCGCCGGTTTCGCTAGAGTCTGTTCCTCCGGGCAAGACTTTTGTGCCCATTAATTTGCGACCGGAGGTTCTCTCTTGGGCTCATTCGTCCAGGGTGGGTGGACAGTTTGGGACAAAGAGGACATCTGAGCTACTGGCGAGGACGTACTGGTGGCCGCATATGGTCCGGGATGTCAGGGATTATGTTCTGGCGTGTGTCTCCTGCGCCAAAAATAAATCTCTGCGTCAAAGGCCAGCTGGTTTGCTCTATCCCTTGCCGGTGGCAGATAGGCCCTGGGAGATGGTCGGGTTGGACTTTGTTGTGGGTTTGCCCAAGTCTCGCGGCTGTACCATCATTTGGGTCATCACCGATCATTTCTCAAAAATGGTGTATTTGGTGCCACTGCCGCGGTTACCTTCTGCACGGGCCTTGGCAGCGTTGTTCATTAGACATATCTTCCGCCTGCATGGTATGCCAGACAAAATTGTCAGTGACCGGGGTCCCCAGTTTGCGTCTCGGTTCTGGAGAGAGCTCTGTCGTCTTCTCAGTATTGAGTTGAATCTCTCTTCCGCTTATCATCCCGAGAGGAATGGGTTGGTAGAGAGGGCCAACCAGACCTTGGTCACATACCTGCGACATTTTGTTTCAGCCAGGCAGGATGACTGGGCATCCTTGCTATCATGGGCAGAGTTTGCACTGAACAACGCCGTAGCCGACTCCACTGGACAAACCCCATTGCTCCTCAACTATGGTCAGCATCCACGGGTACCTGTGCCTATGCCCGTGTCTTCCGCCGACTCCAGGGTGGCAGACTGGGCTGTGGAGGCACGGGATATTTGGGACCGCACTCAGGATGCCATTCGGGCCTCTAAGGAGAGAATGAGGTCCTCCGCTGATGCTCATCGGTGCCCCGCTCCGACCTTTGCTCCTGGCGACTTGGTGTGGCTCTCCGCCCGTAATATCAGGCTGCGAGTTGAGTCCACTAAATTTGCTCCTCACTACTTGGGCCCATTCAAGGTCCTCGAGCAGGTTAATCCTGTGGTCTATCGTTTGGCCCTTCCGCCACGCCTGGGTATCACCGACACCTTTCATGTGTCCCTCTTGAAACCCGTGTATATGTCCCGGTTTTCCGAGTCATCTGCTGGGACATCGGGTTCGTCTACGGACGATTATGAGGTGAACGCTATTTTGGGGTGCAAGGTGATGCGTGGTAAAAAATTTTATTTGGTGGACTGGAAGGGTTATGGCCCCGAGGATAGGTCCTGGGAGCCTGTTGAGCACATTCGGGCTCCACAGCTCATTGCTGCCTTGGACGTAGCGAGGCCCAAGGAGGGGGGGGCCCTAGGAGGGGGGGTAATGTTAGGAGTCGAGTTTCCTCTGCTGCGCAGGGGGAATCTCGATCCGTCTCCGCTGCGGTCTCCCATTCTCCTCCAGCCGCAGTGGAGTCTGCTCAGCAGGGACGTCGATCCTAGCGTCTCGCTCAGTCTGACTCTGTGCGAAGAGTTGCTGCTGCTTCTCCAGTCTCTGCCATTAAAGTCAGTGCTGGTCAGCAGCGAGCGGACTTCTCTGGGACTAAGTCCTTGTCTGCACGTACTGAGCATGCCCAGGGTAAGATCTCCCGTTGGAGATCGAGGGTCATGTGCTCAGGCTCTGCAGCACATTCCATTGGTCCTCTTGGCAGGTCTTGGAAGGGCAAAAGTGCTGTAGCCACTTCCTGTGCTGCAACTATATAAACTGCGCATGACCGCACGGCCATGCGCTAGTATTGTCTCATAATGTTATATGTGTGTGTGTAGATGAATGTATGTCGATGGATGAAAGCTCCTAAATATCCCTCCCTAGAGTTGTTGTCTGCTCGCGGATGTTGGTAGCTATCTAGCGCCCGACTAATCATCTGCACGATACACACATTACAGCGTCCTCTTGCTGTGTCCGCCTGTACGGCGCCGTGCGCTTGCCTTGCGCTTTCCATACCCAAGCCAGTGTGGTTGGTGGCGTCCGTCAGTGCGGCATTGCTCGCACTCCTGTGCATTTATATATTTATTCTTAGTTTCCTTACACACCCAGTTGTGGTGTAGTGCCAGCGAGGGTCTAATCGGACTTCAATCCCAGTTGGGGTTAAGTACGCTGACTACTCGCTCGCGCTTTAGGTGCGGTACCGCGATCCTGTGACGCAACAGGATTGCTCCCTTCACGCTGGGTGAGGTTGAACCCACGTGTATATACTTTAGTGTACCGCCATATAGTCTGTATTTACTAGCAGCAGGTTTTCACCTGCACGGTGGACCCCGGACTGCGAACGCATCTATACCACCTTTCTTGGTGCGTTCCGCCAGTCCTAACAATGCATCTAGATAAGCTCATTGGGGGGGTCTAGTTTCCAAAATGGGGTCATTTGTGGGGGAGCTCCAATATTTAGGCACACAGAGGCTCTCCAAACGCGACATGGTGTCCGCTAAAGATTGGAGCCAATTTTTCATTGAAAAAGTCAAATGGCGCTCCTTCCCTTCCGAGCCCTGTCGTGCGCCCAAACAGTGGTTTCCCCCCACATATGGGGTATCGGCGTACTCAGGACAAATTGTACAATAACTTTTGGGGTCCAGTTTCTGTTTTACCCTTGGGAAAATAAAAAAATGTTTGCTAAAAGATCATTTTTGTGACTAAAAAGTTAAATGTTCATTTTTTCCTTCCATGTTGCTTCTGCTGCTGTGAAGCACCTCAAGGGTTAATACACTTTTTGAATGTGGTTTTGAGCACCTTGAGTGGTGCAGTTTTTAGAATGGTGACACATTTGGGTATTTTTAGCCATATAGACCCCTCAAACTGACTTCAAATGTGAGGTGGTGCCTAAAAAAATGGTTTTGTAAATTTCGTTGTAAAAATGAGAAATCGCTGGTCAAATTTTAACCCTTATAACTTCCTAGCAAAAAAAAAAATTTGTTTCCAAAATTGTGCAAATGTAAAGTAGACGTGTGGGTAATGTTATTTATTAACTATTTTGTGTCACATAACTCTCTCGTTTAACAGAATAAAAATTCAAAACTTGAAAATTGCGAAATTTTCGCCAAATTTCCATTTTTTTACAAATAAATGCAAAAATTATCGACCTAAATTTACCACTATCATGAAGCCCAGTATGCCACGAAAAAAGCATTCTCAGAACCGCTAAGATCCGTTGAAGCGTTCCTGAGCTATTACCTCATAAAAGGACACTGGTCAGAATTGCAAAAAACCGCCAGGTCATTAAGGTCAAAATAGGGTGGGTCATGAAAGGGTTAAACTCAGACCACGTGACTCCTCACCTGCGTGACTGATCATATGACTGTGACATCACATAGGTCCTGTCACCACATGGCAGTGCTGCTTCTGCAAGTGGAGATAAGGTGGACATCTTCCCACCCACTCTATAGATATCCACATAAAACCAGCCCATGTATGCCACTTTAACTTAACTCTTACAACATGTAGTGTGCTGGAGGAAAATATTCTGGTTGCACATCACTGACGCCATTACGCGCAGTGACACATATCTCCCCTCCATTACTTTACCAGTGACTTTGTTACAAGGTGTAGTGATGATTTTGACTCCATGGATGATTTACAGAAACAAGTATGCACTGCACATTGCAAAGTGAAATTTCAAATATGTCAATGTAGTGCCCCATAGAATCATAGAATGTTAGAGTTGGAAGGGACTTCCAGGGTCATCGTGTCCAACCCCCTGCTCAATACAGGATTCACTAAACCATCTCAGACAGATGTCTGTCCATCCTCTGTTTGAAGACGTCTATTGAAGGAGAACTCACCACCCCTTGTGGCAGCCTGTTTCACTCATAGGTCACCCTCACAGTAAGTCATTTTTTCTAATATCAAATCTGTATCTTCTCTCTTTCAGTCTCATTCCATTCCTTCTTGTGTTTCCATGTGCCAATAAGAATAATGATGATCCCTCTACACTGTGACATCCCTTCAGATATTTGTAGACAGCTATTAAGTCTCCTCTTAGCCTTCTTTGTTGCAAGCTAAACATTTCCAGATCCTTTAACAATTCCTCATAGGACATACAGTTGTGCGCAAAAGTTTACATACCCCAGCAGAATTTTTGCTTTGTTGGCCTTTTTTCAGAGAATATGAAACTTTTTCTCCACTGATGGTTAGTGATTGGGTGAAGCTATTTATTGCCAAACTACTGTTTTCTCTTTTTAAATCATAATGACAATCCAAAGCATCAAAATTACCCTGATCAAAAGTTCACATACCCTGGAGATTTTGGCCTAATAACATGCACAGAAGTTGACACAAATGGGTTTGAATGGCTACTAAAGGTAGCATCCTCACCTGTGACTTATTTGCTTGTAATCAGTGAGTGTGCATAAAAGCTGAGTGAGTTTTTGTGATCCAGACAGACTCTTGCATCTTTTATCTAGCCACTGACATTTCTGGATTGTGAGTCATGGGGAAAAGAAATTGTCAACGGATCTATGGGAAAAGGTAGTTGAACTGTATAAAACAGGAAAGGGATACAAAAAGATATCCAAGGAATTGATAATGCCAGTCAACAGTGTTCAAACTTTGATTAACACATGGAAAATGAGGGGCTCTGTAAAAACAAAACCACGGTCAGGTAGATCAATAAAAATTTTGTCCATAACTGCCAGAAAAATTGTCCGGGATGCAAAGAAAAACCCACAAATAACATCGGCTGAAATACAGGACTCTCTGAAAACTAGCGGTGTGGTAGTTTCAAGATGCACAATAAGGAGGCACTTGAAGAAAAATGGGCTGCATGGTCGAGTCGCCAGAAGAAAGCCATACTGTGCAAATGCCACAAAGTATCTTGCCTACAATATGCAAAACAGCACAGAGACAAGCCTCAAAATTTCTGGAACAAGGTAGATTGGAGTGATGAGACCAAAATTGAACTTTTTGGCCACAGCCATAAACGTTACATTTGGAGAGAGGTCAACAAGGCCTATGATGAAAGAAACATCATTCCTACTGTAAAGCATGGAGGTGGATCACTGATGTTTTGGGGATATGTGAGCTACAAAGGCACAGGAAACTTAGTCAAAGTTGAAGGAAAGATGAATGCAGCACGTTATCAGCAAATGCTGCAAATTTGCACTCATCAGCCCGGAAGTTGAGCATGGGACGTACTTGGACGTTCCAACATGACAACGATCCAAAACACAAGGCAAAGTCGACCTGTTATTGACTAGAGCAGAACAAAGTAAAGGTTCTGGAGTGGCCATTTCAGTCTCCTGACCTCAATATTATTGAGCCACTCTGGGGAGATCTCAAGCATGCAGTTCATGCTACACAGCTCAGGAATTTACAGGAACTGGAGTTTTTTGCGAAGAAGAGTTGGCAGCTTTACCATCTGAGAAAATAAAGAACCTCATCCACAACTACAGCAAAAGACTTCAAGCTGTCATTGATGTTAGAGGGGGCAATATAAGGTATTAAGAAATAGGGTATGATCAGGGTAATTTGAATGTTTTCTGTTGTCATTCTGATTTAAAATGAGAAAACACAGTAGTTTGACAATAAATGGCTTCACCCAACCCCTAACCATAAGTGGAGAAAAAGATTTGGTTTTATCATGCATATTCTCTGAAAAAAGGCCAAGAAAGCAAAAATTATGCCGGGGCATGTAAACTTTTGAGCACAACTGTACTTTGCAGTCCACTTACCATCCTGGTAGCTCTTCTCTGAACTTGTTCCAGTTTTACAATATCTTTCTTAAAATGTGGTGCCCAGAACTGGACACAATGTTCCAGATGAGGCCTGACCAAGGAGGAGTAGAGGGGGATAACTACTTCACGTGATCTAGACTCTATGCTTCTCATAATACACCCTAGAACTGTGTAAGGCTATGTGCTCACGTTGCATCTTTGCTTGCAAAAATTTCTGCAAGGTTTCTGCATCTCTTGGCAGAAAAACGCAGCTGAAAATAAGCGCCTTTTTTGCGTTTTTGCATGCGTTTTTGTAAATCAATAGAGCTAGATATATTGTAAAAAAAAAGAATTGTGATGTAATTTATTTTTTCAACCTTTTCAGCCAGATACCCTCATTAATATTAAAGAAAGACACACACACACAGTCACCAGCCTATGTAGGAGCATTAACATAATTAACATACTGTACATATGCTGTAACAAAACAGAAACTGTCAGAAATCTGCGTGAAATGCAATATCTGTTTATTTTTCAAAAATTTTTTAAAAAAATTACGTGGGCTCTCCCACAATTTTGATAACCAGCAAAGGGAAAGCCGACGGTTAAGGGCAGATGTTAATATTCTGGGAAGGAGCCAATAGCCAAAGGTTCCCAGTCTATTAATATCAGCTCACAGCTGTTTGCTTAGCTTTTACTGGCCAGTTTACAGGGGAACCCAAGAAAGAAATTGACATGAGGCCCCCCTATAAAATTGAACCAGCAAAGGCTAAGCAGATAGCTGCAGGCTGATATTAATAGCATGGGAAGGGCCATGGAAATTGGCACTCCCCAGGCTAAAAACATCTGTTCTCAGCCACCCCAGAAATGGCACATCTTATAGATGCACCAATTCTGGCACTTAGCCTCATTCTTCCCACTTGCCCTGTAGCGGTTGACATAATGACACAGACTCCTTTATTGAATAGTAAAATTACCATAGTTACTGAACACCTAATCCCTGATGCCCTTGTCTCCTGCAAACAATCAAAAAATAATAAACCAACATATAATACTATCCTGTCCGACGTAGTCCATTTATTACTGAGTGTGCCAAGGCGATCTCACGTGTAGAACAGTCACATCGGGAGATGTGACTGCTCTACCCGGCCGCCGGCGATACACAGACATGAGGTAATCGTTCCCACACTGTATCACAGGGCAGCTCGGAGGCTCAGTGGATAGTACTGCAGCCTTGCAGCACTGGGGTCCTGGGTTCAAATCCCACCAAGGACAACATCTGCAAGGAGTTTGTATGTTCTCCCCGTGCTTGTGTGGGTTTCCTCCTGATTCTCCGGTTTCCTCCCACATTCCAAAGACATACTGATAGGGAATTTAGATTGTGAACCCAATTGGGGACAGTAATGATAATGTATGCAAACTGTAAAGCGCTGCGGAATATGTTAGCGCTATATAAAAATAAAGATTATTATTATTATTTATCACTGAGCTGTCATGAGAGTTCACCAGAGTTCATCAGCTCCGATGCTCTCACAGCACTACCACTGTGTGAGAACTTTCCCAAGCAGCAATGCCGTAAGTGAGAGCACCAGAGCTGATCAGCTGATGAACTCCAGTGAACACTCACGTCGGCTCAGTGATACACTGCAAGAGAGATCACCTCTCAGTTTATTGCCGGCAGCCAGGTGAGATCGACTTGGGACACTCAGTATTAAATGTACTGCGGCGAAAAGGTGAGTATATGTTGGTTTATTATTTTTGATTGTTTGCAGGAGACACGGGCATCGGGGATTAGGAATTTGGTGAGTATGAATTTTATATGTGAATATGTATGTAATTATGTAAATGTTTTGATTTTTTTTACAATTGAACACAGACGCCGAATGTTGAGACTACAGTATTCGCCCATCATTAGCTCATGCTGTCTCTGCTATATGTGACAAAAGACGTAATCAGATGGGAGTAGTAGTCCCATCAGACGACGCCTAAGTACAATCAGTATGGGCAGTTCGTCGCATGGGTATACACACAGACACACAGAGACACAGACACACACACACACACATATTCTCCGCTCACACATATTCTCCATTCACTCACATATTCTCCATCCACACATATTCTCCGCTCACACACATATTCTCCACCCACACACATATTCTCTGCCCACACACAGAGACACACACTTATATTCTCTGCCCACACACTATTCCTCCTTCTGACATTTCTCTTTGACAATTCGCAGCGTTTTTGGCAGCAAATACGCAAACCTTTTAACACCTTCGCTTTTGCTGCAGATTTGACTGACTCAATTAAAGTCAATGAGTCAAAAATGCTGCAGAAACGCAAAAAATTGATATGCTGCAGATAACAAAACACTGCAAATACGGACAGAAATTTACTGATCATGTGCACAACACTTCAGGATTGTTATTGAACTATCTTACTTTAGTATTCAATTGTGTTTTTGGACCATTTACGCAAGTAAAAAAATGCTGCGAAAATGCATAAAGAACACATCGTGTGCCCATAGCCTAAGCCCTTTTTGATGCTGCTTCACACTGTTGACACATGTGCAGTCTGTGATCTATTAGTATACCCAAGTCTTTTTCACACGTGCAGTTGCTTAGTTCCATTCCTCCCATTCTATAAATGTAATTTTCACTTTTCTTGCCCAGATATAGAATCTTGTATGACTCCCTATTAAATACCATTCTATTTGTCGCTACCCATTGTTCAAGCTCATCTAGATCCTTCTTAATGTTTTCTGTCTTCTCTAGTGATAGCTATCCCTCCAAGCTTTGCATTGTCTGCAAATTTGATTTGTTTACTTTCAGCTCCCTATTTTATATCATTTATAAAAATGTTGAGCAACACTAGGGCCAGGACAGAGCCTTGTGGTACCCCACTTGAAACATTTTTTCCAATTGGATGTGCAACCATTAATTACCATTCTTTTAGTACAATCACCGAGCCAGTTATGAATCAACCTAACTGTAGCCTTTCAATCCCATACTAGGTAAATTTTTCAGTAAGGATAGTATGAGATACTTTATCAAATGCTTTGCTGAAGTCAAAATATACTATATGTACCGCACTTCCCCAATCCACCCATTCAGTGATTCCATCATAGTAGGAAATTAGATTAGGGAGGTGAGCATGTCTGAATGAGGAGCTGAGCGGTCGCAGGCATTGCTAGCTCCGTGCTTACATGGACCATCAGCGGCTCAACAACGGGGAAGCCCGCATAAAAGCCTACTGCAGCCTCAGGCACACTCCATTCGGCAATGAGACACAGTACGAGGAGCAGGGAGCAATGCCGTGCAGGATCATGATCTTTGTACTGGTGCAAGGGAAAAATCAAGATGGCCGCAGCACTGTGGAGCGCTCTGGGGGGTCTGATCTCCTGACAATAGGTCAGACCTCACCGGAAAGAAGCATCAGAAGTGGGAAGTAGGCACAAGAGGAGCTGGGCAGATCACCATCCAGGAGCCCGGAGAAATCATCAGGCACCAAACCGCAAGTATATGCACCTGACACAGGATACAGCTCCAACTCCCATCACATAGGCCACACTAAACTCCCTGCTGGGCGAGCTAAAGCAGGCCATACACAGTTATATCACCTCAGCCTTCACTGCACTACAGAAATACATTGTGCATATAGGGGACAGAAGAGCCCACATTGAGGAGAAGCTGGAGGAGTTCACCACAGCCCACAACCACTTAGTGGTCTCTCACAATGAGGCAGATGAGGGGATGACTGCTCTAACACTGAAGCAGGTGGACCTGGAGGACCGCTCTAGAAGTGACAACCTGCGCTTCAGGGGGATACCAGAAAGCGATGCTGTGAAGGCATTAACGGAGTTCCTAACAGATTTGTTTACTGCACTAGTCCCCGAGGTGGAGCAACAAGACCTCATAATAGACAGAAAGCACAGAATCCCCAAAACCAAAAGTGCCCTCGCCTCTGCACCCAGGGATGTAATTGCCCGACTTCATTTTTTCCATTTCAAAGAAATCAGTAGCAGCGGGCGGACCAGAGCTCCCGAAGAGGTTTTTTGCATCCTGGTGTTCACCGACATCTCCGCTAATGCCCTGAACAGATGGTGGGAGTTCTTCACAGCCACCAAGATCCTACGAGACAACGGGATCACGTACAAGTGGGGCTACCCGTTGAAGCTGATCGTCACCAAAAATGGAGCCACACAGGTCCTGACTTCCCTTCGAGAGGCCATGACTCTGCTGCAGAAGTGGTCGCTGGCGACTGTGGACAAATAGACAAGCTCCCCGCTCAAGAAGAAGAATTTGCCAACACTGATGAGGAAATGGACATGAACAAGAGAACAGAATACAAGACTATCTTTTCACAATGCTCTGAGGAGGCATGAGAGGAGAATTTTCATTTCCCCTCAATACCCCCCCACACACACTATATACTGGATAGTGGAGCACATCCAGGAGATTCACTTAGAACCGAACTCTATTTTTGAAACTGTTACAGTTTTTCACAAATTTAAAGGGAACCTGTCACCCCCAAAATCGATGGTGAGGTAAGCTCACCGTCATCAGGGGCTTATCTACAGTATTCTGTAATGCTGTAGATAAGCCCCCGATGTAACCTGAAAGAGGAGAAAAAGAGGTTAGATTATACTCACCCAGGGGCGGTCCCGCTGCGGTCTGGTCAAATGGGTGTCTCAGGTCCGCTCCGGCGCCTCCCATCTTCATTCCATGAAGTCCTCTTCTGGTCTTCACGCCGCAGCTCTGGTGCAGGCGTACTTTGTCTGCCCTGTTGAGGGCAGAGGAAAGTACTGCATTGCGCAGGCGCCAGAAAAGTCAGAGAGGCCCAGCGCCTGCGCACTGCAGTACTTTGCTCTGCCCTCAACAGGCAAATTAGATCTTCGCGGGGCATATAATTTACTTCGTATACGTCCCGGAGACGAACGGAAGACAGCTTTCAGATGCCGGTATGAACATTTTGAATATTTAGTGATGCCTTAAGAACTCTGCCGATTTGCTGTATATGTTTCAAGGACTTGTTTCATTGTGGGATATCAATGTATTGTTTTGGATATTATTGCTGTTGTACAAATACACTATTTGCACTAAAGAAACCCGTCTCTGTCTGTTCATTGCCCCACGCTACCAGAATCCTCGAGTTCCTACAATAGTATTACAGGATACTCCAGCCAACAGAGGATTCTGCTGGGGCAATGACTGAGACACGTGTAGACAAACTGTTTGCTATGATTAACTCCTTGCAGCAGGAGGTGGAGGCTGTACAAAATAAGATTAGAGAAATGGACTCCCGGGCTGGCCACAATGCGCAGGTGTTTGGTCAGGCTCTCCAAGATTTGTGTACTTTATCAGAAGCCCAGGAGATCTCATCTGCTCAACATACACCACCCAACAGTATGCCTAAATTGCCTCCATTCCGGTTTAATGGTGACCGAAGTCAATTCCGTGGGTTTATAATCAGTGCATATTATACTTTGATGTACATGCCTCCTACTATCAGTCTGATAGATCTAAGGTACTATGTATTATTTTGTTGTTGACATCACGGGCACTGGCTTGGGCAAATCCTATGGTTGAAAGCCGCGATGTCCGTCTAAATAATTTGGATGATTTTCTGGCAGCTATGGCGCAAATGTTTGATGATCCCAACCGCCGTGCCTCCGCTGAAACTGCCTTGCTTTCCTTACGCCAGGGGAAACGTTCAGTCATAGAATATATTACTGAATTTAAGAGGTTAGTAGTGGATACCAACTGGGATAACAATGCCTTATTGCCAATTTTTTTTTTCCACATAGACCATATGATGGCCTCATAGAACTGCTTCCTGGGGCAGCGATTCCTTTCGGCCATGTTTACCCGTTGGCAGCTCCAGAATTAAAGACATTACGAGAATATATAGATGAGAATTTAGCCAAGGGATTTATCCGACCATCTTCTTCACCAGCGAGAGCCCCCATATTCTTTGTAAAGAAGAAAGATGGAACTCTAAGACCTTACATTAACTACCGGGAGCAAAATAAGGTAACCATTCGTAACAGGTACCCATTGCCACTAATTCCTGAATTGTTGGAGAGAGTTCGTCAAGCTAAAATATTTACCAAATTAGATCTTCGCGGGGCATATAATTTACTTCGTATACGTCCCGGAGACGAATGGAAGACAGCTTTCAGATGCCGGTATGAACATTTTGAATATTTAGTGATGCCATTCGGACTCTGTTATGCTACTGCTGCTTTCCAACACTAAGCCAACAATATTTTCAGGGATTTACTGGATCATTATGTAGTAATTTACCTGGATGACATCTTGATTTTCTCTGATTCCCTACAGGAACATCAGGAACATGTCAAGACCGTGCTCAGACGTTTGAGAGATAATGATTTGTACATCAAACTCGAAAAGTGTTAATTTCATTGCTCCAAAATTCAATTTTTAGGCTATGTTATTTCTCCCCAGGAATTGAATATGGAGTCCAGCAAGATCCAGGCGATCGTAGATTGGCCGGTACCAGGAAACATTAAAGAGGTACAACGATTCATTAGTTTTGCTAACTTTTATAGACGTTTTATCCGGAATTTTTCGGAAATTGTCTCCTCACTAAGAAGGGGAAGAATTTTGTATGGTCTCCACAAGCCCAGGGAGCCTTTGACCGCCTCAAGGTTTGTTTTACCATGGCTCCGATATTGATGCACCCGGATCCTGCACTGCATTTTGTCATGGAAGTGGACACTTCTGACTGTGCACTGGGAGCAATCATCTCACAACGAACCGGAGACAAAGGTTTGCTGCACCCGTGTGCCTTGTTTTCTCGCAGGTTATCATCTGCTGAACTGAACTATGATATTGCAGATAAGGAACTTTTGGCAATCATTTCTACCTTTAAGGAATGGAGACACCATTTGCAGGGAGCAACTCAACAGGTAGTAGTGCTCACAGATCACCGTAATTTGGAATTCCTTAAGTCCGCCAGATGTCTCTCTCCTCAAAAAGCTAGGTGGAGTTTGTTCTTGAACCAGTTTGATTTTATTATCTCGTACCGCCCAGGTTCACATAATGGGAAAGCCGCTGCATTATCCCGAATCCACACGATGGACTCTGTGCCTGGGACCCCGTCTAAGACCATCTTGTCTGATGCCAATTTCATAGGAGTGCTTCAGGACCGGGACTTGTGGGAGGAGGTCAAGCTGGCCTATGATGGTGACGTATTTCTTGCTGTCCCACCTGACAATGTGAATCTTTTCTTTCAGAATGGTGTATGGCTTAGAGATCGATGTATTTATGTCCCTGAGGCTGTGAGGCTTCGAATTCTCAAATTGGTCCATGACTCCGTATTGGCTGGTCATCGGAGGTTACAGAAGACGCAGGAATTGTTAAGTCGTTTTTTATGGTGGCCTACCTGCTTGAAAGATGTGAATGACCGCTCTTGTGAGGTTTTTGCCCGGTACAAAGTTCCTCTTGTTTCACCTACTGGCCTTTTAAAGCTGCTACCCGTACCATCTCGCACTTGGGGTTTTACTTTGATGGACTTTATTGTGGAGTTACCCACCTATGGCGGTAAAAATACTATTTTGGTGGTAGTGGACCGATTAACAAAGGCTGCTCATTTTATTCCCTGTACCGGTCTTCCCTCAGCTACTGAGACAGTGGATCTGGTTATCCAGAATGTTTTCCGGCTGCATGGGGTACCAGATTAGATTATTTCTGACCGGGGAATACAATTTACCTCTAGGTTTTGGAAAGGATTTTGTTCTGCGCTCCATATTAATGTTTGCTTGTCTTCTGCATACCATCCTCAGACCAACGGGCAGACCAAATGGTCCAATCAAACCTTGGAGCAATATCTACGCTGTTGTGTCAGTCATTTGCAGGATGATTGGCTGAAGCTACTTCCGTTAGCGGAATTTTCGTATAACAACTAACAGAGCAGTTCCACGAAGGTAACGCCTTTTTTCGCCAATCTGGGATATTATCCAAATATTTTGCCTAGGTCTCCAGTTGCTATTTCAGTACCGGCAGTTCAAGACAGAGTGGCGGTGTTGCACCGTAATCTTGATGTTTTGAAAGACTCCCTGACCGTAGCACAGCAGTGTTACAAGTAGGGTTGAGCGACCTTGACTTTTTTAGAGTCGAGTTGGGTATCGCAAAACCCGACTATCTCAAAAGTCGGGTCGAGTGAAATCGGCCGATTATGTCGTAAAGTCGGGATCGACTGAAACACGAAACCCAATGCAAGTCAATGGGGCAGCATAGTCGGCAGTGAGTGGGGGCCAGGAAAACACCTAGAGTGCCCATTTTAATGCCAAAACCATCCATTCTTCTTAACGAAGCTTGTCAATCTTAATTTCCCTTATAATAATAGTTAGGCATTGGAAATTGGGGGTCATTTGGCTAAAGTTGTGGGGGGTAGGGCTTGTTCAAGTATTTAGTGGGCCCAGGTAATCTGGACCACCTCAGGGCAGTGGAGCAGGGAGAGGTAAGTATTTAAACTTTGCAATTGCTGTGATCCTGAGCAAGCAGGGGGGGCCCACTCGTTGGCATTGGCACTAGCACAGGGCCCCTCAAAGTACGGCGGTGTGTTTGCACGGCGGGGGCGCCTACCACCGGCAGCGACACTTTTGCGTACTATGAGGGGCCCTGTGCCAGTGAAGTCGCCAATGAGTATTCCCCCCCCCACACCTGATGAAGGAACCTGCACTTTCATCTGCACCTTCCTCTTTGTCCCCGTGTAAGGTGGTATGGTATGCGGGAAGAGGAACCTGACTTTCAGCAGTGTCACAATCTTGCTGTGTGGCGTGCACGGGGAATGTTGCGTTATGGGTCAATGTACCAGCAGACTCATCTATCACTGGCTGGGCAATGGGCAGGATGAGGAGGAAACACAGATACAGGCCCAAAGAATAAAGTGGGCTAAATGCTGTTCAAAATTGGTAACAGGACTAACCAGGGGGCATTGCTTTGTTCAGTGGAGGACAACTGTAATGAGAGGCTGACACAGAGAGTAGGCCCAAATCAGTAAGTAGTCTAAATGCAGTTCAAAATTGGCAACAGTAGTAAACAGGCGGCACAGCTTTGTTCAGTGGAGGAGAACAGCAAGGAGTGGCAGACACCGATAGTAGGCCCCAACCCAACTAGTAGGCCAAATGCAGTCTAACATTAACAACTACTTAACGAGAGCCTGAAAATGGGATTTCAGGACAGGAAACCAGGAGAACAGCAAGGAGCGGCAGACACTGTTAGTAGGCCCCAACCCAACTAGTAGGCCAAATGCAGTAGTTCCATTTAACAACTATGTAACAAGAGCCTGAAGATAGAAGCTCAGGAAAGGCAACCTGGAGAACACCTTGGAGCGGCAGACACCGTCTCTACAACCCAGACCCAACTTGTAGGCCTAATGCAGTGTTGTTTCAACAACTACTTAACACGAGCATGAAGATTGAAGCTATGGAGAGGCAACCTGGAGAACACCTTGGAGCGGCAGACACCGTCTCTACAACCCAGACCCAACTTGTAGGCCTAATGCAGTGTTGTTTCAACAACTACTTAACACGAGCATGAAGATTGAAGCTATGGAGAGGCAACCCGGAGAACACCTTGGAGCGGCAGACACTGGTAGTAGGCCCGAACCCAAGTACTAGCCCCACTGCAGTTTGATTAAAAAACTGTTTAACAAGAGCCTGAAGATCGAAGCTCAGGAAAGGCAACCCGGAGAACACCTTGGAGCGGCAGACACTGGTAGTAGGCCCCAACCCAAGTACTAGCCCCACTGCAGTTTGATTAAAAAACTGTTTAACAAGAGCCTGAAGATCGAAGCTCAGGAAAGGCAACCCGGAGAACACCTTGGAGCGGCAGACACTGGTAGTAGGCCCCAACCCAAGTACTAGCCCCACTGCAGTTTGATTAAAAAACTGTTTAACAAGAGCCTGAAGATCGAAGCTCAGGAAAGGCAACCCGGAGAACACCTTGGAGCGGCAGACACTGGTAGTAGGCCCCAACCCAAGTAATAGCCCCACTGCAGTTTGATTAAAAAACTGTTTAACAAGAGCCTGAAGATCGAAGCTCAGGAAAGGCAACCCGGAGAACACCTTGGAGCGGCAGACACTGGTAGTAGGCCCCAACCCAAGTAATAGCCCCACTGCAGTTTGATTAAAAAACTGTTTAACAAGAGCCTGAAGATCGAAGCTCAGGAAAGGCAACCCGGAGAACACCTTGGAGCGGCAGACACTGGTAGTAGGCCCCAACCCAAGTACTAGCCCCACTGCAGTTTGATTAAAAAACTGTTTAACAAGAGCCTGAAGATCAAAGCTCAGGAAAGGCAACCCGGAGAACACCTTGGAGCGGCAGACACTGGTAGTAGGCCCCAACCCAAGTACTAGCCCCACTGCAGTTTGATTAAAAAACTGTTTAACAAGAGCCTGAAGATTGAAGCTCAGGAAAGGCAACCCGGAGAACACCTTGGAGCGGCAGACACTGGTAGTAGGCCCCAACCCAAGTACTAGCCCCACTGCAGTTTGATTAAAAAACTGTTTAACAAGAGCCTGAAGATTGAAGCTCAGGAAAGGCAACCCGGAGAACACCTTGGAGCGGCAGACACTGGTAGTAGGCCCCAACCCAAGTACTAGCCCCACTGCAGTTTGATTAAAAAACTGTTTAACAAGAGCCTGAAGATCGAAGCTCAGGAAAGGCAACCCGGAGAACACCTTGGAGCGGCAGACACTGGTAGTAGGCCCCAACCCAAGTACTAGCCCCACTGCAGTTTGATTAAAAAACTGTTTAACAAGAGCCTGAAGATCGAAGCTCAGGAAAGGCAACCCGGAGAACACCTTGGATCGGCAGACACTGGTAGTAGGCCCCAACCCAAGTACTAGCCCCACTGCAGTTTGATTAAAAAACTGTTTAACAAGAGCCTGAAGATCGAAGCTCAAGAAAGGCAACCCGGAGAACACCTTGGAGCGGCAGACACTGGTAGTAGGCCCCAACCCAATTACTAGCCCCACTGCAGATTGATTAAAAAACTGTTTAACAAGAGCCTGAAGATCGAAGCTCAGGAAAGGCAACTCGGAGAACACCTTGGAGCGGCAGACACTGGTAGTAGGCCCCAACCCAAGTAATAGCCCCACTGCAGTTTGATTAAAAAACTGTTTAACAAGAGCCTGAAGATCGAAGCTCAGGAAATGCAACCAGGAGAACACCTTGGAGCGGCAGACACTGGTAGTAGGCCTTAAACAAAAAATTTAGCTCAATGCAGTTTACAAAAGGTTCCAGGGGTACACAGGCAGCATTGGTGTGGTAAGCGGAGGACAATTTCAATTAGGGACTGCAGACAGACTTA
Organism: Ranitomeya imitator; assembly: GCF_032444005.1. Taxonomy (NCBI): domain Eukaryota; kingdom Metazoa; phylum Chordata; class Amphibia; order Anura; family Dendrobatidae; genus Ranitomeya; species Ranitomeya imitator. The sequence continues at coordinate 917,044,247 of NC_091282.1, read as the reverse complement.
GTAGGCTGTCCCCTGTGGACCATGCATCCACCACATTAACCCAGTGCGCCGTAATGGACATGTAACCTTCCGTGGACATGCCTACTGGTCCATGCATCTGTTGTTAGGTGCACCTTTCTACTATTAGATTGCCTGAGAGCATGGACAATGCAGATTTTTACATGATGGTGGAGGGCTGGGATGGCTTTTCTCGCAAAAGAAGTGACGACTGGGTAGCTCGTACCATGGTACAGCGTAGTCCATCTGGGATTTATAATTATAAAATAAAGGAAAAAAGTAGGCTGTAGGCACTTTAAAATAGGTTCCAGGAGTACCCGGGCAGCAGTGGTCTGGTCAGTGGATGACAAGTGGAAGGAGGGACCGCAGACAGGCTTAGTAGGCCTAACATAACAAAAGTGGGCTGTAGGCACTTTAAAAAAGCTTCCAGGGGTACACGGGCAGCAGTGGTCTGGTCAGTGGAGGACAAGTGGAAGGAGGGACCGCAGACAGGCTTAGTAGGCCTAACATAACAAAAGTAGGCTATAGGCACTTTAAAATAGGTTCCAGGGGTACACGGACAGCAGTGGTCTGGTCAGTGGAGGACTAGTGGTAGGAGGGACCGCAGACAGGCTTAGTAGGCCTAACATAACAAAAGTGGGCTGTAGGCACTTTAAAAAAGCTTCCAGGGGTACACGGGCAGCAGTGGTCTGGTCAGTGGAGGACAAGTGGAAGGAGGGACCGCAGACAGGCTTAGTAGGCCTAACATAACAAAAGTAGGCTATAGGCACTTTAAAATAGGTTCCAGGGGTACACGGACAGCAGTGGTCTGGTCAGTGGAGGACTAGTGGTAGGAGGGACCGCAGACAGGCTTAGTAGGCCTAACATAAAAAAAGTGGGCTGTAGGCACTTTAAAATAGCTTCCAGGGGTACACGGGCAGCAGTGGTCTGGTCAGTGGAGGACAAGTGGAAGGAGGGACCGCAGACAGGCTTAGTAGGCCTAACATAACAAAAGTGGGCTGTAGGCACTTTAAAATAGCTTCCAGGGGTACACGGGCAGAAGTGGTCTGGTCAGTGGAGGACTAGTGGAAGGAGGGACCGCAGACAGGCTTAGTAGGCCTAACATAACAAAAGTGGGCTGTAGACACTTTAAAATAGCTTCCAGGGGTACACGGGCAGCAGTGGTCTGATCAGTGGAGGACTATTGGAAGGAGGGACCGCAGACAGGCTTAGCAGGCCTAACATAACAAAAGTGGGCTGTAGGCACTTTAAAATAGCTTCCAGGGGTACACGGGCAGCAGTGGTCTGGTCAGTGGAGGACAAGTGGAAGGAGGGACCGCAGACAGGCTTAGTAGGCCTAACATAACAAAAGTAGGCTGTAGGCACTTTAAAATAGCTTCATGGGGTAAACGGGCAGCAGTGGTCTGGTCAGTGGAGGACTAGTGGAAGGAGGGACCGCAGACAGGCTTAGTAGGCCTAACATAAAAAAAGTGGGCTGTAGGCACTTTAAAATAGCTTCCAGGGGTACACGGGCAGCAGTGGTCTGGTCAGTGGAGGACAAGTTGAAGGAGGGACCGCAGACAGGCTTAGTAGGCCTAACATAACAAAAGTGGGCTGTAGGCACTTTAAAATAGCTTCCAGGGGTACACGGGCAGCAGTGGTCTGGTCAGTGGAGGACTAGTGGAAGGAGGGACCGCAGACAGGCTTAGTAGGCCTAACATAACAAAAGTGGGCTGTAGGCACTTTAAAATAGCTTCCAGGGGTACACGGGCAGCAGTGGTCTGGTCAGTGGAGGACAAGTTGAAGGAGGGACCGCAGACAGGCTTAGTAGGCCTAACATAACAAAAGTGGGCTGTAGGCACTTTAAAATAGCTTCCAGGGGTACACGGGCAGCAGTGGTCTGGTCAGTGGAGGACTAGTGGAAGGAGGGACCGCAGACAGGCTTAGTAGGCCTAACATAACAAAAGTGGGCTGTAGGCACTTTAAAATAGCTTCCAGGGGTACACGGGCAGCAGTGGTCTGGTCAGTGGAGGACTATTGGAAGGAGGGACCGCAGACAGGCTTAGTAGGCCTAACATAACAAAAGTGGGCTGTAGGCACTTTAAAATAGCTTCCAGGGGTACACGGGCAGCAGTGGTCTGGTCAGTGGAGGACAAGTGGAAGGAGGGACCGCAGACAGGCTTAGTAGGCCTAACATAACAAAAGTGGGCTGTATGCACTTTAAAATAGCTTCCAGGGGTACACGGGCAGCAGTGGTCTGATCAGTGGAGGACTAGTGGAAGGAGGGACCGCAGACAGGCTTAGTAGGCCTAACATAACAAAAGTGGGCTGTAGGCACTTTAAAATAGCTTCCAGGGGTACACGGGCAGCAGTGGTCTGGTCAGTGGAGGACTAGTGGTAGGAGGGACCGCAGACAGGCTTAGTAGGCCTAACATAACAAAAGTTGGCTGTAGGCACTTTAAAATAGCTTCCAGGGGTACACGGGCAGCAGTGGTCTGGTCAGTGGAGGACAAGTGGAAGGAGGGACCGCAGACAGGCTTAGTAGGCCTAACATAACAAAAGTAGGCTGTAGGCACTTTAAAATAGGTTCCAGGGGTACACGGGCAGCAGTGGTCTGGTCAGTGGAGGACTAGTGGAAGGAGGGACCTCAGACAGGCCTAGTAGGCCTAACATAACAAAAGTCGGCTGTAGGCACTTGGAATTATCTTGCAGGGGTACACAGGCAGCATTGGTGTTGTCAGCAGAGGCCGATTGTAATGAGTGTCAGACAGTTAGTACTCACAAAAAATAAATAGATGTTAATGTCTCGCAATACAACAAAAACAAAACACAAAAGGGTGGCATACTTATGTACAGGGGTGGGCTCCTCTGCTGAGTTTCAGACCTAGTAATTTGGCGCAAAGTATTTACTGGTGTAAATATAGGACACTGGCCCTGACTATTTTAAGTAGCATCATACATGTCAACACATTGGTATTGTCAGTGCCAGGCATTTAAGGATGTCAGCGCATAGACTAAACATTGGTGGAGCTGTGAGAGATAATTTTGCAAGTGGTAGAGCACTGTTTGAGCTGGGGGGGGACTCTCTTGTGGCCGGCGGTACAGGCCCAGGGCCCCTCATATTACAACGGTGTGTCTGACGTTGGGTGCGCACCACCACCACCAGAGACACTTTATTGTACTATGAGGGACCCAGTGGCAGTGCCGTCGACCAAAAGCGTGCACACCCACCTCTTCAGACAAACGGCACTCTCACGGGTGCTTGCGCCAAGTGGCAAGACCACAGCCCCGTGGGGGGAGTTTGGCCATTTAAGGAGGTGTAAACATGTCATATGCTGGACAAACAGCTGCTGCAAATTACGAGATTGGAAAAGTCAGTCAGAGCAGTCCACAAGCAAGACCTTTTCATAGGAAAGCTAGGTGTCAGCCGGGAAAGGTGGGGCAAAAGAATTCGAAATCCAGTTGTGGTTCATTTTAATGAAGGTTAGATCATCTACATTTTGGGTAGCCAGACGAGTCCTTTTATCGGTTAATATTGAACCTGCAGCACTGAATACTCTTTCTGATAGCACACTAGCTGCTGGGCAAGCAAGCTCCTGCAATGCATATTCTGCCAATTCTGGCCAGGTGTCTAATTTGGATGCCAAGTAATCAAATGGGAATGACAGTTGAGGGAGAACGTCGATAAGGGATGAAAAATAGTTAGTAACCATACTGGACAAATGTTGTCTCCTGTCACTTTGAATTGATGCTGCAGTACCTGTCCTGTCTGCGGTCATAGAAAAATCACTCCACAATCTGGTCAGAAAACCCCTCTGTCCAACGCCACTTCTGATTTGTGCACCTTTAACACCTCTGGCCTGCTGCCCCCTGCAGCTCGTGAGATAACGCTCACCGTTGCGGTGTGCTGGGAATGCCTGAATCAAACGGTCAACAAGAGTTGATTGTTTGGTTGCTAATATTTGTTCCAGGTTCTCACGTGGCATAATATTTTGCAATTTGCCTTTATAGCGAGGATCAAGGAAGCAGGCCAACCAGTAATCGTCATCGGTCATCATTTTAATAATGCGTGGGTCCCTTTTCAGGATACGTAAGGCATAATCCGCCATGTGGGCCAAAGTTCCAGTTGTCAAATTTGCGGTCGTGCTGGGTTGAGGGGCAGTTTCTGGCAAATCTACGTCACTTGTCTCCCTAAAAAAAACTGAACCCGGCCTTGCAACGCCACCAGTTGCTATTGGCCCCGGAGAAGCTTCCTCATTAAAAAAATACTCATCCCCATCATCCTCCTCATCCTCCTCCTCCTCCTGTTCGCCCGCTACCTCGTCCTGTACACTGCCCTGACCAGACAATGGCTGACTGTCATCAAGGCTTTCCTCTTCCTCTGCTGAAGACGCCTGCTCCTTTATGTGCGTCATACTTTGCATCAGCAGACGCATTAGGGGGATGCTCATGCTTATTATGGCGTTGTCTGCATTAACCAGCCATGTGCATTCCTCAAAACACTGAAGGACTTGACACATGTCTTGTACCTTCGACCACTGCACACCTGACAACTCCATGTCTGCCATCCTACTGCCTGCCCGTGTATGTGTATCCTCCCACAAAAACATAACAGCACGCCTCTGTTCGCACAGTCTCTGAAGCATGTGCAGTGTTGAGTTCCACCTTGTTGCAACGTCAATGATTAGGCGATGCTGGGGAAGGTTTAAAGACCGCTGATAGGTCTGCATACGGCTGGAGTGTACGGGAGAACGGCGGATATGCGAGCAAAGTCCGCACACTTTGAAGAGCAGGTCGGATAACCCCGGATAACTTTTCAGGAAGCACTGCACCACCAGGTTTAAGGTGTGAGCCAGGCAAGGAATGTGTTTCAGTTGGGAAAGGGAGATGGCAGCCATGAAATTCCTTCCGTTATCACTCACTACCTTGCCTGCCTCAAGATCTACAGTGCCCAGCCACGACTGCGTTTCTTTCTGCAAGAACTCGGACAGAACTTCCGCGGTGTGTCTGTTGTTGCCCAAACACTTCATAGCCAATACAGCCTGCTGACGCTTGCCAGTAGCTGCCCCATAATGGGACACCTGGTGTGCAACAGTGGCAGCTGCGGATGGAGTGGTTGTGCGACTGCGGTCTGTGGACGAGCTCTCGCTTCTGCAGGAGGACGAGGAGGAGGAGGAGGGGGTGCGAATGGCTACAGCCAACTGTTTCCTAGACCGTGGACTTGGCAGAACTGTCGCAAAATTGCTGTCCCCTGTGGACCCTGCATCCACCACATTCACCCAGTGTGCCGTGATGGACACGTAACGTCCCTGGGCATGCCTACTGGTCCATGCATCTGTTGTCAGGTGCACCTTTGTACTCACAGATTGCCTGAGTGCATGGACGATGCGCTCTTTAACATGCTGGTGGAGGGCTGGGATGGCTTTTCTGGAAAAGAAGTGTCGACTGGGTAGCTCGTAGCGTGGTATAGCGTAGTCCATCAGGGCTTTGAAAGCTTCGCTTTCAACTAACCGGTAGGACATCATCTCTAACGAGATTAGTCTAGCTATGTGGGCGTTCAAACCCTGTGTACGCGGATGCAAGGCTAAGTACTTCCTTTTTCTAATGAGAGTCTCATGTAGGGTGAGCTGGACTGGAGAGCTGGAGATCGTGGAACAAGCGGGGGTGCCGGTGGACATGGCAGACTGAGAGACGGTTGAAGACGGTATTCTTGCCGGTGCCCTACATGCAGTGTTTCCAACTACGAAACTGGTGATTCCCTGACCCTGACTGCTTTGACCTGGCAACGAAACCTGCACAGATACTGCAGGTGGTGCGGAGAATGGTGGCCTTACAGTGACGGAAGGGATGTAGCGTTGCTGACTAGTTTCATTGGCCGAGGGTGCTACAACCTTAAGGGATGTTTGGTAGTTAGTCCAGGCTTGCAAATGCATGGTGGTTAAATGTCTATGCATGCAACTTGTATTTAGACTTTTCAGATTCTGACCTCTGCTTAAGGTAGTTGAACATTTTTGACAGATGACTTTGCGCTGATCAATTGGATGTTGTTTAAAAAAATGCCAGACTGCACTCTTTCGAGCATCGGATCCCTTTTCAGGCATTGCAGACTGAGCTTTAACCGGATGGCCACGCTGTCCTCCAACAGGTTTTGGCTTTGCCACGCGTTTTGGGCCAGATACGGGCCCGGCAGATGGAACCTGTTGCGATGTTGATGCCTGCTGCGGCCCCTCCTCCTCTGCTTCAGAACTACTGCCGCCTGCACCCTGTTCCCCCAATGGCTGCCAATCGGGGTCAACAACTGGGTCATCTATGACCTCCTCTTCTATCTCGTGTGCAACTTCGTCTGTATCACCGTGTAAGCCGGTGGTATAGCGTTTGTGAGGGGGCACCATAGTCTCATCAGGGTCTGATTCTGGATCAGTACACTGCGAGGGCAATGTGGTGGTCTGAGTCAAAGGATCAGCATAGTAATCTGGCTGTGGCTGTGCATCTGTGCACTCCATGTCCGATTCAAGTTGTAATGGGCATGGCCTGTTAACTGTTTCACTTTCTAACCCAGGAATGGTATGTGTAAAGAGCTCCATGGAGTAACCCGTTGTGTCGCCTGACGCATCCTTCTCTGTTGTTGTTTTTGCTGAACAGGACAATGGAGCGACTTGTCCCTCAGCGTGAACATCCACTAACGACGCGCTGCTTTTACATTTACCAGTTTCAGAAGAGGAGGCAAAAGAGCTAGAGGCTGAGTCAGCAAGGAAAGCCAAAACTTGCTCTTGCTGCTCCGGCTTTAAAAGCGGTTTTCCTACTCCCAGAAAAGGGAGCGTTCGAGGCCTTGTGTAGCCAGACGACGAACCTGGCTCCACAGTTCGAGACTTAGGTACCATATTGTTTTTCCCACGACCACCTGATGCTCCACCACCACTACCATCATTACCAGCTGGCAATGAACGCCCACGGCCACGACCTCTTCCACCAGACTTCTTCATTGTTTAAAAAACGTAACCAAAGTAACGGTATTTGTTACTGTGAAACAACTTACAAGGTGAACTCAAACTTCTGTAGGATTTAGTAATCCTTTTATAGGTGGGTGAGACTGCAAGGAAAATCAGGCACAATGTTACACACTCGGTTTTCTGTTGCACAAAAAGAGACAGATGCCACACACGCAGGACTGGCACAGAAGCCCAAATGCCAATATTAATCTCCCACTATTTATTTTTTTTCAGGGAGAATTTAACCCCCCCCCCAAAAAAAAAAAAAAAAAAAGGCTTTCTGTGGCCAACAATTTGAGAGAGATGTCACACACCTAGGACTGGCACAGAAGCCCAAATGCCAATATTAATCTCCCACTATTTATTTTTTTTCAGGGAGAATTTAAAAACCAAAATAAAAAAAAACCAGACACTAAGCTTTCTGTGGCCAACAATTTGAGAGAGATACCACACACGCAGGACTGGCACAGAAGCCCAAATGCCAATATTAATCTCCCACTATTTATTTTTTTTTCAGGGAGAATTTAAACCCCCCCAACCCAAAAAAAAATAACAACAAAAAAACAGGCTTTCTGTGGCCAAAAATTTGAGAGAGATGCCACACACGCAGGACTGGCACAGAAGCTCAAATGCCAATATTAATCTCCCACTATTTTTTTTTTTCAGGGAGAATTTAAAAACCAAAATAAAAAAAAACAGACACTAGGCTTTCTGTGGCCCACAATTTGCGAGAGATGCCACACACGCAGGACTGGCACAGAAGCCCAAATGCCAATATTAATCTCCCACTATTTATTTTTTTTCAGGGAGAATTTAAAAACCAAAATAAAAAAAAACATACACTAGGCTTTCTGTGGCCAACAATTTGAGAGAGATGCCACACACGCAGGATTGGCACAGAAGCACAAATGCCAATATTAATCTCCCACAATTTTTTTTTTCAGTGAGAATTTAACCCCCCCCCAAAAAAAAAAATAAATAGGCTTTCTGTGGCCAACAATTTGAGAGAGATGCCACACACGCAGGACTCGCACAGAAGCCCAAATACCAATATTAATCTCCCTCTATTTATTTTTTTTCAGGGAGAATTTAAAAACCAAAATAAAAAAAAAACAGACACTAGGCTTTCTGTGGCCAACAAGTGCTGTAGGCACTTTAAAATAGCTTCCAGGGGTACACGGGCAGCAGTGGTCTGGTCAGTGGAGGACAAGTGGAAGGAGGGACCGCAGACAGGCTTAGTAGGCCTAACATAACAAAAGTGGGCTGTAGGCACTTTAAAATAGCTTCCAGGGGTACACGGGCAGCAGTGGTCTGGTCAGTGGAGGACAAGTGGAAGGAGGGACCGCAGACAGGCTTAGTAGGCCTAACATAACAAAAGTAGGCTGTAGGCACTTTAAAATAGCTTCATGGGGTGAACGGGCAGCAGTGGTCTGGTCAGTGGAGGACTAGTGGAAGGAGGGACCGCAGACAGGCTTAGTAGGCCTAACATAACAAAAGTGGGCTGTAGGCACTTTAAAATAGCTTCCAGGGGTACATGGGCAGCAGTGGTCTGGTCAGTGGAGGACAAGTTGAAGGAGGGACCGCAGACAGGCTTAGTAGGCCTAACATAACAAAACTGGGCTGTAGGCACTTTAAAATAGCTTCCAGGGGTACACGGGCAGCAGTGGTCTGGTCAGTGGAGGACTAGTGGAAGGAGGGACCGCAGACAGGCTTAGTAGGCCTAACATAACAAAAGTGGGCTGTAGGCACTTTAAAATAGCTTCCAGGGGTACACGGGCAGCAGTGGTCTGGTCAGTGGAGGACTATTGGAAGGAGGGACCGCAGACAGGCTTAGTAGGCCTAACATAACAAAAGTGGGCTGTAGCCACTTTAAAATAGCTTCCAGGGGTACACGGGCAGCAGTGGTCTGGTCAGTGGAGGACAAGTGGAAGGAGGGACCGCCGACAGGCTTAGTAGGCCTAACATAACAAAAGTAGGCTGTAGGCACTTTAAAATAGGTTCCAGGGGTACACGGGCAGCAGTGGTCTGGTCAGTGGAGGACTAGTGGAAGGAGGGACCTCAGACAGGCCTAGTAGGCCTAACATAACAAAAGTAGGCTGTAGGCACTTGGAATTATCTTGCAGGGGTACACAGGCAGCATTGGTGTTGTCAGCAGAGGCCGATTGTAATGAGTGTCAGACAGTTAGTACTCACAAAAAATAAATAGATGTTAATGTCTCGCAATACAACAAAAACAAAACACAAAAGGGTGGCATACTTATGTACAGGGGTGGGCTCCTCTGCTGAGTTTCAGACCTAGTAATTTGGCGCAAAGTATTTACTGGTGTAAATATAGGACACTGGCCCTGACTATTTTAAGTAGCATCATACATGTCAACACATTGGTATTGTCAGTGCCAGGCATTTAACCCCTTCATGACCCAGCCTATTTTGACCTTAAAGACCTTGTCGTTTTTTGCAATTCTGACCAGTGTCCCTTTATGAGGTAATAACTCAGGAACGCTTCAACGGATCCTAGCGGTTCTGAGATTGTTTTTTCGTGACATATTGGGCTTCATGTTAGTGGTAAATTTAGGTCAATAAATTCTGCGTTTATTTGTGATAAAAACGGAAATTTGGCGAAAATTTTGAAAATTTCGCAATTTTCACATTTTGAATTTTTATTCTGTTAAACCAGAGAGATATGTGACACAAAATAGTTAATAAATAACATTTCCCACATGTTTACTTTACATCAGCACAATTTTGGAAACAAAATTTTTTTTTGTTAGGAAGTTATAAGGGTTAAAATTTGACCAGCGATTTGTCATTTTTACAAAGAAATTTACAAAACCATTTTTTTTAGGGACCACCTCACATTTGAAGTCAGTTTGAGGGGTCTATATGGCTGAAAATACCCAAAAGTGACACCATTCTAAAAACTGCACCCCTCAAGGTACTCAAAACCACATTCAAGAAGTTTATTAACCCTTCAGGTGCTTCACAGCAGCAGAAGCAACATGGAAGGAAAAAATGAACATTTAACTTTTTAGTCACAAAAATTATCTTTTAGCAACAATTTTTTTATTTTCCCAATGGTAAAAGGAGAAACTGAACCACGAAAGTTGTTGTCCAATTTGTCCTGAGTACGCTGATACCTCATATGTGGGGGTAAACCACTGTTTGGGCGCACGGCAGGGCTTGGAAGGGAAGGAGCGCCATTTGACTTTTTGAATCAAAAATTGGCTCCACTCTTTAGCGGACACCATGTCACGTTTGGAGAGCCCCCGTGTGCCTAAAAATTGGAGCTCCCCCACAAGTGACCCCATTTTGGAAACTAGACGCCCCAAGGAACTTATCTAGATGCATAGTGAGCACTTTGAACCCCCAGGTGCTTCACAAATTAATCCGTAAAAATGAAAAAGTACTTTTTTTTCACAAAAAAATTTTTTAGCCTCAATTTTTTCATTTTCACATGGGCAACAGGATAAAATGGATCCTAAAATGTGTTGGGCAATTTCTCCTGAGTACACCAATACCTCACATGTGGGGGTAAACCACTGTTTGGGCACATGGTAAGGCTCGGAAGGGAAGGAGCGCCATTTGACTTTTTGAATGAAAAATTATTTCCATCGTTAGCGGACACCATGTCGCGTTTGGAGAGCTCCTGTGTGCCTAAACATTGGCGCTCCCCCACAAGTGACCCCATTTTGGAAACTAGACCCCCCAAGGAACTTATTTAGATGCCTAGTGAGCACTTTAAACCCTCAGGTGCTTCACAAATTGATCTGTAAAAATGAAAAAGTACTTTTTTTTCACAAAAAAATTCTTTTCGCCTCAATTTTTTCATTTTCACATGGGCAGTAGGGTAAAATGGATCATAAAATTTGTTGGGCAATTTCTCCCGAGTACGTCGATACCTCATATGTGGGGGTAAACCACTGTTTGGGCACTCGGCAGGGCTCGGAAGGGAAGGCGCGCCATTTGACTTTTTGAATGGAAAATTAGCTCCAATTGTTAGCGGACACCATGTCGCGTTTGGAGAGCCCCTGTGTGCCTAAACATTGGAGCTCCCCCACAAGTGACCCCATTTTGGAAACTAGACCCCCCAAGGAACTTATCTAGATGCATATTGAGCACTTTAAACCCCCAGGTGGTTCACAGAAGTTTATAACGCAGAGCCATGAAAATAAAAAATAATTTTTCTTTCCTCAAAAATGATTTTTTTAGCCTGGAATTTCCTATTTTGCCAAGGATAATAGGAGAAATTGGACCCCAAATATTGTTGTCCTGTTTGTCCTGAGTACGCAGATACCCAATATGTGGGGGTAAACCACTGTTTGGGCGCACGGCAGGGCTCGGAAGGGATGGCACGCCATTTGGCTTTTTAAATGGAAAATTAGCTCCAATCATTAGCGGACACCATGTCACGTTTGGAGAGCCCCTGTGTGCCTAAACATTGGAGATCCCCCAGAAATGACACCATTTTGGAAACTAGACACCCAAAGGAACTAATCTAGATGTGTGGTGAGGACTTTGAACCCCCAAGTGCTTCACAGAAGTTTATAACGCAGAGCCATGAAATAAAAAAAAAATTATTTTCTCAAAAATGATCTTTTAGCCTGCAATTTTTTATTTTCCCAAGGGTAACAGGAGAAATTTGACCCCAAAAGTTGTTGTCCAGTTTCTCCTGAGTACGATGATACCCCATATGTGGGGGTAAATCACTGTTTGGGCACATGCCGGGGCTCGGAAGTAAAGTAGTGACGTTTTGAAATGCAGACTTTGATGGAATGCTCTGTGGGCGTCACGTTGCGTTTGCAGAGCCCCTGATGTGGCTTAACAGTAGAAACCCCCCACAAGTGACCCCATTTTGGAAACTAGACCCCCAAAGGAACTTATCTAGATGTGTGGTGAGCACTTTGAACCCCCAAGTGCTTCATAGAAGTTTATAATGCAGAGCCGTGAAAATAATAAATACGTTTTCTTTCCTCAAAAATAATTATTTAGCCCAGAATTTTTTATTTTCCCAAGGGTTACAGAAGAAACTGGACCCCAAAAGTTGTTGTCCAGTTTCTCCTGAGTACGCTGATACCCCATATGTGGGGGTAAACCACTGTTTGGGCACATGCCGAGGCTCGGAAGTGAAGTAGTGACGTTTTGAAATGCAGACTTTGATGGAATGCTCTGTGGGCGTCACGTTGCGTTTGCAGAGCCCCTGATGTGGCTTAACAGTAGAAACCCCCCACAAGTGACCGCATTTTGGAAACTAGACCCCGAAAGGAACTTATCTAGATGTGTGGTGAGCACTTTGAACCCCCAAGCGCTTCATAGAAGTTTATAATGCAGAGCCGTGAAAATAATAAATACGTTTTCTTTCCTCAAAAATAATTATTTAGCCCAGAATTTTTTAATTTTCCCAAGGGTAACAGGAGAAATTTGACCCCAATATTTGTTGTCCAGTTTCTCCTGAGTACGGTGATACCCCATATGTGGGGGTAAACTACTGTTTGGGCACATGCCGGGGCTTGGAATTGAAGTAGTGACGTTTTGAAATGCAGACTTTGATGGAATGCTCTGCGGGCGTCACGTTGCGTTTGCAGAGCCCCTGATGTGCCTAAACAGTAGAAACCCCCCACAAGTGACCCCATTTTGGAAACTAGACCCCGAAAGAAACTTATCTAGATGTGTGGTGAGCACTTTGAACCCCCAAGTGCTTCATAGAAGTTTATAATGCAGAGCCGTGAAAATAATAAATACGTTTTCTTTCCTCAAAAATAATTATTTAGCCCAGAATTTTTTATTTTCCCAAGGGTTACAGGAGAAATTGGACCCCAAAAGTTGTTGTCCAGTTTCTCCTGAGTACGCTGATACCCCATGAGTGGGGGTAAACCACTGTTTGGGCACACGTCAGGGCTCAGAAGGGAAGTAGTGACTTTTGAAATGCAGACTTTGATGGAATGGTCTGCGGGTGTCACGTTGCGTTTGCAGAGCCCCTGGTGTGCCTAAACAGTAGAAACCCCCACAAGTGACCCCATTTTAGAAATTAGACCCCCCAAGGAACTTATCTAGATATGTGGTGAGCACTTTGAACCCCCAAGTGCTTCACAGACGTTTACAACGCAGAGCCGTGAAAATAAAAAATCATTTTTCTTTTCTCAAAAATTATGTTTTAGCAAGCATTTTTTTTGATTCACAAGGGTAACAGGAGAAATTGGACCCCAGTAATTGTTGCGCAGTTTGTCCTGAGTATGCTGGTACCCCATATGTGGGGGTAAACCACTGTTTGGGCACACGTCAGGGCTCGGAAGTGAGGGAGCACCATTTGACTTTTTGAATACGAGATTGGCTGGAATCAATGGTGGCGCCATGTTGCGTTTGGAGACCCCTGATGTGCCTAAACAGTGGTAACCCCTCAATTCTACCTCCAACACTAACCCCAACACACCCCTAACCCTAATCCCAACTGTAGCCATAACCCTAAACACAACCCTAACCGCAACACACCCCTAACCACAACCCTAACCCCAACACACCCCTAACCATAACCACAACCCTAATTCCAACCCTAACCCTAAGGCTATGCGCCCACGTTGCGGATTCGTGTGAGATATTTTCGCACCATTTTTGAAAAATCCGCGGGTAAAAGGCACTGCGTTTTACCTGCGGATTTTCCGCGGATTTCCAGTGTTTTTTGTGCGGATTTCACCTGCGGATTCCTATTGAGGAACAGGTGTAAAACGCTGCGGAATCTGCACAAAGAATTGACATGCTGCGGAAAATACAACGCAGCGTTTCCGCGCAGTATTTTCCGCACCATGGGCACAGCGGATTTGGTTTTTCATATGTTTACATGGTACTGTAAACCTGATTGAACACTGCTGCGGATCCGCAGCCAAATCCGCACCGTGTGCACATAGCCTAATTCTAAAGGTATGTGCACACGCTGCGGAAAACGCTGCGGATCCGCAGCAGTTTCCCATGAGTTTACAGTTCAATGTAAACCTACGGGAAACAAAAATCGCTGTGCCCATGCTGCGGAAAAACTGCACGGAAATGCAGCGGTTTACATTCCGCAGCATGTCACTTCTTTGTGCGGATTCCGCAGCGATTTTACAACTGCTCAAATAGAAAATCGCAGTTGTAAAACCGCAGTGAAATGCGCAGAAAAACCGCGGTAAATCTGCCATAAATCCGCAGCGGTTTAGCACTGCGGATTTATCAAATCCGCAGCGGAAAAATCCGCAGAGGACCAGAATACGTGTGCACATACCGAAACCCTAACCCTAGCCCTAACCCTAACTCTACCCCTAGCCCTAACCCTACCCCTAACCCTACCCCTACCCCTACCCCTACCCCTAGCCCTAACCCTAACCCTAACCCTACCCCTACCCCTAACCCTACCCCTAACCCTACCCCTAACCCTAACCCTAACCCTATTCTAACATTAGTGGAAAAAAAAAAATTTCTTTATTTTTTTATTGTCCCTACCTATGGGGGTGACAAAGGGGGGGGGTCATTTATTATTTTTTTTATTTTGATCACTGAGATATAATCTATCTCAGTGATCTAAATGCACTTTGGAACGAATCTGCCGGCCGGCAGATTCGGCGGGCGCACTGCGCATGCGCCCGCCATTTTGGAAGATGGCGGCGCCCAGGGAGAAGACGGACGGGACCCTGGCTGGATCGGTAAGTATGATGGGGTGGGGGGGGACCACGGGGGGGGGTCGGAGCACGGGGGGTGGGATCGGAGCACGGGGGGCGGGAATCGGAGTGCGGGAGGGGTGGAACGGAGCACGGGGGGCGTGGAACGGAGCACGGGGGGGCTGGAATGGAGCACGGGGGGGTGGAACGGAGCACCGGGGGGGTGGATCGGAGTGCAGGGGGGGTTATTGGAGCACGGGGGGGTGATTGGAGCACGGGGGGAGCGGACAAGAGCACGGGGGGGAGCGGAGCACTGGACGGAGGGGAGCCGGAGCAGTGTACCGGCCAGATCGGAGGGCTGGGGGGGCGATCGGTGGGGTGGGGTGGGGGCACACTAGTATTTCCAGCCATGGCCGATGATATTTCAGCATCGGCCATGGCTGGATTGTAATATTTCACCCGTTATAATAGGTGAAATATTACAAATCGCTCTGATTGGCTGTTGAAAGTGAAACTGCCAATCAGAGCGATCGTAGCCACGAGGGGGTGAAGCCACCCCCCCTGGGCTAAACTACCACTCCCCCTGTCCCTGCAGATCGGGTGAAATGGGAGTTAACCCTTTCACCCGATCTGCAGGGACGCGATCTTTCCATGACGCCGCATAGGCGTCATGGGTCGGAATGGCACCGACTTTCATGACGCCTACGTGGCGTCATGGGTCGGGAAGGGGTTAAGGATGTCAGCGCATAGACTAAACATTGGTGGAGCTGTGAGAGATAATTTTGCAAGTGGTAGAGCACTGTTTGAGCTGGGGGGGGGACTCTCTTGTGGCCGGCGGTACAGGCCCAGGGCCCCTCATATTACAACGGTGTGTGCAACGCCACCAGTTGCTATTGGCCCCGGAGAAGCTTCCTCATTAAAAAAATACTCATCCCCATCATCCTCCTCATCCTCCTCCTCCTCCTGTTCGCCCGCTACCTCGTCCTGTACACTGCCCTGACCAGACAATGGCTGACTGTCATCAAGGCTTTCCTCTTCCTCTGCTGAAGACGCCTGCTCCTTTATGTGCGTCATACTTTGCATCAGCAGACGCATTAGGGGGATGCTCATGCTTATTATGGCGTTGTCTGCATTAACCAGCCGTGTGCATTCCTCAAAACACTGAAGGACTTGACACATGTCTTGTACCTTCGACCACTGCACACCTGACAACTCCATGTCTGCCATCCTACTGCCTGCCCGTGTATGTGTATCCTCCCACAAAAACATAACAGCACGCCTCTGTTCGCACAGTCTCTGAAGCATGTACAGTGTTGAGTTCCACCTTGTTGCAACGTCAATGATTAGGCGATGCTGGGGAAGGTTCAAAGACCGCTGATAGGTCTGCATACGGCTGGAGTGTACGGGAGAACGGCGGATATGCGAGCAAAGTCCGCACACTTTGAGGAGCAGGTCGGATAACCCCGGATAACTTTTCAGGAAGCACTGCACCACCAGGTTTAAGGTGTGAACCAGGCAAGGAATGTGTTTCAGTTGGGAAAGGGAGATGGCAGCCATGAAATTCCTTCCGTTATCACTCACTACCTTGCCTGCCTCAAGATCTACAGTGCCCAGCCACGACTGCGTTTCTTTCTGCAAGAACTCGGACAGAACTTCCGCGGTGTGTCTGTTGTTGCCCAAACACTTCATAGCCAATACAGCCTGCTGACGCTTGCCAGTAGCTGCCCCATAATGGGACACCTGGTGTGCAACAGTGGCAGCTGCGGATGGAGTGGTTGTGCGACTGTGGTCTGTGGATGAGCTCTCGCTTCTGCAGGAGGACGAGGAGGAGGAGGAGGGGGTGCGAATGGCTACAGCCACCTGTTTCCTAGACCGTGGAATTGGCAGAACTGTAGCAAAATTGCTGTCCCCTGTGGACCCTGCATCCACCACATTCACCCAGTGTGCCGTGATGGACACGTAACGTCCCTGGGCATGCCTACTGGTCCATGCATCTGTTGTCAGGTGCACCTTTGTACTCACAGATTGCCTGAGTGCATGGACGATGCGCTCTTTAACATGCTGGTGGAGGGCTGGGATGGCTTTTCTGGAAAAGAAGTGTCGACTGGGTAGCTCGTAGCGTGGTATAGCGTAGTCCATCAGGGCTTTGAAAGCTTCGCTTTCAACTAACCGGTAGGACATCATCTCTAACGAGATTAGTCTAGCTATGTGGGCATTCAAACCCTGTGTACGCGGATGCGAGGCTAAGTACTTCCTTTTTCTAATGAGAGTCTCATGTAGGGTGAGCTGGACTGGAGAGCTGGAGATCGTGGAACAAGCGGGGGTGCCGGTGGACATGGCAGACTGAGAGACGGTTGAAGACGGTATTCTTGCCGGTGCCCTACATGCAGTGTTTCCAACTATGAAACTGGTGATTCCCTGACCCTGACTGCTTTGACCTGGCAACGAAACCTGCACAGATACCGCAGGTGGTGCGGAGAATGGTGGCCTTACAGTGACGGAAGGGATGTAGCGTTGCTGACTAGTTTCATTGGCCGAGGGTGCTACAACCTTAAGGGACGTTTGGTAGTTAGTCCAGGCTTGCAAATGCATGGTGGTTAAATGTCTATGCATGCAACTTGTATTTAGACTTTTCAGATTCTGACCTCTGCTTAAGGTAGTTGAACATTTTTGACAGATGACTTTGCGCTGATCAATTGGATGTTGTTTAAAAAAATGCCAGACTGCACTCTTTCTAGCATCCGAACCCTTTTCAGGCATTGCAGACTGAGCTTTAACCGGATGGCCACGCTGTCCTCCAACAGGTTTTGGCTTTGCCACGCGTTTTGGGCCAGATACGGGCCCGGCAGATGGAACCTGTTGCGATGTTGATGCCTGCTGCGGCCCCTCCTCCTCCACTTCAGAACTACTGCCGCCTGCACCCTGTTCCCCAATGGCTGCCAATCGGGGTCAACAACTGGGTCATCTATGACCTCCTCTTCTATCTCGTGTGCAACTTCGTTTGTATCACCGTGTAAGCCGGTGGTATAGCGTTTGTGACGGGGCACCATAGTCTCATCAGGGTCTGATTCTGGATCAGTACACTGCGAGGGCAATGTGGTGGTCTGAGTCAAAGGATCAGCATAGTAATCTGGCTGTGGCTGTGCATCTGTGCACTCCATGTCCGATTCAACTTGTAATGGGCATGGCCTGTTAACTGTTTCACTTTCTAACCCAGGAACGGTATGTGTAAAGAGCTCCATGGAGTAACCCGTTGTGTCGCCTGACGCATCCTTCTCTGTTGTTGTTTTTGCTGAACAGGACAATGGAGCGACTTGTCCCTCAGCGTGAACATCCACTAACGACGTGCTGCTTTTACATTTACCAGTTTCAGAAGAGGAGGCAAAAGAGCTAGAGGCTGAGTCAGCAAGGAAAGCCAAAACTTGCTCTTGCTGCTCCGGCTTTAAAAGCGGTTTTCCTACTCCCAGAAAAGGGAGCGTTCGAGGCCTTGTGTAGCCAGACGACGAACCTGGCTCCACAGCTCGAGACTTAGGTACCAAAAAAAAAATAAAATAGGCTTTCTGTGGCCAACAATTTGAGAGAGATGCCACACACGCAGGACTGGCACAGAAGCCCAAATGCCAATATTAATCCCCCACTATTTTTTTTTTTCAGGGAGAATTTAAAAACCAAAATAAAAAAACCAGACACTAGGCTTTCTGTGGCCAACAATTTGAGAGAGATGGCACACATGCAGGACTGGCACAGAAGCCCAAATGACAATATTAATCTCCCACTATTTATTTTTTTTCAGGGAGAATTTCAAAACCAAAATAAAAAAACCAGACACTAGGCTTTCTGTGGCCAACAATTTGAGAGAGATGGCACACATGCAGGACTGGCACAGAAGCCCAAATGACAATATTAATCTCCCACTATTTATTTTTTTTAAGGGAGAATTTAAAAACCAAAATTAAAAAAAAACAGACACCAGGCTTTCTGTGGCCCACAATTTGCGAGACATGCCACACACGCAGGACTGGCACAGAAGCCCAAATGCCAATATTAATCTGCCACTATTTTTTTTTTCAGGGAGAATTTAAAAACCAAAATAAAAAAAAACACACTAGGCTTTCTGTGGCCCACAATTTGCGAGAGATGCCACACACGCAGGATTGGCACAGAAGCACAAATGCCAATATTAATCTCCCACTATTTATTTTTTTTCAGGGAGAATTTAAACCCCTCCCCCCCCAAAAAAAAAAAAAAAAAATAGGCTTTCTGTGGCCCACAATTTGCGAGAGATGCCACACATACAGGACTGGCACAGAAGCCCAAATGCCAATATTAATCTCCCACTATTTATTTTTTTTCAGTGAGAATTTAAAAACCAAAATAAAAAAAAACAGACACTAGGCTTTCTGTGGCCCACAATTTGCGAGAGATGCCACACACGCAGGATTGGCACAGAAGCACAAATGCCAATATTAATCTCCCACTATTTATTTTTTTTCAGGGAGAATTTAAACTTCCCCCCCCCAAAAAAAAAAAATTGGCTTTCTGTGGCCAACAATTTGAGAGAGATGCCACACACGCAGGACTGGAACAGAAGCCCAAATGCCAATATTAATCTCCCACTATTTATTTATTTTCAGGGAAAATTTAAAAACCAAAATAAAAAAAAAACCAGACACTAGGCTTTCTGTGGCCAACAATTTGAGAGAGATGCCACACACGCAGGATTGGCACAGAAGCACAAATGCCAATATTAATCTCCCACAATTTTTTTTTTCAGGGAGAATTTAAACCCCCCCCCCCCAAAAAAAAAAAAATAGGCTTTCTGTGGCCAACAATTTGAGAGAGATGCCACACACGCAGGACTCGCACAGAAGCCCAAATGCCAATATTAATCTCCCACTATTTATTTTTTTTCAGGGAGAATTTAAAAACCAAAATAAAAAAAAACAGACACTAGGCTTTCTGTGGCCAACAATTTGAGAGAGATGCCACACACGCAGGACTGGCACAGAAGCCAATATTAATCTCCCACTATTTATTTTTTTTCAGGGAGAATTTAACCCCCTCCTCCGCCCCCCCAAAAAAAAAAAAAAAATAGGCTTTCTGTGGCCAACAATTTGAGAGAGATGCCACACACACAGGACTGGCACAGAAGCCCAAATGCCAATATTAATCTCCCACTATTTATTTTTTTTCAGGGAGAATTTAAAAACCAAAATAAAAAAAACAGACACTAGGCTTTCTGTGGCCCACAATTTGCTAGAGATGCCACACACGCAGGATTGGCACAGAAGCACAAATACCAATATTAATCTTCCACTATTTTTTTTTTTCAGGGAGAATTTAAAACTCCCCCCCCCCCCCAAAAAAAAAAAAAAAAAATAGGCTTTCTGTGGCCAACAATTTGAGAGAGATGCCACACACGCAGGACTGGCACAGAAGCCCAAATGCCAATATTAATCTCCCACTATTTATTTTGTTTCAGGGAGAATTTAAAAACCAAAATAAAAAAAAACAGACACTAGGCATTCTGTGGCCCACAATTTGCGAGAGATGCCACACACGCAGGATTGGCACAGAAGCACAAATGCCAATATTAATCTCCCACTATTTATTTTTTTTCAGGGAGAATTTAAAATCCAAAATAAAAAAAAACAGACACTAGGCTTTCTGTGGACAACAATTTGAGAGAGATGCCACACACGCAGGACTGGTACAGAAGCCCAAATGCCAATATTAATCTCCCACTATTTATTTTTTTCAGGGAGAATTTAAAAACCAAAATAAAAAAAAACAGACACTAGGCTTTCTGTGGCCCAAAATTGGAGAGAGATGGCACACACGACTGGCACTCTAGCAGAAATGCCAATCTTAATCTCCCACTAATTTTTTTTTGTTAGGGAGAATTGCCAAGAAATCAGGGCCAGTATAACACACTAGGCTTTCTGTGCCCCAAAATTGGAGAGAGATGGCACACACAGGGCTGGCACTCTAGCAGAAATGCCAATCTTAATCTCCCACTATTTTTTTTGGTTAGGGAGAATTGCCAAGAAATCAGGGCCAGTATTACACACTAGGCTTTCTGTGCCCCAAAATTGGAGAGAGATGGCACACACAGGACTGGCACTCTAGCAGAAATGCCAATCTTAATCTCCCACTATTTTTATTTTTAGGGAGAATTGCCAAGAAATCAGGGCCAGTATTACACACTAGGCTTTCTGTGCCCCAAAATTGGAGAGAGATGGCACACACGACTGGCAACGAAGCACAAATGCCAAGATTAATCTCCCACTATTTATTTTTTTTCAGGGAGAATTAAAAAAAACAAAAAACAAAACAGGGACTGTCCTACAATTACTATCTCCCTGCAGTAATCTCAGCAAAGTATGGCAGGCAGCAATAACAAGGAGTGGACTGCTGCACAAATGAAATCAAAAGTGTGGACAAACAAGATAGCTGTGCAGAAAGGAAGGAACAACAGGATTTGTGCTTTGAAAAAAGCAGTTGGTTTGCACAGCGGCGTACACACAGCAATGCAGCTATCAGGGAGCCTTCTAGGGCAGCCCAATGAGCTACAGCACTGAGGAAAAAAAATGTAGCTTCCACGGTCCCTGCAAACAAAAGGTGGTGTTGGACAGTGGAAATCACTACAGCACAAACGGTTTGGGGGTTAATGGACCCTGCCTAACACTATCCCTGCTTCTGACGAAGCGGCAGCAACCTCTCCCTATGCTCAGATCAGCAGCAGTAAGATGGCGGTCGGCGGGAACGCCCCTTTATAGCCCCTGTGACGCCGCAGACAGCAAGCCAATCACTGCAATGCCCTTCTCTAAGATGGTGGGGACCAGGACCTATGTCATCACGCTGCCCACACTCTGCGTCCACCTTCATTGGCTGAGAAATGGCGCTTTTCACGTCATTGAAACGCGACTTTGGCGCGAAAGTCGCGTACCGCATGGCCGACCCCACACAGGGATCGGGTCGGGTTTCATGAAACCCGACTGTGGCAAAAGTCGGCGACTTTTGAAAATGAACGATCCGTTTCGCTCAACCCTAGTTACAAGAAGTCGGCCGATAGATTCCGGAAACCGGCACCTTTGTATAAGGTAGGAGACTCGGTTTGGTTGTCCACCAAGAATCTAAGATTGGGTGTTCCTTCGCAGAAACTGGGACAGAAGTTCATTGGACCATTCAAGATCACCGGGATTGTGAGCTCTGTTGCTTGTCAGCTGAAGCTACCACGAACTCTAAAGGTACACCCAGTATTTCATGTTTCTTTATTAAAACTGGTTTCTCTTAACACATTTCAGGGACGTATTGTGCCTCCTCCTCCACCAGTGTTGGTTGATGGCGAAGAACAATTTGTGGTACAGGACATTTCTGATTCAAGACTTCATAGGAACCGGCTTCAGTATCTAGTTAGATGGCAGGGTTACTCTCCTGATAATGATTCTTGGGAACCAGTAAGTAACATCAATGCTCCCCTGAAGATTGCTCAGTTTCATCGTAGATACCCAGACAAGCCCGGTCCAGGACCATCCTGAGGCCGTTTCTAGGGGGGAGTAATGTCAGTATTCCTGGTTTTCCAAGTCACCTTGTGAATGATCTTGCCTTTTGTTAAGATGAAGTTTGCTGTTTTTGTCTGCCCTATTTCCTGTTCGTTTGCTTAAAACCCGCCTCAGGTGTCATCTTCCTTGCTGGAGTATTCTGCTTCCGTTCCCCTTCAGCTCAGCTGCTTGTTCTACTGTGATTCTACCCGTGGCTCTGGACATTCTCTGCGTATGTAAGCTACACTCTCTAAGTTATCTTTAGTCTGTTGACTTTGGAACTTAACCCTTGGTTCACTCCTCTTGGTAAGAACTGTTTCTGAACTGTGTTTTTGAACTAAGTTGCTGGACTGTGGTTTGCTACTTAATCTTTCATTTACTCCGCCCGGTTGGAGCTATTGGAAACAACACCAATATAATACTTTAATATGAACTTGTTTCTGGACTTACCCGTGTTTATGCCACAACTGAGATCAACTTGTGAACTAGTTTCTGGACTTACCCGTGTTCATGCCACACCTGGGATTAACCTGTGGACTTGTTCTGGACTTCCCTGTTTACTACATACCTGGATTTGACTCTTTCTGCACCGACAGTGTTTTGGATCTGCACCACGTCACCTGTCACACTCACCTTTTGATCACCTTGCCGAGGACTCTGCCCTAAGAACTCTGCCGATTTGCTGTATATGTTTCAAGGACTTGTTTCATTGCGGGTTATCAGTATATTGTTTTGGATGTTATTGCTGTTGTACAAATACACTATTTGCACTAAAGAAACTCGTCTCTGTCTATTCATTGCCCCACGCTACCAGAATCCTCGAGTTCCTACAATAGTATTACATAGAGTCTGTAGTTTGAGAAATCGACGCCTCACGGGCCCTCAATTGGCAGCTTCATTAAATAGTACACGCAAAACCCCAGTGTCAATGTCTACAGTGAAGAGGTGACTCCGAGATGCTGGCCTTCAGGGCAGAGTAGCAAAGAAAAAGCCATATCTGAGACTGGCTAATAAAAGGAAAAGATTAATATGGGCAAAAGAACACAGACATTGGACAGAGGAAGATTGGAAAAAGTGTTATGGACAGAAGAATCCAAGTTTGAGGTGTTTGGATCACACAGAAGAACATTTGTGAGACGCAGAACGACTGAAACGATGCTGGAAGAGTGTCTGACGTCATCAGTCAAGCATGGTGGAGGTAATGTGATGGTCTGGGGTTGCTTTGGTGCTGGTAAAGTGGGACATTTGTACAAGGTAAAATGTATATTGAATACTAGATGGTGGCCCGATTCTAACGCATTGGATATTCTAGAATATGTATGTAGCTTATTTATGAAGATTTTAGAATAATACAATGAATACACAGAATTCGGCTGGCCAGGCGCGACCAATTAGCGAAGCGTGGTTCAAATCCCACGCCAATTCGCGGCCGGAGTGCACCTGTCGCTGATTGTTCGCAGCCGGCCACATAGTATATAGCACGGCCACGTAGTATATAGCACAGTCACGTAGTATATAGCAGCCCACATAGCATATAACACAGCCGCATAGTATATAACACAGCTCACGTAGTACATAACAGCCCACGCAGTATATAACACAGCCCACGTAGTGGATAACACAGCCCACATAGTGTATAACAAAGCCACGTAGTATATAACACAGCCCACGTAGTATATTGCACAGCCACGTAGTATGTAGCACAGCCCACATAGTATATTGCACAGCCCACGTAGTATATTGCACAGCCACGCAGTATATTTCACAGCCACGTAGTATATTGCACAGCCACGTAGTATATTGCACAGCCCACGTAGTATATAGCACAGCAACGTAGTATATAGCACAATCACGTAGTATATTGCACAGCCACATAGTATATTGCACAGCCCACATAGTATATTGCACAGCCCACGTAGTATATTGCACAGCCACGTAGTATATAGCACAGCCACGTAGTATATTGCACAGCCACATAGTATATAGCACAGCCACGAGGTATATTGCACAGGTCACGCAGTATATTACACAGCCCACGTAGTATATAGCACAGCGTCATAGTATATAGCAGCCCATGCAGTATATAACACAGCCAAATAGTCCCACATAGTATATAGCACAGCCAAGTAGTATACAGCTGTTGTGAATTCTGTGGCAGAGCTCCTTCCTGTGGTCACAAGTGGTACTTCGGCTGATTCTCTCTGTAAGCTTCCGTTGGTGGAGGGAAGTGGTACTGTGGCTTCTGAGTTTCCTCCCTCAGGTGATGTGGTGAGGTCGTTAGGTGCTGCTCTACTTAACTCCACCTAGTGCTTTGATCCTGGCTTCCTGTCAATGTTCCAGTATTGGACTTGTTTTCCTCCTGGATCGTTCCTGTGGCCTGCTGCTCTGCATAGCTAAGTTTTCCTTTGCTATTTTGTTTGCTTTTCTTCTGTCCAGCTTATCTATTTGTTTGCTGGAAGCTCTGGGACGCAGAGGGTGTACCTCCGTGCCGTTAGTTCGGTACGGAGGGTCTTTTTGCCCCCTTTGCATGGTTTTTAGGGTTTTGTGTTGACCGCAAAGTTACCTTTCCTATCCTCGCTCTGTTCAGAAAGTCGGGCCTCACTTTGCTAAATCTATTTCATCTCTATTTGTCTTTTCATCTTACTCACTGTCATTATATGTGGGGGGCTGCCTTTTCCTTTGGGGTATTTCTCTGAGGCAAGGTAGGCTTATTTTCTATCTTCAGGCTAGCTAGTTTCTCAGGCTGTGCCGAGTTGCATAGGTAGCGTTAGGCGCAATCCACGGCTGCCTCTAGTGTTGTTGGATAGGATTAGGGATTGCGGTCAACAGAGTTCCCACGTCTCAGAGCTCGTTCTATGTTTTTGGGTTATTGTCAGGTCACTGTATGTGCTCTGACCTCTATGTTCACTGTGGTACTGAGTTGCCTAATCATAACAGTACAGGAAGCCAAAGTACTAATGATTCTCAATAGAGGGAAAAAAGAAGTTCTGAGACCATTTTTTTTTCTCTGCACTGTGTTTTGCCTTTTTTTCCCCCTAGACATTTGGGTGGTTCAGGACACAGGTGTAGCAATGGACATTAGAAGTCTGTCTTCATGTGTGGATCAGCTCTCGGCAAGAGTACAAAAGATTCAAGACACTATTGATCAGAAATCTATGTTAGAACCAAGAATTCCTATTCCTGATTTGTTTTTTGGTGATAGAACTAAGTTTCTGAGTTTCAAAAATAATTGTAAACTATTTCTGGCCTTGAAACCTCGCTCCTCTGGTGATCCAGTTCAACAGGTTTTGATCATTATTTCTTTTTTGCGTGGCGACCCTCAGGACTGGGCATTTTCTCTTGCGTCAGGAGATCCTGCATTAAGTAATATCGATGCGTTTTTCCTGGCGCTCGGATTGCTGTACGATGAGCCTAATTCTGTGGATCAGGCAGAAAAAAATTTGCTGGCTCTTTGTCAGGGTCAGGATGAGATAGCGTTATATTGTCAGAAAATTAGAAAGTGGTCCGTGCTCACTCAATGGAATGAATCTGCGCTGGCAGCTATGTTCAGAAAGGGTCTCTCTGAAGCCCTTAAGGATGTCATGGTGGGATTTCCTATGCCTGCTGGTTTGAATGAGTCTATGTCTTTGGCCATTCAGATTGGTCGACGCTTGCGTGAGCGTAAATCTGTGCACCATTTGGCGGTATTACCTGAGCTTAAACCTGAGCCTATGCAGTGCGATAGGACTTTGACCAGAGTTGAACGGCAAGAACACAGACGTCTGAATGGGCTGTGTTTCTACTGTGGTGATTCCACTCATGCTATCTCTGATTGTCCTAAGCGCACTAAGCGGTTCGCTAGGTCTGCCACCATTGGTACAGTACAGTCAAAATTTCTTCTGTCCGTTACCTTGATCTGCTCTTTGTCATCGTATTCTGTCATGGCATTTGTGGATTCAGGCGCTGCCCTGAATTTGATGGACTTGGAGTATGCTAAGCATTGTGGGTTTTTCTTGGAGCCCTTGCAGTGTCCTATTCCATTGAGAGGAATTGATGCTACGCCTTTGGCCAAGAATAAGCCTCAGTACTGGACCCAGCTGACCATGTGCATGGCTCCTGCACATCAGGAGGTTATTCGCTTTCTGGTGTTGCATAATCTGCATGATGTGGTCGTGTTGGGGTTGCCATGGCTACAAGTCCATAATCCAGTATTAGATTGGAAATCCATGTCGGTGTCCAGCTGGGGTACATGGTGATGTTCCATTTCTGTCAATTTCGTCATCCACCCCTTCTGAGGTTCCAGAGTTCTTGTCTGATTACCGGGATGTATTTGATGAGCCCAAGTCCGATGCCCTACCTCCGCATAGGGATTGTGATTGTGCTATCAATTTGATTCCTGGTAGTAAGTTCCCAAAAGGCCGATTGTTTAATTTATCTGTGCCTGAGCATGCCGCTATGCGCAGTTATGTGAAGGAGTCCCTGGAGAAGGGGCATATTCGCCCGTCATCGTCGCCATTAGGAGCAGGGTTCTTTTTTGTAGCCAAGAAGGATGGTTCGCTGAGACCTTGTATAGATTACCGCCTTCTAAATAAGATCACGGTTAAATTTCAGTACCCCTTGCCGGTGTTATCTGATTTGTTTGCTCGGATTAAGGGGGCTAGTTGGTTCACCAAGATAGATCTTCGTGGTGCGTATAATCTTGTGCGAATTAAGCGAGGCGATGAATGGAAAACTGCATTTAATATGCCCGAGGGTCATTTTGAGTATCTAGTAATGCCATTCGGACTTGCCAATGCTCCATCAGTGTTTCAGTCCTTTATGCATGACATCTTCCGGGAGTACCTGGATAAATTCCTGATTGTGTACTTGGATGACATTTTGATCTTCTCGGATGATTGGGAGTCTCATGTGAAGCAGGTCAGAACGGTTTTTCAGGTCCTGCGTGCTAATTCTTTGTTTGTGAAGGGATCAAAGGGTCTCTTTGGTGTGCAGAAGGTTTCATTTTTGGGGTTCATCTTTTCCCCTTCTACTATCGAGATGGATCCTGTTAAGGTCCAAGCCATCCATGATTGGACTCAGCCGACATCTCTGAAAAGTCTGCAAAAGTTCCTGGGCTTTGCTAATTTTTATCGTCGCTTCATCTGCAATTTTTCTAGTATTGCTAAACCATTGACCGATTTGACCAAGAAGGGTGCTGATGTGGTCAATTGGTCTTCTGCTGCTGTGGAAGCTTTTCAAGAGTTGAAGCGTCGTTTTTCTTCTGCCCCTGTGTTGTGTCAACCAGATGTTTCGCTTCCGCTCCAGGTCTAGGTTGATGCTTCTGAGATTGGAGCAGGGGCTGTTTTGTCGCAGAGAGGTTCTGATTGCTCAGTGATGAAACCGTGCGCCTTCTTTTCCAGGAAGTTTTCGCCTGCTGAGCGAAATTATGATGTGGGCAACCGAGAGTTGCTGGCTATGAAGTGGGCATTCGAGGAGTGGCGTCATTGGCTTGAAGGAGCTAAGCATCGCGTGGTGGTCTTGACTGATCATAAGAACTTGACTTATCTCGAGTCTGCCAAGCGGTTAAATCCTAGACAAGCTCGTTGGTCGTTGTTTTTTGCCCGTTTTGACTTTGTGATTTCATACCTTCCGGGCTCTAAAAATGTGAAGGCGGATGCTCTGTCTAGGAGTTTTGTGCCCGTCTCTCCGGGTGTATCTGAGCCGACGGGTATCCTCAAAGAGGGAGTAATTGTGTCTGCCATCTCCCCTGATTTGCGGCGAGTGCTGCAAAAATTTCAGGCTAATAAACCTGATCGTTGTCCAACGGAGAAACTGTTTGTCCCTGATAGGTGGACGAATAAAGTTATCTCTGAGGTTCATTGTTCGGTCTTGGCTGGTCATCCTGGAATCTTTGGTACCAGAGAGTTGGTGGCTAGATCCTTTTGGTGGCCATCTCTGTCGCGGGATGTGCGTGCTTTTGTGCAGTCCTGTGGGATTTGTGCTCGGGCTAAGCCCTGCTGTTCTCGTGCCAGTGGGTTGCTTTTGCCCTTGCCAGTCCCGAAGAGGCCTTGGACACATATCTCTATGGATTTTATTTCAGATCTTCCCGTTTCTCAAAAGATGTCAGTCATTTGGGTGGTCTGTGATCGCTTTTCTAAGATGGTCCATTTGGTACCCTTGTCTAAATTGCCTTCCTCCTCTGATTTGGTGCCATTGTTCTTCCAGCATGTGGTTCGTTTACATGGCATTCCAGAGAATATCGTTTCTGACAGAGGTTCCCAGTTTGTTTCGACATTTTGGCGAGCCTTTTGTGGTAGGATGGGCATTGACTTGTCTTTTTCCTCGGCTTTCCATCCTCAGACTAATGGCCAGACCGAACGAACCAATCAGACCTTGGAAACATATCTGAGATGTTTTGTTTCTGCTGATCAGGATGACTGGGTGTCCTTTTTGCCTTTGGCCTTGGTTTCGCCATTTTTCTGCAACTCTGGGTTCCATCCTCGTTTCTCGTCAGGACATGTTGAGTCTTCGGACTGTCCTGGTGTGGATACTGTGGTGGACAGGTTGCAGCAGATTTGGACTCAGGTAGTGGACAATTTGACCTTGTCCCAGGAGAAGGCTCAACGTTTTGCTAATCGCAGACGCTGTGTGGGTCCCCGACTTCGTGTTGGGGATCTGGTTTGGTTATCTTCTCGTCATATTCGTATGAAGGTTTCCTCTCCTAAGTTTAAACCTTGTTTCATTGGTCCGTATAGGATCTCTGAGGTTCTTAATCCTGTGTCTTTTCGTCTGACCCTTCCAGATTCTTTTTCCATACATAACGTATTCCATAGGTCATTGTTGCGGAGATACGTGGCACCTATGGTTCCTTCTGTTGACCCTCCTGCCCCGGTTTTGGTGGAGGAGGAGTTGGAGTATATTGTGGAGAAGATTTTGGATTCTCGTGTTTCAAGACGGAAACTCCAGTATCTGGTTAAGTGGAAGGGTTATGCTCAGGAAGATAATTCCTGGGTCTTTGCCTCTGATGTCCATGCTCCCGATCTTGTTCGTGCCTTTCATGTGGCTCATCCTGGTTGGCCTGGGGGCTCTGGTGAGGGTTCGGTGACCCCTCCTCAAGGGGGGGGTACTGTTGTGAATTCTGTGGCAGAGCTCCCTCCTGTGGTCACAAGTGGTACTTCGGCTGATTCTCTCTGTAAGCTTCCGTTGGTGGAGGGAAGTGGTACTGTGGCTTCTGAGTTTCCTCCCTCAGGTGATGTGGTGAGGTCGTTAGGTGCTGCTCTACTTAACTCCACCTAGTGCTTTGATCCTGGCTTCCTGTCAATGTTCCAGTATTGGACTTGTTTTCCTCCTGGATCGTTCCTGTGGCCTGCTGCTCTGCATAGCTAAGTTTTCCTTTGCTATTTTGTTTGCTTTTCTTCTGTCCAGCTTATCTATTTGTTTGCTGGAAGCTCTGGGACGCAGAGGGTGTACCTCCGTGCCGTTAGTTCGGTACGGAGGGTCTTTTTGCCCCCTTTGCGTGGTTTTTAGGGTTTTGTGTTGACCGCAAAGTTACCTTTCCTATCCTCGCTCTGTTCAGAAAGTCGGGCCTCACTTTGCTAAATCTATTTAATCTCTACGTTTGTCTTTTCATCTTACTCACAGTCATTATATGTGGGGGGCTGCCTTTTCCTTTGGGGTATTTCTCTGAGGCAAGGTAGGCTTATTTTCTATCTTCAGGCTAGCTAGTTTCTCAGGCTGTGCCGAGTTGCATAGGTAGCGTTAGGCGCAATCCACGGCTGCCTCTAGTGTTGTTGGATAGGATTAGGGATTGCGGTCAACAGAGTTCCCACGTCTCAGAGCTCGTTCTATGTTTTTGGGTTATTGTCAGGTCACTGTATGTGCTCTGACCTCTATGTTCACTGTGGTACTGAGTTGCCTAATCATAACATATAGCACAGCCACATAGTATATTGCACAGCCACGTAGTATATTGCACAGCCACGTAGTATATTGCACAGTCCACATAGTGTATAGCACAGCCCACATAGTATATAACATAGCCACGTAGTATATTATACAGCCCACGTAGTATATAGCACAGCAACGTAGTATATTGCACAGCCGACGCAGTGTATATCACAGCCCATGCAGTATATAGCACAGCCCATGCAGTATATTATAGCCGCGTAATATATTACACAGCCCATAGTATATTGCACAGCCGACGTAGTATATAGCACAGCAACGTAGTATATAATACAGCCCATGCAGTATATAACACAGCCCACATAGTATATAGCACAGCCAAGTAGTATATTGCACAGCCACAAAGTATATTGCACAGCCACATAGTATATTGCACAGCCACATAGTATATTGCACAGTCCACGTAGTATATAGCACAGCCCACGTAGTACATAGCACAGCCACGTAGTATATTGCACAGCCGACGCAGCATATTGAAGATCCGACGCAGCATATAACATAACCCACGCAGTATATAGCACAGGCCACGCAGTATATTACACAGCTACGTAGTATATTACACAGCCCACGTTGTATATAGCACAGCCACGTATTATATTGCACAGCCGACGTACTATATAACACAGCCAACGCAGTATATAACACTGCCCACGTAGTATATAACACAACCCACGCAGTATATAACACTGCCCACGTAGTATATAACACAGCCCACGCAGTATATAGCAATGTGGGCACCATATCCCTGTTAAAAAAAGAATTAAAATAAAAAATAGTTATTTACTCACCCTCTGACGGTCCCCGGATCCATCCCAGGCCTTTTCGGCTCCTCGCGCTCCGCTCCGGTCCCAAGCGGCAATAACACGTGATGATGTAGAGGTCTCGCAAGACCGCTATGTCATCTCTGGTCAATGCTGCAACGAATTATTGCGACTGGAGCAGCGCGAAAGGAGCAGGAAAGGCCTGGGCTGGATCCGGGGGCCATCGGAGGGTAAGCATATAATGATTTTTTTATTTTTTTTTAAATTATTTTTAACATTATATGTTTTTACTATTGATGCTGCATAGGCATAGGCTGCCGCGGTGTAAGGCAGTCCTTTTAACGCTATGTGGGCGCTGACTGGGGGGAGGGCACTGATTGCAGGGGAGTAGGGAGCGGCGATCTTGTGGCCGGCCTGTGAACGTCGCTGATTGGTCACGGCTAGCTGGCCACGAATAATTAGCGACGCGGGATTTCCGTGACAGACAGACAGAAAGACGGAAGTGACCCTTAGACAATTATATAGTAGAAGGAAGGCTATCACTCCATTTTGCAACGCCATGCCATACCCTGTGGACAGCGCTTGATTGGAGTCAATTTCATCCTACAACAGGACAATGACCCAAAGAACACCTCCAAATTATGCAAGAACTATTTAGGGAAGAAGCAGGCAGCTGGTATTCTATCTGTAATGGAGTGGCCAGCGCCGTCACCAGATCTCAACCCCATTGAGCTGTTGTGGGAGCAGCTTGACCGTAGGGTACACAAAAAGTGCCCATCAAGCCAAACCGACTTGTGGGAGGGGCTTCTGGAAACATGGGGGGAAATTTCTCCAGTTTACCACAGCAAATTACTTAGAATGCCAAAGGTCTGCAGTGCTGTACTTGCTGCAAAGTTTGAAGG
The DNA here is from genome assembly GCF_032444005.1 of Ranitomeya imitator. Taxonomy (NCBI): domain Eukaryota; kingdom Metazoa; phylum Chordata; class Amphibia; order Anura; family Dendrobatidae; genus Ranitomeya; species Ranitomeya imitator. The sequence goes on along the minus strand of NC_091282.1, from coordinate 917,012,527 downwards.
AGAAAATTATTATTTCAAATAAAAATCTTTTTTTTTTTAATCTTGTCAATGTCTGGACTAGATTTTAAATTCATTTAGCAACTCATTTGATTAACAAAAGTATGAGATTTCATGGAAAACACAAAATTGTCTGGGTGACCCTAAACTTTTGAACGGTAGTGTACGTCATCCTAGTCTACAGGCAGCATAAATAAAACGACCTACACAATTGTCTCTATTTACACCTCTAACTCCAGGCAGATTCTATTTCTTAACCCCTTTCCGACCTCGGACGGGATAGACATCATTGCCGACCCCCGTCACATGATCGGAGGTCAGCGATGCTTCTCCATTGTAACCATAGAGGTCCTTGAGACCTCTATGGTTACTGATCGCCGGTAGCTGTGAGCGCCACCCTGTGGTCGGCGCTCACAGCACACCTACAATTCTGCTACATAGCAGCGAACAGCAGATCGCTGCTATGTAGCAGAGGCGATCGTGCTGTGCCAGCTTCTAGCCTCCCATGGAGGCTATTGAAGCATGGCAAAAGTAAAAAAAAAAAAGTAAAAAAAAATGTGAAAAAAATAAAAAAAATATAAAAGTTTAAATCACCCCCCTTTCGCCCCAATCAAAATAAATCAATAAAAAAATATCAAATCTACACATATTTGGTATCGCCGCGCTCAGAATCGCCCGATCTATCAATTAAAAAAAAGCATTAACCTGATCGCTAAACAGCGTAGTGAGAAAAAAATTCGAAACGCCAGAATTACGTTCGCCGCGACATTGCATTAAAATGCAATAACGGGCGATCAAAAGAACGTAAGAACGTATCTGCACCAATATGCTATCATTAAAAACGTCATCTCGGCACGCAAAAAATAAGCCCTCAACCAACCCCAGATCATGAAAAATGGAGACGCTACGAGTATCGGAAAATGGCGCAACTTTTTTTTTTTTTTTTTTTTTTAGCAAAGTTTGGAATTTTTTTCACCACTTAGGTAAAAAATAACCTAGTCATGTTAGGTGTCTATGAACTCGTACTGACCTGGAGAATCATAATGTCAGGTCAGTTTTAGCATTTAGTGAACCTAGCAAAAAAGCCAAACAAAAAACAAGTGTGGGATTGCACTTTTTTTGCAATTTCACCGCACTTGGAATTTTTTTCCCATTTTCTAGTACAAGACATGCTAAAACCAATGATGTCGTTCAAAAGTACAACTCGTCCCGCAAAAAATAAGCCCTCACATGGCCAAATTGATGGAAAAATAAAAAAGTTATCGCTCTGGGAAGGAGGGGAGTGAAAAACGAACACGGAAAAATGAAAAATCCCAAGGTCATGAAGGGGTTAAAGACACCCTGGCGGTAGCAGCAAAGGTTAAAAAAGGCGCCCTTCTTGCCCCAATATTGACAAATCGGTACACCCTTAAAAGAAAGAAAATACCCGATCACTTTCTCAGACTCTCCTAGCGGAAGAATTCTATGATGTCAGACGGGTTCTGCACGCCTCCTATTCACACTCACATAGAGGCTACTCAAGAATTGATCTAATGGTCACAAATAAATGGTTATTACAGGATATCCAAACGGCCATAATAAGGAAAATCACCTGGTCGGATCTCCTGCCAAATTAAAGTGGGATACAACTATCCAACATATTCCTAATGGAGAGTAAATAATTATTTAATCACATCCCATAAAATTAGGCTCCGGTTACAGGAGATGTTATCAGAATATTTCACAATCAATAACACACCTGATGTGTCCTCACCAACGGTATGATGCGCTCTCAAGGCCTAAACTGCTTCCAATAGCGTTACAAAACAAAAAAGCGAGACTACGCCAAATAGAGGAAATTAATCAAAACATAGCCAGACTAGTAGAGCAACGCACAAACATAGCCCCACAAAGATAATTCTACAAAATGACAGAAACTAAGGTATGAACTATACCAACTGCTCCAACACAAATACAAGCACAATCTACGGAAAAGTAAAGCCAAATATTGCTGGCAGGGAAACAAAGTGGGCAAAATATTAGCCAACAAAATCAAAGCCAAAGTGACCAAACAAAGGTTATCCCACAGAACGACAAAAAAACCCATAATATATAACCCTATGGAAATCGCCAATACCTTCTGAAACTACTAATCTTCCCTCTACAACCCACAGGAAAATATCTCAATACCACAACCCACCCCCCAACTGACAAATCAATTCTTGTAGAGCATACAACTCCCTAAAATACCAGAGGAAACACTTCAAATATTAAACCAACTAATATCCCAGGCAGAAATACAGCAAACAATTAGAGAAATGAAAGATAACAAGTCCCCCGTCCCTGATGGACTAACAAGGGAATATTTAAAAATATTTCAAGACATACTAACCCCCCACATGACATCAATTTTCCAAAATGTTATGCAAACCGGGAAAATACTGAAAGAAATGATTCAGGCAATAATTATAGCCCTCCCAAAACCAGGGAAAACCCCTGATTTAAGCCGATATCATTATTGAACATGGACCTAAAAATCTACTCCAAAATCCTAGCTAATAGGGTCTCAGAAATAATACCGGCCTTATTGCATAAAAATTAAGTGGGTTTTGTTAAATCTAGACAGGCCTTGGATGGCACAAGGAGGATGATCGTTATCATCCATACAGCCGGGGGGGAGGCGGATCCCCTCTATGCTCCTTTCTTTGGATGGTGAAAAGGCGTTTGATCGGGTGCATTGGGGGTTCTTGTTAGAAGTAGAGTTGAGCGACCTTGACCTTTTTAGAGTCGAGCCGGGTTTCGCGAAACCCGACTATCTCAAAAGTCGGGTCGAGTGAAATCGGCCGATTATGGCGAAAAGTCGGGATCGACTGAAACACGAAACCCAATGCAAGTCAATGGGGCAGCATAGTCGGCAGTGAGTGGGGGCCAGGAAAACATCTACACTGCCCATTTTAATGGCAAAAACATCCATTCTTCTTAATGAAGCTTGTCAAGCGTAATTTACCTTATAATAATTGGAAGGCATTTGAAATTGGGGGTCATTTGGCTAAAGTTGTGTGGGGTAGGGCTGGTTCAAGTAATTAGTGGGCCCAGGAAATCTGGACCACGTCACGGCAGTGGAGCAGGGAGAGGTAAGTATTTCAACTTTGCAAGTGCTGTGATCCTGAGCAAGCAGGGGGGGCCCACTTGTTGGCATTGGCACTGGCACAGGGCCCCTCAAAGTACAGCGGTGTGTTTGCACGGCGGGGGCGCCTCCCACCGGCAGCAACACTTTTGCGTACTATGAGAGGCCCTGTGCCAGTGACGTCGCCAACTAGTATTCCTCCCCCCACCTGATGAAGGAACATGCACTTTCATCTGCACCTTCCTCTTTGTCCCCGTGTAAGGTGGTATGGTATGCGGGAAGAGCAACCTGACTTTCAGCAGGGTCACAATGTTGTTGTGTAGCATGCACGGGGAATGTTGCGTTATGGGTCAATGTACCAGCAGACTCATCTATCACTGGCTGGGCAATGGGCACGATGAAGTGGAAACACAGATATAGGCCCAAAGAATAAAGTGGGCTAAATGCAGTTCAAAATTGGTAACACAGGAATAACCAGGGGGCATTGCAGTGGAGGACAACTGGAATGAGAGGCTGACACAGAGAGTAGGGCCAAATCAGTAAGTAGTCGAAATGCAGTTCAAAATTGGCAACCGTAGTAAACAGGCGGCACAGCTTTGTTCAGTGGAGGAGAACAGCAAGGAGTGGCAGACACCGATAGTAGGCCCCAACCCAACTAGTAGGCCAAATGCAGTCTAACATTAACAACTACTTAACGAGAGCCTGAAAATGGAATTTCAGGACAGGAAACCAGGAGAACAGCAAGGAGTGGCAGACACCGATAGTAGGCCCCAAACCAACTAGTACGCCAAATGCAGTTGTTCCATTTAACCACAATTTAATGAGAGCCTGAAGATAGAAGCTCAGGAAAGGCAACCTGGGGAACACCTTGGAGTGTAACACACCATCTCTCTCCACCCCATACCCATTTTGTAGGCCTAATGCAGTGTACTTTTCTACAACTACTAAACGAGAGTCGGAAGACCGAAGCAATGGCAAGGAAACCTGGGGAACACCTTGGAGTGTAACACACCATCTCTCTCCACCCCATACCCAATTTGTAGGCCTAATGCAGTGTAGTTTCCAAGAACTACTAAACGAGAGCCGGAAGATCGAAGCTCAGGAAAGGCAACCTGGGGAACACTTTAGAGTGTAACACACCCTCTCTCTACACCCCATACCCAATTTGAAGGCCTAATGCAGTGTAGTTTCCAAGAACTACTAAACGAGAGCTGGAAGATCGAAGCTCAGGAAAGGCAACCTGGGGAACACCTTGGAGTGTAACACACCCTCTCTCTACACCCCATACCCAATTTGAAGGCCTAATGCAGCGTAGTTTCCAACAACTCCTAAACGAGAGCCGGAAGATCGAAGCTCAGGAAAGGCAACCTGGGGAACACCTTGGAGTGTAACAAACCCTCTCTCTACACCCCATACCCAATTTGTAGGCCTAATGCAGCGTAGTTTCCGAGAACTACTAAACGAGAGCATGAAGATCGAAGCTCAGGAAAGGCAACCTGGGGAACACCTTGGAGTGTAACACACCCTCTCTCTACACCCCATACCCAATTTGAAGGCCTAATGCAGTGTAGTTTCCAAGAACTACTAAACGAGAGCCGGAAGATCGAAGCTCAGGAAAGGCAACCTGGGGAACACCTTGGAGTGGAACACACCATCTCTCTACACCCCATACCCAATTTGAAGGCCTAATGCAGCGTAGTTTCCAACAACTACTAAACGAGAGCCGGAAGATCGAAGCTCAGGAAAGGCAACCTGGGGAACACCTTGGAGTGTAACACAACGTCTCTCTACACCACGGAAGGGCTGATTCTTAGGAAGGAAGGCTGTTGGAAATAAGCATTGCGCGTCCGAGGGTGATTATATTCTTATTAGGTATATACTCACCCTCGGACGCGCCCTGCTTCTTTATTTGGAATGAATGTTTATTTGCAATGTGGTGTTGACTTTCTCTATTATTTTGGTAATTAATGATTTTATTATTTTCATTGTTTTGCATCTTCTCGGCAATAATATAAAGAAGACGCGACAGGACAACACTCGGTGGATGCCATATCTGTGTTTTCAATTTAAAAAACCTTTCAGTTAACTACTTGCAGGAGAAAGTAATTGTAGCTGGTGGCCATTTTTAGTACTGTACCAGATTTTAGTTGTGTGTTTGTTTTTAATGTTAAAATGTCTGCATTTGATATCTCACCAGTATTTTCTTTTTTATAAGCAAAATACTTTTTTTTTTATTTTATGATGTTGGTTCAAGGGGTACACGGGCAGCAGTAGACAGGTCAGTGGAGGCCTAGTGGAAGGAGGGACCGCAGACAGGCTTCGAAGCCCTAACATAATAAATTGGGCTGCCTGTAGGCAATTTAAAATTGGTTCCAGGGGAACACGGGCAGCAGTAGACAGGTCAGTGGAGGCCTAGAGGAAGGAGGGACCGCAGATGCGCCAATGTTTCCCCCATACCAAATTTGTAGGCCTAATGCAGTGTAGTTTCCAAGAACTACTAAACGAGAGCCGGAAGATCGAAGCTCAGGAAAGGCAACCTGGGGAACACCTTGGAGTGTAACACACCCTCTCTCTACACCCCATACCCAATTTGAAGGCCTAATGCAGCGTAGTTTCCAACAACTACTAAACGAGAGCCGGAAGATCGAAGCTCAGGAAAGGCAACCTGGGGAACACCTTGGAGTGTAACAAACCCTCTCTCTACACCCCATACCCAATTTGTAGGCCTAATGCAGCGTAGTTTCCGACAACTACTAAACGAGAGCATGAAGATGGAAGCTCAGGAAAGGCAACCTGGGGAACACCTTGGAGTGTAACACACCCTCTCTCTACACCCCATACCCAATTTGAAGGCCTAATGCAGTGTAGTTTCCAAGAACTACTAAACGAGAGCCGGAAGATCGAAGCTCAGGAAAGGCAACCTGGGGAACACCTTGGAGTGTAACACACCCTCTCTCTACACCCCATACCCAATTTGAAGGCCTAATGCAGCGTAGTTTCCAACAACTACTAAACGAGAGCCGGAAGATCGAAGCTCAGGAAAGGCAACCTGGGGAACACCTTGGAGTGTAACACACCCTCTCTCTACACCCCATACCCAATTTGAAGGCCTAATGCAGTGTAGTTTCCAAGAACTACTAAACGAGAGCCGGAAGATCGAAGCTCAGGAAAGACAACCTGGGGAACACCTTGAAGTGTAACACAACGTCTCTCTACACCACGGAAGGGCTGATTCTTAGGAAGGAAGGCTGTTGGAAATAAGCATTGCGCGTCCGAGGGTGATTATATTCTTATTAGGTATATACTCACCCTCGGACGCGCCCTGCTTCTTTATTTGGAATGAATGTTTATTTGCAATGTGGTGTTGACTTTCTCTATTATTTTGGTAATTAATGATTTTATTATTTTCATTGTTTTGCATCTTCTCGGCAATAATATAAAGAAGACGCGACAGGACAACACTCGGTGGATGCCATATCTGTGTTTTCAATTTAAAAAACCTTTCAGTTAAATACTTGCAGGATAAAGTAATTGTAGCTGGTGGCCATTTTTAGTACTGTACCAGATTTTAGTTGTGTGTTTGTTTTTAATGTTAAAATGTCTGCATTTGATATCTCACCAGTATTTTCTTTTTTATAAGCAAAATACTTTTTTTTTATTTTATGATGTTGGTTCAAGGGGTACACGGGCAGCAGTAGACAGGTCAGTGGAGGCCTAGTGGAAGGAGGGACCGCAGACAGGCTTCGAAGCCCTAACATAATAAATTGGCCTGCCTGTAGGCAGTTTAAAATTGGTTCCAGGGGAACACGGGCAGCAGTAGACAGGTCAGTGGAGGCCTAGTGGAAGGAGGGACCGCAGACAGGCTTCGAAGCCCTAACATAATAAATTGGGCTGCCTGTAGGCAATTTAAAATTGGTTCCAGGGGAACACGGGCAGCAGTAGACAGGTAAGTGGAGGCCTAGTGGAAGGAGGGACCGCAGACAGGCTTCGAAGGCCTAACATAATAAAATGGGCTGGCTGTAGGCAATTTAAAATTGGTTCCAGGGGAACACGGGCAGCAGTAGACAGGTCAGTGGAGGCCTAGTGGAAGGAGGGACCACAGACAGGCTTCGAAGCCCTAACATAATAAATTGGCCTGCCTGTAGGCAGTTTAAAATTGGTTCCAGGGGAACACGGGCAGCAGTAGACAGGTCAGTGGAGGCCTAGTGGAAGGAGGGACCGCAGACAGGCTTCGAAGCCCTAACATAATAAATTGGGCTGCCTGTAGGCAATTTAAAATTGGTTCCAGGGGAACACGGGCAGCAGTAGACAGGTAAGTGGAGGCCTAGTGGAAGGAGGGACCGCAGACAGGCTTCGAAGGCCTAACATAATAAAATGGGCTGGCTGTAGGCAATTTAAAATTGGTTCCAGGGGAACACGGGCAGCAGTAGACAGGTCAGTGGAGGCCTAGTGGAAGGAGGGACCGCAGACAGGCTTCGAAGCCCTAACATAATAAATTGGCCTGCCTGTAGGCAGTTTAAAATTGGTTCCAGGGGAACACGGGCAGCAGTAGACAGGTCAGTGGAGGCCTAGTGGAAGGAGGGACCGCAGACAGGCTTCGAAGCCCTAACATAATAAATTGGGCTGCCTGTAGGCAATTTAAAATTGGTTCCAGGGGAACACGGGCAGCAGTAGACAGGTAAGTGGAGGCCTAGTGGAAGGAGGGACCGCAGACAGGCTTCGAAGGCCTAACATAATAAATTGGGCTGCCTGTAGGCAATTTAAAATTGGTTCCAGGGGAACACGGGCAGCAGTAGACAGGTCAGTGGAGGCCTAGTGGAAGGAGGGACCGCAGACAGGCTTCGAAGCCCTAACATAATAAATTGGGCTGCCTGTAGGCAATTTAAAATTGGTTCCAGGGGAACACGGGCAGCAGTAGACAGGTAAGTGGAGGCCTAGTGGAAGGAGGGACCGCAGACTGGCTTCGAAGGCCTAACATAATAAAATGGGCTGGCTGTAGGCAATTTAAAATTGTTTCCAGGGGAACACGGACAGCAGTAGACAGGTCAGTGGAGGCCTAGTGGAAGGAGGGACCGCAGACAGGCTTCGAAGCCCTAACATAATAAATTGGGCTGCCTGTAGGCAGTTTAAAATTGGTTCCAGGGGAACACGGGCAGCAGTAGACAGGTCAGTGGAGGCCTAGTGGAAGGAGGGACCGCAGACAGGCTTCGAAGCCCTAACATAATAAATTGGGCTGCCTGTAGGCAATTTAAAATTGGTTCCAGGGGAACACGGGCAGCAGTAGACAGGTAAGTGGAGGTCTAGTGGAAGGAGGGACCGCAGACAGGCTTCGAAGGCATAACATAATAAAATGGGCTGGCTGTAGGCAATTTAAAATTGGTTCCAGGGGAACACGGGCAGCAGTAGACAGGTCAGTGGAGGCCTAGTGGAAGGAGGGACCGCAGACAGGCTTCGAAGGCCTAACATAATAAAATGGGCTGGCTGTAGGCAATTTAAAATTGGTTCCAGGGGAACACGGGCAGCAGTAGACAGGTAAGTGGAGGCCTAGTGGAAGGAGGGACCGCAGACAGGCTTCGAAGGCCTAACGTAATAAAATGGGCTGGCTGTAGGCAATTTACAATTGGTTCCATGGGAACATGGGCAGCAGTAGACAGGTCAGTGGAGGCCTAGTGGAAGGAGTGACGGCAGACAGGCATCAAAGGCCTAACATCATAACATTGGGCTGTTGGCAATTTAAAATTGGTTCCAGGGGTACACGGGCAACAGTGGTCTGGTCAGTGGAAGTCTAGTGGAAGGAGTGACGGCAGACAGGCATCAAAGGCCTAACATAATAACATTTGGCTGTTGGCAATTTAAAATTGGTTCCAGGGGTACACGGGCAACAGTGGTCTGGTCAGTGGAAGTCTAGTGGAAGGAGTGACGGCAGACAGGCTAAGAAGGCCTAACATAACAAAATTGGGCTGGCTGTAGGCAAGTTTAAATTGGTTCCAGGGGAACACGGCCAGCAGTGGCCTGGTCAGTGTAGTAGTTGTAGAAAGAACGGACCGCAGACAGGCTTCGAAGGCCTAACATAACAAAAATGTCAAAACAATGGTATTGTCAGTGCCAGGCATTGAAGGATGTCAGCACATAGACTAAACATTGGTGAAGCTGTGAGAGATAATTTTGCTAGTGGTAGAGCACTGTTTGAGCTGGGGGGGGGGAACTGTCTTGTGGCCGGCGGTACAGGCCCAGGGCCCCTCATATTACAATGGTGTGTCTGACGTTGGGTGCGCACCACCACCGCCAGAGACACTTTATTGTACTATGAGGGACCCAGTGGCAGTGCCGTTGACCAAAAGCGGGCACACCCACCTCTTCAGACAAACAGCACTCTCACGGGTGCTGGCGCAAAGTGGCGATACCACGGCCCCGTGTGGGGAGTTTGGCCATTTTGTTAGGAGTAAACATGTCGTATGCTGGACAATCAGGTGCAGAAAATTACGAGATTGGAAAAGTCATTCAGAAGAGTCCACAGGCAAGACCTTTTCATAGGAAAGTTAGGTGTCAGCCGGGCAAGGTGGGGCAAAAGATTTCGAAATCCAGTTGTGGTTCATTTTAATGAAGGTTAGATCATCTACATTTTGGGTAGCCAGATGAGTCCTTTTTTCAGTTAGTATTGAACCTGCAGCACTGAATACTCTTTCTGATAGGACACTAGCTGCCGGGCAAGCAAGCTCCTGCAATGCATATTCTGCCAATTCTGGCCAGGTGTCTTATTTGGATGCCCAGTAATCAAATGGGAATGACGGTTGAGGGAGAACGTCGATAAGGGATGAAAAATAGTTTGTAACCGTACTGAACAAATGTTGTCTCCTGTCACTTTGAATTGATGCTGCAGTACCTGTCCTGTCTGCGGTCATAGCAAAATCACTCCACAACCTGGTCAGAAAACCCCTCTGGCCAACGCCACTTCTGATTTCTGCCCCTCTAACACCTCTGGTCTGCTGGTCCCTGGAGCTCGTGTGAGAACGATCACGGGCGCTGTGTGCAGGGAATGCCAGAAGCAAACGGTCAACAAGAGTTGATTGTTTTGTTGCTAATATTAGTTCCAAGTTCTCATGTGGCATAATATTTTGCAATTTGCCTTTATAGCGAGGATCAAGGAGGCAGGCCAACCAGTAATCGTCATCGTTCATCATTTTTGTAATGCGTGTGTCCCTTTTGAGGATACGCAAGGCATAATCCGCCATGTGGGCCAAAGTTCCAGTTGTCAAATCTGCGGTTGTGCTTGGTTGAGGGGCAGTTGCAGGCAAATCTACGTCACTTGTGTCCCTCAAAAAACCAGAACCCGCCCTTGCCACGCCACCAATTTCCAATGACCCCGGGAAAGCTTCCTCATTAAAAATATACTCATCCCCATCATCCTCCTCATCCTCCACCTCCTCTTCGCCCGCTACCTCGTCCTGTACACTGCCCTGACCAGACAATGGCTGACTGTCATCAAGGCTTTCCTCTTCCTCTGGTGCAGACGCCTGATCCTTTATGTGCGTCAAACTTTGTATCAGCAGACACATTAGGGGGATGCTCATGCTTATTATGGCGTTGTCTGCACTAACCAGCCGTGTGCATTCCTCAAAACACTGAAGGACTTGACACATGTCTTGAATCTTCGACCACTGCACACCTGACAACTCCATGTCTGCCATCCTACTGCCTGCCCGTGTATGTGTATCCTCCCACAAAAACATAACAGCCCGCCTCTGTTCACACAGTCTCTGAAGCATGTGCAGTGTTGAGTTCCACCTTGTAACAACATCTATGATTAGGCGATGCTGGGGAAGGTTCAAAGAACGCTGATAGGTCTGCATACGGCTGAAGTGTACAGGCGAACGGCGGATATGTGCGCAAAGTCCACGCACTTTGAGGAGCAGGTCGGATAACCCCGGATAACTTTTCAGGAAGCACTGCACCACCAGGTTTAAGGTGTGAGCCAGGCAAGGAATGTGTTTCAGTTGGGAAAGGGAGATGGCAGCCATGAAATTCCTTCCGTTATCACTCACTACCTTGCCTGCCTCAAGATCTACAGTGCCCAGCCACGACTGCGTTTCTTGCTGCAAGAACTCGGACAGAACTTCCGCGGTGTGTCTGTTGTCGCCCAAACACTTCATAGCCAATACAGCCTGCTGACGTTTGCCAGTAGCTGCCCCATAATGGGAGACCTGGTGTGCAACAGTGGCAGCTGCGGATGGAGTGGTTGTGCGACTGCGGTCTGTGGACGAGCTCTCGCTTCTGCAGGAGGACGAGGAGGAGGAGGAGGAGGAGGGGGTGCGAACGGCTACAGCCAACTGTTTCCTAGACCGTGGGCTAGGCAGAACTATCCCAAACTTGCTGTCCCCTGTGGACCCTGAATCCACCACATTTACCCAGTGTGCCGTGATGGACACGTAACGTCCCTGGCCATGCCTACTGGTCCATGCATCTGTTGTCAGGTGCACCTTTGTGCTCACAGATTGCCTGAGTGCATGGACGATGCGCTCTTTAACATGCTGGTGGAGGGCTGGGATGGCTTTTCTGGAAAAAAAGTGTTGACTGGGTAGCTCGTAACGTGGTACAGCGTAGTCCATCAGGTCTTTGAAAGCTTCGCTTTCAACTAACCGGTAGGGCATCATCTCTAACTAGATTAGTCTAGCAATGTGGGCGTTCAAACCCTGTGTACGCGGATGTGAGGCTAAGTACTTCCTTTTTCTAACCATAGTCTCATGTAGGGTGAGCTGGACTGGAGAGCTGGAGATCGTGGAACTAGCGGGGGTGCCGGTGGACATGGCAGACTGAGAGACGGTGGGAGATGGTATTGTTGCCGCCGGTGCCCTAGATGCAGTGTTTCCTACTACGAAACTGGAGATTCCCTGACCCTGACTGCTTTGGCCTGGCAAAGAAACCTGCACAGATACTGCAGGTGGTGCAGAAAATGGTGGCCCTACACTGCCGGAAGGGATGTTGCGTTGATGAGTAGCTTCATTGGCCGAGGGTGCTACAACCTTAAGGGACGTTTGGTAGTTAGTCCAAGCTTGCAAATGCATGGTGGTTAAATGTCTATGCATGCAACTTGTATTGAGACTTTTCAGATTCTGCCCTCTGCTTAAGGTAGTTGAACATTTTTGACAGATTACTTTGTGCTGATCAATTGGATGTTGTTTAAAAAAATGCCAGACTGCACTCTTTCTAGCATCGGATACCTTTTCAGGCATTGCAGACTGAGCTTTAACCGGATGGCCACGCTGTCCTCCAACAGGTTTTGACTTTGCAACGCGTTTTGGCCAAGATACGGGCCCGGCAGATGGAACCTGTTGCGATGTTGATGCCTGCTGCGGCCCCTCCTCCTCCGCTTCAGAACTGCTGCCGCCTGCACCCCCCTGTTCCCCCAATGGCTGCCAATCGGGGTCAAGAACTGGGTCATCTATTACCTCTTCTTGTAGCTCGTGTGCAACTTCGTCTGTGTCACCGTGTCGGTCGGTGGTATAGCGTTCGTGATGGGGCAACATAGTCTCATCAGGGTCTGATTCTTGATCAGCACCCTGCGAGGGCAATGTTGTGGTCTGAGTCAAAGGACCAGCATAGTAGTCTGGCTGTGGCTGTGCATCAGTGCACTCCATGTCAGATTCAACTTGTAATGGGCATGGACTGTTAACTGCTTCACTTTCTAAGCCAGGGACAGTATGTGTAAAGAGCTCCATGGAGTAACCCGTTGTGTCGCCTGCTGCATTCTTCTCTGTTGTTGTTTTTGCTGAAGAGGACAAGGAAGCGACTTGTCCCTGACCGTGAACATCCACTAACGACGCGCTGCTTTGACATTTACCAGTTTCACGAGAGGAGGCAAAAGAGCTAGAGGCTGAGTCAGCAAGATAAGCCAAAACTTGCTCTTGCTGCTCCGGCTTTAAAAGCGGTTTTCCTACTCCCAGAAAAGGGAGCGTTCGAGGCCTTGTGTAGCCAGACGACGAACCTGGCTCCACAGCTCCAGACTTAGGTGCAATATTTTTTTTCCCACGACCACCTGATGCTCCACCACTACCACTACCCTCATTACCAGCTGACAATGAACGCCCCCGGCCACGACCTCTTCCACCAGACTTCCTCATTGTTTTAAAAACATTACCAAACGAACGGCATTTGTTGCTGTCACACAACTTACACGGTGAGCTATAACTTCAGTATGATTTAGCTACCCCTTTACAGGTGGGTGAGACCACAACGAAAATCAGCCACAATGTTACACACTCTGTTGTTGTTGGCAACAAATGAGATGGCACACATGCAGGACTGTCACTGAAGCGCAAATGTAAATATTTATCTCCCACTGATTTGTGTTTGTTTTTTTTAAAAGGGAGACTTCAGAAAAAAAAAAATTAAAAAAAAATTATTTTTTACAGAAGAATTTATAAAACAAATAAAATGAAATGATTGTTTCAGGGAGAATTTAGGAAAAAAAAAAAAGGCTTTGTAGGGCCCACTGAGTGAGAGAGGATGCACACAGGAGTCAGGAGTGGCACACAAGCCCAGAGCCCTATGGCCCACAATTGGGGAGAGAGAGAGAGATGGCACACCCAGGAGTCAAGACTGACACACAAGCAGAAGGGGCAATATGAATCTCCACAGATTTTTTTTTTGTTTGTTTTTTTCAGGGAGACTTGAGAGAAAAAAAAATACAAAAAAAATGATTTTTTTTCAGGAATAATTTAGAAACCAAAGAAAATAAAATGATTGTTTCAGGGAGAATTTAGAAAACAAATAAAACAAAAAATAGGCTTTCTAGGGCCCACTGAGTGACAGATGACGCACACAGGAGTCAGGAGTGGCACACAAGCCCAGAGGCCAATATTAATCTCCCACTGATTGATTTAGTTATTTTTTTTGGTAGATTTTGGAACCCAAATCAAGCAAAAAAATTAATAGGCTTTCTATGGCCCACAATTGGGGAGAGAGAGAGAGATGGCACACCCAGGAGTCAAGACTGGCACACAAGCAGAAGGGGCAATATGAATCTCCCACAGTTTTTTTTTTTTTTTTTTTTTCAGGGAGACTTGAGAGAAAAAAAAATACAAAAAAAATGATTTTTTTCAGGAATAATTTAGAAACCAAAGAAAATAAAATGATTGTTTCAGGGAGAATTTAGAAAACAAATAAAACAAAAAATAGGCTTTCTAGGGCCCACTGAGTGACAGATGACGCACACAGGAGTCAGGAGTGGCACACAAGCCCAGAGGCCAATATTAATCTCCCACTGATTGATTTAGTGATTTTTTTTGGTAGATTTTGGAACCCAAATCAAGCAAAAAAATTAATAGGCTTTCTATGGCCCACTATTTGTGAGAGAGATGGCACGCTCAGGACTGGCACACAAGCCCAGAGGCCAATATTAATCTCCCATTTTTTTTTTTTTCCAGGGAAAATTTATAAACCCAATAAAAAAAATAATAATAAATAGGCTTTCTATGGCCCACTATCTAAGAGAGAGAGATGGCACGCTTAGGACTGGCACACAAGCCCAAAGGCCAATATTAATCTCCCACTGATTGATTGATTGATTTTTTCAGGTAGAATTATGAACCCAAATCAACCAAAAAAATAAATAGGCTTTCTATGGCCCACTATTTGTGAGAGAGATGGCACGCTCAGGACTGGCACACAAGCCCAGAGGCAAATATTAATCTCCCACTTTTTTTTTTTTTCCAGGGAAAATTTATAAACCCAATAAAATAAAAAAAAATAGGCTTTCTATGGCCCACTATCTGAGAGAGAGAGAGATGGCACGCGTAGGACTGGCACACAAGCCCAAAGGCCAATATTAATCTCCCACTGATTGATTTATTGATTTTTTCAGGTAGAATTTAGAACCCAAATCAAGCAAAAAAATTAATAGGCTTTCTATGGCCCACTGAGTGAGAGATGGCACACACAGGAGTAAGGAGTGGCACACAAGCCCTGAGGCCAATATTTTTCTCCCACTGATTGATGTTGTGATTTTTTCTGGTAGATTTTGGAACCCAAATCAAGCAAAAAAATAAATAGGCTTTCTATGGCCCACTGAGTGAGAGATGACACAGACAGAGATGGCACTCTAGCAGAAATGTCAATCTTAATCTCCCACAAAAAAAAAAAAAAAGGAACTGTCCTTCAATTACTATCTCCCTGCAGTAATCTCAGCCAGGTATGGCAGGCAGCAATAAGGAGTGGACTGATGCACAAATTAAATAAAAATTGTGGACAAACAAACAAGATAGCTGTGCAGAAAGGAAGGAACAAGAGGATTTGTGCTTTGAAAAAAGCAGTTGGTTTGCACAGCGGCGCACACACAGCAATGCAGCTATCAGGGAGCCTTCTAGGGCAGCCCAATGAGCTACAGCGCTGAGGAAAAAAAAAAAAATGTAGCTTCCACTGTCCCTGCACACCGAAGGTGGTGTTGGGCAGTGGAAATCGCTACAGCACAAGCGGTTTTGTGGTTAATGGACCCTGCCTAACGCTATCCCTGCTTCTGACGAAGCGGCAGCAACCTCTCCCTAAGCTCAGATCAGCAGCAGTAAGATGGCGGTCGGCGGGAACGCCCCTTTATAGCCCCTGTGACGCCGCAGACAGCAAGCCAATCACTGCAATGCCCTTCTCTAAGATGGTGGGGACCAGGACCTATGTCATCACGCTGCCCACACTCTGCGTTTACCTTCATTGGCTGAGAAATGGCGCTTTTCGCGTCATGCGCGAAAGTCGCGTACCGCATGGCCGACCACGCACAGGGGTCGGATCGGGTTTCATGAAACTCGACTTCGCCAAAAGTCGGCGACTTTTGAAAATGTTCGACCCGTTTCGCTCAACCCTAGTTAGAAGTACTGTCCAGATTAGGATTTAGCAGTAATATGATCTGAGCGATTGCCCCTGTATACTCTAACCCAAGGGTGGGGAACCTCCGGCCCGCGGGCCACATGTGGCCCGTGGTGACTTTTCATGCGGCCCGCGGGCAGGTCCCCGAACTCCGCAATGCTTGGGCGGCAGCTGTATCCTGTCGGCTGCCGGCCCTTTAACCCCCAAGTCATGGCCGGCTCCAGGTTTTTGAGGGCCTGGGCGAAAGAGTCTCAGTGGGCCCCCCCTTTAACACATACCACGATTCATGATGCACAAATATAGCAGAGAAATATATGTATAGCACAATGCCAGATTTCACTTCTGACATGAATGATAGCTATTGTAAATTCTACAATACCGTACAGCAGAGGGGCTTTATATAAGTCAAACACTTATATGCCAATTTTTGTGACCTACTCCCTCTTCCTCAGTTACCAGTAGACATTTTATTGTTAGCTGAACTTGCTGCAAAGAAAAAACTGCATACATTGAATATGACAATTTTTTAATGGAAAACTTTTGAAAGTAAACATTAGAAAGTATTAACGTAGAACATTTGTAATAGCGCAAAATGGATAGCATATGGCACAGCCACGTAGCATATAGCACAGCCACATAGTATATAGCACATCCACCTAGTATATAACACAGCCACGTAGTATATAACACAGCCCATGTAGCATATAGCACAGCCATGTAGTATATAGCACAGCCACGTAGTATATAGCACAGCCCATGTAGTATATAGCACAGCTGTTGTGAATTCCGCTCTTGGGCTCTCTCCGGTGGTTGTAAGTGGCACTTTTGTGAGTTCTGCTCTTGGGCTCCCTCCGGTGGTTTTAAGTGGAATGGCTGCTCCTTGGATTTAGCAGTCTGCAGCTGCTTCCACTGATTGTCTTTCTGCTCGGCTATTTATGCCTGGCTCTTTCCTTCAGCCAGTGCCACTTGTCAATGGTTCCTGGTTGGATTCACATCTCTCTTGGATTTCCCTGATATCCTGACCAGTTCAGCAAAGATAAGTCCTTTCTTTGCTCTTTTCTGTCCACATGTTGTGGACTTATTCGTTCTGTGCATTCTATGTTTTGTCCAGCTTGTCAGTATGGATTAATTCAGTTAAGCTGGAAGCTCTGGGAAGCAGATTTACCCTCCACACCTTTAGTCAGGTGTGGAGATTATTGTAAACTCTGTGTGGATTTTTGTAGTTTTTAATACTGACCGTACAGTATTCAGTCCTGTCCTATCTATCTAGCTAGACTGGCCTCCTGTGCTACATCCTGGTTTCATTCTACGTATGTCTTTTCCCTCTCCACTCACAGTCATTACTTGTGGGGGGCTATCTATCCTTTGGGGATTTTCTCTGAGGCAAGATAGTTTTCCTGTTTCTATCTTTAGGGGTAGTTAGTTCTCAGGCTGTGACGAGGTGCCTAGGGAGTGACAGGAGCATCCCACGGCTACTTCAAGTGTTGTGTTGAGCTTAGGGACTGCGGTCAGTACAGGTACCACCTCCTTCAGAGCTCGTCCCATGTTGCTCCTAAACCACCAGTTCATAACAGTACAAGTGGCCAAAAATGAATTAAATGCATCTCAAAAGAAGAAAAAAAAAATTATGAGCCATTTTTTTTTCTGTGCTCTGTTTTGTCTTTTTTTTTCCTCTTGATCTCTGGGTGGTTCAGGATTTATGCTCTGGCATGGATGTTCAGGGTTTGTTTTCTCGTGTGGATCAACTTGCTGCAAGAGTACAGAGTATCCAAGATTATGTTGTCCAGACTCCGGCTTTGGAGCCTAAAATTCCTACTCCTGATTTGTTTTTTGGGGACAGATCCAAGTTTTTGAACTTTAAAAATAACTGCAAATTGCTTTTTGCTTTGAAACCCCGTTCTTCTGGTGATCCCATTCAGCAAGTTAAAATCATTATATCCTTGCTGCGTGGTGACCCTCAGGACTGGGCATTCTCCCTTGAATCAGGGGATCCGTCATTGCTGAATGTAGACGCATTTTTTCAAGTGCTCGGATTATTGTATGACAAACCTAATTCTGTGGATCATGCAGAAAAAACCCTGTTGGCCCTGTGTCAAGGTCAGGAAGCGGCAGAATTATACTGCCAGAAATTTAGGAAATGGTCTGTGCTCACTAAATGGAATGAGGATTCTCTGGCTGCTATTTTCAGAAAAGGTCTTTCTGAAGCCCTTAAAGATGTTATGGTGGGCTTCCCTACGCCTGCTGGTTTGAGCGAATCTATGTCTCTAGCCATTCAGATTGATCGGCGTCTGCGCGAGCGCAAAGCTGTGCACCATATGGCAGTGTCCTCTGAGCGGAGTCCTGAGCCTATGCAATGTGATAGGATTTTGACTAGAACAGAACGGCAGGAATTCAGACGTCAGAATAGGCTGTGTTTTTACTGTGGTGATTCTGCTCATGTTATTTCCGATTGCCCTAAGCGTACTAGGAGGGTCGCTAGGTCTGTTACCATCAGTACTGTACAGCCTAAATTTCTTTTATCTGTGACCCTGATTTGCTCATTGTCGTCCTTTTCTGTCATGGCATTTGTGGATTCAGGTGCTGCCCTGAACTTAATGGACTTAGAATTCGCCAGGCGATGTGGTTTTTCCTTGCAGCCTTTGCAGAGCCCTATTCCTTTGAGGGGCATTGATGCTACACCATTGGCCAAGGATAAACCTCAGTACTGGATGCAGATGACCATGTACATGGCTCCAGCACATCAGGAAGATTGCCATTTTCTGGTGTTGCATAACCTGCATGATGTTGTTGTACTGGGTTTTCCATGGTTACAGGAACATAATCCGGTGCTGGATTGGAAAACTATGTCTGTGACTAGTTGGGGTTGTCAAGGGGTACATAGTGACGTTCCTTTGATGTCTATTTCCTCTTCCCCCTCTTCTGAGGTCCCTGAGTTTTTGTCGGATTTCCAGGATGTATTTGATGAGCCCAAGTCCAGTTCCCTTCCTACACATAGGGACTGTGATTGTGCTATTAACTTGATTCCAGGTTGTAAGTTCCCTAAGGGCCGACTTTTCAGTCTGTCTGTGCCAGAGCATGCCGCCATGCGGAGTTATGTTAAGGAATCTTTGGAGAAGGGGCATATTCGGCCGTCTTTGTCACCATTGGGAGCGGGTTTCTTTTTTGTTGCTAAGAAGGATGGCTCCTTGAGACCCTGTATAGATTATCGTCTTCTTAATAAGATCACGGTCAAATTCCAATACCCCTTGCCTTTGCTTTCTGATTTGTTTGCTCAGATTAAGGGGGCTAGTTGGTTTACTAAGATTGACCTTCGAGGGGCATATAATCTTGTTCGTATTAAACAGGGTGACGAATGGAAAACTGCATTTAATACGCCCGAAGGCCATTTTGAATACCTCGTGATGCCATTCGGGCTCTCTAATGCTCCATCTGTGTTCCAATTTTTCATGCATGATATTTTCCGCAATTATCTTGATAAATTCATGGTTGTATATTTGGATGATATTTTGATTTTTTCCGATGATTGGGAGTCTCATGTGAAGCAGGTCAGGATGGTATTCCAGATCCTTCGTGATAATGCTTTTTTTTGTGAAGGGGTCTAAGTGCCTATTCGGAGTTCAGAAGGTCTCTTTTTTGGGTTTCATTTTTTCTCCCTCGTCTATGGAAATGGATCCTGTTAAGGTCCAAGCTATTCATGACTGGATTCAACCCACATCTGTGAAGAGCCTTCAAAAATTTTTGGGCTTTGCTAATTTCTATCGCCGTTTCATTGCCAACTTTTCCAGTGTGGTTAAGCCCCTTACTGATCTGACGAAGAAAGGCGCTGATGTGACGAATTGGTCCTCTGCGGCTGTTGAGGCCTTTCGGGAGCTTTAACGCCGATTTACTTCTGCCCCTGTGTTGCGCAGCCAGATGTTTCTCTTCCTTTTCAGGTTGAGGTTGACGCTTCTGAGATTGGGCAGGGGCCGTTTTGTCTCAGAGGGATTCTGATGGTTCTTTGATGAAACCGTGTGCTTTTTTTTTCCAGAAAGTTTTCGCCTGCGGAACGCAATTATGATGTCGGCAATCGGGAGTGGTTGGCTATGAAGTGGGCGTTTGAGGAGTGTCGACATTGGCTTGAGGGAGCTAAGCACCGCGTTGTGGTCTTGACTGATCATAAGAATCTGATTTACCTCGAGTCGGCCAAGCGGCTCAATCCTAGACAGGCTCGATGGTCCCTGTTTTTCTCCCGTTTTGATTTTGTGGTCTCGTATCTTCCGGGATCTAAGAATGTTAAGGCTGATGCCCTCTCTAGGAGTTTTTTGCCTTATTCTCCTGGAGTCCTTGAGCCGGTTGGCATTCTTAAGGAAGGGGTGATTCTTTCTGCCATCTCCCCTGATTTGCGGCGGGTGCTTTAGGAATTTCAGGCTGATAAGCCTGACCGCTGTCCAGTGGGGAAGCTGTTTGTTCCTGATAGATGGACAAGTAAGGTAATTTCTGAGGTTCATTGTTCAGTGTTGGCTGGTCATCCTGGGATTTTTGGTACCAGAGATTTGGTTGCTAGGTCCTTTTGGTGGCCTTCTTTGTCGCGGGATGTGCGTGCTTTTGTGCAGTCCTGTGGGACTTGCGCCCGGGCCAAGCCTTGCTGTTCCCGCGCTAGTGGGTTGCTTTTGCCTTTGCCGGTCCCTGAGAGGCCCTGGACGCATATTTCCATGGATTTTATTTTGGATCTTCCTGTTTCCCAGAATATGTCTGTTATCTGGGTTGTTTGTGACCGGTTCTCTAAAATGGTCCATCTGGTACCTTTGCCTAAGTTGCCTTCCTCCTCAGATTTGGTTCCATTGTTTTTTCAGCATGTGGTTCGTTTGCATGGCATTCCGGAGAATATTGTGTCTGACAGAGGTTCTCAGTTTGTCTCTAGGTTTTGGCGGGCCTTTTGTGCTAGGATGGGCATTGATTTGTCTTTTTCTTCGGCGTTTCATCCTCAGACTAATGGCCAAACTGAGCGAACTAATCAGACCTCGGAAACCTATTTGAGATGCTTTGTGTCTGCTGATCAGGATGATTGGGTGGCTTTCTTGCCGTTGGCCGAGTTTGCCCTTAATAATAGGGCTAGTTCGGCTACTTTGGTTTCACCTTTCTTTTGTCATTTTGGTTTTCATCCTCGTTTTTCTTCAGGGCAGGTTGAGCCTTCTGATTGTCCTGGTGTGGATTCTGTGGTGGACAGGCTGCAACAGATTTGGACTCATGTGGTGGACAATTTGGCGTTGTCTCAGGAAAAGGCTCAACGTTTTGCTAACCGCCGTCGGTGTGTTGGTCCCCGGCTTCGTGTGGGGGATTTGGTTTGGTTGTCTTCTCGTCATGTTCCTATGAAGGTTTCTTCCCCTAAGTTTAAGCCTCGGTTTATTGGTCCTTATAAGATTTCTGAAATTATCAATCCGGTGTCTTTTCGTTTGGCTCTTCCTGCCTCTTTTGCCATTCATAATGTTTTCCATAGATCTTTGTTGCGGAGATATGTGGTGCCCGTTGTTCCCTCGGTTGATCCTCCTGCCCCGGTGTTGGTTGAGGGAGAGTTGGAATATGAGGTTGAGAAAATTTTGGATTCTCGTTTTTCGAGGCGGAGGCTTCAGTATCTTGTCAAGTGGAAGGGTTATGGCCAGGAGGATAATACTTGGGTTGTTGCCTCCGATGTCCATGCCACCGATTTGGTTCGTGCTTTTCACTTGGCTCGTCCTGATCGGCCTGGGGGCTCTGGTGAGGGTTTGGTGACCCCTCCCCAAGGGGGTGTACTGTTGTGAATTCCGCTCTTGGGCTCCCTCCGGTGGTTGTAAGTGGCACTTTTGTGAGTTCTGCTCTTGGGCTCCCTCCGGTGGTTTTAAGTGGAATGGCTGCTCCTTGGATTTAGCAGTCTGCAGCTGCTTCCACTGATTGTCTTTCTGCTCGGCTATTTATGCCTGGCTCTTTCCTTCAGCCAGTGCCACTTGTCAATGGTTCCTGGTTGGATTCAGATCTCTCTTGGATTTCCCTGATATCCTGACCAGTTCAGCAAAGATAAGTCCTTTCTTTGCTCTTTTCTGTCCACATGTTGTGGACTTATTCGTTCTGTGCATTCTATGTTTTGTCCAGCTTGTCAGTATGGATTAATTCAGTTAAGCTGGAAGCTCTGGGAAGCAGATTTACCCTCCACACCTTTAGTCAGGTGTGGAGATTTTTGTAAACTCTGTGTGGATTTTTGTAGTTTTTAATACTGACCGCACAGTATTTCGTCCTGTCCTATCTATCTAGCTAGACTGGCCTCCTGTGCTACATCCTGGTTTCATTCTACGTATGTCTTTTCCCTCTCCACTCACAGTCATTACTTGTGGGGGGCTATCTATTCTTTGGGGATTTTCTCTGAAGCAAGATAGTTTTCCTGCTTCTATCTTTAGGGGTAGTCAGTGCTCAGGCTGTGACGAGGTGCCTAAGGTGTGACAGGAGCATCCCACGGCTACTTCTAGTGTTGTGTTGAGCTTAGGGACTGTGGTCAGTACAGGTACCACCTCCTTCAGAGCTCGTCCCATGTTGCTCCTAAACCACCAGTTCATAACACACAGCCACATAGCATATAACACAGCCACTTAGTATATAACACAGCCCACGTAGAATATAGCACAGCCATGTATATAGCAGAGCCATGTAGTATATAACACAGCCCATGTAGCATATAGCACAGCCATGTAGTATATAGCACAGCCCACATCTCCCTCCCCCCCCCCCGAGAATGGCCCCACAGTCCACTACTCACTGTTATAATTAAAGAAAACAAAAAAACCACAGGGGCTCATAGTGGTTGCGTGATGTGCCACTAGCTGATGTGTTGTGAATTCTGCTCTTGGGCTCCCTCCGGTGGTTGTTGATGGTAATGCAGTTATTCCTGGGCAGCAGTCTTGGACAGGTGTTTCGGCTAATTGCAATTCTGACTGGGGTATTTAGCTGTGCAGGACTCATTAGTCCTTGCCAGTAGTCAATGTTCCTTTGGAAGTGTTGGTCCTCTGCCTGGCCTCTCCTGCTTGCTGCCATTTCAGCAAAGATAAGTGTTTGCTTCATTTTTTTAGACACACGGCTGTGTGTTTATTTTCTGTGCTGATCTTGTTTCTATTTTGTTCCTGCTAGACTGTGCCTGTTGTTTTTCTCAGTCTAGTTGGATTTGCTGGAGTCGCAAATATACTCTCCACATCTTTAGTTAGGTGGTGGAGTTTTTGTATTTTTCTGCTGTGGATATTTTGTAGTGTTTTATGCTGTCCGCATAGTATCCTGTACCATTCTTTCCTATCTAGGTAGAAGTGGCCTCATTTGCTTATCCGTTTTCTGTCTGCGGGTGTCTTTTCCTCTCCTACTCACAGTCATTATTTGTGGGGGGCTACCTATCCTTTGGGGATCTACTCTGAGGCAAGAGAGTTTTCCTATTTCCATCTTTAGGGATATTTAGTCCTTAGGCTGTGTCGAGGTGTCTAGGTCTGGTTAGGCACACCCCACGGCTACTTCTAGTTGCGGTGATAGGATCAGGGTTTGCGGTCAGTAAAGTTACCACTGCTCCAGCGAAGGTCATTTCATGCTGCTCCAAGGCCACCTTAAGCATAAAACACTACAAAATATCCACAGCAGAAAAATACAAAAACTCCACCACCTAACTAAAGATGTGGAGAGTATATCTGCGACTCCAGCGAATCCAACTAGACTGAGAAAAACAACACTGAGGGCCCCTGGGGGAGCGGGAGCCCTAGGCAGCTGCCTGCCCCTAACGCCTCCAGAGCCCCAGTGTACCGTACCATGAATGGGGCCACCCGTCTCACCAGGCCCACGGCACTTTCCTGGATGTGTCGGGTGCTGACACAGGGCCTGCCCCAAATGCACGGCACGCAGCGTTCATTACAGAACGCTGCCTGCCTGCACTTGAATGATGATGTCATCTGGGTCGGTGGGGTTAGCGCTGTGGTGGGTGGGGTTAGCACCCAATGTGCTCCTGTCCTGGAAGAGGAGCTGCCGCACTGCCAGAGACTCCAGAGCGATCTCTATGCAGGCAGCTCTGTGCCTTCCCAGGGATCTCTGTGCCGGCAGCTCTGTGCAGGTCTGCTTGGGGTTTCTGTGCCCCCCGCAATCTCTGTTCCCCCAGCTATGTGCCTCCATGGGACCTCTGTGCCCCCAACTATATGACCCCCTGTGATCTCTGTGCCTCCCAGGTATGTGCCCCACTGTGATCTCTGTGGCCCCAGCACTGTCCCCCCGTGATCTCTATGCCCTCCAGCTATATGCCCCCTGTGATCTGGGTTGGCCCCAGCTTTGTGCCCCCCCTGTAATCTCTGTGCCCCCCAGCTATGTTTCCCTATGTTATCTCTATCCCCCTTGTGATCTCTGTGCCCATGATCTCTTTGCCCCCTAGCTATATGCCCCTGATCTCTGTGTCCCCCAGCTATTCGCTCCCCAGTGATCTCTGTGGCTCCCAGCTTTGCGCCCCCTTGTGATCTATGTGCCCCCTGTTATGTACCTCCCAGTGATATTTGTGTTCCCATGTGATCTATGTGCCCCTGTGATCTCTGTCCCCTCCAGCTATATGCCCCTCTGTCCCCTCGGTGCCTCCCAGCTATGAGCCCCCTGTGATCTTCGTGCCACCCCCCGGTGATCTCTCTACCTTCCCCAGTATATCGCCCCTCCACCAGTGCTGTATACCCCCCAGGGCTGTATGTGCCCTCAAGTGATGTGTATATTCCCCAGTGCTGCATTTACCCCAAAAGTGCTGTATATCCCCCCAGTGCTGTATATCCCCCCACCTGTGCTGTATATAGCCCTCAGTGCTGTATATAGCCCCAGTGATGTATGTGACCCCACCGGTGATGTATATTCCCCCCAGGGACATATATACTCTCAGTGCTGTCTGTGCTCCCTAGTGATGTATATAGCCCCTCAGTGATGGCTTTTAACCCCAGTCTCCCCAGTGATGAATATGTCCCAGCATCTCCTGTGATGTCTATGCCCCCCAGCCCCTCCTGTAATTTATATGAGCCCAGAGTTTCCTGTGATGCATATACAGCAGTCTCAATGTTTCCTATGTTATGTATGTACAGCAGTCCCAGCTTCTCCTATGTGATGTATATACAGCTGTCTCAGCATCCTCTATGTGATATCTCCTTTCTGACATTAGACGTACTATCCCGTCGAGGTGGGGTGGGCCCATATGACCACAGACGGGATAGTACGTCATGCCCTTTAATGCTACACCGCGACTTAAGTCACGGTGATCGCATTAAAATTCCGACGCCATCTTACCTTACGGAAGGTGGCCTCAGCATCTTGGGGTATGGTGCCACCCCCGATCGCTGTGACTGGCTGTTCAATTCTGAACAGCCTACCACAGCCTTTCTCATTGTTTCAGCCAATCAGATTGGCTGAAACAGTGAGGTCTCAGGCTAGGATCGAGTACCGATGTACTCGATCCTGGGGCCGGTGCCTGGCAATGCCAGGCATCGGCCAAAACCCCCCGGATTGGCGCAATCGACGATCACATCGATCGCGCCAATCGCAGGGCACAGCGGTGGTGTTACCGCACTGTGCCTTGCCTGTAACTACCTGCTCCAGAGCCTTTAGTGCCTGCCTCCTGTGCCCTGCCTGCTGTGCCCTGCTCCGGAAGCTGCAGCTCTGATTTGCGCGATCGATGTGTTCGTCGATCGCACCAATCACAGGCACAGCGGCGGTGTTACCGTGCTGTGCCCTGCCTGTAACTACCTGCTCCGGAGCCTTTAGTGCCTGCCTCCTGTGCCCTGCCTGCTGTGCCCTGCTCCGGAACCTGCAGCTCTGATTGGCGCGATCGATGTGTGCCCTGATGGTGACCTGCCGGTGACCTACCGGTCACCTGCTAGTGACCTGCCGGTGACCTGCCTATGATCGGAGTTGTGAGCTCCGATCATAGGCTGGTGCCTAGCAACACCGGTGTCACCAGGGCCTCCTCTGATTGGTGGGATCGATGTGATCATTCGATCCCACCAATGACAGGCCACAGCAGCGGTATGACCGCTCTGTGACCTGTCTCACCTTTTCCTGACCTGTTTGACTGCTCTGCAGGAATCCTCACACTTGTTGAGGGTTCCTGCAGAGCGGTCACGCTGATAGATCCCCTCCTGTGCTAAGACTTGTGGTGCCACAGTAGCCTGTGACACCATAATTCTTGCTAAAAAAAAAAGGAAAGAAGACAGAAGAAAGAAGACAGAAAAAAGAAGAGAGACTACAAACGTAAGTGTTCATCCCCGATCCCGGCCCGATCTTTCTTCACCCCATCCCCCCTCCACCCCCACTTTGCGCCGCGTCCGTCCATGCCCAAATTTAGCAGCCGACGAGTGTTGATTGGTGACGCAGTTCACCGATGAACACTCGTGCTCGCTTTTCTTTTTCACCCCCCCAGCGCCGCCGAGCGTTGATTGGTGACGCAGTTCACCGATCAACACTCGTGCTCACTTTTCTCTTCCACATCACCGTCCGTGCACCCAGCCGCCGCGTCTAAACCCGTGCCTTTCGTCTTTTTTTTTCCACATCCCCGTCCGCACACCCAGCTGCTGCGTCTAAACCCGTGCCTTTCGTTTCTTTTTTTCCCACATCCCCATGCACGCATCCAGCCGCTGCATCTAAACCTGTGCCTTTTGTTTCTTTTTTTTTCCACATCCCCTTGCATGCACCCAGCCACCAAGTCTAAACCCGTGCCTTTCGTTTCTTTTTTTTTCCACACCCCGTTGCGCACACCCAGCCGTCGCGTCTAAACCCGTGCCTTTCTTTTCTTTTTTTTCCACATCCCCGTGCACGCACCCAGCCGCTGCGTCTAAACCTGTGCCTTTCTTTTCTTTTCTTTTCTTTCCACATCCCCGTGCACGCACCCAGCCGCTGCGTCTAAACCCGTGCCTTTCGTTTCTTTTCTTTCCACATCCCCTTGCGCGCACCCAGCCGCATCTAAACCCGTGCCTTTCTTTTCTTTTATTTCCACATCCCCGTGCACCCACCAAGCCGCTGCATCTAAACCCGTGCCTTTTCTTTCTTTTCTTTTTTCCTCCACATCCCGTGCGCACACCCAGCCGCCGCCGAACTTTGATAAGTGACGCGGTTCACTTATCAGAGCTCTCATGCCTGTCTTTTTTTTTATCACATTCCCGTTCACACACCCAGCAGCCGCCGAACTTTGATAAGTGACGCAGTTCACTTATCAGAGCTAGGGCCTGCTGTTTTAGACTTTTCCTTTCATGGGTAATTTTTTTCCCTATTTGCTTTTATTTCCTTTATCTTTTTATTTTCAGAATAGTTTGCACCAAACACTATCCCCCCACACATACACATACTTACCAATAAATTACACCCAAGCATCATACACACAAAAAAATGTCCCGTTCGTCCCAGCAGCGCTATTCAGCGGAGGAGGCATATTCTTTCCTTGCCTCCGACACTGATAGCGAGGGAGAGGATCCCAGATTCCTTTACTCTTCAGATTCTTCATCCTCTTCCTCCTCCTCTTCCTCCTCCTCCTCATCTTCCTCCTCGGGTAATGCGGAACCGCTCCGCAGATGCCCCAGGACAGAAGATGAGGCAGCGCCCACTCCTGAAGATGAACCAGCGTGCCCCTCTTCGGACCCCATATGGACCTCGCCCCCCCCCCCCGAAAATTACGAGCCACTGATTCCTGATTTTGTGGCAGAATCAGGAATCAAGTTTGCCACCACTGGCCTCACAGAAATAGACTTTTTTAAAGTCTTTTTCTCTGAGGATTTTGTTAACCTCATGGTGGAGCAAACTAATTTGTATGCTCGGCAATTCTTGGAGCAAAACCCCGGTTCATCATTTTCTAACTGGACTCCTGTAGACGCAGTTGAAATGATGCAGTTTTGGGGCCTGGTCCTCCACATGGGGATCCTGAAGAAGCCAGAAATTCGGCAATATTGGAGTGTTGATATTTTATATAACACTCCAGTGTTCCGAATGGTCATGGTTCGGACGTGTTTTGAGGCCATCCATAAGTTCCTGCATTACAACGATAATGCACGGAGTCCTGCACGAGATGACCCCAATTTTGACCGTCTGTTCAAAGTTTGGCCGGTCATCGAACACTTCAGCAAAAAGTCTGCTGCAGTGTACGTGCCTCAAAGGGACATCTGCGTGGATGAGTCTTTGGTTCATTTTAAGGGGCGGCTCAGATTCCGTCAATACCTGCCCAACAAGAGGGCCAGGTACGGAATCAAACTCTACAAGCTGTGTGAGAGTACCTCAGGGTACACCTACAGCTTTAGAGTGTACGAAGGGAAGGACAGCAGGATTGAACCTCCTGAGTGTCCTTCTATCCTGGGAGTGAGTGGGAAAATTGTGTGGGATTTGGTGCACCCACTGCTGGATAAAGGTTATCACCTCTACAATGCTAACTTTTATTCCAGCATCCCACTCTACAAATCCCTCTCTGCGCGAGGTACCGCAGCCTACGGTACTGTCCGCAAAAATCAGAGAGGCCTCCCGAAGACGCTACTTGGGCAGATGCTCAGAAAAGGTGAGAGCAAAGCCCAATGTAGCGACCACCTGCTGGTGGTCAAGTACAAGGACAAGAGGGATGTCCTTCTCTTGACCACCATACACAGCGATGGCAGTGCCCTCAGAAGTGTACGGGGTACCTCTACACAGGTCAGCAAACCGGACTGTGTACTGGGGTACAACAAAAACATGGGGGGCGTTAATCTCTCCGATCAACTCCTCCAACCATACAGTGCTTTGAGAAAGGCCAAGGTGTGGTACAAAAAGCTGTCCATGTACATCGTACAAATGGCAATGCTCAACGCTTTCCTGCTGTCACGATGTGCACGACACACTCATATGTCGTACCTTCAGTTCCAGGAGGTAGTGGTTAAGGCCCTGATGTTTGGCACGAGGGAAGGAGCGGGCCCCAGTACTTCCGGAACTGAGGGTGCTCGTATCGTCTCAGGTCAGCATTTTCCAGGGGTGATCCCGCCAACTGATAGAAAAGGTAAGCCACAAAAAAGGTGCCGAGTGAGCTACAAAAAAGGAATACGCAAGGACACCATCTATCAATGCGACACCTGCCCCGACAAACCTGGCCTGTGTATGAAGGATTGCTAAAAATTGTACCACACCTCCATGCACTACTAATTTACTTAACAGGAACCAGTAGATTAGTTCCAAATAGGGGGCACATCTAAGTAAGTTCCTTGGGGGGTCTAGGTTCCAAAATGATGTCACTTGTGTTTTTTTTTTACTGTTTAGGCACATCAGGGGCTCTGTAAATGGAACATGACGCCCTCAGACCAGTCCATCATAGTCTGCATTCCAAATCGTCACTGCTTCCCTTCTGAATCCCGAAGTGCCCAAACAGTTTTTTCCCACATATGGGGTACCAGCGTACTCAGAACAAATTGGACAGCAAATTTTTGGGTCCAATTTCTCTCGTTACCCTTGGGAAAATAAAAAAATTGGGGACTGAAAGATCATTTTTGTAGGAAAAAATTGAATTTTTTATTTTCATGCCGGGCGTCATAAACTTTAGTGAACCACTTGGGGGTTCAAAATTCTCACCACACACCTAGATAAGTTCCTTAGGGGTTCAAGTTTCCAAAATGGTGTCACTTGTGGGGAGTTTCTACTGTTTAGGCACATCAGGGGCTCACCAAATGGAACATGATGCCCTCAGACCATTCCATCAAAGTCTGCATTCCAAAACGTCACTACTTCCCTTCCGACCCCTGAAGTGTGCCCAAACAGTAGTTTTCTCCCACATATTGGGTACCAGCGTACTCAGGACAAATTGGACAACAACTTTTGGGGTCCAATTTCTCCTGTTACCCTTGGGAAAATAAAAAATTGAGGACTAAACAATCATGTTTGTGGAAAAAAACAGGATTTTTTATTTTCACGCCCGGGCGTTAAAAACTTCTGTGAAGCACTTGGGGGTTCAAAGTGCTCAACACACACCTAGATAAGTTCCTTAGGGGGTCTAGTTTCTAAAATGGGGTCACTTGTGGGTGGTTTCCACTGTTTAGGCACATCAGGGGCTCATCAAACGTGACATGGCGTCCGATCTCAATTCCAGCCAATTTTAGCTTGAAAATGTCAAACGGCGCTCCTTTCCTTCTGAGCTCTGCCATGCGCCCAAACAGTGGTTCCCCCCACATATGGGGTATCAGCGTACTCAGGACAAATTGGACAACAACTTTTGGGGTCCAATTTCTCCTGTTACCCTTGGGAAAATAAAAAATTGGTGACTAAACGATAATGTTTGTGGAAAAAATAGGATTTTTTTATTTTCACGCCCGGGCGTTATAAACTTCTCTGAAGCACTTGGGGGTTCAAAGTGCTCAACACACACCTAGATAAGTTCCTTATTGGGTCTAGTTTCCAAAATGGGGTCACTTGTGGGGGGTTTCCACTGTTTAGGCACATCAGGGGCTCGTCAAACGCGACATGGCGTCCGATCTCAATTCCAGCCAATTTTAGCTTGAAAATTTCAAACGGCACTCCTTTCCTTCTGAGCCCTGCCATGTGCCCAAACAGTGGTTCGCCCCACATATGGGGTATCAGCGTACTCAGGACAAATTGGACAACAACTTTTGCGGTCCAATTTCTTCTGTTATCCTTGGGAAAATAGAAAGTTGGGGACTAAACTATCATGTTTGTGGAAAAAATATTTTTTTTATTTTCACGCCCAGGCGTTATAAACTTCTTTGAAGCACTTGGGGGTTCAAAGTGCTCAAAACAAACCTAGATAAGTTCCTTAGGGGGTCTAGTTTCCAAAATGGGGTCACTTGTGGGGGGTTTCCACTGTTTAGGCACATCAGGGGCTCGCCAAATGCGACATGGTGTCCGATCTCAATTCCAGACAATTTTAACTTGAAAATGTCAAACGGCGCTCCTTTCCTTCTGAGCCCTGCCGTGCGCCCATAAAGTGGTTCCCCCTCACATGTGGGTTATCAGCATACTCAGGATAAATTGGACAACAACTTTTGAGGTCCATTTTCTCTTTTTACCCTTGGGAAAATAAAAAAATATTGCTGAAAGATCATTTTTGTGACTAAAAAGGTTAAATGTTAATTTTTTCCTTCCATGTTGCTTCTGCTGCTGTGAAACATCTGAAGGGTTAATAAACTTCTTGAATGTAGTTTTGAGCAGCTTGAGGGGTGCAATTTTCAGAATGGTGTCACTTTTGGGAATTTTCTGCTATAGAGACCCCTCAAAGTGACTTCAAATGTGAGCTGGTCCTTAAAAAAAATGGTTTTGTAAATTTTGTTGTAAAAATGAGAACTTGCTGGTCAAATTTTAACCCTTATAACTTCCTAGCAAAAAAAAATTTTGTTTCCAAAAATGTGCTGATGTAAAGTAGACATGTGGGCAATGTTATTTATTAACTATTTTGTGTCACATAACTCTCTGGTTTAAGAGAATGAAAATTCAAAATTTGAAAATTATGAAATTTTCAAAAATTTTTCCCAAATTTGTTTTTTTTCACAAATAAATGCAAGTTATATCGAAGAAATTTTACTACTGTCATGAAGTACAATATGTCACAAGAAAACAGTCTCATAATCGCCAAGATCCGTTGAAGCGTTTCAGAGTTATAACCTCATAAAGAGACAGTGGTCAGAATTGTAAAAATTGGCCCGGTCATTAACGTGCAAACCACCCTTGGGGGTAAAGGGGATATAGATACAGCAGTCTCAGCGTCTCCTATGTAATGTATATACAGCTGTCCAAGTGTCTCCTATGTGATGTATAGACAACAGTCACAGTGTCTCCTATGTGGTGTATATACAGCAGTCCCATCGTCTCCTATGTCGTGTATATACATCTGTCCCAGCGTCTCCTATGTGATGTATATGATTTAAAAAACTCATTATCACAAAAAGTTGGCTGCTCTCCTGGCCGACATAAGCCTGTAAAAGCAGCTGTGAGAAGCAAAATGATCAATATTACCTAACATCACAGCTGCACCAAAGAGAAGCAGCTCCAGCCGTCACATCAAGGGTGAGTTAACGTAATTGTTTGATTAAATATACCGGGTAATTTTCAAGGTGATCATTTTTGTGTGGCCACTAAATTATGGTAGAAATTTCCAAATGGCCCCCAACCGGAAAAAGGTCCCCCACCCCTGCTCTAACCCATCAGCCTCAGTACTCATTTCAGGAATGATGTCAGAGACATTTAATATCACTAATGGCACGTGGCAGGGGTGCCCACTCTCTCCCCTAATATTCGCGCTAGTAACTGAACCCCTAGCAGAAAAATCAGATCACATACTGGAATAACCGGTATTAAAATTGGAAATGCAGAACACAAAATCAGTCTGCTTGCTGACGACATTATTTTATCCCTTATCAATCCTGAAGAGTCGCTCAATCGAGTAATGGAAGTGATAGACTCATTCATCCAGGTATCATATTATAAATTAAATATGCCCAAATGCCATATTTTAAATCTAACACCCTCCGTACCATATCCTGCAAACCTAAAAGCAAAGTACCCCTTGAAATGGGACAATGAAACTATAACCTATCTTGGAATAAGATTAGCACCCTCAGCAGATAAAATGCTCTCACTAAATTATGAGGCTCTAAGGCCGGTTTCACACGTCAGTGGCTCCGGTACGAGAGGTGACAGTTTCCTCACATACCGGAGACACTGACTCACGTAGACACATTAAAATCAATGTGTCTCTGCACATGTCAGCGTGTTTTCACGGACCGTGTGTCCGTTTGAAAAACACGGAAACATGTCAGCGTTTGTGGGAACGCACGGATCACACGGACCCATTAAAGTCAATGGGTCCGTGTAAAACACGTACCGCACACGGATGCTGTCCGTGTGCAGTCCGTGTGCTGTGCCGGAGATAGCGCTACTGTAAGCGCTGTCCCCCCCCGCGTGTGGTGCTGAAGCCGTAATTCATCCCTTCTTCCCAGCAGCGTTCGCTGGAGAGAAGGAATGAATAATCTTTTTTTTTCTTCTTTCCCCTTAAAAATAAAGTTTGTGCGTCCCCTCCCGCCTCCCATCCCCTGTGCGCCCCCCCCCCCCCCCGCTTGCCAGGAAATACCGACACCCAGCTCCAGCGATGTCTCCTCTCAGCGGCTGTAGCCTGTGCTGTGTGAGCGGTCACGTGGTCCCGCTCATTACAGTGAGGAATATGCGCATATTCCTCACTGTAATGAGCGGGACCACGTGATACACAGGGCCTGCTGCCGGCGCTGAGAAGAGACATCGCTGGAGCTGGGTGTCGGTGAGTATTTCCTGGCAAACGGGGGGGGGGGGGGGGCGCACAGAGGATGGGACGCGGGAGGGGACGCACAAACTTTATTTTTAAGGGGAAAGAAAAAAAAAGAAGATTATGCATTCCTTCTCTCCAGCGAACGCTGCTGGGAAGAAGGGATGAATACCGGCTTCAGCACCGCACGCAGGGGACAGCGCTTAACTGTAGCGCTTTCTCCTGCATGGTCCGTGTGGTCCTCAGTCGGCAGACGGGCGGCACACGGCTGCTGCACGTGTGCCACACTGATGTGCT
Source organism: Ranitomeya imitator (assembly GCF_032444005.1). Taxonomy (NCBI): domain Eukaryota; kingdom Metazoa; phylum Chordata; class Amphibia; order Anura; family Dendrobatidae; genus Ranitomeya; species Ranitomeya imitator. Next base: position 916,979,039 of record NC_091282.1, on the reverse strand, counting down.
ATGTAAGCACATGGACACACGGACACGGATAACTCCGGTACCGATTTTTCCAGTACAGGAATTATCTGGACGTGTGGGACAGGCCTAGGACAAAAGATTAAAAGCGACATGCTGCTCATGAAGCAACACAATATGTCCTGGCTAGGACAAATAGCACCTGTAAAAATGTTCATAATCCCCCAAATAAGGTTCGTATTCCGCAACCTCCCTATCACAGTCCCCATGAAAATACTCAAAGAATTACAAGCAATCATATTAAAGCATATATAGCAGGGAAAACAGCAGAGAGTTAAGGCAGACATATTACACATCCCAATAAGAGAAGGAGGACTGGGCTGTCCATCAGTTGAGCGATATTATAGAGCAGCCATATTCGAACAACTGAGGTTGATATGGAATGATAAGGATGACAGACATTGGATAGAGATTGAGAAACATCTCATAAAGTCCTCAAATGTTGCAGCGTTTTTTAATTCACATACAGTGCCCTGCGAAAGTATTCGGCCCCCTGGAACTTTTCAACCTTTTCCCACATATCATGCTTCAAACATAAAGATACCAAATGTAAATTTTTGGTGAAGAATCAACAAGAAGTGGAACACAATTGTGGAGTTTGAATGAAATTTATTGGTTATTTTAAATTTTTGTGGAAATTCAAAAACTGAAAAGTGGGTCGTGCATTATTACTCAGCCCCTTTAACTTAACACTTTGTTGTGCCACCTTTTGCTGTGATTACAGCTGCAAGTCGCTTGGGGTATGTCTCTATCAGTTTTGTACATCGAGAGACTGAAATTCTTGCCCATTCTTCCTTGGCAAACAGCTCGAGCTCAATGAGGTTTGATGGAGATCGTTTGTGAACAGCAGTTTTCAGCTCTATCCACAGATTCTCGATGGAATCTGGACTTTGACTTGGCCATTCTAACACCTGGATACGTTTATTTGTGAACCATTCCATTGTAGATTTTGCTTTATGTTTGGGATCATTGTCTTGCTGGAAGACAAATCTCTGTCCCAGTCTCAAGTCTTTTGCAGACTCAAACAGGTTTTTTTCAAGAATGGTCCTGTATTTGGCTCTGGATCACCCCCAGGCGCAGGGCAATGGGGTACTCGGTACCGGGTCCTTCAGTCCCTTCCTTCTGGGGATGTCACGGTGGCCCGACCCAGTCTGTGGCCCTGCTAAGGGGCGCCCAATTAAAGGTGATGTAAGTTTGTCAAGTGTTCGTGACGCCACCTGTGGTATTCGGTCAGGGTGACCGACGCTGCTTAGGGGTCCACTGGGGTGATGTTATGGCAGCTAGATGGAATACCTTCCCACAGGTGAAGTGTTTCCCCAGGGCTTCCCAGTAGTGTAGATGTTGATGGTGGGCGATGCGAGACGCGGTGAATAACGAGGACACAGTGGGTGCAGTCTCTTTACCTTTACTGAAGGCTTCAGCATCCACAGTCCAGGGTGCCAGGCTACAGGGTAGGCAGAGTCCGGCCGGTATGATGACAACTCCAGAGTCCCCTGATCCAGGTGGAAATCAGTAGCCTTCCCTTTGCGCACAGTAACGTAGTAGGTCCCTACTTGCATTAGCTCCTAATAGGGTCCTCACTCTTGTTACTCTTCTCCTGTCCCCCAGATGGATAGGACAAAACCCGTAAGACGGTGATGGCCTGAGGCTATTTTATAGGGACCCTAGTGTCGCCCCTCCTCCGCGTTGCCACCTTGTCTGGTTAGGCTCTTAGGTCGGACAGCCAGCTTGGAACTGACTGCCCTGCCAGCCTATCTGAAGTAAAGTGTAGAGTCTGTTACTCCCTCGGTGCTCCGGCCACCGGATCTGCGCTCAGAGGGAGGCAGCCTGCTTCTAGCTGGTCTCCCACTGATTTGTTACTCCTGTTGCTACGACTTTGTTTCTCACTCACTACGACACGTTTCCCTTCTTGTCCTTTCCTAGGATGCTGCCGCAATCAGGTGCAGGCACAGCTCCTTGTGCCTTCTGTCCTCCTCCTCAGACCATAGTCTGGATCTGACTGGGCCTTGCTCCAGCCAGCTCGGCCTGGAGACCTTTCTCGCTCGTCTCCAGCCAGGAACTCCTCTCTCCTCATTCTGTCTCACTTTCTAACCAACCCACCAGTTTTACCCTAATGTGAGGGGTGGCCTAGTAGATAGAACCCTTAGCTCCCCCTGGTGGACTGGAGTGTGAAATGTGTGTGTAGCTGTGATACCTGGCAGGGTTAACTCCTTCAGTGCCATCAGACGTAACATCATTCCCCCTGGTGGGAGAGCAACATCACTGCAACGACCAGGACTCTGGGGCGCTGCAGCTCCATCCATCTTCCCATCAATTTTAACCATCTTCCCTGTCCCTGCTGAAAAAAAGCAGGCCCAAAATCATGATGCTGCCACCACCATGTTTGACAGTGGGGATTGTGTGTTCAGGGTGATGAGCTGTGTTGCCTTTAAACCAAACATATCGTTTGGCATTGTTGCCAAAAAGTTCGATTTTGGTTTCATCTGACCAGAGCACCTTCTTCCACATGTTTGGTGTGCCTCCCAGGTGGCTTGTTGCAAACTTTAAACAACTTTTTATGGATATCTTTGAGAAATGGCTTTCTTCTTGCCACTCTTCCATAAAGGCCAGATTTGTGCAGTGTACGACTTATTGTTGTCCTATGGACAGACTGTCCCACCTCAGCTGTAGATCTCTGCAGTTCATCCAGAGTGATCATGGGCCTCTTGGCTGCATCTCTGATCAGTCTTCTCCTTATTTGAGATGAAAGTTTAGAGGGACGGCCAGGTCTTTGTAGATTTGCAGTGGTAGGATACTCCTTCCATTTCAATATGATCGCTTGCACAGTGCTCCTTGGGATGTTTAAAGTTTTGGAAATCATTTTGTATCCAAATCTGGCTTTAAAGTTCTCCACAACAGTATCACGGACCTGCTTTTTGTGTTCCTTGGTCTTCATGATGCTCTCTGTGCTTCAAACAGAACCCTGAGACTATCACAGAGCAGGTGCATTTATACGGAGACTTGATTACACACAGGTGGATTATATTTATCATCATTAGGCATTTAGGACAACATTGGATCATTCAGAGATCCATAATGAACTTCTGGAGTGAGTTTGCTGCACTGAAAGTTGTAACGAATGGAAACGGAGGTACAGCTGGTAAAGTTCACATTCGTTTTTATTGTAATTGAATGTGGAACCTCTGGACCATGGTCCAGGGGGCTCCGAAGGGGGCGTGACTACATGAGCCCCAGACACCCGTAGTGAGAACCCTTAAAGAGGGTCGGAATGGGATGCCTGGGGATACGGGTGCTACCTCCAGTTAGAGCCCGAACTCGTGGTAGCTGACCCAGCGGGACAATGGACAAACAGGGTTAGCGGGTGATGTAAAGCTAACCAGTGGATACCAGGAGTACGGGTAGAAGCTGTTCCAGCGGTACTAGCGTTGTCCTGAGGTTCAGGTGACTGAATGGCGGGATGAGATGGTACTGGGGTAAGCAGGTTGGAGATCGTCCAGAAAAGCCAGGTAACGGGTAGCAGATAGTCTGTGGAGACAAACAGTGTAAGCGAAGCACTGACTGAGATTTCAGAACAGAAGCACATGCTAGCAGGAACCGGAAGTTAGCAACTGAGGATACTTGTTGCTCCGGCACCCTCCCTATGGTGGAGGGACTAGAAATAGTAATCATTCACACGCTATTGATCAGAAGCACCTTTTGGAAAATGTGTGCTGCCTTTTTGCCGGAATATAGGCTGAACTGGATGGACAAATGTCTTTTTTCGGCCTTACTAACTATGTTACTATGTTACTATGTTTTTAAGAGATCGGGAGCAAGCGCGCGCGTGACCTAAGCACACAGCCCGAGGACCTGCTGGCTGCACGCCAGGAAACAGAGGGAGGCGAAGAAGGGGCCCCGTCCGGACAGCGTGGAGCTGGCACAGGGCGAGAGTCCCGGCAGGGACCTTGTGAAGGTACAGGGACCGGACCGGGTGTAACAAAAGTAAAGGGGCCAAATAATATTGCACACCCCACTTTTCAGTTTTTGAATTTCCACAAAAATGTAAAATACCAATAAATTTCATTCAACTTCACAATTGTGTTCCACTTGTTGTTGATTCTTCACCAAAAATTTACATTTGGTATCTTTATGTTTTAAGCATGATATGTGGGAAAAGGTTGAAAAGTTCCAGGGGGCCGAATACTTTCGCAAGGCACTGTATCATTGCTGTCCCTAACCCGGGTGATGATAGGAAATTGTGTCTGCCACCAACGGTAGAAGCGACGCTGGGAGTGTGGAGCATACTGATCAATAAACTGCACACTATTAAATTGGCGCTCTCTAAATCCCCCATAGAGAATTTGGAGCGGCATATTCCGGATCTCCAGATTCAAAACTGGAAATCTTACTGATTGGGGACATGTACGAGAAAGGAATATTATTATCCTTCTCTAATTATGAGAGAGAAATACCATGTTCCATATAAAGATCATCTACTATATAATTGTCTAAGGGTCACTTCCGTCTTTCTGTCTGTCCTTCTGTCTGTCTGTCTGTCACGGATATTCATTGGTCGTGGCTTCTGTCTGTCATGGAAATCCAAGTCGCTGATTGGTCGTGGCAAAACGCCCACGACCATTGCCACGACCAATCAGCGACGGGCACAGTCCGCCGAAAAATGGCCGCTCCTTCCTCCCCGCAGTCAGTGCCCGCTCCATACTTCCCTCCAGTCACCCCTCACACAGGGTTAAAGCCAGTGTTAATGGACCGCGGTGTAACGCACTCCATTAACGCAGCTATTAACCCTGTGTATGCGTATGCAGCATCAATAGTAAAAAGATCTAATGTTACAAATAATAATAATTTTAAAAAAACGCTATTCTCACCCTCCGGCGTCGTGCCCTGTCCTTGGCAGTGCAAGCGGCAGGTTCCGGTGCCAAGGATGCTATGCGAGAAGGACCTGCCACAGGCGCCAGGACTACAAGGGGCCTTCGGAAGGTGAGTATATGTTTATTTTTTATTTTAAGTCTTTTTTAACCTGTTACATATGCGACTGGGCAATATACTACGTGGCTGGGCAATATACTATGTGGCTGGGCAATAAACTACGTGACTGGCCAATATACTACGTGACTGGGCAGTATACTACGTGTCTGTGCTGTATACTACGTGGCTCTGTGCTGTATACTACGTTGCTGTGCAATATACTACGTGGCTGGGCAATATACTACGTGGCTGGGCAATATACTACGTGACTGGGCAATATACTACGTGACTGGGCAATATACTACGTGACTGGGCAATATACTACGTGGCTGGGCAATCTACTACGTCACTAGGCAATATACTACGTAGCTGGGCAATATAATACGTGATGGCAATATACTACGTGGCTGGACAATATACTACGTGGCTGGGCAATATACTACGTGGTTGGGCAATATACTACGTGGCTGGGCAATATACTACGTGGGCTGTACAATATACTACGTGGACATGCATATTCTAGAATACCCGATGTGTTAGAATCGGGCCACCATCTAGTTATAAATATTTACAAATAAGACATTATCTACAGGGAAATAAAGATATAATATTCTCACAAACTACCGAGCTATATATAATGCTCCTCACCCCAGCACGGCAGATATTAACGCTGTCCATAAGCTACAAACATATGTTGGAGGAGACATTCCCCTCTCTGGACAAGTATCTCCACAAATGAGAGAGGGATCTACAATGCGAGATCACCCCAGGGCAATGGCAGACATCCTTCTCAATCATAGGGACACACTCCATGTGCACCAATCACCTGGAGAACGCCAGAAAGCTGCTGTACAAGGGGTACTTCACACAATGAAGATTGTCCAAGATCTACTGCAACTCTCCAGATGTGTGCTGGAGGTGCGGGAATGCTAATGCAGATACGATGCATGTCTGGTGGGTTTGCCATGAAGTAAGGCAGCTATGGGACGCAATCTCTCACCTACAGTATTGTCTCAAATTAGCAGCATCCCAATTAAAATTAGGAAAGAGCAGGCGCTTCTGACCACTAACCTGAATTTAATTCCGTACGAGTTCCAGAACAGAGATTGCGCACATTCTCATAGTTACTAAAATTAAGATTGCCGAATATTGTAAAAATACCAAATGTCTGTCATTAGCTGAAATCGTAGCATTGGTGAAAGCCAACTGTCTATCAAAGAAGATAATTGCTTCATCCACCAATAACACAATATCATATCTCAGGACATGGGGTAGCTGGCTATCATTCAGACTAAACACTGTGGACACAGAGATGTAATAGGGCTATTAATGGTAATATGCGGGTATAATATCTGATGTCTAAGACCCCTTCACTTCCCCCTTCTTTTTCCCATATTTAGTTATGTTTAAAATTAATATTATGTTTAGGTGTCAAATGATTGAGAAATATATTGTAATGATGTACAATGTTCGAATGCTAAATTGTTGTAAAGTATGACTTTATAGAACATTAAAAATATTCATGGTTAAAAAAAACAGGAAATTAGATTAGTCTGGCATGACTTTTTTGCTACAAACCCATGCTGGCTCTAGCTAATTACTGTATTCTTATCCAAGTACTTACCTAAATGCTGTTTAAAAAATTGTTCAAATATCTTTCCTGATACAGAAGTAAAGGTACCGTCACACTAGACGATATCGCTAGCGATCCGTGACGTTGCAGCGTCCTGGCTAGCGATATCGTCCAGTGTGACAGGCAGCAGCGATCAGGCCCCTGCTGTGATGTCGCTGGTCGGGGAAGAAAGTCCAGAATTTGTTTCGTCGTAGGCTCTCCCGCTGACATCGCTGAATCGGCGTGTGTGACGCCGATTCAGCGATGTCTTCGCTGGTAACCAGGGTAAACATCGGGTTACTAAGCGCAGGGCCGCGCTTAGTAACCCGATGTTTACCCTGGTTACCATCGTTAAAGTAAAAAAAACAACCACTACATACTTACCTACCGCTGTCTGTCCCCGGCGCTGTGCTTCTCTGCACTCCTCCTGTACTGGCTTTTAGCACAGCGGCCGGAAAGCAGAGCGGTGACGTCACCGCTCTGCTTTCCGGCTGACTGGCGCTCACAGCCAGAGCATAGTAACATAGTAACATAGTTAGTAAGGCCGAAAAAAGACATTTGTCCATCCAGTTCAGCCTATATTCCATCATAATAAATCCCCAGATCTACGTCCTTCTACAGAACCTAATAATTGTATGATACAATATTGTTCTGCTCCAGGAAGACATCCAGGCCTCTCTTGAACCCCTCGACTGAGTTCGCCATCACCACCTCCTCAGGCAAGCAATTCCAGATTCTCACTGCCCTAACAGTAAAGAATCCTCTTCTATGTTGGTGGAAAAACCTTCTCTCCTCCAGACGCAAAGAATGCCCCCTTGTGCCCGTCACCTTCCTTGGTATAAACAGATCCTCAGCGAGATATTTGTATTGTCCCCTTATATACTTATACATGGTTATTAGATCGCCCCTCAGTCGTCTTTTTTCTAGACTAAATAATCCTAATTTCGCTAATCTATCTGGGTATTGTAGTTCTCCCATCCCCTTTATTAGCAGAGAAGCACAGCGCCGGGGACAGACAGCGGTAGGTAAGTATGTAGTGGTTGTTTTTTTTACTTTAACGATGGTAACCAGGGTAAACATCGGGTTACTAAGCGCGGCCCTGCGCTTAGTAACCCGATGTTTACCCTGGTTACCGGCATCGTTGGTCGCTGGAGAGCTGCCTGTGTGACAGCTCTCCAGCGACCAAACAGCGACGCTGCAGCGATCCGGATCGTTGTCGGTATCACTGCAGCGTCGCTTAGTGTGACGGTACCTTAAGGCTCACTGGCTTGTAATTTCCTGGCTATGTCTTCTTTGCTTTTTTGAAGATAGGGACAACATTTGCCTTTTAGCAATCTTCCGGGAATTCTGTTTTTCAGGATTTTTCAAAGATTCTGGCTAGTGGTTCTGCAATTTCCTTTGCTAACTTTTTCAGTACCCTAGGACGTGATTCAACTGGAGGAGGAGATTTAAATTAATTTAAACTAGCTAAGTGTCTCCTCACCATCTGTTTATAAATAGTGTGGATTCTTTTATTCCTTCGATGGCACCGTGAAGATCAATACATTGTACCAAGCTTGTGCTTCTGGAGACATGTGGATTGCCCCCAGACACAGGGCCACAGATTACTTGGTACTGGTCCTTTCTGTCTCAGTTCTGGGGTTGTCACGGTGGCTGGACCCGGTCCGTGACCCTGCTAAGGGGCGTCCAATAAAGGGTGATGGTGCGTAGAGCGAGGAATAACGAGGACACAGGGTTCAGTTTCTTTACCTTTTACTGAAGGTTTCAGGATCCTCAATCCAGGGCACTTTCAACAGGGCTGTCTGAGACCGGCCGGTCCGAAGGCACATCCAGAGTTCCCTTTGCAGGTGGAAATCAGTGTCTACGCACTAGCGCCTGTGTGTTGTAGTGCTTCCCTGCTGAGCATTCAGGATAGTCCTCACAACTTCTGTTCTCGTTCGTTCTAGATCTTTCTCTTCTCCGTCCCCCAGGTATGTTATGGCTAGGATGCACCTTTATGACAGGTAAGCCTGGAGTTATTCTGGAACCCTAGTGTCGCCCCTCTCCCACGATTGCCTGCTATGTCCTTCTTAGGTGTTGTATGGTAGACAGCCAACCTGTAGTTAACTGTCCTGCCGCTGTTTGAAGTAATGCGTGGAGACTGTTACTTCTTCGGTGCTCCGGCCACCGGCTAAGCGCCTAAGTAAGATGTTGCCGTTCTCGGGGCACGACTCCTACTGGATCTCCATTGTGCTGATCTCGTTTCTCACTGTTCCACAATATCCTTCCTTTCTTGTCTCTTTCTTAGGATACCGCCGCAAGGTAGTGCAGGCGCGGTTCCGTAACAATCTGTCCTTTCGCTAGGTACCTGCCAGATTTCCCAGTTCTGACAGGTCCTCCCCGGAGCTCTCCCAGGCTTCGTTCTACCTAACTTCCTGTCCGACCGCTAGTTTTACCAATGTGAGAAGTGGCCCAATAAATAAGCCTTTTGCTCCCCCTAGTGGCCGGAGTGTGAAGTGTAGGGTGTGCTTGGTGATACCTGGTCAGTAGAACTCCTTTAGTGCCATCAGACGTACCATCACTCCCCTTAGTGGCAGAGCGACGTTACTGCAACGACCAGCTCTCTGGGGCACTGCACATGCACACCATAAATTTAGTGGGTTCTCCTCGCTATAGTATTTACAAACGTGGATGCTAACCACGGTTTAGGCACACTGTGGGGCTCAGAGGGAGCGGGGAATTTGAATCGCACCTGTCACTGGATTTCTATTGGGACAGTTGGGAAGCCATGGTGCATTTCCAGAGCCTTTGTGTAACATGGAAAACCCCTATATTTCCATTAACAGATGAGGAGGACCTGATAGGGGGCTTGCTTTTTTGTGGGATGAGTTGTAATTTTAATTGGTAGCATTTTGGGGTACATAACATTTTGGATCAGTTAACACATCCTCTGCTTTACGTTAATCACTGCAAAAGATTGGTCATGCACAGTCCATGACTCCCAGTTCTGTAGGTGTAACCATAGAATAGCAGGGACCCCGAGTAAACAAAGGGGCCCCTGTGAAAGTTTTGGAGTGATTCACTGTCCATCACACCATTGTCCATTTTTAACCTATAACACAAATATTTACACAAGCATTTTCAACCAAATAACAACTATAGTTAATATTGCCAAGGTCTATAACGAAGTGGAGTCTGATTCTTGGTGCTACGCGTGGACCTCCGCAGCGCAGGGGTTGCTACTGGCCTGACAGGACCCGCTACGCTTGCTATCGCTAGTGTTCTGCACTGTCTTCTAGCTACACTTCTAGTGATTCTGGGCAGCACTGGCATACTTGCGTCCTCAGTACTACCACTATTAGTGGTGGGCATGGCAGATTCACCGATGACAGAGGGAGGACCGGCTGGTTCGACCGTTGGCATCGCATCTTCTGGTGGGGTCGGCTGTGCTGGCGGGTCCAGCTGCCCTGGCACCACATTTAGTTCTGGTGGTCTCGGTTGACGGAACATTAGGACAGGTACCACAATGGCCTGATTTATTTGAGTCCAGGACTGGGGAAAATCGCCAAGAACAGTGTGTATCATCTTCTCTTCTTCCACGGGCGGAGAAATCCTGGGATCTGTTTCCCCATCTTTCAGCTTATCCGGGCATATTTTCAGGTGGTCTCTGGATATGGCCGCTGAGGTCTCTCCTCCGTCCTTACTGATGAGACAGACCTTTGTATTGTCGAAGTCGGAGGGGAGAATGGTATACGGTTCCGCTTCCCATTGATCATCAAGCTTGTGTAGTCTCCTCTTTCTTTTGAGTACTTGCTCACCAGGTGCCAATGGAGCATGCTGGTTGTAGTCCCTCTCTTGCTTCTCTCTGGCCTGAGCGAGACTCTTTTCCACACATTCCTGTACTTTGCGGTACCTCTGCTGCCTCTCGGTATCCCAATCCGCATCTGGTGATATATCTTCGGGGGTCAGAACCCCCATGTCCAGATCGACGGGTAACTTGCTAGACCTTCCTCGCATCAGGTACGCTGGGGTGCAGTTGGTGGAGTTCACCGGAATGTGGTTGTACATGTCCACCAAATCTGGTAACTTTGTAGGCCATAAGTTCCGCTCCTCTACAGGTAAGGTTTTCAGTAAGTCGATCACCACTTGATTCATCTTTTCACACATCCCGTTGGTCTGTGGATGGTACGGCGTGGTTCTGATCTTCTTACACCCGTACAAATTGCAGAACTCCTGGAACACCTCCGCTTCAAATGCCGGCCCCTGATCGGTCAACACCTTCTCTGGGTACCCATGGGGTCGACAGAAGTACTGCTGGAAGGTTTTGGCAGCCGTTCTAGCCGTCAGATCTTTGACTGGTATGACTACCAGGAATCTGGAATAGTGGTCCACAATGGTGAGAGCGTAGATATACCCTGACCGCCTAGGTGTTAGCTTTACGTGATCCAGCGCGACCAACTCGAGCGGCCGTTTGGTGATGATGGGCTGCAGGGGAGCCCGTTGGCTGTCACGATCCTTCCGGCGTAGGCTACAGGGGCCACACTCTCGACACCACTTCTTGATGGCCTTCCTTATGCCGACCCAGTAGAACCTCCCACGTAGTAGCCTCTCCAGCATTCTCCATCCGAAGTGTCCTGCCCCATCGTGGTATGCTCCCGGGACCATGGGCACATCTTGTCTGGGGATCAAAATCTGCCACACTAATTCGTGAGTGCGAGGGTCGATGTTCCTTCAGCACAGCTTGCCATCGTGAAGAAACAGTTTGCCCCTCTCCTTCCACAACTGTGATGTCTCCGGTGGATCATCCGGGCCAGGATGCAAACCTGCCTGCATCAGGAGCTCCTTCAACCGACGGACCGCAGGGTCACCATCCTGGTTCTCTGTCCACCCGTGGTGGGGCAGGGGATTCAACGGGGCGCCCTGTTTGTTTCTGTGCCTGTTCTCCACCTGATGGGAACACTGAGTTGCCTTGGGACGATGGAAAGCGGGCAGCTCCACTTCTTCAAATGCTTCTGAGTCTTCCTCCGTTTCGGGTAGGTGAGGCATTCGGGACAATGCATCGGCATTCGCATTCTTGTGCCCCGCCCGGTACTTGATGGTAAAATCGTAATTAGACAACCGGGCCATCCACCGCTGCTCCAAGGCGCCGAGTTTCGCTGTGTCCAAGTGCGTAAGTGGATTATTATCCGTGAAGACGGTGAATTTCGCTGAGGCCAGATAGTGCTTGAACCTCTCCGTCACAGCCCAAATGACTGCGAGGAACTCCAGCTTAAAGGAACTGTAGTTGTCTGGGTTCCTTTCAGTGGGGCGAAGCTTCCTGCTGGCATAAGCGATTACTCGTTCCTTGCCCTTCTGGACCTGGGACAGCACCGCTCCCAGCCCCACGTTGCTGGCGTCCGTGTACAATACAAATGGTTAGTCGTATTCCGGGTAGGTTAGTACTTCCTCTCCCGTTAATGCCAATTTTAAGCAAGTGAACGACCCTTCCAGGCCTTCGTTCCAATCCAATGGGGTATTCTTACCCTTGGGTTACTTGGGCTGGCCCACCAACAGGTCTTACAACGGTGCGGCCTTCTTGGTGAAGTCCTTGATAAACCTCGAGTAGTAACCCACCAACCCGAGGAACTGCCGGACCTCATGAATGTTACTGGGCTGCGGCCAGTCCTTGATCACCGTGACCTTGTCGGGGTCTGGGGCCACTCCTTCGGCACTCACCACATGGCCCAGGTACTGTACTTTGGGTTTGAGCAGATGGCATTTGGACGGTTTCACCTTTAAGCCAAAGTTGGACAGCGCTTCAAAGACCTCGGCCAGGTGCTTCAGATGGTCTTCATAGGTCTTAGAGAAGACAATGACATCGTCCAGATACAGCAGCACGGTCTCAAAGTTCTTGTGTCCCAAACAGCACTCCATCATCCTCTGGAACGTCCCTGGGGTGTTACACAATCCGAAGGGCATGTAGTTGAACTCGCAGAGACCCATCGGCGTCGTGAAGGCTGTCTTTTCTTTGTCCGCCTCTGCCATGGGAACCTGCCAATACCCACTGGTGAGATCTAAAGTAGAGAAGTAATTAGCAGACTTTAACGCAGCCAAGGACTCCTCTATCCTAGGCAGGGGGTATGCGTCCTTATGTGTAATGCGGTTTAATTGCCTATAATCCACACACATCCTCATGGTGCCATCTTTCTTTCTAACGAGGACTAATGGAGCTGCCCAGGGGCTACAGCTGTCTCTCATTACCCCAGCCTCCTTCATCTCTCGCAACATGTCCTTGGCACACTGATAATGAGCTGGGGGTACAGGACGGTATCTTTCTTTTACGGGCGGGTGATCTCCTCTGGGGATGTGATGTTGAATCCCTTTTACCCGCCCGAAATCAAGGGGGTGTTTGCTGAATACCCGCTCATACTCGTGAACCACCCTGTAGGCCCCCTGTATCTGGTGAGATGGAGTAGCATCAGTGCTCACATGTAATTCTTGGCACCAATCTTTTGATTGCTCTGCAGAGCCGTTGTCCTCCGCCGACTTGGACGGAGCCAAGGGCCCGGGTGCCTGTATCACACTATTATTAACAGTAAACAGCTTGGCAAGTGTGACATATTTAGTTAGGTGGACTTCCTCCTCCCCGCAGTTAAGAACACGTACCAGCACCCTCCCCTTGCGGACGTCAACCACCCCTCTGGCTGTCAGGAGGGTAGGCCTATTCTCCGAATACACAGGTTCTACCAGGGCCTGATAGTCTTTACCCCCGAGACCTATGGCTGCCCGACACCATATTAAAATTTCACTCCTGGGGGGTATTGCAATGGGGTTCGAATCACTCACTGTCACCCGGCCAATTTCACCACCAGTCAGCTCCACTTGCTGTCTCCGCATTAGGTCTATGATTTCTTTCTGTAAGGCACGTTGTTCACTGTGACCAGCTGTCTCTGCTACTTGCTGCAACAAAACAATAACTTCTGTAAGACAATTTTCTATAACATTAGTACTGATGGTCATCATGGGGTTACGTTCACGCCGGTCAATATCAACAATGACAATTCCTTGGGCCTCCAATTGTACCCGCCCCACCTTAATAGTGACCTCTTTATATCCCACTTGTGGCAGTGGCTGACTATTGCTAGCTATTATGGTGAAATCATCATCAGGGGCATGGGTGATGTCAGTGTCCTCCCAATAACGCCTATAAAGAATGTAGGGCATAGTTGTCACCTGGGAACCGGTGTCCAGCAAAGCGTTCATGGGGATACCGTCGATCACGATGGGGAGAACAGGATGCCCCCCGACGTATTTGGCTCTCCAATTTTGCAGGCCTGGGCGTTCTACTCCTGGTGGTTGGCCCTTGGCCCCAGGGGTTGCTCGTTTAACTGACAGTACCTTGCAAGATGGCCCACCTGATGGCAGCGGCGGTAGATAGGTCGTCCATCCTGATCCAGATAGGTCGTCCTGCAGGGGAGTCGTCGTCCAGGATCTGGGCGTCGGCCTCGGCGGAGACAGGTGCGTCTGGCGCCACCTCCTGGTGGTATGTGAGGGCTTGCCGCCTGGGAAGTGTGGCGCGGCTGGGCTGCCGCTCCGGTAGTGCCTGGATAGCTTTATCTTTGAATTGCGCGAAAGTCAGGTCTGGATTCTGCATGGCCAGGAAGTGTAGCTGGGCCCTCTGGTTACTGCACAGGAGCCCTTCGATGAACCACTCTTTCAGGAGTTTATCCTCATCTAGCATGCTGCTTGGGTCACATTGCTTGATGGCCCGCAGTGCCTCCTGCAGATTAAGGGCATAGTCCCGTAAGCTATCCTACGGCCGCTGCTTGCACCCATAGAACGTCAATTTAATTTCCGTAGCGGTGAGAGTGTCAAAGGTGGCTTTAGGCTTGGCAAATAATTGTTGCGCAGTTTTCTTGTCCGCAGCGGGCCAGGACTTTACTTCCCTCAATGCCGCTCCAAAGAGTTGGCCGATTATCATATGAACCTTGTGAGGCTCCGTCAAGGGATAAAACTCGAGCAGGCTACAAATCCCTTCTTTAAAGTCAGTTAACGTATGAGCTTCTCCAAAGTATCGTGGGAGCCAGGCGGCCCCTGGTAACATAGTAACATAGTTAGTAAGGCCGAAAAAAGACATTTGTCCATCCAGTTCAGCCTATATTCCATCATAATAAATCCCCAGATCTACGTCCTTCTACAGAACCTAATAATTGTATGATACAATATTGTTCTGCTCCAGGAAGACATCCAGGCCTCTCTTGAACCCCTCGACTGAGTTCGCCATCACCACCTCCTCAGGCAAGCAATTCCAGATTCTCACTGCCCTAACAGTAAAGAATCCTCTTCTATGTTGGTGGAAAAACCTTCTCTCCTCCAGATGCAAAGAATGCCCCCTTGTGCCCGTCACCTTCCTTGGTATAAACAGATCCTCAGCGAGATATTTGTATTGTCCCCTTATATACTTATACATGGTTATTAGATCGCCCCTCAGTCGTCTTTTTTCTAGACTAAATAATCCTAATTTCGCTAATCTATCTGGGTATTGTAGTTCTCCCATCCCCTTTATTAATTTTGTTGCCCTCCTTTGTACTCTCTCTAGTTCCATTATATCCTTCCTGAGCACCGGTGCCCAAAACTGGACACAGTACTCCATGTGCGGTCTAACTAGGGATTTGTACAGAGGCAGTATAATGCTCTCATCATGTGTATCCAGACCTCTTTTAATGCACCCCATGATCCTGTTTGCCTTGGCAGCTGCTGCCTGGCACTGGCTGCTCCAGGTAAGTTTATCATTAACTAGGATCCCCAAGTCCTTCTCCCTGTCAGATTTACCCAGTGGTTTCCCGTTCAGTGTGTAATGGTGATATTGATTCCCTCTTCCCATGTGTATAACCTTACATTTATCATTGTTAAACCTCATCTGCCACCTTTCAGCCCAAGTTTCCAACTTATCCAGATCCATCTGTAGCAGAATACTATCTTCTCTTGTATTAACTGCTTTACATAGTTTTGTATCATCTGCAAATATCGATATTTTACTGTGTAAACCTTCTACCAGATCATTAATGAATATGTTGAAGAGAACAGGTCCCAATACTGACCCCTGCGGTACCCCACTGGTCACAGCGACCCAGTTAGAGACTATACCATTTATAACCACCCTCTGCTTTCTATCACTAAGCCAGTTACTAACCCATTTACACACATTTTCCCCCAGACCAAGCATTCTCATTTTGTGTACCAACCTCTTGTGCGGCACGGTATCAAACGCTTTGGAAAAATCGAGATATACCACGTCCAATGACTCACCGTGGTCCAGTCTATAGCTTACCTCTTCATAAAAACTGATTAGATTGGCTTGACAGGAGCGACCTCTCACAAACCCATGCTGACATGGAGTTAAACAGTTATTCTCATTGAGATAATCCAGAATAACATCCCTCAGAAACCCTTCAAATATTTTACCAACAATAGAGGTTAGACTTACTGGCCTATAATTTCCAGGTTCACTTTTAGAGCCCTTTTTGAATATTGGCACCACATTTGCTATGCGCCAGTCCTGCGGAACAGACCCTGTCGCTATAGAGTCACTAAAAATAAGAAATAATGGTTTATCTATTACATTACTTAGTTCTCTTAGTACTCGTGGGTGTATGCCATCCGGACCCGGAGATTTATCTATTTTAATCTTATTTAGCCGGTTTCGCACCTCTTCTTGGGTTAGATTGGTGACCCTTAATATAGGGTTTTCATTGTTTCTTGGGATTTCACCTAGCATTTCATTTTCCACCGTGAATACCGTGGAGAAGAAGGTGTTTAATATGTTAGCTTTTTCCTCGTCATCTACAACCATTCTTTCCTCACTATTTTTTAAGGGGCCTACATTTTCAGTTTTTATTCTTTTACTATTGATATAGTTGAAGAACAGTTTGGGATTAGTTTTACTCTCCTTAGCAATGTGCTTCTCTGTTTCCTTTTTGGCAGCTTTAATTAGTTTTTTAGATAAAGTATTTTTCTCCCTATAGTTTTTTAGAGCTTCAATGGTGCCATCCTGCTTTAGAAGTGTAAATGCTTTCTTTTTACTGTTAATTGCCTGTCTTACTTCTTTGTTTAGCCACATTGGGTTTTTCCTATTTCTAGTCCTTTTATTCCCACAAGGTATAAACCGCTTACACTGCCTATTTAGGATGTTCTTAAACATTTCCCATTTATTATCTGTATTCTCATTTCTGAGGATATTGTCCCAGTCTACCAGATTAAGGGCATCTCTAAGCTGTTCAAACTTTGCCTTCCTAAAGTTCAATGTTTTTGTGACTCCCTGACAAGTCCCCCTAGTGAAAGACAGGTGAAACTGCACAATATTGTGGTCGCTATTTCCTAAATGCCCAACCACCTGCAGATTTGTTATTCTGTCAGGTCTATTAGATAGTATTAGGTCTAAAAGTGCTGCTCCTCTGGTTGGATTCTGCACCAATTGTGAAAGATAATTTTTCTTGGTTATTAGCAGAAACCTGTTGCCTTTATGGGTTTCACAGGTTTCTGTTTCCCAGTTAATATCCGGGTAGTTAAAGTCCCCCATAACCAGGACCTCATTATGGGTTGCAGCTTCATCTATCTGCTTTAGAAGTAGACTTTCCATGCTTTCTGTTATATTTGGGGGTTTGTAACAGACCCCAATGAGAATTTTGTTACCATTTTTCCCTCCATGAATTTCAACCCATATGGACTCGACATCCTCATTCCCTTCGCTAATATCCTCCCTTAAAGTGGACTTTAGACAAGACTTTACATAGAGACAAACCCCTCCTCCTCTCCGATTTTTACGATCCTTTCTAAACAGACTGTAACCCTGTAAGTTAACTGCCCAGTCATAGCTTTCATCTAACCATGTCTCGGTTATTCCCACTATGTCAAAGTTACCTGTAGATATTTCTGCTTCTAGTTCTTCCATCTTGTTTGTCAGGCTTCTGGCGTTTGCGAGCATGCAGTTTAGAGGATTTTGTTTTGTTCCAATCTCCTCACTGTGGATTGTTTTAGAAATGTTCTTACCTCTCTTCTGAGTATGTTTTCCTGGGTCGTCTTTGTTCGAGTCTAATGTTTTTCTTCCCGTCCCCTCTTCTTCTAGTTTAACGCCCTCCTGATGAGTGTAGCGAGTCTTCTGGCGAATGTGTGTTTCCCAGGTTTGTTGAGGTGTAGTCCGTCTCTGGCGAGGAGTCCATCATACTAGGTAGGTACGGCATAGAGAAGGGCATTATGGCTGCTGTAGCGGCGGCACTATCCGGCTGGTTGGTGGGAGCGGTAAGCCCAGCGGCCTCTAGCGGTGATACCGGGTTTGTGGCTGCGCTTACCGCGGAATCTGGAAGTGCTCCCGAATCTGCAGCTGTGGCCGCCGCCTCCGCTCCTCCGGGGTCCGACATGGCCGTTCCTCCCCCTTGCTAATCTGTCGGGGTCGGGGTTCTCCTTCCAGGGTCGGCGCCTCACTGCGTCTTCCGCTCCGCGCGCTTTTCCAGCCGGCTCCACCCACGAAGCTATGGCTCCTCCCTTCGCGCTCCACACGGCGCGGCAATGGCGGATTTTTGGCGGCAAATAGCGGTACACAGTCTTTGCAATAAGTCACAGTTCAATCACAGTTCCAAGGCACACATGACCTGATTCTTCAGGCTTAAGTACAATCCTGTTCGTGACGCCAAGTTGGATCGCCCCCAGACACAGGGCCACAGATTACTTGGTACCGGTCCTTTCTGTTTCAGTTCTGGGGTTGTCACGGTGGCTGGACCCGGTCCGTGACCCTGCTAAGGGGTGTCCAATAAAGGGTGATGGTGCGTAGTGTGAGGAATAACGAGGACACAGGGTTCAGTTTCTTTACCTTTTACTGAAGGTTTCAGGATCCTCAATCCAGGGCACTTTCAACAGGGCTGTCTGAGACCGGCCGGTCCGAAGGTACATCCAGAGTTCCCTTTGCAGGTGGAAATCAATGTCTACGCACTAGCGCCTGTGTGTTGTAGTGCTTCCCTGCTGAGCATTCAGGATAGTCCTCACAACTTCTGTTCTCGTTCGTTCTAGATCTTTCTCTTCTCCGTCCCCTAGGTATGTTATGGCTAGGACACACCTTTATGACAGGTAAGCCTGGAGTTATTCTGGAACCCTAGTGTCGCCCCTCTCCCACGATTGCCTCCTATGTCCTTCTTAGGTGTTGTATGGTAGACAGCCAACCTGTAATTAACTGTCCTGCCGCTGTTTGAAGTAATGCGTGGAGACTGTTACTTCTTCGGTGCTCCGGCCACCGGCTATGCGCCTCAGTAAGATGTTGCCGTTCTCGGGGCACGACTCCTACTGGATCTCCTTTGTGCTGATCTCGTTTCTCACTGTTCCACAATATCCTTCCTTTCTTGTCTCTTTCTTAGGATACCGCCGCAAGGTAGTGCAGGCGCGGTTCCGTAACAATCTGTCCTTTCGCTAGGTACCTGCCAGATTTCCCAGCTCTGACAGGTCCTCCCTGGAGCTCTCCCAGGCTTCGTTCTGCCTAACTTCCTGTCCGACCCCTAGTTTTACCAATATGAGAAGTGGCCCAATAAATAAGCCTTTTGCTCCCCCTAGTGGCCGGAGTGTGAAGTGTAGTGTGTGCTTGGTGATACCTGGTCAGTAGAACTCCTTTAGTGCCATCAGACGTACCATCACTCCCCTTAGTGGCAGAGCGACGTTACTGCAACGACCAGCTCTCTGGGGCGCTGCACATGCACACCATAAATTTAGTGGGTTATCCTCGCTATAGTACTTACAAACGTGGATGCTAACCACGGTTTAGGCACACTGTGGGGCTCAGAGGGAGTGGGGAATTTGAATCGCACCTGTCACTGGATTTCTATTGGGAGGGTTGGGAAGCCATGGTGCATTTCCAGAGCCTTTGTGTAACATGGAAAACAGCTATATTTCTATTAACAGATGAGGAGGACCTGATTGCTTTTTTGTGGGATGAGTTGTAATTTTAATTGGTAGCATTTTGGGGTACATAACATTTTGGATCAGTTAACACATCCTCTGCTTTACGTTAATCACTTACATCGGGGTTTCCATCTAAAGCTACAAAATTTGTGATTCAGATGAAACCCCCAACTAAATAATTTACTAATCAGAACTCTGTGTGGCCTCTGTTCAGCAGTGTCTGTATTTTCAGAGGTGGCCAACTGCACTTTAGTGCACGTCTAAAAGATAGACATCGTCGGATCAAAGGTCAGACGGTATCCACTGTGTCTCAATCTGCCTCATTATAGGGAATGTTCCCTTTCGTCTGAATCACGTATTTCATAGATTTACATGTAAACCTCAGCGTAGAGCACAAAATAAATGTGAGCCAGACCTTACTGTGATCTTTGGGAGGCACTATGAACAATTCAAAAGCAGTTCAAGAATTGGCTTTATTTTATTTGTTTATGTGTAGTATAAGTGATATCATTTCAGCTTTATTTCTCTGGTCAATATGATTACAGCAATACCAGGCTTATATAGAGTTTTATGTTTGTTTTTTAAGTTTTTGTATCGCCATATTTTGAGAGCTATAAATTTTCCATTTTTCTATCGACAGAAAATGAATAAAAAACAGCAATTCAGGAACTGTTTTTTCTTTTTTTTATACTGTTCACTGGGTGGTAAAAGGGATACCACATGTACAGGTGCTTCTCACAAAATTAGAATATCATCAAAAAGTTTATTTATCTCAGCTCTTCAGAACAAAAAGTGAAACTCATTATATAGAGTCATTACACACAGAGTGATCTATTTCAAGTGTTTATTTCTGTTAATGTTGATGATTATGTCTTACAGCCAATGAATACTTTATAACAGCTTGAAACATGATTTTAAAATCAGAAATGTTGGCCTAGTGAAATGTATGTTCAGTAAATGCACTCAATACTTGCTTGGATCTCCTTTTGCATCAAATGCTGCATCAATGCGGCGTGGCATGGAGGTGATCAGCCTGTGGCGCTGCTGAGGTGTTATGGAAGCCCAGGTTGCTTTGATAGCAGCTTTCAGCTCATCTGCATTGTTGGTGTCTCGCATCTTCCTCTTGACAATACCCCATAGCTTCTCGATGGGGTTAAGGTCAGGCAAGTTTGCTGGCCAATCAAGCACAGTGATACTGTTGTTTTTAAACCAGGTATTGATACTTTTGGCAGTGTGGACAGGTGCCAAGTCCTGCTGGAAAATGAAATTTTCATCTCCAAAAAGCTTGTGGGCAGAGGGAAGCATGAAATGCTCTCAAATTTCCTGGTAGATGGCTGCGCTGACTTTGGTCTTGATAAAACACAGTGGACCTACACCAGCAGATGACATGGCTCCCCAAACCATCACTGATTGTTAAAAGGAACCTGTCACCCCAAAAATCGATGGTGAGGTAAGCTCACCGTCATCAGGGGCTTATCTACAGCATTCTGTAATGCTGTAGATAAGCCCCCGATGTAACCTGAAAGAGAAAAAGGTTAGATTATACTCCCCCAGGGGCGGTCCCGCTGCGGTCTGGTCAAATGGGTGTCTCAGGTCCGCTCCGGCACCTCCCATCTTCATTCCATGACGTCCTCTTCTGGTCTTCATGCCACGGCTCTGGTGCAGGCAAACTTTGTCTGCCCTGTGTGACGGGGTGTACGGCAGAGCAAGAAGGGACAACAGGCCAAGGGATGATTCCACAGATTTATTATCAAGAACGCTGGAACAACACATGCAGGTAGATCTACAGAGTCCACAATTAGTCCAATGGAACAGGTTCGGGGGCACCTCCCGATAATCCTTGTGCCAGGTAACAAAGCAATAGTCCACATTTAGTCCAAGGGATCCCAAAACAATCTCATGAACGACGAGATATGTCCTCAGCTCAAGTCTCGCCCCGTTCGCTTCCGCAGTCCCAGATGGGCGTGGGGTCTTGCCTCAGCTAAGAATCCCCACTCCTTCTCCTTCAAGGATCAACTCACATCTGATCTCAAAATAAGAATGGATTGTCTGAGCTCCTGGGATCCGCCCATGAAGGGGGTAGGGGTCACACCTTCTATTCAATGGTTGGGTCCACCAGAAGATTCTAGACTGGTGGGCTCCACGTAGTCTATGTAGTATGTACATTTGACTAGCCACCTGCTGTGAGGAAGAATGGCTATTCTTTCACTAGTGGTATTGACAAAGCTTAATTACATTATAGCTTAGGGCTGCAAGTATTGGGGGAAGGAGACATATTGTTCAGATCCACAGTGGCTGTGGGAATAGTCCTCCATTGGCCACCAGCCAGTTCAATGACAATCCCAGGTCCTCGATGGATTGCCTCAGGCCGAACCACTCGGGGATCAGCCAGTGTGAGGAAAGCCCCTGAGTCACAAAATCCAATAAGTCTCTGTCCATCCAGCACGACCTCCTGCAAGTGCTTACCTCGATGAGCAGAAGTCGTCATAGCTGCAGGTCGCACACCATAAACTCCTAGTGGTGCAACATGGGTGGGTGAGGCACAAGGCCAGTCCTCACGTAGTAGTGACACGTCGTCCTCCATGGCACTTGGCTGTACATAATTAATAATACGACTGGGTACAGGATTAATCCTCATTTGAACAGCTGGGCAGGAGGCTTGCAGATGCCCCGGCTGTCCACATCGATAGCATCTGTACTGGGTCTCACTCCATCCAAGGCGTCCTCTTGGGCGAGGGGTAAGGGAACCTGGAGGCCGGCCCCCACCTGAAGGTGCTGTAGGGTTTTGAGGACGACTCCTCCATGGGCTGGCTGGGCATGAGGCCTGCAGATGCCCCGGATGCCCACAACCATAACACCTGCGCTCTGCTACTTCCTCTCCTCGTCGTATTCCAGAAAACACAGTAGAAGCAACTGGAGGCACATTTACACGGGTATCAGCATGAGGTGGTGGCTTAGAGGAACGGGGAACAATGGGGACAGAAGAACAGGGGGCCACCGGTTTGTGGAGCTGGTAGGCCTCTCTCCATCCTCCAACAGAACCCTCCACTGAGGCTTGATGGTGAGAGCCTCATCAGCTAGAGCTGCAGCTTCCTCCACAGTGGCTGGTCTCCTTTCAGGCACCCATTCCCGGATCTCAGCAGGGCACATGAAGTAAAACTGCTCTTTTAGGATAACCTGGAGGAAGGTCTCCCAGGTTAAGGCCTCCTCTGCCTCCAGCCAGCGACGACATATTTGTTTCAGTCTATGGGCATACATCTTGAAAGACACTTCCTCATCACAGGCTAAAGTACGGAACTGAGTCCTGTAAGTGTCTGGGGTAACAGCATAATGTTCTAGAATAGTCCGTTTAATCTCCGCATACTCTCAGTTCCCCTGAGGGTCCATAGCTCTATAGGCTGCGGCAGCTCCACCCTCTAAGAGCGCTACCAGATGTCGGACTCGGTCCCTTTCCGGGACTTCCATTAATCGACACTGATGCTCAAAGTCCTGGAAGAAGCCCTCAATGTCGCCGGCAGCCTCATTAAAGGGCTTGAAGTCTTTGCGGGACACTCTGGGGAGTTCCCTCATGGTGGGTGCTGGGGTTAGAGTCTGTCTGGAGCTCCTAGCTGCTTCCAAAGCGATCTGCCTCTCCAGCAATGCCATCTCCTGAGCTCTGTCCTCGGCTCTGTGAATGGCCTCCCTCTCCTCGGCTCTGTGAATGGCCTCCCTCTCCTCGGCTCTGTGAATGGCCTCCCTCTCCTCGGCTCTGTGAATGGCCTCCCTCTCCCTCTCTTGAGCTCGGTGAATGGCCTCTTTCTTATAGTCTATGGTGGCCTCTTCTCCCAGCAATGCCAACTCCTCCTCGTACCACACAACCCACTGACTTTTTTGGGTATTTACCTCCGGCTGCAGTCTTTCCTCCATTTGCTGTGAGGATCCTTCCTCAGCGTCGTCTTGCAGGTGAACTCCTTCCAAAGCCTCAATAAGGCAACGTTCACACTAGCGTTATGCTAGTTTGCGTCGGGTTTGCGTCGGGCGACGCAGCGGCGACGCATGCGTCATGCGCCCCTATATTTAACATGGGGGACACATGCGTTTTTGTTTGTTGCGTTGTGCGACGCATGCGTCTTTTTTGCCGCAAGCGTCGGACCAAGAAAACGCAACAAGTTGCATTTTTCTTGCGTCCAAATTTCGGCAAAAAACAACGCATGCGTCGCAAAATGCAGCGTTTTTGCGTGCGTTTTGGTGTTTTTATTTGCGTTGTGCATTGCGTCGCCGACGCAGCGGCGCACAACGCAAATGTGAACGTAGCCTAAGCTGCTCCTTGGAGAGTCCCTTAAAACGGACTCGTACTTCACGGGTCTTTGATTGTAGGCTCCTCAAAGTCCAGTTCTTGTACTCTGCGGTGTTGGTTCCTGATGTTGGGCCATTGTCCTCCATTCCTTCTGCTCTGGTCCCACCGCTGCCAACCAGTTTGTGACGGGGTGTACGGCAGAGCAAGAAGGGACAACAGGCCAAGGGATGATTCCACAGATTTATTATCAAGAACGCTGGAACAACACATGCAGGTAGATCTACAGAGTCCACAATTAGTCCAATGGAACAGGTTCGGGGGCACCTCCTGATAATCCTTGTGCCAGGTAACAAAGCAATAGTCCACAATTAGTCCAAGGGATCCCAAAACAATCTCATGAACGACGAGATATGTCCTCAGCTCAAGTCTCGCCCCGTTCGCTTCCGCAGTCCCAGATGGGCGTGGGGTCTTGCCTCAGCTAAAAATCCCCACTCCTTCTCCTTCAAGGATCAACTCACATCTGATCTCAAAATAAGAATGGATTGTCTGAGCTCCTGGGATCCGCCCATGCAGGGGGTAGGGGTCACACCTTCTATTCAATGGTTGGGTCCACCAGAAGATTCTAGACTGGTGGGCTCCACGTAGTCTATGTAGTATGTACATTTGACTAGCCACCTGCTGTGAGGAAGAATGGCTATTCTTTCACTAGTGGTATTGACAAAGCTTAATTACATTATAGCTTAGGGCTGCAAGTATTGGGGGAAGGAGACATATTGTTACAGGTGATCTCCCAGCACAAGAAAATACATAAATTACAGCTAATAGAAACCAGAGAACAGTTACATACATCAAATGGCATATTATTCAAATACAGGACAGGGCAAAAGTACATATCATGACACCCTGTTGAGGGCAGAGTAAAGTACTGCAGTGCGTAGGCGCCGGGCCTCTCTGACCTTTCCGGCGCCTGTGCACTGCAGTACTTTCCTCTGCCCTCAACAGGGCAAAGTACGCCTGTGCCGGAGCCGTGAAGACCAGAAGAGGACGTCATGGAATGAAGATGGGAGGCGCCGGAGCGGACCTGAGACACCCATTTGACCAGACCGCAGCGGGACCGCCCCTGGGTGAGTATAGTCTAACGTCTTTTTCTCCTCTTTCAGGTAACATCGGTGGCTTATCTACAGCATTACAGAATGCTGTAGATAAGCCCCTGATGACGGTGAGCTTACCTCACCATCGATTTTGGGGGGTGACAGGTTCCCTTTAAAACTTCACACTAGACCTCAAGCAGCTTGGATTGTGGGCCTCTCCACTCTTCCTCCAGACTCTGGGACCTTGATTTCCAAATGAAATGCAACATTTACTTTCATCTGACAACATCTTGGACAACTGAGCAACAGTCCAGTTCTTTTTCTCCTTGGCCCAGGTAAGACGCTTCTGGCTTTGTCTATTGGTCATGAGTGGCTTGACACAAGGAATGCGACAATTGTAACCCATGTCCTGGATACGTCTGTGTGTGGTGGCTCTTGAAGCAATGACTCCACCAGCAGCCCACTCCTTGTAAATCTCCCCCAAATGTTTGAATGGCCTTTTCTTAACAATCCTTTCAAGGCTGCGGTTATCCCGGTTGCTTGTGCACCTTTTTCTGCCACTTTTTTTCCTTCCACTCTACTTTCCATGAAAATGCTTGGATACAGCACTCTGTGAACAGCCAGCTTCTTTAGCAATGACCCTTTGTGGCTTATCCTCCTTGTGGAGTGTGTCAATGACTGCATTCTGGACATCTGTCAAGTCAGCAGTCCTCCCCATGATTGTGGAGCCTACTGAAACAGACTAAGGGACCTTTTTAAACGCTTCGGAAGACTTTGCAGGTGTTTTTTGTTAATTATTCTAATTTACTGAGATAATGACTTTTGGGTTTTCATTGGCTGTAAGGCATAATCATCAACATAAACAGAAATAAACACTTGAAATAGATTGCTCTGTTTCACTTTTTGTATTGAAGAACTGAAATTAATTTTTTTATGATATTCTAATTTTGTGAGAAGCACATGTATGTTGGTTTTGCTGTTTTTACAAAATAAAAATACAAAATAAATAGTATCGCTTTTTAATTTTTCCACTGACAGCGCTGAAGATTACTTTTTCAGGTATACCAATCCTATTAGCATACAACTTTTTGAACACATTCAATTCTGCTTTTTGTTCAGTGGTATGATGCAAAAACAGTTTTTGCGACATTTTTATTATTTTAAGGTGTTCACTGTCAGGGTTAAATATTGTGACAATTTTATAGATCAGGTTGTTCTGTATGTGGCAATACCAAATATGTTTTTTTTCTTAACTTAACTGAAATACCCATCCTTGTTTCATCTTCAATGCCCTTGCTGATGGAATTAGGTTTGTACAGGGTGGAGCGCGGTAATTTGCTGATTTGGGAATGAAATAAAAAAATTATGATCATTAGAAAAATTTATTTTATATTTTAATTATACTGAACAGTAATGGAATTTTTAAATTACATGGTTTTAAATAGTGTATCTGGCAAATGTCGACCTTCGCTATCCACACACTGCTGCATACGTTTTCTGAAGTTTTCATGAACTCTAACAAGCATGTCCACTGGTATTCTGCCAATTTCAGCTTCAATATTGTTCCTTAGGTCTTCCAAGGTGTTGGGACGGTTGATATACACCTTAGACTTAGACGCACCACACAGTGACGCGTGTTGTGAATTCTGTGGCTGAGTTCACTTCTGTGGTCACAAGTGGTATTGCAGTCTCTGGGCTTCCTCCCTCAGGTGTTTTGGTGAGCTCGTTGGCTGCCTTGCTATTTAGCTCCACCTGAGTCTGTCTTCCTTGCTCCTTGTCAATGTTCCAGTGTTGGATCTGAGCTACTGCATCTTTCCTTGGGCCTGCTGCTCTGCTAGATAAGTGCTTCTAGTTTGTTTTCTGTTTTTTCTGTCCAGCTTGTTATTATCTTTTGCTGGAAGCTCTGAGTAGCAAAGGGGTGCACCGCCGTGCTGTTAGTTCGGCACGGTGGGTCTTTTTGCCCCTTTGCGTGGTTTTCGTTTTAGGGTTTTTTGTAGACTGCATAGTTCTCTTTGCTATCCTCGCTCTGTCTAGAATATCGGGCCTCACTTTGCTGAATCTATTTCATTCCTACGTTTGTCTTTTCATCTTGCTAACAGTCATTATATGTGGGGGCTGCCTATTCCTTTGGGGTATTTCTCTGAGGTAAGTCAGGCTTGTATTTCTATCTTCAGGCTAGTCAGCTCCTCAGGCAGTGCCGAGTTGCATAGGTAGTGGATAGGCGCAATCCACTGCTGCTTCCAGTTGTGTGAGGATAGATCAGGTACTGCAGTCTACAGAGATTCCACGTCTCAGAGCTCGTCCTATTGTTTTGGGTTATTGCCAGATCTCTGTATGTGCGCTGATTACTGCACGCTGTGTTGCCTGATTGCCAGCCATAACAGTACAAGGAGCCATTCAATGATTTCCAATAGAGGGAAAAAAGAAATCCTGACATCATTTTTTTTTCTTAGCTCTGTCTTCAGTCTTTTTTTTCCCCTAGACATTAGAGTGCTTCAGGACACAGCTGTGGACATGGATATTCAGGCTCTGTGCTCCTCAATGGATAATCTCGTTGTAAATGTACAAAAGATTCAAGATACTATTGATCAGAAATCGATGCTAGAACCAAGAATTCCGATTCCTGATTTGTTTTTTGGTGACAGAACTAAGTTCCTGAGCTTCAGAAATAATTGTAAGCTATTTTTGGCCTTGAAACCTCATTCTTCTGGTAATCCTATTCAACAGGTTTTGATTATTATTTCTTTTTTGCGCGGCGACCCACAGGACTGGGCGTTTTCTCTTGCACCAGGAGATTCTGCATTGAGTAATGTTGATGCATTTTTCCAGGCGCTGGGATTGCTTTACGATGAGCCTAATTCAGTGGATCAAGCTGAGAAAAATCTGCTGGCTTTATGCCAGGGTCAGGATGATGTAGAAGTATATTGTCAGAAATTTAGAAAATGGTCAGTACTCACTCTGTGGAATGAATCTGCACTAGCGGCTTTGTTCAGAAAGGGTCTCTCTGAAGCTCTTAAGGATGTAATGGTGGGATTTCCTATGCCTGCTGGTTTGAATGAGTCTATGTCCTTGGCCATTCAGATCGGTCGTCGCTTGCGCGAGCGTAAATCTGTGCACCATCTGGCGGTATTGTCTGAGAGTAAGCCTGAGCCTATGCAGTGCGACAGGACTATGACTAAAGTAGAACGGCACGAACACAGACGTCTGAACAGACTGTGTTTCTATTGTGGTGATTCTACTCATGCTATTTCTAATTGTCCTAAACGCACTAGGCGGTTCGATAGCTCTGCCGTTATTGGTACTGTACAGTCCAAATTCCTTTTGTCCATTACCTTAATGTGCTCTTTGTCATCATATTTTGTCATGGCGTTTGTGGATTCAGGCGCTGCCCTGAATCTGATGGATTTGGATTATGCTAAACGTTGTGGATTTTTCTTGGAGCCTTTGCGGTGTCCTATTCCGTTGAGAGGAATTGATGCTACACCTCTGGCCAAGAATAAGCCTCAGTACTGGGCCCAGCTGACCATGTGCATGGCTCCTGCACATCAGGAAGTTATTCGCTTTTTGGTACTGCATAATTTGCATGATGTGGTCGTGTTGGGGTTGCCATGGCTACAAACCCATAATCCAGTATTGGATTGGAACTCTATGTCGGTAACCAGCTGGGGTTGTCAGGGAGTACATGGTGATGTTCCATTTTTGTCTATTTCGTCATCCATTCCTTCTGACATCCCAGAGTTCTTGTCGGACTTTCAGGATGTATTTGAAGAGTCCAAGTCTGATGCCCTTCCTCCGCATAGGAATTGTGATTGTGCTATCGATTTGATTCCTGGTAGTAAATTCCCTAAGGGTCGTTTATTTAATTTGTCCGTACCTGAACACACCGCTATGCGCAGTTATGTGAAGGAGTCCCTGGAGAAGGGACATATTCGCCCATCGTCGTCACCATTGGGAGCAGGGTTCTTTTTTGTAGCCAAGAAGGATGGTTCGCTAAGACCGTGTATTGATTACCGCCTTCTTAATAAGATCACTGTTAAGTTTCAGTATCCCTTGCCATTGATTTCTGACTTGTTTGCTCGGATTAAGGGGGCTAGTTGGTTTACTAAGATTGATCTTCGTGGTGCGTATAATCTGGTGAGAATCAGGCAGGGAGATGAATGGAAAACGGCATTTAATACGCCCGAGGGTCATTTTGAGTATCTGGTGATGCCGTTCGGACTTGCCAATGCTCCATCTGTTTTTCAGTCTTTTATGCATGACATTTTCCGTGAGTATCTGGATAAATTCTTGATTGTTTACTTGGATGACATTTTGATCTTCTCAGATGATTGGGAGTCTCATGTGAAGCAAGTCAGAATGGTTTTCCAGGTACTGCGTGCTAATTCCTTGTTCGTGAAGGGATCAAAGTGTCTCTTCGGTGTGCAGAAAGTTTCATTTTTGGGGTTCATCTTTTCCCCTTCTACTATCGAGATGGATCCGGTTAAGGTTCAGGCCATCCAGGATTGGACTCAGCCGACATCTCTAAAAAGTTTGCAGAAATTCCTGGGCTTTGCTAATTTTTATCGTCGCTTCATCTGTAATTTTTCTAGCATTGCCAGACCATTGACCGATTTGACCAAGAAGGGTGCTGATTTGGTTAATTGGTCTTCTGCTGCCGTGGAAGCTTTTCAGGAGTTGAAGCGTCGTTTTTGCTGTGCCCCTGTGTTGTGTCAACCTGATGTTTCTCTTCCGTTCCAGGTCGAGGTTGATGCTTCTGAGATTGGTGCAGGGGCGGTTTTGTCACAGAGAGGTTCTGGTTGCTCAGTGTTCAAACCATGTGCTTTCTTTTCCAGGAAATTTTCTGCTGCTGAGCGTAATTATGATGTGGGCAACCGAGAGTTGCTGGCCATGAAGTGGGCATTCGAGGAGTGGCGTCATTGGCTTGAGGGTGCTAAGCATCGCGTGGTGGTTTTGACTGATCATAAGAACCTTACTTATCTTGAGTCTGCCAAGCGCTTGAATCCTAGACAGGCCCGTTGGTCGTTATTTTTTGCTCGTTTTGATTTTGTGATTTCATACCTTCCGGGCTCTAAAAATGTGAAGGCGGATGCTCTGTCTAGGAGTTTTGTGCCCGACTCTCCGGGGTTATCTGAGCCGGCGAGTATCCTCAAGGAAGGAGTCATTGTGTCTGCCATCTCCCCTGATTTGCGGAGAGTGTTGCAGAAATTTCAGGCTAATAAACCTGATCGTTGTCCGGCCGAGAAACTGTTCGTCCCTGATAGGTGGACTAGTAAAGTTATCTCTGAACTTCATTGTTCGGTGCTGGCCGGTCATCCAGGAATCTTTGGTACCAGGGAGTTGGTTGCTAGATCCTTCTGGTGGCCATCTCTGTCACGGGATGTGCGTGCTTTTGTGCAGTCCTGTGGAATTTGTGCTAGGGCTAAGCCCTGCTGTTCACGTGCCAGTGGGTTGCTTTTGCCCTTGCCGGTCCCGAAGAGGCCTTGGACACATATTTCGATGGATTTCATTTCTGACCTTCCCGTTTCTCAAAAGATGTCTGTCATTTGGGTGGTCTGTGATCGCTTTTCTAAAATGGTCCATCTGGTGCCCTTGGTTAAATTGCCTTCCTCCTCTGATTTGGTGCCTTTGTTCTTCCAGCATGTGGTTCGTTTACATGGCATTCCTGAGAATATTGTTTCTGACAGAGGTTCCCAGTTTGTCTCGAGGTTCTGGCGAGCCTTTTGTGGTAGGATGGGCATTGACCTATCTTTTTCCTCGGCCTTCCATCCTCAGACTAATGGCCAGACCGAACGAACCAATCAGACCTTGGAAACATATCTGAGATGTTTTGTTTCCGCTGACCAGGATGATTGGGTGTCATTTTTGCCGTTGGCTGAGTTCGCCCTTAATAATCGGGCCAGCTCGGCTACCTTGGTCTCTCCATTTTTCTGCAATTCTGGGTTCCATCCTCGTTTCTCTTCAGGACAGGTTGAGTCTTCGGACTGTCCTGGTGTGGATTATGTGGTGGACAGGTTGCAGCAGATCTGGACTCAGGTAGTGGACAATTTGACCTTGTCCCAGGAGAAGGCTCAGCTTTTCGCTAATCGCAGACGCCGTGTGGGACCCCGACTTCGTGTTGGGGATCTGGTTTGGTTATCTTCTCGTCATATACCTATGAAGGTTTCCTCTCCTAAATTTAAACCTCGTTTTATTGGTCCGTATAGGATTTCTGAGATTCTCAATCCGGTGTCTTTTCGTCTGACCCTCCCAGACTCCTTTTCCATACATAATGTATTCCATAGGTCGTTGTTGAGGAGATACGTGGCACCTATGGTTCCATCTGTGGAGCCTCCTGCCCCTGTTTTGGTGGAGGGGGAATTGGAGTATATTGTGGAGAAGATTTTGGATTCTCGTGTCTCTAGACGGAAACTCCAGTATCTGGTCAAATGGAAGGGTTATGCTCAGGAAGATAATTCCTGGGTTTTTGCCTCTGATGTCCATGCCCCAGATCTTGTTCGTGCCTTTCATGTGGCTCATCCTGGTCGGCCTGGGGGTTCTGGTGAGGGTTCGGTGACCCCTCCTCAAGGGGGGGGTACTGTTGTGAATTCTGTGGCTGAGTTCACTTCTGTGGTCACAAGTGGTATTGCAGTCTCTGGGCTTCCTCCCTCAGGTGTTTTGGTGAGCTCGTTGGCTGCCTTGCTATTTAGCTCCACCTGAGTCTGTCTTCCTTGCTCCTTGTCAATGTTCCAGTGTTGGATCTGAGCTACTGCATCTTTCCTTGGGCCTGCTGCTCTGCTAGATAAGTGCTTCTAGTTTGTTTTCTGTTTTTTCTGTCCAGCTTGTTATTATCTTTTGCTGGAAGCTCTGAGTAGCAAAGGGGTGCACCGCCGTGCTGTTAGTTCGGCACGGTGGGTCTTTTTGCCCCTTTGCGTGGTTTTCGTTTTAGGGTTTTTTGTAGACTGCATAGTTCTCTTTGCTATCCTCGCTCTGTCTAGAATATCGGGCCTCACTTTGCTGAATCTATTTCATTCCTACGTTTGTCTTTTCATCTTGCTAACAGTCATTATATGTGGGGGCTGCCTATTCCTTTGGGGTATTTCTCTGAGGTAAGTCAGGCTTGTATTTCTATCTTCAGGCTAGTCAGCTCCTCAGGCAGTGCCGATTTGCATAGGTAGTTGATAGGCGCAATCCACTGCTGCTTCCAGTTGTGTGAGGATAGATCAGGTACTGCAGTCTACAGAGATTCCACGTCTCAGAGCTCGTCCTATTGTTTTGGGTTATTGCCAGATCTCTGTATGTGCGCTGATTACTGCACGCTGTGTTGCCTGATTGCCAGCCATAACAGACGCGGTCCGAATGCAGAGGTCTCTCGTGAACTTCTCTGGGGTTTGTTTCACTCCAGTAACGCATATTTTGTTTGTTTACACACCCACTGAGGTGAAAATGTGCCTCATCAGAAAAAAACACAATTGCGTCACGGGGTATCGTTGCTAACATGTCTTCACAAGAGGTCCGCCGTGTCAAATAGTCCCATGCTGACAAATGTTGGACCACGCACATTTTATACGGGTGAAAATTCAGTTCATCATGAAGAATCCGGTGGAGAGAACGTCTTGAAATGCCAAGAGCAAATGATTGCTTCCGAGCAGAGCGTTTCGGAGATTGCAGTACTGCTGCTCTAACTCTCTCGATGTTTTGTGGTGTTGTAATCCTTCTCTCAGGTCCCCTTCGTACACATGACACATTCCCTGCTGTTCTGAATGCATTCACCCAATTTACAATTGATTGCCGTCCAGGAACACGTCCGCGTGGAGGAACAGCGAATTGTAAACAAAAAGCACACTGCACTGCAATGATCGAGTGGGCATTTGAAAAATACGCTTCAACACAAAATGACCTCTCCTCACGTGTCCACTGCATGATGGCAACTGAAAGGCAGAGGAATACAAATCTCCCATCAGCCACTGTAAGCCACACCCACTCTCCCCTCTCTTCGACCGACAGTGCCGCCACAGCATGCAGTGCAAAAAAGCAAATTACCGCGCTCCACCCTGTACTTAAAATCTCACGATACATGGCCCCATTCATTCTTTCATGTACACGGATCAGTCGTCCTGGTCGCTTTGCAGAGAAACAGCCCCAAAGCATGATGATGCATCTTGCTATGGATTTCATCACCGACCTGCCGGTCTCTGAGGGTTTTCGGTCATCTGGGTTGTTGTCGACCGGTTTAGTAAGATGTGTCATCTGGTCCCGTTCAATAAATTACCCTGCGCTAAGACACTTGCCAGGGCATTTGTGAGATTGTCAGACTCCACGGTGTTCCCACGGACATTGTCTCCGATAGGGGACCACAGATTGTGGCTCGCTTTTGGCGTGCTTTTTGTGACAGACTTAATGTTCATTTGTCATTTTTGTCAGGTTATCATCCGGAGTCCAATGGACAGACCGAGAGGAAGAGCCAGGACGTTGAGCAGTTTTTGAGATGTTTTGTAGTGGACAATCAGGAGATGTGATCGGAATATCTACCATTAGCTGAGTTTGCTCTCAATATTCATACGTGTTCTTCGGCTAGGTGTTCTCTTTTCTTTTGTTGTACTGGGAAGCATCCATCTTTCGGTCCTTTTTCTAGGATTGGGGCGGCGGTGCCAGAGGAGGAGCGTTTTTCTGGAAATTTGGAAAAGGTTTGGACCAGTGTGCACCATAATCTGAAACAGGCTACTAGGAGGTCTGCTCCTCCAAGTGATGAGGACTGCAAGTTTGAGATTTCACGCATTCTTGATTCCAGGTGGCACAGAGGAGGGTTACAGTATCATGTGTCCTGGAAGGGTTTTGGTCCCGAGGACAATTCCTGGGTGAAAGGTGTGGACGTCTCAGCCTCAAGGTTAATTAAGGCTTTTCACAGATTTCCGAATAAGGCCCGGCCTAGAGGATCCGGGGGATCCTCGTTAAAGGGGAGGTACTATTAGAATCTGTTTAGTTTGTGATTATCCGCCATTTTCTTGTGGTGTTCTGGCTGATGGTCTTTTCCCTCTGGTGCTGGGTTTGTCTTGGGTCAGGTGATTGTATCACTCTTTTTTAACCAGCACCTGCCTCCCAGTACTTGCTGGACAACAGTGTTTATCTGCTTTAGTTCTGGCTTGGTGCTTTGCCTTCTGTGTGTAATTTGTGCAGTACTGGGAGCTCTGGTTCTGCTAGTCTTAGTTTCTGTTTTCAGTTTGTATCTGCAGCCTTCTCTGTGTTTTCTTTTAGGAGGTGACCCATTTTTGTACCCGTCCCTTAGATCTTTTAGGGATTCCTTTCCCTCGATCTATAGGTCTTCGCTTGAGATTAACCTAGGATCATCGGTGGGTCTATTCGCAAGGAATGGATCGCCCACTCCATTATAGGGTATCAGACTAGTCATAGTGCAGGGTCAGCTTTATAATAATAATAATAATTTTTATTTATATAGCGCCAACATATTCCGCAGCGCTTTACAAATTATAGAGGGGACTTGTACAGACAATAGACATTACAGCATAACAGAAATACAGTTCAAAACAGATACCAGGAGGAGTGAGGGCCCTGCTCGCAAGCTTACAAACTATGGGGAAAAGGGGAGACACGAGAGGTGGATGGTAACAATTGCTTTAGTTATTCGGACCAGCTATAGTGTAAGGCTCAGGTGTTCATGTAAAGCTGCATGAACCAGTTACCTGCCTAAGTATGTAGCAGTACAGACACAGAGGGCTAATACTGCATAAAGTGTATGAGAACATGATGCGAGGAACCTTTTTTTTTTTTTTATTATAAATAGGCCACACAGGGATCGTTAGGTTAATGCATTGAGGCGGTAGGCCAGTCTGAACAAATGAGTTTTTAGGGCACGCTTAAAACTGTGGGGATTGGGGATTAATCGTATTAACCTAGGTAGTGCATTCCAAAGAATCGGCGCAGCACGTGTAAAGTCTTGGAGACGGGAGTGGGAGGTTCTGATTATTGAGGATGCTAACCTGAGGTCATTAGCGGAGCGGAGGGCACGGGTAGGGTGGTAGACTGATACCAGGGAGGAGATGTAGGGTGGTGCTGAGCCATGGAGTGCTTTGTGGATGAGGGTAGTAGTTTTGTACTGGATTCTGGAGTGGATGGGTAGCCAGTGTAATGACTGGCACAGGGTAGAGGCATCGGTGTAACGGTTGGTGAGGAATATGATCCTGGCTGCAGCTTTCCCCCGTCTACCCTAGTCCTGTGTTGCAGTTCCGTAACAGTCCCAGCTCTATGCAGGTCATTCACTAGGTCCCCCCATGTGGTTTTGGGATTTTTGCTCACCGTTCTTGTGATCATTTTGACCCCACGTGGTGAGATCCTGCGTGGAGCCCCAGATCGAGGGAGATTATCAGTGGTCTTGTATATGTTCAATTTTCTTATTATTGCTCCTACAGTTGATTTCATCACACCAAGCTGCTTGCCTATTGCAGATTCAGTCTTCCCAGCCTGGTGCAGGGCTACAATTTTGTTTCTGGTGTCCTTCGACAGCTCTTTGGTCTTTGCCATAGTGGAGTTTGGACTGTGATTGTTTGGGGTTATGGACAGGTGTCTTTTATACTGATAACAAGTTCAAACAGGTGCCATTACTACATGTAATGAGTGGAGGACAGAGGAGCCTCTGGTCGTGGCGCGGCCTCGGCTCAATACAAGTGTACGGAGCGAGGCTGTGCATAACACATACATACCCTCCATTCCGGGTCTGAAATCGGCAAATCACCGCAGTGCACTGTACATGCGCAGGGATAATTCATAAGTCTTATTGGTTTTAACCAAACAACCCCTTTAAGGCCTCTGTTACAGTCTTCTAGCAACCTGTATGTTAGGGCTAGCGGAACGCACCAAATTATAAGAGAGATGGTATAAGGTGCGTTCGCAGCCCGGGGTCCACCGTGCAGAGATGGAACCTGCTGCTGAGTAATGACGGACTATATGGCGGTACAATGTGGATACACACACGGGTTAACTTCACCCTGTGTGAAGGAAGCAAACCCTGTTGCGTCACAGGGCCGCAGTACCGCACAAAGAGCGCAAGCAAGGAATCTCAGGACTCTATCCCAAGACACAGGACTAGAGTATGTTCAGACAACTTGCGCTCGACACCGCAACTGGGATGTCAGAGTAACTGAAAATATAACTTAAATCACAAGAGTGCGTGCTGTGCTGTTTTGGCGGATGCCACTAACCACCCAGACTTGGGATAGGAAAGTGCTCTAATAGCGCACAGCGCCGCATTGGCGGTCACAGCAATTGACGCTGTATCGTGTGTTTAGTACTGATGGCTCTGTCGGGCGCTAGGTAGCAAACATCCCGTTACACGAGCAGTCGTACACAAGGGAGGGGATGATTAATGAGCGACTTTCACACATCAACACACACACAATTTCAAGTATACACTAGCGCATGGCCGTGCGGTCATGCAAACCTTTTATAGCTGCAAGTACAGGACCTTCCCAGAAGGACCAATGGAAGGCTGCCACAGAAGTTGAGCACCTTCAGGACCTTCCTAGAGAACCAATAGGATTTGCAGCAGTATCTAAGCATGTGACCCTTGATCTCCAATGAGATATCTTGCCCTGGGCATGCTCAGTATGTGAAAAGCAGGACTTAGTCCCAGAAGGACCTGCTCGCTGCTGAAGATTGCTGGCTACAAGGACAGAGCCTGAAAGGGCAGTAGTAACCAGTCGTCCAGTATCATCCTGAGCCAGACGCTGGGACCGACGTCTCCACTGCGGCTGGAGAAGAATGGGAGACCGCAGCGGAGATGGTTTGAGATTCCCCCTGTGCAGAGGTGGGAACTCGACACCTAACAATGTATCCAGTCCAATGGGTGTCACTGGTCCTGCTTTGGCACCCGAGTCCTGCACAGTGTTCTTTGCTGAGGGCAGAGCAAAGTACTGCAATGTGCATGCGCCTGGGGAGGCCAAAAGGCGCCGATGACCAGGAACTAAAGCCGGCGCATCTGCATTACAGTAGCTTACTCTGACCTCAGCAGGACAAAGTGAAGAACACCTGCACAGGAGCGTGATTCAGGGACACGGTGTGAAGGATGTAGGATGTGTCATCCACTTGAAGCAAGCAGGAGTACGGGTTGGCAACCCGTGGCTTATCAGTTTTGACTGCATCACTGTGCATAATGCATAACACAGTGCGGGGCGCGGATTCAGTAACAGGGTGGCCGCACTGCCCGCACAGGCGCAGGCAGGAACCCGGCATCTGAGAGCTATGACAGCCAATTCTCACTGCGCCTGCCTCAGGCAGGCACGCGCAGCGCAGGCACCGGATTTCAGAAGAAAACAGCACGGAGGGGGCGGCGACCATCGCCCCAGATGAGATGAGTGACTGCAGTTGGGCGCTTCACAGAGGAGGCTTCAGACCCACCTCCCTGGACAAAGACAGGTATTTTTGAAAAGTTTCAAAACGCTTTATTTTAGTAATACATGAACACAAAACTAAAAGAGCTACTTTGTTAGAATGCAGCATTACTGCTGCACAAGGTGGCTCTTTTAGTTTATAACGGCTGGAGGGGGGTGACAGTGGCCCTTTAAGATCGCATCTCACCACCTGTGCACTTGATCCGATCCCATCTCACTTCATCCCAAACCTCGCCACAGTCTTCATCCCAACCCTAACCCATCTCCTCAACCTATCACTAACAACTGGTGTTTTCCTCTCAAGCTTTAAACATGCCTCAATCACACCTATCCTCAAAAAGCCCTTTCTTGACCCATCCTCTGTATCTAGCGATCGCCCTATATCACTTCTCCCCTTTGCCTCAAAAGTACTGGAACAAAACGTCCATCTTGAACTGTCCTCCCATCTATCTTCCTGCTTCCTCTTCGACCAATTTCAATCAGGCTTCTGGTCACACCACTCCACTGAAACTGCCCTAAATAAGCTCACCAATGACCTATTAACCGCCAAGAGCAAGCGACACTACTCTATCCTCCTCCTCCTGGACCTGTCCTCTGCCTTTGACACAGTGGACCATTCCCTGCTGCTGCAGACCCTCTCATCCCTTGGCATCACAGACTTGGCGCTATCCTGGATCTCATCATACCTAACTGACCGGACATTCAGCGTCTCCCACTCACACACCACCTCCTCACCTCGCCCCCTATCTGTCGGAGTCCCGCAAGGTTCAGTCCTAGGGCCCCTGCTCTTCTCCATTTACACCTTTGGCCTGGGACAGCTCATAGAATCTCATGGCTTTCAGTATCATCTCTATGCTGACGACACACAGATCTACATCTCTGGACCAGATATCACCACCCTACTAACCAGAATCCCTCAATGTCTATCCGCTATTTCATCCTTCTTCTCCGCTAAATTTCTAAAACTTAACATGGACAAAACATTATTCATCGTCTTTCCCCATCTCACACAACCTCCCCAACGAACCTATCCATTACAGTAAACGGCTGCCCACTCTCCCCAGTCCCACAAGCTCGCTGCCTCGGGGTAATCCTTGACACTGATCTCTCCTTCAAACCACATATCCAAACCCTTTCCACTTCCTGCCGCTTTCAACTCAAAAATATTTCACGGATCTGTACATTCCTAAACCAAGAATCTGCAAAAACCCTAGTCCATGCCCTCATCATCTCCCGCCTCGACTACTGTAACCTCCTGCTTTGTGGCCTCCCCTCTAACACTCTTGCACCCCTCCAATCTACTCTAAACTTTGCTGCCCGACTAATCCACCTGTCCCCCGCTTTTCCCCGGCCTCTCCCCTCTGTCAATCCCTTCACTGGCTCCCCATTGCCCAGAGACTCCACTACAAAACCCTAACCATGACCTAAAAAGCTATCCACAACCTGTCTCCTCCATACATCTGTGACCTCGTCTCCCGGTACTTTGCAGCACGCAACCGCCGATCCTCACAAGATCTCCTTCTCTACTCCCCTCTTATCTCCTCTTCCCACAATCACATACAAGATTTCTCTCGCGTATCACCCCTACTCTGGAACCCTCTACCACAACACATCAGACTCTCGCCTACAATCAAAACCTTCAAAAAGAACCTGAAGACCCACCTCTTCCGACAAGCCTACAACCTGCAGCTACCACCGATTGACCAAACCGCTGCACGGCCAGCTCTATCCTCACCTACTGTATCCTCACCCATCCCTTGTAGATTGTGAGCTTTCGCGGGCAGGGTCCTCTCTCCTCCTGTACCAGTTATGACTTGTATTGTTCAAGATTACTGTACTTGTTTTATTATGTATACCCCTCCTTACATGTAAAGCGCCATGGATTAAATGGCGCTATAACAATAAATAATAATAAGGAAAACAATTCCAGAAGTTTACTACACTAGCAACCAATCACAGAGTTGCTTTCACTTTCCCCAGCCTTCAGTAAATAAAAGCTAAACTCTGATTGGTTATTTGAAGCACAGGTATAGCTGGCAGCCTCAGGTGGCACAAGTCCCCCGAGTCTCCTCACCTGACCCCAAAAATGCACGCCCCCCCACCTCCCACCACATCCACGCGCGTTCACTGGGTTGTCACGTGACCTAAAGAGGCGGAGCCTGAAGCTGGTGAAGCGGAGGCAGAGGCCGGTGCACGGGGCGCGCAGAGAGTGCAGCGCTAGTGTAAATACACAGAGGGAGCGGAGGGTCGTGTAATAAATGCAGCTGCCTGCGGTAAATAAAGCAGAGTACAGGCAGGGAGCACAGCAGCGACCACCTCCGTATAACGCTCCCTCATTGCAGATCCGGTGTGTGACGTCACAGCTCTCGCGAGATCCTGGCCCGAGAGGCAGCGCAGTGTCTGAGAGGAGGAGGCCAGGGAGACATGATGATGATGGAGCCGCCGTTACCGCCAGCCCAGGAGCCGCAGCAGAGCAGCGCAGAGCACGGAGAGGAGGAAAGCCCCGGCCGCCGGGCCGCCACTGACACCCCGGCCGAGCTCAGCAAGTCGGCCCGAGGCCTGGTCAGGATGTGCGACCTGCTGCTGATGAAGAAGCAACAGCGCCAGCGGAGACAGCACGGGGCCCCGCCGGCCTCACCCACCGGGGCCGGGCCCCCCGCCAGGAGCCGCCGGCAGAAGCGGAGCCGCAGCAGCCGCACCGCCAGCAGCAGCGACAGCGACAAGAGCAGCGGCAGCAGCAGCAGCAGCCAGGACGACGAGGAGGAAGAGGAGGAGGTGTCCGAGGTGGGAGCCCGGGGAGTAGGGGGATGTGTGAGGGTCGTGCCTGTCCATGGTCCTGCTGGGGCCAGTGATCCCGTGTACACCCCGTGGGCAGCGTCTTCCCAGCCTGCGCTGGCTGATAACAGGGAGCAATAGCCTGCTAAGCCAGTGTAGGGGAGATGCCAGACCAGCAATGCGCCAGTTATCGGGTCATTCCTGAGCGCTGTGACATCAGCGACACATGCCTCCGTGTGAGTGGGATCTGCTGCCGGTAACGTACGTGTATGGTCCGTGTGAGCGGGATCTGCTGCCGGTAACGTGCGTGTATGGTCCGTGTGAGCGGGATCTGCTGCCGGTAACGTGCGTGTATGGTCCGTGTGAGCGGGATCTGCTGCCGGTAACGTGCGTGTATGGTCCGTGTGAGTGGGATCTGCTGCCGGTGACGTGCGTGTATGGTCCGTGTGAGTGGGATCTGCTGCCGGTAACGTGCGTGTATGGTCCGTGTGAGCGGGATCTGCTGCCGGTAACGTGCGTGTATGGTCCGTGTGAGCGGGATCTGCTGCCGGTAACGTGCGTGTGTGGTCCGTGTGAGCGGGATCTGCTGCCGGTAACGTACGTGTATGGTCCGTGTGAGCGGGATCTGCTGCCGGTAACGTGCGTGTATGGTCCGTGTGAGCGGGATCTGCTGCCGGTAACGTGCGTGTATGGTCCGTGTGAGCGGGATCTGCTGCCGGTAACGTACGTGTATGGTCCGTGTGAGCGGGATCTGCTGCCGGTAACGTACGTGTATGGTCCGTGTGAGCGGGATCTGCTGCCGGTAACGTGCGTGTATGGTCCGTGTGAGCGGGATCTGCTGCCGGTAACGTGCGTGTATGGTCCGTGTGAGCGGGATCTGCTGCCGGTAACGTGCGTGTATGGTCCGTGTGAGCGGGATCTGCTGCCGGTAACGTGCGTGTATGGTCCGTGTGAGCGGGATCTGCTGCCGGTAACGTGCGTGTATGGTCCGTGTGAGCGGGATCTGCTGCCGGTAACGTGCGTGTATGGTCCGTGTGAGCGGGATCTGCTGCCGGTAACGTGCGTGTATGGTCCGTGTGAGCGGGATCTGCTGCCGGTAACGTGCGTGTATGGTCCGTGTGAGCGGGATCTGCTGCCGGTAACGTGCGTGTATGGTCCGTGTGAGCGGGATCTGCTGCCGGTAACGTGCGTGTATGGTCCGTGTGAGCGGGATCTGCTGCCGGTAACGTGCGTGTATGGTCCGTGTGAGCGGGATCTGCTGCCGGTAACGTGCGTGTATGGTCCGTGTGAGCGGGATCTGCTGCCGGTAACGTGCGTGTATGGTCCGTGTGAGCGGGATCTGCTGCCGGTAACGTGCGTGTATGGTCCGTGTGAGCGGGATCTGCTGCCGGTAACGTGCGTGTATGGTCCGTGTGAGCGGGATCTGCTGCCGGTAACGTGCGTGTGTGGTCCGTGTGAGCGGGATCTGCTGCCGGTAACGTGCGTGTGTGGTCCGTGTGACATGGGGGGCATATCCTACTGCCAGTAATGTGCATGTGTGGTCCGTGTGACATGGGGGGCATATCCTACTGCCAGTAATGTGCATGTATGTTCCGTGGGACATGGAGGGGCACCCTGCTGTCGGTAACGTGTGTGTATGGTCTGTGGGACATGGAGGGGCACCCTGCTGCCGGTAACGTGCGTGTGTGGTCCGTGTCAGCGGGATCTGCTGCCGGTAACGTGCGTGTATGGTCTGTGGGACATGGAGGCGCACCCTGCTGACCGTAACGTGCGTGCATGGTCTTTGTGAGCGGGATCTGCTGCCAGTAACGTTCCAGTACATGGGGCTCCCTGCTGCCAGTAACGTGCGTGTGTGGTCTGTGTGAGCAGGATCTGCTGCCAGTAACGTGCATGTATGGTCCGTGGGACATGAAGGCGCACCGTGCTGCCAGTAACGTGCGTGTATGGTCCGTGTGAGCAGGATCTGCTGCCAGCAACGTGCGTGTATGTTCTGTGGGACATGGAGGTGCACCCAGCTGCCAGTAACGTGCGTGTATGGTCCGTGTGAGCAGGATCTGCTGCCAGTAACGTGCGTGTATGGTCTGTGGGACATGTAGGTGCACCCTGCTGCCGGTAACGTGTGTGTATGGTCCGTGGGAGCGGGATCTGCTGCCAGTAACGTGCGTGTATGGTCCGTGTGAGTGGGATCTGCTGCCGCTAACGTGCGTGTGTGATCTGTGGGACATGGAGACGCACCCTGCTGCCGGTAACGTGCGTGTATGGTCTGTGGGACATGGAGGTGCACCCTGCTGCCGGTAACGTGCGTGTATGGTCCGTGGGAGCGGGATCTGCTGCCAGTAACGTGCGTGTATGGTCCGTGTGAGTGGGATCTGCTGCCGCTAACGTGCGTGTGTGGTCTGTGGGACATGGAGACGCACCCTGCTGCCGGTAACGTGCGTGTATGGTCTGTGGGACATGGAGGTGCACCCTGCTGCCGGTGACGTGCGTGTATGGTCCGTGGGAGCGGGATCTGCTGCCAGTAACGTGCGTGTATGGTCCGTGTGAGTGGGATCTGCTGCCGGTAACGTGCGTGTGTGGTCTGTGGGACATGGAGACGCACCCTGCTGCCGGTAACGTGCGTGTGTGGTCTGTGGGACATGGAGGCGCACCCTGCTTCCAGTAACGTGCGTGTATGGTCTGTGGGAGCGGGATCTGCTGCCAGTAACGTGCGTGTATGGTCCGTGGGACATGGGGGGGGCACCCTGCTTCCAGTAACGTGCGTGTATGGTCTTTGTGAGCGGGATCTGCTGCCGGTAACGCGCGTGTATGGTCCGTGGGACATAGAGGGGCACCCTGCTGACAGTAACGTGCGTGTATGGTCTTAGTGAGCGGGATCTACTGCCGGTAACGCGCGTGCATGATCCGTGGGACATGGAGGCGCACCCTGCTGCCTGTAACCTGCATGTATGGTCCGTGGGACATGGATGTGCACCCTGCTGCCGGTAACGTGCGTGTGTGGTCTGTGGGACATGGAGGCGCACCCTGCTGCCGGTAACGTGCTTGTATGGTCCGTGGGACATGGAGGCGCACCCTGCTGCCAGTAACGTGCGTGTATGGTCCGTGTGAGCGGATCTGCTGCCGGTAACGTGCGTGTGTGTGGTCTGTGGGACATGGAGGCGCACCCTGCTGCCAGTAACGTGCGTGTATGGTCCGTGTGAGCGGATCTGCTGCCGGTAACGTGCGTGTGTGTGGTCTGTGGGACATGGAGGCGCACCCTGCTGCCAGTAACGTGCGTGTATGGTCCGTGTGAGCGGATCTGCTGCCGGTAACGTGCGTGTGTGGTCTGTGGGACATGGAGGCGCACCCTGCTGCCGGTAACGTGCATGTATGGTCCGTGGGACATGGAGGCGCACCCTGCTGCCAGTAACGTGCGTGTATGGTCCGTGTGAGCGGATCTGCTGCCGGTAACGTGCGTGTGTGTGGTCTGTGGGACATGGAGGCGCACCCTGCTGCCAGTAACGTGCGTGTATGGTCCGTGTGAGCGGATCTGCTGCCGGTAACGTGCGTGTGTGTGGTCTGTGGGACATGGAGGCGCACCCTGCTGCCAGTAACGTGCGTGTATGGTCCGTATGAGCGGATCTGCTGCCGGTAACGTGCGTGTGTGGTCTGTGGGACATGGAGGCGCACCCTGCTGCCGGTAACGTGCATGTATGGTCCGTGGGACATGGAGGCGCACCCTGCTGCCAGTAACGTGCGTGTATGGTCCGTGTGAGCGGATCTGCTGCCAGTAACGTGCGTGTGTGTGGTCTGTGGGACATGGAGGCGCACCCTGCTGCCAGTAACGTGCGTGTATGGTCCGTGTGAGCGGATCTGCTGCCGGTAACGTGCATGTGTGTGGTCTGTGGGACATGGAGGCGCACCCTGCTGCCAGTAACGTGCGTGTATGGTCCGTGTGAGCGGATCTGCTGCCGGTAACGTGCGTGTGTGGTCTGTGGGACATGGAGGCGTACCCTGCTGCCGGTAACGTGCATGTATGGTCCGTGGGACATGGAGGCGCACCCTGCTGCCAGTAACGTGCCTGTGTGGTCTTTGGGACATGGAAGCGAACCCTGCTGCCAGTAACGTGCCTGTGTGGTCTTTGGGACATGGAAGCGAACCCTGCTGCCGGTAACGTGCGTCTGTGGGACATGGGGGCGCACCCTGCTGCCGGTACTGTGCATGTATGGTCCGTGGGACACGGAGGCGCACCCTGCTGCTGGTAACATGTGTTTATGGTCTGTGGGACATGGAGGCGCACCCTGCTGCCAGTAACGT
This sequence comes from Ranitomeya imitator, assembly GCF_032444005.1. Taxonomy (NCBI): domain Eukaryota; kingdom Metazoa; phylum Chordata; class Amphibia; order Anura; family Dendrobatidae; genus Ranitomeya; species Ranitomeya imitator. The sequence goes on along the minus strand of NC_091282.1, from coordinate 916,934,732 downwards.
GCGTGTGTGATCCGTGGGACATGGAGGCGCACCCTGCTGCCAGTAACGTGTGTGTGTGATCCGTGGGACATGGAGGCGAGCCCTGTTGCCGGTAACGTACGTGTATGGTCCGTGGGACATGGAGGCACACCCTGCTGCTTGTATATGCGTTGGACTTGGCCTGCGTAAGTGGGCTTTAGACCTCATTCGTATGGGCCTCAATGCTCCAACTGGTCTCCTGGCCCAATATTAGCAGCTCCCACACATGAGTCTGCAGAGTTTGGGTGAGGAGACCACTGACAGTCCATGCTTCACGGACATCTGATGTTGGCCTTAGGGCAGATCTATTGCCCGTAACAAGCGTAGGTTGACCTTAGTGCAAGTAATTTGGCACTGCTTTGACAGTGTGCGATCGTCAGCCCTAGAATTTATCCGAGATTCGTGGGACCCTGGTTTGGTGTCCATGTTTGTTCTCCATGACACGCGGATCGGGGTCCTGTGAACTCCACACTGGACGCCAAATGACTGCCACGAGCCCCTGATACTTATGCTGCCATTCTGTCGGGAACATATCTGCGTAAGCAGGAGATCATCCCTCCTGAGGTAGAGGAGTACAGTGTTTTTTTTTATTTTATTTTTTTTTTTAATTTTTGTTAAATCCCTTACACCCCCTCATTCCACAGGGGCAAATGAGTTTTCGTTAAGGGTTAGTAGAAATCTCCTTGAATGTGGTCGTTGGGCTCAGTTGGTCTGTGTGTAGCGTCCGTGATCGCTGTGCGATTATTTGGGTGACCGTTTATTCTCCTCCCTCGCATACTTCTAATCTTTCGCTGGCAGCACGTCGTACTTATAGAAAGGTTGGTGCTGCCAGACAGTGGCCACTTTTACATCTTGAAAGATGTAATCCATGACAAAGGAATTAGGTAACGTTCACACTAGCGTTATGCTCGTTTGCGTCAGGCGACGCAGCGGCGACGCATGCGTCATGCTCCCCTATATTTAACATGGGGGACGCATGCTTTTTTTTTTTGTTGCGTTGTGCGACGCATGCGTCTTTTTTGCCGCTAGCGTCGGACCAAGAAAACGCAACAAGTTGCATTTTTCTTGCGTCCAAATTTCGGCAAAAACCAACGCATGCGTCGCAAAACGCAGCATTTTTGCGTGCGTTTTGCTGCGTTTTTGCGTGCGTTGTGCGTTGCGTCGCCGACGCAGCGGCGCACAACGCTAGTGTGAACGTAGCCTTATCATTTGTCACTGGATCGCTGAACATTAAACTGTAGCGAACATTCACTTTGCCATCATCTCCCCATGTAACGGACCTTCAAATAAGTTTATTTCCACAGGATACGCGTTGTCTGCAGTGCTTGATCAGTGACAGTTCACCCCAGTAATTAATTTACTACCTATTCGGTGTATAAATCTGTTTAGCAGGAGAACCCTTTTATAGGAGGGTGCAGCGTTCAGACACTGGTGCACTTGCTGACGTTTTCCTAGGTAAAAGTTTCAGATTAAAAAGCCAGCAGCCTTTTCCTTCGCGGGATTCGCTGGTGGTTTTGCTGTTATTTTTGCGGTACCAGTGTCTTTTTATTTATTTTTTCCTTATTTTGTGTTGCGTTAAACTATAAACACACTACTTCTCTTACCTGCTTCACGGTTTCCAACTGCCAAAGTGGTTGGAAGAAAAGACTAAACGTGGTTGGAAGAAAAGACTAAACGTGCACTACTGCAATGTCGGTTTTACACATCTCTACATTATTTTCAGTTTTTGCTGCACAATTTCACGTGTCTTTCAGGCATAATGCATCTGGATAAGACTTTGTGTGCACTTACCCCAAGTCTGACTAATGTTAACTTTAAAGTCAACCTGTCACCTCATTTTTTGCCTATAAGCTGCGGCCACCGCCATCAGGGGCTTGTCTACAGTATTCTGTAATGCATTCTGTAATGCTGTAGATAAGCCCCCGATGTATCCTGAAAGATAAGAAAAACAAGTTATATTCTACTCACCCAGGGGTGGTCCTTGTCCAGTCTGGCGCCTCCCATCTTCATACGATGATGACGTCCTCTTTGCTTCCTGTCGCGGCTCCGGCGCAGGCGTACTGAGTTGCTTTGTTGAGGGCAGCAAAAAGTACGGTACTGCAGTGCGCAGGCGCCGGGCCTCTGTGACCTTTCCCTGCGCACTGCAGTACTTTGCTCTGCCCTCAACAGGGCAAATCAGTACGCCTGCGACAGGAAGCAAAAAAGAGGACAACATCATATGAAGATGGGAGGCCCCGGACCGCGGTGCCCATCCAACCAGACCGCACCTGGGTGAGTATAATCTAACTTGTTTTTCTCATCTTTCAGGTTACATTGGGGGCTTATCTACAGCATTACAGAATGCTGTAGATAAGCCCCTGATGGCGGTGGCTGCACCTTTATAGGTGAAAAATGGGGTGAGAGATTCCCTTTAATGACCACTTTTTGAGAGGGGTCAAATTGACTTCTGCCTCATTACCCCCTCCCCCATTCTGTAGGTTTTATGCCCACAAGTTCGGCTAGGTTCACATCACGTTAGGGCATTCTGTTTAACGGATCCATTTCTAATCGGCACTAACGCTATGAAATGGATTCATTAGCGTGCCCATAGACTTCAATTGGTGTAACACATCCTAACGCATGTAAAAATCGGCATGCGTTAGAGATGGTCCATTACTTTGAGATGCACCTTCGAATGTGGACTACCGCGTTTTTGGGTACGTTACGGCGAACGCACTGCGGACAGAAGCGTTCGCTGTGCATTGAACTCTATTGCTAACGCATGCCGACGCAATGCAACCATGCGTTAACGCGATTGCAAAAAATAAGACAATTTGGGATACATCGTTAGCGCATCCGGAATGTCCTAACGCAATGTGAACCTAGCCTCAGAGGCCGACAGTGTGATGCCCATTGGCAGGTCTAGCATCTTAGTACAGGGATGACTCGTTTGCTTCTGTGTGTAGTAGTGATTTGTCTTCAGCGTTGATGCATATACTTTTCATAAGTGAGGGTTTCACACATCGTTTTTTTTTTTTTCTTTATATTTTTTTAATTACATTCTTGGATTCTTTCTGGATTACACACTTTTCAACATTGAAATTGCATTATGGAAATCACAGGATGGATGGACATGTTGCTGATATGGGAATGATTAAAAAAAAAACTCTTGCACACAGAAATATGCACAATTTATATTATTGAGGTTGAGTTTGTATGAATGTTCTGCCATGCTGAATGCAGTGCTGTGTATGCAGATCACCAAGACCCATTGCTGGCAGCTCTCTTTGCAATCAACCAGTGATGTCTGAGATTTGCTTGCTGGGAGACTAGTCTGGAGATACACCAGGCCATAATGGCAAGTATCCACCACCCCGGCTTCCTACAGTTGCAGGAGCGACATTTGGCCTGGCATTTTAATTTTGTAAAACCATTCCTGGAACACTTTTTCATGTTTTTTCATGAAGGCCTCTTCAAGGTGTTGCCTTTGTGGTCTGTAGACCAATATCTGTCCATCATTGTGTGCAAGACAAAAGTGGGATTCCTCACTGAAGAGGATAGACCTCCATTGTTGCCTTACTCTGTACATTGATGACCTTCTGGATCGGTGGCTGGATGTTCAGCCGATGGCTGTTTGATTAGGCTTAGTATAAAATGTCTAATTTCACTTGGGGCACATAATGGGTCATTACGTGCCAGGGTGGATAAAAATCAATGTTTTTTTTTTTGTTTTTTTTTTAAATCCAAAAAATCGGATTTTTTTTTATTTAAATCGGATTTTTTTTCAATAAACTGCTTTTTGAGAAAAATATTTTACCATCCAAAGGTTCTTCAATCATGAGATAAAGCTGAATTGTTTAACTCAGTAGAATAAAGGCTGTATATGTGTAACATTCACAATGCCATGCTCTTCCAGAGGTTTCTGTAGGATTAGTGGGCAGTTCCTCTCCTATATTATCACAGACGCTCGTTTTACTTACGCAGTTCTCAAAACTGAATTTGACTCCGCAGAGGTCCCAGCCTCTTCTTCACGGCAAAAATGTTACAACATGAACAGAGTTGAGAAAAAGACCTTAATCCTATTGTTCTACAAACCTATTAATACAGAATCAACCCCTTCAGTGCCAAGTCCAAGAAGTTAGACAATATGTTTCTGATTGTTTGGAGTGGAATAGATCTGCACAACACAAGAAGAATGTGAATCTAAGTGTGAGGAGGAGGAAGGGCAAGCAGACAAGAAAATGAAAGTGAAACTTTGAGCACAATACTGCAGCATAGTCACAGACAGACAAGTCTGGATCTGTTTGTGTGTACGATCTGAGGTTTATTACATTCTTTCCTTATAATGGCAGCAGGCCGTAAAAGAGACCCAGTTTGGGAATATTTTAATGAAGCTCCTTCGCCTATCGGTAAGGCAGGCATGCGTGCAAAATGCAAACGATGCAACAAAGAGATGCAAGGCCTGGTGGCGCGAATGAGGCAACATCATTAAAAGTGCGGTGATGAAGATGACCAAAGAAACACTTCTGAACAGGCAGGATCTTCAGGTTGGTAAACATTTTTATTGAATCCTATTTCTAAAGACTGAACTGTCATGTGTGAGAAAAATTATATTTCTTATTATTACTGCATGTTACTGTCATTTGGTACAGTTATGAAGAAAAACAAATATTCCTTTTGGGGCAGGGGCAGTGATGTGTTGTGTACAATAAGCAGAAATTGTATAAACAATAAAATAACAGCATTGACTTTTTTTGTTTAGAGGAATTCATGGATTCTGGAAACTATCCACCTCCAAGATCACCATCATCCTGTTCTACAGTTTCAGAGTTATCCATCCAGGATAGTGCTTCATTAGCAGCAGCAGCATCATCATCAGACACCCACAGCCACATATCACCATCACCCAAAAGGAAGATAAAACCTTTACCTCCTGGAACCACCATAGATAGGTTTGTGATAAGAACTAGCAGATTAGAAAAAGAGATGATTGAGGAAAAAATTGCCCAGTTTATTTATGCAACAAACTCTTCTTTCCGTCTGACTGAGAACCCACATTTCATTAATATGGTTCAGTCACTGAGACCAGGATACAGTCCACCCAGCAGAGCTGATGTTGCAGGGAAACTGCTGGATCAAGTGTATGACAGAGAAATGGAGCAATGTGCAACAGCTCTGGAGGGTAAAATTGTTAACCTAAGTATTGATGGGTGGAGTAATGTCCACAATGATCCTATTGTATGTGCTTGTATAACAACAGAAGAAGGTAAAGTCTTCCTTGCACAAACAAATGATACGTCAGGAAATGCACACACAGCAGAATACTTACAAGAAGTGGCAGTAAAAGCTATAACGACATGTGAACAAAAATTCAAATGTCTAGTACGCAGTTTGGTCACTGACAATGCTGCAAACGTATCCAAGATGAGAAGAGATTTAGAAGAGCAGGGAGGGAATACAAAGCTGCTAATAACATATGGTTGCAGTGCTCATTTGCTGCACCTCTTAGCCAAAGACTTAAGTGTTCCAGAAATAAAGGCTAATGTTGTTGAAATTGCTAAATACTTCCGTAATAATCATTTTGCTGCAGCAGCTCTGAAAAGGATGGGTGGAACCAAGCTAACGCTCCCACAAGATGTTAGATGGAACTCTGTGGTGGACTGTTTTGAGCAGTATATCAAAAACTGGCCTATTCTGATGACACTTTGTGAAGAAAATCGAGATAAAATAGATGGCACTGTCACTGCCAAAATCCTCAACATTGGGCTTAAGAGAAATGTTGAACATATGCTGAGCTTCCTGAAACCCATCTCTCAAGCTTTAAACAAAATACAGAAAAATAGCTGTTTTATTGCGGATGCTGTTGAAATTTGGAAGGAACTGAGTGAACACTTAAAAACAGAACTACACATGGACAGAATTAAATTACAAGCAGTAAACAAACGAATGGGACAAGCACTGACTCCAGCTAATTTTTTGGCAAATATTGTCAATATCCAATATCAGGGTCAAAACCTAAGTGCTGAGGAAGAGGAGTTAGCTATGACATGGATATCCAGCAATCATCCATCTTTAATGCCAACTATAATAAACTTCAGAGCTAAGGGGGAACCATTCAAGAAATATATGTTTGCTGAAGATATTTTAAGGAAGGTCACACCAGTAAACTGGTGGAAGTCACTTAAGCGCTTGGATTTAGAGACTGTTCAAGTAATGATTTCACTTTTAACAGCAGTAGCTTCTTCTGCAGGCGTTGAAGGAATATTCTCTTCCTTTGGACTCATTCATTCTAAATTGAGAAATCGGTTGGGACCCAATAAAGCAGGAAAGCTTGTTTTTCTTTTCCAGATTATGAATAGGAACAAAGAAGAAGATGATGATGAAGATGACAAGTGAGCTACAGAGGACAGCAGGGACAGTAGTATTTAAGTTTTTCATGTGTCGGCTGGGCTGACAGTCTAAGTTTCTTATAATATATATATATTTTGTTTAGCCAAATTAGTTAACAAACATGGATGTTTGTTTAAGCAAATAACTTATGCTGTAATGTTGTTGTTTCAGTTGAATAAATCTATTTAAATTGTTATTAAGGTCAGGATTATTTTTCTCCTTCCTAAGTACAACAGAACAGTGGTGTCCAAATATGAATGATTAACCCATTAAACTGGGGAGAAAAAAGTAATATAAAAAGTGATTCTAAAAATCTTCATCTACTTGCATGTTAAAGTAGCAAGAACTAGTTTAGGTAGAAACTTTGATTTAAATCACTGATTTAAATCAAGCCTTACTGACTAGTGATTTAAATCGTGATTTAAATCAGTTAGATTTAAATCAAATCCACCCTGCTACGTGCTATTCTTCTAATCTGTGAAGACTGCACGCCATGAAGAGGACTTCAGAAGGGAATAATGTCACACCAGTCCTACACCTGGAATTATGGTGTGGGGTGGCATAATGTATAGTAGCTGAACCCCTCCAGTCTTCATTCTAGGTACACCTAACAGCTTGGTCTTTGATTTTGTAGGTGTTGCCAGTGATATGGCCATTTCTAGTGTCCCAGGATCTGTTTTTCAAAACAATGCCTATGTTGCCTGTGCTACTGTGTGAAACCTATATGGCCTAATCCTGCTACCATGGCCTGCAGTGTCTCCAAGCTTGTCTTCCATCGCATACCTCTGGGACATCATTGTTGGCAATTGCAAACGGAGCTGCCAGATCTTGACTTGCTTGCCCAAGTTCATTCAGCATGGCAGAACAATCCTCAGACACCCATTAATAACCTTACTAATAGCATGCCAATGTGTGTAGGTGCATGTTTTCCTGCATGTGGTGCTGATACTAATTTTCATTTTTTTTTTTTTTTCAATCAACATGTCTGTCCATTCTGTGATTCTTCTTCCTCATGGTTACACAACTTTTCCTTGTTGGTGCTGCAATTAAAAAGCCAAGTAGTGTAACGTGAGGTTAGGTGGTGGTGCATGTTCCTGACCCACTGACACCAGAGTGGCCAGCAGGGTTTTTTCACGAGCTGCTCACTACCTGCGTATGGTGCACACTTGTGTTTATTTATTTTTTTTTATATTCAGGTCATGCCATAGCTGTACGGTCTGAGGGTACTAATCAGAGAGATGAACTCTGTGCCAGCATGGTACATAAGGCTCTGTACATAAGGTTTCCTTTTTCATTACAGGAAAGCAGAGCCCACTACTTTATTCTGCCTGTATGGAAGAACTGAAACCTATCAGTGTGAACAGATTCTGACGGTCCCCTTACATGTTTGATGCACAACGCCTTAATCTTCTGATTTCGGTGGGGGGGCCGTCGACCATTTAGGGTATGTGCACATGTCAGGATTTCTTGCAGAAATTTCCTGAAGAAAACCAGAAATGTTCTGCAAGAAATCCGCATTTTTTTTTTTTGCGTCTTTTTTCGCGTTTTTTTAGCATTTTGCAAGCGTAATTAGCTTGCAGAATGCTAAAGTTTTCCAAGCGATCTGTAGCATCGCTTGGAAAACTGACTGACAGGTTGGTCACACTTGTCAAACATAGTGTTTGACAAGTGTGACCAACTTTTTACTATAGATGCTGCCTATGCCGCATCTATAGTAAAAGATAGAATGTTTAAAAATAATAAAAAATATTAAAAAAAAATGGTTATACTCACCCTGCAGACAGCCGATCTCCTCAGCGGTGTCCATTCCTATAGATGGTGTGTGTGTGTGTAGGACCTTCGATGACGTCGCGGTCACGTGACCAATCACAGGACCTCGACGTCATCGCAGGTCCTTCACACAGACCATCTATTCTATAGGAACAGAAGCGGCAGCATGCACCGCTGAGGCGGGAAGACACTGGGGCCATCAGAGGGTAAGTATATGACTGATTTTTTTATTTTAATTCTTTTTTTTTTTTTTTTTTTTTTTTTTTTACTAATTATATGGTACCCAGTCCGTGGAGGAGTCTCCTCTCCTCCACCCTGGGTACCAACCGCACATAATCTGCTTACTTCCCGCATGGTGTGCACAGCCCCATGCGGAAAGTAAGCAGATTAATGCACTCCTAGGTGTGCGGAATCCCCGCAATTCCGCATTTTTAATGAACATGTTGCTTTTTTTTTTCCGCAATGCGTTTTTTTTTTCGCGGAGAAAAAAAGCAACATTTGCACTAGAAATGCGGAATACACTGTAATTAATAGGAGGCATATGTAAGCGTTTTTTCCACGTTTTTATCACGTTTTTATAGCGAAAAAACGCGAAAAATACTGAACGTGTGCACATGGCCTCAATGTGTATGGAGATATTCCATCTCGCCCCGACAAGAAATGTTAGGAGAAAGATTGTTCATATTGATTTCAACATGATTGATTCTTTGGTGATTACAGAAGATAAGCTGCTGTCAGAAGTCTGGAGATGGCTTTCTTTGCTTTCCCCATTTAGAACATGTATATGAGAGCATTGAAAGCAAGTGCTGTCAGCAATGTAAGGCCTGAGATGGTCTGTGGGGTCATTCGCATGTTCGTGATTCTTTTTTTGCTGTCCCGTGTCTGATTTTTGATCCAAGAGTCTGAAATCAGCATTGCAAGTCCATGGGTTATTGAAAAAATCAGACCGCACTCAGATGACATCAGTGGTCTAATTTTTCATGAACTGTCAAAGGAGAAGGTGGATACATTTTTATTTCTTTTTTTAATCCCAAAAATCTGTCTTTCTCGTATGTGAAAAATGGACACCTGGATGAGCTGTAAGGCGGATGAGCTCCTTCGTGGTGTATTCCATGCAGTGGTGCTGATGCTGCAGAGCGGTTGAGGTTTACATTAGAAACTACTCCTATTGTAGTCAGCAGGGCTGTGGAGTCGGAGTCAGAGGTTTTGCTTACCGACTCCACGGCCCTGGTAATTGTAGGTTACTTTTGTATAATTTCTTGGTAAAGTCTGCGTATATGGCCTTATTCAAACACAGAACAGATGTATTAGTCAGTTTGTTTTACTATAATAGAGGTACACAGGCCCTCATTTTGGCTTACAAATCCTAATGACAGATAGTGACTTATGAGTAAGGCCACGTTGACACGTTCAGTATTTAACATCAGTATGTGTTCCACTCCTGGCTTTGGGTTACAATCAGAGGGAAAATATAATAGAGACACGTCACCACTTTTGCACTTTTTACCCTCTCCAGGTTTTGGCTTAGAAATACTGAGGTTAAAAACCTCACCAAAAACTAAACGTGTGCCTACAGCCGGTTACTGATCTGCCATAAATCCGCAAAATTATACTTGGAGAGAGTGTGTGTTCACTGCGTTCTAATTACTGTCTGGCCCGCGGACCGAGACAGCCGTGGGGCTGGAAATCGGAGGTCCACAGGCCGCACCGTGCCTGCTCCCTCACTGTCTCCATGCGCGACTCTGCTGCGCCTGCCGCTGACTCCTTTTTTTGAAAAGGGACTTCCGGCCACTTCCTCCACCAATCCGCGTGTGAGCGGACGCAGGGAGAGAAGCAGAGCTCCAGGGAACGGGACCGAGGTATGTGGTGGTGTTCGTGTATGGTCTATTTGGGTGGGCATGGGGTGTGACATGGGGTGGCATGCAGTGTATATAGGGAGGCTGATAGGGCTCATACGATATATAGGGGGATGTCTGCATTCTTCTGCTCAATATTAAGTTATACAGTTAGTAAAATTATCAATAATTTAATAATTATAATATATTGATATTAATATTGAGCAGAATTAATTTCGGCCTTTTGGTTCGGCCCTCCACAATGGTCACGGTCTCTCATGTGGCCCCTCGGGAAAATTAATTGCCCACCCCTGCAATAGAGCATACAACTTTTATTTTCTGTTGGCTTCATACAGAATCTGTGACCGTTGCAGGAATCGGAGGCATCTGGAAATACAGCAGGGTCTCATAGGAATCTGCACGTGCGCTATTATGGCTGGTACAGCTTGGAGGTTACAGCTGCAATACAGACGACTGCGTGCACACCTGTATTTTTGCACACCGATGGTCTGTATGGAAAAAACACTGCAGAATACACTCATCTGGCCCAATTTACAGGTTGCTCCTACACTCTGTAGATGAGCACACGGACCTGTGGACGTGACTAGGCTGAGTCGTAGTACGACCATCAGAACACACCGAGTAGTTGTACACATTTGTTACAATGCACAGTGGCTAATCGATAGATGAAGTACACAAAAGAAAAATGGAACAGATCACTCCAAAAACGTAGCTTTGAGGCTTAATAATTATTCATGTCCGAATGAGAGCTGTTTTGACTGAGAACCTAATCGCATAATGTATAAAGCAGTGTAAACGGCGCCCGGTCTGGCCAGCTTCAGATCGGAGAGGTCTGTGCCTTATTCGTGTTGCTGAGACATGCTGAACTAGTTTCACTTTGCCTTTTTCAGGTGATAGCAAGTCCGACAGTCACAATGTGGACTTATGTGTATTAATTCAACAAAGCTTCAGTGTCACCTTAGCCTATGCAAAACTGGCATATAAGGAAATGCCTCCAGTGTCTTAAAGGGAACGTGTGACCATGAAAATGCAGTTCAGCCTGCATGCACAGTTTGAGTGTGTGGGAGGGGGGGCTGAGATCTAGTTTTGTGAGAAGATTCAGTATAAACTTTGATTTATAAAAAAAAAAAAAAAAAAAAATCCTCTGGAATTTTCTGTCCAGATTCTTCCTCTCTTGGCAGAAGACGCACTTGAAAATCCACGTGGATTTTCATACGGCTTGGTATGCATTTTTGTAAGCTAAATAAAGATCTACTATTTAACAAAAAATAAAAGACGTGATGCCATTTCCTTGTCCAACCTCTTCTTTTACATACTCTATTGAAGAATGTTTACAACAGTTTAGATATATCGATAGATCTATCTAGAGATCGCTAAGATGCGCCAATTCCGGCACTTAAGGTACCGTCACACTGAACGATATCGTTAACGATATCGTTGCTTTTTGTGACGTAGCAACGATATCGTTAAGGAAATCGTTATGTGTGACAGCGACCAACGATCAGGCCCCTGCTGGGAGATCGTTGGTCGCTGGGGAAAGTCCAGCACTTTATTTTGTCGCTGGATCTCCCGCTGACATCGCTGAATCGGCGTGTGTGACGCCGATCCAGCGATGTCTTCACTGGTAACCAGGGTAAATATCGGGTTACTAAGCGCAGGGCCACGCTTAGTAACCCGATGTTTACCCTGGTTACCATTGTAAATGTAAAAAAACAAACACTACATACTTACATTCCCAGTGTCTGGTCATGTCCCTCGCCGTCAGCTTCCCGCACTGACTGGTGAGCGCCGGCCGGCCGTAAAGCACGCTGTGCAGCGGTGACGTCACCGCTGTACTTTACGGTCGGCGCTCAGTCAGTGCGGGAAGCTGAAGGCGAGGGATATGACCAGACACCGGGAATGTAAGTATGTAGTGTTTTTTTTTTTTTTTTTTTTTTTACACTTACAACGGTAACCAGGGTAAACATCGGGTTACTAAGCGTGGCCCTGCGCTTAGTAACCCGATGTTTACCCTGGTTACCCGGGGAGTTCGGCATCGTTGGTCGCTGGAGAGCTGTCTGTGTGACAGCTCTCCAGCGACCAAACAGCGACGCTGCAGCGATCGACATCGTTGTCGGTATCGCTGCAGCGTCGCTTAGTGTGACGGTACCTTTAAGCCTCTTTCACACTTCCAATTTTATGGAATCCGTCGTTTAGGGCAAAAAACGGATCCTGCAAATGTGCTCGCATGATGCGTTTTTTTGCCGATAAACTTGTATTAGCGATGGATTGCCACATGTCGCGTCCGTTGTGCGACGGATTCGTCATGTTTTGGCAGACCGACGTCAGAAAAAAAGTTCAATGTAATGTTTTTTTTTTTGTGTGTTGCGTTTGACATTTTCGACCGCGCATGCACGGCTGAAACTCAGCCCCCTCCTCCCTGGACTGCAGAATAGGCAGCGGATGCGTCGAAAAACTGCATCCACTGCCCTCGTCGTCCCAAAAATTCACAATGTACGTCGGCCCGACGCATTGCGATGTGTGGCTATCCGTCGCTAATACAAGTTTATGGCTCTTTTCCCACTGCCCTGTAGCAGTGGCATATGAGTTAATATTTGTGGGGTTAATGTCACCTTTGTATTGTAAGGTGACATCAAACTGGCTTAGTAATGGAGAGGTGTCTATAAGATACCTGTCTATTTATAATCCTACTAGATTAACGCATCGGGTATTCTAGAATATGCATGTCCACGTAGTATATTGCCCAGCGATGTAGTATATTGCCCAGTCACGTAGTATATTGCCCAGTCACGTAGTATATTGCCCAGCCACGTAGTATATTGCCCAGCCACGTAGTATATTGCCCAGCCACGTAGTATATTGCCCAGCCACGTAGTATATTGCCCAGCCACGTAGTATATTGCCCAGCCACGTAATATATTGCCCAGCACAGAGCTACGTAGTATAGAGACTTAAAAAAATAAATAACCATATACTCACCTTCCGAAGGGCCGTTGAAGTCCTGCTATACTTACCATCCGCCGCCTTTCCCGCTCATCGCCACGCTCCCGGGACCGCTCCATTGCAAGCGGCACCTTCCGGTCCCAGGGCTGGTGTGAGCAGGACCTATGATGACGTCGCGGTCACATGACCGTGACATCACGGCAGGTCCTTGCCGCACACCAGCCCTGAGACGGGACCAGAAGCTGCCGCTTGCAATGGAGCGGTCCCGGGAGCGTGGCGAGGAGCTGGAAAGACGGCGGAGGATGAGTATAGCAGGTTTTTATTTTTAACATGACATATTTTTACTATTGATGTTGCATAGGCAGCATCAATAGTAAATAGTTGGGGACACACAGGGTTAATAGCAGCGGTAACGGAGTCCGTTACACCGCGGGCCGTTACCGCTGCCATTAAGGGCCCCTTTCCACTTGTGTGAGGAAAAAACGGTCCGATTTACGGACCGAAAAAACGGATGTAACGTGTGCGATTGTCATGCGAGTGTAATGCGATTTTTAATCGCATCATCCGTTTTTACATCCGTATGCAATCAGTTTTTTTTCTCTGCAACTATTTTTATACAGTCATTTACAGGACTATTTACAGTGTTCTGTGCCACAGAATGGTAAGGTATCCGTAAAAAACGGATGGAATACAAATGGTCTGTATTCCATGCGTTTTTTTTCTCGCACCCATTGACTTGCATTGGCGAGTCTCGTTTTTTTTTTTTTTTTTTTTTTTTTTCTCAGTCCGATTTCGGCAGAGAAAAAAATCGCAGATGGAATGTCACCTATTAAATAACATTGGTCCGAGTGCAATCCGATTTTTTTTTTTTTTTTTTTTTTTTTTTAATCGGATTGCACTCGTCCGTTTTCCTCACAAGTGGAAAGGAGCCCTAACCCTGTGTGAGCGGGATGACGGAGCGGGCGCCGGGCAGTGAGTGCAGGGGAGGGACTAATTGGACTGTGTTCGTCGCTGATTGGTCGCGGCAGCCATGACAGGCAGCTGCCGAGACCAATCAGCGAACGAATAACCGTGACAGGACAGACAGACGGAAATACCCCTTAGACAATTACGTGTGTGTATATATATATATATATATATATATATATATATATATATATATATATATATATATATATATATATATATATATATATATTTTCTTTTTTTACAGTAGGGATGAAGTGTGCTGAATTGCACCTGGCAAGAAAGACTGTCTATGGTAGTGAACCTGTCCGCAGGGGATTAGTTGTCCGCAGGGGACATATATTATAATTTATTTTTTTTCAACTTCTGCCAAAATAGGAATACTACTACAATAACCTCACAGAAAACCTCAGAGTGAGGCAGTAATAAGCTTAGACTTTTCAGAAAACTATTCCTTTGTTCAGGATGAAGCTGTGTCAGAAATAATATACAAAAGTGTAGTTATGATACCAGTAGTTAATGATTCAGTAGCTGTCCATTTGTTCCCCCCCCAAAAAATTGATTCCATTGATAAAAACTGACATCCTACTAAAGGTACCTTCACACTCAGCGACGCTGCAGCGATACCGACAACGATGTCGATCGCTGCAGCGTCGCTGTTTGGTCGCTGGAGAGCTGTCACACAGACAGCTCTCCAGCGACCAACGATCCCGAGGTCCCCGGGTAACCAGGGTAAACATCGGGTTACTAAGCCCAGTGCCGCGCTTAGTAACCCGATGTTTACCCTGGTTACCAGCGTAAAAGTAAAAAAAAAAACAAACAGTACATACTTACCTACCGCTGTCTGTCCCCGGCGCTCAGCTTCTCTGCACTCCTCCTGCACTCACTGTGAGCACAGCGGCCGGAAAGCAGAGCGGTGACGTCACCGCTCTGCTTTCCGGCTGACCGACGCTCACAGCCAGTGCAGGAGTGCAGAGAAGCTGAGCGCCGGGGACAGACAGCGGTAGGTAAGTATGTACTGTTTGTTTTTTTTTTTTACTTTTACGCTGGTAACCAGGGTAAACATCGGGTTACTAAGCGCGGCACTGCGCTTAGTAACCCGATGTTTACCCTGGTTACCCGGGGACCTCGGGATCGTTGGTCGCTGGAGAGCTGTCTGTGTGACAGCTCTCCGGCGACCAAACAGCGACGCTGCAGCGATCGACATCGTTGTCGGTATCGCTGCAGCGTCGCTGAGTGTGAAGTTACCTTTAGTAGGATGTCAGTTTTGCATACTCGGCTTTGGGAAAATGGCCGCCGCGATCTCTTGTGCGCACGCGCGGCATCCCGCGGCCATTTTCCTGAAGCCCCGTGCAGCAGAGCACTACATCTGCGCACGCGCGGCCCCAGGAAGATGGCCGCCCCCACCAATGACAGGGGGTGATAGCGCAGATCGCGCGCTCCTTGTTCACGTGCCCACAGTGGATTAGTCACCTCAACGTGCGGACACCACTACGCCACCAACGTAAAGCTGAGGAAGAAACAGCGCTGTGAACACGCCCACCCGACCTGACCAGCCTGATTGACAGGCGAAAACGGCGGCTTTGGTAATGTATTGCGCAGCGTAGGTGGGGAATCAGGGTACACTACATACACTATAGTAACGCACAGCGCAGGCCCTATTTAACAGTATTTATATCTCAATCTGAAAAAACGGGGTGACAGGTTCCCTTTAAGCTCTCGCGCTGGATGAAAAAAAAAAAAAAAAAAAAAAAAAAAATATATATATATATATATATATATATATATATATATATATATATATATATATATATATATATATATAATTTTTTTTTTTTTTTTATTATTTCTTTGAGCACATGGATCCTTTGTATATCCGTATGTCGGTTTTGCAAGCCTGCGAGAAAATCTCGCAGTACGGATGCCATACTGATTACATACGGAGGATGCCATGCGCAAAATACGCTGACACACCCTGCCTACGGAGGAGATACGGACCACTATTTTGGGGACTTTTCAGCGTATTACGGCCGTAAATTACGGACCGTATTTTTATACGCTGTGTGACGCCGGCCTAAGGGTCACTTCCGTCTGTCTGTCCTTTGTCACAGATATTCATTGGTCGCGGCCTCTGTCTGTCATGGAATCCAAGTCGCTGATTGGTCTCGCCAGCTACCTGTCATGGCTGCCGCGACGGCCACAGTCCGATTAGTCCCTCCCTACTCCCCCCGCAGTCAGCACCCGGCGCCCGCTCCATACTCCCCACAGTCACTGCTCACACCAGTGAGCCAGCGGTAACGGACCGCGTTATGCCGCGAGTAACTCACTCCGTTACTGCCGCTATTATCCCTGTGTGACCAAGTTTTTACTATTCATGCTGCCTATGCAGTGTCAATAGTAAAAACATCTAATGTTAAAAATAATAATAAAAAAAAAAATCATTATATACTCGCCTTCTGCCGCCTTTCCCGCTCCTGGCTACTCTCCGGTGACCACTCCATGCAAGCCGCAAGTTCCGGTGGCAAGGATGGTATGGGAGAAGGACCTGCCATGACGCCACGGTCATGTGACCGAACTACAAGGGGCCCTCGGAAGGTGAGTATATGTTTATTTTTTAACCTGTGACATACGTAGCTGGGCAATATACTACATGACTGGCCAATATACTACGTAGCTATGCATATTCTAGAATACCCGATGCGTTAGAATCGGGCCACTATCTAGTGAGACCATAATGACGACACTTGTCCTTCTGCATTTATACAGGCCTGGTCACGGGTTGCGCAGGCCAATCACAGCCATGCCAATACTTGGCATGGCTGTGATGGCTCCAGAAGCGCCAACAGTCTAAAAGCTTGTTGATTGGCTGTGCTGCAACCTTTCAACATGCTTTATTAAACTGGCAAACCCGAACAGGAAACGGGACATACATTAAAAAGTTCGGGTTCACTAATCCCAACTTGTGACATATCAAATTAATGCTAGCCCAAGATATGATAAAAAAAAAATATAAGGTCCTACAAGCCTAAAATTCAAACTCTTTCCAAACTTTAGAAATCTATAAAAAAAAAAAGACAAATTAATGAGGATAAAAATTCAAAACTCCTTTTTAATGCACTAAAGTAGCAAAAAACAACAAAGAAAATAAATATCCTAAGATGTTGATTAAAAAAAAGATTTGGATCACGTGAAATCGAGTGACCTGTACATAAAATTTGTAAGCCAAAAAATATCATGTGAATGTGGTCTAAAATGGTATGCACCATCAGGTTACAGATGTGACTTTCTGTTTTTTTTTTAAAGGGTTTTTCCTACATGGAAAGCTTACTTTAATCAACAGATTTTGGAATAAAAATAAATTCCACTATTGGATGTGTTTAAAAAAAAAACAAACAAAAAAAATGTTCCTGTGCTGAGATTTTATAAATGTGCCCCTACTGTATAATGGCCGTGTCTGACCGTACAGGAGCATGGACTGATTATAGCACAGCTCCTGGGCAGTGGGACAACGCCTCTAAATACCCAACAGTGGATGGGAATATAGTAAGTATTAAGGATTTTCTTGAAACTTTTTTTTTTTCTTCTCGTTTGCGCCTGCAAGCCATATCCGGGGTTGATCACCCAAAGGTACACAATCGTAAGGACATTATGATGCAGCTGGTTTGTGTGATCAGACCATGCAGGTCAGTCGCCAGACAGAGGCCACAAGAACATACCACTGAATGGGGGTGATGGGAACATCTGGAAATGCTCTTGTTTAACCACTTTAGGACTTGCCTGTCCTTCATCTCACCCCTTTCCACTTTACACACCCTTTCTTCCATTCTTAATTTTTCTTTCCCGTCTCCATAGGAGACATGTCCTACCTAGATCTGTTTTGCAGATTAAACTTGATATTGTAAATCAATGCCTTTGTGGGGTGAAAAAAAGAGAAATTTCATGCATGTCTCTTCCGTATTTTACATTGCCGGAAGAAGCTAAGATTTTTATTAAATTTTTTTCCATTTGACCAACAATTGATCCTATACACCGTAAGTCAGTTTTTCATATATGAGGAAAAAAAATACTGATGTGTAGATCCAGCTTAAAATGAAGGTAAACTTTAGAAATTTTCAGAATTTTTTTTTTTTTTTGCTGAATTAGGTATGTACTAACAGTAGGTTCACTCAGTTTGAAAAGTGTTTTTCTGCCAGAAAATGTGGCTTGGAAACATGGAGAGGTTTTTGCTTCTTGGAGGCCCTGTTACACATGCAGTGGCTTGCGAAAGTATTCACCCCCTTAGCATTCTCAGTTGGATTAAGGTCTGGGCTTTGACTAGGCCACTCCAAAACACGTACGCTTTTCTCCTTAAACCACTTGAGTATATCTTTAGCCGTATACTATGGGTCATTGTCTTGTTGGAAGTTGAACCTCTATCCCAGTCTGAAATCACTGACAAACAGATTTTGCTCAAGAATATTTGTTTCACACCATCTGTCTTCCCTTGACTCTGACCATTTTCCCTGTCCCTGCTGTCCAAAGTCATCCCCCACATCATTGCGCTGCCACTACCACATTTCACTGTGGGGATGGTGTTCTTAGGGTGATGCGCTGTGTTGGTTTGGCGTCAGACATAGCGTTTGATCTGACCACATACAGACGTGGCCAAAATTGTTGGTACCCCTCATTTAATGACAGAAAAACCCACAATGGTTACAGAAATAACTTGAATCTGACAAAAGAATAATAAAAGATCTATGAAAATGAGCAAATTAAAAAATTCAGTGGAAGCATGGTTGAAAAGCAATGTGTGACTTTAAAGAAATAACTCATGAAATAGGCCTGGACAGAAATGATGGTACCCCTGAACATAATGTGACAAAAGGGACATGTTAAATCGCGGCGTGTCCACTAACTAGCACAGGTGTCTACAATCTTGGAATCAGTGAGTGGGCCTGTATATAGGGCTACCGATACTCACTGTGCTGTTTGGTGACATGGTGTGTAAGCCAAAGAAAGAGATGTCTCAGGAGATCAGAAATAAAATTATAGACAAACATGTTAAAGGTAAACGTTATAAGACCAACTCTAAGCAGCTCGATGTTCCTGTGACTACAGTTGCACATATTATTCATAAATTTAAAGATCTATGGGACTGTAGTCAACCTCCCTGGATGTGGCCGCAGGAGGAAAATTTGATGACAAATCAGAGATGGATAATTCAAATGGTAGCAAGAGCCCAGAAAAACTTCTAAACAGATTAAAAGTGAACTTCAAGCTCAATGAACCTCCGTGTCAGATCGCACCATCTGTCGTTGAGATGACCAAGGAGGACACCATTGTTGAGAAAAAAAAAAAAAAGTCATAAAGCCAGACTGGAATTTTCCAAACTACATGTTGACAAGCCACAAAGCTTCTGGGAGAATGTCCTATGGACAGATGAGACAGAAATTGAGCTTTTTGGCGAGGCACTATGTTTGCAGATGGAAAAATGAAGCATATCAAGAAAAGAACATTGTCCCTACTGTGAAACATGGAGGAGTTTGTTATTTTCTTGGGCTGCTTTGCACAGGATGTCTAGAATCTGTGCAGGGTACAATGAAATCTCAAGACTATCAAGGAATTCGAGGAAAAATGTGCTGCCCAGTGTCAGAAAGCTTGGTCTCAGTCGCAGGTCATGGGTCTTGCAACAGGATAATGACACAAAATACACAGTTAAAAACACCCAACAATGGCTAAGAGGGAAAACATTGGACTATTCTGAAGTGGCCTTCTATGAGCCCTGACCTAAATCCTATTGAGCATCTTTGGAAAGAGCTGAAACATGCTGTCTGGAAAAGGCAACCTTCAAACATGAGACAACAGGAGCAGTTTGCTCTTGAGTAGTGGGCCCAAATACCTGTCGAGAGGAGCAGAAGTCTCATTGACAGTTACAGGAGTCTTTTGATTGCCTCAAAAGGTTGTACAGCAAAATATTAACTTAAGGGTACCATTTCTGACCAGACACATTTCATGATTTTTTTTTTTATTATTCTGTGGAAGCATGGTTGAAAAGCAATGTCTGACTTTCATTTTTTCATAGATATTTTATTTATTACTTTTGTCAGATTCAAGTTGTGACCATTGTGGCTTTTTCTGTCATTTAAAGAATGGATACCAACAATTTTGACCACATGTGCATTTCCTCTGTACGTTTGAGGAGTCTCTCACGTCTTTTGTCAAACTTAAGACTAGCCTTACAATTTGTGTGTAATTAAAGGCTTTTTTTTTTCTCCCCACTTTTCCATAAAGGCCACCTCTATGGAGTGTACGGCTTATTGTGGTCTTATAGACAGATACTCCAGTCTCTGCTTGGGAACTCTGCAGCTCCTTCAGGGTTACCTTTTGGTCTCTGTGCTGATTCTCTGATTAATTCTCTTCTTGTCCTGGCTGAGAGTTTTGGTGGGCGGCCATCTCTTGGCAGGTTTGTTGTGGTACCATGTTCTTTCTGTTTGATAATGGATTTGCTCTGGGGAGATCAGAGACTGGGATATTTTTTATGTGCCAACCCTGACTTGTACGTCTCGCCAACTTTGTCCCTGACTTGTTTGGAGATCTCCTTGTTCTTCATGGAGTTTGGTTAGTGGTGCCTCTAGCTTAATGGTGTTTCAGTCTTTGTGGCCTTTCAGAAAAGGTGTGTATATACTGACAGTCCATGTGACACTTAGATTGCACACAGGTGGACTACTTTCAGTAAGCAAGTGATTTAATGAAGGTAATTAATCGCACGAGAAATTTTTAGGGGCTTAGTAGCAAAAAAGGTGAATACATATGCACATGCCAATTTTTAGTTACTTCCCATAAATTTAATTTATGCCTTTATTTTTTACATTTCACCACCTTAGACTATTTAGTGTTAATGTATCACACATGTCGGATTTAAAACAATATTTAAACACACTTAAACTAAATGGGTAAAAAGTCAAGGGGGAATACTTTCCCAAGCTACTGTAAATCCTATTTGGCTGGACAAATATTGCATGTTGCACTGTTTTTCCTGACAAAATGATGTACACCTGAATCTGAGATCCCATTGTAGGTGAAGAAGAATTAGCCCACTACAATGCTGAAGGGGCTCCAAACACTGCAGCTAGTATGACTTCTATCTACCAAAACCCAGAAATTTACCTCATTTTGAACCTTAACCAGGTTCTATCGGGTCTGATCGTACAGTTGTTTAGTAGCTGTATATTCAGTTTGTATTTTTTGGGAAACCTTGATGCCATCCTTTTGTCTCACCATAATACAAGATCAGATTCAATGTGGTGTCATGAGGAGAAGCTTTTGGGAGAGCATTGATGGTGGGTGGAAGATGATGGGCTTCCGTTCCAGGTGAGGGGAACCAAAGTTCTGTGGTGCCAGTTGTCAGTTATAGTTTTATATTGAGTATACAAATTGAGATTCTGGTTTGGCTTTTATCCTAGGTCATGTGGCAACTCTCGCTAAAGGGTCGATATTGACTATTAGGATTGCTACTTCCAATAGGTGGCACTAGCGTTCTAGTCCTCTGCCTCTAAGAGACAATTTGCATATTTAATTTCCCAGAGGTGCATTGCAAGATTTCTTTCCTCACCCTGGCATGCCAGACTTCACATGTCACTCTCCGCAAGGAGAAACATAACCATCTTGGATCTTTAACCCCTTCCCGACCTGTGACACAGCGTATGCATCATGAAAGTCGGTGCCAATCCGACCTGTGACGCATATGCTGTGTCACAGAATGATCGCGTCCCTGCAGATAGGATGAAATGGTTAACTCCAATTTCACCCGATCTGCAGGGACAGGGGGATTGGTACTTTAGCCCAGGGGGGGTGGCTTTGCCCCCACGTGGCTACGATCGCTCTGATTGGCTGTTGCACTTTCAACAGCCAATGAGAGCAATTTGTAATATTTCACCTATGAAAAGTGGTGAAATATTACAATCCAGCCATGGCGAATGCTGCAATATCATCGGCCATGGCTGGAAACACTGATCTGCCCCACCGCCACCGATCTCCTCACCAGTCCTCAGTTCTGTGGTCCGCTCCCCTCCGTCCTTCTGTCCGCTCCCCTCCGTCCTTCTGTCCGCTCCCCTCCGTCCTTCTGTCCGCTCCCCTCCGTCCTTCTGTCCGCTCCCCTCCGTCCTTCTGTCCGCTCCCCTCCGTCCTTCTGTCCGCTCCCCTCCGTCCTTCTGTCCGCTCCCCTCCGTCCTTCTGTCCGCTCCCCTCCGTCCTTCTGTCCGCTCCCTTCTGTCCGCTCCCCTCCGTCCTTCTGTCCGCTCCCCTCCGTCCTTCCTTCCGTCCGCTCCCCTCCGTCCTTCCTTCCGTCCGCTCCCCTCCGTCCTTCCTTCCGTCCGCTCCCCCGTGCTCCGATCCACCCCCCTGTGCTCACACTCATACTTACCGAGCCTCCCGGTGTCCGTCCGTCTTCTCCATGGGCGCCGCCATCTTGCAAAATGGCAGGCGCAGGCGCAGTGCGTCCGCCGAATCTGCCGGCAGATTCGTTCCAGGTAGGTTTTATCACAGTGATCAAAATAAAATAGTAAATGAACCCTCCCCCCCTTTATCACCCCCATAGGTAGGGACAATAATGAAATAAAAAAAAATTATATATATATATATATATATATATATATATATATATATATATATATATATATAATTTTTTTTTTTTTTTTTCTCCCCCACTAGGGTTAGGGATAGAACTAGGGTTAGGGATTTTTCCACAGCGGATTTGATAAATCCGCAGTGCAAAACCGCTGCGGATTTATCACGGATTTACCGCGGATTTCACTGCGGTTTTACAACTGCGGTTTTCTATTGGAGCAGTTGTAAAACCGCTGCGGAATCCGCAGAAAGTGACATGCTGCGGAATGTAAACTGCTGCGTTTCCGTGCAGTTTTTTTCCGCAGCATGTGCACAGCGTTTTTTGTTTCCCATAGGTTTACATTGAACTGTGAACTTATGGGAAACTGCTGCGGACCCGCAGCGTTTTCCGCAGCGTGTGCACATACCCTTAGAATTAGGCTATGTGCACACGGTGCGGATTTGGCTGCGGATCCGCAGCAGATTGGCTGCTGCGGGTTCGTAGCAGTTTTCCATCAGGTTTACAGTACCATGTAAACCTATGGAAAACCAAATCCGCTGTGCCCATGGTGTGGAAAATACCACGCGGAAACGCTGCGTTGTATTTTCCGCAGCATCTCAATTCTTTGTGCGGATTCCGCAGCGTTTTACACCTGTTCCTCAATAGGAATCCGCAGGTGAAATCCGCACAAAAAACACTGGAAATCTGCGGTAAATCCGCGGGTAAAACGCAGTGCCTTTTACCTGCTGATTTTTCAAAAATGGTGCGGAAAAATCTCACACGAATCCGCAACGTGGGCACATAGCCTAAGGGTTGGAATTAGTTAGGGTTAGAATTAGGGCTAGGGTTGGAAATTGTTGTGAATTCTGTGGTCAAGCTCCCTCCTGTGGTCATGAGTGGTACTTCGGCTGGTTCTGTCTATGAGCTTCCTCTGGTAGATGTGAGTGGGGCTGCGGCTTCTGAGTTTCCTTCCTCAGGTGACGAGGTTAAGTCGTTAGGTGCTGCTCTATTTAACTCCACCTAGTTCTTTGTTCCTGGCCTCCAGTCAATGTTCCAGTATTGGTCTAGCTCTCTCCTGGATCGTTCTTGTGGCCTGTCTGCCCTTCATAAGCTAAGTTTTGCTTGTGTTACTTTTGTTTGCTATATTTTCTGTCCAGCTTGCTATATTGGTTTTTCTTGCTTGCTGGAAGCTCTGAGACGCAGAGGGTGCACCTCCGTACCGTTAGTCGGTGCGGAGGGTCTTTTTGCCCCCTCTGCGTGGTTGTTTGTAGGTTTTTGTGCTGACCGCAAAGCTATCTTTCCTATCCTCGGTCTATTCAGTAAGTCGGGCCTCACTTTGCTAAAATCTATTTCATCTCTGTGTTTGTATTTTCATCTTAACTCACAGTCATTATATGTGGGGGGCTGCCTTTTCCTTTGGGGAATTTCTCTGAGGCAAGGTAGGCTTATTTTTCTATCTTCAGGGCTAGCTAGTTTCTCAGGCTGTGCCGAGTTGCATAGGGAGCGTTAGGAGCAATCCACGGCTACCTCTAGTGTGGTATGATAGGATTAGGGATTGCGGTCAGCAGAGTTCCCACATCTCAGAGCTCGTCCTATGTTGGTAACTATCAGGTCACTTTGTGTGCTCTTAACCACTAGGTCCATTGTGGTTCTGAATCACCTGTTCATAACAGGAAATAGGGTTGAGATTAGGCTTGTGGTTAGGGGTGTGTTGGGGTTAGGGTTGTGGTTTGGGTTGGGATTAGGGTTAGGATTAGGGTTGTGGTTAGCGGTGTGTTGGGGTTAGGGTTGTGATTAGGGTTATGGCTAGAGTTGGGATTAAGGTTAGGGGTGTGTTGGAGTTAGAATTGAGGGGTTTCCACTGTTTAGGCACATCAGAGGTCTCCAAACGCAACATGACGCCACCATTGATTCCAGCCAATCTTGCGTTCAAAAAGTCAAATGGTGCTCCCTCCCTTCCGAGCCCCGACGTGCGCCCAAACAGTTGTTTACCCCCACATATGGGGTACCAGCATACTCGGGACAAACTGGGCAACAACTATTGGGGTCCAATTTCTCCTGTTACCCTTGTGAAAATAAAAAACTGCTTGTTAAAACATCATTTTTGAGGAAAGAAAAATTATTTTTTATTTTCACGGCTCTGCGTTGTAAACTTCTGTGAAGCACTTGGGGGTTCAAAGTGCTCACCACATATCTAGATAAGTTCCTTGGGGGGTCTAGTTTCCCAAATGGGGTCACTTTTGGGGGTTTCTACTGTTTAGGCACATCAGGGGCTCTGTAAACGTAACATGATGCCCGCAGACCATTCCATCAAAGTCTGCATTCCAAAACGTCACTACTTCCCTTCCGAGCCCCGACGTGTGCCCAAACAGTGGTTCCTCCCCCACATATGGGGTATCTGCAAACTCAGGACAAACTGGACAACAACTTTTGGGGTCCAATTTATCCTGTTACTCTTGTGAAAATAATAAATTTCCGGCTAAATTATTTTTGAGGAAAGAAAAATGATTTTTTATTTTCACGGCTCTGCGTTATAAACTTCTGTGAAGCACTTGGGGGTTTAAAGTGGTCACCGCACATCTAGATTAGTTCCATGGGAGGTCTAGTTTCCAAAATGGGGTCACATGTGGAAGAGCTCAAATGTTTAGGCACACAGGGGCTCTCCAAACCCGACATGGTGTCCGCTAACGATTGGAGCTAATTTTTTATTCAAAAAGTAAAATGGCGCTCCTTCCCTTCCGAGCCTTGCCGTGTGCCCAAACAGTGGTTTACCCCCACATGTGAGGTATCAGTGTACTCAGGAGAAATTGCCCAATACATTTTAGGATCCATCTTGTCCTGTTGCCCATGTGGCAATAAACAAATTGAGGCTAAAAAATTTTTTGTGAAAAAAAGAAGTCCTTTTTCAGTTTTACGGATCAATTTGTGAAGCACCTGGGGGTTCAAAGTGCTCACAATGCATCTAGATAAGTTCCTTGGGGGGGTCTAGTTTCCAAAATGGGGTCACTTGTGGGGGAGCTCCAATGCTTAGGCACACAGGGGCTCTCCAAACGCGACATGGTGTCCGCTAAAGATTGGAGCCAATTTTTCATTGAAAAAGTCAAATGGTTCTCCTTCCCTTCCAAGCCCTGTCGTGCGCCAAAACAGTGGTTCACCCTCACATATGGGGTATTGGCATTCTCAGGACAAATTGTACAATAACTTTTGGGGTCCAGTTTCTCTTTTTACCCTTGGGAAAATAAAAAAATTGTTGCTAAAAGATCATTTTTGTGACTAAAAAGTTAAATGTTCATTTTTTTCCTCCCATGTTGCTTCTGCTGCTGTGAACCTGAAGGGTTAAGGCTAGGTTCACATTGCGTTATGTGAACCCGTTAAACGGACTATGTTACACCGCGGCATAACGCGGTGTAACGTAGTCCGTTAACGCCGCCATTGCTTGTAATGGCGAACGCCCACATTGGGCGTGCGCTTGCGATGTGCCATCATTTGAGTGACGGACCTTGAACGCTGCTTGCAGCGTTTGCGGTCTGTTCCTCGCTAGCGCAGATCGGGCATCTGCGCTAGCGGGATCGGCAAACGCGATCCCTTTTGGGACATTGCGTTAGCGCAGTCCGTAGCGCTATGCGCTAAGTGGACTGCCCTAACACAATGTGAACCTAGCTTTATAAACTTCTTGAATGTGGTTTTGAGCACCTTGAGGGGTGCAGTTTTTAGAATGGTGTCACTTTTGGGTATTTTCAGCCATACAGACCCCTCAAACTGACTTCAAATGTGAGGTGGTCCCTAAAATAAATGGTTTTGTATATTTTGCTGTAAAAATGAGAAATCGCTGGTCAAATTTTAACCCTTATAACTTCCTAGCAAAAAAAAAAAAATTGTTTACAAAATTGTGCTGATGTAAAGTAGACATGTGGGTAATGTTATTTATTAACTATTTTGTGTCACATAACTCTCATTTAACAGAATAAAAATTCAAAATTTGAAAATTGCGAAATTTTCAAAATTTTAGCCAAATTTCCATTTTTTCACAAATAAATGCAAAAATTATCGACCTAAATTTACCACTAACATGAAGCCCAATATGTCACGAAAAAACAATCTCAGAACCGCTAGGATCCGTTGAAGCTTTCCTGAGTTATTACCTCATAAAGGGACACTGGTCAGAATTGCATTAAGGTCAATATAGGCTGGGTCATGAAGGGGTTAATTAAACCTTTAGACCAGAAAAAACCTGCAGCAATAGTGTAACATACTCATACAATCCCTTGCTGAGTGTGCTGACTTTGGTCTTGATAAAACATAATGGAACTACACCAGCAGATGACATGGCTCCTGAAACCATCAAAGATTGTGGATACTTCACACTAGACCTTGGAAATCAAGGTCCCAGAGTCTGGAGGAGGAGTGGAGAGGCACATAAGCTGCTTGAGGTCTAGTGTGAAGTTTCCACAATCGGTGATGGTTTGGGGAGCCATGTCATCTGCTGGTGTAGGCCCACTGTATTTTATCAAGACCAAAGCCATCTACCAGGAAATTTTAGAGCACTTTATGCTTCTCTCTGCCGACAAGCTTTTTGGAGATGGAAATGTCATTCTCCGGCAGGACTTGGCACCTGTCCACATGGCCAAAAGTACCAATACCTGGTTTTAAAACAGTATCACTGTGCTTGATTGGCCAGCAAACTCGCCTGACCTTAACCCCTTAGAGAATCTATGGGGAATTGTCAAGAGGAAGATGAGACACCAGACCCAACAATGCAGACTAGCTGAAGGCTGCTATCAAAGCCACCTGGGTTTCCATAACACCTCAGCAGTGCCACAGCTTGATCGCCTCTATGCAACGCCGCATTGATGCAGTAATTGATGCAAAAAGAGCCCTGACCAAGTATTGAGCGCATTTACTCAACATACATTTCAGTAGGTGAACATTTTCAGATGTTAAATTTTTTTTTTCAAGCTGGTGTTATAAAGTATTCTAATTTACTGAGATAATGACTTTTCAGTTTTCATTGGCTGTAAGCCATAATCATCAACATTAACGGAAATAAACGCTTGAAATGGATCAATTTGTAATGACTCTATATAATGAGTTTCACTTTTTGTACTGAAGAGCTGAAATAAATTCACTTTTTGATAATCTAATTTCGAGAGATGCACCTGTAGTTTTGATGCTCGTACACTCCCCCTTGCTAAGGGCTCTTTCTCTGGGCCAGTATAGTTCTGATGCTTGTACACCCCCCCCTTGCTGAGGGCTCTTTCTCTGGGTCAATATGGTTCTGATGCTCGTACACTCCTCCTCCCCCCCCCCCCCCCACCGCTGAGGGCTCTTTCTCTGAGCCAGTATAGTTCTGATGCTCGTACACCCCCCCCTTGCTGAGGGCTCTTTCTCTGGGTCAATATGGTTCTGATGCTCGTACACCCCCCCCCTGCTGAGGGCTCTTTCTCTGGGCCAGTATAGTTCTGATGCTTGTACACCCCCCCCTTGCTGAGGGCTCTTTCTCTGGGTCAATATGGTTCTGATGCTCGTACACTCCTCCTCCCCCCCCCCCCCCCCCCCACCGCTGAGGGCTCTTTCTCTGAGCCAGTATAGTTCTGATGCTCGTACACCCCACTTGCTGAGGGCTCTTTCTCTGGGCCAATATGGTT
Organism: Ranitomeya imitator; assembly: GCF_032444005.1. NCBI lineage: Eukaryota > Metazoa > Chordata > Amphibia > Anura > Dendrobatidae > Ranitomeya > Ranitomeya imitator. The sequence continues at coordinate 916,906,581 of NC_091282.1, read as the reverse complement.
CTGATGCTTGTACACCCCCCCCCCCCTGCTGAGGGCTCTTTCTCTGGGCCAGTATAGTTCTGATGCTCGTACACCCCCCCCTTGCTGAGGGCTCTTTCTCTGGGTCAATATGGTTCTGATGCTCGTACACCCCCCCCACCTGCTGAGGGCTCTTTCTCTGGGCCAGTATAGTTCTGATGCTTGTACACCCCCCCCTTGCTGAGGGCTCTTTCTCTGGGTCAATATGGTTCTGATGCTCGTACACTCCTCCTCCCCCCCCCCCCCCCCCCCACCGCTGAGGGCTCTTTCTCTGAGCCAGTATAGTTCTGATGCTCGTACACCCCCCTTGCTGAGGGCTCTTTCTCTGGGCCAATATGGTTCTGATGCTCGTACACCCCCCCCCCTGCTGAGGGCTCTTTCTCTGGGCCAGTATAGTTCTGATGCTCGTACACCCTCCCCCCCCTGCTGAGGGCTCCTTCTCTGAGCCAGTATGGTTCTGATGCTCGTACACCCCCCTTGCTGAGGGCTTTTTCTGGGCCAATATAGTTCTGATGCTCGTACACCTCCCCTTGCTGAGGGCTTTCTCTGGGTCAATATAGTTCTTTGGGTGCAATAGAATCTTTCCTCGTTCTGTATATAGAAAGGGTGGACTTCAGTACTGCACAATAATCCCAGTATTACAGTGTGCCAGTGTAATGATTCTTCTGATACGGCTGTCTGTACTGGTGAATATCCGCGCTAGAACTGAATCAAGAGTGTGATATCATTCGTTCAGAATTGTATTCAGAGAGACGTGGGAAACAATCAGTACTTTATATACAAACAATACATTGACTCTCTGGGGGCGGGTGGAGTATTTCATCACTATGTAGTAGAACTTTAATATCTTTACACAGGCTCCCTTTCACAAGTTTTTATTTATTTATTTTTATGGGTCTTTATTCGTGATGAGCGAATATTCTCGTTACTCGAGATTTCCCAAGCACGCTCGGGGGTCCTCCGAGTATTTTTTAGTGCTCGGAGATTTAGTTTTTCTTGCCGCAGCTGAATGATTTATATCCGTTAGCCAGCATAAGTACATGTGGGGGTTCCCTAGCAACCAGGCAACCCTCACATGTACTGTACTTATGCTGGCTAACAGATGTAAATCATTCAGCTGCGGCAAGAAAAACTAAAACTCTGAGCACTAAAAAATACTCGGAGGACCCCCGAGCGTGCTCAAGAAATCTCGAGTAACGAGTATATTCGCTCATCACTAGTCTCTATTCTTAAACTAGATGCTGACCCGATTCTAAGGCATCGGGTATTCTAGAACAGTGTTTTTCAACCTTTTTTGAGCCGCGGCACACTTTTTATACTTAAAAAATCCCGAGGCACACCACCAACCAAAATGGCACAAAATGGTGCGTCCAGGTTTGAGATGAAAGTCTGCAGTCATTCTATGTGACTGCAGGCTTCTGAATTCTCACAGCGCAAGCACTGCACACTTTCAGGATTCTCCCTTGCCGGTGGCCAGAGTGGACGGTCATGACAGCACAAGTATGTGATTTGGATACTTCTGGCCACATTCTAACTAGACGTGTCCGGCCTCAGTCAATTCATTTTCATTGAATGAGGCCACACATGTCTAGTCAGCACGTGACCGCATGTATGTAAATCACCAACATCAGAGAATTATGATAGCAGTGTGCACTGTGAGAATTCAGAAGTCTGCAGTCACATAGTATGACTGCAGACTCATCACAACCTTGGACATCCCCTTTAATGTTCCTAACAAATAAAAATGAGAATTAGTATCACAAAAAAAACTCATTTACATCCAGGTACCTGATAGATGACGTTGTTTGTGGAGTCGCCTCTTTCTTTTCATCTTCACCTTGTCCAGATGCCATGATGACTCTTCTCATCCACCGGCAGAGCTCGTTTCTGCAGACTTCCATCTTCTCCTGTCTTCTGCAGCACATCCCGACACAACACCCTTAAAGATAGCAGTGTTATTATAATTCTCCGGAATAACAATATCTGCCCTAGGCTGAGCCCCTGAGTAAATAATTGCCCCTCACTTTATTCCCAGCACATATGACCCTCACTGTCCCTCTTATGGTACATGCCATCCACACTACCCTCTCTCTCTTTTCCATACTTCACACTGCCTTCTCATACGGTGTCCCTCATAGAGAGCCCAGTCTCTCTACTGTGCCCCTTCATTACACTCCTCCTACTTGGCATACTGTCTCCTCCTGGCTGTTACCCTCACACTACTCAGTATCTATTATGTGTCCACTCACACTTTCATCCCCCCATACTGTCTGCACACATTTCTAATAGCCTCCTCATGTACATCCCCCCCCTGCTAACATACCCCTTTGCTCTCTCCATATTTCCTCCTCA